>NW_027223763.1:4508479-5762646 GCF_028538775.1 Myotis yumanensis
GAACAATAAAGATTTAATTAAAAAACAAACAAACACTTCTGTGCCTAGAAGCTGGGAGAGGTAGAAGAGGGTAAGCGGGGGATAAATGATGAGGGAGGGAGACCTGACTTGGGGTGGTGAACACACAGATGATGTGTTACAGAATTGTACCCTGAAACCTGTAACATTTTATTAACCAATGTCTCCCCAATAAATTCCATGTTAAAAAAAAAAAAGACTTCTGTGTCTAATGAGGAAACACACCTGCTCTAAAGGTTTATACTTAACCAAAGAATATAACCAAGTCATGCTAGACAAAGAAAACGCAGTGTCTGCCCTCAAGGAGCTGACAATCTTTGTTTAGAACCTGCTACCTAACGCCACCACTTTACGTAGAAGCATGTGCAGTAATGAAATAGCCTGTTAGCAGCCATATTGAATTCATCTTCTCCTGCCCCTCTGTGCCACGCTGATACCAGCAACACGACAGCAAAGGAAATCAGTCACTCTTGCCAGGCTGGCACTTCTGTTCCTGGGAACAGGATGCTGATGGTCGCCGGACCTCATTCCAGCCCCGGGAGGCCGAGGGGCAAGTGTGTCCCTGAGAAACCACTTCCCACTAACCTGAGGAAGATGAAGATGGCCTTCCGGTACGACACGCCATCAACCTGCTCATAGTAGTCCAGGAACGGCTTGATGGCGTCGATGACCCCGGGGTGCAGTTTATCCATCTCATCAAATATGAACACGGAGCTTGCACAGGCACTCACGTTACCCCGAATCCACCTCTGTAACTGGTCCTAGACCATCCAGAAAAGAAATAGGACGTGGAGGCTCAAAGGCTGGGCCAAGGGGTGCAGAAGTGCTCCCCTATCCCTCGTGCTCTCAAAGGGGAAAACCACAACTCTCTGGGGTTTCACAAAGAACTCTTAGCAACTGTACCCTAACGTCCCTTCGCTGGGGAACAGCTTTTCCCAAACGTTACCAATTAAAAGTAGAAACGAGCAGAGATTTTTTTCCTAACTCAAATGATGTGCTAAATATCACTTTTTAAGGAACAGGATACATGAAAGCTTATCAATTCACTGTTAACCAACCCACAGCCTTCCTCTCACTGTGGACCAAAATCTCAGCCTCAGCAGGCACACTGAGGAACAGGAGCTGGAGGAAGACTCCCAGTGCCGAGGGCAATGCCTTTTCCTGGTGCCGCCAACAAAGGACCAGACGACACTTCACAAAAAGCATTTGTTCCCAGGCTTTCTTGAAACAAAAAGACACCCAGGCAGCAGGCCCTCTATGGAGCAAGCAAGCACACTACTTCCCTGTTGGCAGCCTTTCCCATCTCCCGCCCACCGGTGTGGCATAGACCCACTTTCACTTCCTCGCTCAGTCCAGTTTCTGTTTCTGACTCCAGTCCCCACCTACCAGTAGGAACACTGACTCTTATGAGGATGACACTCACTGAAATGAGAACCCGACCAGACAACTCCCTATGGGCACATGTGGAAAGAACATCTCAAATGGAGACGTGGTGTTAAGGTTCAGCTGTCTGAGGCTTTCACTGGAAGAAGGAAAGCAACGCCAAGGACTTGAGGGCTGGGAGGAGCAGGGGGAGTGCACTCGGGAGAGGAGGAAACACGCCCTCTGGTCTGCGAGATGCAGGGCAAGCCCGAACCACGGGTGGGAGCCTTAGCCAGCTGTTCCCAGCAAATCGTGCATCCTTCCAGACCACCCACCTTAACCGGGGCCGGGAAGGGAAGGCTGAGCGTGCTCAATCACTGCAGAAAGTGGCTACCCTGCGACCTGGAAGTCAGCAGATTTGGGTTCCAGTTTCTGATTTGCTACCAGGTCACCAAGATTGTAAGCAGCAAGTCACCGCCTGCCGGAGTCTATTTATTGTCTTCACTAGCTGAGTATAGACAGAGACCCCCAAAAGTTAGTAACCTTGAAGCCCTAGCAAAGGTCAGGGCTGTGTACCACCCAGTTAACCTAGAAAATGGTAGCTGAAGCAACCTCCCTACCTTTAATCATGTAAATTACCTAAGGGTCATGCTATGACCTAGTCTATGTGTCATTGAAACCTCCTTACCCTAGGGCTACCCCAGACCAAATAAAAGTTTGGAGCGGCCTGAGCATCGGTGGAAGTCCTGCACTTGCCCGCCTGGTCCCCCAATATTTCAAAAATTATCTCGTGTCATTTTTCTCTCATTTGTGTGCGGCTCCTCTTTCAGATATCGAACCCTATTCCATGCAGACATGGAAGGAAACACACTGAACAACCGCACCCCTCTAGCCTCCATCTTTTAACAGAAATATCATCTACGCCACTGTATTGTTTTGGAATCAAGCGAGGAAGAAGTTGTAGGAGAGACCTGCACATGGCCAAGCGTTACACTGTGTGAGTGTCCTTAACTCAGCGGGGCCTGGGGCTATTGCAGCAGGCAGAGAAGCAGCAGAGGCTGGAGTGAGAAAACAGGCGGCCCAGACGAGAGGCGGGTGGACGGGATAGCAGGGTTCCCTTGCCTGGTACAGCTTTATGTGCTGCTCGTGAGGGAAGTGCAGAGTCGACACAAACAGGTGGACAAAGTTACTCTTCAGGCCTTTTGCATGAAGATTTTCAGCCACAATTTGGCTCACAAAATTCTTGCCGGTGCCAGCCGAGCCGTGCAAGGAAAGAGTCAGTGGTTTCTTAGGATTGTCGTTGCTCCTGAAGCCAGTCAGCGCCTTGAGAATCACCTCTGCGGCCAGATGCTGCCCAAACAGCTTCTCCTCCAAATCCAGCTTGAGGGCTGCAGGAGCCAGCCCGAGAACAGAGAGAGAAAGGCACGTTAAACCTGCACCAGCAAGCGGCCTTGTCCCAGCCAGCCAGAGAGGCGCGAGGGCACGGGGCCCAGCAGGGTCTCTGCCAGACCCCAGGCTGGCCCTGCGGCGGAACAAGAGCTGCAGACACACGGCGCCACTTGCAGAGAAATGCACTAGATGGATGAGTGTCCTCAACACTCTGGGCTCTGACACGCAGGCCACACGTGTCCCTTTATCCAAGGACTAGCCCTCTCTCGACTGAGCTGCACGCTCTCCCGTCCACCCCCGCTGGCTTGTCAGAACGCCCGGGCCAGATGTGGGCAGCCTGGGTGGAGGCCACACACCTGCAAACCACTGAAGGTTCAGATGACTCAGAAGGGCTGACCAGCTGCTTTCAGTTTCTTTCTGCTGTGATCCCAGGGGTCACAACGCCGACCTGGGGGGCGTGGACAGGAAAGGGACCACTACTGACCTTGACCAGGTCAGGGAGGCCGGCATGGCAGCCCCTACAGACTCACAGATCTTCACATGTTTGAATGTTCTTCCCTGAACACCTTCTCCCGCCTCCCTGATCTATCACCAGCGAACTTCACGGACCCCCTTCCGTCTGCCCCTCTGACTCTGATGCAGAAAATAAGCGGTAAAGCTGCCACTTTGGGAGCATTTCTCAAGCCGGTGGGATTTTGCTTCGTGGGAATTGTCGGATTGTCTCAAACACATTCGTAAGGATCCTGACACGCGTGGACGCTCCTGACGTCGACAGGAGGCGCGGCTCCCAGGGCTGGGGTCCCGACCGAGGCCCCACCGCCCTCTGCCTCCCCCACCTCGGGGCCCGGCCTTCACGCTCCTCCACGCCCACCCGCCGACCCGCCTACCGGTGGCGTTGAGCGGCCGCTGCTTGCTGCAGCACTCGGCGAAGCGACAGTACAGGTCCCGGTAGGAGAGGTAGCCGGTGATGACCGACGCGGCCCCGATGGCGATGCCCACGCTGATGGGCTCGATCGCCGCCACCGCCTGCGCCGCCAGCAGCAGCCACAGCGCCGCGCCGCTCCCGAGCCGCCCCGCCGCCCGCATCTCCCGGCACCACCACCCGCACCGCCCGGCTCGCAGCTTCCACTGCCTCGGCGCCGCCCGCGCGGCGGCCCAGGGACCGCCGGGACTTCCGCGTGCGTCACTTCCGCCGCACAGGCCCGCCCACCCCGGATGTCCGGCTCTGCGCCACCTTCTCTGTGAGTGGCAGGTGGTGTGTCCGGCGGCTCTTCGCTGGGGTGAGCCCGCGCCTGGCGCCTTCGGGGTTGTTTTCTCGCGTTCCCCGTTGGCCCCCGCCGTCCCCTGGAGCCTCAGTGAGCGCGTCCCCGGTCAGGCCCCTCGGGTCCCCCCACCGCCCTTCTCCCCGAAGCGGCTCCGTTCCCGCTGCGGTGCGGGCAGGCCCCTGGCGGTGCTGGGGGGGCGGCGGCGGGGGAGCGGGGTCCGCCCTCGGGGCTTCTGGCCGCGGGGGAGGCGGGCGAGGCGGGCGAGGGGCCCCGGCCGCGGAGCAGGAGGCTCCTGTCCGAACTGCGAATTCGAGTTCGCCAGGTGCCGAGTGAGGACAGAGTGTCATCCCAGAATCAACAGCCTGATACCCGCAAGGGGCAGTCCCCCCATAATTGGTCTTTAAAAAAATATTGTTATTGGTTTCAGAAAGGAAGGGAGAGGGAGAGAGAAATAGAAACATCAATGATGAGAGAGAATCATCGCTCGGCTGCCTCCTGCACGCCCTCTGCTGGGGATCGAGGCTGCAACCCGGGCATGTGCCCTTGAGCAGAATCGAACCCGGGACCCTTCAGGCCACAGGCTGACGCTCTATCCACTGAGCCAAACCAGCCAGGGCTCACAATTGGTCTTGTCAATGCGCAGTGTCCTAGTGCCCATCGTCTGTTGCCCCCACCGGCCCTGGGCCCACTCATCACCCTCCAGGTCTGCTGACCAGTGAGGATGCCCTTTGGCCACACCCACCCATCTTCCTGCCCCAGATGCTCTGTGTCTAAGGACGAATTGGAGTTGTCATTTCCACTGGATGTTTATGATAAAGATTTGACCTGTTTACACGTCTGTGGAGCAGCACTTCCGTCTCCCAAGTATACAGTAAAGTTTAGTATCACCCTGTGGGGTTCCCGTGTGTCCTGAGCCTTTTGGATGGAACCACCGTCCTCCAGCCCTGTCTGAGGACTTTGTCCTGGGCCTGCCAGGTCATGAGCCGTGTCCCATAAAATTCTCTGATGTGAAAAAAAGAAGCAGCAGCAGCAGAAGAATACAGAGTGGCCCATGAAAATGTAAATAATGTTGAGTGACCGAGGATCCCAGGGGTGAGGCAGCCACCAGCAGGAATGTTGCTGCCCCTGGGTTCCTGCCCCACCCTGTTTCTTTTTAAAAAATATATATTCTTGCCCTAACCGGTTTGGCTCAGTGGATAGAGCGTGAGCCTGCGGACCCAAGGGTCCCAGGTTCAATTCTGGTCAAGGGCATGTACCTTGGTTGTGGGCATATCCCCAGTAGGGGATGTGCAGGAGGCAGCTGATGGATGTTTCTCTCTCATCAATGTTTCTAATTCTCTATCCCTCTCCCTTCCTCTCTGTAAAAAATCAATAAAAAATATATATTCTTGTTGATTTCAGAAAGGAAGGGAGAGGGAGAGAAATAGAAACATCAATGATGAGAGAATCATTCATTGACTGCCTCCTGCGCACCCCTCACTGGGGATCAAGCCCGAGACCCTGACATGTGCCCCGACCCAGAATTGATCCATGACCTCCTGGTTCACAGGTCAATGCGCAGTCTTGGAGCCACACTGGCCGGGCTGCTTCTGGGTATTTAGATCCACATTGGTTTTAAGGCTGTACCCTCGGAGTTCATCAACTGTCCGAGCCCATGGTGGCTGCCATCGGCGTCACTGTCGCTGGAAGGCTGGCCCCTTCTCCACTGCCCACTGCCCTCCGCCTTAGGCCGTCCCGCTCCCTTTACTCGCCTATGATTGTCCGCTTGGCGCGCTGCCGGCGGCGTTTAAACTTCCTCAGGAACATGCAGAACCACGAGCCTGGCTTGGAATGGTGATGCTGCTGTAGAAAGGGCGCTGCCCTGTGGTTCCGCGGCTGCCTGAGGTTTTCAGGACCAGAGACAGCGCACCCTGGTCTGCACCTGTTTCCCAGGCAGCTCTGGGCTGAGGAAGGAGAGGTATCCCCTCGCTGGTGGACTGGGAACGCGCCCCAGGCGGGCTCCCGCGGAGGGAAACACGAGGGGGTGCTGGTGAGCTGCTGGTCTGAGGACTCAGAAACGTGGGTTCAAATCCCGACTCACCACCGCTGACCTTCAAAAGGTCACACAAATAATGACAACAGAAAAACTAAAAAGCCTGGGTGATTTTCAGTGCCAGCTGTGTACACGGAGCCCTGTTCTCATCCAAGTCCTGCCAGTGTGTAGATTACACAGAGAGGCGCTCGTGTGCAGAGGCGTGCGTGGTAGTTGGTGTCCCCCTTTTCTCGTCTTGTACACAATGATTCAGCGTCTATCTCTGTGAAATCCTAATGGATGTGGCTCACGGGCTGCCAACCTGTGTAATAAGCACATCATCCGAGGGAAGGAGATCTGATGTGCAGAGGTGCCCAGGGGTGAGGGAGGGGCCTGAGTCAGGACGGGGCGCCCGCCTGTCTCCCTCCTCCTCCTCTCTCCCCACGTTCCCTCTGTGAGTCTGATCCGTTCTCTGCATAGCACCGGGCTGTCTGTGCGCTGGTCCAGACACCAGAGAGGCCACACACCGCCTCTCTGCCGCCCCCCTCACCCTCCAAACTCCCAGGGGAGGGGTTTGATTGGCCCAGCCTGGATCCCCCCGCCCCTTGATCCAATCAGCTGCGGCCGGGGTTGGGGGTAGCATTCCCTGGGGTGAACATGGCTGCCCCCACTGCGACTGTGTGATGGAGGAAAGCGCGTCCGCCCTCCAGTGGATGCCCTGGGCTCCCTCCACTAGGGCAGGCGACTGTGTGATAGATGCTCAGAAATACAAGCAGTCTTACCCCGCGGTCCCCATTACAGTCTCCACGGTGGCCACGCCATTTGCACTGCCCAATGTACTGCTCGGCCCTGCTTCCAGCACCCGGTGTGGTCAGTCATTCACCCAACGGTGTTCTCTGAGCACTGCCCGGGGGCAGGCGCTGGGGAAGGGGAACGAGGCAGACAGGGAGCTCCTCCAGGGGCTGGTGGACAGACAGCAAGCAAGGGACCCACCCCTGGTCACGTGGACGCTGCACTCCTGCCAGGACGACCCCTTTCTGCGGGGATGGTGAGTCCTCGGACACGTGCTTTAGCCCCTCTGAACCTCAGCTTCTTCACCGCCAAGTGGAGATCTCCGCTGCTTTGATCCGGGTCCTCGGAGAAGCAGACCAACCGGGTATGTTTACTCCGAGGGACTGGCTTGTAACCATCAGGCCCTTCAACAGAAGCCCGGGGTGACCGTGCTCTGTGCGTGGCGGGAAGGGGGCTTGTCGAGAACAGCGAAGCGCCTCTGGCTTTGCCCGGCTTGCAAGCTTACAAGGCGGCCTGCCGTCTTCAGAGACGCTGCACGGACACGCGCCTCCCGGGCCAGAGACGGAGGCCTTGTCCCAGGGCACCGCGATGCCAATCCATATTTGTAAACGAATAGATGGCTGGACGCCCTTCAGTCCCGAGCGGCATACCCGGGAAATGAGCAACAGCCTCCAACGTCAGTTAAAGCGGTAAGGTGGCAGACAAGACCAGCTTGGCAATACCTGGCAAGGTTGGAGCTGTGCGTGCCCGGAGTTCCCACTCCCCAAGCCTTTATCATAGCACCTGAAGAAAAGCAAAGTATGGTCCAGTGCGCTGGGGCTACTGGAAGGGCTACTGGACGAGGTGGCTGCGCCCAGGGCTCTGGCTGCCCCTGTTCCCACCCATCTTCCCACCTGGATCCCATTCATGGCAAGGAGGGTGCAAAGCCCAGCCCTAGAGGGACCCATACTTTTCTGTCACTAGGGTAACGGATAAACAATTTAGTCCTACAATGGAATGTTATATAGCAGATAAATTGGATGCACTTGAACTAGATGTATCAATGTCTATAAATCTCAGGAACCAGAGTTGAGTGAAAAAGAAAAAATAGCAAAAGGGCATGCATAATATACCACTTCTTCCCCTTTTTCCTTTTTTTTTTTACAATATAGGAAATCCATTACCAGATTGTAGACACAAAGTAGTTAGCCATTTACATGCAATAAACATTAATATTTTAAGAAAAACGATTTTAAATATAATATTACGTGCAACTTTTAAAATATATTTTTATTGATTTCAGACAGAGAGGAAGGGATAGGGAGAGAGAGAAACATCAATGATGAGAGAATCATTAATGGGCTGCCTCCTGCACGCCCTCTACTGAGGATTGAGCCCACAACCCAGGTATGTGCCCTTGACCGAAATTGAACCCAGGACCCTTCAGTCCACAGGCCAATGCTCTACCCACTGAGCCAAACCAGCTAGGATATAATACACCATTTATTTACACATTGTTGATGGATACATTCATGTATAGTTAAAGTGGAAAGAAAACATGCAATGGCTGGCGTTGCTCAGTGGTTAGAGCATTGGCCTGAGGACTAAAGGGTCCTGGGTTCGAGTCCAGTCAAGGGCATATACCTCGGTTGCAGGCTCGATCCTGAGACCTGGTCGGGGTGTGTGCAGGAGGCAACCAATTGATGTGTCTCTCTCACATCGATGTTTCTCTCTCTGTCTCTCTCCCTCCCCTCCACTCTTTCTAAAAATCAATGGAAAAATATCCTCGGGTGAGGATTAACAACAACAAAAAGAGAGCTGACTGAGGGAAATATGGCAAAATGTAACATCTATTACTTCTGGAGTGTTATTTCCTTTGACGAAATAGTTTATAATTAAGTAAAGGCATTAACGTGGCTCCAGAGAGGTTCCTGATGACGCCTGGAGAATCTGGCCTCTGGTAACCTGGAGAGTGTGCTATTTTTGTCCTGAGCCAAAGGCTAGAAGGCATTCATTTCCCCAAATCTTGTCTCGCCTGCTTTCAGGAGGCTGGTGTACTTCCCACGTGTAACCACTAGATGGAGCCAGCACACAGGGTTATAAATGGGAGCCCTTTTGTTTTTTGTTTTTTTCTTTTGCCTCAGCAACTTGAAACAAGGAAAAGGCGATTTTTGCAAGACAAAAGCAGAGGCAGAGCAATCATTTGAGAACGTGAGACGCAGGTGGAGGTAGAAAACAGCGTCCAGATAGCAAAAGGACCCCTAGTAGAAGTAGCAATACGATTCACAGGTGTTGATACAGTGCGATTTTCTAGTCCTTAAAATTACCCAAGATGCAGTTCTTAGGCGTCAAGACAGATGCCATCAGGGGGTTCAGGAAAACTCCAGTTCCCACGTCTGATTGACATCATTCCATTGAACAACCCAGAAGTGTGTGCACCCTCTTTCTGGAGGGCGGAATGGTTCGTGTGTAGTCTCCAGTGCCTGAACTTTGGCATAAAGGCCCAGAGTTCACATCCTGGCTCCGCTTCTGAGCTGTGTGACCAGTTGGGCAACGTCTTCACCTCTCTGGGCCTCAGTTTCTGACGTTAATCTAGGGGTAATAACAGTACCTAGTCCGGAGAACTGGTGCAAGGCTTGAATGAGATTATTTATACACACGACGTTCCTGGCACACAGTAGGCCTTTGAGAAACGGTAGAAGCATTAGACCCTAATGCTCAACCTGCTCTAAAGTAAGCACTTCAGGGGTTGAGCATCAACCTATGATCCAGGAGGTCATGGCTCTACTCTTGGTCAGGGCACATGCCCGGGTTGTGGGCTCGATCAGTTGCGTGCAGGAGCAACTGATCAATGATTCTCATCATTGATGTTTCTATCTCTCTTTCCCCTCCCCCTTTCCTCTCTGAAATTTTATATATATATATATAATTTTTAAAAAATAATAATAAATAAATAAAGCAGTTTTAGGGAGCAAGGTCAAGGTTTCAAACCGGGAAGGTGAGAGTAGACTTCAGTGCCCTCCTTCAGGGTACAGATAGTCCCAGACACCCGCTGGGGAAGGAAAGTGCTTAGATATTTGACGACCGTGTAAAAGAAACAGCAAGAAACCCTGCCCCTTCTCCCGGGTGGGGGACACACCATTCCTTCCTTCCTGCACTCATTAGACAAGTATTTAGAGAGCAGCTTCCCTGTGCTGGGGCCCTGGGACAGAGGGTGAGCAAGACACACACGGCCCCTCCCTCCCCTGGGGACATTCCGCCCAGACAGAGCAGAACAGGTATGTGGTGAGGATCGGAGCAAAGGAGGTGAGGGCAGGGATAAGATCTTGTGAGTGAGGATTAGGGGCCCCGTGGGTCCCTTGGAGGGGGGCGAGCCTTCCAAACATAAGGCTCTTTGAAAACAGCGCGCACAGCAGTCAGTAAGTTCCAGCCCCCTGACAAGAAAAATAGCAGGATGGAGGCACATTTGCATATCATATTGCTCACTTTCTAATGTGTGCAACTTAGTGATTTTAGATAAATGTACAGGGTTATGCAACCATGAA
This sequence comes from Myotis yumanensis, assembly GCF_028538775.1. Lineage (NCBI taxonomy): Eukaryota > Metazoa > Chordata > Mammalia > Chiroptera > Vespertilionidae > Myotis > Myotis yumanensis. The sequence goes on from NW_027223763.1 coordinate 4,518,841, forward strand.
CATACGTAAACCAGTTTTAAAACATTGAATCATCCCAGTATGATCCCTCACGCACTTTACTCTTACTTCCTGCCCCCGCCCCAACCACTAATGTACTTTCTGTCTCTGTAGCTTTGCTCTTCTGGATATTTTGTATAAATAAGGCCGTACAGTATGTGGTCTCTGTGTTTGGCTTCTTTTCCTGAGGGTAATATCTGTGAGGGTCATTCATGTGGCACGTGCCTGAGAGAGTTCCTTTTTCCTGCTGGACAGTAGGTGTCCCATCGTAGGATATAGCACATGTGTCTTCATTCAGCAGTTGATGGGCATTTAGGTGGCCCATCAGAATTTCACCTGGGGCCCTGACCATTGCTCAGGGGTTAGAGCGCTGGCCCAAGGACCAAAGCGTTGCGGATTGGATTCCTGGTCAAGGGCACATACCTGGTTGCAGGTTGGATCTCTGACTCTGGTTGGGGTGAGTGCAGGAGGCAGCCAATCTATGTGTCTCTTTCACATTGATGTTCTTCTCCGTCTCCCCCAACCTCCCCCCACCCCCACTTCCACTGCACTGAGGAGCAACAACAAAAAGAAAAAATTTTTTTAACCTACGGCCAGTGGGTGAACAACCCAGCTTCTTGCCGGCTCGCTGATGTGTGTGTGTGTGTGTGTGTGTGTGTGTGTGTTGTTGAGAGAAGTCCTGTGCTTATAACAGTGTCCAAGGGCACTGACCACCCTCCCCAATGCTGAGCTTGATTCTAGACCAGCCGTGGGCAAACTACGGCCCGCGGGCCGGATCCGGCCCCTTTGAAATGAATAAAACTAAAAAAAAAAGACCGTACCCTTTTATGTAATGATGTTTACTTTGAATTTATATTAGTTCACACAAACACTCCATCCATGCTTTTGTTCCGGCCCTCCGGTCCAGTTTAAGAACCCATTGTGGCCCTCGAGTCAAAAAGTTTGCCCACCCCTGTTCTAGAGGATGAAGTTGGTTGGTGAAGTCCATCTGAACTGGGTGGAGCCACCTGTGGTGCTAGTCAGAAAGTGGGGGCCTCTGCTTGGGGGCGATGCTCAGAGGCTGCCGAGTGGCAGCTGGAGGACAGTGGTCAGCAAGGCCAGCTGTCCCAGTGGTGGGTCGGGGTGGCCGTCCTGCAAGTTTGCTGGTAGCGGTTCTGGGAACAGCATGGAGAAGCGAGGCGAGGCCCCCAGGCAGCCCAAGTGTCTGTTAACACATAGCAGGGGCCCTTGGCTGGGGGGCCTGAGAGTGATGGGGGGGTCCCCAAGCCCATTCCTAATGCAACAAGAAAGCAAGACCCTCCTTCCTAGAAACGGATAGCATTTCATTTTGACGGGAAGAATGTTTCTGAACCTTCAGAAAAGTAGGAAGCGCGCTGCCCTGAGCAGCCTCCTGCCGAGACCACCCGCCTGCACTTTCCCACTGAGCCGCCTCGTTCTCCCGCTTTTACTGACCTGTTTGCACGCACTTGGCGTTAAACATCAACCCTAACCTCCTCGTCATGCATCTCCAAAGGCCAGGGACACTCCTGTGGAACCACAGCACCGCCATCTCACCCCTTTTAGCTTTAGGTCAGGGATCTTATCTCTGTTGCACGGTCCACGGTCACGTCCCCCACCGACCCGATCACGTCCATTACAGCTGCTTTTCCCCTCAGCCAGGAGTGGTCTCGGGTTAAGCCTCGCGCTGAGCTGTCATGGGAAACCAGACGAGGCCCTGAACCAGAATGAGTGAGGTCGCTAGTCTGGGGGAGAACTTGCACTGGCCGGCGGCCTGAGGGAGCCCTGCACACAGCCCCCCACTTCACCCTCCACGGCCCACGTGTTCCCCAGGGGCGGGCAGCTGCTGTCCTTGCACCTCAAGCACCTGGCCCTCAGCCCTCTGCCCTGAGGGTGGAGGAGCCGGGATCTGAACCCCATCTGGCGACGCTGAGCGCCAAGACGCTGGAGTCCCAGCTCGGGCCCTGTCCTGGCGCCCGCTGCCTTCTTGCTCAGCACAAGCAGGGACCCAGGCCTTGGTGAACCCCACGCCCTTTCGATGGGAGTTATCAGGCCGAGCCAGGTGGTCCGAGTCCGGGAGGTCCAGAGCTCAGCGCTGTGGGGGCCCCTCCAGCCCAGGTGCCCTGTTTGGGCTCTGAGGTCCCTGGGGGTGGGATGGGGTGGCCTCTGTCCACCTCAGACCTCCCGGAGGTTTCGAAAGGCCCTGAGCAAGCGAGGAAGGTCTGGCAGAGGGAGGGTGGAGCCTCAGGCTGCTCCCATAACTACTTCTGACTGGAGAGTTTTGAAAAATAAGGACCTGTCATGGGTGTATAGATTTTAAAACATTTTTCTTAAAAATTACAGAAACAGGACGTGTGCATGAAGAAAATTAGAGACTACAAAGAAGCAAAAATAAGCAAAAACATCACATCCCCACCACCCAGACATCATCGCTGTCCCAAAAGGATCCTTCTGGAACTTTCTCCAGCCACACACATGCACACCCACACGCTCGCCCACGTTAGGGCTGTGTGTCCCGAAATACCTGCCCATGGGTGTCATCAGAGAATGATTAGTTCTCAGGAAAGGCTGATTTGATTATCTTAATGAGATTGCATTTGGGAAACAAAACAAAATATGCTGTTTCATGACCTGCTTTATGATCAGTCCGTGACTTCCATGTTTCCATTTCAGGGGATTCTCGTCTTATCTAAACCAAGGTTTTATTAAGACTTACTCAGCCCTGGGCAGGAGCTCGGCTGGCGAGCCAAGGCCGAGGCTTCCATCCCCGGTTAGGACTCGTACAAGAATCAACCAACAGATGCAGACATAAATGCAACAACAAACCCACGTTTCTCTCTCCCTCTCGCTTCCTCTCTCTAAAACCAATTTTTAAAAATTAAATTAAAAAAAAAAACTTTTCCCGCGACTCACAAATTAGCTGGTTTGTGCACACTGGTACCCAGTCCAGGGCCCGGGGCCACATCGGAGGACACGTCCTTGAGGCTCTAAGCTAGTGCCCCTTTGTGACAGTGACCGTGGGAGAGACTGACCACGGCCAGATGTTCTATGGGGAGCCCCACCCTCTGGATTTGTCTCTTGCTGCCTCCTGGTTCCGATCAACCGACTCCTCCACCCCCCGTGTTGCCTCTAAACCGGAAGTCAAAGCCAGCGCAGAGGGTGGGAGCCAGGAGCCTGTGATGGAAACTTCCAACATGCAGAGGGGCGTGAACTCAGGAGAGAGGGTCTGCCCTCGCCTCTCCGGTCTTCTCCCCAGAGATGAACGCCGTGCCTGGCCGGGGTCCCGCCTTCCAGGCCTTTCTCTCTGTGTATACTGTCCCTCCGTGTGGGTATTTGGGTTGACACAATAGCTATAACAAAAAGTGACTGTGTGTTTTGGCCATCTCTCCACGTCTTAATGAGCCCCTGTCAGGGTGGCCTGAGGTCACCTTAGCTCTGGCTGACTAAAAACCACGCTCTCCCTGGCCAGTGTGGCTCAGGGGTTGAGAGTCGACCTATGAACCAGGAGGTCATGGCACATGCCAGGGTTGTGGGCTCGATCCCCAGCGTGGGTCATGCAGGAGGCAGCCAATGAATTATTCTTTCTCATCATTGATGCTTCTATCACCCTCACTCCCTCTTCCTTCCTCTCTGAAAGCAATAACGAAATATATTTTTAAAAAATCACTCGGCTGCTTAGAATTCTCCTGTGGTTCTCAGTGCCCTTGAGATGAAGGTCAAACCTTTTGCCTGGCCCTGCTCCCCTGCCCTGGGCTTCTCGGTGCAGGACCGTCATATATTCTGTTCCCTTTTCTGGAATGCTTTTCCCGCTGGAGCTCTTTGCTTGACAGCATTTTAACGCTAGCTCTCTAACATATCTTTCTCTGGGGATAGAGGACAAACCAATGTGGGAAAATGTGCTTGGTCTGTGCACCCCTTCAGGGTTGACTAGACCCCTCTGAACAAGAGGGTCCTTCCTCTTGCACTGCTCCCTCGTCCCCCCACCAGACCCGGAGCGAACAGGGCGTGGCAGCGACCTCCTGGCGAACCAGTGAACGAATGCTGGTAGAAATGCAAATCGATAAAACCTTGTGAGCAATTCGAACTTAGCAAGTCTTAAAAAACATGCTTATCTGCTTTGACCCAGAAATTCCACCTGTAGGACTGTATCTGAACGCACAAAGATGTTCATCTCAGCATTGCTTATACTGGGAAGGGTGGGGACCACGGAACCGTCTCCAGTGGCTAAGCACAACACTGGATTCTTGATCTCCCCCCGCCCGTCCCCATCATCATTTCGTCCAGGCTTCCCAATGCGGCAAACGGCAGCCCCATCTGCTCAGCGCTTCTAGTCAGAGGCCTGGGCACTGGGATTTTTTTTTATTGAGATACAACTTACCTAAGTCGAATATACAAACCTTAAGTGCACATCTCAATGATTTTTTTCTAACCTATGTAGACATCCCCGTAACTACACCCGATGGAGACACAGCATTTCTCAGCACCCAGGAAGTTCCCCATGTCCTATTCCAGTCAACACCCGCTCCTCCCGGAGTCCTGGCCATTCCGTTTCTCTAACCCTAAAGCCAGCCTGTGGCGGAGGCCTGTCCGTTCTGGCCCATCACCTCGTATCTGGGCAACAGCATCAGCCTCCTCACTGGTCCCCTCCCCTCTGGCACCCCCTCCCTCAGCAGCTAGAGATCTGGCCAGCTCCCCCTCCTGCCTGTCTCCCCTAAGGCTCCGTGTGCCCTCAGGGAAGTGCCAGCCCTGTGCACTGGGCACCCGGCTTATCATCGTCTTGTCCTGGGCACCCTGGGTGCATCACCCCCCGAGTCCTCACCACAGCCCAGATGAGGGGATGGAGGCCAGGGTTGCAACGGTGGAGCTGGGGCACACCCCCAGTTGTGTGACTCTTGAACCCATGCTCTTACCTGCTCTACCACTTCTCCATGAGTGAATGAATGAATGAATGAACGGTCTATGACCAGGTTTGACCAGGTTTTCCTTTTTTTAAAAAAATATATTTTATTGATTTCAGAGAGGAAGGGAGAGGGAGAGAGAGAGAGATAGAAACAACAATAATGAGAGAGAATCATTGATTGGCTGCCTCTGGCACGCCTCCCACTGGGGATTGAGCCCACAACCTGGGCCTGTGCCCTGACCAGGAATCGAACTGTGACCTCCCGGTTCATAGGTCGATGCTCAACCACTGAGCCACGCTGGCCGGGCCACCAGGTTTTCTTTTTCAGAAATACAGACACCCTGGGGAAATCATATATCCCGTTCCTAACCAGTTGAATTTGGCTATGAGGTCACTTTCCTGGTTGGAGAAGAGGAAAAGGTGAGGGAGGGGGAGGGGGAAGGAGAGGAGGAGGAGGAGGGCAGAGGGTGGGGACCTAGTGATGCAGGGCAGAGGGTGTCTCTGGAGCGGGGCTTTCCCCGCTGTGGCACTTCCCTGAGGAGCGGCCGTGACCCCAGCAGAGGAGAGCATCTTTATCTGCCAGCGTCTGAACCGACCTTCAGAGGGTTGAGAGGCCGAGGAGGGGCCCCGCGCCCGGCCTGTGGTTGGAGTGAAGAAAGCGATTGCATAAAAGTGGAGAGCCTTACCACAGCCAGGTCCTGCCCGCTGAGTCATGCTTGAGACGAGGGAGGAGAGAGCGAGCCCCGAGGCCCCCCGGATTCCAAGCTGCGAGGCCTCCAGCGTGACGTCGCTGAAGTCAGCACCGGATGAGCTCAGGCAGAGGCTCGGGGACCGGGTAAGAGCCGGCAGCGGGCCCAGGCTGCCTCAGCAGAACTCAGGCCTGGGTTGGAGAGGTCACAGGTCAAGGCCTGCCTCACAGAGAGCTTCAAACCACTCCTAATGTCGGGGTGCCTCTGACATGACTCCTATGTCCCCAGCACCCAGCACAGTGTCTGGCACACTTAGCGCTCAGGGGTCAGGTGTTTAATGAATGAATGAGTGAATGAATGAGTGAGCGAGCTGGCGTGGCACCTCTGCTGGGCACTCTGGTCTCCCATGTAATTCTGCGACCTTCAGAATTAATTCTGGGGCCTCACCTGCCCTTGGTTCCCGTGACGACTCGGCCTGGCATGTGGTCACAGGTCTGTCACTTTCACCTGCTTTTGGGGGTGGGGGTGTGGCTGGACTGTGGAGCACTGGGGAATGACTGACAGCTGGGTGCAAACCCGGCATCCAGCCTGGAGGGGGAAGCACGCCCCCTCTAGGATAGCGTGCAATTCAGAAGCCGAAAACTGTGCCACCCCCAGCTCGGGAGGGTTTGTTAATGATGAGATAGGAGGGTCAGGGTCCCCAGAGGGTCCCCGGGGCTGCCTGGGCCCCGGGCTGCAGCTTGTGCCGGGGGATGGGGAGGGAACAGCAAGGGACATAGCTGGTCTTTTCCAGGCTCCAAGCTCGAAACTTCTCCGGACCCTCCCTCCCCCCCACCTCCCCACCCAGTGCTCAGGCTGAGCAGTCGATGGCAGAGCACATGATACAAGACCTCAGTTCTGAGATGACAGCCCAGCTTGCACACTCAGATCCTGGAGGTCGGAGCTCCAGGGGGCCCATGGAGATCAGCCCGAGGGCCTCCACCCGCTCGGGGCATCAGCCCCTTCCCAGCCAGGTGCCCTCGCCTGGGCTCTGAGGCCTTTCTCACGCACCTGAGCAGCATATGCACGCGGCTGCGGTTGGCACAGAAACAAGGTCACTTCACTTCCCTTCACTTCCCGGACCTCAATCCCCTGTCTCTAATGTGGGGAGACTGATGGGCCCACCTCCGAGGGTTGTGGCCAGACAAGGAGCCCATGTTCACACAGCCCTGGGCACGGTGTCTGGCAGGTCAGGTCAGCCATTCTGACCACCCATCTCGTCATATAACCATTATTCTGTTTTCACCGAGTTTCACGGCGTCTCTTGGCTGCCCTGGGGGATGTGGGGGGGTGTTCTCTGCTGCCAGGCCTTCCCTCCTCCTGAAACCCAACAGCCCGCTCAGCCCGGTCGGCCCCTCCCCGAGATGCTGGGTGGTCTACCCTCCCAGTTGCTGCCTCCAAGCTGCTCGACAGCGACACACCCAGTCCCTGGTGGCCTTTGGGGGTCCACGGGGCCAGGATCGTGCCCAGAGAAGGCCTGGCAGCAGACATGCAGTGAGGCGGGGCTGCTGGCTGCAAGGGGCTGGTCTGGGTCAGTACCCTGCTCCTCCGGGCCAGGTGAGAGCAGGGAGGCCTGCGTGGTGGTGGAGGCAGGGTGGGGGCGGGGCAGGGAAGCAGTGAGAGGCTGGCACGGAAGAAGTCTTCCCCCTGCGGTACCACAGGACAAGCCTGATTAGAAATGGCTCCGTGGGGCCTTGGCTTCTGCTGGACGCGGAGCCCAGTAGAGCAGGCGGCAGACTGCGCTGACCGGTGGGGTGGGAGCAGCGGGTTGTTGTGGCGTTGCTAGGGCGGAGCTCACCGTTGCTAGGGCGGAGCTCACCCGGGATAGAGGGGCTCGCGGTGGGGATGCGGGGGTCCAAGGTGGAGCGTGGGGACGCGGGTGAGGACTCCGGGGCTGGCCAGGCCCCCGCGCGGATACACGGAGGGGCTTGTGTGTCCCCCGCACCGCCCCTGGCACCGCTCCCGCTGCTCGCGGGGACCCCTCGGGCCGCTGGGCTCACCCCTTCTCCGCCCACCTTCCTCCCGCCCTGAGCGGCCGCCCCTCGCACCTGCAGCACCTGTTGGGGCGGAGCTCTCCCAGCTGTTGATGCCATTGGCTGCTGGGTAGCCTTCTATTGGCTTATGTGGTCTGGTGCTCTCTGCTGTCCAATCAGTTGTGTCCGTGGTGGGTGGGCCCAGGAAATAGGGGAGGGGTGTCTACAGGTGTGTGTGGTGGAGGGGGAGCCCCCTCACCCCCTCACCCCCTCACCGGGTGCTCAGGAAGGGCTCACGTTCTGGGCATGCGCAGTACACGCTTTGGCTCCCAACCAGCCAGTCAGGTTCCTGGGGACCCAGCAACCTCCCACCCCTTTCTGCTCTGTGTTTCTTTTTCCACCTGGTTCATACACATCGTGGGTCTCACTCTGTTGTAGGGTAATTAGTTCTTTTTAAAATATATATATACAGTGGGGCCTTGACTTACGAGTGTCCCGACTAACGAGTTTTTTGAGATACCAGCTGTCTCTCCGCCGACTTTTTGCAGAGTTGATAGAGTAATTTGAGTTAACGAGCTCCTTAACGAGCTCGGTCTCGGAACGAATTAAACTCATAAGTCAAGGCCCCACTGTACATATATTGATTTCAGAGAGGAAGGGAGAGGGAGACAGAAACCTCAATGATGAATCGTTGATCGGCTGCCTCCTGCTGGCCTCACACTGGGGATCAAGCCCAAACCTGGGCATGTGCCCTGACCTGACAGGGAATCGAACCGCGACCTCCTGGTTCATAGGTCGACGCTCAACCACTGAGCAACACCGGCCCAGCGCAGAATTAGTTCTTTGCCAGTCTCTACCCACAGGGGACTGGCCATTGGTGGAGGGCGAGGGGACTTCACACGCCCATCCCCAGCCTCTGGGCTCGGTCACACGTCAGTTGTTAAAACCAACACCAACAGCAGCGACGGTTTGCAATGTAACGCCAGGCACAAGTCTCCATGCCCCCTGGATGCTCTCGGTAATCCTCAGAGCAAGGCATGTGATCGCGCCCATTTTAGAGATGGCAAAAGCGAGACTCAGCGAGGTGGCGGATGGCATTCAGACAGGAAGCGCTGGTGCCTGACAGTAACCAGGCACTGGCTCGGGCCTGTGCTCCTTCCTGCTCCCCAGCTGCTGGGCCGCAAAAGCAGCTTCGCTATCTCCCTGTACAGGGCTCGAGGTCTGGAAAGGCCTCCCTTTCCTCTGAGATTCTCATCACATCTGTGACCTTTGGGCCACGTGTCTTAAAGAAATAAAACACCGACAACAGACATTTTTTGACTATTTCTGTAGAGCTGCGCTGTCCACTGGGCGGGCCCTGAGCCAGGCATGCTGTGGGAGTACACGTCAGACCTGATTCTGAAGACCTGATATGAAAAACGTAAACTAGCTCATTCGTCATGTAAAATTATTGATTACTGGTTAAAAGAGAACATTTTGGCCCAGCTGGCGTGGTTCTGTGGTTGAGCGCCGACCTATGAACCAGGAGGTCATGGTTTGATTCCTGGTCAGGGCACATGCCCGGGTTGTGGGCTTGATCCCTAGTGTAGGCCATACAGGAGGCAGCCAATCAATGATTCTCTCGTTGATGTTTCTGTCTCTCTCTCCCTCTCCCTTCCTCTCTGACATCAATATATATACATATATATATGAACATTTTTATATATACACATATACATATATATGAGAACATTTTGGATATATATGGGTTAAATAAAATATATTATTATAGTAGGCTGAATAATGTTCCCCAAAAATATCGGGTCCTAATCCCTGGAACCTGGAACTGTCACCTTGTGTGGGAAAGGGCTCTTCCTTTGCAGGTGTGATCAGGTAAAGGCCTTGAGATTATCCAGCTAAACCCTAAATGCAATCACTCGCATCCTAATAAGTGGGAGGCAGAGGGAGGTGTGACCCAGAGAAGAGGAGCAGGCAGTGTGACCACGGGGGCAGGTATTGGAGCGCTGCAGCCACAAGCCAAGGAATGCTGGCAGCTACTGGGGGCAGGAAGAGGCGAGGGACAGACAGGTTCTCCCCCTGAGGCTGTGGCAGGCAGCGGGGGCCCTGCTGACACCTCGGGGTCTCCAGAACCTGAGAGAGAAATGTCTGTTGTTTCACGTCACCAGGTTTCTCATCATTTGTTTCAGCAGCCACAGGAAATAAATACGATTATTTACTTCACCTGTCCCGTTTTTATTTTTTACCTAAAAAAAGAACATTTTAAAGTACAGTGGGGCCTTGACTTACGAGTGTCCCGACTAACGAGTTTTTTGAGATACCAGCTGTCTCTCCGCCGATTTTTTGCATTGAGTTGACAGAGTAATTTGAGTTAACGAGCTCCTTAACGAGCTCGGTCTCGGAAGGAATTAAACTCCTAAGTCAAGGCCCCACTGTACTGTTTTTTATTGTTTATTTTTGTTAACCCAAAGGTATTTTTCCATTGATTTTTTTATTGTTATTTTTATTTTAAATCCTCACCTGAGGATATTTTTCTATTGATTTTTAGGGAGAGTGGAAGAGAGAGGGAAAGACTGAGAGAAATATCGATAGGAGATAGACACATCGATTGGTTGCCTCCTGCATGTGCCCGGACCAGGGCCCAGGCTGGGAGGAGTCTATAGCCAAGGTACATCCCCTTGACCGGAATCGAACCTGGGACCCTTCGGTCTGCAAGCCAACGCTCTATCCACTGAGCCAAACTGGCTAGGGCCCACCTGGAACATTTTTAATTACCCGTGTGGCTTGCACCTGTGGTGGCCTCAGGTCCCTGTTGGACAGCACTGCCCTGAGCAGCTGCTCTGGTCCAGGTGAGCGTGGGCCTTCTCACTCTCCTCCATGCGTGACCCGGAAGCCTCCTCCCCTCCCTGGCTCCTTGTCTGTAAACAAGTTGTTGAATCAGGATGACACTTCTCACCTGCAGCCCCTGGGCCTCTGGGAGTCCAGGAAGGGGCTGTGGGTTTATTTTCAAGTTGGCAGGATCTGTTAAGTCAACCTTCCGTCTTCGGTTGAATGATAGGAAGCCAGCTCTCCCTGGAGGGCCACCCAGCAGGTGCTTGGGTCCCGCGGACACGCAAACGCGTTCAGGAGCACGGGAGGGTGGCGCGTCCGTTTCCCGGGGCCACTGTCACCAATGACCACAGACTCTCATTCTCCCACGGTCCTGCAGGCCAGAGGCCCGAAGCCCAGGTCCCGCTGGGTGGGGTCTGCAGTGGTCAGAGCTGGCCCACCAGCCTGTGCCCTTTGGCCTGTGAGCTCGTTGTAGCCGAAGGCAATGGAGAGCCCAGTGGACGCCAGAGGAATGTTTAGCTCTCCAATAATTTAAATGGGGGCCTTTTAAAAAGTAATAAAAGTAACCACCAGAAATAACTTTTTATGACCCAGCTATAGGGCAGGGCAAACTTTTAATTCCGGAACATCTGCTTTTCTTATATTGTGAGCGGCTTCCTGCACCCCAAGGCGCCTTGCCTCCCCCTTAGCTCCGAATGCCAAAGAATTCTCGTCTTAACTTTGTCTCTGAACCGCTCATGTATGTGGGGCTCCCAGACGTATGTGTGTAATTAAATTTGTTAGCCTGTCTCATGCTGTTTTAATTGATAGACCACCCAGAACAACCTCCAAGGGCAGAAGAGCCCCCCCACCCCCCACCGCCCGGCCCCCAGTTCCTTCCAGAGGCTCTGAGGGGCTCTCTCATCTTCTCATCTCGTCTCTCTTCTGGGGACTGCTGGCAACCCTTGGCAGTCCTTGGCTTGTGGCTGCATCCGGCCGATCTCGGCCTCCGTCTCCCTCCACATGACCTATTCCTCTGCGTCTGTCCGTCTGACCGCCCCCGCCCCTTTCTCTTATAAGAACACCCGCCACTGGGTTTAGCGCCCCTTCAATCCAAGATGTTCCATTTCAAGATCCCTAACCTAAGTACATCTGCAGAGACCCCGTGCTGGTAGATTTTTGGGGTCTGCTTGACTGGCCGCCCAGCGGTGCCCACATCACACATGGTTTCTGGGCGTGTCTGTGAGCACGTTTCTGGGTGAGACTAGTGTTTGAATCAGTGAACTCAACTTGCAGATGGCCGATCACGGGCCTCCTCAGCCTCTGTAATTGCATGAGCCAGTTCTTCATAATAAATACCTCTCTCTCCCTCCCCCCCCTTTTCTCTTTTTCTCTCTCTCCCTCTCCCCCCATCTCTCTCTCCCTCTCTCTCTCTCTCTCCCCTTGACTAATTCAGACCCCATTTCTGAATAAGGTCATATTCACAGGTACCGGGGGGGGGGGGGGGGGAGGTGGGGGGGGTGGGGGGGGGAGGGGGTGGGGGGGTTAGGACTTGGACATATCCTTTTGGGGGGATGCTATTCCACCCCTACAGGCATGTTACCTGGGTGTTTGGTAGAGGCTGGGTGCAAGGGGCTCAGGGCGTGGGCTCCGCACCTGTGGTCTGGGCCCCCAGCCTCCACGGGTGACCTCTTTACTGCGGTTGTTTTCTCTTCCCTGAGCCCCAGGAACCCTCTCTGGAAACTGGAGGTAATGGTGTTATGAGTACTGACTAGCTATGTGACTGGTAAGTTACTCAACTACTCTGAACCTCAGTTTCTCATCCACAGAATGGGAATAATGACAGTACCCACCTTAACCAGATGGTGTGATGAATACGTTTTTGTTTCCTGGGCACGTGATGAACATTATATAAGTGCTGTTTAAAAAGATATTACATGAGCCCCCGCCGGCGTGGCTCGGTGGTTGAGCATCAACCTATGAACTGGGAGGTCACGGTTCGATTCCTGGTCAGGGCACATGCCTGGGTTGTGGGCTCGATCCCCAGGGTGGGGCGTGCAGGAGGCAGCTGATCAATGATTCGCTCTCATCATTGATGTTTCTATTCCTCTCTCTCCCTCTCTGAAGTCAATAAAAAATATAAAATGAAATAAATAATAAATACAACGATATTACATGAGGCCTGGCTCGGGGGAAGCACTCAGAAATGCGAGCTGCTGTTCCTTGGATTTTTGCTCAGATGTTGGCCTCCGTTGGATTTGTGCTCAGATGTGGGCCTCCGTTCCGTGGGGCTGAGGAAAGGCCTTACCACGCTCTGATGTTATCTCTCCTCTGGCTCCGTGAGGACAAGCCTTTCTTCCTCACCTGGTGCTGAGTCACCCTGAGCTGGGATCCGGCAGGTTCCACGGCGTCCTGTGCTCAGTGCATGCTCTTGTCATCTTGAAACTCTTCACTTTTGAACAAGGGGTTTTGCGTTTTTCATTTTGCACTGGGCCCACACATCATGGAACCAGACCAGCCTAGGGTCACACTTCCTCCCGCGCTGGGATAGTGAGGGGTCGCCAGCAAGGGGTGAGGGCGCCCTCCGGTCTGAGCTGGTTCCCTGGCACGCAGGGCGGTGGCCCCTCTAAGAGGGACCTTTGTCAGCCGGGTCGTGAGGGCTGGAAAGCCTGGGGCCCGAGCATACGCTGATGGCATGGGAGGGGGTTGCCGGGAAGAGGGGATCTAGGGGGCACCCGGTGTGTCCTCCGCTTTCTGAAGGGCAGTGGGGAGGAGAAGGGAGCTTGTGTGTTCTCTGTGGCCCCAAAGGGCAGATCCGGCTCGGCATAATGAAGGAATTTGGAACAAGGAGAATTGTGCAAGAGCCTGGCCTGCATCTAAACCTCGGCTCTGCCTGGGGGGTCAGCGCACAGGCTCTGGCGTGGGACAGCTCCACTTCTGCCAGATCTGTGACCTTAGAGAAGGTCGCCTGTAGCCCTGAGCCTCCTTTTCCATCCATGAAGTGAACCTGCCACAGGGTGAGGATGCTGACGATAAAACAGGCAGGTTTAGAAGTAAGGCCCGTGGAGGGGCCTGGCTCCTGGGCGGGGCCTCCCGCAGGACAGCTGCAGGGCTGTTGTGATTGGCGTTCTTATTACTGGACATGATGAGCTCCCACCGGCAGGTTCACGGTGAGAGGGACCCTGGGGGGTTGCAGATGCTGCCTTGCATCAGCAGCTCCAGGCGGAAGCACGCACCTCGCCCCTTGGCCACTTCAGCCTCTGGCAGATGTGGACGATCAGTTCCAAAACCCGGCCATCAGATCCTGTCTCTGGGACCAGGGCCCGAGGGGAGGGTGGTGCTTCTGGGGAACTGAGGAGGTTTTCCGTCTTGGCAGCTGCTGAAGGAGTGGGAAGGTTCCCATCACTCCGGCCTGGAAAAGCCCGGCAACTGTCCCCTGAGCCCTTGCTGGCGGAACATGATCCCAGGAATGCGGACCTCCCCACCAGGGCCCCCTCGGAAATGGGTTCCTGATGTGGCTGGAGCTGGACACTGGCCTTGCCCACGGGACACAGCGGCGGTGGGTGGGGGGGTCGCCTGTGCTCGCCTGATGCCTGGGCAGCTCGCAGGGAGGGTCCTGGCTCGCACGGAGCCCGGAGCCACTGCCTGGAACCACACTCAGGGTGCCAGCAGCAGCTTCCCTGGAAAGATCTTGGCAGCGGGTTGTGCTGAGACAAACATTCCTGCTCTCCCTCCGCCCCCATCTGCTCTCCCTCCTCCACCATCTGCTCTCCCTCCTCCCCCACCGCCTGTCGGGTCAGCTGTGTCACGTCCCTGCTGCACGCATGTCCAGGGCTCCCTGCAGCAGTGACGGGGCCTGAGGCCGAGTCCGGGAGCAGCAGATGGGCTCCGTCAGATCCTGGGACCGGGGACGGGGTTGGGCACCTTGCTGGCCCCAGAAATTCGCCGGCATTTCATGCACACACGCAGGCTCTGGGCACACACCGGGTTAGGCGTATAAATGCAGCCGTGGCCCTGGCTTCTCTCTTCTCGTTTCAGCGTAAAACTGGCCGTTTAAAAAGTGTGATTCGGTTGCACAGCCATCCGCGCCGTCCAGCTCCGGAACTTTCATCTTCCCCAGAGAAGAGCCCGTTTGCCTTAAAAGTGCCTCCCGTCCCCCTCCACCACCACCCTGACAACCTCCAATCCTCTCTGTGGACCTGCCGACTGCAAGCATTTCATGTAAATCGGATCAAACAAGATGCGGGTTTTTGAAAATGTTTTTAAATTGATTTTGGAGAGGAAGGGAGAGGAGAGAGAGAAACATCAATGATGAGCACCACTGATCCCCACCCTGGGGATCGAGCCCCCAGCCCAGGCATGTGCTCTGACCGGGAATCAAACCGAGCTCTCCTGGTCCATAGATCGATGCTCAACCACTGAGCTGCTGGGATCCAACCCCAGCGGGTCCAGGGGTCCCCAAAGGTGTGGACGGAGTCGGCGAAGAAGGAATGACACGGAGACAGCCTTCAGTTGATCAGCAGCCTAGTCAGGACCTCTAGCCAGGATCTCCAGCCAAAGTTCTGGTCGTAGTTCTGGTTAGGAACTGATGAGGATCTGATGTTTATTGTCTTGTTACATCCGTATTTATACCAGCCAATTTTAATCCTGTCAATTTCTATTACAAGGGTTAGGGCGTTTCTTATCTCCATTCCAGGGAGTAAAGATTATGTAGCTTAACTACCCGCCTGGCACTTAATTAAGGGGTTGTATCCCCTCCCTAACCTCAGGGAAAGATCCCCACCTGGGGAAACAACCTTTCTCGGAGAGGTGACCTTGGTTAAAACACATGGCGCTAAAGGGAGCAAACATATTAAGAACAATATGCTATATATGCCAGGTCTCTTGAAACATATGCTGTGCAGATGTTTCTTACCTGCAGCGACTGTGTCAAGCAGCAAGGATGGACCGGCTTCCGGCACTGAGCCACGCCGGTCAGGCGATACGTGGGTTTTCTGTGTCTGGCTTCTCTCTCTCAGCAGAACGCGTGGATCGGCCGGTCACTCCTCTTCAGGGCTGGGCCGTATTCCAGGTGCGGCCGTCCGGCCTCTTCTCTCCGCTGGACGTTAGTGCTGAGCAGCCCTGCTGGCTCATTCCCGAGAGGATGGGCTCCCTGGGCATTTCCCGACTCGGGAAACTCGGTCAGGACATGATGCATTAAACGCTGCTGCCTCTCCAGCGCTTACCACGGGCCAGTTCCTCTGGGCCCGAGCCCACGGCCCACGGTCCACGGCTAGACCACTGCTGCCTCTGTGCCGAGAACAGCCACCTTGACCCTCGGCAAATACAGCCACCGACCTGGCCCCAGGCCCACCTCTCCGCACCAGGTCTCATAGTCCTCGCTCCCTGGGGGGTGGAACACGGTGTCTGTGATTACCCAGGTCGGGTAAGAGGGCAGAGCCCAGTGACCCAGAGAAATGGACAGCGGCCGTCACCCTCTGGCCACGGTCTTTAAGGGCGAGGGCATCACCCCTGAGGCCATCTTGGTTGTCTCAGATGGACGTCGGGGCCAGGCGGGCAGTCTGGCACGTGGCCGCGAATCCGCCTGCTTCGCCGATGGGCAGCTGCCAGTCCTAACTCACCCTGTCGGTCAGTGTCAACTGTGTTTCTACGCCGCCGGATGGGCGTCCAAGCTGTCAATATGCAAATTAACTGAATCTAAAATCTCACCTGTCTCTTCCAGTCCTGGGTGGCCGTCAGAAGCGGGCCCTGGCAATGCCCCAGGCATCTGTTCTGGTCCCAGCCCGCCCAGCAGCCAGTCCTGCTCAGGGACGCACAGGCCTCCCCCCAGGCTCTCTGCTGGTCAGGAGAGGTAGCCAGGCTCTCGGGGCATTCCAAGGAGTGGGGGCAGTTGGGGGGGGTGGGAGCAGGACTCGGGACCCAGAACAAAACTCTGGAGCTTACTTACCTCGGTCTAGACCAGCGGTTCCCAACCTGTGGGTCACGACCCCTTTGGCGGTCGAAGGACCCTTTCACAGGGGTCGCCTAAGGCCATCCTGCATATCAGATATTTACATGACAATTCATCACAGTAGCAACATGACAGTTATGAAGTAGCAACGAAAGAAAGTAATTTTATGGTTGGGTCACAACATGAGGAACTGTATTTAAAGGGCCAGAAGGTTTAGAAACACTGGTCTAGACTGCTTTGGTTATAAAAGAAAAAAATCCAATTAGCTTAATTCAATTCAACAAATGGCAGTGGTGACACAGGACCAAAGCTTGAGGTGCCCCAGGAAGCCAGGTGTCACACGTAGGATACCGAACACATTATAAAGTGTGTCAGCCATTGAGTGGCTGTGCCCTGGAAGGAAAAGAGAAAGTAGAGGCAGGGAAGGCGGGTGGGGACCGGCTGCAGAACTGAGGAAGGTGCTTAGGGTGGGTCTTACCAGAGAAGGAGGGATGTGAGCAAACTTGACAAGGAGGTGTCAACCCAGTGGGTGCCTGGGGGACCGGAGCCCCAGGCAGAGCCGAGGCCAGAGGAGGACAGAGTGTGGGGAGCAGGGAGGAGGGCCACGTGACTGGCTGACTGAGTGAGGTGGGGAAGGAGTGAGAGAGGAGCTCGGAGAGAACCAGATGGGGACCAGATGGGACAGGGCCATGAGCCGTTGTCCAAACTTTGGCTTTTACTCTGAGTAAGATGGGAGCCACTGCAGAGTTTGACGCAGAGGAGAGCCGTGACTTGACTGATGTTTTGTTTAAGCAAAAAAGGAAACTCCTAGATTCCGGGTGAGTCAGAGGCTGGAGCCTCATTGTCTCCTCCAGAATACGGCCTCCTCCACGGGAGGAGGGGAAATGGCTGCACACAGCTTCAGGCCAATACCGCCCCAGGGTCCGGTCCTGGAGCCAGAGGGGTCCATCAGTGCCAGAATAGAACCTCCCAGGGAAGGCCTCTGATTGGCTGTCCTTGGACAAATCATTGTAATGGGCTGGGCTGGGTCACATGGCTACCGCATCCTCAGAAAATGGAGAGCATCCATTGGCTGCCCCATCAGATCACAGGCAATAGGAGTGCAAGTCCTGAAGAAAGGGTGTGATTCCCCAAAGGAAGGAAGGAGAGAGAGGTGAGCTGGGAGACAAAAACAGTCCTTCATGGAATGGCTCATCCGGAGGGGGTTCCAGGAGTCCCACCTGGTGGGCTTCAGCCCTGGAGGGGCGGCGGAGCCGACAGAAAGAGCTCACCCATCCACGGTTGCCTCTTCCGTAGACCACGGTTCACAAACACCGCTTCCCGCAGGAGGGATGCTGCTGTGTGCTGACCACGAGACTAATCTGACCTAAAAGTCACCCAAGGACTTTTTTGTGTTTGGTTTCTTTAATCACTGCGTTTCCCCATCCTCGGCTGGAGAAAGCCCCAGCGATACTCACTGAGGTCAGGAGCCAGCGGCCGAGGGGGGCCACTTCCTCCCCTCTCCCAGCCTCCTCTGAAGTCAGACAATTACTTCCCAAGGCCCGGGTCTCCAGCCTCCGGAAATGCCAGGGACGGGGAGCGAGGGGCAGCTGCCTGGGCTTCAGACACTGCAGCTCCTGCTGCTCAGAGATGCACAGTTATGACTGCAGAACTTTTGTGGACTTTTAAAAGATACACAGTAAACACTCACACACACAAGAGATGCGAATATACGTAAAGTAACGATTGAAGATAGAGCTGGGAGAATTTTACACATATCCCTACCTGTGTAACCTTGACCCAGGCCAAGACAGAAAGCTTTTCCCAGGGCAGGGCCTTCTGCAGGAGCCCCCCACAGCCCCCTTTAGGCTCCCTCACCCTCAGGCCAGGGGCACTGATCCCATTTCAAAGGCAAAGAATGTTAGGAGCTCCGGGGAAAAGTAACACCCCATCATCTCCACCAGAAACAACAGGGCCCTTCCCCTGCGAGGCGGGCAGGCGGGCGGAGGGCTAGGGAAATTCCTGGCCAAAGATCAGAGAAGGGTCTGTCCTTCTTGCCAGGCCCTGGCTTCCAGGGCTGAGCTCAGCAGGCGATGAGGCAGAGATCCCTGCGGGGAGCATCAGTCAGAGGGGCTGCCCAGAGGCCCTCTGATTTTGGCTTGAGCACGCACGCACACGCCTCCTAGTCGAAGGAGGGATCCCCACCCAGGGTCCCCTCTGGGGCTGCCTCTGGCCCACCATTCTGGGGGTGGCACGGCCCCCAGCCCCTATAACTGAACTTTTTATAAAATATCTTTATTGATTTCAGAGAGGAAGGGAGAGGAAGAGAGGAAGAAACATCAATGATGAGAGAGAATCATTGATCGGCTGCCTCCTGCACGCCCCACACGGGGGATCGAGCCCGCAACCCGGCCTGTGCCCTGACCGGGAATCGAGCCATGACCTTCTGGTTCATAGATCGAAGCTCAACCACTGAGCCACGCCAGCCGGACCTTAACAGCTTTTTGACCAGGAAGACAGCCGCCTCTGGCAGTTCCCCCGAGGTGGGGTGGGGGTCGGGGCAGCCGGGGTCCTGTGTCCTCAGAAACATCCCAGGAGCAAGCCTGCAAGTCCCAGCCACTCAGTCAGAGGGAAACGGACCCAGGACTTCCCGTGCTTTTATGTCCCGTCCCTGGCGTGACTTCGCATTCTCTCTGGGAGCCGGGACAGCCCTGCCTGGCAACCCCATCTTTTGTCCAGAGAAAGGAGGGTGTGGCACGTTGCAAATGGTCAGGAATGTCCCTCCCTCCCGGCCCCACAGCCCACTGTCCCCAGCAGCAGGGCAGGGGATTCTGAGCGCCTCCTTGCAGACCTGCAAGGTAGGAATTTTTATCCCCATCTTGAGGAAACTGAGGCTCATGCTGATGGAGGGCCTAGGACATGCCGGGCGCTTAATACTTAAACATGAGTTTGTTTGTGTGTGTGTGTGTGTGAATCCTCACCCGAGGATACTTTTCCATTAATTTTTGGAGAGAGTGGAAGGGACAGGGAGAGACAGAGAGAAACTCATCGATGTGAGAGAGACACATTGATTGCTCGCCTTCCACACATGCCCCGACCAGGGCTGGGGATCAAGCCTGCAACCCAGGTACCTGCCTTGGACCCAAATCGAACCTGGGACCCTTCAGTCTGAGGGCTGACGCTCTGTCCACTGAGCCAAACTGGCCAGGGCCATAGACATGACTTTCTTTAGTTCTCTCAATGCTGTGGGGATGACCGCCTGCCAGCTGGGTTGTACAGGTGAGAAAAGGTTCAGAGAGGGAAACTGCTCGCCTGCAGCCACACGGCTGCCCGGGATGCCGTACCCGGGGAGTCTGGCTCCAGAGCACGTGGCCTGCGTTTTTTGCCCTCTGACCAGCCCAGTGCTTGGGGCCCAGGCCAGACCCTCCCTGCTGTCCCCTGAGGCAGACTCAAGGTGGAGCAGGCACCAGGTTTTCCTCTTCCCCACTTCCCCGGGGCACCCCTGGCAAAGCAAACAGTGTTGCAAAACAGCAGGGACAAGATCCCCCACCTTTGCAGCGGTCCGCCCTGAGCCTGGGGAAGGGGCCAAGGGGGGTCAAGATGCGTTTATGGAAGAGCTGTGACTCTCTCGGAAGTTCCTATAATGAGCAATCGAGCTGTTAGCTTGGGAGTCTCTTAGGAAACTAAAGCGATGGTCAGAGACATGGACGCGTGTGCGTCTCCTGTGGCTGCTGTATGCGCCGGGCCAGCACAGCCAAGGCTTCAGTGAGCCTGGTGGGAGGGGGCAGCGAAGAATTAAAGAAAAGACAGACACAGAGAATAAGCCGGGTCTAGGTGGACCTCCTGGGCCTGGCTGAGGCCACAGAGAGAGACCTAGAGGGCAAGCTGAGCCTTTATTCTATAGCCAGAGGTAAACAAGGTAGTGGTCACCATAGTTACAATGTTCTTGTGAGTTCCACTTGTTTTGGCAGCACTTGCTGCACTTCCTGTAGCCCATTAGCTACCCAGATAGGATCGAGGGAGCGTCATAAGGTCAAGCTTAATTATGCTAAGAGGGCTGTGCCCTCCAAACTGGGACTTGTTTGTGGCTTTGCCAACAGGTCAGTCCGAGGCTTAACCCTATAGCCGCTCCCTATGGCTGTAGCCAGTGACCACAAACTTGGTGGCTTAAAGCAACACAAATTTGCTATCTGGAGGCCAGTTCTGGAGGCTGGAAGTCCAAAATCAATGTTGGTGGCTGAAGTCAAGGCGTCCACAGGCCGATTCCTCCTGGGAGCCCTGGGAAGCCTTGGTTTCCCAGTCCCTCAGCTACCGGAGGAGCCTGCAGGCTCTGGCCCCCCTGCCTCCTCTGGGGCTGGAGGTCTGCCCCCCCTCTGGCCTCCCCTCCTGTCTTTCCTCCCTCTAATGTGTCTCCGCAGGACATCCACACCTGTAGAGAGTTTTTGTAGGTTGATTTGAGCCAAACTGTGGACATCTCCCAGGGAACACGATCTCCAGTGCTCTCGGGAGAGTAACAGCTCTGCTGCTGCTTTGATGCATTTGAAATTAAGCAGAAACGTAAGGAAGGTGAAATGAAGGTGGGAGAGAGCCAGGTGGGGATCGGATCAGAGGAGATTAACGAGGGTATGTGCCCCTGAGGTGGTTACTGTTTATCTCTAAGGCGTGGACAGGGCTTGTTTGAGGCAAAAGAAATCTTTTACTAAAAGGTTACAAGCCTGGGGTGTGACCTGACCGGTTGGGGAGTTAGGATCAGATCACCCCGTGAGGTTACTTTCCATAGAACACCCACTCCCTTTTTTTTTTGTTTGCAAATTCTACTGCTGCTCTAGTAAGAGGACCTTTAAGTTGGATTCATCCAAATCTAGGGTCATCTCTGAATCACAATATTTTTACCTAATCCCATCTCGAAGTCCCTTTTGCCACGTACGGTCACACAGTCACAGGCTTGGGGGACTGGGATGTGAACATCTTGGGGCGCATTTTTTCAGCCTCCCACAAATAGCAAAGTCCCACTGACGACGCAGGGGTGGCCGAGGCTCAGGTGTGCAGGCTGAGTGGGGGGCAGATGGCTCGGTGCTCTCGCCCACCCTCTGCCCTGATTCTCAGGGAGGGAGCACAGGGCAGCGGCCACCTGTGGGGGTCCTGCCGGGTGCCCCACTTTGCCGCACAGACCCATTGGATGGATGAGGAATGATAAAGAGAAAGCCCCAGGCCCCAAATGGCATCGCTCGTGCTGAAAAGCCCATGATGCCAAACCTGTATTTAATACCAATCTCAGCGCAGTGTCGGCCTCTCCCAGGACCGTCACCTTGGTGACCAGGCTGGAGTTGGCTGGTCAGCCCCAGGAGAGCCATCGGTCCCGGTCCCGGGGCCCCCTCTACCCTCCTCACCCCCATGGACCGAAGAGGCAGGTCTGCCCGACAAAAGCCTTCCCCCAAAGAAGGGATGTCCCGCCTCAAAGCCATCCTTTCATTTCTTTCACACTTAGCTCCCTTGCCCGCCCCCGCCCCCTTCCTCATATGAACACCCTGGATTTTGTACAGCCCCTTCCCCCTGCTCCGCGGGAGGCTGCCCGATTCAGGAGTCCCTCCATAAAGCCAACTTGATCTCCAAGCTAATTCGGTTGCTTTTCTTTTCTTTCTTTCTTTCCTTCTTTTTTTTTTTTTTTTTTAACAGGAAACAGATTTGAAAGTGGGTGAGGATTTGGCAGGGGGCGTGGACACCCCCCAGGCTCCCGGCTCTCCCCGAACCTGGGTCAGAAGTTCTGCCCCTGGGAGGGCGGTGCTGCCTGCCGACTGGTCCCCTCGCCCTGCCCGCCTCCTCCCTGCTCCGGACGCCGCAGCACCCGCAGCCGCCCGCGCCTCCCTCCGCAGAGCCGAGCGCCCGCCGCGATGCCTGCCCCGGCCCTGGCGCTGAGCGGCCAGGTGCTGCCCGCCTTCCTGCTCTGCAGCACCCTGCTGGTCATCAAGATGTACGTGGTGGCCGTCATCACCGGCCAAGTGAGGCTGCGGAAGAAGGTACGTGCCCCCCCGCCCCCCCCCCCGCCCCCTGCCCGGGACCCCGCCGGCCGCGCTGCTTCCCCTCCCGGGCCAGGAGTGGGTGCGCGCGGAGCCGGCCGGCCGGTGCCTGTCCCCGGGAGGGCTCCTCGGTGGCCCCGGTTTGAGCAGGGCCGCACCTTCCTGGCGTCTGTTTTCAGGGTTACTCACTCGCTGGGCCACCAGGTGAGTTCCAGGCACGATGAGACTTGAGGCGCCGGGAGAGCACGGGGCTGTCAGGACGCCGGCCCGGGCCCGGGGGGAGGGAGACCGCGCCCGTGCTCCCCCGACCTGGCGGCTCCCCGGGCAGATCTGAGATTGGAGTGGGGTGGGGTGGGGTGGGGTGGGAGCCGGCGAAATAGGACCCGGGAGCTTTCCGTGGAAATTCCCAGCTCGCCGGCCAGGTCGCTTACAAACCGCCACGGGGACTGCGGCCAGGCGGGCGCTCAGCTGAGCTCCCTCGGAGTTTTCGGGAGGAATTCTTCCTCCTGTCCTGTCCCGTCCTGTCCTGAGCCAGACAGGAAAGCAGCGTCGCTCTGGTCCGCCGGGCGAGCGGGTCGCTGCTCACACTGGACTGCCGCCACCCGCCAGCCGCCTGGTTAGACGGAGAGGCTGGGGCACCTGCTGCTCACCCTCCCGGGCGCCTCAGTGGAGGAGTCTTCCTGGGAAGTGGGTCTGCCCCCCACCCCTTCGTCCTCTTACTAGAGCAGCAGTAGAATTTGCAAACAAAAAAAGGGGGGGGGGGTGTTCTATGGAAAGAAACCTCACGGGGTGATCTGATCCTAACTCCCCAGGCATGTAACCTTTTAGTAAAAGATTTCTTTTGCCTCAAACAAGCCCTGTCCACACCTTAGAGATAAACAGTAACCACCTCAGGGGCACATACTCTTGCTAATTTTCCTCTGATCATCCCCACCTGGCTCTCTCCCACCTTCATTTCACCTTCCTTACATTTCTGCTTAATTTCAAATGCATCAAAGAGGCTGCAGAACTGTTACTCTCCCGAGAGCACTGGAGATCGTGTTCCCTGGCAGGTGTCCACAGTTTGGCTCAAATCAACCTACAAAAACTCTCTACAGGTGTGGATGTCCTGTGGCGACACATTAGAGGGAGGAAAGACAGGAGGGGAGGCCAGAGAGGGGGCAGACCTCCAGCCCCAGAGGAGGCAGGGGGGCCAGAGCCTGCAGGCTCCTCCGGCAGCTGAGGGACGGGGAAACCAAGGCTTCCCAGGGCTCCCAGGAGGAGTCGGCCTGTGGACACCCTGACTTCTTGGATTCTCAGACTCAGATCTCCTGTGAACATTCTCAAGGCCAACCTTGTGTCCAACCTTGTCCAACCTCTTTCTTAACTCACACCACCTGGTCCTTCCTGGTTTATCTGACTGTGAACTCGAGAGCAGGGACAGGAGAGCCTTTGCCGTAGTTTATCATCAGCTGCTATCGGCCAGGCAGCTTATAAACAACAGAACTGGAATTCCCACCGTTCTGGAGGCTGGAGGCCCCAGGGCCAGGCGCTGGCAGATCTGAGTCAGGTGAGGGCCTGCTTTCTGGATCCTCGGTGGCCGTCCCCCTCTGTGTCCTCACATGGCAGGAGGGGCCCCGCCTCCAAATACCATCACCTTGGGGGTTACGTTTCCACATTTGAATTTCCAGGGACACAAAGGTTCAGGCCATGGCGACCTTGTTCCCGGGGAGGCCCCAGCACTTAGCACATAGTAGGAGTTCATGGATGCTGGGGAATGGACATGAAGGTGACGGGGCTGCCGAAGGCCCAGGCGACCGGGCCGTCCCTCGAGCGCACAGTAATTCTCAGCTGGTGTATTTCAGGCTTTCGCCAACCCCGAGGATGCCCTGAGGCACGGAGGCCCCCAGTATTGCCGGGATGACCACGACGTGGACCGCTGCCTGAGGCAAGTACTGCTGGGCCTGAGCCCGGCCCTCCTCCATCTCTGCACACGGGGGTAGGGGGGCATTCGGGGGCAGAGGCCCCTGCCTTCCTGACCCCCTAGGCCTGTTCTACTTGTTGATTTGATTTCTCATTGTGGGAAAGTAACACATGTGACGGCTCAGGATCACAAGGTGAGAGGAGGATGTTCTGTGAACAGCCAGTCTCCGGGCCCCGCCCAGTTCTGCTTACGATCGCATGTGCTGAGCTTCGCCCGGCTCACCCCCAAAGGACCGCCCTTTGCCCACTGTCTGTGCAGGGCCTGTTGTCACAACCGCAGCGGTTGTTGCACGTCGGCTGGTCGAGGGCCCGTCCAAATCTGTCATCGCTCTGCTGAGGGGAGGACCCTTAACTTCCTTGCTGGTTCCCTGTGACGGGCATATAGGCTGTTGTCACTCTTTCTCCTGTGAACAGACCCCTCATTTGCCTTTGTACATGTGAGCAAAACTAAGGATGAAATCAAATGGTAAGAAATGCTGCCCGGCCGGCGTGGCTCGTGGCTCGGTGGTTGAGCATCGACGTAGAAACCAGGAGGTCATGGCTCGATTCCAGGTCAGGGCACATGCCCGGGTTGCAGGCTCGGTCCCCAGTAGGGGGTGTGCAGGAGGCAGCCGATCAATGATTCTCTCTCATCACTGATGTTTCTATCTCCCTCTCCCTTCCTCTTTGAAATCAACAAAATATATTACAAATACATATATATAGACAAACACACTGCCAAGCCCTAGGTGAAAATTTATGCCACATCTTGGTTTTATTCTGCAGTTCTTTTATTCCGAGTGAAGTTGAACATCTTTTCTTATGCTTAGTACCCCCAGTCACTCAAAAACAGTTTTTCTTATAAAAATCAGAGCTACTCATTGTCAACAGTGTGGGTAATGTTGACAATGCGAGGGGTGGGGGTGGGGGGGGGGAAACCACCCATGATTCTAATCACTGTTAACATTTTCTTCTATCTCTTCTTTGTCTTCTAGGTCTAAATGTTTTTCATAAAATTAGGCATCGTACACCTAATTGGGGGGGTTCTGCTTCTTTCCAGTGAACATTATTTCATGAGCATTTCCCATGTCAGTAGATATTACTCAGAAATGATTCTTTAAAAAAAATGACTGTAAAAATTCCATCAGAGACTAAGGGTGAAGGGTTAATTTCATGTCACCAGTCTCAACGTTGGACTTCTGGGCAATTTCCTCTCTGCTGTTTGACACGGGGAACTGGAGAGTGAGGGGTGGCTCGCCCAGGGACGGGGGGTGCCAGGAGTTCCTTGGAGAAGTGGGCAGGATGGGGACAAACCCTCGCATAGGGTTTCTGCATCACGGGCAGAAATGGGTGGGATATTGTAGGGTAACAGAGAGTATTTTCTTAACAGAAGATCTGTTTTTTATTTTCTTATGGTTTTCTTGGCCCTTGAAAATAGTATACATACTTGTGGCTTAAAAATGACAGTAATGTGTAATGTAAGAAGTGGGATTCTTTGCTGTTTTGCCTTTTCTAATGCAACTACAGTACGTGGTCCTTCAGATCTGTCCGTCATCCAGTCCACCCTTAATGAGCCTACTATGTGCAGGACACTGGCTGAGACCTAGTTGTGCTTCAGTGAACAGAAGCCTTACCCATCCTCGAACCCGTCCAGGGACCCTTATCCCACCCTCACCCTGGGTTGGTTGACCCCCTGGGCAGGGGAGGACATGAGCAGTCGGGGCAGCAGCTGCCACGGCGGGGTCGCCCGAGCCAGCTCACAGCGGCCACCAGGAGATGTTTGCTTCTCCCAGGGCTCGGCGTTCTCAGTAGCCACGCCTACTTGTGGCGCAGGAGTTTACATCGGCTCCCAAGCGGTTGGTGATGTGCACTGGCCATGACCATGCCGGCGAGAGACCGTTCCACCCGCCCAGTTCCGTTTCTTCTCCTGGTCAAGATTACCCACCATGTGGGTGAGAGTCCGTCCGGCACGTTTTGAGCACCTCTTAGGTCGCGATGGTCTATATCCATTTGGCGAGTATTTATTGGGGACCTGCTGTGCCCGCGCTGGGGTCCTGGTACCCTGGGCCCCTCCTCCAACTCCGCTTCCTCCTTCTCTTCCCTCCACATAAATAACATCACAGAACCCTGAGGGTGCAGAGCTCAGAATCACGCATCCTGTGGTCCCCTACTGGGGAACCGGCTGGAACCAGGTACCAGGAAGGAAGATGCCCCGGAGGTAAAAGCTGGTTAAATATTAGACCGGCCTTTGCGGGCAGGCGCAGTCCCGTCACCCTCCTGCACAACAGGAAGGCCCTCGGGTCCGCTTCTCGGAGGACACAGGTGCCTCGCAGATGAGCGTGTGCTGGGGCCCAGCGTGAGCCAGCCCTGGGCCGTGGGGAGCCAGCCTTCAGGTGCAGCCCCCCTTTCCAGCCAGTCCAGCCCGTCTCCAGCAATGCGCATTTTGGGAAATTCGGAGTGTGTGGGAGGCTGCAGTGGCGGGGTGTCTGAGTGGCCCCAGAGAAGGAAGACAGACGCTTGACCACCTTTGAGCTGTTCTGACTTTGGCGTGTGCAGACCTAATCAGTGAACTGCTTTGCCAGGAGGTTGGGCCCCCAAATCTCACCCGCCGCATTGCTTTCGGGGGTGGTGAGCCGAGGCCCAGGGAGGGCGGGAGCTCCTAGCCTAGCCCCCCCCCCCGCCACCCTCCACGGCACCGGCAAACGTTTATTCATTTGGCCAAGGTGGCTGAGGGCGGTCAGAAGTCCGACGAAACCCAAAGAGGGAGAAATTAGCTTTAACACGTGTGTCGGTGTCCGCGTGTCCCAGACAGCACTGGTGGTGGTGACGATGGCAGAGGAGGCAGCTGACTCAGTGACAAGAGCTTCACAGGCTCCAGCCGCTCGGCCCTGCGGGCACCTTCCAGGAGGGAGCCGCCACCTAGAGAGGAAGAAAGGGTTTGTGAGGCCACGGAGCTCATGGCACCCAGCTGGCACGGCTCTGCTCCTCTAGGCCTTCCCTCCGCACGGAGGTGCTGGACTCGGCCCTACACCCGCCTTTACCCCTAACCAGCCTTTCTGTTGCCTCAAACCTGAATTCATGGAAATCGCCAGCGTGTGTGGAGGGCAGGGCAAGGGGAGGGGGGACCTGCCGTGGCCGCCAGCGTTGCCCTTGGGGGTACCCCGTCTCCCTCTCCCGCCCATCACCGTCACC
Organism: Myotis yumanensis; assembly: GCF_028538775.1. Taxonomy (NCBI): domain Eukaryota; kingdom Metazoa; phylum Chordata; class Mammalia; order Chiroptera; family Vespertilionidae; genus Myotis; species Myotis yumanensis. Next base: position 4,546,320 of record NW_027223763.1, read on the forward strand.
TGATGCTGTCAGGTGCAGCTGGTGCTGCAGGCTGCTCCCTGCGGGCGGGCGGGCCTGGTGCTGCCGCAGGACCTTCCCTGCAAGTTCAGTCTCGCGGAAACGGGCCTTGGACAGCTTCTACCTTAAAATAGCGGTGGTGCTTGGGATGACAGGTTTTGCCCAAGCGGCTCTGGTACGTGACTCCATCCGTGTCTCGGTTCAGATTCCGGGCTGGGAGGAAGGGAATGGGTTTTCTTGCATCATCCCTAATTTCCCCGTGTCTCCCATCTTTGGCACCACTGTGGTTTGAGACAAACCAGAGGGAGGAGGGAGGAGCGGGCCACCCGATTGCCAAGGGGCCGGGGCCCGAGCCTCAGGCTTTTCTCAGCTCCCAGCCTCCCCTCCTTCCTCACCGGTGGCCTCAGTCTTCCAGGCCCATTGCTGGCGCCAGGAGTGGGGGTGAGCACCCACCACGGCATGGCTTCCGGCCCCCTCTCCCTCTCCTTCCCCCTGCCTCTCCCCGTCCCACGGGGCAGAGCAGGGCCCACGCCTCTGTGACCGGCTCCCTCCCTTATCGTTCCCTCACCTGCTCTGGGGGTTTGGCCAACTCTTCTCTTCACTGCTTTCTACAAAGACTCACTCGTAAACTATAAATAGAGACTTTAAGGGAAAGTGAGTGAATGGGTTTCAGGTGCTAGTGATGGTCCTGTAGCTTTTAGATAAAAATACATGACTAGACAAAAGTATATATTTATCAAGGGGTTCAGAACAGCGTCCCCAGCAAAGAGACCCACTCGTGCGGATGCCCTTCCTTAGAGGATGTGTCCCAGAGCCAGCGAGGCCTGGCACTCGGCCGGCCAGCAGCGGAGCGGCCCTGAGCCTGGCCTGTGGGCTCATCCGAGAGGGCAGGCTCTCGAGAGAGGACGATGCTGCTGGGGAAAGAGGAGGCGGCGGCGGGAGAAGAGCAGACCAAGCGTGAGAGGGACTGACTCCGAACAGAGGCCCCTGCGGGTCTGCAGGCGCCGAGCGGGGCTGGGGGTCAGAGCACTGGGTGGCACTCAGTAGGGTCGCAGGAGCCGGAGCTGACTCAGCGCACGTAGCACATGTGTCAGCAATACTCATGCAGGTGGCATCATCGCGTGGGCAGACAGACCACATGCTGGGACAGACACACTGACGTCATCTAACATGGGTTTTCCCAAGGTGTCCCTCTACCAGCGTCTGGGGGTGTCGCCATCACAGCTCCGGCCCCAGAGGAGGAGTGATTTTAGAGGCACACTCAGCTCCCTGCCTGTAATTCACAAGTAGGGTCAGGGACGGAGCGCCCGGTCCTGGTTCCCTCTCCCGCTCCTCCCTGCGGCCGGGATCCCGCCAGGCCCTCCTCTCTGGCACAGGAGGCGGTCCCCGCCCCGCTGGGGGAGACTGCCAGCTGGAGGCTGCTTCCCTGTGGCTGGTCCCAACTGCAGGTTCCAGGGAAGAGGAGAAGGCGGCCTGACCGCAGAAAGGCCCAGGCCCCGCTGGGCTTACTCGGTGGAGTCCCAGGCCCCTCCCCACTCTCCTGCTCGCTTTCTCCCAGGCACCACACTCCAGCCAGGCGGCTCACCAGTCTGTGCCTTGAGTGTGCTGCTCACTCCCACCTGGGAGCCTCTGCTCTGCCAGACCTGCCCCTGGAGAGTGCTCCCCTGACGGCCCCGGAAGGGTCCTCATCCTTCAGGCATTGGTGCAAACCCCACCTCTCTGACCACACCCGCCCCACAGAGGCCCCTACAGCACTGGGTGGCCCAGAGCGCAGGTCCCCTCCCCGCCCTGGCAGCCCCGTTCCTTTCTGTCAGGCCAGCCCTCCACTAAGGCTCCTAGCGGTGGGAGGATGGGAGGATGGGAGGATGGGAGGGAGGACAGGGTGCTGCTGCCTGGGGGAGGGGCTGGGCGCATGGGATCCGCCTTGGGAGGGGCTTCTGCTCCTGAGTCCCTGCGCCCACATGCAGCCCGCCCTGCCCTGCGGGGGATCAGGTCTGTCCTGCTCCTGGGGGGGGGGGGGGAAGGGGCGCAGGGTAGGAGAGGTCAGGGCCCGTCCTGTGGGAAGAAGGTAGGACCGGGTTCCTGTTATGTGAGCTCCCAGCATGCACTTGGGCTTCAGTCACTTGCTCAGACCCCAGTGCACATGCCTCGGCCTCCCCACCTCCACTAGCAGGAGGTCTGGAGAACGTGAGCCGCGCTCTCTTTCGCGGTCACTTATTTACAACAGGTTATACACAGGCCCGCCCCCACCCACTCACCCACGCGGTTATTTAAACAAAGAGGCGGGCGGCAGGATGGCACGGAGCCGCCAGGGTCGGCAGTGGCTGGCTCCAGCCAGGAGGCTGTGTTGCTGTTATCCCTGCGTGGAGGGGACTTGCTTATGTTTAGGGCGGAGGAGCAGGCGCGGCTCTCGCCCATCCCGCCAGGAGGGCCCAGCGCCCGCACGTGGATGGACAGAGGTCGGCCTCGGAGAAGCCTGGCCTTGGTGGTGCCGGGCACGGGCCTGAGTCAGACCCTGCTCTCCCCCACCCCTCAGAGCCCCAGTTTTCCCGCCTGGGGTCCAAGGCCAGCGGGCAAGATGGGGGAGACTGGCAGGGACTGGGACCTGGGGAGCCCCAGGCCGGGAAAAGAACCCCGCCATGGCTAAGCCTGTTCACGGGGCTGCTTCCTCAGCTGCCAGCTTGGGAGTCGCCGCTCACGTCTGGGGCAGCTCTTGCTCTGGCCTCCAATGGACTTGAGCCTGGCGCCCTGGAGATGACCCTCCGGGGCCCGGGCCTCGCAGGCAGAGCGCCCAGTGTCGGCGCCCGGCTCACCGCACCCCCTTGCCTCCCCAGAGCCCACCGGAACGACATGGAGACCATCTACCCGTTCCTGTTCCTGGGGCTCGTCTACTCCTTCCTGCAGCCCAACCCCTTCGTGGCCCGGGTGCACTTCCTGCTAGTCTTCCTGGGCCGTGTGGTGCACACCGTCGCCTACCTGGGGAAGCTGCGCGCGCCCATCCGCTCCCTGGCCTACACGCTGGCCCAGCTGCCCTGCGCCTCCATGGCCCTGCAGATCGTCTGGGAGGCCGCCCGCCACCTGTGACCGCAGCGGACACCTCCGCGCCAGCCGCTGGCCACCGGCCACTGGGGCCCGGACTTGGGGAACCAGGCGTCCCTTCGAGATGGGGATGGGCCCCGGGCCTGGCTTCCGGCAGCCTGCTGAGCGTGGGCTCCTGGACCAGTGGCCCGTGTGTGTGTGTGTGTGTGTGTGTGTGTGTGTGTCCCCCTTGGATTCCGGGGTGAAGTGGCCAATTGGAACCGTTTGGAGATGGCTGTCAAGACTGATAGACAGTTGCTTAGCCGGCGTGGCTCAGTGATTGAGCACCAGTCTCTGAACCAGGAGGTCACGGTTCGATTCCCGGTCAGGGCACATGCCCGGGTTGCTGGTTCGATCCCCAGTGGGGGGCGTGTAGGAGGCAGCCAATCAATGATTCTCTCTCATCATTGGTTTTCTATCTCTCTCCTTCTCCCTTTCTGCAATCAATAAAAATATATTTTTTAAAAAAAGATTGATAGACAGTCAATCCCTCCATTCAAATACCAGCTCAGAAAACAGCGCGGTCTCTCTCCCTCCCTCAGGCCAGGAGGAGACAGCTCAGGCTCCTAACCCTCAGGCCCTCTGGATGCAGAGCTATGGTAACGCCGACGTCTCAGACCCTCCCCAGAGGTTCTGGTTCGGCCCGTCCAGAGGGTAACCTGTGCACCTGCATTTTTGGGAGCTGCCCCCTGAGCCCCAGCCGTGGTCAGGCTTGGGAACCACGCCCTTTCCCTCCAGAGGCCCAGGGCCAGCCAGGGTGTGGTTGCCATTTCTCTCAAAGTGGGTGCTTGGGGAGGTGTGTATGCGGGTTCTGCTCCTTCATGCCCTGTGCTCCCCACATTCCTTTGCCGGACCCTCCTCTCCTCGGAGCAGGTGCCGGTGGGAGGGGTAAGGCTGTGGCCGCTCCGAAGGGCTGTCAGTCAAGGATGATGGGCTTTGAGTGACCAACCTCTTAAAGGAAATTTCTGGGTCCTTCCGTCTCTGCAAGATTTGAAAATTGCAAATGTGCGCCCCCGCCCAGGGGAATTATGGGTCTCTCCCAGGCTCTTGTCCTGGGACATGGGTGGCCCTGTTCTAACCACTGCGCCCCACGGCCTCACTTCCCCTAACCCCGTCCCAGCCCTGCCCTTGACGCCAGCACCTGGGAAGCCTCTCTCTGCCCCTGGGCATGTCCGCCTCCCACTACTCTGCAGCCTCTGAACTTCGCCCGGGGGGCTGATGGAGTCGGGGTGCCTCCTGGGGGCACACTGGAGGTTCAGGGGGCTCCAGGCCTCACTGGAAATCCTCCTTAGCCCCTACCTCGCCGTGCTGGGAGCAGAGCTGGGAGCGGGTAACACTGCCCCCTGGTGGTGACATGAGCCTCCACGCGGGCCCACAGTTGCACATTTGGAAACGAAGGGCAGGATCATGTATTGAGTGCCTGCTGTTTGCTCTGACTGCCCACCCGGGGACTGGAGGGCCCGGGAGAGGCAGGGAGGGGCAGGTGGCAGGAGCTGAGTGATTTTTCCCTGTCACGTTCGGGGCAGACGCCGCCCTGAGGATGGGACAGGGCTGGCAGTGGCCTCTGGGAAGCAGCTGTGCCTGCGTCTCCACACGGGACCCAGGAGACAGCCTGTCTCCCGGCAGCAGAGTGAGCACAGCAGGTGAGACACCTCAGGTAGGGACACTCGTTCACCCTCCAAGGCCCTGATCCCCTAGGAGCCAGGTGCTCTTCCAAGACACCTGAGAGGGACCCTGAGGTCATGTCTGCTGACCTTGGGCACCAGTGAGTTCTGGCTTCATCCCGTCATCTGCATCACACGCTCCACCCAGATGTGAGCCGACCCTCTGGGGCGGCCTCCTCCCTCCCGACCAGAGTCAGAGGTGGTACGAGGTGGAGGGAGGATGCTGGGCAGCAGCCTGGGGGCCGCCGAGCTGCAGCCCTGAGCTGAAGACAAGGACTTTGGGGCTGAGCCCAGGCCTGGGAGGCGGGCGCTGCCCCGACGGGGCCTGATGTCTGGGCGCAGCTTCTCCTGGGCTGAGACCCGCAGTCGTAGGTCCCTGAGAAAAATCACTGTTCACATTAGGGCCTATAGCTTTCCAGATTCTTCCACTATGCATAGTATATACACACACACACACACACACACACACACACATGTTATATGCATTGTGCATGCTATATTTACATATGTGCATATCATGCAATGTGCATACTATATTTATATGTATGCATAAGACGTAGATACTTATACTGTTTATACGATAGACATGTATGCATTGGCATGTCTGTGTATCTCCTACAGAGAGGCTGAGGGAGGTCACGTCGGCCCATGCTGCTCCCTGGGGGGCCTGCCCCATGGCCACCTGGGCCACAAAGGTTGCTCCTCTTGGTCGCTGTGCCAACCAAGACTTTGAGTAGCTTCACTTTTTAAAGTCTGATTATGAAAGTAATAGTTTTCCCTTCCATGTTCCAGTATAAAGTTGTAACATTGCCTTGGTCTTTTCAACGGCCCACATCTCCCCAACCTCCGCTGTGTCTGCCGACCGGCCAGAACTTAACCGGGTTTTTAAGAGGTTGGCACTATGGCGTAACCCTCCTTGGAATGCATCTTCGCTGGCGGGGAGGAGGGTGAGCGGGAGGATGCTGCTGCAGGGACAGCGGCGGGAGGGACAGCGAAGAATCCGGGGTAGGGGACAGGGGGGTTAAGGATGGGCAGGGAGAGAGGGTGGAGCCTCGCACACCTGGGCTGGTGATGGAACTCTCCTGGGAGGGCCCTGGGAGCCAGAGGAGACTTTAGACAGAGGAGGGACATGATCAAGGCTGGGTTTTAGGGCAGGTAATCTGTTGGCTTGTGCAGAAAGGCCCGGAAGGAGTAAAGACAGAGGCTGTGACTATGGTCTGGCAGATAATTGGAGCAGAGGCTTCACCGCCTCTGTAGAGGGTCTGGGGTTCATGGGCGGAACAGGGCCAAGCCCACGGTGGGACCCCCAAGCTCCACGCCCACTGGTGTTCGTTTTCTGTGCCGTGTCACAAGTGGCCACAAACACAGTGGCTTAAAGCAACGCCGTTTATGACCTTACGTTTTCTGTAGGTCCTCTGCTCGGGGTCTCGCAAGGCTGAGGTCTCCGTGGAGCTCAGCGTCCCCTTCCAAGCCCATTCAGATTGTGGGCAGGATTCGGGTCCTTGTGGTGTAAGACTGAGGGCTCAGCAGGCAGCGGCCACCCGCCCACAGCGGGCAGCCCACAGCACGGCTGTTTGCCCTTCAGGACCAGCAGGAGAGCACCCCTCTGCTTTGCGTCTCTTCTTCCAGGAAACACCTGGCCCTTCTGTTAAGGTCTCACCTGGTTAGTCAGGTCCACCAGCATAGCCGCCCTTTTGATTAAGTCGAAGTCAACTGATTAGGGACCTTAATGACATCGCTCAGTCCCTTCATCTTTACCACATTCTGTTGAGCCCCTGAGTCACAGGTGCCAGGGACCCTGGGCAGGGAAAGTTCGAGGTTCCCCCAGGACAGCGAGTTTCTTGACTTCCTCAGACTCCACCCTTGAGTGTGCTCTCCCTCCATAAACACCAAGGGCCCCGTTTATGGAGGGGGACGTGCCAGCAGCCCTGGGCGGTGGCTTAGGTGATTGTCCCCATTTGCCGAGCAGGAGACCCGGTCCAGAGAAGCCCCCGGCCCTGAGGGAAACGCTGGTCTTCATTTCTCAGGCTGTGGGTTTCCCAAGAGCCAGGCTGCCTTTCTTTCCATTTCTCTCTCTCAAGTTCCTTTATTTCGAGCAAAAAGTAGAAGCAGATACACACAGCGCCCTCTCCCACACTCCCAGACAAAGGGCAGCAGAGGGAGGCTTCCGGGTCCTCCCAGTCCTAGACCGGCCTTGGGTGCCTTCTCCTCATGGAAAATGATACCCCGGGCCTGGTGCCCGGGTGCTCCCACACAGCCCGTAATGAGGCTGCAATGCGACAGCGATGTTTGCATATATTTTCTCTTGCAGGGAGGGCCCCTGGCCCTTTCCCTCAGCGCCCCGAGCAACATGTGTAAACAATTAAGCGGGTTTGTTTTTTCTAGAGCGCTTGGGAGGAAATGACATTGCCATCCTAGCGCCCCACGGCAGGGCAGCACCTCTGTGGGAACCCGGCCCCCGGCTCTTTCCGAAGCTGGCATTCTCGGGACCTGCCTTCCAGGCCTCAGCCGGAGCCCCCGCCCAGTGGGACCCATCCCTGCAGCAGGCAGCCCCCACCTGGCCGTGCTTCATGGCACCCTCCCTTTGGGCCCCACGTAGAAAGACGGGGTGTGCCGCCCTCTGAGCCCCGAGTCTCTCCTTCCTCTGGCAGCGCCTGGGTGGGCCTGTCCACTCGTGCTCCCGGTTCAGTGCTCAGACACGCTCCCTAGCTGGCCCCGTGTGCCAGCCCTTCGCTGTGCAAACCACCTGGGAGGGGGTCGGTGAGTTCCTTGTGAGGGAGGACCCTGCTCAGACCAGGATGGCCTCAGGTCTTGTCTGGGTGGGAGGGCAGGCCAGCATCTTCCAGAGACTTCTACCGGGCAGGTCTCATCTCCAAGGTGACTTCCTCCCATGTGCCGAAGCCAGACCCTGGCCCTCTGGCCTCCGCCTGCTCCGTAAGCCCATCATCTAGGCATCAGCACGTGTCCCCCGTGTGTCCAGGACGCCACCCAGACCTGCCTATTCTGCCCCCACCTGGTTCCGGCTGCTGCCCCTCCTGCCTGGACATCTGCCCCGGCCTCCGCACACACAGCCTCCTCTCCAAACAACCCCCTCCATGGCGCCCCAAGGCCAAGGTGACACCCAGACTTTTAGATCCGCCCACACAAGCCCCACTAAGGCACCTCCTGCCTCACACCAGGAGACCCAGCCCGGCATCCGGCCCGAAGAGGCAGCGTCTGGCTTGCCCAGGGCCTTCACGTTCGTGTCTCCTTAGCCAGAAACACTGTTCTTCCTCTTCTCTGTTTAATGAACTCCTCAACCTTCACCTGGACACCTCCTCCGGGAAGCCTGCCCGGATGCCTTAGCCAGTGGTTCTAAACCTTCCTAATGCCGCGACCCTTTAATACAGTTCCTCATGTTGTGATGACCCCCAACCATAAAATTATTTTCGTTGCTACTTCATAACTGTAATGTTGCTACTGTTATGAATCGTCATGTAAATATCTGATATGCAGGATGTATTTTCATTGTTCACGACCCACAGGTTGAGAACCGCTGCGAGAAGTTCGGGGCCCCCTGTGCTAGGTGTGGCCCCTGCCGCCAGGGACCCTCTGTCAGATCTCTGCTCTCTCCTGGGGCCTGGGGTAGGGCCTGCACACAGCAGGGGCTTCATAACGTTTGTTCAGTGATAAATGGCAAACGCAGGCCCAGAGGGCACTTACCTGAGGCAGAGGCCACACTGAGGGAGAAAGCGCAGCTCTGACGGCGGCGCCGCCCGGCCAGGCCCAGGTCTCCCCCGGCTCTGGCCCGACCCCAGCCCCCTGACCCCACGGGTGCCCCACGCTCCCTGCCCACCTGAGTCCCAACCACCCAGCCACAGGACGTCAAACAGCGAATGTCCCCACGTGTCCGCACATCGGAAGGGGCCGAGCTCCGCCACCAGGCCTGTTTTCCTGGCGGATTCATGGGGGACTACAAGGAACCTTCAGGGAGGAGGGAGAGGGGTCCCCACCTCGCTCATGGCTATCGTCACCATTCCTTCCAGAGCAGGAAGGGGACCTTCCCTCACGTAGGCGCGTCCTGTGGCTCTGACCTGTCTGAGGTCATCCAGATGCGGCCTGTGGGTGGGAACGGTGGCCCCTGGGGGACCCTCCGAGGCGGTGTGGCTGGCAGATGGGATATCGACCCATCGGGGCGTGACCACGATGTCACTGTGAGGGCACCCACCCGGCGGGGCTGATCACTCTGCACCCTGTGGGGTCAGGGCGTGCTGTCCTTCCTGGGGCCGGCGAGGTTACAGAACCGACCTTGACCTTCCCTGCTGGGTGCGCCCCTCCGAAGGGGAGGCGTGGGGCCCGGAGGGGGGGGCCGCTTCAGACACCCCCTCACCCCCCAGCTTTCTGTGGCTCCTCTTCATGGTGTCATTGCTGGTGGCACGTGTGTCCTCTGTCACCCCAGTTACCATCTGCAGAAGGGTGGGTTCGGGGCCTGGGGAGAAGGCCTTCTGGTGGCCTTGGCTGTCAGGACCCCTCCTCTGTCCTGTGGGCCCTGGGACCTCCACGCTGCACCCCACCATTTGTCCAGGCCCCTCCCCAGTCCAATGCTCGGGGCCCCACGCTTTTAGTCTGCCCGAGAGCAAGGAAGTCCATGTCAGCATCTGTCCCATCCACCCTGCCCCCAGCCCCAGGGCAGAGGGGCCGCTCCGACCAGAGAGGGGAGGGGTCCTGCTCACAGCCGCACAAACCCCGGGGTGTCCGTGGGGTGCGGGGCGGGTCTGGCCCTGCTATCCCACGCCCCACCCCTGGGCTCTGCAGGCGAAGGAGACTTCGTCCAGGAGCGGCAGACAGGGCAGGGCCCCGCAGGCTGGCCCCCTTTTGTTTGCTGCCCGTATCTGCCCTCCCGCAACCTTTTGGGGCTTAAACAATTTTTATTTCTTAAAGACAAAGCTATTTGGTTTTAATACACAAAGTAAGTGAGGTCCTTGGTGAGCTCCTGTTCACCTTCCGGCCCAACCCCTGCCAGGGTCACAGCCGAAGTCTCCGGCGGCCGTGGACGAGGGGCGGCGCGGGCTCCGGCGTTTGGCCCGGGGTCCGGGCTGGAGGGAAGGGCCAGGAGAGCCCGCCCGGCCAGGCCGGGGATGGGACAGGAGGTCACTCTCCTGCATCTGCCCGCTCCTCGGCTGTCGACCAGGAGGCAGCGGTCCGGGGGGCAGGGCTCAGTTCACGGTGGGCACCTGGCTGTGGTGCAGGCTGAACTCCTTGGCCTTGAGGCGGAGGCTGGCGATGCTGTTGGCCATGTTGACCCCCGGGGCAGCGGGGCTCGAGCCCCCGGGGCTGTAGGGCGGCACTGTGCTGGGGGCGACAGGAGACACAGGATGTATGCGGTGTGGCTGTCAGCCCTGGCCCCAGCCCTGGCCCTCCTGCCTCCCCTCCTAGCTCTCCTGGGAAGCCCTCCCCTAGGGGTGGGGTGACGGGCGGCAGAAGCGCCCACGGCCAGCCCTGGGGCACGGAGCCTCCGTGGGGATTTGTGGGAATTTCTCGCTAGACCAGGAGTTTCCTGAGAGCAGGGCCCGGGTCCCGTCCATCCTGGCGCGTGCACGGGGCCTGGTGTGTGCACGGGGCCGGGTGCGTGCACGGGGCCCGGTGTGTGCACGGGGCCTGGCGCGTGCACGGGGCCCGGTGTGTGCACGGGGCCCGGCGCGTGCACGGGGCCGGGTGTGTGCACGGGGCCCGGTGTGTGCACAGGGCCCGGTGTGTGCACGGGGCCTGGCGCGTGCACGGGGCTGGGTGTGTGCACGGGGCCGGGTGTGTGCACGGGGCCCGGTGTGTGCACGGGGCCGGGTGTGTGCACAGGGCCCGGTGTGTGCACGGGGCCGGGTGTGTGCACGGGGCCTGTGCGCAGAGGACAGGGGTGAGTGAGCACACGCCTGGGTTTAGGAGGCCTCTCAGGGAGTAAGGACGGGCAGGGAGGCAGCCGGGAGACAGGCCCGGCATCGCTAGGACCTCACTATGCACCACCAGGACTGCGATGCCACAGGCTGACCTGCTGGGTCTCACCTTCAACAAGACCAAGGCTCCGGCAGAGCTGCTCACAGACTAAGGGGCGGATGGCGCCCCCTGGAGTTGTGGGGAACACACCCAGCTCCCCAGCCCCCCTCCCTCTTCCGTCTCACTCTGCCACCTCAGAGCCTTTTTCTAGCTGTGCCCAGGGGAGAACTGCCCCAGAACTTGGCCCTGGACCCCAGCCAGGCCCCCAGGACAGGGAGGCCATTGTCCCAGCCCTCCAGCCTCCATTTCTGGCCAGGAGGGTGGGCACAGGGTGCGGGGCTCTCACGCCTCGAAATCCCGCCGGGTTCCAGCTGCCTGAGAGCGGCACGGGTTCTTCCTTCCCCTCCAGACAGGCCTCGTCGTCTCTCCCTTCTGCACATCCGTGTGCACATGTGTGCACGTGCACATGCACACTCCTGTGCACTCCCAGGCACATGGGTGCACTCACAGCCATGCACACACACTGATGTGGAAACACACACACTCATGTGCATACAGGCTCACACTCATGCAACACACGCATACTCCTACAACACCCACGCGTGCACACTCGAGAGCACACGTCACACACTTGCCCACCGACCACTTGGTGTTTCCCCGGTGCCAGGGGATGCTGGAAGGAGCCTGGGCCCTACCACACCCTGGGGACCCCTGGCCACGCCCCTCCTGGCTGGAAGGGGGCTGCCCTCACCTGTAGGGGGAGGAGGCTGTCCAGGAGAGATAGTCTGGGTTCAGGGCGGTGGGCCGGGGAGCCACGGGCTGCTCGATGGCGGCCTCCTGGCTGTAGGACTTGAGCAGCGAGGCGGAGCGGTTGGCCAGCATGGCCCGCTCATTCCGGCGGAACTTGGCCCGGCGGTTCTGAAACCAGACCTGGGGGTAGGAGAGAGAGGGGAGCAGGGTGCGGCGGCTGTGAAGGGGACCAGGTCCTTTTGGATCCAGCGTGGGCCTGCTCTGCTACCAACCCTGGACTGGCAGCTTCCCCTCTCCGAGCCTCAGTTTTCTCATCTGTAAAGTGGGGGTGCTGGTGATACCTCCTGCTGGCTCAGTGTGTGTTGGAGAATGGGCAGGTGGATGAATGAAGGATGAATAAATGGCACTTGGCTGTTGTGAAGTTATCACGAGAGGTGCAGGCTGAGCGCTCAGCTCCGAGCCGGCACAGAGTGAACACTTAACACGTTAAAACGACTTTATCAAACCCCTTTGTGGCAGGCACTGCTCGAAGCACTTTACAAATGTAGTAACTCCCTTTTTAAAAAATTTTAAAATGTAGTAACCCCTTTAATTCTCAGGAGAACCCTATAAAATACACCCACACGATCCTCGTTTTACAGGGAGGCACCGAAGGCACAGAGAGGTTGAGCAACTTGCTCTAGGTCACACAGCTAGTGAGTGGCAGGGCTCGGATTTGAACCTCAGCCCTCCTGGCCTCAGATGTTTCTGCTCTTAAACATCTCACCTCGGCAGCTCCCTACCCGAGTGAATGGGGGCTGGGCGGCCCCAGGGATGGCCGGGGATGGCGGCGCTCACCTGGACGCGCGCCTCGCTGAGGTTGACGCGCCTGGCCAGCTCCTCGCGCACGAAGGCGTCAGGGTAGTGCGTGCGCTCGAACACGCGCTCCAGCGCCTGCAGCTGGCTGCTGTTGAACGTGGTGCGGTTCCGGCGCTGCTTCTTCTTCCGCTTGGGGGCGCCGCCGCGCCCGGGGCTGGGACACTCACCTGCGGGGAGGACAGGGCAGCAAGGCAGCAGGTCAGCAGGGCAGAGGACAGCGCGGTGGGTGCCCGGAGCCCCCCAGACCGGCCAGGCCGCCCCTGCACCGTGAAGCTTGGACAATCACTCGGCACCTGCTCAGCAATTTGCATTGAGTTGTTTTTTAAAAATATATATATATTGTTATTGATGTCAGAGAGGAAAGGAGAGGGAGAGAGAGATTGTAGCATCCATGATGAGAGAGAATCATTGATCGGCTGCCTCCTGCACGCCCTACCCTGGGGATCAAGCACACAACCGCGGCATGTGCCCTGATCCGGAATCGAACCATGACCTCCTGGTTCATAGGTCCATAGGTCCATGCTCAACCACTGAGCCACACCAGCCAGGCTTTTTTTGTTTTTGTTTTTTAAATATATTTTTACACTCCCTAGCTGGTTTGGCTCAGTGGGTAGAGCACCAGCCTGAAGGGTTCCCTGGGTTGTAGGCTTGATCCCCAGTGGGGGACATGCAGGAGGCAGCCGATCAATGATTCTCTCTCATCATTGATGTTTCTATCTCTCTCTCTCCTCTCCTTTCCTCTCTGAAATAATATATATATATATTTACTTACTTCAGAGAGGAAGGGAGAAGGAGTGAGATAGAAACTGAGATGCTCTATCCCAGCGGTTCCCAACCTGTGGGTCACGACCCCTTTGGTGGTCGAACGACCCTTTCACAGGGGTGGCCTAAGACCATCGGAAAACACATATATAATTACATATTGTTTTTGTGATTAATCACTGTGCTTTAATTATGTTCCATTTGTAACCATGAAATTGGGGGTCACCACAACACGAGGAACTGTATTAAAGGGTCGCAGCATGAGGAAGGTTGAGAACCACTGCTCTAGAACATTCCAGGCCCTGCAATGGACACCACTCCATCCCCGTTTTCAAACAAGCTCCGAGGTTCGCCGGGTTTGCTGGCTGGTTCAAGCTGAGGCTGACTTGTGCCGTGAGACTGTAGTGACTGTGGGGGGGGGGTCTGGGGGTGTCAGGCAGAAACCGGCCCACAGCTGGGTCTGGGCCGGTGGTTCTCAGCCGAGGGCGGTTTGGCCTCCGGGGGCACCTGGCAGCGTCCGGAGACATTTGACGGTCAGGCCCGGGGTGGACCGGACACGGGCTGGGACGCCGCTACATCCCCGTCCGCACCCGGGACACGGGCCCCACACGGCAGCGTCAGCCGGTCACTGTCCGCAGGGCTGAGCGAAGCCTCGGCAGGAGTTTGGTTCAGAGCCGCCTCCCCTCCCGGACTGGCTCAGGCTTCACTCCTCACCCCTTTCCTCCAAGAAAAGGCGCGGATGGATGGATGGACGGACGGGAACGTCCCTCCCCCCGCCCCAGCCCCTCCAGCGGGAAGAAACCTTAAACCGAAACGACAAGGGCCCATGTGCTGAAAACTGGGTGATGATCAATAGGCCACGCGGGACGGAAGCTTCTGGAACACCAGCCGTTGCAGAGTCCACGTCCGCCCCCCTTCAGGCTTGGGCACACGCCCAACGCAGGAGGCATTTCAGCCAAAAAAGGAGACTTTTTTCGGGAAGTTTCAGAGCAATTCAAGACGAGGGTGTGTAAATGAAAACCATTTTGTAGCGCCCGCCCCGCCAAGTGGGCGCCGGAAGAAGCAAACCCCCTCTTTCACCAAACTGTGCGGTGACGTGGAGCGGAAACTGTCACCCCAAGGCATGTACTGCCCCCCCTCCCCGCCCCAGACGCGCCCCCAGGGCCAGCTGGCCTCCACGGCGGTGGACCGCCCTCCCCCCCCCCCACCCCCCGTTCCTGCTGAGGCAGCTTGGATGGGATGCGCCCCCAAACAATTGGTTTGGGCAGGATCCACCCACTGAATCCCCCCAACCACCCACTTCACATGCGGGGAAACTGAGGCTGAGGGCGTGCCCAAGGCCATGCGGCTGGGGTAGGAATTCTTGTCTGCTGGAAGGCTCAGCTCACCCGCCTCGCTCCTAAGGAAGGTGACCTGTGGGCCGGGGAGGGTCTCCAGGTTCACGCATCCGGCTGGTGCGCAAGCACCCGAGTCCCCATCCCAGCCCATGGGAAGGGCGCACTGGGCACTTTAAAAAAAAAATAGCATATTATTTTGCTTTTTAAAATTGTGATTGATTGATTTTGGAGAGAGTGGAAGGGGTGGGGAGAGAAAGAGAAAGAGGAACATGGGTTTTGTTGTTCTACTTGCTTATGCCTTCATTGGCTGGTTTCTGACCGGGGCTTGAACCTACCATGTGGGTGTATCCGGACGAAGCTCTAACCAGCTGAGCTGCCGGCCAGGGCGGGGCCCTTTGTCCTAAAGGAAGACCTCACCGCCGGGCCCGAGGTCACACCAGGTCCCCGTCAGGAGCTGAGTTTAACTCAGTGTCCAGAGCATAGCAAGTGCCCAGGACATGCTCGCTGCCCTTCGCACCACACGTCCGTGTGCCAGCCGCGTGGGGCGTGGAGGCAAGGCCCCCCTGCGTCGCCCGAGCCCACTGTGGAAAGGAGGTGTGAGTCCCCGCGGCGGGCGGAGGAGAGGCAGGCCAGGCTGAGGACGGTCCAGCAGCGTCTCGGAGGCGACCCGGGACTCGAACCCAGAGCTCTGGACTCAGCCAGGGCTCCCGGGCGGCCTCTGCTTCCCAGCGATCAGCTCCTGAGAAATGCACGGTGGTGGGCTCAGAGCATTTGGGAAATAAACAAATACTCTCTGAGCCTCGGGCTAGCGAGCACCCAGGCCTGCTCGGGCCAAGCCGGGCTGTGCCCAAAGTTCCCTTGCGCTCAATAAAAGTTCTGCTTTTTTCTGGGATTAAAAACGAAGCCCGAAACCGCGTCCCTTTCCCCGGGCGGGCGGTTCAGATGCTGGCGTGAGCGGCGGGGTCGGGGCGGAGAGAAACTTCTCTCGCCCTTAAAGCCCCGATGACTCTGGCCGATTATGTTACAACGGAAAAAAGTGACTGGGGCGCAGCACTACGCCATCACATTATTTCACACATACCAGCTATTTGGCTGACTGCGGGCCAGAGACATTTAAAATCTCTGCTCTCGGCCAGATGATCAAGTGTTCCTGGCTCCTCTCCCCCGCACCCATGGTTTTCCTTATTCCGTGTAATTTAAGGGCCTAAATAGTCTGGAGGGAATTAACGGCAAATTCTTCCCAAGACAAATAAACCCGCCTCTCGGCGCGGCCTTTCTCAAGCTGCCGAGGGACCCTCTCTATTTGTTTTTGCTTCAAATAGTCAGTTTGCGCCTGACCCCCGGGCCAGCGCGAGCTCCAACCCAAATAAATAACTTTTATTAATTAGCATTTATTCTGACCAAATCGGTCGCCTCCCCTCCCCCCAGTGCGATCGCTGCCAACATGCTCACAAAAATAAACAGTGGGTCCCCCGGACCTTGATGTGGATTTAACACATTAACACCGGCGGGGGGAGGGGGGGCGCAGGGGCTTCGGGGCTGCGGAACGTGCAGGCAGGAAGGTCTGAGGAAGGAAGCGGAGGGGGGCCAGGGAGCCAGCAAGGGCTTCGCCCTCTCCCCCTACTCCCCAGGGCTCCTGGGAGCGGTTTGGGTTCCTCTGAAGGCCCCGGGGAGCAGGGCTCAGACAGGAATTCTCAAACCGCATCCTCAACTGCTGCCCGAGCATCTCTGAGGACCCAAGTGCTACTCGGGGAGACGTGAGGGGGCCCCCCACCTCCCCTCACAGTGGCTAGGGGAGCGGGAGGGCCTGGGTTAGGCAGAGTGGCGGTGGGAGGACCCTTTAACCCCGCCCAGCCTCAGGAATCTCATTAGAAAAAGACAGTAACATTTGGCCCTCATGGGGGACTCTTAGCCCCATTTCACAGATGAGGAAACTGAGGCATGGAGGCGAAGCCACATGGCCAGTAAAGGCCGAGCTGGGATGTGAATCCGCAGAGCAGCACAGCTCCCAGGTCTTACCAACTGTGGCGCGGGCAGCCGGCCCAAGCCCACCCCACCTGGTCCTCGTGCATGAACTTCCGGGCACCTCTGCAGGGTCTTGGGGTGTAGGGAACAACCGAGAGGAGGGCTGTGACGGCCACAGAGCGCTTCTGGAGCTGGGTATGCGCCGGGGTTCCCAGGCATGCAGGCCAGGGGGGCTCCCAGGAGGGGGAGGCATGAGGGCTGCCCACCCTGTGAGACCTACGAGGGCAGGACCAAGGGCAGGCCTGCAACGGAGTCGGGTCAGCATTTTGAAAGAAGGAAGGAGGAGGGAGGAGAAGAAACGGGGTCCCTAGAGGCCTCTAGAGCAGGGAGCCTGGGCTCTGGGCTTCCCAGGCGGCCAGCCCACCCTGCCAGAATCCCACGCAAGGGGCTCAAGAGCTGGTTTCATCTCAGGCCAAGCTGACCTCAGGCCCGGACACTCGGGGACCAGGGACCAGGCGCAGAGGAGGGCTGGCTCCATGCCTCTGCTGAGCTCGTACAGGCAGACTTCCCAGCCTCACCTCCCAGGAGGCCCCACAGCCTCAGAGGAGCAGGCAGCGCCGCCGTCTCCGCCTTACAGAGGCCGGAGGGAGGCTCAGAGAGGGGCCAGGAACTACCCAGCCTCACACAGTGACTGAGAGCCTTTGCCAGCAAACCCTAGGCCAGCCGTGGGCAAACTACGGCCCAAGGGCCGGATACGGCCCGTTTGAAATGAATAAAACTGAAAAAAAAAAAGACCGTACCCTTTTATGTAATGATGTTTACTTTGAATTTATATTAGTTCACACAAACACTCCATCCATGCTTTTGTTCCGGCCCTCCGGTCCAGTTGAAGAACCCACTGTGGCCCTCGAGTCAAAAAGTTTGCCCACCCCTGCCCTAGGCCCTCTCTTTCCTCGACACCCCCCCTGGTAGCCACCTGCCAGGGGTAAGGAGGGAGGAGGTACCCTGGCCCCAGCCCAGCTCTGGGAAAATCCTTGGTGATCAGAGCCCTTCTCTTGAGGGCTTTTCTGGCTTTACCCACTGGAGGGTGCCACCCAGGTCACCCTGGGTGCGGGCTTTGGGCCATCTCAGGGCTGCTGTCAGGGTCCACACCCTCTCTGAAATCCGTGCTCAAACCTCTCTGGGGCTTGCAACTTCTCTCCCTTACCTTCAGGTCTCAGCTGATACATCGCTTCCTCCAGGAAGCCTTCTCAGATTACACACACACACACACACGCACACACACGCACACACGCTGTCGTTGTAGGGTAAGTGTGGGGTCCTTTGTCAGGCAGGACCTGGAACTTACTGTTCTTTTTCTCTCTGGGGCCCATCGCAGAGCCCGGCCCAAGGTCAACTCTTCACGAATATTTTTCGAGCGTTAGTGAATGAACGAACAAATGAGTGAACAAACAAGGAGGCACTGGCAGGGTGTGGAGAAACTGCAGACCTGCCCTGTGTCCTGGGCTGTCTCCGGGGTCCAGGTCCTCCTGACAGAGCCATAAAGGCAGCCAGTGCCATCACGTGAGATCGTGACCACGGGGCAGGAGGAAGGGGTGTGGGAGAGTCAGCCACTGCAGCCACTGTCCCCCCTCCTTCCAAGGATGTGGCACCTCATTAATTTAGAACAAAACCCAAGGTGCTGACGCGCTTTTATAGCTACCAGTCTGGAGAAGGAGGGACGATGCAGGGGGGCCCGAGGAGTCAGCGGGGTTCCAGGGGCCCCATCCATGCTCCGTGGCCTCCCAGGCCGCTGTGAGCCACCCCGGCCTGGGACTGCCGCCTCCACCCCTCCCAGCCCTGAGGCCAGTGTGGCTGCAGGAAGGTCCCTGCAGGCTTGAGCGGACCCGAGTCCGGAGGAGGCTGGGGAGGCTCCCGCGTGGCCCCTGGAACCTCGCAGGGCCCTGGAGGCAGCAGCAACGCATCTGGGTCTCTTTGGGGTCTGGAGCCTCTGCCGTCCAAAGGACATGGCATGCAGCCCGCGCTTCCACGGGGCCACTGCATCCCCCAGCGCAGGGGCCAGTGGGCCAAGGGGACCTGCCCTGCTAGACAGCACGTGCTCCTACCTGCCTCAGGGCCTTTGCACATGCCGTCCCCTCTGCCTGGCGCTCTGCACCCCTTTTGCCTGGTGAATGCTTACCCAGCCTTTAGTCTGAGCCTGAATGTTCTGCCCTGAGAGGTCTTTCCAGACCTCAGACCAGGGCGGGTCTCCTTGTCGTAGGCTCCTGGGCCCCGGCCCCGTCCTTCGCGTCTGTGATTCAGTCGCTCCTCTGTTTTGGTTTTCTGCTTCGTGCTGGTCTCTTCCAGCCGAGCCTAAACTCTAGGGAGGCGGGACCAGGTTGGCCTTGTCATGGCTGCATCCCAGGCCTGAACCAGAAGCTTGGTTTCAGAAATCCTTCGGCATGAATGACGAGATACATGAAGGAAGGCCTCCTTCCAGAAAAAGAGGTGAAGTCTCCACTTTCCCCTCAGAAGGGCCAGACAATGGTTTAGACGTGACACCCCAAGCCCAAGCAACTAAAGAGAAAGGGTAACTCAGACACCCCGAAACCAGGCACTTTTGTGAACACCGCCGAGAACGTGAAAAGATAACCCACAGGAAGGTAAAGGTGTTTACAGATCACATGTTGGACAGGGTGCTTGCATACAGAAAGCGGAGAACTCCTAGAACTCCCCCATAAAAAGTCAAATAACGCAACTTAAAAATGAGCAAAGGATCGGAAGAGACATTTCTCCAAAGACAGTATCCGAACGAGCAGTAAGCACGTGAGAGGATGCCCAGGGAGACGCAAATCAAAACCCCACAAGATACCCCTTCACAGCCACCAGGACGGCTGGAACCAAAAGTCAGGTAACGACCAAGGTCGGCAAGAGTGTGAGAAATCGGACCTCCCACGCCGCTGGCCAGGATGTGCAGTGGTGGAGTCTCTTTGGAAAACAGCCTGGCGGCTCCTCAAACGTTACACACAGAGTCGCCATGTGGCCCAGCAATTCCGCTCCTAGGTACACGCCCGAGAGGAAGGAAAACATCGTCCACACAAAACCTGTACACGAACGTGCGCAGCAGCGTCATTCCCAACAGCCAACACGTGGAGACGGCCCAGTGCAGCATCTCATACAACGGAACATTGTCCAGCCGTGAAAAGGAACGAAACGCGGATCGCGGTGCAACGGGGAGCACCTGGGACACGGCGTGCTCCGTGAAAGGAGACGGCGCCTCTCACAAAAGGCCACCTTCCGTGTGATCCCACTTAGAGGGAGAGTGAGAACAGGCGAATCCATAGGAACAGGCGGTTAGCGGTTGCCAGGGGCTGGGGCAGGGGGGGACGGGAGGGATTCGAGGTGATGACTGATGACTGAAGGGTGCGTGGTTTCTTTTTGGGGAAAACGTGCTAAGATTGGTTGTGGTGATGGCTGTACAACCGAATATACTAAAAATCACTGAGTTGTACACTTTAAGTGGGCGAATTGTATGGTATGTGAATTATAGTTCAATAAAGCTGTTATAAAAAACACACTCAGCCCGGCTGGCGTGGCTCAGTGGTTGAGCATCGACCTATGAACCGGGAGGTCATGGCTCGATTCCAGGTCAAGGGCACATGCCCGGGTGGCAGGCTCGATCCCCAGTAGGGGGTGTGCAGGAGGCAGCCAATCAATGATTCTTTCTCATCATCGATCTTTCTCTCTCTCTCCCTCTCCCTTCCTCTCTGAAATCAATAAAAATATGTTTTTTAAAACACACACACACACACACAGAAAAGGGGGAGAGGTCAGAGAGAGACACAGGGGTTGGCAGAGAATGGAGACAAGGAGACCGCTGAGTGCTTGAGGGGACACCGGGAGGGGAGGACGGAGTGGGGGACGAGGGGCTGAGGCCCAGACGGTGGCTCAGTGCTGCTGGAGCCCCAAAGCTGCTCTGGGTGGGGTGTTTGGGGAACCCTCAGTGGGAGAGCAGCCAGGAGGCGGCGTGGGGTACAGCAGGCCCACTGCGGGAAGCGGGGTGCAGGGGGAGGGTGGGCAAGGATGAGGCAAAAACTTCTGAGGCCCAGGAGCCTTTGAAAAATGGGGTCATTGGCCCCAATGAGGGGGGCGCAGGGACGAAGCTACTGAACAGGGAGCGTGTGTCCTATTCTCGGGCACAGACAAGGGCCGGGAGGTCAAAGGCCAAGGTACAATGGGCCATCCCGAAGTCCGGGGTCTCTGGAAGCTCCCAGCCTGCAGGGCTGACTGCTGTCCGCTCAGAACTCCAGGAGCCAGGGTTCAAGTTCCCAGGCCTCCGGTCACCTCTGGTCACAGCCGGTCATGTGAGCCCAGCTTTGCCTGCTCCTGAGACCCCAAATCCACGCTCCGGAGAGTGGGGGCACCTGGAGGAGTGGGGGTGCAGGGTGGGTGGGGGTCGGAAGCATTGAGGAGGATGACAGCAGCTCTCTGCTCAAAATTTGGTTCTAGAAGGGGGTTAGCGTCTGGTTTTAATCTGAGGTTGGTGGCCAAATGCCAAATTTATTGTAAAACCTACATTTTAATAAGCGGCTGGGATCTGGAGGAAAGCTGCCCTCGTTAACCATTTCCAGACCGGGGTGAGCGGCTGCTGGGGCTCAGGGCCCCCTACCCCCCTCCCCTCCCCGGGGAAGAGCTGCGGCCTCTCTCAGCCCACGGCCAGCTCCCGGGGGGCTGGAGGCTGGGACAGAGACGGCCGTTTCCTTGTGGCTCGGATCTGAAGCAAAGCTGCCGACAGCTCTGGGTCTCCAGCCCACTGTCCTCATCCTCTCCGGGACTCAGACCTCAGGGGTCTTACATGGCCTCTGTCAAAGCCCCTGGTTTTTAAGATATGTTTTTACTGACTTCAGATAGAAACATCAGTGATGAGAGAATCATTGATCGGCTGCCTCCTGCACGCCCCACACTGGGGACCGAGCCCACAACCCGGGCATGTGGCCCCACCGGGAATCGAACCGTGACCTCCCAGTTCACAGGCTCAACCACCGAGCCACGCCGGCCGGGCTCCCTCATTTCTGCAGATGGGGAACCTGAGGCTTGGTGGGGGACAGGGGCTGGGCCAAGGGCTCAGCAAGGCAATGGGCCCCCCACTTAGGTCCACTAAGATCCGAGCCCTGAGAACACACATTTCCCTCCTTCCTGCTCCCTCTGTTCCTGGGGGTCCCAGTTGCGGGGGGCGGGGGGGGGGGTGTTCCTGACCCAGGGATACGGGGTTGGGGGCAACCAGCTGTCCACCAGAGCACAAATGCCTGCCCCTCCCAGTCTCTGAGGATGAGGAAAGCATCCAAGACGAAGGCAGCACCCACTGGCCCCTCTCCTGGTTGGCAGGGCCTCCCGTGACCCTGGCTCCTGGCTCCGGACTGTGCTGGCCTCCCGGGGAGGCTGGCCTTTAAAGCACCGCGGGAGGCTCTGACCCATCCCTGGCTCTGGGCTGCTGGAAACTGTGAGTCTGAGGCTGGCCCCTCGACGCCCCGGCCGCCTTGAGTGTTTCTGCCTCCCGCCTCCCTCCGGGCCACCGCTCGGGCCTGTGGTGAGGAGAGGAGGGCCCCTCCTTCCCCACCCCCTTTTTTGGCTTCAATTTACTGAGCGTTTATTATGAGCCTGGCACTGGGTTACAGAGCCCTGCCTTCCAGAATGCGGAAGGCACTGTGATTAAGCTTTGTTCTCCGCTGGGGACAGTTGAGGCTCGGAGAGGTGCAGGAACGGACCCAGGGCACACAGCTGGGCAGGGACGGGTTTACGTCCCGTCTGTCTGTCCCCCAAGGGGCTGACACATGGAGGAACGAGACCCTTGTTAACAATGTCCAGGCCAGGGTGACGTTGCAGTGAAGGACCCAGGGTGGGGCTTACTCTCCCATTTCAGAGCCCTGGGCCCTGGAAGCCGGAAGCCCGCAGCCAACACCTGCTGGAGGCAGGTGAGTGCTGGCATCTGGCCGCAGGGACCACCCCCCACTCGTGCGGCCTAGCTGACCACTCCTCTCCGCCTAAGTCTGAGAGCTCTGCCCACACCCACGCCAGGCTCACGGGTCCTGGTGCCCTCAAGTCTGCAGGCCCCCTGCTCTGTGACAGTGGTGGTGTGTGTGGGGGGGGGCTGTCTGTGTCCCAGCTCCCCAGCGGGGTGCACACTCAGGGCCTGGGTACCGAGCCACCTGCAGCATCCCCGACAGGTTCCCAGCCAACCCTAACCCTAGCAAACTCCGTTCCAGTGAGCCATGATCCTCCCCTGGGGGTGTCCCAGTTGTCCTGAGTTTACACACTGGGGGGCCGCACACGGGGACTCTTCCCAGGGCCACCTCGCTAACCTCTGAAGGCAGTCTCTTCAGCTGGGGCCCTGGGAGCCTGCCCTGCCCCCTTGCCACCCTGGGGCCCCGTGGGAGGGGCTGATAGCAGGTCTCCCGAGTTCTGGAAGGGATGTCGCTGACAATTTCCTTTGCAAGTCCTGGGAAGCTCGGTTAAAAGAGACGCTTAATGCCCTGCATGTGTCTGGGGGTGGGGGGTCCCTCACAGATGCTTCTGGAGAAGCCCTGCCACCGTCACAGTCTGAACTGGCCTCTGTTCTCAGCTCCTGGCACAGTGTCTGGCACACAGTAGGTGCTCAGTAGACACTGAATGAATAAATAGCTGAAGGGATGAATGGGATTTGGGTCCCGATGGGGAGGTATCCCCATTTTCTGCCTATCCAAACAGTTGAAGACTCTTATGTGTCCTCGGTTGGTGGAAACTGTTAAAAGCTGCCACTTCTTCTGACCCTCCCATCTGTGAGACAAATTTCTTGATTGTTTTTTAAAAATTGTTAGCCCTGGCCAAGTAGCTCCGTTGGTTAGAGTGTCGTTGCTATATGCCAAGGTTGTGGGTTCGATCTCCGATCAGGGCACACACAGGGGTCAGCCAATGAATGCATAAATAAGTGGAACAACAAATCGATGCCCCCCCCTTCTTCCTCCCCTCCCCTCCCTACCGCTCCTTCTCTCTCTCAAATCAATAAATTAAAATAAAATAAAAATTAGGGGCCAGGGCATGAGCCAGGGAAAGGCTTCCGCTTGGCATGGCCGGTGCTCAAGGTCAGAGGAAGAGGACATCATTCTTCCCGCGGGGAAGTGGGGAGTGGAGGAGCCCTGGACGGTCAGCAGAGGCCCCCAGGAGGGCAGACGGGGCTGGGAGCCAGGCAGCTGGCCATCCTGATGCCTCAGCCGGACCCTCCCTCTGCCTCCGGAAGGTTTGGAGCCCACGGCCCTGCTCTGCCAGCCTCCAACCATAAAGGGGGTTTGAGCCCCAGCCCATGGTTGGACTGGAATCCCGCCTCCTCCCGGCTGTGGCCTCGAGCCTGTCCCTGCTCCTCGCTCTGCTCCTTGCTGGGCCTCCGCGTCCGAGAAGCCGGCCTGTGGTGGTTCCCACAGGATGACAGTGATGCGAGGGTGCAGCCACCGCAGCGCTGACACAGGCCAAAGCTCTGGCCAGGTCTCAGCCCTCCCGCTGCCCAGCCCTGGAGGGGGTGCCAGCCCCCCACCCCACGTGCCCCTGAGAGAGGCCTCACCTTCCAGTGCTGATGAGTATGCAGCTACACCCCCGGCCCCCACTCAGCATCCCAGCCCCCCATTTCCAGGACAGGGAAGGCTGCAAGGCAGGGAAAATCCACTCTTTCCACATATCTTCAAAGGAAGCATGGGGTGGGGGGGGGGAGGGCTGCGGACCAAGGGGCAGCCTCAGCGCAGCCCTGCCCTTTGCCCTCCCCCCTGCTCTCTGCCTTCCTGCCACCTCCATCCAGGGGGGACCCAGTGTCCCCTTCCCCCTCTCCCCCCTTCCCTAGCCTCCTCTGCTGGGAGTGGTCCTGCCTGGCCACCGGAGCCCACACAGCGAGGCCTGGGAGTTTCGGGGGCCCAGCCCCCCTCACTTTACAGGACCCTGAGGAGGTCCAGAGAGGGAAGCAGCCGGTCCTCAGGAGTGGAGCACCCCAAGGCGGCCCTGGGGTGGGCGTGGGGCCCGCTGCTGCCCGAGCCCGGGCTGGGGGCCACCCTGAGGCTGCAGCAGTTTTGGTGCCGAGCTGGGTCGGTCCTCACTGTAACCCTTTCTTCCCCGGGGGCTGAAACGCCCCCTCCGAACCCAGGGTCCCAACGCCGCCAGCCCCACCTTCCTTCGCCCTGTTCCCCCCCTCCCCCCTCCCCCGCCCGGCATTGCTCAGCGCGGCCCAAACTTCATCTTAGGGAAGCTCTGACTCAGAACTTTAAAAATCTTACACACAAACTTAAGAAAACAAACTTGGGGGGCGGGTGCGGGAAGAGTCCCTGGCCCTTGTAAGGGGTGTCGGGAGGCCGGGCTTTCGGAGACGGGGTCTGCGGGCGGGGCAACCCACCCAGGAGCCCGGCGTGCGGGGGGATGGGGTGGTGGTGTGTGTGTCACTTCCCCGTCTGGGCGGGACTCTGCTGGCGCGCGGCTGTCGGGTGGGGGTGGGGGTTTCTTTTACGCACAAGCGGGTCTGGGGTCGACCCCGAAACCCAGGGGGTGCCCGGCCCGGCGCGCCAACCGCCGCCGCCCCGCCCGGCCATGTGCGCGCCAGCCCGTGCGTGCGAGCGCGCCGCGCCGGTGGCGGCCAGAGCGGCGCCGCGGCACATCTGGTTCCAGGCGAGCCCCTGGCGCCTGCCTCGCCGCAGACCCGCGGCCCAGACACACAGACGTTAATAGATCGGCGCGCCCAGCCCCGCGCGGCCCGCGCCCGCCGCCGCCCCGCCAGAGTGCGGGTGGGACAGGCGCGCAGGGCGGGGCGCGTGCGGAGGAGGGGGCGCGAGGCGCAGCCCCCCTCCCTCCTCTTCCTGCCGCCTGTCCGCCCTCCGGCTCCGACACGTCCGTCCCCCCCGCCCCTAGTCTCCACTAGGTCCCGGGTTGCAGCGGGGGCTCCCCCGTCTCTTCCTGGAAAACCAAGTTCACGGAAATCCAACAGGCGGTTCCCACGTGCCCGGCCGCGGGCCAGGAGCTGGGCTGGGCGCGCCGCACGCGCTTCTCCGCCCACAATCACCCCAGGAGTCAGGTACACCCGCATCCCCATTTCATGGTCGGGGAAACTGAGGCTGCAGAGGGCACCGGCCCACGGTCACACAGCCAGAAGGCCACACGGCCGGGCTGTTGGACTCCAGCCCCCGCCCCTGCCCAGATGCGCCCCCTCGTAACTCCTCAGGCGCACACCTGGGACCCAAGGTCACCCAAAGCTGGCCCTAACTAGGGCCTTTCCCTGGGGCGCCCCTCCCTCCCCTTTTCAGACACCCTCCGCTCAGCTGCACCCTGACTCCCTGGCTGCGCTCCTCCCGCCCAAGCACCTGGGGGCAGGGAGGCTCCGGGAACGTGGGGGCGTCCTTGCCCTTGGCAAGGTTCCAACACGGGGCTTATGCACAACTGCTCCCCATATCAAACCCTGAGCCCCGAGAGGGTGTGCGGGGCCCACTCCTGCTACGAGCGGCTCTGCGTGGAGGCTGCCTTCATTAGGCAAGGCCGTGTGCAGCGATCCGCGGCGGGACCTGGGGAATCGCCCACTCGAGAATGAAGGCTCATGGTCTGAGTGGGCTACAGTGGGTCGCTGTTGTCCTTCCTCCCGCCCTTGGTCCCTCCCTGGGCCTCTCCCTCCCTGTCTGCCCCCCCCCCCCCCAATTATTTATGTTTGTTTATTTTTGTTCCGGCCTTTAGCCCTATGGGCTGAGTGTGTGCTTGCGAACTGCAAGTAATTTGTTGGCTCCAGGTTAGGTTTTCACTGCCCCCTCCTCCAGGGACTGTATAAGGAAGCCGCCCACATCAAAGTGCCTCACTCACCCTCTGCTGGGGGGAAGAGCCTCTCCTCCCCCCCCCCCCCCCAGCTGCTTACACGATGGAGAAGGAATTCTGTTTAGAACTTTCCCCTTAATACCCCCTGAATTCACTTGGGGGGCTTGTTAACTCTGGCTGTCAGAAATGCCGGGTGTAGAACAAAACCACACTTTTAAAAAGTTCCCAGCCTGGAGGTAATGAGCTCTGGAATGGCCTCGCGAACGTGCCCAGGAACCGGAGACCGCCAGGCAGTCCTTCTGCCTTCCCGGCCCAGTCCCACATGAAAGGCTCCGGGCGGTGGGGACCCTGCCCCCCGCCCCCACTCCCCAAACACGTGGGCCTGGGGGAAGAACAGCATGGGGCAGGAAGGGGAGACCCAGCAAACTGGGGGCTCCTGACCTCGCTCTCCCCTTCCCCAGCGGGCTCGGAGGAGGGAGGGCCAGGCCACTGACCAGGACTAAGCAACACTGGCTCCGAGCGTATTAACCTCCTAGCACGCGGTCATGGAGCGAGTGAGCGTGAATTTGGAGGGAAGCTTGTCCTACGAGGCACCTGCCACTTCTGCCTCCGGTCGCCGCGAAGGCAGTTTCTCCTGGGACTAGAGAGAGCCTGTGGCGGCTCCTGGTCCCCCTGCCTTTCCTTCCACCAGTGGCCTCCCCTCACCCCCTGAGCCAGACAGCTCTGGAGGGTGCTGATGGCTGCACCCCTTCCACACTTCAGGGCCCGGGTGGGGGACAGGGTCCTAGACCGGCCAGAACAGCCCTGGCTGCAGAGGGGGTTTGCTCATGAAGGGACAGGGACTGAACCTCCCAGGCCGGAGGCCTGGCCCAGCCAGGAGGCCTTTGGTCGGCCGCCAGGACCATGTGCAGACACCGTAGTGCTGATCATGATTCTCAAAGGGGTTCCCCCAGCCGCCCTCCACGGAGCTCCCAATGTGCCAGGCACTTTACACACGGAATCCGCACCCCTGCAACCCTTGGAAGCAGAGGTCATTGTCATTCAGATGAGGGGAGGGGACCTGGGAGGTCTAGTAACTTCTCTAAGGTCCCACAGCCTGAGGCGAAGGGAGAAATGATCCAACCTCCGTGTTTCACATAGGACGATATTCCACTTCCGGCACAGAAACACCACATGGCTAAGTCGTGTCGGCAAGGCTAGTTCGGCCCCGAGAGAACAACTGTTTCTTAGACTATCTCCCGTGAGAAAACTTTTTAAACGAAATTTAATGATAAACAGCCCGATTTTTAAAACGGGCCACGGACCCTAACAGACATCTCACCAGAGAAGACTCCCAGAAGGTAACCAAGCCATGAAAAGACCCTCCACATCGTAGTCATAAGGAAAACGCACGTGAGAGCAACGGGGAGATGCCGCTGCTCACCTATGAGAGCAGCCAGAACCCACAACACGGACAGCACCAAGGGCTGGCGGACGAGGGGCAACACGACTCCTTCTCATTCGTTGCTGGTGGGGACGCACGCGGGGACACCGCTCTGGAAGACAGTTTGGAGATTTCCCACAAAAATAAACCAGCTCATCTGCAGTCATACTTCTTGGTATGTACCCCAGGGAGCTGGAAACGCGCGTCCACCCAGAAAAGCTGCACACACATGTTCATGGCAGCGTCATGCACAATTGCCCAAACTTGGACGCAACCACGCTGTCTTCGGTAGGTGGACGGGTGAACGGTGGTACCTCCAGACGATGGGATGTTACCCAACCATAAGAGATCAACGACAAAGCCACGAAAAGCCACGAAGGAACTTTAAATGCACGTTGCTAAGCGCACGAAGCCAGTCTGCAGAGGCTGCATGCTGTGTGACTCAACACGTGACGTGACGTTCTGGAAAAGGCAAAACTATGCAGACGGTCAAAAGATAAGAGGCTGCCAGGGATGGGGGACAGGGGAGGGACGGAGAGGCAGGGCACAGAGGAGCCTCTGGGCAGCGAAACTGCTCCGTCTGATGCCATCGCGTGGAGAGCTGTGGACTTTGGCTGACTTTGGGTGACCCTGATGTGTCCATTTTGGTTCGTGGATCGTAGCGACCAGATGGCTCGACAGGAAGGCTGTGCGTGTCTGCGGGGAAGGGGAGTGTGGGAACTCTGTGATTCTTGCCCGGTTTTGCTATGAACCTGAGGCTTCTCTAAAAAAAGTGTCTATTTAAAAGAGAAAACAAAGATTAAATCATAACCTGTGTTGTGCTGATAAACGTTGAGCCATCAGTTCTCTGGGAGGAGGGACCCGTCATTGATAATGTTTGCCAATGTCTGGGGTGTAAACATTCCCACCGAGGCCAACTTCTAGCTACCATGTGACCTCGGCGAAGGCAGACTTGGGAAGAGATGGGAAGCACACCAGTACACAGTATGTCCACTGTCCAGATGCCTCAGCCACAACCCCCAGGAAAGTAAAAAAGAGAAGTGGCTGCCAAGAATGGGGGACAGGATGGCAAAGGGTGGCCGCAGTGCCTGCTGCCCAGGCCGCCTGGATGGACTGGTTGAGACAGAGGCCCAGAGTGAGTTCCTGCTCCTCCACCCCGAGCTGGGTGACCTGGGGAAAGTTCCTTGGCCTCTCTGAGCCTTGGCTGCCTCATTGATACAGGGAGTGTAGGAAAGGCTCCTCGGTGAGGATGAGGTGAGAGGATACAGGGCCCCGCGTTGCTCAGGGAACTCTTCCTTATAAATGGGAGCTTCCTTACAGATCCCGGAGGTACACTTTGGAGAGCAGCATCCCGCCCCTCTTGGTCCAAGGGGTCAGATGAAGCCCCCAGCCCTCGGCCAATCAGCACACGGCTCCTCTGCGGCCACTGTGATTGGCTCAGAGGGCAGGGCCCCAATCCTGGCCGTTCGAGAGGCTCTGGTCCCTCCACTGTGTAAGCCCTGGATCCAGTGGAGCCTGAAGTCCCACCCTGGACTTTCCAGCTACTAGTATGAATATGACCTTAATTTCGTTTACGCTACCTGGGGCCAGTTTTCTGTCCCTCGGGGGGGACAGTCCTAACTAGACACTGCTGAGGAACCTGGCCTTGCCCAGCAGCAGCGCTAGAGGAATGTGCCCTCCACTCTTGGACCCCCCCAACCCCCCGCCATCTGGGTGAGCACAGCGCCAGGGGGGCTGTGGACCCGCCTCTGGAGTCCTCGCTCCCAGTCCCGCCCTGTGCCTGGGCTGGTTGTGGGCTCTCCCCCAGCTAATCTGAGATGTGGATCTTTGCAGCCTGTTGGGAGGGCCCCCTGAGCAGGATGGGATGGCTCTGGGGTCTGATCCCAGCTCTGCCGGGCGGGCGCTGGCTGTGCAGCCTTGGGGTGGCGACACCCCGTCTCTGAGCCCCAGAGGCCCCTGTGCTTCTCAACCTGGTGGAACCCATCGGCAGGCAATTAGATACCCGTTCATTGTCAGCTCACTGCCTGTCTCCTGTAAGCGGGACGCTCCTAAGGGCCGATTGGTGGGTGTCTGCCCAGTGCCTGCGCATAGTAGGGGCTCAGAAATATGTGTTGAGTGGAGGGGCCTCTGTTTCTCACCTGTAAAATGGGAACTTGATAGCTTTCCGTGAAGGTGAGGGGGGAGCACACAGGTTCGCTCTCCGGGAGGGACTATTTGTTACTGCGATGAAGGGGGTCCCGCAGGGGCTCCCTGTGGACAGTGACTTCACCCAGAGAAGTGACTTTAATGGCGGCCTGGCAGCACTGGCACGGCGGGTGGAGGGGAAGATGGGGCCACAGTCTGAGGTCTCCACAGTGGAGCTGGGAGCCAGAGCCCCACCCTGCCCTGCCCAAGGCTGAGGAGCACTGTCCCCGGGGACGGACGGATGGACGGATGGACGGATGGACGCAGCCCCTGCTGAGGGAGGTGGAGACACTGCCTTCATCCCTCCCCTCCATCTCACCCGAATGTGCCAGGGACAGTGGGAATAAAGAAGACAGTGGGGCCGGGGTGGAGGGAGACGTGCCTTAACATGAAGCTAGTTTGGGTGGGACACTCCCCCTCCCCATGCTGGGGAGAGGAGGGACCCTGGGGGCCAGCAGCTGCCAGGGGTGGGGCGGGGTCCTCTGCCCGCCCTCTCAGGGACCTGCCTGTGCGGTAGCAACAGCAGTAATAACACCAACTGCTACAGCGGCCACGGGCCAGGACTAGGAGGTGCTTCCTACCACTGCTTCCTCACAGCCCACTGCCATTATCCCCACTTTACAGATGGAGAAACTGAGGCTCAGACTCGGGAAGCCCCTTGCCCCAGGGAGCGAACGGGGCCAGGCTAACTTGCCAGCCCAGCTCTGGACCTCCTCTCCCTGGGGTCTCTCCGGCACATGAGGAGGCTCCAGCCCTTGGGCTCCCTCCCACCCCCAGGGCTGCTGCCCTCCTGACCAGGACCGGCCACATGCACCCGCGGTGCCAGGGCAGCCCCGCTCTCCCAACCCCTGCTGCTGCTCCCCGTTTCCAGAAAGCAGCGAATATCTGCCTGGACGCCCCAGAGCCCAGGAAGCTGCACGGAGCTCCCCGGAGCCCAGGGCTCTGAGCCCAGGTGCTAGAGGGGCGCACCCACCTTGGGCCTCTCTGGACTGGGCGATGGCTCTCCTGCCTCCTCCCCAACCGGGCTTCATCCCACTCGGCCCGCCACCCACTCTTCACTCCTTTCCATCCGTTCTGGCTCCCGGGCGGCGGGAGGAGGGTGTGGGAGGAGCTGAGAGCTGGGCCGGGGAGGTCACCCCCATATGCTCACTGTTTCCTTGGCCCCAAGCTCTGTGCACCTCCCTGAACCTGCCTCCCCACACCCTGGCTGCCTGGTCCTCCCGGAACCTGCTTCCAGGGGCCACTTGGACACCAGGTCCTGGCAGAGAAAGAAGCCAGCGAGGGAAGGGGCGGGAAAGCAGCTTCAGATCAGCGTTCCCACGCGTGCAAACACCACACTGTGCTGCAGCCCAGGGATCCACGGTGCGAGTGTGTGCATGTCTGTGTGTGCATGTGTGTACCTGTGCGTTGTGTGTGTGCATGTGTGCATGTGCACTGTGAGTGCGAGTGCATGTGTGTGCACATGTGTGCTGTTGTTGACAGGTGGCAAGAACCCATCTGTACCCTGAGGGAGCCTAGCTGAGCCTCTCAGCCTTCCTCCTCAGCCTCTTATCCACAGACCTTCTAGAAGCTGCAATTAACCTCTCATTGGAATTTTTAACCTCAAATACCACAGCATAAAAATAATCGTGCTGTTGCACAGGCGGCGTTCGTCATGAAATGAGGCCTGGCTCTGTGTGTCCTGGGAAACGAAGCAGATGCTCATGCTGCCCGCCCGGGAGGGGCAGTCAGCGCCCGCAGCCGGGGCCAGAGCCAACGCTGCCCTCCCAGAGGGGCCCGGTCACCGGCAGTGGTCGGCAAACTGCGGCTCGAGAGCCACATGTGGCTCTTCCACAAAATACCGACTTCTGCGCATGGGCCACGAAGTTTCAATTGCACTGTACATGCGCGCCCGCACGTGGTATTTTGTGGAAGGGCCACACTCAAGGGGCCAAAGAGCCGCATTCGAGCCGCGGTTTGCCGGCCACTGGGCTAGGGGATCAGGGAGGAATTCCGAGATGATCCGCAGGGAGGGTTAGCACGTAGCAAGTGCGCAACAAATGGCCCAGACAGTGCGATGATCGTGATGAAGATGAACACACTCGAAAGCCACTCCCACCGTCACCAGCTCCACGGCCCTGACCTGGCTACGCCCACCCCAAAGCATCCCTCCGTCCCTCCGTCCCTCCGTGCCTCCGTCCCTCCGTGCCTCCATCCCTCCATCCCTCCATCCCTCCATCCCTCCGTCCCTCCGTCCCTCCATCCCTCCATCCCTCCATCCCTCTGTCCCTCCATCCCTCCAGGGATGCAGGCTGCGCAGCCAGCGGCCCGCCCGAGCCCACCATCCTCATCCACCTTCCTCATCGTGCGCCGGGTCTGCTATGGACCTGCCATCTCAGGGCTGCTGTGCTATGGCTCCAAGCCCTGGTGTTGGGTCTATGCCTTTGGCACCGCCGTTCTGCAGGTGGACGGGTGATCCCGACGCTGGGCACAGAACCGGCCCTGCCTCTGGCTCTGAGGCCCTGGGAGCCTCCCCTCCCCGACTTGGCATCTTAGACCTCAGCATGCCTGGGCCGGGTCTCCTTCGGAGAGGAAGGAACCCGGGAGGCTCTGGGCAGCCGGACACCACTGCTGTCCCCAGGTTAGCCACCCACTTCCCACGACAGGGGACACTTACTAACCAAGAGAGCTGCTGGGGAGGGGGGCCTGGGTGCCCCGGACACCCCAGACACCCACAGATGCACCGAGAGCATCCCCATTGCTCTCAGTACAAAACCTGCGACTCCTGAACCAGGCCTTGCTCACCGGCCTCCCGCGTGCTCCCGCCCAGCCCTCTGCTCCCAGAACAGCCACGTTCGTTCTCACCTGGAGGCCCCGCAGCTGCTGTTCCCTCCACCTGCAGCACCCTTCCCACCTCTTCCTCTGGCTCACTCCACGCATCCTTCCGGCCCCTCCTAAAAGTCTGCTTCCTCCGGGAAGCCTTCCCTGAACCCCAGACCAGGTAGGGAGGCCCATGATCTGTACTCCTAGCACCCAGGACACCTTCTTAGCCAGGACCACACCTCCCTGGCTCCCTGCGGAGACCCCAGCATTCAGCCGACAGCCTGGCCCTGAGTATTTGTGGGAGGGCGGAGGAAAGGGCTGGGGGGAGGCCCCCCTTTTTCCCTGCCTTGAGAGAGCAGCCAGGCCTGGAGAAGGCAGCCCCCAGCCCAGCTCTGCTTGGCCCCAGGTTTGAATTCTCTGCCACAGCAACAGTTTCTTAAACAAGTTCTCGGCTCCGCTTTTGGCCGCGTTAGATCTTCACCTTCTCTTGCTTCCTCCCCAGTGACACCAGAGCAGCCGTTTGTACTTGTCTCCAGCAATTTCCCGCTGGAGCCCTGACACTCTCCTCCGGGGGCAGCCAGCTCCCCGGAGACGCCGGCCTTCCCTTCAACACACGCTGTCTCTCTCTGAAACACGAGATTCCCAATGGCCCCAGGCCCTAGCCCCAGCCCAAAGCCTCCTGCCCCATTGCCAGGGTCAGGCTTTGCAAAGGGGGTCCCTGGAAGAGTGGCCCCTTCCTCAGGGAACCGAAGTGCTTTCTAGGTGAGAAGTGGGGAGACAGGAGGCTGCTGCAGCTCCCTGACCAGGTGGGGGCCCTGCACGGGGAGTCACTCTATATTCCCCGGCTAGCCTTGGCTAAGTCATTTTGCCTTTCTGAGCCTCAGTTTTCTCATCTGTAAGATGGGGATAATGCTTCACTTCCCTTATGAGGACGAGTGGACCGCGGGGAGGGACGATGCCGTCCTCCTCCACTCCCTGGTAGGGGCCAGTCTCACCTGACCACACCTATGAGTGAATGCGTGAGTGGGCGAATTCATGAATCCCATCCCCTCTCTTTGGAACCAAAGAGCAAGGCCTATCTGGGAGGGGGAGGGGCGGGCACAGAGTCTAACACAGCATCTCTCTGGGGAGACAAAAGGCCTGTTTTCTGTAGCTTCATCTTCGGAGGGAAGCAGGGAGCGAAGGGCCGCTGTGTCCTTTCTCCCACCTTCGGGATGTTTTTCCGGACAAGCCTCCCTGGTCTGGGTGCCCGGGCCCCCGAGCAGTGGGGACGGTGCTTTGGGTGCTGGGGAGACATCACATGCAGAGGGCCCTGGCCTCCAAGTCCAGGGAGTGGTGGTGGGGCTTCGAGGGGACTCCTGGCCCCGGTGAGGGGCAGGGGCAGCCCTCTCTCTCTCAAAGGTGAGCTCACCCCCTGCCACAGGCCGAGGGCGGGGCCCTGTCAGACCCACCTGTGTCCGCTGCTCCATGTTGTTTTTAAAATGTGTATTTGTATTGATTGCAGAGAGGAGGGGAGAGGGAGAGACAGAAACATCAACGATGAGAGAGAATCGTTGATCAGCTGCCTCCTGCACACCCCCTACTGGGGATCGAGCCCGAAACCTGGGCATGGGCCCTGAGCGGGAATCGAACCGTGACCTCCTGGCTCATAGGTCCACGCTCAACCACTGAGCCACGCCAGCCGGGCTCCACTGCTCTTTGGAAAGCCAGGAAGGGGGCATGACTCTGGGGTTCCTCCACCTGCTGTGTCACCTTGGGCAAGTCACTTACCCTCTCTGAGCCTCAGTTTCCCTAACTTTAATCATAACAGCAGGAACCTTTGCCAAACCGTTCTCATGTGCTCAGCTACCAACTCTGGTCACCCCTGAAAGTCCTTACAACCACCCTCAAGCAGGCGCAAGTCCTCTCAGATGACAAAAGGAGAACCAGGTCAAGTCCCCCAGTGGGTCAAGGGGAGGCCGGGGTGCCACGACCCAGGGGCACGGTCCCTGTACAGACTCACCTCGACGCCCGGGTCCCATCTGCGAGGAGAGAGGCTGTGTGACGAGGCGGAGGAGGAGACCCGAGGTCCACAGGGCGCAGGGGCAGGCCCACGGGAGAAGGCGAGTGCAGGCGCCCCTGAGGACCCTGCACCCCCCTGGGTGGGGGCAGGAGACCCCGAGCCCTGCACGGTCGGCTGCCCGCAGGCTGGACCAGCTGCCCACGGCCCATCTTGAGCGCATTAGGGGCCGCTGCTAACAGCTGTTTTCTGTTACGTGCTATTTGTTAGTCTAATGAAAGGAGGTGCGCTCGCTTTCAAGACCTGGGCGCTCCGCTCCGCGGGCTTTTATATGGGAGGCCGCTCGGGGCTCTGGCGGCCAGAGGAGGCCCCGGCCCCTGCCAGGCGCGCCCGGCGGCTCGGCTTTGATTCCCGGGTTTGCAGCCATCCGCGTGGTAATTCCAGTTCTGGTTAAATGTCATTTTTAATAACGCCATAAACCTCGGCGCCCACAGCAAGCGGGGAGGCCAGCGGGGGCGGAGGGGGACAGAGAGGGGGCGGGGGGGGCAACTGGGGCAGTGGACGCCCCAGCCCAGGGAGCGCTGCGCGGGGAGCGGGGCGCCAGGAGGGGCTCTTCCAGGGACAGGAGTGGCCGAGGCCCCGGCTCAGCAGGAGGCTTCTGCCCCCCCCTCACCCCCATCCCGGCAGCTAGAGGTGTCAGGAGACCGAGAGAAACCTCCCCCCAGTGCAGTACCCACTGCAGGCCAGCTCTGGGCTGCCTGGGGCGGGTACTCAGTAGGCGCTCAATGATGCTGGTGACTGCTCTCTCCCAGGCCCAGCAGCACAGCTTCCTGCACAAAGTCAGGCCTCTGGGAACGCGGCTCAGCCTCGGGGCAGTCCCCCCTCTCCCCCCCAACTGTGTCCTGGGCCCCTCCAGGCAACTCCAGGCGGCTCTCCACTCCCCAGCTGAGGAGGAGGAGGGAGGTGCGCGGAGCCCTCAGGAGTCAGGACTCTCACCCTCTAAGGACAACGGGGCTGTAAATGCAGAGGCCCAGGCCGGGCCTGGAGAGCCCCTGGGCTGGGTGTGGCCTATGAACATGCATTTTATTTTATTTATTTTATTTTATTTTAATGTCTTAATCCTCACCCAAGGATTTTTTTCCATTGATTTTCAGACAGTGATAGGGAGGGAGGAGATAGGGGGAGAGAGAGAAAGAAACATCAACATGAGAGAGACACACCCCGTCGTGTCCCCATGGGGTTGGGGATTGAACCCGAAACTGAGGTCCGTGCCCTTGACCGGGAATTGAACCCAAGACCCTTCGTTCGGTCTGAGGGCCTACACTCTCACCACTGAGCGAACCGTCCGGGGCTGCACATGCATTTTGACCAGCTCCCCGGGTGACGCTGGTGCATTGATTCCTGGACCACAGGCTGACAAGCAGACGGTCCAGCCCCTTGCATGGGGACACAGGGCTCAGTGACTGGGGCCTCGGGCAGGGCAGGTCCAGTTTCCCGACTCCTCGTCCGGGCCCTCCCACCCCGGCGCCCCCCCACCCCGGCACCCCCCCCACCCCGGCCTTCTAGGCGGCAACGTCACCGGAGGCGACATTCTCTCATGTCGTCAGTTTTCAAGGAATGAAGGTGCTTGCTCAGCTCTGTGGAAGCTTCCAGGTCTCTGACCCCTAGGCCTCCTGCTCTTTCACTGCCCCCCACCCAGAACCTTCTACAAAGAGGCCATCTGCCACCCATCCACCTCTCCGGCCTCGGGGTCCCAGCTCCTTGGCTTCTCTTAGCTCGTCACCCCCACTCCCGCCCAACCCCTCCCACTGCCCCCAAACCGGAAGGTCCCAGCTGCCCATCCCACGCCCAGAAACCCAGGGTGGTCACAAAGAGGCCCAGAGCCTGCCTCTCGGAGCCGCTGCATTTGTAGGTGCAGTAAGAGGCGCCATCAGCCGTGAAGGCCCATGTGGAGCGTGTCCTGTCATCAGGGGCCCTCGGAGCCAGGCTGGGAACAAGAGCCTCGCAGATGTGGAGGGAGCGCGGGGCAGGGCCCCAGAGCGTCTGGGTCTTTAAGGACCTCCCTGCCCAGCACATTGAGATGCCACCGGGCTGGTCCCGGCAGGCTCTGCCCTGCGGCTCTGCGGAGGCCCCGCCTCTCCTGGCAGCCCCTCTCTCCCTGCTCCCCTGCTCCCCGGCCGGGGAGCACCCTGCACAGGCCCCAGCCCGGGGGGTGTCACCCAGCTTCTGAGCCGCAGCACCGGCACCGGCTCCTGCCTCCGCTCAGCACGGGCGCCGCTGTGACCACTTTCCCAGCTCCCTCTGTCTAAACAGGAAGCTCCCACGGTGCCCTCCTACTCACCACCTCGCAAAAGGCACTTAACCCCTGGCCCGGCCACCTGGCTGTGGCTCTCCCCTCGCACCAGCTGCCTGCGGCCACCCTGCGACCAAAGCCTGGCCTGGATTTCTGGGCCGGGCGGGAGCCCTAGGATGTGCATGTGTGTGTGTGTAAGTATGTGGGAGTATGTGTGGGATGTGCATGTGTGTGCATGTGTGTGTGCGTGTGTGTATGTGTGGGATGTGCATGTGTGTGTGGTGTGAGATGTGTGTGTGTGTGTGTATGTGTGGGATGTGTATGTGTGTGTGGTGTGTGTATGTGTGTGAGATGTGTGTATGGGGGTGTATGAATGGGGAGGTTGTGTATCTGTGAATCTGGGAAAGTCGGTCCACCATGTGGACCCCAAATGCCAGCCGTGACCCAGGTCCTCCCGGACCCACCGCAGGACGAGAGCGCGGGGATGTGAGAGCTGTCTGCTGAGCCGGATGAAGGCCGTGCTGAGCCCATTCTCGACTCTGAGATGAGACGGGGAAAGGTTCTCTCTGGGATAAACAGACGGCACCGCGAGGGCAGCTGTGAGTGGATGCTTTTCTTGGCAGCTGAGAGAGCTGCCCGCTCGCTGCCAGTTCCTCTACGGGCCTGGGGGTCCCACCCGGGCTGGACATGGGCAAGGCTGGGTAGGTCGTAGGAGCTCAAGGCCGGACACGTAGTCGCTCAAACAATGATTGTTGGATGGATGGACGGATGGATGGACGGACGGGTGTGGGGCTGGAGGTGGACTGGGAAAGGGGCCTGTCCTGGCGATGTTCTTTGGAGTCAGGGACCCTCCACGCTCTCCCAGGAGCAGCCTGCGGAGGGTGAGGGAGGCCATCGGATGTTTCTGGTGGGAGGCGTGTTTGAACTCAGACCTTCCAACTTCCCGAGCCTGGCAGTCCCCACACTGCCAGCAGGCCTGTGACCCGGCCAGGCTGCTCAGATCTCAAGGACACCCCCCCCCCCATGCCCCCGACTGCCTCACGGGGCCCGAATGCAGCCCACGCCGCCTGGTGTGGATATCCCTGGCTGGGCCACCCAGCATTCATGGGGCGCCAGGCGTGGCCCAGGACAGGGCAGGAGTACGGGGCTTCGGAACAGAGCAGGCCTGGGCTGGAATCGCCTATTCATGGGGACGTGTGACCTTGGCAAGTGGCTCAACTCTGAGCCTCAGTTTCCCTCTGCATAAACCGGGGATAGCGAAAGCACTGGCCTCCATGGTTAGTGGGCGGACAGTGAGGGGTGAGGCCGGGGAGCCCCGGCCGGCTCGGCTCGCAGTAAGCGCTATGGTTGCTGTCACCCTGCCTCCCTTCATTCCCCCGAGCAAACCCTGACCCCACAGACGGGAGCGGCTTCCCCTCCCCCGCGCCCCCACGGAGCCTAAACGCTGAGCTGTGCGGGAGAGAGAGGCCAGGGCTTGGGATCCAGAAGCAAATCCTACCCCTCCTTCCCAGCTGGGGGCCTTGGGCCAGTTGCCTTGCTCCTCTGGGCCTCCAAAGAATAGAGGTGCCCGTCACTAACCCTGCCCGGTTCACAGGGCTACCGTGCGCACCTCATGAGCCGTCACGGAGACCCTTTACTGAGCACCTACTATGTGCTAGGCACAGTCTCCCACGCCCACTCAAGGCTCGCCACACTCCCGCAGATTTCACTGCCCATCATGCCCTTCCATGGGGAGCAACACCGAGCCTCAGGGTGCTCCCAGGTCTGGGGGTGCTGTGCAAGCTGGCGTGACCACTCCTGCTCCAGAGTTACGGTTCAGTCTTTGGAGGGGGTGCTAGCAGGTCCAGGCTCCCAAGCTCCCCGCAAGGGATCTATTAACCAGAAGGGCATGATCCCCCTGGAACCACGAACCAAGAACCAGAGACACAGACCGCTGCCCTCCCAGCCCCCTGGGAGACCCAGGTTCCCCACCCGAACCCCCGGGCTCTTAGCTTCCAGGCCCTCTCCTGGCCCCTCGCTCACCCTCCCTCTCTCCGGCCACTGGGCACGTGTTGAGGGACACCCTCTCCTGTCTGAGGGCCCATGTTCCTGGGGACCCTTCCCGGGCCTCTTAGCCTGGATCAAATGACGATGGGGACCGGAGGGGCCTTGAGAGCATCGCACACTGCCTGGCACCGCGCAGGCAGGAAACGGAGGAGCGAAGTGATTGGCCCAAGGTCACGCAGGGAGATGACAGCAACAGCCAGGACCCGACCCTGGTGTCCTGACCACCCACCCAGTGTCCCTTCCCTGCAGAGGGCTCTGCCCCGCCCCCACCAGGAAACGGATGGAGGGGAAGGAAGGAGGAAGGAGGTGGAGGGAAGGAAAGCAGGCTTGTCGTTCACAGGCTCAGTTCTGGACAAACCCTTTGGTCTCTCCCCACCCCCTCCCAGCCCTCCTCCTATCAGGCCTGCTGGCTTCCTCCCGTCCCCCTGCTCCACAGCCTCAGGCCCCCCACCCCACCCCGGCACCTTTCAGAGCCAGTTGGAGGGAGGCCAGTTAAATGGGGAATCCATCATGGAAAACAGTATGGCGGGTCCTTAAACAGCTACACAGAAGCATCCTATGGTCCTGCAATTCCCCCTCTGGGTGTGTATGCGCCCGAAAGCATGGACCGCAGGGACTGAACAGGTATTTGTGCACCCGTGTTCACAGCACCATCATTCACAATAGTCAGAGGTGGAATCAGCCCACGTGCCCGTGGACGGGTGGTGGAGACACAGAATGTGGTCCATCCACACAACGGAGTATTATTCCGTCTCAATGAGGAAGGACGTTCTGACACCTGCTGCACCACGGATGAACCTGGAGGACATGATGCCACGTGAAAGAAGCCAGAAGAGCAAACAGTGTGCGATTCCTCCTCTAGGAGGCCCCTAGGGTTGTCAGATTCACGCAGGCGGAAAGAAGCTGGTGGGTGCCAGGGGCCGGGGAGGGGAGGGGGTTTTGTATTTAATGGGACCGGGTTTCACTTTGGGAAAATGAAACATTTCTGCAGATGGATGGTGGTGATGGTAGCACAACAATGTGAATCTAGCCCTAACCGGTTGGGTCAGTGGATAGAGCGTCGGCCTGCAGACTGAAGGGTCCTAGGTTCGATTCCGGTCAAGGGCACATCCCCAGTAGAAGGTGTGCAGGAGGCAGCTGATCAATGTTTCTCTCTCATCGATGTTTCTAACTCTCTATCCCTCTCCCTTCCTCTCTGTAAAAAATCAATAAAATAATGTATTTAAAACAAAAAACAATGTGAATCTAGTTAAGGTCACTGAACTGTAGGCTTAAAAATGAAAACTCTTGCCCTAACCAGTTTGCTCAGTGGTTAGATCATTGGCCCAAGGACTGAAGGGTCACAGGTTCGATTCCAGTCAAGGGCACCTACCTCGCTTGCAGGCTCAATCCTCGGCCCGGGTGCCTGCAGGAGGCATCCAATCGATGTGTCTCTCTCACATTGATGTTTCTCTCTCTCTCCCCCTCCTCCCTCCCTCCCACTTTCTCTAAAAATCAATGGAAAAATATCCTCAGGTGAGAATTTTTTAAGAAATGATAGCTCTTAATTTAACTATATTTTACTACTATAAAAACGAAAAATGGAAGGCAAGTTTCCTAGTCTCTGGAACCCAATTGTCCCTCCGGGTCCTACACTCACAGACACTCGGCCTTGCCACCCATCCCTGGCCAGGGGAGGGGGCGGGGCTCCACCCCAAACAGGACGTGGGTGGCTCCGGGAGCACGTCCTCAAAGGGACCCATCCGCCGAGGCTCCCCCCACGCCCTGCGCAGCCTGTGCCCTCAGACTCCAGCACCAGCATCCTGAACCTTCGGGAGTCGGCCCTGCGAGGCCCTGAGGTTTTCGGGAACAGGTACCAGGCCTCCTCCTGCCCGGCTGGGGGCCTCTCCCCCCGGGCTCCCAGGCCTTGTTTATTTTCACAGTGTGTCTGCATCTCTGTTTCCGCCCTGCCCACAGGAGGGAATGCTTTCAAGAAAATCTCAGTTATTAATGTGGTTTCTTTTGTTGTAAGTCATTGCAAAGGCAGCGCAGGAGGGTTTATTTTCCTAACGTGCTTGGCATAGCTCAGCGCCCGGCGCAGACCTCGGCGTTTGGCTTGGGAGGAACCCGAGACCCCGGTTTGCTCTGAGTCACCGGCGAAGCCACAGCCTTCCAGCCAGTTCCCGGGGAGCCGAGTCTGGGAAAACCATTGGCAAGAAGACGCTGTATCTGCTGCGGGCTTTGTAAAAACAAAAGAGTAAACGCTACGTGTAAACACTGGTTGAGCCTGCTAACCTGGCAGGTTGAAAACCTATCGGTTTCTAACTCCTTAGCTTCCCCAGGAACCCTTAGTTTCTCATGGGGCGCCCCATCTCTTTGGTGGCGGTCCCTTTCTTAAGACCAGAAACAGCTGCAGAAGCCACAGGAAAACCCACTTGCAAGCCTGTGTGAATCCTCAGTGAGACACAGCGCTCCCTGCGGCTTCAGGCCCGGAGGACTGAGCCACAGCCCAGGGCCCACGCCTGCAGCCTGGGGGCCAGGGCTCCGGCGGGTGCCTGGGGGTTGGGTGCCAGCTTTGGGTCCAGGGATGCGGGCTGGGCTGTCAGGATGAAGAGATGAGAGGTCCCTTCTCCCCCACCTCTGGAGACATGGGACCTGGGAATTCACAGTCAGTGGCAGTGTGTGCGGGGGGGGGGGGGGGGGGGGCGGGGGGGGCGGGGGGTGGTGAGGGGGTGCACCTGCCAGGGGAGGATGCAGACCCAGCCCCAGAGAGCCAGCCACGGACTGTCACGGGCCTGGGGGCAGCCACAGGGCACCCACCCCTGCTCCAGAGTCTCTCCTGGCAGCGGGCACCCCTGGAACATGCCAGCTGGCTCCGGGAGGTGCTTGACGCTACATGAAGCATTTGGGTTTCATGGGCTAGTGATTTGTTTTCAATCTGATGCCTGCGTATAGAATTACCTCCTTTTAATTCTGCCAAGGAAAGACATGAATAAAAAACAATCTCCAGTTTTTATCCCCATTTCATAAAAAAAGCATGTTTGAACCCCAAAAATGAGTAGGGAAGCTGTGATCCCAAATATGAGGGCATCCCTTAAACTGGAATTCTTAGCTTCCTGAGCAAGTCCTCATGTCGGCCAGGTTTGCTTCCATGTGCAGAGGCCTGAGCAGACCGCTGAGGTCCAGGAGTCCCCAGCAGGACCCCGAGTCCCCAGCAGGACCCAGGACTTACAGGGCCTGAGGCTGACGCGAGCACCTGTGGAGCCTGACCCGACTGCCTGCGGCCCCCATCCCTC
This sequence comes from Myotis yumanensis, assembly GCF_028538775.1. NCBI lineage: Eukaryota > Metazoa > Chordata > Mammalia > Chiroptera > Vespertilionidae > Myotis > Myotis yumanensis. Next base: position 4,588,503 of record NW_027223763.1, read on the forward strand.
ACCTCTGGAAGCAGACGGACTGCTGCCCTTGGGCCCCTCCCACCTGACCCCACGCCCAGTGTGTCCTCTGTCCCGCACACCCGGGTATTCCCCCGTGCCGAAGCTCCCCCTTAGGAAAAGGCCCAAGCCTCCCTGGCTCTTATGGAGAGCGGCCCGGCCACCGGGGCTGCTGGGGAGGCCCGCTACCCACCCCGGTACCTGGGGCTGCCATGGCCCTGTCCATGCGCCTAGTCCTGCTCTCCCCTCCCTTCCCTTCCTCTCCTCTCCTTCCTTTCCTCCCTTCCTTCTTCACTTCCATGTGCTCCTCCTCTCCACACCCCTGGGGTCCCCCAGTCATCAGGGTGAAATCAGAGACCAGCTGCTCCTCCCAGGAGACCTGAGATCCCAGAACAAACTGAAGATGGCAGGGCTCCCCCTTCCACAGAGAGGGCACCCCACTTTACCGGGGGCCCAAACCAGACACCTTCCTTTCACTTTTCCATCAGGGACACCCCCGCTCCCAGGGCTGGGTCTGCCCGCTTCACGTTTACTCCGGAGGGCGAGGAGAGCTCAGCCCGCTGTGGCTGACGGGCTGGAGCCAGCGGCCACGGGCACAGCTGGCACCGGCGGGGCACTCGTGAGCTGCAGGCATGTGTCAGGGGGCCCCCACATACACACATGCTCCCAACAAGGCTCCAAATGAGGCTGCAGGCCCCCAACTTTCCCTGCACCTCCTCTCCTCCAGAAGCAGGGCGTGCCACCAGCAGGGGCTCCCCTGAGACCTGGAGGCTGGTACAGGAAGTGGGGGTCCCCAGGGGCAGGTGGGAAGGTTGCTGGAATCAGGTGGGTGACCCCTAGGGGCCAGCGCCTTCAGAAGGCCCGCCTGGGCCCCAGAGCGAAAGGACCAGTCAGTGGTCCCAGAGCACCCCCCCCCCTCTTCAGGGTGTGGGTGAGCTGCGGGGACCCCCTTGTGGAACTGCCCAGGGCTGGCCTTTTGCCTTCTCCTTCTCTTCTGCTCTTGCTGCCCCTCCCACTTCTTACCAAGGGTTCAGGGGCCTCCCATCCACTGTGACTTTTTTTAAAAAGCCACTTGGGTGGGTTGTTTGTTTTTAAAGCCCCTTCCTGATGACCTTTAACCTTATCAGGAGCAGAGGCTTAGCTGGCTCGGAGGGGCTGGGACATTCCAGCTAGGAAGCCGCTGGTGGGGTAGCCGGAGGGGGGGACCCCAGCGGAGGCACCCAAGTGTTATTTTAATATATTCTTTTATTCATTTCAGAGTTGAAGGGAGAGAGACTGAGAGAGAAACATCAATGATGAGAGAGAATCATTGATCAGCCGCCTCCTGCACCCCCCACACTGGGGATCGACCCCAGCCATGTGCCCTGACTGGGAATCGAACCCTGACCTCCTCCTGGTTCCTGGATCGAGGCTCAACCACTGAGCCACGCCGGCCGGGCAGCACCCAAGTCTTAAGAAGATGTAGCAGTAGCTGGGGTGGCATCTCAGAGGGGGCGGGGTGGGGGGGGTGGTTTGAAACCCAGCGGTGGACTCAGCAGCTGTGCTCCCGGCAGCCTCAGTCTCCCCGCTGTATGATGCCACCCGCTTTCCCGGCTGCCGGGAGCACCCCTCCCAGCCCCCCGACGACGCCCACCGACGGCCCCTCCCCGGAGAGCTCGGGTCACCGCAGCCCGCTCCATCCCCAAAGACACCTCCATGCGGCCGCGGGGCAGCCGGGCAGGGAAGTCCGGCCACGCGCCGCGGCCCCGCCAGCGCCCGCTCCTCCCGCACCCGGACCCGCAGCCCGAGCGCCCCGGGCGCATCCGTGCCGGCCGCGCGCGCGCTCCTCCGGCCCCGCGAGCCCCCAGCCTCCGCCCGCGCGAGCCCGGGCCCCCCGCTCCGTTCCCACGCCCCGCACTCACCGTCCTGCGGCGCCGCCTCGCTGCCGCTGCTGCCCCCGGACGGCTCCCGCGCCGCGCCCTCCCGCGCCTCGGCCCCCGCGGGGCGCGCCGCCAGCCGCCCGGCCGCCGCCACCTCCTCCAGGTCCAGGAGGTGGCTCACCGAGAAGTTCTTGCGCGCCTGGGCGCAGTCGCCGGGCCCCAGCGCGGAGGGCGGCGGCGGGCCCAGCGCCGGCTTGTCCAGGGCGAAGGCGGCGGCCGCGCTGTCCATGGCCGCGAGCCGCCCCGGGGTCCCCGGCCGCGTCGCCGGCGGGGTCGCAGCCAGCGCGCCCCGCCGCCGCGCGCTCCCCCCGCTCCGACCGCCTCTGGCCCCGCGGCCGCCGGCCCGCCCGGCGCTGACGTCCGGGGACCAACTTTCCTCCCTCCGCGGCTCCGCTCCGCTCGCTCCCAAGTTGCTAAAACCCCAGCCGCTCCGGCCACACGCCCCTGCTTGATGCAAACCTCGCCCGGCCTCTCCTCCTCCCCCTCCCCGCCCCTCGGGCCGGGCAGGGCGGGGGTCCCGCGCGGGTCGGCTGGCGGCTGGGGGCGGGGAGAGGGGGCAGGAGCAAGGGTGTCGCCCTCCGCACCCACACTTCAAGGAGTGGGAAACTCAAGTGTTTTGTGGTTTTTCTTTTAATCCCCCAACACGTTTCTGGGGAGGTGGTAGAGGAGGGGTTAGCAGCCGCCCCCCCTCCGATTACGAATTCCCCCGCAGGGGTGGGGGAGCGACTCTGAGACAGTTGACAGGGGAGATCCGGACCCGCCAGCTCCCCCCTCACTCCCCCTGCGCCTCCACGCGGTCCCTGTCCTGGCAGAGAGACCCGGAGGTCCGCCTTGTCTTCCACTGGCCCGCGGTCTTCCCCAGAGAGCCCCACGGTCTAGAGCTTATGGGATGTATGCACCCCCCCACACACACACACACATGCACCCCACACCCCACACCCCCACACACACACTCCCCACCCACACGCACCCCACACACCCCTGGCGCCCGCCTGCAGGGCGCTCCAGGCCCTCCCCAAGGGAAACCAAGCCGGAGGAGAGGGTCCCTCCAGAATTCCTAGCGGATAGACAGCCAGACGACAGCCAGACTGACAGATGGGTGACAGGGAGAGGGAGGCAGGCCCAGTCTCCGCTCCTGTTTTTGTTTTGAAAGGGAAGCACAGAAAAGAGGCTGCTGGTGTCGGGCGGACTCCCAGCCCTCCGATGTCACAGGTCCTTCCGGGGGTGGGGGGTGGGGGGGGGTGGGGAGTCCTGGGAGGGGAGACCTTGCTGGCACGGCCTGTCCTCCATCGCGGTAGAGCCATGATGTCACAGCGACAAAAACAAGGCCGCGGAGAAGGCCTCAGATTGTCCCCTCTGGGCTCCCGCACACAGACCCACTCTGCACGCACCCCAAGATCTGCAGGCAGCGGCTGGGGTTCTGCACAGGCTGGTTTTCCTCCTGGGGTCCGATCAGACGTGCGCCTCCTGGCTGTGGGCCTCCGCAGTCGCCTCAGCCCCTGCTTCTTGGGTGCCGTCTGCTCAGTGGGCTGGCAGAAGGAGTAAGTAAGCTGCTCCATGTGGCCGCGTGGTACTTAGCACTCAATGCGTGTTAATTATTATTATGTTTTAACATCTATTTCCAAGAAGCCGTGCAGGGCAGTGATGGCAAATTTGGACTTCGGAGCTGGTGAGATGGCTTTGAATGCGTTCACTGCCGTTTACTAGCTGCGAGGCCTTGGAGCTGTGCGAGGGGATAGCAAAGGGACCACCCCAAGGGGTTCAGGTGAATTTGGCATTATTGCTGCTGCGGTTGAGTTGCTGTTACCCTTACCAATTCCAGCAGTGGGCGGGGGGGGGGGGGGGGGGGGTGTGGTAGAGGGAAGGCAGAGGGGGACACGAGGCCGGGACTACTGTACCGAAGCTCAGCCCTTGAGCCAGAGCCAGGCCTGTCGCAGCCTGGAAATGCACCCAAGGGAATGCCGTCACCCCAGCGAGGTCACGACTCATCGCCCCAAAGGGAGCCGGCTACAAAACACACGCCGTTCTCGGTGATTAGATAAACCCTGCGATGCTAACCCCACGTCGGGGTGAAGGGAAAACAGGATCCCAGTTTGGAACCTCTCAGTCCAACAGATGTTTATTGAACCAAGCTCCGCGCCAGGCGGGGGACGAGGGGGGACGAGGGGGGACGAGGGGGGACGAGGAGGGACGAGGGAACACAGCGGGCCCCTGTTCTTCAGAGAGAACTCCTCGGAGGAGGAGCGGGCCCCGGATGGTGGCTCCGGTGCAGACTGGGCCCTGGGGCTGACCCGGAGTGAAGGTGCATATATGCCCCGGTCTCAAACCATCACGTGCTAAAACATAAAATAAAAAGTGGACCTTATTGTGGATATTTTAGAAAATACAGTAAAATTATGAAAATGAAAATCCCATATATCCTACTTCCAGGGACCTCTGACACACAATAAGCATTCCATACATTTTTTATCCTCACCCTAGGAGTGAGGGTAGTTTTTCCATGGGTTTTCAATGAGAGTGTAGAAGGAAGGGTTGGGGGGGGGGGGGGGGAGAGAAACATCACTGCACAGGCTGGCCATGCTTTAACCACTGAGCAACACTGGCCAGGGCTCCACACGTTATTTATTTATTTATTTATTTATTTTAAAAAATATATTTTATTGATTTTTTTACAGAGAGGAAGGGAGAGGGATAGAGAGTTAGAAACATCGATGAGAGAGAAACATTGATCAGCCGCCTCCTGCACACCCCCCACTGGGGATGTGCCCGCAACCCAGGTACATGCCCTTGACCGGAATCGAACCTGGGACCCTTCAGTCCACAGGCCGACGCTCTATCCACTGAGCCAAACTGGTCAGGGCTCCACACATTTTTAAAGTTGGCTTAATGACAGAGATTGAAGATAATCATTTATTTAGTCAGTACTGAATTGGAGACCTAGAAAAAGCAATAACACAAGGAAAGGGACTTTTAGGCTATTCCTTTCAACTTTAGAGTGTATCTTCTAGCTTATATCTATATTCTAGATGGAGGGAGAGAGAGAGCCACATGATCATGGAAGCTGAACCGTGCGCTGCCAGCTTTCTAATAATTGCTACTGGTCATTAGTCGTGTCCACCACTGTGTTTTGTTTGTTCGGCTGGTTGGTTTTGGTGTTTTTTTCTTTTGGTTTGTTTTTTTAGATTTTAAAATTGATTTTTAGAGAGCGAGGAAGGGAGAGGGAGAGAGAGAAATATCCATGACGAGAGAGAATCATTGATCGGCTGCCTCCCACACGCCCCCTACTGGGGATCGAGCCTGCAACCCGGGCATGTGCCCTGACCGGGAATGGAACTGGCGACCTTTCAGTGCACGTGGGGTGACGCTCAACCGACAGCCACACTGGCCAGGGCCACCCCTGTTCTTACTGAAGGCCGGGTGACACATTGCTCACTATTGCTGTACACCCATCATTGCTTTCTTTATAATAAATACCTAGAAATAGGGTATTTGGACGTGATAGGCAGGCGACGCTGATGGCTGGCTGCTCCTCCCGCCACAGCTTTGCGGTTCTCAGAGGAAGCGTCGTGGACACAGCCCCAGAGCGCGGTCTGTTGCCCACCAGCGGCGTGGCTACTTCCTGCTCCCGACACTGCGCACAGGAACTCCTGGAAGCCAGGGGGGAGCATGTGTTTCGTTTTCTTGCTGCTCCCGTCACCGCCGTCAGGATGGCGAACAGGCTCCTGGATCTGCCCGCATCCTGCTGTCCGTGCCTCAGCCTCTGCCAGTTACGCTCCATTTTGAACGCGGTTCTCTCGGTGATGACCTGAGTGGTCACGGGGCCTGAGCGTGCATGATGCCAGGAGGAGAGGGCTGGCATTTCCGCAGGCAGCGCCCAGGAGGAGCGGTCATAACAGTTGATGTTTAATTTCAAAAGGCATTTCCTTGTTTTAATCTGCAAACCTTGAATCATTTCTGAAGGTAATTCTTGCTGTTGTTGTTAATCCTCACCTGAGGATATTGTTCCATTGATTTTTAGAGAGAGTAGAAGGAAGTGGGGGAGAGAGAGAGAAACATCGGTGTGAGAGAGACACATCGATCGGTTGCCTCCTGAATGCGCCCCAACCAGGGCCGGAGATCAAACCTGCAACCCAGGTACGTGCCCTTGACCACTGACCAGCACTGGCCAGGGCTGAAGGTAAATTTTTTTTTGGTATTTAATAGCCACTTGCATTTCTTATTTGTAATAGCCTATGTATATCCACTACCCATTTTCTACTGAAATGGTTCTCTTTATTTATTTTTGATCCTCACCCGAGAATATGTTTTTATTGATTTTTTTTTTTAAAGAGAGAGAGGAAGGAAGGGGGGAGAGAGAGAGAGAAACATTGATCAGTTGCCTCCTGTATGCACCCTGACCAGGGATCAAACCCAAAACCTAGCTATGTACCTTGACTGGGAATCGAACTCACAACCTTCTGGGGTACAGGACAACACTCCCAACCAACTGAGCCACTTCAGCCAGGGGATTTTCTCTATTTTTTGTGGAGTTATATTAGTGTCATTCTTTACCACAACAACCCCTGCAAGACACTTGACTGTCAATTTCGACCAGGCCCGTTTCACAGATGGGAAGACAGAGGCCAAGCCCAGCGTGGAATCCTGCAGCCCCCCTGGCCCCCCTGGTCACCAACGTGGCCACACACCCAAGAGCCTCTGTTGAAGGAGACGGGTTAGCGGGAGCAGCACACGGAGGCACACAGGCCAAATCGTGTTCTGGGGGGTTCTCAGCACGGAGGCCGAGGGGGCTCAGATGTGACCAGGCAGGGCCGCGGCAGAGCACGGGTTCTGTAAATATTGTGTCAGGCTGCGACCACAGCGGGGCTCCCTGCTCATCCCGGACCCCGGTCCACCCTGTGGGAAGCGGAGACGAGCTCAGCGGGATGGGACAGCGGGCTGTCTGCTCAGCTCTCTGCCCAAGCATCCCCCAGCCTCAGTTTCCCTCCTGGGGGTCTCCCGCTGCGGTGACTGGTTCTCAGCCCTTGGCAAGGCGTGGAATATTATTCCCCATGGAAACAGGTTCACTAGTAGTAGCAGGGGCTCTTCTTTCGTGAGCCTTGCCGGAAGCCAGGCAGCGCACCGAACCGCGTCATCTCACAACATCCTCCCGGTGACGTGCGAGGAGGGGACACAGGCTCGGAGAGCTCAGCTCTGTGCCCCGGTAAGCTTGTCGGGCTCCTACCCGTCACACCAAGTTGTTCCGGGAGAACTTAGGGCTGGCAAGTTATTTGTTTCTCTTGGGAAAAAACAAACAAAGAAAAACGAAATAATGAAACTTGAGCAACCCGTTGCATTCCCCTTCTTGCCGGGCCTACCAGGAAACGCTTCGCTCCTTGGGGGCATGGAATCACAGCAACTCTGTCAGTCCAGGTGGCAAGTCTGGGTCTCAGCTTCTCTTTTCGTCTCCTATCACATGGCGATTTTGTTTTCCCAGTTTTTGTTTTAAAGCTTTTTGATGCGCTGGCTCTGCGTTTGACACTTTCCCGCAGCACGACATCGATTGGGTCACTTCACCTCTCTGGGTTTCCTCGTCGGTAAATTGGAGGTAACGACGGCACCTACCTCGCAGGGTTGTTGCGAGGATCAAGCGAAGTAACCTGAGTGAACAAAAAGCCAAGCACGGACTCAGAACGTTGGAAACATTCAGTGAACCTTAGCTATAGGTGTGGAAAAGGCATTGATAAAGCCAGAGCAGAGAACCCATCCCCAAAGGGAGGACTTGGCTGGATCTGAGGCTGGCCCGGCTGTGGACCTACTGTGTGACTTTGGGCCACGAGCTTCCCTCTCTGAGCCTCAGCGTCCCATCTGAAAGCTGCCCGCTCTGTCCTTTCCCTCCTGTGTCCCAGAGTCTGCACGGAAGAAAGGAGCGGGGAGGCAGGTCCTAACCTGGCACACAGTAGGGCTGCATACATGGTTGTTCCAAGAGTGGATGGCTGGTTGAATGGCTGGTGGTCAGATCCCCCTTTAGCCAGGAAACGCCTCGCCAGTGTGTACTGTGCCTGGGCCGGTGCCAGGGGCGGCATTAAGGCGAGTTTGGGGTCCTGAGAACCTGGAGGGCTGGCCCTAGGTCTGGGTCAAACAACAAGCTCCCGTTGAGTACCTACTGTGTGCAGGTCTAGACATGTGACCCCCCCCCCCCCCCAAACACACACACACACACCCCGGCTGACCCAGGGGACTTCAGGATCCACAGGGAGATGGTCCTGAACAACTCATTCCATGCAATTTACTGAGCACCTACTGTATACGGAGCCATCCTGGGTGAGCACCTGACCGTAACCCTGACAGGATTCTCCAGGGAGGCGCTGCCGTCCAGCCATGGCGGCCTGAGCCCCAGAGACTAAAGGGCTGGTCACTTTGTTGCATCAGAGACATCTTCCGAGCTGTGGGCTCCTGGGCCTCCTATTACAGGTGAAGAAACTGAGGCTCAGAGGGAAAGGGGCCCAAGCCTGGGACCCCCACCCCACCCCACAGCTCTCCAGAATTTTCTTCTGGGGAATTGCCCTACCCCCTCCTGCTCCGCCTCCCCTGGGAGTCAGGAAGGATGCTGGGGGTGGGCACAGGTCAGACCTGCGGGAGGTCAGACCTGCGGGAGCTCCCAGGCGCTGCCCTCACACACACACACCCCACCCCTGCCCAGGGCCCGCAACATCTTCCCGGGGTTCCTCCGCAGGGAGTGGGCTGGGCGCCCTTGCTCTCCGAGACCCTCCCTGCACACAGCATGGGGGGGCCCTTGGGCTGATGGGGCGTGGTGGCTGAGGACCAGGCAGGGCTGAGGGGCGGGGCGAGGCTTTCAGCTCACCGGCTTAATTGGGGATGTAATCGTTATGATTATCTGTAACTCGCTCTTGAACCCGCGCCAGGAGCGTGTGTTCGCAGCCTGCCCGGCCCAGGCAGGCGTTAAGTAATTAAAGCGCCGTCCTAATCGGGCGGGGAACTCCCCCTGGGCTCCCACTTCCTTCGCTCGCTGATTGCTGATATTTGGGGGGTGAAATATGACCATTTTTACGATCAAAGAGATCAGAGCTCCAAAGGAAAGAAACGGAAAGAAAAAAAAAGGGAGGGGGGCGGGGGCTCCCCCAGATTTCCTTCCCTGCGACTTCGTGGTCTGGTGAAGTTTCCTTAGACACGCGAAGATTTACACAGCGACCTGCAGGGAGCCTTGAATTACTCCTCCTGGCTCAGCCCGCGAACAGTAAGTCATTGAGGAATGAGCAGGCCTCCTCGTAATCGCTCGGCGGCCTTTGAGAGGGGATGGCTAATGACTTTTTTTGAAGTGGAGGTCAAGGTTTTTTTAAATAAAACAATCTGTGTTCCTGCAATTTCCTCTGGAGCCCGAGCGTTGGATCTCATTTGATTCTTACTTTTTGGGGGGCGGGAGGCAGAGGTGGGGAGACGCACCGTTTTTCTCCCGCCAGACAACGCGTCCCTAATGAGATACATTTATTTAAAACTCCGTATATCATCACCCTGTCAGGGCCTCCGAGGGAGACCGGCTCCCTCCTGGTTTGTTTGGGGTTAGCAGTGGCGAGGGCCCCGCAGCCTGGCTGGCCCTCTCTGCCCACCCCACCCCCACCCCCTGTCTGCCCGCTGCCCCCTTAGCGCAGCCTTGACCACGGCGTGCTGTGCCCCAGCCCCACCCGATCGCCCAGATCTTAGCACAGCCCTTTGGCTCCCGGTCCTCGCCTTCCCATCCGCCTCATCTGCCTCCTGGCTGAGTGCACCCCTGGCACCTGCCTGGCCCGGCCCACAGCGAAAGTCCAGCTCCAGGAGTGGCCACTGGCACCATCATTACTGCGTCCCCAGGCCCAGAGCAGAGCCGGAGGGCAGGCCTGGGCCGGTTCCCCTCCTTTTTTGTTTTATTTTATATTTATTTTAATCCTCACCTGGGTTTATTTTTCCATTGATTTTTAGAGACAGTGGAAGAGAGAGGGAGAGACAGAGAGAAACATCAATGTGAGAGAAACACATCGATTGGTTGTCTCCTGCACGTGCCCCAACCAGGGCCTAGGGAGGAGCCTGCAACCAAGGTACGTGCCCTTGACCTGAATTGAACCCGGGACCCTTTAGTCCGCAGGCCGACGCTCCATCCACTGAGCCAAACCAGCCAGGGCTGGTTGCCGTCCTTTCGTCCTTTCTCCAGCTCAGTACCTCTACCAGCACGTTTTCAGCCGGTGCCTCCACAGGGCTGGGTCCGGGCTGGGCCCTGGGGGCGGAGCGCCGCCCCATCCTGCAGAGAAGTCAACAGGCCAGTCTCCACGGAGAAGCAGCAGCAAGATCAGGGGCCCCAGGGGGCGTGCTCGTGGAGGTGTATCCAGGGGGTTCCCTAGGGAAGGGCACTAAGCCGTTCTTGAGGCTGAGCAGGACTTAGCAGGTGACGGCAGCCAGGCAGGAGGCCCTGCAATGTTCAAAGGACCCACAGAGCCCCAAGCTTATCTGTCCCGAGGGCCAGGGCCCCGCAGCAGCCCCCTCGTGGGTCTCTCTGCCTCACCTTCCCTCCCCTCCATGCCAAGAGCTTGAATTGCATCTTTAAACTGCCTTGAGGTCATGAGACGTCCATCCCACAAACATATATGTACGGTCCGCCCTGGGCTGGCTCTGGCCGGGCCTGGGCTACCCTGGGGCTCACAGAGGAACAATGAAAATGAATGTTCAACTCAGGCTGGGCTTCAGCCATGCCGGGCAGCGGGGGGCAAGGAGGGCCCCCCGGCTGTGCAGGCTGGAGGGCAGGAGTTGGGGTTTAGGGGAGGATGGGAAGCACCCCAGAGGTTGTCTGTCCACAGTGGAGGCCTGGCTGGTAGGACTCTTGGGAGCCCAGCTGGGCCCCAGGGGGCGGTCCTGGGCCCTGGGGGAGTGGTGAGCTCGGAGACCAGGGCAGGCTCGCTAACATGCAGGAAACTGGCTGGAAGGGGGACTGAGCCAGTGTCCGTGGCACAGCCTTGGGGGTCCAGGCTGGGAAGCCTTCCACCCATCCCCATGACATGAGCACCTGGGGCCTGGAGGGGCTGCACCACCGGGCAAGAGAGACCCCAGGCCTCTGTGCCCACTCCTCTCTCAGCCAAGGGCTGCCCAGGCGGAGGACACGCTTCAACCACCGCTGGCTGCCTGGTCGAGGCCGGCTTGTCCGGCTCCTGCTAGCACTAGGCCAGTGATGGCGAACCTTTTGAGCTCGGCGTGTCAGCATTTTGAAAAACCCTAACTTAACTCTGGTGCCGTGTCACATCTAGAAATTTTTTGATATTTGCAACCATAGTAAAACAAAGACTTATATTTTTGATATTTATTTTATATATTTAAATGCCATTTAACAAAGAAAAATCAACCAAAAAAATGAGTTCGCGTGTCACCTCTGACACGTGTGTCATAGGTTCGCCATCACTGCCCTAGGCACTGCCCGGGCCGCTGGGAGCTCGCTGCCTGCCTTCCTCGCTGCTGCCCAGGGAGAACCTTGCCGGGTGCCTGGCACACGAAGTCCACAGCAGCCCGTGGAGCGATGGCAACAACTGACCCGGCAGCGCGTCCAGGCAGAAGGGAACCCTCGCACCGTCTCTCAAGGGCTCTGTGACCTTGGGCAAGCCATTTCGCCTCTGGTCTGTAAATGGAGCTGACCACAGCCTCTGCTCCACGGGGTGTGAGAGCACCCCCCCGCCCCCCCGCGGTGCCATGCGCTGGGGCTGAGTCAGTGCTGGCCACCCGGGGACTCCTGGCGGGGCGTCCGTTTCTGGAACCCTCTGGAACGGACTCTTGTTCTGTGAAGTGGGCCCTTACCTCCTGTCACAGCTAAAGCCCCCACAGCCAATCCCAGGGCACAGCCCGGCCACGCCCCTCCTGGGGGTGGCGGGGCTGTCCTCAGCCTCTGTCTGTCTCCATGCGTCCGGTGTCCCTCTGTCTGTAGGCCAGGAATTCTGCCCCAGAGGAACCAATACCCCAGGGTCTACTGTGTTCCGTTCACAGTGAGCTGGGGAGAGGCGGGGGGGGGGAAGAGGGGAGAGAGGAAATCAAAGCCCACATATTGGTTCCAGATGTGGCCCTCTCTCACCGCCCTCCGCTGCAATTTAATTAAATTCCCCCAGACAGCCGGGAGGGTTTCTTAATGATCAAATTTCCCGGCTCCCTCCTCGCACAGCCCACTCCGTCTCCCTGACGGATGGCCGACGGGCTCTTCCTGCCGTCAGCTTTGCCAAGCAGGCCAGTGGGGATGGAGGGCGGCTTCCCGGGCAGCACAAAGGCCCTGCCCTGCACCCGCCTGCCCTCCCTCCTGCCCCAGGGGCTCTGAGTCCTCCCTTGGCCAAGCCGACTGGGCCTCCCTGCAGCGGCTGGAGGGGGCCTGTGGGCGCCTCCCCAGCTCTGCCTCCCTGGCCCGCCAGGGACTGACGCCAAGCGGGGGCCGCGGAGGGTAGATGGGTCTCTGGGATCAGGACTCTGAGCTCACAGAGCAGCCAGAGAGGAGGCCGGCTCAGCCCTCCTCCCCCTCCTCCCCCTCCTCCCTCTCCCATTCGGCAGCCAGAGAGACCAAGGCTCCAGAGGGCAAGGCTTGGGCCCCTAATGACACAGCCCTGCTGGCCAGGAACCAGGGAGGCGGGGGCCCTGACCAGCCCCGAGGAGGAGAGGACCTGCCAGGGGAAGGATGGGCATTAATTCTGGGGACGGTTCCCCCAGGTGGAGCTAAGGGTCACTCTCAGTAGCCCCCCGACTGCTGGAGGAGCCTCGAAAGCACCCTCTTCTTGTGCGGCTGGTGCAGCGAGGCTGAGAGAGCACCCGGCCAGAGACCGGGCCCCCCTCCCTCCCATCTTGGGGTGAGGGGTCTGAGGGGCTCTGTAAGGACTGAATATTTGTGTCCCCCAAATTCACATGCTGAACCCCTGCCCTCAATGTGATGGGATGAGGAGATGGGCCTTCGGGACAGGATTGTGTTAGATGACGCCATGAGGGTGGGGCCCCGGATGGGATTAGTGCCCTCATAAGAAGAGGAGTCTCCAGAGCACGCCCTCTGTGGTGTGCACCGGGGGAGGCCACAGGTCACGTGAGCACCCAGACAGCAGGCGGCTGCCTATAAGCCCAGAGAGGAGGCCTCCGCATGAAACCCGCCTTGTAGCATCGTGGTCTTGACTTTCCCAGCCTCCAGAACTGGGAGAAAGAAATGCCTGCTGTGGAAGCTGCCTGGCTATGGTCATCTGTTATGGCAGCCCGAGCTGACTAAGGCTCTCAGCGCCTTCTTACCCTGTTCTCTGGGCTTCTGGGGCCCTGAGGACTCACCCCACCCGGAAGAGGCTGAGGGTCAGGCAGGGCCTCTGATGTGGGACCACAGGAGTGGGGGTGCACAGAAATGGGGACGTACAGGGGTGGGGGTGCACAGGGATGGCTGAGAAAGGGAGGTCCCTCGGTGACCTACCTGGGAGCTTCACCGGGCCTAGTCCAGCTCATACCTGGCTCTCACAGGCCCCAGACCATGGCTAGACCCCAGGGCCAGCTGGCCGTGCCTGGGTGTGGGGGCAAGGGGTGTTGGGGAGGAGGCTGCCCTCAGAGCAGGGGGCTCTGGCCAGCAGGGGCAGTGTTGCTGGAGGGGGCAGGTGGCGTGGGAGGCCTGGGCCAGGGCACTGGGAGCAGAGGGCTGTCTCTCCAAGTGTGGAGATCCCCGAAATGGTCCTGAGTGCCCCTCGGGGGGCAGATGGGATGAGGGAGAAGATGGGAGAGTCTCCCCGGCCAGCCCATGCCCTGCCACTGCTCCTGCCCCCAGCCTCCTGGTCCCTCAGTTCCCCCCGCCCCGCCCCTGGAGCCTACGGAGGGCTGGGCCCCAGCAGTGAGGCGTGGGTTCCTGCCCTTCAGTGCGGGGACTGTGGCCAAACGGGGCCAAGCAGACGGGTCTCCTGGTCAATGACACGCTGGGTCATGAGGGTAGGAGGTCCGGGTGGGGTCAGGCTGAGGGGAGGGGAAGGAAGGAACGGGAGCTGGGCCCGAGGAGTAGAGGACAGTAGACGGGAGGAAGCCGCAGGGCCAGGCCAGGGCACTGGAGGAGTAGGCACAGCCCCTACTGTGTGTGAGTGTATACGTGAGTGTGTGCGCGCGTATGTGTGTGTGAGCATGTGTGAGTGTGAGTGTGTGTGTGAGTGTATACGTGTGTGTGCGTGTATATGTGTGTGAGCATGTGTGTGTGTGCATGTGTGTGCGCGCGTGTGTGTATGTGTGAGTGTGTGCGTGCGTGCATATGTGAGTGTGTGTGAGTGTGAGTGTATATGTGAGTGTGTGTGCATGTGTGAGTGTGTGCGTGCGTGTGTGCATGTGTGAGTGTGTGTGAGTGTATATGTGAGTGTGTGTGTATGTGAGTGTGAGTGTGAGCACCCCCCCCCCCCCCCCCCCCCGCTTTCCTGAAGGGTCACTCAGGACCCCACTCTGCCCCTTGCTCTGTGGAGCTGCCCTGGGGCAGAGCCCAGCGGGCGGCCAGCCCTGCAGGTCAGCTCTTGTCGCTGCTGGTGCTGGAGGCTGCAGAGGCTACACTTCTCTCCTATGTTTGTGGGCAGTTTTTCGTCCTTGTGACTCGCCTATGCAGGTCCTTTGCCATTTTTCTCTTGGTATTTTGTCTTCTTCTTGTTGGTTTTTGACAGTATTTATATCTCAAGGTTACCCGCCTCTGTGCACTGGACAGAGTGACTCCCAAACTCCCCGGAGAGGAGAAAACAGGGAGACCGCACCAAGGCCGGAGCACCGGTGCGGCCCCGGGGCCCGGCCTGCGGAGGAGCCTGGAGCTGGGCAGCAGCCGGGGCCAGTGACAAAGGGAGATCGGAGATGGTGCGGAGCTGCAGTCAGAAGCTGAGTGACGGAGGGTTAATGGGAGGCAGATGGAGGAAACAAGGCTGTCCTTGCCGACAGGAGGGGGGTCAGGGGGCACGGAGCTTTCTGAAGAGAGGAGCCTGGGCGACGGGCAGGCGGCAGGGCCGGCTCCGGCTCCGCGGTGTGGTGCCCGAGGGCGGTGACAGAGAGGGGTCAGCTCCTCCCTCCTGATGGCCAGACCCTCCTGGACCCAGAGCCAGAGGAGCTGCAGACCACGCGGCTCCCGGAGGCCAGACCTGGCTGTGCAACACTGGACAAGCACCCAGACCTCTCTGGGCCTCCGTTTCCTTGTTGGTAAAGTGACATGATACCATCAGCTACTTAATGGGATTGAAGGATGGACTGAGGTGAGGATGCCAAGCATTTAGCACAGGCCTGGCACATTGAGAGGGCTCTGTAACTCATACTGTTACTCTACTGGTCACAGATAATGACAGGCTGCTTGTGGGCAGAGCTCTTTATTGGCTCCAAGACTGACAGAGCTGAGGGCCTCCAACTTACAGGCAGGGAAACTGAGGCCCAGAGACCACAGGGGCCATGCCTGGCATCATGCATGACAACGGGTTTAACTGTGTCCTCCAGAGAGATATGTTCAAGTTCTAGGCCCTGGGACCCATGACTGGGACCTCATTTGGAAAAAGGGGTTTTGTCCCCGGTGAGGTTGAAACGGCCCCCGTGAGGTAGGGACGACCCCGGTGAGGTTGAAACGGCCCCCGTGAGGTAGGGTCGACCCCAGTCAGGTCGAAACGGCCCCGGTGTGGTAGGGACAACCCCGGTCAGGTTGAAACAGCCCCGGTGTGGTAGGGACAACCCCGGTGAGGTCGGAACGGCCCCCGTGAGGTAGGGACGACCCCAGTCAGGTCGAAACGGCCCCGGTGTGGTAGGGACGACCCCGGTGAGGTTGAAACGGCCCCCGTGAGGTAGGGACGACCCTGGTCAGGTCGAAACGGCCCCAGTGTGGTAGGGACGACCCCGGTGAGGTTGAAACAGCCCCCGTGAGGTAGGGACGACCCCAGTCAGGTCGAAACGGCCCCGGTGTGGTAGGGACAACCCCGGTCAGGTTGAAACAGCCCCGGTGTGGTAGGGACAACCCCGGTCAGGTTGAAACGGCCCCCGTGAGGTAGGGACGACCCCGGTGAGGTTGAAACGGCCCCCGTGAGGTAGGGACGACCCCAGTCAGGTCGAAACGGCCCCGGTGTGGTAGGGACAACCCCGGTCAGGTTGAAACAGCCCCGGTGTGGTAGGGACAACCCCGGTCAGGTTGAAACGGCCCCCGTGAGGTAGGGACGACCCCAGTCAGGTCGAAACGGCCCCGGTGTGGTAGGGACAACCCCGGTCAGGTTGAAACAGCCCCGGTGTGGTAGGGACAACCCCGGTCAGGTTGAAACGGCCCCCGTGAGGTAGGGACGGCCTCGGTGAGGTTGAAACGGCCCTGGTGAGGCTCAGACGGCCCTGGTGAGGTTGAGACTACTCCAGTGAGGTTGGGACAAATAAAGGGGACCAGTATGGACTGATGAACAGGGGTAGATACAGAAGCAGAGCAACATTGAACAGAATGTTAAACTACAGTGGGAAGCCTGGGGAGGGTTGCGGGGGGGATTAAGAGACCAACTGAAGGACTTATATGCATGCAGATAAGATTAACCAATGGACACAAGACACGGGGCGGGGGGGGGGGTCGGGGGAATGTCAAGGGGGGGAAAAAGGAGACATATGTAATACTCTTTGTAATACTTTAAGAAATAAAAATTATTAAAAAGAAAAAAAAAAAGAAAAAGGGGTTTTGTCAATTAATCAAGTTAAGAAGAGGTCGTACTGGACTCGGGTGGGCCCTACATCCGATGGCTGGAGCCATTTAGAAGGAGCAGAGTTGGACAGGGACACAGGCACGCGGAAGAGGGCCGGTGAGGAGGGAGGTGGGAGAGGCTGGAAGGATGCTGTCGCAGCCCGGGGATGCGTGGAGCTGCCAGGAGCCGAAGAGGCGAGGCAGGAGCCTTCCCTGACCCCTGGAGGGAGCATGGCCCTGCCGACACCTTGACCTCAGGCTTCTGCCTCCCAGAACTGGAAGAGGACACATTTCTGCTATTTTGGGCCATTCAAAGTTTGTGGTACTTTGTTCCAATGACCTTAAGAAACTAATGGAGCCAGGGAAGAAGTGGGCCTCAGCCTTAACCGCCCTGTGGACTGAAAGGTCCCAGGTTCGATTCTGGCCAGGGGCACATGCCCAGGTTGTGGCTGGATCCCTAGTAGGGGGCGTGCAGGAAGCGGCCAATCAATGATTCTCTCTCATCATTGATGTTTCTCTCTCTCTCTCCCTCTCCCTTCCTCTCTGAAATCAATAAAAACTTTTTTTTTTTTTAAAAAGTGGGTCTCAGGCTGCCCCCCAGCTCTGCCCTGGACCCCCTTCTAGATGGCCTCCTCCACTTGCTCCCTGTGTGCTCTTGGTCCCCTCACCTCGGCTATGGAGCATGCGACCCTGGATCAAAGGAAGGGCGGTGCAGCCCCGGGTCACCTGTTGGCCGCTTGGCCATTCAGAACCTTGAGACCAATAAAGGAACCTTGTGGACCCTGAAAACAGGGGCAGCCATTCCCACTGAGGCAATCAGGAGCAAAGGCTCCATCCAGATGCTCATGGTTGCCAGATAGGAACTTGGGCCCAGGGGCCTGGCCTTCTGATTTGACAGACAAGCTGGGCATCTCCATTTCTGTGTGAGCAGAACTTCCCAGTTTCAGTCAAGAAGCAAGAACCACGGCCGAAGTGTGCTGGGAGCCAGGGGCCCTGTGGTCCCCGCTGGCCGCCCTAACGGGGCTGCAGCCTGGGCCCACCCCATCCCTCCGCTCTCCTAGGCAATGGAAGGGGAGGCCAAACGGGGCGGTCTGAGTGCTTGGCGAGGGTTCCGTAGCTTGGCCTTTGATCTGCACAGCAACCTCCGAAATGGAACAGCAACAACAGCGAACGGTTGTCCAGCCTGCCGCGTGCTTGCCCCACTCTGACCAGAGCTGGACTGGGCAGCTCTGGACGGGGTGTGCTTGTGAACTGCTTTACTCTTGGAGGAGGCTTATGCTGCCCATTTTAAATGTTTAATCATTAAACACATCGGATTCAATGTGGGTCTAAACAGATTTCCCTCCCCTCGCAACTCTTGCCTCTGGCAGGTGCCAGGCGGGAGGCTCCCAAGCCCCCCGGTGGGGGGGGGGGGGGGGGGTGCGGCCACGGCTGGGACCTCTTCACAGCAGATGCTCCAGAACCGAGAAGACAGCAGGGCCGCCGGGGGCTCGAGGTTGGGGAGGGTCAAATGCTCGGCCCGAAGGAAGATGCCTAAACCCTGGCACATGGTCCTAGGCTTGGGGGCGCCTGGGTCGGGCCGAGGTCACTGCATGGGTCGGGCCGAGCGATGGGCGGAGCTCGGACGGCGCCCCGCGGCCGCGGACGGGATCGCGGGCGGAGCAGGGGTTCGGCCGGCCCCGGCGGGAACCGGCGGGCGGGCCTCGGGCTGGGATGAGGCTCGGCGGCGGGTCCTCGCCCTTCGGCCCCCGGGTGGGTCCGCCCGGCCCCTCCGGCTCGGGCCCCGGGAGGCGCCGCGCTCCTCCGAGCCCGCAGGGGGCGCTGTCGCCACTACTCACTTCCGGGGCCGACGCGGACCGGAAGTCAGTCAGTCACTTCCGAGCAGCGGGAGCGGCGGCGGACCGACGGGCGCGGAGTCTGCACCGGTCCCGGCACCGGCCCCGGCACCGGCGAGGCCCGGCCCACGGCCGCTCCGCGCGCCCACTCGGGTCCCGTCGGCGGGAGGGGCCGCCGCCATGCCCTTCCTGCACGGCTTCCGGAGGATCATCTTCGAGTACCAGCCGCTGGTGGACGCGATTCTGGGCTCCCTGGGGGTGCAGGACCCCGAGCGCCAGGAGCCGCTGGAGGGGTGAGTCCTCCGGTCCGGCCGGCCGGGGCGCTCCGACCCGGCGCTGCCTCTTTCTGTCGCTGCCAGTGGGCGGGAGGGCACCTGCCCCCGCCTCACCCCGAGGGGCCGAGGCCGCCGAGCGCCGGCTCCTGCGCTGCCCTGCCCTGCCCTGCCCTGCGCGGGCGCGGGTGCCGGTGCGGGTGCCAGGCGCGCGGCGGGGCTGCAGGGCGAGCCGGCAGCGCCCCTGCCTCACTGCCCACTGCGCCCTGGCGGTGCCTCCACCTGGGGTGCAGAGCAGCGGGCGGCATCTGCGAGGGCCTCGGTCCCCCGAGCAGCGAGCGGGGGCTTCGTAGCCGAGTTAGCGTTTATGCGGACACGAGCGGCCTCTCCGCGAGCCCGTGGCCGAGGTGAGCCGGGCGCCTCGGTGAGCCCAACAGCCAGCGGGGAGCCTGGCAGTCACGCAAACAGCTAGTTCAGAGGAACGGGGCGTCGCGTGGTTGGGGGGACCGGTTGGCGTGTCACACGCAGGGTGGTGAGCCCCTCCGAGGACTGGGGGGAGCGGGCCTTCTCCCGCCGTGGGGTCCCCGCGGCTGCTCTGGGCGGGTGGGTCGGGCAGCTCCAGGCGGCTGCTGCTCTGCACCCATGGGCACTGGCTCTCTAGGGCTGTGGGGATCCTGCCCAGGCAGTAAGGGTCGAGCCTTGATCCCAACAATTGAAGGGGTGCAGATGGTGAGACTAAGGGGGGCGGGGAGTGGGGGGACCCTGTCGGGAAGGGAAGCCTGGCCAAGAGGAGGAGATGGCGGCCTGGGAAGGAGCTACGGGAAGGACTGTCCCCGGGCCTGGCCTTCTGGGGACCGTCATGGCGGTTCTTAGTGGTCAGTGTGCTGGGGGGTCGCAGGGTTGGGGGTGGAGTGTGAAGCCTGGGAAAGCCGGGGAGACGGATGGTCCCTCGAGGAGGGTGAGCAGGGAGGGAGGGCTGCCGCCTGCCCTGGCGGTGGGGTTGCCTGGCTGGGCGGGTTTCCTCTCAGCTCAGGGACGGTCGGTGCCTGAGGAAGGGGTGTCAGTGTCTGGCTCTTGCTCCTGGCCACCGGGCTCCCCTCCGTCCCAACAGCCCAGGTGTGTGAGGCTTTGTCCTCAAGGCAGGGGCCAGGTTCTCTGCAACTTGGAAGGAGGCTGGAGACGCCTGGGTCCTTTCTCGGCAAACCTGCGGCGGCTGCTCCAGTTAAAAACCTGCTTGACCCACAGATCTTTTCCAAAGAGAAATTCTGCCCCCCGAGCCAGGGCCCTGCCCCGAGGGGGGAAGGGAGGTGTAAGGACAGCAGGACCCTCAACTGGCCCACCTCTCTCCTGCCCAGGCCCAGCTATGTGCCCAGCGAGGAGAGCCGGCTCCTTGTTCTCACCGAGCTTCTGGAGAGAAAGGCCCACTCCCCGTTCTACCAGGAAGGCGTGAGCAACGCGCTGCTGAAGATGGCCGAGCTGGGGCTGACCCAGGCGGCCGATGTTCTCCTGCGAAACGGGGCCAACCTCAACTTTGAAGGTCAGGGGAGCCCGTGGGGCTGGGGCGGGCAGGCGGCTTCAGTGCGGCCGCTCTGGGTGGCGGCCAGGCCTCTGGGCTCTGCCTGACTTCTCGTAGCAGCTTATTTCATGGGCGATGGCTACGGACCCCACACTGGGCGGCCTCCCGCCCCGCCCCGCGGGCTTCAGATGGCCCTTAGCACCTCTGGCCCAGGAGCAGCTTGTTGCTCTGCTACCCTGTGATTGATTTAGCAAACCTTCCCAGCTCCCGCTAATTCCCTGCTTCCATCAAGGTGAAATGCAGCTGCTGGCACTGTGCCCAGAGCTAAGGGAAGGTCGTTTCCTGCCACTTGTTCTGAGACATCTTGCATTTTCGTTCATCCCACAGGAAGAGGGGGAAACACTGGGCCTAAGTCACAGCGGGACTGCCGGCTTCTGGCTTGTAGGTGCTGGGTGGGGGCGGGAGGTGAGGGAGCCCTTTTCCTTTCCTCTCTGGCTTTTCACCCACGAGGGCAGGGTCAGCCAGGAGACGTGTGGGGCCGACTTATGACCAAATGGCGGTCTTTGCTCTGACATAGGACATGGCCAGGCATGGCTCCTCTCTCCTCTGAGGACCGGCTCAGAGGCTGCAGGCTCCTGGAGGGTCAAGGAACTGAGGCGGGGAGGGTGGGGGGGTTGGGGGGGGTGGAAGGGTTGGGGGGGGGTGTTCTGAAGTCAGGTGCTTGGAGACCCGGCTTTGAGAACGTGGGTGCCGTTGCCAGGCTTGAGGAGCTGGCACTCTGGGTGTCCTCCCAGTAACCCGAGAGGAGAGGCCCTGTTGTATGGTCCCATTTTACAGGAGAGGAAACTGAAGCCCAAACAGATTAAGTACGTGCCGTCCCCACTACAACACCCAGGACCCGAACCTGGGCCTGACGAGAGCCTGTGCTGTAGCACCCAGTGAGGACAGCTGTGCTCTGACCCCTCTGGGTGACAGCAGCCCGGGCCCGTCGGGGGAGCGGGGAGTGCCGGGACTGGGCTGCCAGGCCAGGTCCTGGGGTTGTGAGAACATGCTGACAGGCAGGACTGACAAGCTGGCTGTGCCCTCAGACCCGGTCACCTACTACACGGCCCTGCACATCGCTGTCCTGCGAAACCAGCCTGACATGGTGGAGCTGCTGGTGCGCCACGGGGCCGACATTAACCGGAGGGACCGGGTAAGAGCCGGGCGGCCTGCTCTGAGGGAGCGCAGTAGGGGCGAGAGCAGCCTCCCAGGCCAACCGACTGTGCTTTCTCGACTCAGATCCACGAGAGCAGCCCCCTGGACCTGGCCAGCGAGGAGCCGGAGCGTCTGCCCTGCCTGCAGCGCCTCCTGGACCTTGGGGCAGACGTCAATGCAGCTGACAAGCATGGTGGGTACCTCCTCTGGGGTGCCCCAGGGTGACAGACGGGCAGGCTGGTGCAGCCCGTGTGCTGGCCCGGTGCGCACAGTGCACTTGCAGAAGCTTGAGAGAGAGCAGCCGGTGGCCCACGCCAGCCCCTTGACGGCTGTCTGAGGGAGGACCTCGGTGTCCACGCTCAGCTTCTCAGGGAATGTCTCCTGTTGGGAGAGACCCAGCCAGGTCTCGGGTAGCATCCCAGGGTCCAGCAAAATCCTACCTCGGCCCTTCTGCTCTCGTGTGTGGCTGGAAAGAATGGCCAGAAAGGACTGGCTGAGGTCAGTCCTTTTCCAAGTTCATTTTCTGATCTGAGCGTCTATCTCCCTCCTCCTCCGGGGCTGCCCTCCCTCGGCTCCCTGGCCTCCTCCCTCACTCTCCCTCCTCAGGGAAGACTGCCCTGCTCCACGCTCTGGCCAGCAGCGACGGCGTGCAGATCCACAACACCGAGAACATCCGGCTGCTGCTGGAGGGAGGTGAGGCGCGTCCCCAGGCTGCCGGCCTGCCCTTCCACGGGGACTGCAGGTCCTGCTGGCTCTCCCCGCCCCGAGGGCCACTTTAGGGCTGAAGGGCTCCTCCCATCTCTGTCCTCCCCCTGGCTCTTCCAGGGGCAGACGTGAAGGCGACCACCAAAGACGGGGACACCGTGTTCACCTGCATCATCTTCCTGCTCGGGGAGACGGTGGGAGGGGACAAAGAGGAGGCCCAGATGATCAACCGCTTCTGCTTCCAAGTCACGCAGCTGCTGCTGGCTCACGGCGCCGACCCCAGCGAGTGCCCCGCCCACGAGTCGCTCACGCACTTCTGCCTCAAGAGCTTCCAAGTGCACTTCCCTCTCCTGCGCTTCCTGCTCGAGTCCGGAGCCGCCTATAACTGTTCCCTCCACGGAGCGTCCTGCTGGTCTGGCTTCCACGTGGTCTTCGACAGGCTCTGCTCCCACCCAGGCTGCGCCGAAGACGAGAGCCATGTGGACCTCCTGCGCAAAGCCGAGACCGTCCTGGATCTCATGGTGACTAATTCCCCCAAACTGCAGCTGCCGGAAAACTTCGACATCCATCCCGTGGGCAGCCTGGCAGAAAAGATCCGGGCCCTTCACGCCTCCCTGAGGCAGCTGGAGAGCCACCCCCCGCCCCTCAAGCACCTGTGTCGCGTTCACATCCGGCTCTACCTTCAGCCGTGGCCCGTGGATGCGAAGGTCCAAGCCCTGCCTCTGCCCGACAGGCTGAAGTGGTACCTCCTCAGTGAGCACAGCAGCCCCGTGGAGGCTGACATCTGACCGCTCCAGACCGAAGGGACGGTCTGGGCCCCTCAGCCAGCCCGCTGGTGGACTAAAGTCCCGGCGGCCTTGGGGGAACCTTCGGTCCTGCCTGTGGGAAGGCGTAGGCTGGTACAGGAGAGCCGGCAGCTGTGGTCATTCCTGTGGGAAAGGCTGTGTCTTTCAGGAGACGGCCCCCATCCCTTTGACAGTGACCTAGTTCTCAACCCACATGGGAAAAATGACAGGGCTTTGATTTGGGACAGGCGTGAAAGGACTGGTGGGCATTCCTGAGCGCAGACTCCTGTGGGCTGCATGGACAGAGCTGAAGCCAGAAGGAGCTGGGTAGGCCTTTACTCCACAGAAGGGCTTTGGTGGGCGGGCAGAGAGCGGAGCTGCTTCCTGCTGGTGTCGCCGCCCCGCCCACCAGGGCACGGGGCTGTGCCAAACCCAGGTCGTGGGGACCATGCCTTCTGCTTCAGATCATGCATGACCGGGACATTCCAAAAGGTCTCACCCGAGGATGAGAGCTACCAGGACTGAAGGCTGACTCCTGCCTGGTGCTGAGCCTCACAAAGCTGTCACAACGGTCCTTGTGAATTGTGTAAATGCCTCAGATATAAGCTAAGGCAACTAAAAGCATATTTATATTACCCAACTAGACTGACTTCTCTGGTCTTAAAGGGCCCTCGATAACATCTCTGCCCCCCCATTTCAGGATGACGGACCTCACAGCGTCCTGGAAGAGGGGGCCAGCACGAGCAGACACTGCGTTAGGGCTCAAGTAACACTTGTCCCATAACAAAAGCACCATCCAGACCGTGGGGCCTTCAACACAGGGATTCACCCTTTTTATTTCTGACTGAAAACGTCCGCCAAGGAGAACCACAAGGCACGGCCAAGAGTGAGCCAGGGGCCTCTCCGGCTGCGGGCTGCTGTGACCACGTTAGGGACACCAGGGCCCATCACCAGAGGACTCGGAACACGAACCCACCACCAGCTGCGACACAGCGGCTGCGCCTCTCCCAGGAGGTCGTGTCCTCAGCCGGGGTCAGGGTTCTCTTCCTCTTAAGGCCGCCAGGCCTGTGGCCGGTGATGGAGACCGGGAGTCTCCGCTCCTGATGGGTCGCCGTACCCCACAGACCTGCACTGCCCAGGCCCCCCTGAGGGCAGCGGAGCCAGGCGCCTGCCTCACTGCCCATGGGATGGCACTCCTCCCGGTGGGTCCTGTGGTTAAAGAGCCTGTATGGCCAGTGGATGGCAGGCAGGTACATTTACTGGCCTCACTCAACTGCGAACCATCGGCATGAGCCTCTGATGGCCCCTGGCTGCCAACTGTCCGCCCGCCGGTCCCTCTTGCCCTGCGGCCCTGCTCATCTCAGGGCCAAGCTGTAGACGTGGTAGATCTCATCGGGGAGGTTCTCCTGCCGCTCCTGGGCGAGGAGGCTGAGGCCTGCGCTGCGGACGATGCCGTGGACCACCTCGAGGTCCCGGCAGACGCTGCTGTCCACATCGTCCAGGATCACGCCCTCCTGGGCCATGTTGTCTTTGATGACGATGATGCCGTTGGGGCGCAGGCCCTGCTTGCAGCGCCGCAGGAACTCGGCCAGGTGCTGATCGGTCAGGTGGCCTGGAAGGCAGAGGCGTGGGAACAGGATGGTGCAGGCACACTCGCCACTGGCTGCTCCTCAGCCACCACTCATTCCACTTTGCACTTTACGATTGACACACAGGGCCAACTGCCCTCGGCAGTCCAGGGGGGTCACTGAAGCCCATTTTGTGAACGAGCCACGGGCAGCCATGAAATGTGCAGCTGGGATTCCACCCTGACCAGTGGCTTCAGGACCTGCCTGACACCTCACTCCACATGCCACCCCCCTCCTAGGCCTGGACCAGGGCGGAGTACCCAACAGTTCTTCCCTCCGTTAGAACTCCAGACAGGCTTTTTGGGACCACAGAGTACAGGGCCAGATGCAGTAGGTCCCACAGGGCGGTGCTGCCTGCCTGGGAGGGTGGCAGAGCCGGCTCACTGCCAATAGCAGGGACAGCCAAAGCTTCAACCTTCCTCTTAACCCCTTTTATAAAATCTGTCCGTGTTCTTTCTAAGTTAGTTAACTGGGCATTTAAATTTTTCCAACAAAAAACTGCCTCCCCAGTGGGTCACAGCAGGTGCTGAGATAATAAAACCTGGGGAGAGATGTACCTTTAAGGTGGCGGGCCCCACGGTCCTGGGGCAGGGAGGCTGGAGGAACCCCCGCTGCCCGCCTGGTGCTGCAGGAGCAGCGGCTCCAGGCCACGGGGACTCCAGTCTGGGAAGCAGGACGCGCAGGACAGAGAAGATGGCAGCAGGAGGCTCACCTATCACCCACTGGATCCAGATGACATCGTAGGAGTTGGGCTCCGGGCTGAAGTCCTGGAGGCCACAGCAGAAGTAGTTCCTCACCCTCTTGCCCTCCTCACCCAGGTAGGTCTTTGCTTTCGCCAGGAAGTCCTCCGTCACGTCCACCATGTCCACCGCTCGGAAGAGCGGCAGGAGCAGCCGCTTGGTGATCCTGCCGATGCCGGCGCCGCAGTCCAGGGCGCAGGAGGTCCCCGTCTGGTTGGGGCCTTCCTAAAACAGGACAGGCGTCAGGAAGGCTCGGAAAGCCAGAGGGACCCCGTCACTGCCCAGGGCCCTGCCTCACGAGCCCCTGAAGGACTCATCTAGCCTGGACAGTGGTGTGAGCGTGACATTTTCCTGGGTCAGATTTCTAAAATGAAAGCCAGCTTCCACTTCAAGGTGCTGACTTGAGCAGGTGCCTTCATTTCACTCCTGAGACCCCGTTAAAACGACAGCAGGAACAGGAAGAATTCAGTCAGTGAAAGACCAGAAGAGGCCAATCAATGGCACCGATCGGAACAAACTTGGGGCGATGGCCAGTGGGTGGAGAGACAACCAGAGCGGTCTCTGCTGCTCGCGAACAGACGAGGGGGAGGACCAGGGAGGCTCCAGCCGGGGCAGGAGAGGCCCGGGCAGGAGTGACCAGGAGCTTGCCTTCTGCAGAACAGCCAACACCCACAGCCCAGATGCCCACAGACGTGGCTAGAGAGCCAAGGTTTTGTCCCTGGGAAGATGGGACAATTTAAAGGGACACTACTCAGTTCTGGGACAGGGAACCCCCAGCATAACAGCCAGCGCCTGTTGGGTCACCTCGAGGCCCAGTCCACAAGCCGCCTGCTGTCCTTCGGGCCTAGACGGACACACCGCAGGCCCTGCAGCGGCAGAGTCGGAGGAGGCGCCAGCACATGCTCCGGAGAGCACCCCAGACCTGCCTACCCTCAGAAACCTCTGCAGGAACTTCCGGGAGCTGTTGATGTCGATGCTGGAGATGTGGCCGTACCCCCCGAGCATGCCGTCCACCGTCGGGGGGACGTCCTTCCAGTACGTCTTGGCCTTGGAGTAGAATTGCTTCTCGTCTTCTATCACCTTGCTCGTCATACTGTCTCCAACTGCGTCTGCTGCAACTCCACAGTGGCGCCTCCTGCAGGAAAATGGAGTGAATCAGTCCGGCCGAGGGCCGTCTCGTGCTGGGCTGGTCACAGTCCTGCCTGACGCAGGGGAATGTCCATGTCCCCGGTCTGCTGCTGCCCCTCAGATGACAGTGCCTTGCGTCTCTTGCATTCAGGTCACTTTACAAAGCGAACTTCACGTCAGAGGAGACCAGAGTCCTGGCTTCTAGTGCTTTCCTCACCCTCCCTGACACCTGGCTCCATGGCTTCTGACCCCAGCGGACAGAATCTGAGCTAAGAGAAAGGCGTGTGTGCCCTGGCCAGTGTTACTAATGGTTAGAGCACCGGCCCTCGCAATGGAAGGTGGCGGGTTTGATTCCCAGTCAAGGGCACATACCTGGGTTGCAGGTTCGCTCCCAGCCTGTCAGGGCGCATGCAGGAGGCAAATACAGCCAGTCAATGTGTCTCTCACATCGATGTTTCTCTCTTCCTCCTCCCTCCCTCCCACTCTCTCTGAAAAGCAATGGAAAAAAATATCCTTGGGTGATGCAAGGAGCTCAAGCCTGCTACAGTGTACTCTGTGGGGGGCAGGGGGGGGTGCTGGACAGTCCCCATGACCCCCTCTCTCTCGCTGGTCAGCAAAGAAGCAAGCTCACTTCCAGGTCCAGTCCTTCATCAACAACTAGGCATCATGCTGTGAACGGGGAGACAGAAGACAGCTTGACTCCATCACAACTGTAAGGGCTGGGAAGTACAGGGCACTAGAAGGGCACACCCTAGAGCAGTGGTTCTCAACCTTCCTAATGCCGCGACCCTTTAATACAGTTCCTCATGTTGTGGTGACCCCAATTTCATGGTTACAAATTGAACATAATTGAAGCATAGTGATTAATCACAAAAACAGTATGTAATTATATATGTGTTTTCCGATGGTCTTAGGTGACCCCTGTGAAAGGGTCGTTCGACCCCCAAAGGGGTCGCGACCCACAGGTTGAGAACCGCTGCCCTAGAGGGACCTAACTCTGCTGGGGTCACGGAAGGCTCTGGGGAAGTGACCTCAGCTAAGACACGGCACCAGGAAGAGCTCACTAAGCACCCGGGGCGAGGAGACTGCTCCAGGAAGAAGAGCGGGCACAGAGCCCTCGAAACTGGCAACTCAAGGTCCCACGGGTCACAGTTGGCAGTTTAGATTTCACCCTGAAGAGCAATGACCTTGAACTAGCCTGGGCTAAGCAGGGAGTGACATGAGAAAATGGTCCTGGAGACTTGGCAGCTGTGTGAACTGCAGGGGCGAGAGCAAAAGCAGACACCGACAGTGTCACCGCTGACAGGAGCGTTACCAGGCGGACAAAGGACCACAAAGCAGCAGCGGGGCCCGGCAGCAGAGCGCAGGCCCACACGCCGCTCAGGGCCGGGAGGCCGGTTCGCAGCCCCACTCAGCCAGCGGCCACCTCATGCCCAGGAGGGACATCAGGGTCTCATCCCTCCCCTGAGGCCCTGGCCCTCGTCAACACGTGTTCACCCTGGCAGGTGTTCTGGTTGCTGAGGCTTGTCAACATGAAGCCCAACCGCCAGAGAGCTGGCAGCCCAGCAGGAGACGGGGCAAAATGAAACCCACACACAGGGAGGGGCCATGAGGACTCTCAGGGAGCCAGAAAGTGCCCTGGATCTCAGGCCGGAGGAATTCTTTCTGAATGGCGGCCAGGGCGGCAGCCGAGAGGTGACACCAGGTGTATCACTGCGATTCTCTGGCGTCCCGCGTGGTATTCACCAAAACACACACTTCCTGGTAAATGAGCAGAATAAATCAGACCGAACACATGCCTGGCTCTCCTCTCTGCCTCGCCGGCCCTCCAGGGTTTTAGCTTCCCAGGCAGGGTCATGACTTTCAGCACCATTAGCCCAGCACCTGACACAAGGTGGGTGTTTGATTTGCTTTACCAAAAGCCGTAAACAGGATTCCTTTAAATGTCAAGGTCCCCTGAATAACCTAATTTACAAGAATTCCACTTACAGGCAAATTCTAGGAACAAGCCAGGGGAGACCCATCTAGGCCAGGAAATGGCAACTGTAACTTTGGCATTTGTTCTAAGAGCTGATACATTAGTAAACGAGACTCCGGGCCCTGTCTACACTGCGCCTCCTGGTGTGAGCAGCGGGTCCCTAGGAGTCAGAGGGAGCAGGGTTGTCAATCAAACAGCAGGCAGCCCTCCCACACTCTGCCCAGATGGCAGTGAGGAGCTTTACCACGAGAGACGGATGGGGCCAGGGTCGGGGCTGGGGACAGCCTGGCTGTGTGTGCTCTCCGCTAACTTGGAGGGGAAGAGAGACCCTTTGCTCACAGTGAACGTGTGCTCCTCGGCAGGGAGCATGTACCTGCCCAGCCTTCACGGTCATCCAGCCACCTTCTCCCCCTCCAAGGTGTTGAGGGCAACACCTGGATAGCTGCCCCAGCTACTTCTCTTTCCCGGGATCCACGGAAGAGAATGGTGTTTGAACTGTCACTGGCAGTGCAGGGCAGAGCCCCCTCAACCTCTAAGCCATCGTCTCTAGGAAAAGCAGGAGGCCAGAGCCCGTCTGAGTTACCTCCTCCTCCTCGCAGCCTGCGGGGCAGGGCCTGTTCTCCTCGGCTCTGTGTGTCTGCAGTTGGACATAGGAGAATGGCAGGATGCTCTATGAAAAAGAAAGGGAAGAAGGGAGGAAGGAAGAAAAAAAATTAGGGGGAAATGTTAAAAACCAACAAAGGCTCTGATGAAATCAAGTGAACCAGGTGTGAATCCTGGCTCTGCTGCTCATCAGCTGTGTATGCTCAGCTCAGACACTTAACCTGTTACCCAAGTTTCTTCATCTATAAAATGGGAGCAGCAATACTGACTCTAAAAGCATAAAGGGGCCCTAGCCAGTGTTGCTCACTGGTTAGAGTTGTCCCGTACACTAAAGGGTGGCGGGTTCAATTCCCGGTCAGGGCACATATCTGGGTTGTGGGTTCATTTGCTGCTCAGTGCAGACAAGAGGCAGCTAAATTATGTTTCTCTCTCAAAATCAACAAATTTTTAAAAAGGATAGAGTGACCCACACAGTGCCGGACACATGTTATCTCCAGGTTCGAAATCTGTCAAATGAGATTCCCCCTCAGTTATCTCTGCCAATCGTGAAGCGCAAAGAAAAATGCACTGAAGTGCCCTATACACACTGTTGGACACACGCAGGGGTTACTGCTGTTACTGCTGTTATGCTGGGTGGTGGGCATTCAGCAGCCTCACACAGCTGAGCCTGGGGGGAGGGGGAGGGAGGAGGGGAGGGCTCCCCATCTCTGCAAGAACAGAAAGACTGCGAAGATCGGGAGATGCTGTCTTTGAGACTGGCTTCTGGCCTCCATTCTAAAGCATTCCGCATGCACCGCCATTCCTGCCACAGCCCCCAGTTCACAGACAGAAGAACCGTCCCACTAGAGGAGCGAGGTGCCTTAAAGCACACAGCGAACCAGGAACAAGAGGGAACCCGGCCGTCTTACCCAGAGGCCTAGTCCTCCCAGGGCCTCATCCCAGGGCCCCGGGCAGCGATCCTACACGTCCAGACTCTGCACCCTGGCCCAGGGCCTCGGGCCCAGCGGTGTCTTTCTACCCCTTCCTACACAGCCCGTCATCTGGGCCGAGATCCCAGCCCACAGCAGCAGAGCCTGGCCTCTGACAGCCTCTCCTCCAGCAGGCTGACCTTGCCTGCAAGGTCTCTCGGCGGCGGACCTGTCCGGCCAGGCCTGGGGCCGCGTCCAAGGGGAACGATGACAGCAACTCCTAGGTAACGGGCACGCCGTGTGCCGGCTCCGAACTGAGCGCTCCTTACCCCGGCCTCTCGCGGGGGAAACTGAGGCTCAGAGAAGGAAAGGGATTTGCTACGGCCCGGGGGCCGGCGTGGGGGAGTGCCCGGCCCCGGCTTTGGGGACCCCAGCCACCCCCTGGTCCCCCACCCGTGGCCCGGTCCGGCCCGCAGACCTTCCCGGAGCGCGCACGTGGGGCCGGGGCGTCGCACGCCGGGTCATGTGACGAGCCGGGATCTCGGGGCGCCAAGGCAGTTGGGGGGGGTCTCGTGCTACTCACCCCGGGGGCGGCTCCCGGGACCCGAGAGAGGGACGAGGAAGAGAGGGCGGCGGCAGCAGCGAAGACCTAGAGGCCACAACCGCCTGGATCCGACCAAACCAGACAGACACCTCGCGGCGCGCTGCCTTTGTCCGCTCACGTCACTTCCGGGTGCCGGGAGGGCGGGGTCGGGCTGGCTCCGCCCCGCGACCGGTTTGCCCCGCCCCTCGGGCTACAGAGCGAAGCCGACTTCTGAGTCCCAGACTGAGAAGGGCCGCGGCGTGGACCCTCTCCCGCCCACCGGTGCATTGGGAGGGTGTAAGGCCGGACTTTAAAAAACGAGTATTCTGTGGCTTTCCCACTGGGTTAAAGAGGGGGCATAAAAGCCTATTCCTCAAATCCCATCCAGAACAATTCACGTCTTAAAATCATATACAGATCCAAAGAGGAAAGAAGAGAAAAAAAGAAATAGCCTTGGCAGTGCCCAGGGGCTGCCACCCCAAATAAGCAGAATAAGCCCATGAAGCTTCCATTCGAAAAAGATTGCCCTCCCCTCGGCTCCCCCTAGAAAATAGAAATTCCTCCAACGCTCGGAGGACATTGCACGGCAAGCCTTCGGTTTTGCACTTGCAGCTGCTATAATGACAATATTCATCCTAAGTTCATTTTCCTAAACTGACCTCCTGGTCTTAAATTGCCAGTTCCTTCCTCAGGGTGTTGCACACAGGAGCTGCTTAAAGTGTGTTTAATGAAGTGAAAACTATATGGGGGTGCTGAAAACCCCACCTGCGGGACCCCCCACATCTGTCTATGTCCGTATTTGACATCCTCTCTAGAGTACTCAGGGCAGCACACGGGTCAGACGTGGGTCCCCTCCCAAGCGTCATGTTCCCTGTCTCTGAGGGAAGGGGATACATCCTGGGCAACGTCAGTCTTATTAGGGGGCAGCTCTGAGGTTAGCTCTTTCAGGGGTGCCTAAAAATCCACTCCTACTTCACTTCCTGTCAACAGAAGAGCAAGTCCTTACCCTACACACGGACTCCAGCTCTGGCCAGGCCCCTGACCTCAAAGCCTCTTGCATTTCTGAATTCCCAAACCTGGAGTCAATGTTTACAGCATGCAAGGGCTGGAGGGCGCCTTAGACATCATCTAGTCAGCCTGATATTCATCGCCCGTTAAAAAACCCCTCACATACCATTAAAATAAGTAAAAATATATTACCTTCCCTCCTTAATACTCTACCTTCCCAAGGAGGCGTGCCCTTCCATCCGTGGCTGAGGAGTATTCGCAGACATAGAACACATAGTCTCCAGGCAGACACCTGATCGTCTATTACAAAGTGGTTTTCTTTTCATTTTCAAATTGTAAGATTACACCATGCCAGTGAAATTACGGGTCCCACACTCAAATTTCACAAATGGAGCTTGTACCCTGGAGTCCATTTTACCGGGGAGCCCTGACCAAGGACACTTGTCCAGCACCGCGCAGCACACAGATGCAGAGCATGGGCTCCAGCTGAGTCTCTTCGCTTCCAGGCCGCTGCACTGGCGCTGCCAGCCTTCCACCGGAAGTTCTGCTGAGCCACCAGCCCCAGCATGACCCACCTGAGCCTCCCGGACCTGGAGGGGGCATCTGAATCCCGGGCCCTTCGTCCCTGGCTGGGGCCTGGCTGCCCTGGTCAGGAGTTCCACGCCCCCCGCCCCCTTGTGACTGCAGCCTTGGCATCCTGAGCACAACAGCCCCGCCCTCTGTGCCCAGGCCTCGGTGCCACCTGCTCCTCACAGGGCCTTGGGTGAGGGGCGGATCACAATGACCCCAAGAGGCCCCGGAGGCCGCAGGGAGGGGCCAACGGAGGAATCAGGCGGGGAAGATGGGCTCTCCCAAGCTCCAGCCACCTGTAGGGGGCGCTAAACTCCCTGGGACCTTCTCTGGCCCCGACCCGAAGCCCCACTAGGTGCGTGTGCCTCTAGGAGCCAGCTCAGAGCTACAGCATCTGGGAGGGAGGTGGGGTAAGGACGAGGCAGGCGGGCTTCTGTCTCCCGAAGGGAGAGTTTGTTAACAATATGTCTTGGCCCCACCGCGAACCTGCTGGATCAGAACCCGGGGCAGCTGTATTTTCCAAAGCTCCCCACCCGGGGGCGGGGTGGCTGGGGGCCCAGCAGGAGACAGGTGCCTCCTTTGGAGCTGGTTCTGTCTCCTGATTCCCAGCAGGGCGAGTGCTGGGAGCGGCCACAGCCGGGGTCACCCCGTTCGGCAGCTGGGGCCACTGCGCACGCAGCGGGCGCGCTCCAGGTTACAGCCTGATCAGCACCTTATGAGGCTGAGACTGGATCCTAAACAATAAGCCTTTCAGGTTGTCATCATAATAGCGACCAGGGTGTGCTGGGCACGGACGCCGCGCCCGGAGCTGCTCCCAGCCTGGTGCGCGCGCGCGCCCATCCGAAGGCCACAGCGACTCGGACCCGCGGGCGCCCTCGCCGTCACCCTCCTCCAGGTGAGGACACAGAGGCCGGGCTCCAGCCCGAAGCCGCTCCGCGCCCGCGGGCCCGCGCGATGCTCCCCGCAAACCGCGCCGGGCGCCATGGCCTGGGGGCCGGTCTCTGCCCCCCGCGCCGCGTCACCAGGCAACCCCCGCCCCCCGGGGTGTGAGGATGCCCTGAGCTGACCGCCCGGCCAGACATGCCCCGGCGGCACCCCGACTCCCGAGCCCAGCAGGGGGCGCCCAAGAGGTTCCCGGGCGAGGGCGCTCGGCGACGGAGGGACCCGCTGCTGCCCGGCTGGCCCCTGTGCGAGCCGCGACCGGCCGCGGGCGCGGGGCGGCCCGAGGGCTGGCGGGCGCGGGGCGGCTCCGAGTGGTGGCAGGCCTCCGGCGGCGAGTCCTGGCCCGCCGCGCGCGGGGAGCCCCGCCGCAGCCCCCCGCCGCGCATGCCGCCTCTGCCCGGCGCGGCCCTGCGGGCGGCGCGGAGGTCCGGGCTCAGGTCGCTGCTGCTGCTGCCGCCCCGGTTCCTGGACAGAGCGCCCTGGACACGGGTGTCCCTGTGTCCCGAGCCTGGAGGACACGGGAAGGACCGGAGGGGCCCGGCCAGGGAGGCCAAGGACGCCCAGGACTCCCTGGGCGCCCTGCTAGGCCAGTTCCTCCCCAGCAGGTTCCAGAAGTTCCTGCGCCAGCTCGGGGCCCAGTGGGTGGAGCAGCTGGAGCGACAGAGTGAGGCCCTGGGGTCCTCGGGGCCTGGGCACCGGGCTGGGCATGGGGCTGAGTCCTTCGGGTGGGGAGAGCCCACCCCCTTTCTAAGAACTGGACATGTCAGCGGACTCCAGGCTGAGCTCTGGCTGCCACCCTGGAGGGCGGGTCTGCCATTGCCCATTGTGGGAAGGAGGAGACTGAGGCCCGGGCCTAGAACGGAGAAGACCTTCGAAAGGGCTGTCCCCCAGCAAAGGCCCATAACTGTTTCTGCCTCCTGGCTCCCAGCAGCCTCGGAACCGGAACCGAGCCACCAGAGGGGTGTGTCAGACCACTGGTGGGGACAACCTTCTCCGTGTCCCAGCCGCTCCTTCCTTCCCGACCTGCGGTGAGCGTCAGTGACCCGCGGGGGAGGCGGGGGGGGGGGGGGGGGGGGGGGCAGGGTTGCCATTGATGCTCCGAGGGTTGGGGACCCTGACCACTCATGCCAGGGGTGGCCTATTTGTCTTCAAGGTGCCAGTCGTCGAAGCTCCAGAATAACCTCAGGAAGGTTTCAAGCCATCAGATACCTACCCTGGGGCCGCTAAAGAGAGATTGCACACAATTCACCGAGGCCAAAAAGGCCAACAAGTGAGCTGTGGGAGGGAGAGGGAAGGGGGGGAGGGCATCTTTCTTTTCTTTCCTTTGCCCTTTGCCCATGAACTTACCTATCTATCCATCTACTCATCCATCCATGTGTCCATCCACCATCGGGTCTTCCACCAAAGCATTCATAATCCATCTGAGTCCACCCATCCATCCATCCACCCACCCGTCCACTCGTTCATCATTACATAGCTCTATCCACGATTCCGGTTTTCTCCCAACACATTCAAGACTCATCCATCAACATCTATGACTCCATCTACCCATTAATCTGGTCTTCTACCAACACATTCATAATTCACCCCTGAATCCATTCATATATTCATTCTCCCATTCACCCATCCATCCTTGTATACATCTTATCTATGAGCCAGGTCTTCTACAACCGATTCATTAATCCATCCTTCCATCCACCCATCTAGTCAGTCATTCATCTATTCACAAATTCCCACAGTTCTATCCACGAATCCGAGTTATAGATTAATTATCCAGAAATCCTTCTCTCCACTTATAAATCCAGGATACTATCCATCTCCAATCTAGTCATGAAGCCATCTACAAGTCTACATACCCATCTACATAATTATTCATCCGCCCATTCATACATCTACCCATCCCCCTCAGCTCTAGTTCTTCCATTCAGATGTTTTAATTAATTCATCCATCAGTCCATCCATCCACCTACCCACACACCAGTCTTCCATCCTTTTGCCCAGTCCCACTATTCATTCACCCATTTCTTCTTCTACCATTTATTAGGTTTTACTATATGTCGAGTATTGGGGGAAATTAAATAAGGGATGGAGGTAGGAGAAGGGCCTGGGACTTAGAAACCATAGCTTGGAGGAATGGAGGGGGAAAGAATGCAGGAAAATCCTCCAGCTTAAACAGAATTAGACAGGGGTGAAGGGTGAAGACTGACCATGAATGTAAAGACCCAGGGAGAGTGAATACATGACTTACATACCATCCTTCTAACCCCGGACCCGTGGCAGGCAGTACTAATTGATCACTGCACTTTTCCCCACTGAGCCTCAGAACCCCTTCCTGACCCCACACTCCTTGCAGACACCCCTGATGGATCAGAGTAGGTGCCAGAAATGAAACACATTGGCCAACCCGGGAGCTTTAAATCGCTCAGGCCAGGTAGACACCCCGCTTCTCATAAGATATAAGAAATAAGAGCAGCGGTTCTCAACCTGTGGGTCTCGAACCCTTTGGAGGTCGAACGACCCTTACACAGGGGTCGCCTAAGACCATCGGAAAACATATATATAATTACATATTGTTTTTGTGATTAATCACTATGCTTTAATTATGTTCAATTTGTAACCATGAAATTGGGGGTCACCACAACACGAGGAACTGTATTAAAGGGCCGCGGCATTAGGAAGGTTGAGAACCACTGAATAAGAGTCTGGCACTCATGGTCTCCAGTGTGAGAACAGCAGGGACGGACGCATTCCAAGAGTCCCATATTCAGGAGCTAATTAATCCCCACTCACCTTCCAGTGGGTGGGGCTCCCTGGTGGGCCCGGGGTGGGGGGAAGGCCAGGGTGCATTAGAACAGGAGCGGAGAAGCGGAGGGTTCAGACTGTGGGCAGAGCTGGCTGTGACTCGGCCTGGCCCTAGCGGGCACCGAGCGGGTGCTGATATGCCGACAGCTATTGGCTACAGTAGGTCCAATGCCTGCAGCCAGGCACCGCCTGGCGCGTCTCCTGCCGGCCTGGCTCTTTAGTGGGCGGATGAGAAGCATCCCCTCTGGGCCCACGCAGACAGGAAGATCCGGTCAGATAAGTGGATGCAGGCATATCAATATGTACGTACTTGCGGTCGAACATGGCGTGTCTGAATAACAGAGCCAAGGATGGCTCAGGCAGGCCTCTTACAGCCTTGGCCTTGAGGACAAAATTAATAGCAATACATGTAACAAGAACAGATCCCCTTTATGGAGCACAGAGCCCGGACTAGATGCCTCACCCAAGCTATGTGATACTCACCTAACTCCCGTAAGGATGCTATTATTCGTGTCTATAATATGTAATACGTCATTTAAAGGGGAAAGCTGCAAGTGGAGACCTGAGGACAGTCTTCCCAAGATCTCCCTGCTGGGGAGGGTGGAGGGGGATGGGCATGGCTGAGACTGACTGACAATAAGGACAGTTCCCCGTTAGAGATGTTTACCTCCGGCCCTGCAGCCCCTGGCAGGCGCCTGCAGTCCACTCCACCTCTTCACAGCCCCGCGCGATGGGCGTGACTGGGGTTCCCTGTACAGATTAAAAACCGGAGCTCGAGGCCGACCCAGCGTGGCTCAGTGATTGAATATAGACCTATGAGCCAGGAGGTCCCGGTTCAATTCCTGGGGGGCGTGCAGGAGGCAGCCGGTCAATGATTCTCCCTCATCATCGACGTTTCTATCTTTCTCTCCCTCTCCCGTCCTCTCTGAAATCAATACAAAAAATTCGAAAAACAACAACACGTACCTTCAAGAGTTCCCATTGAAACCCAGGACTGCCTGACTCCCAAGTTCACACCCGTCGTCTCTGGGCTGAAATGCCCTATGTGGGAGGATTCAAATCTTGCTTTCCATCCCTTACTGGCTGTGTGACCTTGGGCAAGTTGCAGAGCACCTCTGTGCCTTGGTTTTCTCATCTGTAAAATGGGAACAGTCGTTGTGTGTCATGGAGTTGCGTGGGCTCCGCGGGTGCTGCGCGCTACATGCTTGGCCCAGAGCCTGCAGGCAGGAAGTGCTCAGAGAGGCCGGCTGCTGTGCCTGGCAGCCGGTGGAGTGTTGTTGGGACGCGGAGTGGGGCTCAGGCCCCAGCCCTCCCCTGTGCTCTTGCCTCCTTCCACAGTCCCTGCGGTCTACAGGCCCCCAAGCTTAAGGCCGCGCTCAACCGCAGCTCCTCGGAGGAAGCCTCAGGGCACAGCAGGCGGTGTAGCCCCTTCCGAGTGCGATTCGCTGACGAGACCCTACAGGACACAGCGTTTCGCTACTGGGAGCGGAGATGTGCACGTAAGCAGACGGGACTCCAGAAAGTTCCAGCCTGGCCCTGGGGGAGCAGAGGCTGTGGCCCTGGGTCTGGGAGTGAGGCGCCAGCTGCAAAGGTTCAGAGGCCACGGGCCCTGCAGAGGGGGTGCCCAAGCTGGCAGAGGAGGTCAGGTGACCTTCAGGGACCAAGTCCGAGGTCCCGGAGAAGTGTCCCAAAGCAGGTGGCTCCAGGCAGAGCCGCAATGCTGGAGCAGGAGACACTGGCTGCCCAGGCCTCGCCACCCCCGAAGGACTGCTTGCTGCCAAGGGTTCCCACACGCCGCACCGGCCCCCTCGGAACCGGCACCCACGGCCTCCTGCCCCACATCTGGCCCCCACAAGGCCTCGGGGCTGGAGACGGTGGGAAGGCACCGGACCATCTCCTTCCCTTACTCGTGAAAGCAGGAGGAGGTGCCAGAAAAGTCCAGAAGATTCGGCCTCTCTCCTGGGAAGACGGGCACCCCCTGGTCTGGCCAAGAAGCGGGGAGCCAGCAGGCCCGGGTCCCCGGCAGAAGTTTGCTCAGTTCCTCAGGGATGAGCGTGGCCGTCTGGCGGTCTGGCCTGGTTTCCGGTGTTTTCTGGTGTCAGGAGGCGGGGAGAACATTTCTCCTTGCCCTGGTAGACCCTTCACCAAAGCCCCTTTTTCCAGCCGCCCGGCCTCTTAGGATCTGTCTGTGTGAGCACCTACTATGTGCAGTTTCAGGACACAGCTGGCCCAAAGCCTAGCTATAGGGAAAGCCCTAAAAATCAGGACCGTCACCAGTTCAGGGGGGACCCTCCCTGGCTCCCCGAGGCTCAGAGGGAGTTGCAGATAGAAGCGGTGATTTTGCCCAACCTCTGGTTGTTTGATGGGGAAGCCAAGGCCCCCAAAACAGATGACACAGCAGCCAAGAGGAGAAGCCAGAGGGGACCCGGCCACTGTGGGGATCCAGGGAAAGGAGGTGCCGGAGAAACGGTTCCATACAAATGGCAGTTGCCTGGCATGGGAGAGCTTCCTGGCCAGCCACCAGCCACAGGCACGGGAGCTGTGCCCGCACCCACGGCACCGGAGCGGGGCTCTGTGCTGCCTCCTAGCCCCTTGCATCCTCGGGGTCCCTGACCAATGGGAAGGGCAGCTTCTGGCAGGAAGGACTCCCAGCCCCCAGGACCCCCCATCCCTGGAGGAGTGTCACACCCTCTCTCAGGTGTCCATGGTGGGGTGGCTGGCCTTCCCTCTGTAGAAAAGGGGGGCTGTTTCGGGCTGGAGCAGGAGAGGGTGTGGGGCACGGATTGGGTAATGAAGGCAGAAACAGTCACACGAGGTAGTTTTAGAACCTGAGCGAGCGTCCTCTGGAGGCAGCCAGAGAGGGAGCTTTGGTTTCCATGGAGACGGGCTCTGCCCGCCCTGCCTGTCAGAGGGAGCAGGGGAGAGCTGGGGGGCGGAGGCGGGGAGTGCCCCTCCAGGGAGAGCTCTCATGGTGCCCTCCCTCCTCTAGTCCAGCAGGGCATCAACAGGAACCGGCCTGCCCGGCCAGCCCCCTCGTCGGACAGCTTGGAGCCCGTGTTTGGGAGCATCAGGAGGTGGTTGGAGAATTTGCCCAACACCCTGGACTCCAAGCCCCAGAAGGGGGCCACCACCAGCTCCAGGGCCCGCTGGGACTGCCCCGGCCTGTGAGGCTCCGGGAAGGGCGGGGTCGCGTGCACTGCCAGGGCTGTCCCTCCTCACCCTGTAGACTGCCCGTCCGCAGTGGGCAGGCCCGGGGTCTGGGCCCTCGAGGGCTCCGCCAGCCATGGGTGGCCCTGGGACTTGGGGTCCGTTCGGCTCACAGGCCACTGTGCCCCTCAGGCCCAACCTGGGGCGGCAGAGCCACCTCTCTGAGGACACCCTCTCGAGCAGCACCCAGAGGTGGCGACGAGACCACAGAGCCTTCCTGGGCACCCAGGACATTCTCGACCAGGTGGGCAGGTCGCCCTGCTCCTGGGGCCAGAAACTGGTGAGTGCCTGCGGCAGCCGGCCGCCTGGAGCCCCTGCCTGGTGGGGCGGGGGGGGGGGGGGGCGGGGGGGCAGGTACAGCCTCCCTACACTACACGCTTGGCCACGGGGTGGCTCTCGGCTGGGCTGCCTGGTCAGATCCCAGCTCCACATGTTTCCTCATCTGTAACATGGGGTGACTGTCTGCCCCCAGCGCTGAGTGGAGAATCCCCCCCGGGGTCCCTGGAGTCCTGTCTCCTGCCCAGAGCCCCCACCTTCATCCTGCGCCCAGCTGGTCCTCCCTCTCACTCTAGGAGTCCTTCCTGCCCCGCCTGGAGCTGAAGCGAGGCGGTCCTAAGGGGTACCAGCTGCTCCTGCCGTCCGCTCTGCAGTAGCAGGCTCGGTAACGCGTGGCCCCGGGACCCCACCCAGCCGTGGACACGGCCTGGGGTGAGGACAGGCCTTCCTTGCCCTAAAATAAATGTACATCCCAGGGGTCTGGGACCTGCTGCCATGTCTCAGTCTCACCCGACAAGCCTCTCCAGTGCCTGGTTGCTGGTCTCCAGGGTTCTTGGACCGGGTGTGG
The DNA here is from genome assembly GCF_028538775.1 of Myotis yumanensis. Classification (NCBI taxonomy): domain Eukaryota; kingdom Metazoa; phylum Chordata; class Mammalia; order Chiroptera; family Vespertilionidae; genus Myotis; species Myotis yumanensis. The sequence goes on from NW_027223763.1 coordinate 4,628,323, forward strand.
GGCTGGGGCGGGGGTGGGGGTGGGGGCAGGGAGGTAGTGTGGGCTTGAGGGGTGGAATCACAGCTGAGATGAGGCTGATGGGTGGGGGGCAAGGCAGCCCCAAGGGTCAGGGTTTGTTCCAAGTGAACCCCTCTTCTGGAAGGTGGGAGATCCTGCCACACACCTCACACCTGGGACCAGCCCACACCTGGAGCAGACAGCAGACACCTGCCCTGGCCTCTGCCCCCAGCTGCTTCCTTTGGTGGAACAAAGGCTGCTCGCTGACCTCCCCCTCTGGTCCCTGGTCCTTGGTCCCTGGTCACAGCATCTGGGTGGGCGGGGCCAGATGTTTCTCTCCTAGTGGGGGAGGGGTGGGCAGCGTTCAAGCCGGGTGAGGAGGTGGCGAAGGATTAGGTGGCAGGTACTGCCTGGCGTTTATCTGCCCGCTGGGCTGACCTGGCAGTGCCCCCCCCCCCACCCCGCCTCCCTGCCAGGTGTGGCCCTGCCACACTGTGTTCCAAACCTCGGAGCCCCTCCACTCCTTGTAGCCTGCATTTGGCCCCAAGCCCTGGCCAGGCCCAGGATCCGGGGCTTTATCGCCACTTGCTGGCCATAAGTAAACTGCCCGGGAAGGCGCACCCAGGCACCCTGCTGGGTAGATAAAGGGTAAAATTGGGGCTGGACACGCGGTGGGGAGCTTAGGGCCAGCATAGCTTGTGGATGGGGGACCCCTGGTCTGAAGGGGTGCCCTGGCTCCAGAAGAAAGGCGATAGGCCGAGGCACAGTTTGGACACACCGTGTGGGGGATGGGCTGGGGCAGTGCTCCTACAGCCTTGGGGTGGGGGAGGTGGGGCTGGAGTGGGGTTCCACCCCCTGGGGTGACCTCTCCCCTCCACACCGTTTCTGGACTTTCACCCCCCCCACCCACAGACACACAGTATTTCTATTTCCTGGGGAGCCTGCGGGCCTCGGCGGAGGCCTGTCCCGCCGCATCCTTTCCGGGTGACCTTGCTTGCCCCTCTCGCCGGCTCCAGCCTCAGTTTCCCCCGCGCGGCCGCCGGCTGCAGCGCCGCGCCGCGCCCACGCGGGGGCAGTGTTGGCCTGGCTTTGGCGCCGCGCGGCGCGGCCGGGACCTCGCCTGGCGCTGGAGGGTCGGAAACTTTCCCCTCGCGCCCACTCGCGTCTCCGCCCCGCGCCGCGGCCTCCTGCCACCTGCCACGGCCCGACGGCGGGGAGGGGTGGCCGGCGCCTCCAACGGCTCTTTCTCGCCTTTTGTTGATGAGCTAGATTCTATTGCTCCGCGCTGTCAGCAGCGAGCACTGGACGCTGAGTCCCGCTGTTCCCCGCGGGGGAGGTGGGGGGGCGGCTGCGAAATCCCCGCCGGCGCCCGGGCCCCCAAGCCGCGCCCTTGCCCCGCGGGCGGCAGGGGCAGAGGGGAGGGGGCGCCGGCGGGGACCTGCCGAAGGGGGGGCGGTGCTGGCGAGGATGGGGGTCCGCACCCCGGCGAGCGGGCCGAGGACCCTCTTCCCTTCCCCGCCTCTCTCCGCCTGGCCTCCCCGCCAGCCCCGCGCCGCCCCAGCCCTTCATTTCTCCCTCCCGCTCCGCCGCCCCCTCTCCTCCCTCCGCTCCCTCTGCTCTTGGACAAACGTGGATTCTGTGTCAGGAGGACCTTGAGCATCAGCTCGGAGCCTGGCATCCCACTCAGCACAGACAGACACGGGGGACCAGGCACACACACAGCAAACGCCTGAGACGCCGGCTGACACACACACACACACTCACACTCACACACACACACACACACACACACTCACACAGAAACACACACATACACACTCACACACTCACACACACACACTCGTACACACACTCACACACACTCACACAGAAACACACATACACACACACTCACACTCACACACACACACTCACTCACACACACTCACACACACACGCTCACACAGAAACACACACATACACACACACACACACTCGTACACACACTCACACACACACACAGAAACACACATACACACACACACACTCACACACTCACACACACACACACAAGCTCACACACACACAAACACACACACACTCACACACAAACACACGTACACACACTCACACACACACAGAAACACACATACACACACACTCACACACACACTCACACACACTCACACACACACACACACGCTCACACACACAAGCTCACACGCACTCACACAAACACACACACTCACACAAACACACACACTCACTCACACACACACAGAAACACACACACACTCAGGAACATTACACACACAAACACACACACACACACACACACACTCAGGAACATCACACACACACAAACACACGCACACACTCACACACACACTCACACACACTCGTGCACACACACGCACACTCAGGAACATCACACACACACACTCTCTCACACACACTCACACACACACACACACACATTCACCCACACTCACACACACATACACACACACATTCACACACACACACACACTCACACACATTCACACACACCCACACACACACTCACACACACACAAACACACACCACACATACACACATTCACACACACATTCACACACACACATTCACACACACACATACACACACACTCACTCACACACATTCACACACACACATTCACACACACACACGCACACACACACACACACACACTCACACTCAGACACATCACACTCGGACCCACACCGCGCACTAGAAACACTGAAGATGGCACAGTTAGGGTCTCCCAGGGGCCAGCACCCACATTCCCGCTCCACCTGATGCCTGGGAGGCCACAGAGTCTGAGCCGGAAGCAGGGATGGGACCCAGGAGGCCGGGCTCTGGGCCACTCCTGAATGGTAGACTTGGACCCCAACAGCACCGGTTCTATTTCTTCGCCTTCATTCATTCACAGGACATATTTACTGAGCACCTACTGTGTCCCAGGCTCTGTGCTGGGCCCTGTGAACAAGACAGACAGCATTCCTGACTCAGGGAGCCCAGGGCTTGGGGAGGGGGAGGGGTGGGGCCGGCTTCACAGGTGTGTGCCGCCTGCCCAGAAGGGCCCTGCCGTGGGTTTAAGGCTCTGCTGGCATCACCTTGAAATTCATAATTGATTTTGAACAAGGGCCCTGTTTTCATTTTACCCTGAGCCCTTGCAAATCATGTAGCTGGTCCTGGTCACAGACGTTAAACTGTGGCAAATGGAGGCGGTTGGAGGCAGTAACAGACTTGCCTAGGAGCAGGCTTTGTCCTGCCCCCAAGTCCCAGGCCTGGGTTCCCGGTCCCTCAGGGCAGTTCCCTGGGAGCTGGGTCTGTGTGGGCAGCAGGGCAGGACCAGCAATGCTCCTAAAGGACTTTCAAATCCCCTCACAGGGGGCTAGCTGGTGCCTGCAGTGTGGTGTGGGAGGCACAGCCCGAAATCGGAGGAAGGAAGCCCCCCAACCCCCTCCTCCACTGGCCCGGCCCCTCCCAGTAGGTACCCCGTTTCTGGGCACCTTTCAGAGCTATTTTGCGCACGTATGAGGAAGTATGTACACGCGTGCATTTTGCATTGCAATGTCGGTTTTGCATGCATTCTGTACGCACTCACTTCTCTGCACTCAGAATCCTCACTTCAAAATGTAACTGGGAGGTGGTAGAGGGCTTCTCCCAGGCCATCCGTGCAGGGCACCTGCGTGGTCCGGCGGACGCTCACCACATACTCAGGCCCCCACAGCCTCCCTCCTGCCCCCCTGCTAAGACTGCTATGGGGGGAGCCAACGCTCTATCCCATGAAGGAGGGACTGTGATGACCCCCAGTCCACATGAGGCTCAGAGAGGTACGGCCACCATCCTGGGGTCACACAGCACAGCCATGATTGTAACCTGCGAAGAAGCTGCACTGCCTCTCAGGAGCGGGTTCACGTTCCCTGCGGGGGTTGGGGGTGTCGCTCCCCCTGCAATACACCCCCAACCTCCCGATGCCAGATGGGGAAGCAGGTGAGAACTGGGCAAAGAACCCTGCCAGCCTGACAGAGCCCCCAGGATGGAGCTGGCAGGAGGCCCAGCGAGGCCTGGAGGGCGGGGCTGGACCAGGTGGCCTGCGGGGGGCGGGGCAGGTGTGTGTGTGGGGGCCACCTAGGCCCCAGCTGCACCGAGGTCCCGGCCCGCCCCTAGGTGGCCCGTGCCTGTCGCCGGGAGAGCTGGCGTCAGCTGGTTGCATGCGCCTGGGGCTGCGATTCAGCATTTGGGTTCAAGGCGTTATTTTTATTGGGTTTTGCTTATTCAAAGCTCTGCCTTTGAAATCTGTTTTCGCGCCTCCCATCCCCGGGAAGAGAGCGGGTTTGGATACAACTGTGTGACTGTGTGGTGTCATCTCAGCCTTAAAAATAATCCCCTGAGTGGGACTCACTGTCCCTGAGCACACGGCCCCCACATAGGCGTCTGTGGAGGGCCTCAGGGCTGCCCACACCGCCCTGTCCTGGCCTAGCCCGGCGGCCCCAAAAACCTGCGTGGAGATGGCCCTCTGGCAGGCGCGCCATCTCTGTGGCTCACGGAGGCCCAGCTTCGGGGGGTTAGGAAGCCCTGTGACAAAAGCTAAGGACCTTCTCTGTTCAGAGACGCTCTAGGAGCATCTAGGATCTGAGGCCCATCCACAGGCTCCTCCCTGCACTGCAGAGCCCCTGTCGGAGGAGTCCCACAGCCAGCTTCTCGGATAATAATCCAGCAGCTGACATGGAGCGCGTACCCCTGCTTCAGGGGCTGTCGTGTGCAGTTTCCGGAGTCACTCATTTACTCCTCACAACAGGCACAGAGATGTCAGGTTACTCACCCAAGGCCACACAGCTGAGAGGTGGCTGAGCCGGGATCTCAGCCCGGCCAGTTTGCTCAGTCCGCACTCATAAACTAACAGATGCACATGGGTCCACACGCATACGCGCACGTGCCCGGTGCCTGGCCCCGCGGAAACCTGAGGGTTAGGCCCACGCGTGTTAAGTGCCGGGTCTGGGGTCTGGCTGAGTGGGATGACTGGGGACCAGTCCTTGGTGAGGGTGAGATGAGACCTGGGCATTTTCCTGGCCCAAGGCCAGCACAGGCCTCCCCCATCAGGGGAGCTGATATTATCGTAGGGGATGGAACAGAGAGTGGGGGTCCCACAGCGTAGACACCCCTTGCAGTGCCTGCCATCAGCACACAGACTCCTCCTCCTCCCCTCTTCCTACCCCCTAACTTCCTTCTCCTCTCCTTCTTACCCTTCTCCTCCCCCCTTCCCTTCCCTCCCTTCCTACTCTCTCTCTTCCATCCTCCCTCCCTCCTCTCTGTCTCCCCCGCCCCCCGCCCCAGTGCTCCCCTCCCCCACAGAGAAGGACAAGGCCTGCTGAGCCTCCTGTGGGAGACACAGCCTAGCCCCCGTACACTGCACGCATCTGAGAGCCCGAACCCCGGATGGGGAGCCACTGGTTCCACCCGCCTCCTGTTTGCATGTTGGCTGAGCCCACAGACCAGGCCAGGCAGCCCAGTCCCGGCCTCTGGTGCAGGGAGGACAGAGTGCAAAGCCCCGAGGGCCTTCCAGGCTGGGATTTCCGGCATTTGTGGAATTAAGACCCTAATACTAGTTTCCAACAGCTTTTGATGGTTTACTAGAATTGAGGGTGAATCTAACTTGCAAATGTTCCTTTTGATCACTTTTTTTTTTTGAGCAAGAGGACAGGGTTTGGAAGAGGACAGGAGCTCCCCCCTCTCCTGTTTCCAGCCAGGGTCTCCTGAAGTCCTGGGATGCCTGGATTCCTGGCTGCCAGCCTGGACCCCTTCCTGCTTGCCTCCTCTCCCCCACCCAGCACTGATCTGGCCTAGGCAGGCTCTTCCTCTGGCATTCCCAGGTCCTGTCCCCTCTGCCCCCTCCCTCCATGCTCCCCCTCACTCTGCAGTGGGCTTCTGGCTTCTTTAATCTTCGGAGCCAAACTCCTTCGTGCCCCAGGGCCTTTGCATATGCTCTCCCCCCTCCCTGGAATGCTCTTCCCACCAGCTTCAGTGACTCCTCCTTAATCTCAGGTCTCAGCTTAGATGTCCCCTCCTCAGGGAAGCCCTCCCGAATCAGAACTGAGCAATGATGACATCACTGCGCACAGAGACCACTGTCAGCAAACCCTGAACTCCCTGGGCACAGGGACTGAACAGGCCCCACCCTGCGCTGCCACAGGAGGCCTCAGTAAATGCTGGGCAAGGGGGCAGGATGCTCTCTGTGCGAACCCCCCTGCAGAGTTCTGTACCTCAGTTTCCCTGCCTGGGAGACGAGGGGGTGGGTGGCGTGCCCGCACTTGCCATGTGAAGTTTCTCGGTGCTCCCTCTGGGTTTCTGGCAAGGATCACACTCATTTCACGCTATTTGACTTCCTTGATTATCTGATTTTCCAGGGAGGAATTTTAAATCTCTGGGTTGGGGTGGCATCTGCCTGAGACCCAGGCCCCCGTCCCATCCCACCAGCCTGAGTGCACCTGGCATCCTGGGGAGACCCATTAAAGCAGCCCCCCCTCTAGGCAGATGCACCCGCACAGAGAAACCCTGCCCGGGCTCCGCAGCTGGGTGCTGGCGGAGGCGGTACCGCTCTCGGCAGCCAAAGCTATGGAGTCGGCCACGGGGGCTCAGGACAGACAGGCTGGGCTCACTGCCTGGGAGACAGGCCGCCATCACTGCCTGAGCCTCCGCCTCGGCTGTGTAAGAGGCATAAGAGCAGCGAGGGCTCCTGTGTTAACGGCCCTGGCTCCTGCCTGGGCTCTGGGGTCAGAGGCCTGCCCTTCTCATCCCAGGGGCACTGGCTAAGCCTCAGGTCTTGGGAGCCCAAAGTAACCAAGTCAATACATGGCTCCACTCTTTAGCTGGTGGCGTGACCTCCTCGTGCCTCGGTTTTCCCATCTGTAAAATGGGGGCAATAGGTATGCCTGCTCTTAGTGGCCACCCACACTCAGAGCCTCATCAGTGTCTGCCTTCACTCTTCCCAGCCTGGCCTCCCGCACACCGCCCACGGCCGTCTGCTGATGGATGCGGGGCAGTGGCATGAGCAGGGAGGAGAGGACCCCCGAGCCCCTTGCGTCTCTGGGCCCACTCTCCCAGCTCTGTGACCGGGGGCGAGTCCCCTCTCTGGGCCTCAGCTGTGGCCTGAGAACGGATGTCCAGATGTGAGCTGGCAGGGCTCTGTGAGGCTTGTGTGGCCATTGTCGTCATTACTGTCCCTCTGTCAGAACATTCCCTCCCTCCACGCCCAGCCCACACCCAGGCTCCCGGTGGGGAAACAGGCCGGCGGGCAGGAAGCTTCGTGGTCAGAACAGGAGGGACCTCCAGCGTCTTCCCCCTCAAGCTTCTAAGCCGCTGGGGCCGAAGGGGAGGGCTGGCCGGCGGGTCTCAGGGGGCAAGGGGCACAGACAAAGGGAGTGTCTTGGCCGCCCCTCGGGCGGGGGAAGGGCGCGGCGGGTGTGGTTGGAACAGGTACCAGCCCTGGCCCCCTGCTCGGGTCTCCAGGGTCCATCCCCCCACGTCCTTCCCAAGAAGCCCTCCTCCTGCAGAAGGCCCCAGCCAGGGCTTCCTGGGCAGGGAGAGGGCAGCCAAGGCACAGAGACAGACATGGACTGGCCTGAGGTCACACAGCCCAGCAGCGCTGCCTGGAGGCCCCCAGCACCTGCCTTCCCGGCTGGGACCTGTGGTGCTTCTGGAGGTCTGAGCGGGTGGAGGCCCAGGATAAAGGGGGATCCACCTCCCTCGTGACTCGACAGCCCCTTCCGCTGGGGATCGGGCTCGGGGCTTTGATGTCTGCGCAGTGGCCCTTCCCCCCTACCCCGTCCCCACCCCCGCCTCGGGAGCCTCAAGGAGACCGACTTGAAAGGGCAACCTTGGGGCCCTCTAGCCTCCCTGGGACCTGCCCGGAGGAGGGAGGGGAGGAGGGAGGAGGCCGGAGGAGTGTGCAGGGCCAGGCCCCTCCCAAGGAGCGAAGAGGCGAGGTTCCAGGCCCAGCGCTGGGTGCCTGTCTCCGCCACCCGTCGCCACTGGGCCCCTGGGCCAGACAGAACAGTTGTGGTTCCCAGGGAATGGAGCCCACAACTCGGGCCCTCGCACATGCTGTTCCTCCTGCCAGGACGCCCTTCCATCTTCTTCTCTGGCCTGAGCCAGCTCCTTAGTTGGCTTCCTGTGGGCCTTCCTGAATCTTGCCCCCAGCCTCTTCCCCTGTGCCCGCCTACCTGGCCCCTGGCAGAGAGAAGGGCACTGGGACCCTAGGAACCCCGCCCCCAGGCTCTGGCTCCAGGAGGGCATCCTTGCACCCCCCACCTGGACCGCTCTGCAAACAGGGAGAACCTCAGTCACAGCCACAGTGAGGGCAGCTGTGGGGCGAGCCAGCCTGAGGGGTTTTAGGCTCCCAGAGTGCACCATGGGTCCTGGGGCACCAGAGCCTCAGACCACAACGCTGGGTGACCCTTCTCCGGCTCCAGCCAGGCCTGCCCTCACGGCGCCGCATTCCCCCACCCCAAGCTGCTGCCCCAGCCCCCCCCCCACCCTACACTGCTGCCCCAGCCCCTCCACCCCCCACACTGCTGCCCCAGCCCGGCTCAACCACTGACAGTTGAGAGCCCAGCCTCGGATTTTAGCCCCAGAGTCCCATGAGGCTCGGCTTCCTTGGGTCCCTCCTCCAGGACCGGCTGATTCCCGGCCTCGCCCAGCACCTGAGCAGCAGGCGGGGACAGGGTTTCAGTTCCGAGCTGCAGATGGGGACACTGAGGCCCACAGAGCTCCAGAGCTAGTGGGGCAGAGCGGGCAGCGTTTGGCCTCAGGAAAGAGAGCCCAAGCCCCAACTCCATTCAGCCAAGGCCCCCTGAGAGGGTGAGGGGCCCAGGCACCATCCTTTTGGGGGGGCTCCTGTATATTAAACGGGGGAGCAAATTGGCCACAAGCCTCAAGGCAGGTTCCAGTGTTAGGTCTCAGGAACAATGTTTTTTTTTTTTCTTTTTAAAAAAAATATAGTTTTATTGATTTCAGAGAGGAAGGGAGAGGAAGAGAGAAAGAAACATCAATGATGAGAGAGAATCACTGATCAGCTGCCTCCTGCACGCCCCCTACTGGGGATGGAGCCCACAACCCGGGCCTGTGCCCTTGGCCAGAATTGAACCTAGGACGCTTCAGTCCACAGGCCGACGCTCTATCCACTGAGCCAAACCAGCCAGGGCAGGGAGTATGTTTTGATGCGCACGCAGCACCATGTAACTGGGGCCCCTCCTGCGTCCCCAGGTGGGAAAGGGTCAGGGCTCCTGGAGGGGGTGGCAGGGAGGCAGCGATGGACGTGCTGCCTGTGTGGCCTAAACCAGTTGTGAGCTTCGCCCCACCCCCAGCTCCAGCTGCCCTGCGGCTGCCTCCCGGAGTACCGGGTTCTCTGTGTCCCGCCCCCTACACCACTCCCACCGCCCACCCACTCTCTGCTCGCTGGGTTCAGGAGGCAGAGAGGGCAGGGGAGAGGGAAGGGAGGGATCGCCCTGGGACAGCAGGCTGGAGACCTGACCCCCACCCCCACCCCAGGCCAAACTTCTCAGCCTGTTTTCTCGTCTATCCTGGAGGGCTGGACTAATTTTCCTCCTTTTCTTTAACAAATGATTATTGGCACCTGCTAAGCCCGTGGATGCCTCTTGGACAGGACAGTCATCATTTAGTGGGGGAAACAGACACGAATCAAACAGACCCACAAATAGGGGCTCTCGTAGTGGGACTCCTGGCAGCTCGGAGAAAAGGCTCTAACCCAGTGGTTCTCAGCCTTCTGGCCCTTTAAATACAGTTCCTCATGTTGGGACCCAACCATAAAATTATTTTCGTTGCTACTTCATAACTGTCATGTTGCTACTGTTATGAATCGTAATGTAAATATCTGATGTGCAGGATGGTCTTAGGCGGCCCCTGTGAAAGGGTCGTTCGACCGCCAAAGGGGTCGCGACCCACAGGTTGAGAACCGCTGCTCTAATCCAACCCCAGGCCCAGGGAAGGGCTCCTGGAGGGAGGGAGTGGCATGGAAGAAGCGAAAGCAGAGGCGGGGCGGGGAGGGTGCGTGGTGGGAGGGGAGGAGCGGAGGCAGAGGAGTGAGGGGCTGGCTGGTGTGAGTGGGAAAGAGGGGGGAAGAGCAGTTGGCGTGGTGGGGGCCTGGGGGCAGCGGGGGGTCTGGGAGGCCATGGTTGCACAGGGCCTGGCAGGAGCTGGGAACCCACAGAAGCCAGGCCAATAAGTCCCCGCTCCCAGGGACTTCAATGGGTGGGACCCAGAGAAGCAGGAGGGTTGAGTTGGGGTTAGAAGAAAATCCCAGCCGGGATTCAGACCCCACCTGGAATGGACTGGCCAGAGGCTGGAGGAAGACAAGCTGGTCTCTGAGGGGGTGTGTGTGGGGGGGGCGGGGAGGCTGGACCTAAGTGGATGGCGAGTAGACAGGGCCTGTGACCCGCTCTCCTAGCCTACCCTTCCCTACCTGGGTCAAACTCCCATGGTCCTCAGGGCCCAATCTCAATGCTCCCAGATCCCCCAGGCGGTTCCCTCTACGATTGCAACATCTTTACGAAGATCTCAAACAACCATCTTCATGCAACACCTACTATGTGTCAGGTACCTGCTGAGCATTTTGCCTCAGAGACAGAAACGGCTCCCACCTCTGGGAAGAGGCAGGGCCAGGCTGGGGGCCCAGGACCATCTACTCCACCCCACCTCCCTCGAGCTCCTGTGGGAGGGGCCTTCCCCGTCCCTGCTCCTCCCATCTGTCAGATCTCAGCTCAACTGGCCCTCCTCCCAGTTCCTCCCCTTCCCATCCGGCTCTCCACCCCCTCATTCCATTTCCTTCCGCCCTCTTTTCACCACCGCAGTTATTTCCTTTTATTTCCGTGGGAGGCTCTCTCTCTCCACGTGTCTCAGGTTCCCGGGAGGCAGGGTCCCTGCATCGTGTTCACAGCTGTGCTGTGTTAAAAAGGGTCTGGTTGTGCTTCGAACACCAGTGGTTGAAACAAGGGAGAGGCTCCTTTCTTCTGAAGGAAATGCAGGCAGGCAGGGCTGGACGGGGCTCCTGGGCCCACGGGGACTGAGCTCCTAATGCCTCGCTGCTCTGCCCCCCCACACGCAGCTTCAACCTCGCAGTGCACGGTGGCTGCCCCAGCTCCAGCCTCCACGCTCACATTCTGGGCTGCAGAAAGGAGATACAAGGAGAAAGTATCCGATCCCGTCCTTTAAAGAAACTCCCAGGAAGTGATACTAGCCGACAGCCTATTGGCCAGAACTTGGTCACATGGCCATGTGTAGCTGCAAGGGAAGCTGGGAAATGTAGTCTTTAAGCCAGACGACCATGTGCCCAGCGAAGGATTGGGCGTTGCTTGACTTAAGAGGAGAGAAGAGACCTAGCAGCCTGTGCCATAGTCTCCATCTCCAGGCTCCTCCTCCTCATCATAAAGGGGAGAACTAATAAGATTATAATAATAATGGCTGACATGTATTCAGTACTTTACTCTGCGGGCATCATTTAATCCTCACAATAACCCTCAAGGCAGGGAAACCGAGGGGCAGTATTGGCTGAATCACCGGCCCCAGGCCATCCAGCTGGTAAGCAGCAGAGCTGGGATTTGGACCTACGGCCACCGGGCTCCAGAGCGGACATTCTCTGCTGCTCTGCAGAGCCCACTAACTTCTGCGGAATGAACCACTGGCTCCACTGAATGTGCTTGTCTCCCTGTAAGTGGATGGTTGCCCCTCCATGAATTTGCTTGTCTCCCTGTAAGTGGACAGTTGCCCCTCCATGAATGTGCTTGTCTCCCTGTAAGTGGATGGTTGCCCCTCCCTGTGGCTGCCTCACCTGCTCCTTGGGCGGCTCAGGGCTGGGCTGTGGCCTCCAGGACCGAGCCTGGCCTGATGCGAGGGACTCTGAGAGTCCCCTCCTGTGTGGGGCCAGGGTTTCTTCCACTGGGAGGAGAGGGGAGTGCAGGGGCAGGGCTGATGGAGGGTTCCGGAGAAGGGGGAGAGGGTGGGGTTGGTCATGGATGTAGCCTCAGGCTTCCTTTAAAAACTGGGACTGGATTAGTGTGAAAAGAAGACCTTTCCAGGGCAGTGTGGAGCCTGGGGTGGCTCTACTCAAGTTCCTGGCTGCTGGGGTGTCCTGATCCGGTTGGGAGGTGGGGGTAGGTGAGCTCTTGCCTGGCCCCCCAGGAGCCCAGGGATGTGGGCAAGCCTGCGTCCGGTTCCCTGGGAAGGCGGCTTCCTTCCCCGGGTGTCTGTCCAGAGCTCCTCCTGGGGACTTTTTCCTCCTCCACCACCTGGGTTCGGTGCCGAGATGGGGCCTCAGCTGTGGGGCAGCATCCCTGCGGGAGAGGCCCAGACAACAGTGGGTCATCTCCCACCGGGCGCCCTGTCACCTGTCACTCACCTGCCAGGCTGGCGGGTTCCCTGCAGGCTTCCCAGCTGTTCAGCGGGCCCTGCTTCTCACCCGTGTATCCAAGGGCCCAAATGCTTTCCCTGCGCTGGGCTGGGGTCATGACCTTTTCTGTGCCACGGACCACATGGCATTTGGTGACACCTTCATACCCTGCCTTGTTTGTTACACAGGGAGCCAATTAATTTGAAACACAGCAAACAAGATTCTTTCAAAGCCACATTCGTGATGTCATGGTAGCAGGTCGGAAACGGAGGAAACGGAGGCGGGGTGAGCGGGATGCTGCGGAATCCGCTTCCGCTTTGATGTGATCTGCAGAGACGGGTGATTTCTGCTGGGAACAGCCGCAGGCCCCGCCCACCGCAGGGGATGCTGGGTGCGCTCATCCCTGGAGGAAATGCTAAACCTAAACCTGGTTAAAGGGGAGGCAAAACAAAGATGCCATTTCTTTTCCCACCCAAGTTCATGCACGCCCTGAATTCTATCCATGCCACGTCCCAGGTTAAGGACACATTCTCTGCTCCCACAACTGGGGTGCAGGCCATATACCCACCAAGCATGGAGCTCTGGGAGGGCCAGGAAGGGAGGTTGGGGCGGGACTGGGGAGCGGAGCAGGTAAGAGGCAGGAGTCCTGGCCCCATAACCAATGACATGTGGGTACTGAGAAAGGCGGAGGAGCCAGTGTGCTGGGGCCCTGGGCTTGAAGGCCCCTGAGAGCAGAGGCGGGTCAGGAAGTGGGCAGAGGAGGAGTGTATCAGCCCTGACCGGGTCCAGCTGGGGGAGAGAGCGGAGCAGTCAGCTCCTGATTGGTTATGCTGAGTAACAACCAGCCTCCACATCACCTGCCTCAAAACCGGAAAATAAGATCTACTTCCTGCTCAGGTCAGAGGTCAGCTGGCCTACCGGACAGTGGCTCCACTTTTCCGTCATCTTCTCTCCAGGATCCGGGCCCAGGCGGTGCTGCTTTCACGGTGGAGCGAAGGCCCCGCGAAGGCCGACGTCTGGCCACCTCACAGGTTTGTCCCGCGTCCTGACCTTTCCTAATGCGTAGTATGTGCTCCGCCACCCGCACTGAGTCTCCACGCAACCCAGGCGTGGGATCCCTGACACCCTGAGTGAGTGAGTGCACGTGTCTGGGTGCGTGAGCAAGGAGGCTGCCATCACGTGCACGTGCACGTGTGTGCTTACTCAATGCAGGAGGCTACGCAGCGCGTGTGTTCCCAAAGTTAGTGATGGGGGACAGTGATTTGGCCAAGGCTGTGCCTTGGGAGGGGGCAGAGCACTCCCCCAGCCCCCGCCCCCCTCCTCTGTCCAGGCGGGGACTTACTGAGCTTGCTCTGTGGTTGGAGGGGCGGGGAGAGGCCCCACAGCGCAGCTTGAAGCCTTTGGTGCTGACACATTCTGCTCCTTCCTCCCTCCCTGACCTCCCTGTGACCTCCTCGCCAGCCCGGGCCCCTCCACTGAATGGGGGAAGGGGCAGGGACCTCCCAGTGTCATCAGGGCATGTCCAGTCCAGCTGGGCTCCTGCCCCCCACCCCCGCGAGCCATCCCCTCAGCTCCTGCCTGGGCCCTGGGAGGAACCTGGTCAGGCCAGCCTGGCATGGCTCCAGGGAGGCGGTGCCCAGACTGCCTGTCGGTCCCTCACTCCTGCCTGGTGAGGTGGGCCACTCCACCTCCCTGACCCTTCATCCTGTTGTCTGTGACGGCCCCACCGCACTGCCCTGCAGCCAGAGACTGTAGCAGTTGGTGAGGGTTTACAGAAGGCTTGCCGCCGAGCCTGGCAATGGAAAGTGCTCGGTTAGAGTAATTTTGTCATCCGTGTTAGTGCCTCCCTGCCCCGCTCCCTGTCTGCCTTCTCGCATTGGGGCCTTGCAGGCTCGGCCCCCAACCCCGGTCCATCTGCTCAGCTCCAAGCCCCAGCCTCCAGCACAGCACCTGGCATGCGGGGTGCTCACAGTGTCTGGTGTATGGAGGAGCCGGCAGAGTTACTCGGGGTAAAGCCCTTCCTCTCTCCGCCTCAGTGTCCTCATGTGTGAAATGCGTCCGCAAACTAGGAATCTCCGAGGTCCCCCTGCTCTGAAACCGGGGCTGGATGTTGCGCGGCTGTGCTGAGGCTGGTGTGTGTGTGTGTGTTTTCAATAATATTGATGTCATAACACATCCCAAGTCCTCCTACCTGGGCACAAGCCAGCCTCTTGCTTTCCTACCTGCTTCTGTGCTTTGACCTTATTCTCTATCACACAGAGCTGGCGCTGGGGTCTTCAAATGCCAACCCCCACAGGGTAAAGACCAGAGCCTTTAACATGGCTCACGGGGCCCTGCTTGGGCCCAGCCCTGGGAGCCTTTCCAGCTTCTTCCAAAATCCTCCACCAGCTCCAGTGCACAGGCCCTTTGCACATGCTGTTCCCGCAAGCTCTAATGCTGTTCCCTCCCTCTTCACCTGGGTAACTCCTCCTCATTCTCCAGAACTCTGCTATAGGGTCACCGCCTCTGGGAAGCCTTCCGCAGCCTCTCCTTAGACTGGGTCAGATCCCCCCATTCCTGACAGCCAGAGCCCGGGCCTCCGTCTCCCAGTGCCTGGGCCTTGGGTCTTCCTGTATGGAATGGAGACAATACTAGTCCCCACTGCAGGGGGCATGAGCCGGTGAGACCATCTGTGCACAGTTCATGGCCTGGTGCTCAGCACAGCGCCTTGCTGGGGCAGGAGGGCACTCATCTGGGCCACAGGGACACGGGGAGGGATGGGGCACGGCCTTCAGGGGGCATCCCCCAAGCCACTGCAGCTGGCCAGCAGCAGGCGTCAGGAGAGGCGGTAGAAGAGCCTCAGAGTAGCTGCCAAAAAGGGTGAGGGCTGAGTGTGTGTGCATGTGTGAGTGTGCGAGTGTGCGTGTGTGCGTGTGGCTGGCAGGGAGAGCCTGTGGAGGAGGGGAGGCGGGGAATGAGCTGGAAAGCCCCGCACTGCAGCAGTGAAGCCAGAGGCCCAGAGGTAGGGATCTGGAGGGGACAGAAGGGCAAGGGGGCCTGGATGGAGGGAGGGGCTTCCCAGACCTGGGAGAGGGGACTGCGGAATTCCGGACCCTGGGGCCTGAAGACTCCCTGGGTCCCCTAGCATTCCAGGACCCCTGTTTGAACTTGGGCTGCCACTTGTGAGCTGTGTGACCTGGGTGAGTCCTTTGTTCCTCGAAGCCTCAGTTTCTTTGGTTGTAAATGGGTATGATAACATATTGGCCCCGACGCTGCCATCACAAAGTACCACAGGCCCAGGGGCTTCAGCTACAGAAGGTTGTTTCCTCCCAGTTCTGGAGGCTGGACGTCCAGGAGCAAGGTGTCGGCAGGTGTGGTTCCTTCCGAGGCCTCTCTCCTTGGCTTGCAGGTGGCCGTCCCCCCTGTGTCTTCATACGGTCCGTCCTCTGTGCATCTATGTCTTAATTTCCTCTCATTAAAGGACAGCAGTCTTACTGGGTTAGGCTGGGGCCCCTAATGACCTCATTTCACCTTAGTTATCTCTTTAAAGACCTCATGTCCAAGTTCAGTTACACTCTGAGGCACTGGGGTTAGGACTCCACATATTGGGGGAACACAGGACAGCCCATGACACCTGTTTGCTTTCCCTGAAGGAGGCAAAACTGAAGGCTGATATGCATGCAGTTTGGGGGTATATTCTCAGGGCAGAGTGAGGGGTGAGGTGGTTTGGGGGTATATTCTCAGGGCAGAGTGAGGGTGAGGTGGTTGGGTTGGGGGTATATTCTCAGGGCAGAGTGAGGGTGAGGTGGTTTGGGGGTATATTCCCAGGGCAGAGTGAGGGTGGAGGAGGGAGGAGAGCAACCCCGGAGAGGAAAGAGCCAGCACAAACACGAATCATCGAGCTCACCCTGATGGAGGGCTGGGTGCCCACCCCCCTGGGATTGTCTGAGATTCCTTATTAAATGCGTCTCAGGACCACCTCCCGGCGCTCCATCTCCCTGGGATCAAGGGTTGGCCTATAGGGTGTTACAGTTGAGCCTGGTGACTGGTAGATGGGCTCCTGAGCAGGGAGGGGCATCACAGAAGCCCAGGGCAGGAGGTGAGATGCTTTGCAGGCCCAGGGGCAGGCACTGTCAGGCCAGTGCCTGGAGCCGGCCACAGCCTGCAGGGGCGCTCACTGTGGCCGGCCCTGGAGGAAGAGGCAAGGCTGAGAGAGTGCCCGAGAGTGTTCGGTACAGTCCGCCCCTTGCAGCCTCAGCTCTGCCCCGGCCTCCACCGGGTCCAGTCCCTCAGAGCCCCTTCCGGGCTGGCCATCTGTGATCCTTGCGAGGATCTTACACAAGACGGTTACCTGCCAATGAGCTGGAGCGCCTGCAGCCACGTCTGGGCCGATTACCACACTGGTCGCCGGCAGGAGGACCCCCAGCGGTCAGGTGGGGGGCACAGCTCTGGGTTCAGTGGGACCCGAACCGTCACAGGTAACCAGGGTTATCTGACCCAACGAAGGGTGCGGGGATGAGACACACAGATTCGCTGGAAGTGGTTGGGGGTGGGGTCCTATGTCCGCCACTCGTCCTGGCTGTGCCCCAGCCCCTGGGCACTCAGCACCATTGACTGGCTGTGAGCTCTGCACCCAGGGCCTTGGGATAGGGTGTCAGCTCACAGAGCACAGAGAGGACAAAGGACCAGCCGAGGCCACTGGATGGGCCCGAGTCCCGCCTGGACTCCCAGTCCAGTGCTCCTTTGAGCAAACCTCCCGAGGAAGTATGAGGAAGTGTGGGCATCGTGGGGAGAAGGGGCTGGGAGAGGTGGGACCTCTGGCCCAGCCCCTCAGAGCGCCTCCCATATAGCGGGCATTTGCTAGAATGTCTCAGTGGGTGCGTGGATAGACAAAGGGACAAGCAGGTGGGTAAGACCTCGCTCTGTATTGTTCCAAACCCCAGCCACCCAATCCCGTCCTTCGCTCCTCTTCCACCTCGTTTGGTTGCTAGTCATCCATCTCGCTCTCATTTCTGCCAAGTCACTGCTCTGGCCGGAGAGGCGGCCAGCTGGGTGTGCCAGGAATTTGGAGGGAAAGCAGGCAGACAGAACCTCAGAGCCAGCACCAGCTCCATTTTCCAGATGAGAAAACAGAAGCAGGGGAGATGCTGAGGTTTGCTCAGCCTAGAAAGTCCCCCTCCCCCTTCTGGGCAGCCTCGGGGTCCTGGCAGTGCCTGGCTCACCTGCCACCTTGGTCAGATGTTGGTAAATTGTGTGTGTGTGTGTGGGGGGGGGCGGAGCGGGGGGGGGAGGAGTCAGGTCAGCAGATTGGATTCCCTAAGTCCCACCTGTCACTCTGAGTCCCCCTGCAAATGTACTAACACAGCCCATGAAGCTCCAAGGAAACTGCAGCTGGTCTCTGAGAGGCACCCCAGGGCTCCCCTGCCCCCCGACCCAGTGCGTGGGCCGCCCCCCTAACATGATTCTCTCCTCTCTTTTCTCTTCCTCTCTGGTGCCTCTCCCTCTTCCCGGGATCCCACCTCTGCCCCCCACATGTCCTGGGAAGGCCTCTGCCTGCTCTCAGCCCAGCTACCTGAGTCCCTCTGACCCTGACCCTCCAGGACGCTGTGCCCGGCAGAGTCCAGCCCTCCCCCCTCCCGCTGCCTGCACCCTTTCCCTCCAGCCCCCCTCCAGCCCCCATCTGGCCTCTCTCTCTGGCCCCTATGGACTCCCTCTACCCCACCTCCCCGTTCCTCCTCTGGCTCCCCCTCCTCCTGCCCACCCTCCTCGGAGATGCCAAGTCTGCAGGTTCCCGCGACCTTGAGCGCCAGCAGGCTGGAAGCAGAGCTGGCAGCTCAGAGCCTCGCGAAGGGGCCTCTGGAGAGGAGTCCGGGGGCTGCACTGCCTCCGCACCCCTCTCCCCAGCCTGTCCCCTGCCTGCGTTCTCTCCCCGGGCGTTTCTCATGCCTCACCACTTCCATCCCCGCTCAGAACCCTGCTCCACAAGGGGAGGCCTTTCTGCTGCCATCACGGCTCTGTCCCCGCCCTGACCAGGGCCGGAGGCGCTCAGCGAGGAACTGGTGGATGGAGACTTCCCCGCTCTCGAACCACAGCCCCATGTCCCAGCGCCTCACTGGCCCGATCCACAGGTCGGCCGGCCCAGGACGATGCTAGGCCCCTTTGGGAAGACGGGGAAACTGAGGCTCGGACAGAGCCCGAAGGGAAGAGCGAGTCCAAGGTCACGCCTGGGTAGTTGGTGGAGGCGGGATTCGAACCCGCGCGTCCAGGCCGTGGGGCCTGCGCTCTAAGCCCTTCCTCCCACACCCACGCCCATCTCTGGCCCGCGCCCCTACTGGCCGACTGGGGAAACTGAGGCACCCGCTTCCTCTGAGTCCCCGACACCTTCCCAGACCCGAGCCGGCCCCGCCCCTCGCAGCCCGACCCGAGGCGGAGCCGCGCCGCGCCCACCGGGAGCCGGAGCCGGGGCGGGAGAGAAAAATGAGTTTTCCTGCCGCCCCGGTGGCGGTGTCAATTGATCGTGCGGGCGGGGGCCTCGCTCGCAGCTGCCGGCGCACAATTATCGGGAAAAAACTGGGGCGGCTGCTGCGGCGAAATTAGTTATCGATCCCTCGGCGGGGCCGCGGGGCCGCGCTCGGCGCTGACGGCAGCAGACCCGGGCCGGGCCCGCGGGGCGGGGGCGGAGGAGGGGGTGGAGGAGGAGGAGGTGGAAGAGGGGGGGTCCTCACACTCCCCCCCCACCCCCACCCCTCCCACCCCCGCTCCGCTCCTTCCTTTCCCATTCATCCTGCCGCCATCGACCCCCGGCTGACCCCGCGCACCGTGCGCCTCCCACCCCCCTCCGCTCCCAGCTCCGGCCCCTGCGCTGGTCGCCTTCCCGGGGGCCTGGCACCCGCGCCCCGAGCGCGGGGGATGCCCGGGGAACCCACGAGTTGGTGGGGGAGGGACAAATGCGGGGCAGGGGGCGGCTCCCGGGGGTGGGTGGGCAGCGGGTGCAGTGGGACCAGGTTTGGAGCCGCTGCCTGGGACAGTGAGGGGCCTGCCTCAGTTTCCTCCCCTGTGAACCCCGCTGTTCCTGTGTCTTGCTTGTGGAAGGGAGAACATGAGAGGGTTCATCAGAAGTCGCCTCTCTAGTCGCTGCCCGGCGCTTACTGGGGGTTTATTTCGTGTTTAGCCCACCGATTCCTCCCCGCAGTCCTAGGAGATGCCACAGCCCATTTCAGAGATGAGTGAGCTAAGTTCAGAGAGGAGATGCCTGTGGCCGCGCAGAGGGGTCTTCTCAGTGGGGTGCTGGCATGGCCAGAGCCTGGGGTGCTGTGTTGGTCAGGAAGGGGGGCAGGTCGGGGAGCCCCAGCCGGCCTGGCCCTGCAGCCTCCAGGAAGGAGGGAGAGGGAGGAGGGGGAGGGCCTCTCCTTTCCCAGCACTGACGGGGTGGAGCGGGGGCCAGACCTGAGAGCAGGGATCTGAGACCATCCAGCCTGTGACCTGGGGCAAGTCCCTCCCCTTGTCCTCCAAGGCCCCTGAGGCTCCCCCACCTTCTCTCTGCTCCCCACCTGCCTGCCAGCTGCAGCCTCCTTCATCTCTCCAGCACCTCCCCACAGGGCACCTACTGGGTGCCAGGAGCTGTGCTGGCAGCAGGGCACACAGCCGAGAACAAGACAGCCCCTGTGACTGCCCTCTTGGGGCAGGATGGGTGTTGAGATCATTACACAGCAGTAGGATACCCGGACAGGCTATGGCTGGGCCTGGGGGGGGGGGGGGGGGGGGGGGAGGGGGGTCTGCTGGAGAAGAGGAAGGGGAGCAGATGACCTTTGAGCTGAAACTGAAGGAGGAGTGGGAGGGGTCAGAGGCAGGGGAGACCAGCCCATGCGGGGGGGGGGGGGGGGGGGGCGGGGCGCCGCAGCACCGGCCAAGGCTGGAGTCCGAACGGAAGTTGGAAGGTAGAGAAACTGGGAATGGCCATTGTGCTGGGGGCAGGAGAGGCCCTGAGGTCAGCAAGGTCAGGCCAGCGAGGGCGTGGAGCTGTGAAAGTCAGTCCCTGTGGGGGCTGCAGCAAGGGTTTATGCAGGGAATGGCAGGGTGTTCTTGGGCCTGGCAGCCTGGCCTGGCTCTGTTCTCCGCCTCCCTGAACCTCAGTTTCCTCATCTGTAAAATGGGGGTAACGATTTCCACTGCTGTAGGAGCTGTGGACTTTGGAGTAAGTCAGTCCTGAGTTTGAGTCTTCCCTTAAAGTTGGGGGACCTTAGGTGGTGTCAACAAAGATTTGATCAAAATGGCGACCACCTCACCAGCGTGGCTCAGTGGTTGGTTGAGCATCGACCTATGAACCAGGACGTTACGGTTCAATTCCCAGTCAGGGCACATGCCCAGATTGCAAGCTCTATCCCCACTGGGGGGCGTGCAGGAGGCGGCCGATCAATGATTCTCATCATTGATGTTTCTATCTCTCTCTCCCTCTCCCTTCCTCTCTGAAATCAATAAAAAAAAAAATTTTTTTTTTTAAAAAGGGCGGGCGAACATGAATCTTGGGGTTTCTGTGCTCCCCCTCCATGGCTTTCATGGCTCCCTAAGTGGGACTCCAGAGGTGGTGCCCGAGAGCTAGAACAGCCTTCAGTTAGGCTACTTAGGCTCGCAGGTCCTAGTGAGGACATGTGTATCTGCACACACATCTTTGTATGTGTGCACTGTGTACATGGCACGGGTGCATGTATTGCTGAGTCTGCACATGTATGAGTATGAGTAGCTCTGTACACGCATGAATAACTGTACACGTTCATATGCACGTGCATCGTTGGTGCATTTTTGTGCGTATTGTAGGTGCCCCTCGCGTGGGCCTCTGTCGATCTGTTTGTGCTTGGTTCTCAGGGCACACCTGCGTGGGGGTGGCGTCTCCGTGAATGCTTAGCAGCACACGGAACAGGCATCTCTGGGTGCACGGAGCTGCGTGGATGTGTATGAAATGCCGTGTGCGCGTGCACACCTGATATGTATTTGCATTCTGGGTGCACAGTGTGTGCAGGCTGCCAGACATGGGTGTGAGTGCGCCTGTTGAACGGACACACCTCTGTGTGTGCCCGCCGTGTCTGATTCCTTGCACACATGCACGCTGGCGCATTCCCGGGGCATGCCCGTTCCTGAGGCTGCTGTGCCTGTGCCTGTGTTTGTCTCCACACACACTCTGAGCACGCATGCGGGTGCCCGTGTGTGCAAGCCCACACTTAGGGAGCACAGCACGCCGCCTGGGGAGGAGGGTGCTCCCATGTCCCAGCAGGGGACAGAGACAGGCGGAGGCTCGGCTGCTGCTTCTCTGTAGAGGGAGGCAGAAGCCGGCCAGGACCACCCAGCTGCCCCCTGCTCCCAGCTGGGATCCGGGGACATGGCCCTCCCCCCGCCCCCTAGGCCTCCAGGCTGGCTGGGGGCTGGGGTGGGAGAGCAGGTGGCCTTGCTGAGCAGCAGAGCCTCCCCGGGCCCCTTGCCAAGGGAGGCTCTCCATGCCCCTGAGCTTACGGGGCGTGCCGCCGCCTGCCGCGGCCACCGCAGGCCCCACACCTGCGCCCGCCCGCCCGCCTCTCTGCTGAGTGTGGGCGCCGTGGCAGGCTGTGGGCTTGGCTGCTCTCCACTCTCTCTCCTTCCTGCAGCCCCGGCTTCAAGACCCAGGCTGGGGCCGGGCCAGGGCTCGCCTAGGGCTGCCTGGGAAGGCAGGGTGCAGAAGCACCTCTTCTCCAGCCGCCCCCTGGGGGGTAGCAGGGAGCCCAGAGAGCTGGAAAGCCACCCTCTTTGTCTCTTTGTCCCTCTGTCTGTCTGTCTTTCCCTGTGATTCCTCACCAGCCTGTGATGCCCTTCCATCCACCACGACTTGCCTCTCCCTGACCCCCACCAGCTCCCTCAACCCCTCTGTGCTGGGGGTTCACTTGTGGTTCTGGCACCCCCGTTCCTGGGGTCACCTACTCACCCCTGGCACAACTTTTCTGTCCAGGACTTCGGGGCCACCAAGGGTCCGCCTCTCCTATTTAGAGAGCCCCTCTGGGCACCCCAGGACCCCTGGCCAACATGCTGACTGACCTCTTTCCTCCGTCCTGTCATCCTCAGGGACCTGGTCTTGGCCCCTGCACGTGGTCCACCCTGACCTGGTCATCGCTGCTCTGAGACTCAGCCATCCCACCAGCACATCCCTCCAGCCCTCACTCGCCTGGGAAGGTCCTGACCTCGCCACCCTCTCCAGTCCCTTTGTCCCCATGGTCCCCCCTCCCCAGGGCTCCTCATGTCTAGCACTTTCTGCACGACATCCTGAGACAGCCTTACGCTCGGGTCCAGCCTTTCTCACCAGACTTCCCGGCTGAGTGACAGCATTGCCGCGTTAGACCAGTTTCCCATCACAGCCTCTCCACTCAGATGCCGCACTCCTTCTGTCCCCCCCCCCCCCCCCCCCCGCCCCCGTGTGCCCCTCCTCAGGCTCCCTGGCTCTCTGGCTTTGCCTGGGTCTGCCCCTGGCCCTCAGCTCTCCCCTGTGCCCACCTCATCCATGGCCTCCAGTCCGTTGCCCTTTGAATGCCAGACCTCTCACTTCTTTTTTTAAAAATATATTTTTACTGATTTCAGAGAGGAGGGGAGAGAGAGAGAGAGAGAAACATCAATGATGAGAATCATGGATTGGCTGCCTCCTGCACACCCCACTGGGGATTGAGCCTGCAACCCAGGCATGTGCCCTTGACCGGAATTGAACCCGGGACCCTTCAGTCCGCAGGCTGACACTCTATCGACTGAGCGGAACCAGCCAGGGACAGAGACCTCTCACTTTTGCTGCCCTTGGACATCTCCACGGTTCTCCACAGTCCACACCTGCCCCCCCGCCCCCCCCCCCCCAGGCCTCCCCTCAGAGAATGGTCTCCAGCCAGGTCTCCTGGGACCTCACCCTTGCTGCTTCTCCCTCCCCTCCACAGCCAGCTGTCACCAGCACCTGTGCTCGGGTCCACTGAGCTTCTCGGACACGGGTCTCATGAAGTTTGAAAATTGTCAGCCCTTGGTTTTTTCACTAGTTTTTCTGTTCCCTCCCTCCTTTCCTGTGGGGCTCAGTTACTCACATAGGATGCTGCTTGGAACTATCTGACAGCTCCCTGGTGCTCTTTCCTTTAAAAATTGTTTTTAAATTTTTATTGATTGATTGATTTTAGAGGGGGGGGGGGGGAGAAAAACATCCATTTGTTGTTCCACTTATTTACGCATTCATTGGCTGGTTCTTGTATGTGGCCTGACTGAGAATAGAACCCGAAATCCTGGTGTATCGGGATGACACTCTAACCAACTGTTTTTGTTTCATTTTGGATAGTTATTGCTGGACCTTCAAGTTCACAGATCCTTTCTTCAGCCTTGTCTAATCTGCTATGAATCCCATTCGGTGTATTTTTTTTTTTTTTTAATCTTAGACACTATAATTTCCAACTCTTAAAAGTTCATTTTGGATCTTTTTTTATATCCTCTTATCTCTTACATCCTGAAAATATGGAATACAGCTATAAAAACTGTCTTAGAATCCTCTGCTGATTCTAACATCTGTGTCAGTTCCAGGTCAGTTTCCACAGAAAGGAATCATTCTTTTCTTTATGTGTTGAGCGTGCCTGCTTCTTCGCATGATCAGTAATTTTCGGTGGATGGCAGACATTGTAATTTTTTTCGATATTTTTGTGTTCTTATAAACCTGCTGGAGCTTTATTCTGGGAAGCAGTTAAGTTGCCTGGGAACCAATGGGTCCCTTTGGGTCTTGTTCTGTGACGTGTTGGGTGGGTTTTTAGCACTGCTCAGTCTAGCGTTCATTACCCCCACCTCTGAGGCAGGAGCCTCCTGAGTCCTCCCCCCGCCTGGGAATGAGTTTTCCAGTCTGGCTGGTAGGAACAGGCACTGTTTTCAGCCCTAATTCTTCCAGATGGTTCTCTCTTGCAAACCACTGTTTCGTGGATTTTTTTCCCCCTGAAATATCTGGTTGTTCCAAGTGGGATGGTAAATCTGGCCTGTTATTCCGTCTTAGCCAGAAGCTGAAGTCAGTCAGCAAGTTTTTAAAAAATATATATGTTTGTATTGATTTCAGAGAGGAAGGGAGAGGGAGAGAGAGATAGAAACATCGGTGGTGAGAGAGAATCATTGATTGGCTGCCTCCTGCACGCCCCCCCAGTGGGGATTGAGCCCTCCAGGCCTCAGCCCAGGTGACACCTGCCCAGGGTGCCCACCAGGTAAGGGAACCCGCCCCGTAGCGTAGATTGTCCTGGTTTGTAGCTGCCTGGGATGGCTGTGTCCCCTAGATGAGCCTCCCTGAGGGCAAAACCCTGGCCCCTTGTGCTGAGCGCTGCCTATCACACCCACTGAATGAGTGAACGAATGAATGAATGAACGAATGATAAGAGAATGATGGAGAGGAGGGAGGGCTGGCACGAAGGGGCCAGGCTGGGACTGTGGCTCACGAGACTGGTAGCCTCCCGCCAGCCCTCCCCAACTTGCCGTGTGATCTTGAGGCCGTCACAGCACAGGGTGAAGTGTTCTCCGGGACCTCGTCCGGCTCTGACAGTCACGACACTCACCCATTTCCACGCACCATGGACTGAGTCACAGGGATCCTGACCGCCCTTGTCTGACTGATGGGGAAACCCAGGCCCAGTGTGGGGAGAGCTGGGCCCCAGCTCGCTCAGCGTATCAGTGGCAAAGCCCAGGTCCGGGCCCATGTGACAGCTCTCGGTCCTGCGGTTCTGGTTCTGGGCTTTGGCAGGGATGTGGGGAAAAGGCCTCGTGGGCGGGCTGCGGCCCCCTGGGTTGGGCCAGGACTTCTCTGCGTCAGAATCCCCAGGATGCAGGACCCCCCATCGGGAGGAGGAGGAGGTCACACAGCTGACGAGGGAGGGGGCTTGCAGGGGAGGTTCAAGGTCAGCCCGAGGTCAGTCCCTGTCCAGCTTCATTATTCATTAGCCAGGGGAGCCCAGGCACTAAGTTAATGACCAGCACAAGGCTGGGAGGGGCAAATTCTTCCCCCAAGGGTGGGCATGAGCTGCAAGGGCAGGGAAGCCAGTAAATGAACAGATGATGGAAAAGCTCATTCATTCACTCATTCATTCATTCACTCACTCGTTCATTCACTCACTCGTTCATTCATTCACTCGAGAATTCACTTCTCTCTCTGCCTGTCCGTGAGCAGAACCCTTGCATGCCCGCTGGTGGTCAGTGCTTGGCAGGGGCAGCCCAGGGTCTGGGGAGCACAGAGGAGACCCCAGGCCAGCCGGGTGACATTGACGAAGTGGCTGGAGAGGGTGAGGCCCCAGAATAGACCTGCGGGTCTCAGGTGGCTGGACCACACCCCACGTTTGCTGTGGGGTAGCGGGGGTGGTGGTGGGGTTGTCAGGCTCGGTAACATTCCTGCCTTCCAGGATGGCGCCATCAAACCAGTTTCTCTCCTTGCTTTTCTACCCCAAGGACTCCGAGTTGGAGATTTCTCCAGTGGTCCTGCCGCCCCATCCCGGGCACCTGGCCCTCAGGCAATACTGATGGGTGGACCGATGGGTGAGGAAGGGGGCCTCTCCCTTCTCGGGGTCCAGAGGGTGCACAGCTGAGGTGGAGGTCCTGTCGGGGGGGAGGGAGGCTCTGTGGACAGAGATGCTCCAGGGGCGCATGGTCTTGAACCTGGCACCAGGGGATGGCGGGGCCCAGGGGGCCTTGTGTGCCAGGCCCGGGGTCCAGTTGGAAGTCGGAAGGTGAGGGGATGCAGCCACAGGAGAACAGGAGGACAGAGGGAGGGTGAGGAGGGGTGGAAGGCGGTAGGTTCTCAGGGAAGGGGGGCGGGGAGGGGAGAAGAAAGGGAGAGCACCGTTGGGCGGTGGGAATGGGGGGGACACTGGGGTTCATTTGTTGGGACCAGCTTGGAAGCTCTCTGGGGTGCTTGCATGTGTTCCCATGTGCACGCTCATGCACGGGTCACTGGGAGTGTCACTGCACGCGTGCTGCTGGTCCTGCACTGTCATACCTCTTGCTGGCTCCCTCCTGAAGGCCCGGCCTCTGCCTCTCCTGGGGAGGTGCCCTGCCAGGGACCCGCCTCCTGGCTCCCCAGCACCCGTAGGTGTGTGCGCACTGGGATAGTGAGTATGTGCTCAC
Source organism: Myotis yumanensis (assembly GCF_028538775.1). Taxonomy (NCBI): domain Eukaryota; kingdom Metazoa; phylum Chordata; class Mammalia; order Chiroptera; family Vespertilionidae; genus Myotis; species Myotis yumanensis. The sequence goes on from NW_027223763.1 coordinate 4,654,833, forward strand.
TGAGATAGTGAGCGCCCAGCCGTGCACAGAGCCTCATCCCATCCTCCTGGGGGGGTGGGGGGGGGAGCTGTCGGAAGGCTCTGGGCTAAGGTGGCTCTTGTCATTGACACTAAACACAGCCCCCCTGGGGGTGGGGCAAGGGAGGAGTGAGCAGGCGCAGGTTCCCCCAAGGCCATGGCACCTCAGGATTCAGTCTTGGCCTCCTGGGCTGCCTCAACCACAACGGTGGGGCCCAATCTGCAGCAAAAAATGTTGTTATTGATTTTCTAGAGAGAAAGGAAGAGAGCGGGGTGGGGAGAGAGAGAGAGAGAGAGAGAGAGAGAGAGAGAGAGAGAGAGAGGGATATCAGTGGTCGGCTGCCTCCTGCATGGCCCCCATGGGGGATGGAGTCTGCAACCCTGGCATCAACCAGCTGAGCCAGCTGGCCAGGGCCCGAGCTGCATTCCGACAGGTGGGCCCAACATCAGGGTCAGCATCAGGTTGGGGAGAAGGTGGCCTTGAGGGTGGAAACTGAACCCCAGCCCAGGCTGGCAGAGGCGGAAGCTCAGTGGCCCTGGCCGGCCGGCCCTGTCCGTCCCTCCCAACAAAGGCCCAGCCCAGGGGAGGGGGCGTGTTTGCTCAGCCCCGGGGCTGGGGGTGGGGGCAGGAAGCAGAATTTCAAAGCCGGTTCACCCTTTGTTACTCCTTCCTGGCTCCACCCCTACGCCCAGGCTGCATTCCAGAACCAGAGGGGTCCTGCCCGGAGCCGTCCTCTGAACCTCGGGCTCCGGTTACAGCCTGGTGGCCCGCGGAGGGGCGGAGGGGCGGAGGGGCGGGGGCGGGCCATCCCAACCCGACCATCCGTCCCACCCTGGGACCCCCTCCAGGCCCTGGGGAGGAGTAGGAGGGGGAGAAGGACAGAGCCTGTTCCGCAGAGGATGGGGGGGGGGGGGGGTCTGTGTTGTTTCTTCCCAGTGCGGGAGGGGTCTCTGGCTTTGTGCCTGGGCCTGACCTCGGACTGAGCTGCAGGGTGGCTCCTGTTTGTGAAGGGCGCTGGGCGCTGGGCGAGGTGGATTCTTTCTTTGCGAACAGGCCGAGCTGTACTTACCCTATTTCCGGTACTGCCTTGAGGTGTATTTTACATGATATCAAATGCCCTAGTCTTCCGTGTACGACTCTGGGATCTCTTACGTGTGTGACTGCCACCCTGAGCTAGAGACCGGGCATTGCTGTCACTCCAGCAAGCTTCCTCCGGCCCCACCCCAGAGGGGCCGAGCCTGGCTCCCCCACAGGCGGTTCTGTCCTCACGCAGATGCAGGCTTGGTGCCCGGGGTCTCCCTCCGCCTCCATCCCATCCGTGCCATTGCGTGTCGCTCGCTGTCCCGTTTCATGGCTCAGCGTGTTTCTTCCATGTCCCTGCTCCTGTCAGGGACATTCAGGCCTGTCTGCTCTCAGACGCTGTGGATGGAGCTGCTCTGAACGCCCGGGCACCTGTCTTTGTGGAGAGGGCGGGATTTGATGTGACACCTTTGTTTCTTCCGGAATTCTCCCCTCGAGCTACAGACACAGGGCCTTTGCACGTGCTGCCCCCTGCCCAGGCGCTGTGCTCCGTGCCCTGCAAGACGGGCGCCTTCTCATCGCTGCGGCTGCAGCTGAAATGTCACTTTCCCAGAGGAACCCGCCCTCCCCGACCACCACCGGGTCTAACTGTACCAGCCCTGCCTGGTGTCCTCTTTGGTTTATGTCGGTGGCACTTTTTTACCACGTGCAGCCGTCTTATCCTGTCCTTGTGTCTTGGGTGCCAGGCCCCTACTGGGAGGTTCCTGAGCACTGCAGGCAGCCACTTCGGCCTGTGACCCGTCAAACGTTGTGGGTGTCTGTGGGCACTGGGGGCGGGGACCCTGCTGGGCTCGCAAGTGCAGCCTCCCCAGGGGCGGGGGCGGGGGGGGGGGGCAGCCCAGGGTGGGAGGTGGGGTCACACTCACACCTTTCTTATCTGTGGCTAAAGGTTTGCCAATGGGGTTGTGCTTCAAGCAGAGTAAGGGGGCGGGGGGCAGAGTCCAGCCTCCCCCTCACTCCCGCCTCCACCAGAGCTGCTCAGCCGTCAGAATATTCTAGAAATAGAGCTGCAGGGATGTCTCCCTGCTGAGGAGGGGGGTTCGGAAGCTGCTGTGGGCAGTAGGGAGCTGGAGGGTGTGAGGAGGGGAGTGAGGGAGGTCGCCAGCGGCCATGCAGCCGCCGCTGTGGAATGAAGGCTCCTCGGGCAGTTTGCCATGCACCTCCGGGTCTGGGAACGCAGGGTGGGCCCGGAACCCGCAGGGGGAAGCCCGCGAATCCTCGGGCTGGCGGGGCCCTGAGAGCAGAGGCAGGCTCACAGCCAGTGGCTGAGACTCTGCTGTGAACTGGGCGGTATGTGTCCCCACAAGAGACTTTAGTGCCAAGAGTAGGCACTTGGGCACCGTGCCTTCCAACAGGATCGGGGCCCCTGGCTCAGTGGGCAGAGGACCAGGGAGGGAAGGGTGTGCCCTGGTCAGGCCCCCAGCGGCAGAGGCAGGGGCAGGCGAGAAGCAGGTGTTGAGTCCAAGGCAGAGCTGGCTCCCCTCGCACTGTCCTTCCTCAGATCCGGCCCTTCCGGCCCCGAAGAGCCAGGTGGAGTGGGCTTCTCTGTGCAGGGCTCCTCTCTACCCACTGGCAGGCTGCCTGCCCAGGGTGGTGCCCAGGAGAGGCAGGGAGGCGTGGGGGCTCTGCCTGCATTGCTGGTGGCATTCAGGACGGCTGGCCTGTTCCTGCAGGAGGGGGAAGGGGAGGGATGGGGCAGCCCTGCCCCCTACCCCACCGCCAGAAGCTCTGGGGGTACAGGGTCAGCGACATCGTTGGCACATTCAGTGTTTACTGAGCCCTTAGTGGGTGCCAGGACTCAGGTGGGGATACCAGGTGGTCAAGACAGGCCTGGGCCTGCCCGGGGGGCTCCCAGCCCGGGGAGGGTACAGTCCAGCGCCGTGGGGACGGACACTGGAGAGTGGGAGCCCTAGAGACAGGTGGAGAGCTGAACAAGGAATGAGAGCCCGACTGGCGTGGCTCAGTGGCTGAGTGTCGACCTGTGAACCAGGAGGTCAGGAGGTCAGGGTTCGATTCCTGGTCAGGGCATATGCCCGGGTTGTGGACTCGATCTCCAATGTGGAACTTGCAGGAAGCAGCCGACCCATGATTCGCTCTCATCACTGACGTTTCTCTCTCTCTCCCTCTGCCTTCCTCTCTGAAATTAAAAAAAAATAAAAAAAATATATATATATTTAACTGAGAGGAAGAGGGGAGGGGGCAGGCCTTCCAGGGTCAGGACAGCAGGTGCGAGGCCTTCTGGGAGGGCCTCCAGGGAGCAGTGGGCCAGGCGGGCAGAGACCTGGCCAGCTCCACAGGGCGGGGTCCTCAGGGCCCCAAAGAGGCTGCCATGAGCCGAAGTTAATTCCCGTCAGTGTTTTCCTGTGTCCATCAGACCCGAGTCACATTTCTGTCCCAGGGCGGAGCTTCTCACACTCACTGTGCAGCGGTCGGCTGGGCGGGGGCGGGGAGGAGAGCTGGCTGCAGAGGCAGGGCTCTGGCCCTGTACCCAGGGCTTCTAGCCTGGACAGTTGGTGGATGGAGCCCTGCAACCTGCATTTTAATAACAATCCTGCCTTTGTTTCCTCGGGCTGCCGAGACAGTGGCGACAAACTGGGTGGCTTAAAACAACAAGAGATTTATTGTCTCACACTTCTGGAGACTTAAGTCCAAAATGAGTCTTACAGGGCTGAAATGAAGGTGTGGGCAGGGTTGGCGCCCTCTGCAGGCTGCTGGAGAGAATGCATTTCTTGCAACTTCCAGCTTCCGGGGGCGCTGCATCCGTTGGCTTGTGGCCCCATCACTCTAATCTCTGCCTCTGTCTTCACAGCCCCTTTCCTCCTCTGTATCAGAGTCCCTCTGCCTCCCTCCTACGGGACACTCGTGATTACATTAGGGCTCACCCAGGGAATCCAGGATCCTCTCCCCATCTCAGGATCCTTACTTTCCTCAAGCTGCAGCATCCCTTTTGCCAACTAAGGTAACATTCACAGGTTTTAGGGATTCCAACCTGGATATCCTTAGGGGCAATTATTCAGCCCCCCCCCTCCTATCCCCCCCTAGTGATTCCAATGTAGAGGGTCCAGACACTCCTCTGAGAAACCCTGGTCTGAAGATTTGTTTAATGGATGCTTCTCTCTCAGGATTCTCTGAGCTCAGAGAAATGGGACACCACTCCGCAGTCACTTCACAAGCTTTCATGGAGCGCCCACTCCGTGCCTCGCCCCGTCCTGGGTGCTGTGGACACCGGGGGGAGGTGGACCCAGCTGGATAGAGGGAGTATTTAGTCTGGGGACGGGTCCAACGGTTTGGTGAGTTTTTTTCAAAGAAATCAGTGATTCAGAAAAGTTAACAATCTGAGCCGGATAGAGGGAGCGTTGGGCTCCTAAAGAACCACCCCTCCACCTGGCCCACAGGCGGATCTCTCACCGCCTTGCCCATGTCATCCTGAGCCCTTGCCTCAGGCAATGCTCAGGTCATTCATTCCCTTCTTCGTTGTCTCTTCTCCACCAGACTGCGAGCTCCAGGAAGGCAAGGAGCCTCCCCGTGGTCCAGCCCCAGCACGTGGCCCAGGGCCTGCGATCGCTCGGTGAGTGCTAGCAAGTGTGCTTGCTGCAAACCACACACAGAATCACCGCGCGAACCTGTCTGCATAGAGCGCTGACCTGGGGTCAGTCACTCTCTGAACCTTGTTGCCTTGGAGAGAGCACAGAATGGGGCGATCCTGGGGACCCTCCCCAGGCAGCTTGGGTGCTGTTTACCGTGGTTGTAGGAGCAGAAGGGAAGGGCAGCCCTGGCTTGGCACTGGCGGGGAGCAGGAGGCTGGGGTGCAGGCTGATGACGTCACAGGGGGCCTGGGCGGTCCTCAGAGACGCCCCAGCCCAGGTTGGACTCATCTGTCTGTCATTAGCTCATACCTCTCGCAGGTATTGACCTGGTTGTTTGTCTGATGTGATGATCCCCAGCTAGAGGTCAGGCCTGCCTCCTCCCCTGGACTTAGCGTGCACCTGGCGCATAGTAGGTCTCCATGCATCTTCGTTGAATAGATCAGTTAATGAGACGCATGGGAAGCGTCTCTAGGGCTGTGATTTCTACTGAATCCCTGACTTTGAAAAACTGATGAGACCTTTGGATCTGTCCGCGGACAAATGCGCCCAAAGTGTGCCTTATAGTTTCCGGGGTCCCATGGACCCCCCCCTCCCAGGTCATCCATGAAGCTCCGCTGAAGGTCTTTCTAGGGCCTGGGGGAGGGGGTGTCCAGAGCTGCCTGGGAGGCTGTGGGGAAGATGTTGCAAGAGGCACACCGTGCAGCCCCCCAACAGCCTGGCGTAAAATGGGGTGACTGAGTCTCTTTTCTCTTACTCTCTGGTCTCCAGGGGAAGGAAAGGAAGCGAGCATAAGGCCATCTGGCAGGAGGGCGGGGAGCGGGGAAACACAGGGCCGGGAGGAGAGGGGAAGGAGAAGAGGCGAGAATCGGAGAGCAGGCGTGATGGAGAGGCCCTGCTCCGGAGGGAAGCGGGCGGCTGGGGAACAAAGAGCGAGCGCGCGGCGGCGAGGGCGCAGAGGCGCCGGAGGGAACGGGCCTGCGGCCGCCTGGGCACCGGGTTCCCTGTCAGCGGCTGATGAACGGGCCGCCTTCCAGCGCCGAGCGCCTCCGCGTTCCTGGCAACCGGCGCGCGGCTTCCCGGCGGGGGCGGGGCCCCGGAAAGGTTACATTTGCACAAAGTGCCTGCGTGGTGGCTCGGGGGCTGCGGGAGGGGGCGAGCCGGGCGAGGAGAGAGAAAAGGCGGCGGCGGCCCGTGCAGCCTGGGTAATGGAAACATTCCTCCGGGGGCCGCGCGGAGAAATGCATCTCAGGTTACCGCCAGCCGCACCCCGCTTCTCCGAGGGGGCGCCCCTGGTCAGCGCGCCCCAGCCCTGCACCCAGCCCTGCACCCAGCCCGTGCACCGCAGCTGGAGCAACTAGAGACTGTGCGCCCTGTACCCAGCCCTGCACCCCAGCTGGAGCAACTAGACTGTGTGCCCAGCCCCTGCGCCCAGCCCTGCACCCAGCCCCTGCACCCAGCCCCTGCACCCAGCCCGTGCACCGCAGCTGGAGCAACTAGACTGCGTGCCCAGCCCTTGCACTCAGCCCTGCACCCAGCCCTGCACTCAGCCCTGCGCCCAGCCCTGCACCCAGCCCTGCACCCAGCCCTGCGCCCAGCCCTGCACCCAGCCCTGCACCCAGCCCTGCGCCCAGCCCTGCACCCAGCCCTGCACTCAGCCCTGCGCCCAGCCCTGCACCCAGCCCTGCACTCAGCCCTGCGCCCAGCCCTGCACCCTGCCCCGCACCCAGCCCTGCACCCAGCCCTGCACTCAGCCCTGCGCCCAGCCCTGCGCCCCAGCTGCGGCGTCCTAGCTTGTGCGCTCTAACCCTTGCAACCAGCCTCGCACCCAACCCGTGTGAGCGTCTCTTCCGTGCACCCGAGTAGGTTCTCTGGGGGCTCCCTCGCCTCCGCAGCTCCCCGCTCTGCCTCAGAAGCAGGTGAAAGGGCCCCGCTTTCCCAATCCCTGGGGTCCCGGCTCGTCCTCCTCTCTCCAAGGAGGCTGGTGTGTGGCTGAGCCGAGCCCTGCAGGGAGGGTGACCGGATAGGTCAAGTTCGCGCTGACTTGAGCAGGGGCTGAGTCCGCTCCAGCCTTTCCCAGCAAGGCTCGCCGGGTCCGCCCGGCCCCCAAGGACTGGCTGTGGCCTCTGGCCCCCAATTACGTGGTGTGAGCGGTGTTCTTCCGCCGCTTTGCGCGGTGTCACTCCCCTGCTCCCAGGCCATCTGCGGCGCCCTATTACCGCCTCAGCTTCATTTTACACCCTGGGGCCTGTCCAGCAGGGGGGCGGGGTGTGATGTCAAAACTCCAGCACCTGGGGTCCCCCCTGTCTGCTTGGGGCTGGGGATTGAAGGGCTTCTGACTGTCTATCTTGTAAGTCTCTCTCTCTCTCTCTCTCTCTCTCTCTCTCTCTCTCTCTTTCCCCCACCGCCATTGGACTGAACATGGCAGTGAGCACTGTGTTCGTTCCTTGCCTACTAGATGTCAGCCAGATTCTGGGCCTTGCCCTGGGCCCTGGACGAAGCCTGGGCGGAACCAGAAGCAGCCCTGCCCTCAGGGGGCTGGGGCCCAGGCGAGGGGAGTGGAGGCTGCCCAGTGAAGAGGTGAAGAGCTGACCCTTGGAGTCCAGTAGATTTGGGTTTAAATTCTGCTCTTCTCCTTCCTGGCTGTGTGTGTCCTTAGGCAGGTTACCCTCTGACCCTCAGTTTGCCCAGCTGTCAGATGGGGATAGAATGGCAGTCAGAGTCCCCTCCTGGGGCTTGGCCGGTGGACTTAAGGGGACAGCACCGGTAGCTCTTGGCACCGTGCAGGGTGGCTCTCTCTCAGGGGGACATGTTGTGACTATGAGGTCTGGAAAGAAGCCACAGTCACTGGAGCCCGGGCATGACAAGAGCCTCATCGTGTTCTTTTCTATTGACGTTCGTACCTGTGGGCACAGTGTCTGCTCGGACAGCAGCGCTAAGGCTCTGCGCGGGCCCTCAGGTCTTGTCCAGTCTCTGCCCTGTTGATCTTTTTCATGCCGAGAGCTTACTAAGATAGACCAGGTGTGGCCAAAGGTTTTTAAAATACTGATTTATTTTCTTTAATGGTTATTGATTTATTCAGCTTTTTTCTTCTTCTTGAGTAAACTTTAATCATCTATATTTTTCTAGAAATTCCCTATTGTATGTTTTCATATATAGCAGCATAAAGTTGCTCATCCTATCTAATAATAGACAAACATGGTAATTGAACGTACCTTCGCTACGCCTCCCATTGGCTAATCAGCACGATATGCAAATTAACCACCAACAAAGATGGTGGCTAATTTGCATACTGCAGGCAGGGCGGGACAGCGCCATCCCGCCTGCCCTGCCACCATCCAGGCCTGCTATTTGCGACCCGGGGCTGCAGGCGTCCCGTGTGTGACCCGACCCGAGGGATCGGGCCTGCCACCTGCCACCCGGGAGCGGGCCTAAGCCAGCAGGTGGTTATCTCCCGAGGGGTCCCAGACTGTGAGAGGGCACAAGTGGGGCTGGGGGACACCCCCCTGCCAGTGCACAAATTTTTGTGCACGGGGCCTCTAGTAGTATTATGATTCTCAACACCGCTACTGTAGCTCTAGTTTCTTCCTCGTCAGATATTTGGCCTTCATCTTTCTTTCCTTGATTAATTCGAGGCGCTTGTCTGTGTGACCGTCTTTCCCAAGAGCCAGCTTTGGCTGTGTTGGTCATCTTTGTGATTGTGGCTTTCCCTTTCGTTTATGCTCTTGTTTTCATTGTTTACGTCTTTTCACTTATTTAGTTAGTGGGAAGCTTTACTCATGCATGTTTAAGTAGTTCTTGAGTAAATGCACTTAAACTATATATTTCTTTTTTTTTTTTTAAATATATTTTATTGATTTCTTACAGAGAGGAAAGGAGAGGGATAGAGAGTTAGAAACATCGATGAGAGAGAAACATCAATCAGCTGCCTCCTGCACACCCCCTACTGGGGATGTGCCCGCAACCCAGGTACATGCCCTTGACCGGAATCGAACCTGGGACCCTTCAGTCCGCAGGCCGATGCTCTATCCACTGAGCCAAACCGGTTTGGCTATATTTCTTTATAAATGTCTTTGTAGTTCCATTCTACAAATTTTATTTTGTATTCTTTTCTCTCCTGGGTTCTGAACTGAGAGATAAAGCAAAGAGCGGGAGGGTTGGGGAGGGGGGGAAATCATACATATATATAATCCTCACCTGAGGATATTTTCCCCATTGATTTTTATCTTTTAATTTTTAAAAAAATATTTTTATTGATGTCAGAGAGGAAGGGAGAGGGAGAGAGAGATAGAAACATCAAAGATGAGAGAGAATCATTGATTGGCTACTTCCTGCACGCCCTCTTTTGGGGCTCGAGCCCGCAACCCGGGCATGTGCCCTTGACTGGACTCAAACCCGGGACCCTTCAGTCCGCAGGCTAATGCTCTATCCCTGAGCCAGATGGGCTAGTTGGAAGACGAGAGTAGATGTGACAGCTAAATGGGTTTCCCCATACTGAACATGCAGCCTTAACCTATAGTCACTGCGATGCTGGGGGTGGTGGGTGGGGGACAGAGAATGACCATAGCCTGTAGGTAGGTCTCTCCAAAGGAGAGAAAGAGCCTGGCTGGTGTGGCTCAGTGGATTGAGCGTCGACCTATGCACCAAGAGGTTGCTGGTTCGATTCCGGTCAGGGCACGTGCACAGACTGTGGGCTCATTCCCCAGTGGGGGGTGTGCAGGAGGCAGCTGATCAAGGATTCTCTCTCATCAATGTTTCTATCTCTTCCTCTCCTTTCCTCTCCATCTGAAAAATCAATAAAAACATATATTTTTAAAAAAGAAAAGAAAAGAAGAGAAAGGAAGTTGGTAAGCACAGCAAGCCCATTTTATTCTCCCCACATTGACCCATCAGCCAAGTCACTCTCCCTCGCTGGGGCAGGGAGGGGGGGTGGGGGGTGGGGCGGCCGGGCTCTGGGTGGGGGTGTCACACTGATGGGCTCCCTCCTACGAGAAGGAAACACGGGGAAGAGGAAAGAAATGTTCCTATCACAATTGCCTGTAGCATTCGTGAGCTCATTAGAGGCGTGCTTTTTATTCTCAAAGATACAGCCGTGGTGGCTCCTTTTCACCTGCCGCTGTCACCGCGGTGGACTTCTGATGTTGCTGCGTTGTGGGTGGAGAGCGTGGTCTGCTTTACATCCATCCCGGAATGTGTTTGGGCTTTTGTGTGACCCGAGGCAAGGTCAGTTTTCATAAATGTTTGTGTGTGCTTGGCAATCGTGCGCCATAATTCGTCTGCCAGGGCCACCATCACAGAATATCGCCGCCTGGGCGGCTTCCACGACAGAAAAATGTCCTCACAGTTCGAGAGGCCGGACGTGCAAGATCAAGGAGTCAGCCCTTCTGGCCGTGTGCTCACCGACCTCTCCTCCCCTCCCCTCTGGGCGGCACCCCTGCAGTCTCTGTGTCCAAACGCCTCTGCGTGTCCGACACCAATCGGATCAGAGCGGGGCCCATGGTCATAGCCTTGTGTAACTGAACCCCCTTTTTAAAGGCCCTATCTCCAAATGCAGTCACATTTTGAGGTCCTGAGGACTAGGGTTTCAACATATGGGCGGGGGTGGGGGGTGGGGCAAGTTAGCCTAAAACATGTGTACTGTTTGTTGGTATAGGTGCATATGTTCATGCAGGATTCTCTATGGACTCACCACATCAGATTTGCTAATTCTGCCTTCAAATCTTTTATAGCGTGTTTAAATTTTCTCTGCTTGATCTATTAGCTTCTGGGGAGTCCTAAAATCCCCCTTTCCTTTTGTGGATTTCTCAGTTTTTTGAAGTAGTTCTTCCAATTTTTGCTTTACTTATTTCAAGGCTATGTAGTTAGATACAAAACGCTCATAACTGTTGGATCTTCTGGGTGGATTGTTACTTTAATCATCCTGTAGCGTCCCTGTTTATCCCTATTAATACTTCTGGGTCTTAGGTGTGTTTTGTCCAATGTTAATATTACTATGTCAGCTTGCTTTTGGTTAGCATTTGCCTAGTATACACTGTATTTTCCCATTATTTTATTTTCAGCCTTTCTTCTGCTCTAGAGTGGTTTCCTAACCAGCATGATATTGTATTTTGTTTTGATCCAATATGACGTACTCTGTATTTTAAGAGACAAATAAAATTAATTTAAATTTGTGATGATTGTTGATATATTTAGACTTACCATTTAATTTTGCTGTTCTATTTTCCCTACCTTTAAAAAGTATTCCTCATGCTCTGTCATCTATTCAATTTATAGTTTTCTTTATTCTCCTTTTTTCTTTGATAATTTGGAAACGATAGCTATACTTCTGTTGTTTAACTGGTTCCCTTAATTTTTAAAAGTATGTTTTTATTGATTTTAGAGAAAGAGGAAGGGAGAAGGATAGAGAGAGAGAAACATTAATGAGAGAGAAACATCGATCGGCTGCCTCCTGCACGCCCCACACTGGGGATCAAGCCCACAACCTGGGCATGTGCCCTGACTGGCGATTGAATCAGTGACCTCTTGGTTCATGGGTCCCCGCTCAACCACTGAGCCACACCGGCGGGGCTAAGCTTTTAATTTGTGCTGCCCACAAGATACATTTTTTCCCTCAGAATGTCCCTTTTCATTAACATCCTGTACTTGTTGGATGTGTGCTATACCTCATGGCTTTGATGAATTAATGACTCCGTGTGCCTGGTGACCCCTGGCCTCTGCACACGGAGGACTCACTGGAGGTGACCTGACCCCGCTGTCAGGGGGTAACTTCTGACGTCACTGCCTGCAGATCTTTGCTCCTTGGCTCCTCAGATCTGCAGAGAAGTATCTTCCCCTCCTGCCCAGGTTCCTACGCGCCTGGCTGCCGGGGGGAGGATCCGTATTCACCGTGAAGACCTTCCCTCCATCCCTGCTTCATGCCTGTCCTGCCCAGTGCAAGCCTGTTCTACTCGCTCCGGCCACAAACCATTTGTCTTCTGTTGGGATCGGTTGAGGCAGTCACCTGGGGAGAGGGGATCTTGGTGACTGACTGCTCGTTAAACTGTAGTTCAATCTGCTTTTATCCCTCGACCGTCAGCAGTCAGGCACTCACCACCTGAGCCTTTGGGGGTTCCTTGTGTCCTAGACGCTCCTCACTGCCCGCTTAGCACTCAGTGCTTGGCACCCCTAAGTTGGCATTCACTCACTGGTCTGCTTTCCAATTTCAATAGGATCCCATTTGCTTTGCCATTATAGTATTTTTTTAAAAATATTTTTTATTGATTTTTTACAGAGAGGAAGGGAGAGGGATAGAGAGTTAGAAACATCCATGAGAGAGAAATATCCATCAGCTGCCTCCTGCACCCCCCCCACTGGGGATGTGCCCGCAACCAAGGTATATGCCCTTGACCAGAATCGAACCTGGGACTCTTCAGTCCACAGGCCGACGCTCTATCCACTGAGCCAAATCGGTCAGGGCATCATTATAGTATTTTTAAAAAATATATATTTTTTACTGATTTCAGAGAGGAAGGGAAAGGGAGAGAAACAAACATCAATGATGAGAGAGAATCATTGATCGGCTGCCTCCTGCATGCCCCACATGGGGATCGAGCCTGCCACCCGGGCATGTGCCCTGACCAGGAATCGAACCGTGACCTCTTGGTTCATAGGCCAACGCTCAGCCACTGAGCCACACCAGCCGGGCTGCCATTGCAGTATTTTAAAAATTTCTTTTCTACCCCTTGAAAGGAGTTTCAGGAGGGAACAGGGATAAATACCCGTGTCTCATTTGCTGTCTCTAGCCAGAAGCCCTGACTGTTCTTTTTTCATTTTATTTGGTTCTTTTCGATAGCTCCCCAAACTTCTTAGTCATTTTGATCACAGCCACTTCGTGGTCTCTATCATTTGAGTTCGGGGGGAAGGGGGCCACTCCAGTCCTACGGTTGGTTTTGCCACAGACTCTCCTCTCGACAACTTCTGTTTTGTGATTTTGTCTTTGTGAGCTCACCTGCGGAGACCTTTGTCCGTGGGAACCTGGGCGGCAGGGGGCCGGTCCTGGCCCTCCAGTGAGTGTCTGCATTTGCTTCTGCCCAGTGCCCGGTGGCATTTCCAGCCGGGTACCCCTTTTTGTGTTAAGTTCTCGCTTTCAGAGTCTCCAGGGCACACCAGGGAGCAGGCAGGATAAATGTAAATCCCAAACCCCGGGAGGCTGCGTCTGTGGTACCGATTCCCAGAGCAGCCCTGTGTCCCCCCCCTATTCCCAGACCTGCAGATGAGCCTCCGAGGGAGCTGTCTGAGCAGGGGTGGGGGTGTTTGTTTTTTATCCGTCTCCACCTTTTCCCTGAGAATATGGCTCTGGAGAGTGTGGTTTGGAGACGGGTCTCATTTGTAATTCCTGGCTTGGTGGAGCCCCAGCCTTATTTCTGGTCCCCACGGGGGCTGTAAAGTCCAATCCCCAGGCCGCAGAGACCCACAGCGCCCTGCCCAGGCCAGCCCAGCACAGCCAGGCACCGGCCTCCTGATTCCTGCTCTGGTTTTCAGCTCCTGCTTTGTTTTTATCCCTGGGGAGCTCCCCTCCTTTCTTGCAAGCTCAGCCATGCATTTAAAAGGATGTTTGTTATATTTTAGCCACCATTTCCAAGCAGCATTTTGTAGCAGCAGGGTTTTCTGCTGGGGAACTGACAATACCGCCGGAAATGGGAGTCCTGAGTTCTTTGTGTGTTTCTAATCCCCCGCAGCAGAGCAGGCTCGGAGAGTATTGGGTACCAGAACGGCATTGCCGTTTTCCACCTAATCTGTGGTCTTGCCAAGGGCCACAGCACAGCCAGCCGGGTTCCTCTGGCCACCCTGCTGTCTGGAGCAGGAGTCCCAGAGAGCACTCAGGACCCATCCTGGCCTGGACCCAACCTCCCGCGGGTCCGCTGGGTACCGTCTGATGTCCAGCCAGCCCTCCTGGGCACCCTGCCCTCCAGCCACACACCTGATCACAGGCTCCCTCTTATCCTTCTTTGAACTTGCAGTTCCCACCCCCTGCCCAGGCGGGTGCCCGCCCCAGCCCTCTGCCGCCGCAGCCTGGAGCTTGTCTGGCTGTTTGCTCATGATTGGGCCTCCTCCACCGGACTTGCCCTCCCTCCCTGGCGCGGCCCAGTGCTTTCCTTCTTCTCTGTAGGCCCAGCATCCTCCTGGTAAGGGCAGTAAGGGCGCAAACACCAGGGCAGGGCGCTCAGTAAATGTGTGTCTAAGGCGTGAACCCACAGCCAGCACTCCCACAGCCCGGCTCTGATTGGGGTTTTACAGAATCAAAGCAGCTGTTCCCTGAACACAACCTTCACCTCCCTCCCCCGTGACAGCCCAGCCCTCTGGAGGAGCAGAGCTGACCTCTGGCATTTTAATCGGGAGGTGGCAGGTCATGTGGGTTAAAATGGACTCTAATTAGCTCTCCCTAGAGCAGCACTGGGGCAGGGCGGGAGGGGTGGGGCAGGGTGGCGGGAGAGGAGTGACTTGGTCCAGGCTCCTCCACAGCCCCCCCCACCCCCCATCTCCCTGGTGGGTGGGGTTCCAAGGGCCCGAGTTTGGGAGCGATGTCTTTCCCAAGGGGAACTAGGTGGGTGTCTCCCCGAAGTTATAGCTGCCAGCAACTTTGTCTGCCTGGGCTGAGGGGTGAAATGAAGGTCGCAGTGGATGGCTCAGGGCAAGTTTACAAAGTACTTTCCCTCCGATCTCTCCGAAGGAGGGAACTTGGCCGAGGTCACGGGGTGGGGGCTGCACTATCCCGCAGTGGCCACTGGCCATGTGTCACCCCTGAGCAAGCACTTGAGCTGAGCCTAGTCTGAATGCAGAGGAGCCAAGCGTGACATACACACCAGATCGCGGAGACTGGGCAGGAAAAAGGTAAATGTCTCCTTGGTAATTTTAAACGGTTATAACGTCAATGATAACACTGTGGCTACATTCGATTAACTGCCGATATTATTAGAGCGAATTCCACCAGGTTTATATTCTTTAACTTTGCCTCCAGGAAGCTACCAGAAGGTGTAAAATGTCCCATGTGGCTCGCATTTGTGGCTCGAGTCCTATTGCCACTGGGCAGCCCTGGTCCAGAGTGTGAGCCACGTGACTTCTCAGCAGACTCGCCTCCATTTACCGCCAGCGGCCACCACCAGGCCACCGCCGGCCAGGCAGCAGCTCTGCAGGCTCCGGTCAGACGCCGGGTTGGGTGTCAGCTGCACCACTTCCGGGCTGTCCGGCCGTCCCTTGGGCAAGTCGCCTCACTCCCAGCCCCAGTTTCTTCATCTGTGAATGACTCGGTTGTGCCCACAGGGGAACAGGGGAGTGCTGAGGATCTGAAGAGAACCCTCCCGTTGCTCGTGCGTTGCCCTGTCACAGTGCTGCTGGGCTGTGGGCAGCGCCGGGCGGGACCTGGGCTGCCGTCTCCTGCACAGAGCAGGAGGCCAAGCCTTCTGTGCTGAATGAATGAAGAAGGAATGAATGAAGGAGGGCTTGGTCCATACCACTTACCGCTGCTGATCAATGAAATACTCGCTTTGGCTGTGAAGACAGCCTTTCTCTGTCTATTGTCTGCGTTTGCAGGTGTATCATGTTTGTGAGACGCGATGCCATGGCGCGGGCTGATTTTGAGAACTGCCCCGACCTCTTATGGGATCCCGAGAAAGCAGAGCCCGGGCTAAGTCTTAGGGTGACCCCGGGCGGCAGGAGAGCAAGGAAGGAGAGGGGGAGGAGCAATGGGTGTCCTTCCATAGGGGTGGGGGGGAGGGCCGGAGGCCATGGAGAACGCTAGGATATACAGAATGCCTCCCAGAAGGCAGGGGGAGAGGGGCTCTCCGGCTCCTGGCCGAAGCTTGTTCCAGGCCCTTTCCTCCCCACATGCCTGAGCTTCGCCAGTGGCTTCAGGAGTCATTGGGGAAAACCCCGAGGCGGAAACACATCTGCTAGGGGTGGCACCCTGGCCAGTGCACGTCAGCCCTGTCAGAGGCGGGACAGGGAGCGGACTGTGGCACCAGGGTCTCTTCCATCCCTGATGTTTACAGACACCAAAGGGAACTCATCATTGCTACTAAGGGACGAAGATCAGTAGCTGAACTTAAGGGCTGTGGCATCGACAGGATGGCTATGGCTTACGGGCAATTCTGGAAAGCTAGCTGCAGCCTCATTCATTTGTTCATTCGCGCACTCATTCACTCATTCATCAACCAGTAGTTATCGGACACCGCCTCTGGGTCAGGCCCTGGCCCGCCCAGGAAGGACGGCGGAGAGAGAGGGAGTGAGGATGTCATTGTATCAACCGAGTGGAACCTTCCTAATTAATAAATGAGGAAAGTCGATTGCAAGCGTCAGCCCTTTACCCTTCATTGGTAACAAGGTATCGACGCTGAATGTCACAACTACAAGCTCCGAGGAAGGCTCAGCCTCTTCGCTGGGTCCAGGTCTTGGAAATGAACGCACCGCCCATCCCGCCTCCCTGCCTGCACTCAGCCTGCAGCCCCTCAGGGCCGAGTTGGTGCCAGGCTGGGTGCCAGGGCTGGGGGTGCAGTGGGAATGGGAGGGAGCCCCTGCCCTCGGGAGGCCATGGTCCGAAGGGAGGGAAGGCCATGGTCTGGAGGCAGCGCCAAGCCCGAGGGAGGAGGGGGGTCTTGGAAAGCTTCCTGAAGGAGGTGCAATTGAACATTCACCCCCCAGGTCTCTGGGCCCCAGATGTGAGCTTCTGGCACAGACCAGACCTGGCTGAACCTCATAGCTGGCTGCTTGGCAGAGGACGTTGGCAAACCCGGGCTTGCTCTGGACCATTTGCATATCATTTGCATCTATCTGCATATGCGGTGGCACAGCCTGGTCTCCTATGCATTTAAATTGCAAGTTACTTGTCTCTCTTTGAAAGCTCTCACTTTTTTCCCATGGGGGGGGGGGGGGGTGGCTGGCTCCATTTCCCCTCCTTGTCCTTACAATGCAAGACAGTTGAGTCTCCCCAGCAAGGTGCAAAGCTATAGATGTTGGGGTGTAATATGTGTTCGCGATGCTGGCTTTCAGAGGACTTTGCTGTTTCTAAGGGATCCATGCCAGCCTTGTACAGAAGGGAATATTGGGCATGTGCACCCTGTGTTGCAGATGGGGAAACTGAGGCAGGGAGAGATTTAAGTGAGGTGCCCAACCTCTCTTGCCACATTGGAGGCAGCACCATGGCTAGGGTTCAGGGCTCCCGATTTCTGACTCCGGGTCTAGGGAGTCCTTCGCCTCTTTGTGTGGATGTGCGGAAGGCAGTCAGAGAGGGGCAGGGACTGGCCCGCGGCTACACGCTGGGCCAGGATGCAGCCTGACTCCACAGCTCTGCCTGGCGACCGTGAGCCTCTCTGTGAAGGTGCTTGTTTTGGCTGCTGTGTCAGCGGCCTCTGCTGCGCGAAAGGGTACCATCCCCATAAACTCCGCGAGTACTGACTTCTCCGCCCCTGGGCTGCCGTGTAATCTTGGTGTGTGAGTGTCACCGACTCAGCCCATCCTGTTCCACCGAGACCTGACTTAGCTCAGACTTGAGCTGGCAGGAGTCCTCATGGGCCCTCTGACTGGGGGCTTCATGCTGCCCAGGAGGCACAAGCTGGGCCATCCTAGAGGATGTAGGGTCCCCCCCGCTGCCCCGCACTCAGCAGATGCCCGCTCACATGTCTGTCATAACTAAACTTGTGGATATGCTTGTATCTTTTTTTAAAAAAAATATTTTATTGATTTCAGAGAGGAAGGGAGAGGGAGATAGAAACATCAATGATGAGAGAGAATCATTGATTGGCTGCCTCCTGCACGCCCCCTACTGGGGATTGAGCCCACAACCCAGGCATGTGCCCTTGGCCAGCATCGAACCTGGGACCCTTCAGTCCGCAGGCCGACACTCTATCCATTGAGCCAAACCAGCCAGGGCTCAGCTTGTATCTTAAGATGTATTAACAGAGTGGGATGGGGACTTACCGAAGACCAACTTTGGGTCTAGCTGGCCATCACCTCATGGGAGGATCTTTACGTGTAGGAACCTGTAGTTCGCTGCTAACAACAACGCCCATTTACTGAGCACCTTTGTGCAGGCCTGGTGCCGGGCTTCCGCTCGGGTTACTGCCATTTCTCATCCTGCAAGACAGAGACTTATTCCTGTCATACAAGAGAGGCCGCTGAGGCTCGGTGAGATAGAGGACTTTGTTCAAGGTCATACAGCAAAGTACCAGGGTCAAGGCTCAACATCAGAGGTGGATGGCTCCAGACCCCAGCAAAAGGGACTTCCACTTTCCACTACACCGTATTACTTCCAACGTCAAGCCTAAAACTAGACCTAACGTGAGCACTAACTTATAAGTCTTAGGAGTGATTTACAAAGTGCAGACTCGCTGGTAGTGGATGGGTGGCTTATGTCAGGTTAACTTTCTGCTGGCAACAATTATAAAACCTGAACAAAATATGTAAGACAGAATTGTTTGGAATGACTGGAGAGGGACTAAAATCAGGCAGAAACTGGAGAGGACGTGACCCTTGAAACAAAGAAGCCATACTGATGAGAGACTCGCTGAGCTGGCGTCCCCCCTGACGGCATGTGCTCTCCGGTTGGTGTAGTGCATGGGGGTTAGAACTCCAGCAGAAAGTAGCAGCCTGAGAGGCTGACGAGTAGGAAATTGGAGCTCGGGGCCTCCAGACAGATGGAAATTGAGAGAGAAGAATCCCAGACAAGAGAGCTACAGAGGGAGAAACCTCCCCTCAAATCCCTGGCTGACTGGTGTGGGGCTTGACTCCAAGAAGCCCTGGGAAAACACAGCTGGGAGGCCAGAAATGCTGAGCAGAGACTTCTGCAGCTGCCTGACGCTGGGGAGACGGATTTTCTTGTGTAAGTCTCACCCAGTTCGAGTGGTTTGGTAAACGTATCAGGTTCTTCATTGAGATTCTAGGAGACCATGACTTAGGAGTGAGGATGGAAAGAAACCTTCCAGAACAAAGTCTAACACCAAGCCTCCGCAAGATTAAGGCGAGTGGCCAACAATTAAACAGAAGAATAACATGCAAAATTCTTCAGGGGAAGATGACGCAGTTCAGAATCTCTCCATTGTATCATCAAGATGTCAAGCATAAAATTAAAAATTACTAGATACGGGAAGAAACAGAAGAATGTGACACAGAGACAAGACTTTTTTTTTTTTTTAAGTCAGTAAAACAGGTTCAAAGGTAACCCAGATGTTGGAATTAGTGGGCAGATGTTTAAGTCATTATGGTAAGTTTGTTAAAGGCTCTATAGGAAAAGACAATTATAATGAATAGAGACATGGGACATGTTATGAGTACGTTAGTTTTCTAGGGCTGCCAGAACAAAGGACCACAAACTGTACAACAGAAATTTACCCTCTTGCCGTTCCAGAGGCTACAATTCTGAAATGCAGGTGTTGGCAGGGTTAGTTTTTTTAAAAGTGCAGAGGAAAAATCTGTTCTGTGCCTCTCTCCTAGTTCCTGGCGATGTCTGGCAGTCCTTGGCATTCCTGGCTTGTATGTGCATCACTCCAGTCTCCGTCTCCATCTTCACATGTTGTTCTCTCTGTGTCTCTCTCCCCTTCTTACCAGGACACCAGTCCTATTGGGTTAAGGACCCACTTGCTTTAGTATGACCTCATCTTCACTAATTGCATCTGTAATGATCCTGTTTCCAAACGGGGTCCTATTCTGAGGTACAGGGGGTTAGGACTTCAACACATTCTTCTGGGTGGACATATTCCAACCATAACAAGAGGAGATGAAGAAACTTTAAAAAAAATCAGATTATGCCCGGTTGGTGTGGTTCAGTGGCTGAGCATCAACCTATGAACCAAGAGGTTTGAATCCCGGTCAGGGCACATGCCCGCGTTTCAGGAAGCAGCTGATCAATGATTCTCTCTCATCACTGATGTTTCTATCTCTGTCCCTCTCCCTTCTCCTCTAAAATCAATATATATATATATATATATATATATATATATATATATATATTTTTTTTTTATATTTAAATCAGATCAAAATCTAAACTGAAAAAGACACTACCTGAAATCATTCATTGGATGGGATTAGACCCAATAAAAAAGGACCAGTGACTTTAAAGAAATTATCCACTCTGAAGCACAAAGAGAAAAATGATTGAAAAAATAAATGTAGCCTGAGTAACCTGTAGGACAGGATTAGCAGGCTTTACACACATGTGATTGGAGTCGCAGAGGAGGAAAGAAAGACAATGGGGAAAAAATATATTTGATGAAATAGTGGCTGAGAATGTTCCAAGTTTGACTGAAAAAAAATAATCAAGGAAGCTCAGTGACCCTTAATCAAGATAAATACAAAGAAAAACATACTTAATAAGCACATGATGGTCTGACTGCTGAAAACCAAAGATCAAGAGATAATCTGAGAAGCAGCTGGGAAAACCCCCAAAACAATTATATATAGAAAAACAGTGATGCAAAGGACAACAGACTTCTTATGGAAACAATGCAAGTCAGAAGACAATGGAACAACACCTTGAAAGTGGTGAAAATGAATCTGTTTACTGAGAATGTTATCAGTAAAAATGCCTTTCCAAGTGGAAAAATAAAAACATTCTCAAAGAAATAAAACAGTAAATTTGTTGCTAGGCTTAAGGGAAATGATACCAGATAGAATTTCAGATTTACAGGGGGGAAATAGCACTGGTAATGGCAAATATGTGAATAGATACAAAAGATTATTTAGCTTTTCTGTAAAAAAAATGAGTCGACTTCTTAAAAACAAAAATAACAGTGCCTTCTCTAACACATATAAAAGTAAAATATGTGACCACATTAGCCCAAAGGACAGTGGGGATAAAATGGAATTCTATTTTTGTAATGTTCTTGCAGAATCCATGAAGTGGTGTGTGTCTATTGGAAGGTACACTGTGATAACTTAAGAATGCATATGGTAACCCCTGTGAGAGCAACCAAAAAATCTAAAGAGATACAGCTAAAAACAAACAGAGAATGGAATGTTTTTAAATGCTTGATTAACCCAACAAAAGGCAATCAAGGAGGAACAAAGGCTCAGAGAAGAGAGGGGACAATAGATAGCGAACAGCAAGACCATAAATGTAAAGTCTTCCACAGCAATAAATACATTAAAGGGACCAGACACTCCAACAGAAAGGCAGTATTGTCAGATTCAGTTTGAAAAACATTCAACAATAAAGATTTAAAAATTAAAAAATATATATATAGCCTAAAAAAGAAAGAAAAGAAAAAGTCATGTCTGAGTTCTACAAGCGGAAGAATGAAATGAACGTGTGTGTCCAAGCTCTGAGCACAGGGCCTGGCCCAGTGTGGCTGCTTCTTTAGGGAAAAATCTGAACTTATAAGCCCCGCTTTCCAGGAAGCTCTCCGTGAACTTCCTGTCGGGAGGCCCCGTCGGCCGTCCGCACATCTGGCCTGGCTGAGCATTCATCCACCTGGCCTTTTGTTGAGCATTGTGGATTATTTGTCTACTTTGGGGGAGCAGGGAGCAACCCTCCTCCCTTACCGGCTCCAAAGCAGAAAGGAGGGGAAGATTAAGGCACAAATAAATGCATCCTCGAAGCTGGGACTGCAGCTGTGTTCCTGAGGCTGGCTGGGTCAGCAGCTTGTGGCCAGTGTGGCTGCCTCATGCTGCCCCCCAACCCCCCCCCCCCCAGCCCTCTTCTTCCCAGAGGCCTTCCCTAGGGCTGCTGGTGCGGTCTCCTCCCCCAGGGGAGCTTTGGCTCTGGTCAGAAAGGTCCACTCCTTTCTTACCCCTGGCATCTACCCTCTCGGGTCAAGCCAGGGCCCCCAGCCTTTGGTCAGCAGGTTGTGGGCGAAGGACAATGAGGCAGGGCTGTGGGCCGGGAGACGACAGGTTGCACTGGGCTCCGTCAGCCCTGGGTGGGCTCTAGCACCAGGTTACCCCTTGCTCGTTGGTGATCTGTGTGCATAAGGAAGGGGGGGCCGGGCGACCCTGACCTGCACCCCCGCCAGGCCTTCCTCTCGCCCCACATCTGGCCTCTCAGTTAAATTCAGAGCCTTGAGGACCAAAGTGCTGTTTCTAGCGACTTCCCAACCGCCCAGTCCTCGGTCTCCCCTCCTCCCAACCCCCATATCTAACCCTCCTCCCACAGGGGGTAACTCTGTGTCAGTGTCTAACCCAGAGGCTATTCTTGCCTGTTCGGGTCCTTTACGGAAATGACATCTCTGGCACATGCTGTTTGAGTTTTGTCTGCGCTGTTGGGTGTGGCTGTAGATGGTCCGTCCTTAGGGCTGCCCAGTGGGCCACTGCGTGGAGGGGCTGCCGCTCGCTTGTGCGTCCACTCTACGGCCACAGGGCGTCTGGGGTCATCTCAGTCTGGCTCCGAGGCATCGTGAACGTGAAGGTCACATCCTTCGGTGAAAACACGGATTCGCTGCTGTCGTGTTTGTGCCTAGGAGTGAAGTGCTGGGTGCGAAGGGCGGGCCTCTCAGAGTGAGTGGATCCCCGCACACTTCCCCCGGGGGTTGGACCAGTGTCCATTCCCGCCACAGCACGTGCGTTCCGGTTGCGCCGCGCTGTCCAGCACGTGCTGTGGCCAGTCCTCACGTTAGCTCTCCTGGGGGCTGAAGTGTAGCTCGCTGATGAGTCGCAAAGCTGAGCTCCTTCCCACCGGTTTGCTGGTCGTCTGGGTGTGTCCTCCGGTGACATCCTTTAACCCCAGTCATTTTTCTCTTGAGTTGCCTGCCCTTTTCTCCGTGATTTAAAAGGCCAGTCTGCTCTGCCCCGCACGCTCAAAGCCGCAGTGATCGGGCCACATTTGCACCGTAGCCGGTGACAGGGTTTACAGACAATATGTCGCATCAAAGTAATCCGATTTGAATTGATTTGGTATTTGATTGATCCGTTTGTCCTGGGTTTATGGTATAAGAGCTCCTTCTATAAGAGCTCCAAAGAGTTTGTGGCTCATTTCGTGTTTGCACGTGCGTAGGTAACACCACAGTGAAAATCATCTCAGGCAACGTGAGGGCCCCTGCGATCCCCTCCTCCTCTTGGTAAGCACGAGGTTTTCAAAACACGACGCCAGCCTGGCAGTGCCCTGCATGAGGCATCTCAGAGGCTCCTTCGCCCGCCCTCCGGCCTCCCGGGCTCACCGGGCACCTCTGCCTGCTCCGGGGTCAGGCACTGAAGCTGTTGCCTCTGTCGGAACCAAGGCCTCTCACAGCCCGTGATCTCTGGGCCCCCAGTTCCTGCTGCTCCCGGCCTTGGGCCCGCCTGTGCCTGTGGCCACCCGCTTTGCGTAGAGTTTGTTCCTTGCCCAGGCTCTGCTCAGTGGTCACTTCACAGGGCAGCCCTCCCTGTGGCCCTGGAACACTGTCCCAGCTGACACTTTCCTCCTTTGCATAATCTCAGCTGCGATATTTGTTTATTATTATTATTATTATTATTTCAAAATCCTCACCTGAGGACACGTTTTTCATTGATTCCAGAGAGAGAGGAAGGGAGAGAGAGAGAGAGAAGAAAAAAAAAAACATCAATGAGAGAGAGAGCTATCCACTGGATGCCTCCTGAACACACCCCAACCGGGTACCAAACCTGCAACTTGGCTGCGTGCTCTGACCGGAATGAAACCCATGCGACCCTCCAGAGCGAGGGCGGACGCTCTGACCACTGACACCTCTTTCTGAGCCAGTATTAAATGTGGCATTTCCCCTCCCAGACGGCAAGTTCCGTGAAGGCAGGGACGCATCCTCCCCACCTTTCTTTCTCGGGTGCCTACGCGGGGCTTGGCCTTTGCCGGGTGCTCAGCAGAGGTTGCTGAGTGATTTCACCGCCTGAGCTGGTGCCACCTCCTCACTGTGTTGGTGCTGAAAGGCCGGGAGGGCCCAAGGTCCCATGTAGCGAAGGGCAGAGGAAGATGACATTTCTAAGCGACGTGCTGTTGTGCTCACTGTGGACTGACGTGCAGCTGTGAGAGTAACACAGAGGGCTCCCAGGTGCCTTTACCGGGTCCCCCATGGGATGCCCAGCAGAACCACGGGACAGCATCTCGCGGGGGTGGCGGTGACACAACCCCGGGCCTTCGGCCTTCCCAGCTCTTCCAGGCTGACGGAGACTCTTCCGTGAGTGCGTTCAGTTCTGTACACTCTTATCCCAGGTTTGCGCTTCCTGCACCTCAGTCAGAATCCAGAACACTCCCCTCGCCACCAGGTCCCGCCTCCTGTTCTCCTATGGCCACACTCCCTCTCTCCCGCTGTCCCTAATCTGTCCTCCATGGCTAACATGTTATTTCAAAAGTGTTATCTAAACAGAACAGCGAGTGTGTCACCTTTTGGGCTTGCCCCGCCCCGCCATCTCCCCGCCTTACACAGACACCTCTTTCTGAGCCAGTATCAACTCTGCAGATCTCAGAGCCCCAGGCAGGGGAGGGGAGGGCTGTTATTCCCATTTTACAGCTGCACAAACTGAGCCCCTGACACTCCAGGGCCAGCACTCTGGGTGACCACCGCTCCCTCCCACAGCAGGGAGGAGGGCTCCGGTGGGGTGGTGGGGTGGTGGGCTGGGGCCAGGATGCAATGGCCTTGAGCCTTCCTCACCCCGCTGTGACCCAGCCTGCCCTCTGCCTGCCCTCTGTGTGTGTGTGTGCTCTGTCCCTCCCAGCTCCTCCCCAGGGCCGTCTCATCCCTCCACAGTGAGAAGGGACTGGGGGCCGCTGGGTCCCAGTCCGCTGGCTTGAGGCCCCGCTTGGCCCTGAGAGCAAGGTGGCCCTGGCCCTCAGGCTCCCCCGGGTAGAAGGGGGAGGGGAAGGATCGCACCCTGCAGATCCGTGAAGATGCAATGAGGCAACGTGCGAGGAGCAGTCGGTAAGTGCCAGGCGCAGAGTGAGCCCCCAGCGCACGCCGCCCGAGGCCCCATTTGGCAATGAATTATGTATGGCCTTCTGGCAGCCGCTCGCCGGGCTGGCGTTCTCCAGGCTTCTCCCGGCCGCTCTGCCGCTAGGCGCCAGCTCCCCGGTGGGGTGGCAGCGTCCTTTGTCTCCTGCAGGGCCCTGACCGGGTCTGCCGGTGGCTGATTTCTCTGTGCCCACAATGCCCGTTTGACAGGCTGGAGGACCAAGGTCTGGGGTCAACTCAGACACATGATGATGAGGAGGATGAGGATGAGGATGATGATGGAGCAGCAGCGTCGATAACAACAGTGATGGTGATGGTACCAGCTGGGCTTTATTGTGCCTTTTCGATGGACCAGGCACATTTAATGGACAGTTGTTCGTTCAACAGAAATTGGAGCGCCCACCCCTGCGGGCACTGTCCCAGGTGCTGAACACTTGGGCTGCAGTGGGTCCGCGTCCTGCCCGCATGGAGCTAAGGTTCTAATGTGGGAGAGCAGGCAGCGACTCAGTGAGCAACTGAGGACGTTCTGTGTCAGCTGGTGGGGCCGTGAAGGAAGAGAAAGCGGGGGGTGGGAGGAGACAGGACCTTCAGGACAAGCCTCGCTAAGGAGGTGGCATTTGAGTAGAGCCACAGGGCCCTGAAAGGCATCTCACGAGATGTCTGGGGAAGGAATGTTCTAGAAAGGAGCAACAAGTGCAGAGGGCTTGGGACAGGACGTGAGCCTGTGTCTGAGGCACCACAGGCCGGCTGGTGTCATGGGAGGCAGCGAATTCTCAGGGCAACCTTGTGAGCGTCCTCCTTTTCTTTCTTTCTTTGTTTTTACTTTAAATATATTTTTATTTCAGAGAGGAAGGGAGAGAGAGGTGGAAACATCAATGATGAGAGAGAACCATTGATCAGCTGCCTCCTGCACGCCCCACACTAGCGATCGAGCCTGAAACATGGGCATATGCCCTTGACCAGAACTGAACTCAGGACCCTTTAGTCCGCAGGCCAACGCTCTAGCCACTGAGCCAAAGCAGTGAGGGCTGAGCTGCCTCATTTTTGAGAGGAGAAAATTGAGTCCGGGTTTATTTATAACTAGAGGCTCAGTGCACAAAAATGTGTACGCTGGCGGGAGAGGGGATTGGGGGGTGTCCCTCAGCCGCACTTGTGCCCTCTCACAGTCTGGGACCCCTCGGGAGATAACCACCTGCTGGCTTAGGCCCGCTCCCCAGGTGGCAGATGGCAGGCCCGATCCCTTGGTGCCTGCCCCGCCTCCCTGGGTCTCACACACGGCAGGGCTGATCCAGGGGCTGGGGCGCCGCCCCAGGGCGGGTCACACACGGGATGCCCGGACGGCAGCCGGGTGGGCCAGCGGATTGGTGCTGCCCCGCCCGGCCACCCCAGGTCGGGTTGCACACAGACACCCACCGACCCAGGTCGCAGATAGCAGGCCCAGATGGTGGCGGGGAAGGCGGGATGGCGCTGTCCCGCCCTGCCTGTAGTATGCAAATTAGCCTCCATCTTTGTTGGTGGTTAATTTGCATATCGTGCTGATTAGCCAATGGGAGGCATAGTGAAGGTACGGTCAATTACCATGTTTGTCTATTATTAGATAGGATCTTTGTTCATATGCGTTGCCGCAGACAGGTTTATGTCTGATTACAGGGGCTGCCCCATGCGTCAGTGGGGGACTAGGAAATGTGTGGCATGTGTCTTTCCACAACTGGAAACGTTCTGAGTGCGGGAACTGTCTGTCTGCCAGGGATTTGGGGTCAGGGATGGGGAGCTTGTGTGTGTGGGTCTTCATGTTCCTGCCGCGGACCGTCCCCACCTGCCTGTGTCACCGTCTGCTCTCGTTTCCCTCCTTCACCAGCCCGTAACATCCCAGGACAGCATTTCACCGCCCACAGACAGGAGGTGCTGTCTCTGCTGGCCCACAGCCCCCCTTCCCCCGCCATAGGCCCATGCTGGGCGTTCCAAGTCAAGTCAAGGCCTGAGGAGCCACGACACAGGCCCCTGGCCGCATGGCCCCGAGGCAGGCCACGGTGGCAGGCACGGGGCTCATCATGGATCTGCCGGATCGGCCGTGGCAGGCTGAGAGATGCTCAGGCCCAGTGGCTTGTGCTGCTGACATTTGCCTCGACAGCTGGGCGATGAATGAATGGCGAGCATCCCCCTTCCATCTCTAACTGGACGTGAGAGGTTCGTGGCAGCCCAGGAGCAGGGAGGAGGTGAAGAATCAAAATGGCTCTGCAGGGGGAGGAGTGGCCGGAGGTGAGGACGAATCTGCTGGGAAGGAAGAGCCACTCACAGGGGCCTCCTCCCAGCCTCCTGGCCTCCAGGTTTGCTTTCTAGACCATCCTGCAAAGGTTCCAGATGATTCTCCCTCGGTCCTCCTCCTCCCTTAGCCGCCACACTTCGTGGCCGCCTGTACCGG
Organism: Myotis yumanensis; assembly: GCF_028538775.1. Taxonomy (NCBI): domain Eukaryota; kingdom Metazoa; phylum Chordata; class Mammalia; order Chiroptera; family Vespertilionidae; genus Myotis; species Myotis yumanensis. The sequence goes on from NW_027223763.1 coordinate 4,681,796, forward strand.
CCTCTGAAGGCCCACTTCCTGCAGGAGCACACTGGCTACCCTCACCTGCAAGGCTGGTCCACGCATGGCCCGGCTGGCTCTTCCTCATCCTCCAGGGCAGGGTTGGCTCCACCTCCTGCAGAAAGACTTCCTGGATGTAGGGCCCCTCCCCTGACTCCCAGGCCCTGGTCCCTGGCATCAGCAGAAGCCCCTCCAGATGGAAACTGGCTGACTGGCCAGTCCACTCCGGGCCGTGGTCTCAAGGACAGAACCCACGTTGGCTTCTGTCTCTCCCAGCCTGGCTGGAGCTGTGTGCCCAGGAAGGGCTCACGGAAGCCCAGAGGGGGGAGTGGGAAATGGGATGGCAGTGTTTATTGAGCTTCCACTCCATGCCAAGCCCCATGACACGGAGTTAGATCCGCATCCTGCTGCACCCGCCGCCCTGGGCTGTTCCCTTTTAACCTGTATAATGGGCACAACCCTCGGTCCTTTCTAACAGTGCTGTGAGGACAAAGGAATGGTTCATGCCAAGGGCTCCTCTCAGCCCCAGGCACTCAGTAAGCATTTAACTGTTCCTATTACTGGTGGTTAGTGGGGTTCCAGAGCCAGCCTCTGGGGCTTCAAATCCAGGCTCCTCCACTTACTGGCTTTGACTTTAGGCAAGTTACTTAACCTCTCTTGGCCTCAGTTTCCTCATCTGTAAAATGGGACAAATCATAGGCTTTCTCTCTCTCTCTCTCTCCTGCCCTGCCTCCCTCCCTCCCAGGGCTGTTGGGAGTATTAAATAAGTGAACATGTGGACGATTTGCAGTGGCTGGAGCTGGAAAGGGGCTGAGCAAACACTGGATGGTATCATTACTGTCTCAGGGTCACCCCAAGGGCCTCAATTCTGACTCCAGCAGGGAGACTGGAGCTTCTGGGGAATCTTCCAGAATTGCTGATGTGAGTCGGGGCAGGAATGGGCTTTAGAACTGGTGAACATTGACCTCCCACCCCTGTATCTCCTGAAGCTGCTCCATCCATGTCTGATGGTCTTTGTCACCAGAAAGTTCTTCCTTGTACCGACCCTAGGTCCCTCCGAGGCTGGTTTCTCTGGGTTCCCATCCAGGCCTGGATGGGAAGAATCCCAGAGCCTCCCAGCTCGGCCCAGAGTCCAGTGAGGTGAGCAGTCCCCAGCCCCTGGGGTGGGGGTGGGGGTTGCTGGGCTCAGTCTCCCCAAATGTCTCCCAGCCAGAGCCAAATGCAAAGACACCTCTGTCCCCTGCATTTCAGGCCTCGGGGATGGACAGGGTGAATGTGCGCCTGAGGGTGGGAGGGGGGGAGGGAGAGAGAAGTGAGGGTCCTTGCAGGAGGGAGGCAGGACAGGGGACAGGCAGCCCGGAGGGGAAGGGCTGTGGGAAAGGGAGGGTGCGGGGCCGGCCGCAGGGCTGGGAAAGGGAGCCAGGGAGGCCTGAGCACCGGAGAGGGAGGCTCATACCAGACACTGTCTAGACGCTGCAATTATTGTCAGCGCAGAACACCCAGGCTCTGCCGGCTCAGCTGAAAGGAGCTTAACAAAGAGCTGAGCGAGGAAGAAAGCAGGAGAACAGCGCCCTCGGAGCCGGCTCCTCGCCTGGGGGGCTCTTTCTCTGCCTGGAGACCCCCCTTTGTGCTCCACAGAGATGCCCCACCAGGCCAGGGTCACGTGTGGGTTTGGGGGCGGGAGAGTAGGGTGTCCTGCGGGGGGGGGGGGGGGGATGCCTTTTGCACTTGCGGTTCCTGGTTTAGACGGTCGTGGCAGCGGGGACCAGGAGAGAGCAGCCAGGGACTCGGAAGCCCAGGCCTCCTCCCCCTCCTTCCCGCTGCTGTGTGGCGCCGGCCAGTTACGCATTTTCCTGAGCCTTGGTTTTCTCATCTGCAAAATAGGCACAATAGCACCCGCTGGCCTGTGCAGAGGTGGTGGTAAGCCGACTGCTCTCCAGTCCTGGAGCCCATGCCCCTCGCCATCCTGCAGGGCCCCAAGGGACAGGCCACTTCCCTCGCTCAGGGCCTGACCGCCAGCCTTTCTCTGTCTCAGATGAAGAAACTGGGGCACACACAGGCCAGAGCTCGCGGCCAGTCGGCAACGGGTTTGGACTCAGGTCCGTGTGTGAATCTTAGCCATGACTTTCAGATGTGCACCTGACATGGGAGTGGGAGGGCTAGTGGTAGGTGGCAGGACTGATGCACAAGTAATCCACGAGCCTGCAGGTGGGGTCAGCGCCGCGGGGGCCAGGCCACTACCCCAGTGCTGTCTGGGACTGGGCCTCTGCCGAGCCACTGAGCCCTGGGATGACGGGCAGCTCTGGGCTGAGCAGACCAGCCCTCCCATCCCGGGAGGGGACAGACCGGCCCTGAGAGGGAAGTGGGCGTGCTGGCCCCAGGACGCTGTGACCAGGCTCTCCGTGCCCTGCAGTAGCTACCGGTACGGACATGGCCCTCCGGCCAGTAACCCGGCACCCCCCCTGGCTCCTCGGGGCGGGGTCAGATGCTGGTCCTGGCTCCGGAGCCACAGGGTGGGCGGTGAAAGCCATGGTGCTGGATGGCAGAGCAATGGCCGGGGGCTGTGGCCACATCCAACCACATCCTCTAGTCTGGCCTGGTCAGGCTGTTCCTGGTCATGGACGGGTTGGGTGTGACCCTGGGTCCTGCCTCAAGTGAAGGGCAGGACACTCTGTCCAAGGGGCACACAGTCACTGTCACACACTCACACCGCAGGCTGCCCCAGCTGGGCCCCTGACACCCCAGTCATACAAATGCCCTCTCTCGCTTTGGGGTGCAGGCACCGGCTGCGGAGACTCAGCGCCACCCCTACCCCGGCCCCAGCCACCCGTTTGCTGAGCGCCCTCACTGTGTCCAGTGCTGGAAAGTACCCTCGGTGCCCACACTTGCAGCTCAGCAGTGACCCCTTTGCCTGCAGTCAAGGCCCAGCATGACCCAGACTCAGCCCCTCTTTCTGGAAGATTCCACGGTACCACAGGTGGGTTCCCTTTGCCCTTCTCCTCTCTGTGCCTTGCTCAAGCTGTTCCCTCTGCCTGTGTCCCCCTCCCCCCAATGTCCCAACACCAATGCCTGACCTCTCAGCCTTGGCAGGGAGCTGGTGCCAGGATCCCTTGTTGGGCAAGCCAGAGCCTGGCACCTCCCTGATACCTCCTCGGCCTCCTTCAACACCCCCTCCCGCCCACCATGGCACACGAGCTCCTGTCCTCTGTCCCTCCCGCGTCGGGGGCCAGCCCGGCCTCCCTCTAACCCAGAGGCTACAGCCCGGAGCCAGGCTGCCTTCTCTCTCCCAAGACCTGGGGACCACCTCCCTGCACCCACTCCTGTCCCCTCCTGTCCTGAGTGAGCTTTGCAGACCTGGTCTCCTCTCTCTGCTCTGGAAACTCTTCCAAAGCTCCCAGCTGCCTCCAGGGCAAGGGCCACAGTCCTGGGCCACACCCATCCTCTCTCTGATCCGCTCTCAGGCTCTCGGGACCCCATCCACACAGTCCATCCCAGCCCCCATCCACGCGGTCCCAGCCTCTCTTCCCTCTTTAGCTGTCCTGGTCCTCAGGCCCCCCTCCCATAACCCTGCGGAGGTCCGGCCCCTGGGACCAGCCTTCCCAGCCCTGCACGGTCCCCTCCCAGCCGGATGCCCACTTGTCATGATTTGATGCATTATTCATGAAGCCTGTGCAGGACTGTGAGCCCCATGTGGGCCGGCTCTCGTTTGTCACTGTGTCCCCAGCACCCTCCCTCAGGCCCCCTCTCCAGGCTTGGTTTTCAGTCCCATTCAAATCCTAAGGCAGGAGAAAGGGGGCCCCATCCCTAGGAGGCCATGAGGTTCAGGACCGCCTGCCTCGCTCCTCCCCCGGGTGTCCCCATGTCTGTGTAAAGGCTGCAGGCTGGACAGCACGCTAGGGCAGGGCTGTAGCTGCCTTGTGCCCCCCCACCCCCACCCCACTCTTCAAGCCCCAGTGCCGGCCAGAGCCCTGGGCTGCTGGTGCCCAGCAGGGCCGTTCTCAGCCCCAGCACAGGAAGGCGGGTGGGTGGCCGGAGGTGGTCCTGCAGGAGAGCTTCACAGAGGGTGCAGGGAGGGGCGAGGAGGGTGGCAGCGCCCCCTCCCATCCAGGCCCCTCCCAGAGACCCTGCCAGCTGCCTCCCCAACTCCAGCAGGCCCTGCCTCTCCTCCCCTCCCCTCCATCCGGCCTCAGCCAGCCCTCGCCTCCCTGCCCTTCCCCCTTCCCTCCACTTCCCTCTGCTCTCCTTCCTTTCCCCAGCCCCGCCCCCTCCCTCTCCCCCTTCTCTGCTCTCCTTGCCTCCCTTCTCCTCTCCTCTCCTCTCCTCTCTCCCTGAGTCCTTCTCCCTCGCCTCCTTCCTTTCTTCTTCTGGGTTAAAAATAATCAACTTTCTGGGAAGCAGCAGCTCCTGCTGAGCGCCCTCCCCACACTGGGAGCCCCTGAGAATAGCTTTCTGCGGTTCTCAGCTCCAGCCCCTCCTCCCCCTCCCCCCACCCCCTCCCCGCGAGCGAGCTGACTAATAAGCCGGCCGCGGCCGCCGAGCCAGCTCGGCTGGAAAGGCATTAAACCGCTTCTTGTCCAGACTGCGGGCCGGTGCGCAGCCCTGCAGGCCGGCCCGGAGGGGCGCGCAGCCCTGGCCGCTTCCCGGCCTGGAGCTATGAGCCGCTCGTGTCAGACCCTCGGTCAATATCGATGGTTGCATGAACCCTGCCCTCTGCCCACCAAGCCAGCTGCTTCTGCAGCTCCTGCGGGGCTCGGTGGCAGCGAAGGGGCATCTGGGGAGCGTCGGGCGCGCACACCCAATGGGTGGGGAGAGGCTGCTGCGTCGCAGCCACGTGGAGGGTGTGGCTGCCGGGAAGCCTCGCTGCGCTGGGCCCGGAGCTCCCAGCCCACCCCGCCCCACCCCCGGGGGCGCTGGGCACCCCAGGAGGGCCAGGGCCGCGCCATAAACGTGTAGGCCAAGGGCAGGGAGGGACCCCAAACTGTCCTGAGACCCAAGGACGCCCACGCTGGTCTGGCCTTCAGTGATCATCGTCGCCCATCTTGCAAACAGGGAAACTGAGGCGAGGAGGCAGCTTGTCTCCGGGTTCCTGCCGCCGACGTAAGAGGAGACCTTAGAAACGAAAAGGAAAGGAAGAGGCCCTAGGTCCTCCCGGGGGGCTGCGGGGGTGGGGGAACATCAAGGTCGAAGGTGAGGAGTAGGTGGGGGAGTAGGTGGGGGGAGGAGGACCGCGAGCCCCGCAAGTCCCCGCCGGCTCCGCCCACTCCGCGCGGCCGGCATTACCTCACCGCCGCGCGCGCCCATTGGCTGGTTCTCCTGGAGGCCGGCCCAATGCGGCGGCGCCGTTAACCCTCCCCGCACTGCGGGCTCGCCCGGCGCCGCCGCCCCACGTGGCCCGGAGGCCGCGGAGACCCGGGAGACGTAGCGCGGAGGCGGGTCCGCGACCGGGGAGCCCAGTGGTCTGCGCACTGGCTCGGGCAGCCGGGCGTGGGCCTCGCCCCCGGACAGGCTGTGTGACCTTGAGCAGCTGGCCTCGCCCCCCTGAGCCTCCTTCCCATCCCGTGTTTTCTCAGCTGGAAGAGGGGATGATGTAACGCCTGCCTCCCTGATTCCTTCCCGCACTCGCCGAGCGCCCACACACGTGGGCTCCCGGTCCACGCCGAGAGGCACCGTTATGATTCTGGGTTTTCAGAGAGGAGGCCCGCTCAGAGCAGCGAAGCCGCCTCCCAGGGTCACACAGCGAGGAAGCCACCGAGCTGGGATGTCACCCCAAGTCTGTGTGGGTTCTGAGCCTGGACCCTGCTCATTGCAAGATCCTGCTTCTGCCGCCGGCGGCGGCTGCTTCCAGGAGCTTCCAGTCCCGTGCCAATCAAACCACCATGTGATCCATTGACACCTGAGACAAGCTGGAGAGCCAGGGCCTGGAGGGAGGGAGGACTGCCTGGAGGAGGAGGAGCTGCCGTTGAACCTTCAAAGGGGGAGGCAGACAAGGACCGAGGGACTGGACAGACACGTGAGGGCACATAGTGGGGTCCGGAAGCTCTGAAGGGAGCCTGCAGAATCCCCTGGGGTCAGCTGCTAGTCCAGGGTCAGCCAGGGGAAGCTGAGGTGCAGCTCTGGAAAGCTCCTGGGGGCAGAAGCACAAGCAGAGGCTCCCATGTCGCATGTCTCAGGATTTGAAAGTCATAAATCAAACCAACAAACTGCTATAAAGTGTGTTCTGACCTCCGTCTTGACAAATACACCTTCCTGAGGACAGATACACCTGGAGGCTGGGGTTGTGCTTAGAAGTCTGGGCTCGGTGCTGGAAGCTGCAGCGGGAGCGCGGTGACCCTGCCCGCGGCCTCCCGCTCGGCCGCCGTTTTCTTTCCGCCCCAGCTCCCATCCTCTCCCCAGAGGGGTTGGCAGTTCAGGTGTGGACACTCCAGCCGTGAGTGCGGACTCTGTCCACGCCCCTGCCAGCAGCCACTCCTCAGCCAGCCTCGGGCTTAGGGGCGCCCGAACAAACGGGCAGCTCAGACCACCTGCAGGAGGAAGGACCCAGGAAATGGATGGGCCATCGAGCAGGGACTTCCAGGGCCCAGTTGTGCAGATCACAGATCTGGTTGGGCATGTCTCCTTAGTCGCAGGGATTCCTGGCCCCATGAGGAAGGACACGGTGCGAGAGGCCAGAGTGTGCCCACTAAAGCCTAGGACTCAGGTCCAAGGGCGCTGCTGAGGTCCCTGGTGCTGTGCAGCTGCGGGGGGGAGGGGGGGGGAACAGGGGGCGGACTCAGTTGGATGCAAGATCTCCCTTCCTCCTTGAACTTGCTCCCGATCATCACATCCAGCCCTGAACTCCAACCCTGGCCTGATCCTAGGCGCCATCCCCAACTCCTCCTTCCCACCCCCAGCCCAGTACTTACCAAGACCTGAGGAGTGACCCACCTAAAGAAGCCAGCTCCCTTCACCCCTGCCCGCTGCCCTTGCCACCATCCAGACTGGGCTCCCAGGCCCCACTCTCTGCCCATCTCTCTGTCCAATGTGCGCTACCTGCTGGCCAGACAGACCTTTGTTAATGCACGCGGATCGCTGCCTTCCCTCCCTAACCGTCCCTGGCTCTCCAACTCGATGTTTCATTCCCAGCTCCGATGCCTGGCTCCCCTCAGCCTCTCCGCCCCCTCATCACCTTCGGTTCTGAGCTCTGGTCACCTGCACCTCCTCTCCGGTCTGGGCAGCATGTTCTGTCCGCTCCCAGGTCTGCCTGCATGTTATTCCCTCTGCCTACAACAGTGCTTTCTGCTCCCCGTCTTGCCAATCTCAGCCTAAGTGTCCCCACCCTGGGGCACCCTCCCTGGACCCCTGGGCCAGCAGAAACCTGTGGTGGGTTTTCTCCGTATATGCCCGAAAGGTGTCCTGGCACAGAGAGGGGTAACTGTGTGTGGCACCTAATGAGCTGACTAGCTCTGGGGTTACCTGTTCCAGATGTGTCTCCCACCTGGACAGTGAGTGCCAGAGGGCAGGCCTGTCCGTCTTATTTGCTGCTCCATCTTCAGTGTTGGCACTGAAGGTTCCCTGGACAGAAGCCAGGCGACAGAGGACGGTCCCTGTTGGTTGCATGCTCACCGTTCAGGGCCCCCTTTCTAAGCGTACATGTGGAGTCACTCACTCATTTCTCACAACGACCTTCGAAGTAGGAACTATCATTCTCTCCTTTCTACCGAATGAGGACACTGAGGCACAGGAGAGTTCGGAGACTCGGCTCACAGCTGGCAAGCAGCAGATCAGATGTGAACCCGGGCAGTTCCAAATACCACGATGGGGGTGGGGGCGAGATGAGAGGCAATGAGCCCGGAGGAGGGGCACTAATGCAGCTTTGGCGTGTGTTGTAAGGTCTCTGTGTGAATGTGTGTGTGTGTATTGTGTGGTCAGGGTATGTAAGATGTGTATTTTGAATGGTGAATGTGATATATGTGTGGTATGTGTGCCTGCGGCCTATGGAGTACATGAGCGTGGATGTGTGTGTGTGTATGCACATGCCTTTGTGTTGGTGATCTCTGTAACAGGGTGTCTCTGCCTGTGTGTGGTGTGATCTGTGTGATGTGGGGAGTGAGTGCTGGTGTGTGTGTGTGTGTGTGTGTGGTGTGATCTGTGTGATGTGGGGAGTGAGCGCTGGTGTGTGTGTGGTGTGATCTGTGTGATGTGGGGAGTGAGTGCTGGTGTGTGTGAGTGTGTGTGTGTGTCTGTGTGTGTGTATAGTGCAGCCGTGGGCAAACTACGGCCCGCGGGCCGGATCCGGCCCGTTTGAAATGAATAAAACTAAAAAAAAAAAAAAGACCGTACCCTTTTATGTAATGATGTTTACTTTGAATTTATATTAGTTCACACAAACACTCCATCCATGCTTTTGTTCCGGCCCTCCGGTCCAGTTTAAGAACCCATTGTGGCCCTCGAGTCAAAAAGTTTGCCCACCCCTGGTATAGTGTGATCTGTGTGATGTGGGGAGTGAGTGCTGGTGTGTGTGTGTGTGTGTGTGTGTGGTGTGGTCTGTGTGATGTGGGGAGTGAGTGCTGGTGTGTGTGTGTGTGTGTGTGTGTGTGGTGTGATCTGTGTGATGTGGGGAGTGAGTGCTGGTGTGTGTGTGTGTGTGGTGTGATCTGTGTGATGTGGGGAGTGAGTGCTGGTGTGTGTGTGTGTGTGTGTGTGTGTGTGGTGTGGTCTGTGTGATGTGGGGAGTGAGTGCTGGTGTGTGTGTGTGTGTGTGTGTGTGTGGTGTGGTCTGTGTGATGTGGGGAGTGAGTGCTGGTGTGCGTGTGTGTGTGTGTGTGGTGTGATCTGTGTGATGTGGGGAGTGAGTGCTGGTGTGTGTGTGTGTGTGTGTGTGTGTGGTGTGATCTGTGTGATGTGGGGAGTGAGTGCTGGTGTGTGTGTGTGTGTGTGTGTGTGTGTGTGTGATGTGGGGAGTGAGTGCTGGTGTGTGTGTGTGTGTGTGGTGGTAACTGGGACACTCCCCAGGGGAAGCGCTAGGAGAGATGGAGGAGATGTTAACCAGGAAATGGGAGAGGAGAGACAGTGCTCTGGTCAGAGGGGAGGGAACAGCCCTTGCGAAGAGGCGGCCTGGTGCACTGGAGGACTTGAAAGGGTGCAGGAAGAGGGGGAGAGGAAGAGGGAGGCAGGGATGTGGGGGCGGCAGGGCAGGCCCTTCTCTGTTGGCTGCAGGGTGCATGGGCAGGGCTGCGGAGGAGCTGAGAGGGGTTGAGCCGCACTAACCAGGGGAGGGGTGGTCCCGGACCGGGGCCAGATGCCGCCTGGGATGCAGCATCCGGGAGGCGCGTGGTCTAGGACTCCAGACCTGAGCCTAGTCCCTGCTCAGCTCCCGAGAGCAGTAGGTTCTTAGTTCCCATCTGCAAGATGGGTCCCAAGATTACGTGCCAAAGGCCCAGGAAAGAGGCTGGGAACTGCAAATGTTGTTGGCGGACTCTCTCCGGGCCGCTCTGGTGAAGGGCTGGGCAGCATTTGCTAACAAGTTTCCTAGCACTCAGAGACCAGAGGCTCTGGAGATGGCAGGCCTGGCGCAGTGCTCAGCTGTTAGCACTCGCTTACACACACTCCTGTTAGCACAGGAGGGAAGGGGATGCGGAGGGAAGGGGATGAGGAGGGAAGGGGATGCGGAGGGAAGGGGATGAGGAGGGAAGGGGAATGAGGAGGGTCAGGGGATGCGGAGGGAAGGGGATGAGGAGGGAAGGGGATGAGGAGGGAAGGGGATGAGGAGGGTCAGGGGATGAGGAGGGAAGGGGATGAGGAGGGGAAGGGCGGGGCGAGTGGGAGTCAGAATTTGAACCCAGGTGACGGCTGCCAATGTGATAGCAGTTGCCCAGTAGCCTTCACACTGCAACTCGTCTTTTCTCCTCTGATCCTCTCCCCTCACAGAGTCCACGAGGTTATTATACAGGATTTCGCTCCTGTTTTAGAGATGGGAAAGCTGGCCGGATACCTATGGCCCGGCCAGGACTCCAGCCCAGGCGTCCTGGTCCTGCTCCCAGCATTCCACCCCCTTGAATGGCCCGTGGGGGGTTTCTCAGCATATGCCCTCAAGGTGACCTGGCACCTGAGGGGTAACAGGGTGTGGCCCCCAGAAAGAACGGGGAGCTGGGGGCCCAGCTCTAGTGCCCACCTACTGTGTGGCCCCGGCTCTGGGCCTCGGTTCAGCCGCTGCACAGTTCGCTTCAGTGGTTCTCAACCTTCCTAACGCCGCAACCCTTTAACACAGTTCCTCATGTTGTGGTGACCCCCAATTCCATGGTTACAAATTGAACATCATTAAAGCATAGTGATGAATCACCAAAACAATATGTAATTATATATGTGTTTTCTGATGGTCTTAGGCGACCTCTGTGAAAGGGTCGTTGGACCCCCGAAGGGGTCGCGACCCACAGGTTGAGAACCGCTGGGCCTTGGGGAGCCTGGGCAGGTGGTTTTGCTCAGTGGCAGATGCGGACACTGCAGTCCTGAGAGCTTAAAGGGTTTGCGCAGGTCGGCCCCGCCCCATCAGGTGACCTGGGTTCTGACCTGGAACCCAGGGTGTGCCCTGCACTGCGGTCGCCTCCCCAGCCCCCTGGAGCGACGTCCGGTCCCCGGCGGCCGCCGCGCCTGGCCGGCCGCCCCCCGCGGTTCCTGGCCCCGCCGGTTTGACGTCAGGCCGGGCCAGCGGGGCCCGGCGCTGCACAAACAGACGGCGTGGCCCGGCCGGGGGCGGCGATGACTCAGGGTCCCGAGACGCGCCGGGAAGCGGAAAGTTTGGTGCCGATGACATCACCGGCCGCGAGGGCGAGGGCGGGAGGGGCCGGCTCCGGGAAGCGGCGGCCTGGCGGGCGGCCCGGCCCGGGGCCTGGGCGGAGGGGCGGTCGCGGGGCGGGAGCTGGAAGCCGGGACCGAAAACGACCCCCGCCCAGCCCCCGTTCCCGAGCCGGCCCGGAGCCGCAGCCGCGCCTGGAAGCGCCGCACTCCCCAGCGCTCCGGAGGCGCCGCATCCAGCCTGCTGCGTCCCTGCATGTTAATTACCGCCACATTAATATTCATGAGCCGGGACTCGAGGGGACCGCGGGCTGTCACTTCCCTCGCCCGCGTACCCCCACCCCTGCACCCCCCTCTTCCCGGGCTGAGTCTTGGATTTTTCCCTCCTGCTCCCCGCCCTGCCCCGCCCGCGCCAACAGTTGGTGCACAGCGGCTCCCGGTTCACGAGTGTGAGCAGGAGTGTGAGCCGGTGTGGGTGCCGTGGGCCAGGGCGAGGCGGGAGCTGGGGGACTGGGACACAGGAGGGCGCTGGGTGTGAGTGTGGGATGTGCCTGTGGCCTGTGTGTAAACAAATCCGTGTGTGTGTGTGTGTGTGTGCCTGTATCTGTGAATATTTGCCTGTGTGGGTCTGTTTGTGTGGCCATGTGTGTGTCCCTGTGTTATGTGCTGTGTGCACACATGTCCCTGTGTGAGTGTGGGTCTGTGTGTATGGGTATGGGTGCCTCTGTGCCCAGGCAATCCCTGGAACTGTGTGCAGATCTGACCTGGGCTTGGCGAACGGTCAAGACTGTCCCCCTTAGCAGGGCCTGATTCTGCAAATGGAAGCAGGTCTGGAGAGAGGCTGGGCCTTGCACGGTCATCCAATAAGGCAGTGGCACCCCTAAGCCAATGGCACAGTGGCCCCCAAGCCTGGCTGGCTGATGGGCCGTTTCCCCCTCCGCGTCCTCTCCCCCTCCACTCCTCCTGTGCTGTTACCTACAACAATGGCAGGGAGGACATGCTGAGCTGGTGCCTGGCCTGCGACCTTCCCAGCCACCCGGTGCAGCAGGTGGTGCTATCAGCCCCCTTTACAGATGGGGAAAGCGAGGCAACTGGTCCAGTTAGAGAGGGGTGGAGCCGTGCTTCCCCCTGTGGGATTGTGTGTGTGGGTCCTCACTGGGGTGATCTGGGGGTCCCTGAAAGTTCCCCACGGCTCCAGGCAATGCCCCTGCCCAGGCACCAGAGGGGGCATTTCCCTCCCAAGTGGAGCTGCTTGCTGGGCCTCTTGCCTCCCCACCCCCCAAGCCTGTCCCGCCAGCCTGCACCTCGGGGTGAGGGGGCGTCCACGGGAGGCTACAGGTCTCGCTGCACAAAGGAGCAGGCGCCTTCAAGGCTCCTGGTCCCCCTCCCGGGCTGGGGGCTGGGGGCAGGCGATGCCTCATTCGTGCATTTGCTCCCCCGGCACAGGCTTAGGTGCAGTCACTGTTCTTGGCACCGGGGATTCTGAGTTTACTAGGAGCCCACGCCACTCTTTTCCCAGTTCTGGGCATCTCCACCCGGGTTCTAAAGGGTTCTTTTCATCTCTGTGTGCCTGTCCGGTAGGTGCTGGGGGTGAAGAGGGCAGAAAGGAGCGGTGCCCCCTTCAGACTGGGGGGAACCAGCCAGGCTGTGCTGGGCAGCCTGGATCTGCGCTTCTCTCTCCTGCTAGAACTTGTCCTCCTCCAGCCCCTAAGCCAAGTAATCCCAAGGGCTGGTCGATCCATCTCTCCCTGGGTTGAGCCAGGCCACCCTCCCTCTCACGTCCATCCTGCCCCAGGCCTGCCCAGAACAAGCGATGGTTCCCTCCTCTCATGTCCCAGCCATGCCCCCTCCTCCAGCCCCTCTTCCCCTCCCAGGGCCGCTCCACAGGAACTGGGATAAGGGCACAGGAGGTGCAGTCCGGGACTCTCTGCAGAGGAAGTAATGGTTTTACTGGGCTCCCCCCGTCCAGCGGGAGTTTGTGTGTGGATGGTGGGAGAAGGGAGGAGAGGATCCAGGCAGAGGGGGGACTGCAGCCCCTCCTCCAGGGGCCAGAGGGACACGGGCAGACATTTCCCCTCCAGGGCCTGAGGCAGTGCAGCCTCGAGGTCAAGACTCCCAGGTGCGCCCACCTTGGGCAAAAATCCCACTGTCCCCTTAGGGTAAACGCTTGGGGAGACCACTGCGCCCCCATTCTCCACTTGTCAAATGCTGAAGCCAACACTTTTTTTTTTTTGCTTGATTATATTCAGATGGAGACACTGTCCATAAAGTGCCTAGTACAGTGCCTGGCGCTCCACGTAGGACAGCAGCCTGTCCTCAAGGACATAGGGAGGCTGTTCCCAGACAGGCTTAGCCCAGATGGGATTTGAACATCAGCCTGTGTCCCGCAGCCGAGCCCGTGGGGAGGAGTGTGGGGAGGACAGACTTCGTGGGAGGAGTAGAGACAGGCGGAATCTGTCACCTGTCAGACGGCTAAGGCTGGAGGTAAGAGGAGGATCTCAAAGACCCTACAGCCCCACTGGCTGCGAGGTCGCCCATCACTCAAACAGCGGGAGAGCCAGCAGCCAGAGGGGCACCGGGCCCACCATCTTGGCTCCTTCCTGCCACAGCCTCCCACAGCTCTCTGCCTCCGGCTCCCCAATTTCCTTGGAAAAGTTCCTTTCCTTTTTTTTTGCGTGTGTTTTCAGGCCATTTCTCTGCTCGGAGAACTGTGTTTCTAAACCTCCCGTAGGGTAGGATGATGTCCGCCTCTGCTCAAAGGCCTGCGATGGCTCCCCATTTCTATAGCGCAAAGGTCGCGTTCTACGGCCTTGGCAGCCCAGCCCAGCCTGGCACCGCCACTGCTGCTTCCCCCCCCACCCCCACCCCCGTCGTCCTCCAAGGCCCGAGCATGCGACATCCTCTCCTGCCGCCATGGCTTTGCCTGGCTGTGCAGCCTCCAGGCGCGGCCTGTGCCCTCCACTGAACCCCCTCGTCATTGCTCAGGACCAGCCCGCCCTGTTCCCCGTGTGCCTCCCCTCGCAGCTCCTGCCTGCCCTGTTCCCCACCCTGCACCCCCCTCTCCCGGTGCCCCCCTGTCACTGCTAATGTCTTACGTGGCACTTTTCACATCTAACTTCCACGAAGGTCTCCCTGCAGTCTTGTGTTCTCAATTAGGAGCGTCTCGAAGGGCTGGCCCTGTGTCCTGATTTTGTTGCCACCTGCCTTGATGTCTCACACATAGTAGGTGCTTGAAGTGCTTTATTTATTTATTTTAATATATTTTATTGATTTTTTACAGAGAGGCAGAGAGAGGGATAGAGAGCTAGAAACATCGATGAGAGAGAAACATCAATCAGCTGCCACTTGCACATCTCCCACCGGGGATGTGCCCGCAACCAAAGTACATGCCCTTGGCCAGAATCGAACCCGGGACCTTTCAGTCCGCAGGCCGACGCTCTACCCACTGAGCCAAACCGGTTAGGGCAGAAGAGTTTTATTTTTAAAAACATTCAACTTGCTTTTTCTTTAGGGATTCAGGCTCTAAGCCAGCCGATCAGGGTTTGAATCCTGACTCTCATTTCCTAGCTGTGTGTCCTCAAGGAAGTGAATTGAACTCTCTGAGCCCCCGTTACTTCATCTGGAAAAGAAACAAAACCTCCCTCAAGAGCAACAGGGAGAGACGTGGATGTGGAACCCCAGCACCGCCTGCCGCAGAGGCGGCCGTGTTCTGTGCCCTCATTAGTGCTGCTGCTTCGTGTTTTCGGCCTCAGACTCGCCGGGGTCACCTGTCCAGTTCGGAGCAGTGCAGGGGCTCGACCCCGGCCCTCCCACTCCAGTGCTCCTCTGAGTGAGGGCCACAGGCCAATTCTGCAGACAGAGCACAAGGGCCAGAGGTCCCCCCAGGGTCACAGCCCCCGGTTGAAGCAGGGGTCAGCCTGTCGGCCAGGTCTCCAGGCCACTCAGGACAGGGACTCCACAGCCCAGTGCAACCCTCCCTCCTAACTGGGAGCCTCCGCCCGCCCTCCCCCATGGCCAAGGAATCAGCTAAGTGGGCCCCTCGAGGGCCTGGTGACCCTCACAGCTGGGGCAGTCACTAAAGCAAACAGCCCCCACACGGTGACCCTGATCTCATCTTCCAGGGGTGCCCAGACTCTCGGGGTACAGGGCTTGCTAAAGGGGGGCACGGCCAGCAATGCTTCAGCCACAGCCCTCCACTGACCACCAGGGACAAGGGCTGTGTTGGAACCGCTCTGGGGCTGGAGCTGGAGGCTAGGGGCTCCCCAAGGCCTGGAGTGCCTCCTTGTCCCCCACAACACCTGGGGGTGCCTCCCCAGGCCTGGCCCCTCGGAGCCTGCCCAACTTCATCTCTGAGCCGCACCCAAACTCTTCCCGGCTTTGCCAGGGAGACTGGAAATTTCTGCTCAGCAGCGGCTGGGTGATTTCAACACTGCTCAGCAGGGGAGGGAGGGGCAGGGGGGGAGGGGGGGGCAGGGGGGCCGGGGGGGGGGGGGGCGGCTCCACAACAGGCCTGGGTTCATGCTCAGCATTCTGCTCAGGGAGGGACTCTGCTGGGCCTCCTCATCCCTCAGAAATAACAATAAACAACCGGCTCCAACTCGGTGGCCTGAGTGCTCAGTGTGTGCAGGCCCTGTGCTAGGTCAAGACTAGCATGGCCTCGAACCTCCCGGCACCCAGGCCAGGCTGGCACTGTTACCCACCCAGGCCACACAGCCAGGCGCAGGCAGGGCTGGGAGGGGCCCGTGGTGGGCCGCTGAAGGAAACGGAGGTCCACAGAAGTCAACCATGGCTTGACCCCAAATTATGCAGTCCAGGGGGCCTGCTTAGAACTGGGGTCCCTGTTAGCATCTAGAAGTGTCCTCCTGGGGTACACTGGTCCCGCTCAAGGGGTCTGGAAAGTTCTCTCTGCTGGCCCTGGTAAGCCAGTAATTCCAGACCCCCCTCCCCGCCCCCGCCCGGCTCCGGGGTGGGGGTGTCTGGCTCTGCGGGGTCAGGGGGGCAGGCAGGCTCGCTGCCCTCCTGTGGCTCCTGGCAGAGCGCCCTGTCCATGCTGCCAGTGGCTCAGGTGTCCTCCTGCGCGTCCGGCTCTGAGCTCCCAGGGCCGTCGCCAGGCCCACGGGAACCGCTGGGGAGAGGGGTGCATGGCGAGTCTCGGGCAAAGGAATGGGGGGGGATCCGACGCCCTGGGCGCGAAGCCCAGCGACCCGCAGCCGTGACCCCGGCTGGGCTCAGGTCCCGCCCCCCCCCCGCCCCCCCCCCCCCCCCCACCTGTTAAGTGGGCATGGCGATCCCTACCCTCCAGGGCGGCTGAGGGTTCAGTGAGCACCCGGGGAACAGCGCAGGGGCAGAGGGGGCCGCCCCAGGCCTCGCTCCCCGCTCTCCTTTGCCCCCACCCCCACCCCCACCCCGGGCGCCCAGGGCGCTGCGTGCTGGGCGCGGCGCGGGCCCAGGCGCCCGGTTCAGCGGAAAGGAATGTCTTGCTCGGCGGGGGAGGCCGCGGCCGCGCAGCCGTGTGAACCCGCGCCCTCCCCGGGCCTCATTTACGGCGGCGCTGCAGCCGCGCGTTCAGCCAGCCGGGCCCGCAGCCCGACTCATGCCGCCCCCTGCCCGCCCGCCGCCCCCGCCAGACCCTCGCCAACGCTCGCCCAAAGTTGGGGAGCGTCTCCCAATGGGGGTACGCCTGCCCCTGCCCGCGGATCCCCCCACCCCCGTCCCCGCGCCGCCGCGGAGCGCCCTCCCCTCGCCGCCCGCCCGCCGCTCCCTCCTCCTCCTCCCTCTCCCCCCTCCCTCTCCCCCTCCATAACTCAAAAGCTTGTCAAGCTGGTTCCAGACTCTTGGCGCCGGGCTCCGCTCCAGGAAAGAAAAAAAGGAAAAAGAAAAAGGGAAAAAGCCGGCGCGAGGGGAGAGCCAGCCCGCGGAGCGACACTGCGCTGCCGGCGCGCACGGCACCGCGGCCCCGTCCCCACCTCGCTCCCCACCCTTAATGGGGAACCCCGCGCCCTGGGGGGCAGAGAGCGCACGCAACACAGATCCATTATTTATGGTCGAATCAATTATTCAGCTGCCCCAGGAAGAGGCGAGGCGAGGCGGGGAGGGCCCGGGAGGGGAAGGCGGCTGCGCAGCTCACCCCGCCCGCGGCCGCCACTCTCCCGAGGGGCCTCGGGGGTCGGAGGCGTCCCCACGCCGGGGGTCCTCCCGTTGTGAGAAAGCTGCCTCGGGGTGGGCTCCGGGAGGACCGCGGGGGAAGCTACGGAAGCGAGAGAGACTCTTAGAAACCTCCCAATTAGGCGGGGGAGGCGGGGTGGGGGGGGGCAGGCGGCGGTGGGAGAGAGCTGGCGGGGGGCTGGGGCCGTGGGAAGAGCCTGGCCTGTGAATCCTTTCCTTCCTCCCTTCATTCATCCCCATGTTTACTGCGAGCCCACTACGTGCACTGAGCCCACAGCGGATGGGCGGTAGGAGGAGCGGGTGAGGAGCAGGAATGTGCGTTAGAGCTGCGGCCCAACCCCGGGTGGTCTTGCATTCTCCCCTGCTGTGTGCCCCTGGGCCGCGGCCTAGCCTCTCTGAGCTGCCACTTCCTCCTCTGCAGCATGGAGACCAGCCCAGCGAGGACTGGACGGAGGTGGATGTGAGGATTAAGTGACATGGGCCTGGCACAGAGTGGGGGGTGGGGGTACGTCCCCTCCTCACCTTGAGGGGAACATGCCCAGGCCCCAGTATCCCCCCCACCCCCTTTCAACTGTGGGTCCTGGATAACCTGTATCCTCCCCGGATATAGACATTTGAAGGTCATTATCAAAGCCAAGTCAACCCCAAGGTCTCTGCTCTGGGCCCTCATTTCTGGCTGGCTTCTCACCAGCCTGGCCCTTCAAAGGGTGGTACATATGGCAGCCAGAGGAGCCTGCCTGAGGCTCCATCTCATCTCCTGCTTCCCGCCTTCCCCTCCCTCCTCCCAGGCTCTCTCCTGCTGCTTTCCTTCCCCCACATCCTCCATTCTCCTTTCAGCCTGCTCCTCCCTGCTTCCTGTCGGGGCTGAGGTCCTGGGGACCAGAAGCTGTCAGAACAGGAGTGGGCTTGGCTCTCCGGAGACAGACTTCACCACTGTCCAGGTGCGGTGCTCTTCCCAGTCTCGGAGCTCAGGAGGCTTCTGTTTTCAGACACAGGCTTCCTGTCTTCTCACCAAGTCTTGCAACAGCTGTGTTGGTGGGCCTGGGCAGATCCAGGTTTTGGGGGTGGGGGTGGGGTGGGGCTGAAGCTCTTACAACCTTGGGGACCCTCCTTAAGAAAAACAATGCAAAGTTAGGGATACACAGTTAAGCCGGGGCCTTGCTGCGAGTCCCTGGAACTAACGCTTCCTTAGCTTCTTGGTAAATCACCCCTGGGGCGGCGGTGACACAATTGTTGTCCCTTGGGAGACGGGGAGGCAGAGCTCAGGAAAGGGAAGCCATTGGCCAAAGGTGACACAGCCAGAAAGGACAGCACGGGGCCGAGCCCAGGTCCACTCTACAGGCAGCCCCTGGAACTGCATCCTCATCTCCTCACCACCTCGCACCTGTCCCTCCGGGGCTCCAGCCTTTAACTCCAGCCCAGCCTGTGCCCCTCCCTCCCGAGGCCTTCCTGCCCCAATGCTCCAGCCCGGGAGACAGTCTGTTTGTGACAACAACCACACAGTACCAGGAAGAAGGTCTCTTCTGACCTTTTAATTCCCACAGCTGTCCTTGCTCATTCCAGATGGCAAGCTTCTCCTGACCTGGAGGGAACACCCGTTAGGTGGTGAGCTGCCTGGGGCGGGGGCAGTTCTGTCTTCTTTGGCACAGCGTTCCAGCTCTCAGCACGGGGTGGGCACAGAGCAGTCAGCGTATTGAGCCGCAACACCTATTCTCAGGGTGCGGCAGGGCTCAGTAGAGGTTGTTAAACTGCAGGTTCCTAGGGCCTCTCCAGATCCACTGACTCGGGCTCTCTGCATTTGGAGAGGTTTGGAGAGATGCGTTTGGCCTCATAAGATGACTCCCTTGGGTACATCTCAAGCTCACGAAACTGGAGACTCACTGACCCAGGAGACAGAACTGTGTCTAGACCAAGCCCCTCCCACAAATATCCCCCAATTCTGGCAATATTCCCAGGGCACCAAGTTCATCTTCCAGCTGAGAGCCGATCATTTCCAACACTGATTAAACACCTACTGCGTGCCTGGAACTGGATCTGAGGCTTCCAATTGTGGGCCTCATGGTACTAGTATACTCACAAAACCCCTAAGAAATAGAGATGATTATTGTCCCCATTTTACAGATGGAGAAACTGAGGCCTGCAGAGGCAAAGGGACTTGCAGAGGGACGTGGCGCTGGGAATGAGGAGGCTGCAAGAGGAACTCGGTCTGCAGCTCCACTGACCTGAGGAGTGGACATGGCAAGGCTCATGTGAGAACATCCAGAGGCGAGAGCTTGTACACCAGCTTGTGCATGGCTTGGAGAAACCAAACACACTACAGTCACTACAGGGACTTCAAGCTAAGCTGTGCAACAAAGTTAGGCAGCAGACCCCAAAGAAATCTAATCAAGAGGCCTCTTCTCCCTGGTATCTTTGGAGTCCGCTGTTTGGTAGAAGAGCTTGATGTATTTGCATCCGGCAAATCTTGGCCTTTTCTCTGGCCACAGTTCTGCTACAGAAGGGAAGGGGCCAGCAAGAGCAGAGAACCAGGCTGGTGGTGGGCGGACGGCACTGCAGGCCCAGGGGCTCCCTGGACTGATCTGCAGGGTGTATCATGTGCTTTTCCTGAGCCTGAGCTCTGTGCACACACAGCCTCACTCTTTCCTCTTCCAGGAGGGGGATGGAGACAGGGGGAGGCATCAGGTAGGGAGGAGGAGAGTTAGTGCCACTGTTCTTGGTGCCTGAGGGGTAGCCGAGACAGAGAGTGCGGACTTGTTCTGGGAGGACCGACCCAGAAGGCAAAACCAGGGGAGGCCACCCAGAGAGATCAGTAAGATAAACTATCTAATAGGACGGCCTAGCAGGCAGTGATCGCCCCACGTGGGGAGGTGTTCAAGGACAGGCAGTGTGTGTGTGTGTGTGTGTGTGTGTGTGCCCGTGACTAAGGAAAAGGATTGGCTGAGACAACTTTGAGAGCTTTCTCAATGCTGAGACTTCTAACTACTGGCCAGCTAGCCCAAGTGGGGACAACAGGAAAAATTAACAGGTGAAGCTGCCCAGACCAGGAACCCACAGACCCAGGAGAGGCACCCGGGGCACCTGACCAAGCCCCCAGTCCTTGGTCTTTCATCAGAACTGCCATTTCTTTTTTTTTTTTTTTTAATATATTTTATTGATTTTTCGCAGAGAGGAAGGGAGAGAGATAGAGAGAGTTAGAAACATCGATGAGAGAGAAACATCGATCAGCTGCCTCTTGCACATCCCCCACTGGGGATGTGCCCGCAACCCAGGTACATGCCCTTGACCGGAATTGAACCCGGGACCTCTCAGTCCGCAGGCTGACACTCTATCCACTGAGCCAAACTGGTTTCGGCAGAACTGCCATTTCTTGACATTCAAATGTGTTTCTTTCTCTTGTCGTCATCTGTAAATGCCCATTATCCCTTCATTATTATGATTAATAATAATATTACTGGTAACTGACAATCAATAACCATAATTCCCATACAATGAACTAAACACTTACAGAGACAGGCTCTATTCTAATCACTTTATACATATAAATGTATGCAATTAACGTGACAGTCCCATGAGAAATATCCTTACTTTGACTGCTATTCCCATTTCACAGATAAGGACAGAGGCTCAGAGAGCCTACAGGCAAAGCCCTAGGACTCAGAGCCAGGCTCAGGAAGGAGCTGGGAGATGCTGGCAGAGGCCCGCGGAGAAGCATGCTGCCCTCCACCATGGGGCAGCTTCTGCCCTCAATGGCCGGGGACCCAGGTTCACTGGGCAGCAGAACCTGGAATGGGAATGGGGATGGGGAGAGGGACCATTTCCTCCAACTCCCTCATGTTACGCTAGGGAAACATAGAGGGGAAATGAGGGCTCAAGGTCATCAGCAAGTTCAATGGCCGCTGGGTCTCCTGAGTCCTCCTATAGGAAAAGCAAGTGGCATGTAGGGCCCAGAAGCAATCAGTTCTTCCAGGGTTAGATCTTCCCTAGAAAGCCCTGGGCTGCCGTTCATTTATTCATCCATCTGCCCCCAGGTCACATACTGAGCATCTGCTGAGTGTGCGCAGGGGTTCAGCCCTGGCTCTGGATCAACTGCTCCCAGACCTGGGTTCAGGCCTTGACTTCACCATTTCCGAGCTAACCACGGACTTCCCTGTTGGAGCCAGTGTCTGCTTAGGACACAGCCCAGCTTCTCCAGCAGCACCCAAGGAACAGCAGTTAGAGAGAGAGGGGCTGGCCGGTTGCCTTCATGTTTCAGTTTAGGGGGCTCTGCTTTGGGAGCCAATCCAGGGCCTGGGCTCCTTGTGTCTTTCCCATCCCATGAGGGATTGCCTCCATCCACAAGGTCGATGGACACCACCTCTCCCTGCCCATTCTTCCCCATGTGCTTTGGGGGACCAAGGAGGTGGAAACCAGTGCTTCCTTTCCATGGCAAACTGGAAAATGCATGGGTCGCCTCTCTTGTGTCCCATTGGTCAGAACTGATCACATGGCCACGCTAGCTGCAAGGGAGACTGGGAAATGTAGTATTTAGCCTAGCAGAGGTGCGCCTTATTAAAACTCAGGAGGGGAGTTTAGTTCTGTTACTAAAGGGGAGACGGCAGGATGCATACTGGGCAAGAGCCAGCACCGCTGCCATGAAGCCTTCAGGGAGTTCCTCTGGGGAGGCGCTCAGCCCAGCGCGCTGCTATCATTGGTACCACAGGTGAGTGAGTCCCTTACACTTTCCCAAGGGATGCAGGGACCAGCTGAGGCCCAAGCGTGGGGCTACCTGGCTGCTTCGTGGGGGCCTCCCTCCCATGCCCTGCGTCCTGTAGGTGATAAGGGGAAGCATGGAGAGACGCAGCCCCCAGCCCAGCCTCTCAGGGCCCACACCCCGGGCTAAGGAGGATCTCGGGGCCCCGCTCTGCCTTCAGAGAGAAATCAGGAAAGCAGCCTTGTCTTCGGGGCTTGGGGCCCACAAGGAGAAGAGGGTGACATCCGGGGCCTTGCAGCCCCGCCCCTCTGCTGCCTCCATGGAGCATGGCAGCCTCTGCTCCCCCCTCCCCCCACGCAGGAGGCCGGGCCCACCTTGTCCGGCCCAGGCTCTCAGATGCAGGTCGGAAGACGTCTTTGTGGGAGTTTTTGCTCCTCCTAATGCAGCTCCAGCCGATTAGAGCTCAGACATGTTCCCTTCCTAGATATTCCCTCAGGATCCAAAGCCCTTTCCGGCCCACGGAGAGCTGGAGGGTGACAGAGGGAGGAGGAACGTGACCTCCAGTGGGCACCATGTCCCTGCGTGTCCAGCTCAGACCCAGCCACTGAGCAGGAAGGTCTCTTCTGCGGACACTGGGTTCAGGGTCAGGAGCTGAGCCCCCACATCAGACAGGCCCTGGCTCTGCCTCTCCGCAGCTGGGAGAGCCGCTCTCTCCAATTAGACTAGTAATGGGCTGCCGAGGGCACCTGTGCCTCCCTCTTATTGTAAAGCTTTAAAAAAATCATCCGCGCAAGGTGCCTGTGGAGGGAAAGGCCTCGGTGAGCAGGGCCTGCTCAGATCCGGATTGTGACTTTTTTCTTTCCTTTTTAAAATATATTTTTATTGATTTCAGAGAGGAAGGGAGAGAAAGATAGAAACATCAAGGATGAGAGAAAATCTTTGATCGGCTGCCTCCTGCACGCCCCACATTGGGGATCGAGCCCGCAACCCGGGCATGTGCCCTGACCGGGAATCAAACCATGACCGCCTGGTTCATAGATCAATGCTCAGCCACTGAGCCACGCCGGCTGGGCTGACTTACTTGCTTTCATTCATTCTGCAGTCCTTGGCTGTCTGCCTCCTGTCCACGGCCCCCTGCCGGCGGCACCTGCCTCCCACCGTGCGGTCTGCACACTAAGCCTTTTCTCAGGTCCCCAGACCGGCCGGGCCCCTGCCTATGCTAGCAGTGCCCTCCAACTCTGTCCTTCCCAGCACTTTCCAGGAGGAATTGATTATTTGGTGGAGCGCTGCCCTCCTGGTGAGGAGTCCCGTGGCAGCGGGGACTGTGCTGCTCTCATGCTAGTGCCCAGCCCAGGGCGGGTTCCAGTCATTGCTGTGGCAGGAAGGAATGGGTCAATGAAGGGATGGATGGATGCGTGATAAGATATCTTGCCATCAGCCTGAGCATGTGCATCGAAGAGCAGGGTTTACGGACTGGAAAGGCTGTGTTTGGAATCTCAACTCTGTCACCGGCCTGCTGGGTGACCAGGAGCAAGGCTCTTCCTCTTGAGCCTCAGTTTTCTCATCTGTAAAATGAAGCTGTCAGCACCTTCGTAGAGAGTGGCAAGGAGTCATTCAGATAACGGGGGAACGATCAGAGCTATTGAGCACCGGGCATGTAGTGATTGCTCAGTAATGCCAGCTATAATAATAGCCATTGTTGTTGTTAATATTCTCCTTGAAACAGCAAGGAAGCTTTGCTCTGCACTTTTGTCAAAATCCCCTGGACTGGCCACTCTTCTTGACTGTTGGACAGGTCAGGAATGCCTGATAAAAGCATTCATTCATTCATTCATTCATGCCCACAGTGAACCAACACACATTTTGTGAGTGTCCTCTGAGTGCTGGGCCCAGGTGGTTGGGGCAGAAAGGAGGGTCCTGCACCGGGGACAGAGGATAAAACCATCAAGTCCATTCTCCGTGCAAAGGAAGTGCTGAGCCCTCTGCCCGCATCCTGTCATCCCCCGCCCCCGTGGCTGGTCCATCTGTGTCCTTTTCCTCTCACCCCGGCCTGGGTGTGACTGCCCCCACCCCACCTGCAGCCATTTCCTGCCCTTCTGTCCTCTGCTTCCTCTTGTCAAGAGACTCTGAGAATTGGCAACCCCATGGGCTGGGCCTGGCCTCTGACCCCACGGAGCTGGGGTCAAAGTGGGCTTCTCTTGGGATGCTCATCTGGGAGGATCCAAAGAGATCCTCTGTCCTGCGGTCCTGGGGACCTTTTCCTCCCAAACACAGAGGTAGCCAACCATCGTCTGTCCATTCATCCACCCATCCACCCACCCATCTACCCATCCACCCACCCACCCATCCATCCATCCATCCATCCATCCATCCACTTACTCACCCATTCACTCACCGAGTCACTCGGGCACAATGTGGGCAACAGAACCCACAAGTAAGCAGGAGAGGCCCAGCCTCCGTCCTCAGGGAGCTCCTGAAGCGCAGTGAACACACAAGGTGAACGAGGCAGCTCAGGTTAAATAAGCGATGAAGGCTGGGAGGTGGGGGGAAGGCAGAGGAGTGATGGGGTGTGGACTGGGGCCTCCCTGAGGAGGTAAAGTCTGAGCTGAGACCTGAAGGGTCAATAAAAAGCCCCCAGGAGTGCTGGGGAAAGGGGTTTCCAAGTATCAGAACAGTAAGTGCAGGGGCCTGGAGGAGGAGAGGTGAGCCCTGGGAGAGAGAGGGAGGTGACTTCTGCAGGGGCTGTGGGCGCATGGGGTCCAATGCCCTTCTGTGTGCAGGGGGAAGTCCCCGGGTGGACACAGCCAGTCTGGTCTTCCAGGGCTCCCCGGCAGCACTGAGGGGAGGGGCGGGTGGAGGCAGGGAGGCCGGAACAGGCTGGTGTGGCTGGAGGCTGCCAGGCCGGGCTGGGGGTGGCCGAGGGAGGGAGCGTTCCTTCCTCTTCGAGCTTTTGGACCATGTCAGAAGGTAGGCAGTCATTCTTCTTCACGTGTTCGGTAGAACTCACCGGCGAAGCCGGCTGGTCCTAGACTTTTGTTTGTTGGGAGTTTTTGATTACTGCTTCCATTGCATTGCTAGTCTATTTTGTTTCTTCCTGGTTCAGTCTTGGTAAGCTATATGCTTCTAGAAGTTTCAAGGGCAGGGTGAGAGGATTGCTGGGTAAAGGACTGAACCAGGTCCAGCTCAGGCACCCTGGCTGCATGTGCAGGGGAGGATGAAGGGGGCCCCTGGAGCGACTGTCGCAGCACATGTGACCCCCCCCCCCCCGCCCCCGTCTACAGGGCTCCAGCACAGGCCGTGAAAGACCTTGATCTGTGGCCCATGGACAACAGGAATGATGGTGACAGTCCGTGCTCTGTGCTGTGAGCCGCGCTCGCTTGAGCTCCTTCTGTACCTTAATCACCCCCATCTCACAGATGAGGAAACTGAGGCTCCTTGGGGTGGAGTGACCCTCAGCAGGGCCTGCAAGATGTCACATGATGGGGCCTTCTGTGCCCTCTTGCAGAGACCCTCCCTGTGGAGTCTGGGAGATCCCTGCTCCCGCCAGCCCCAGGGCCTTTGCACGTGCACACACCTCTCTTCCTCACGTTATAATTGTCAGGGTATGTATCTGTCGCCCCAGAGTATATACCCTTGAGGATGAAGTTAGGGCTTGTTCCTCCCTTGGTTACCCAGGGAGTGGGGCTGGCCTGGGGCAGGGGCTCCCCTTCCCAAGGGGCAGGCGTGAGTGAGTGAGTGAGTGGGGACAACTGAAACAGTCCAGCAAGGCAGGCCCCGCGGTCCTGTTCTCTGCCCTCCTCGGCTCGCTCAGGATGGAGCTGAGTGATTTACCTTCTATCAGTGAAGCTGCACAACCCTCCGGTGAGGTCGCGGCTGTCATGACCCCAGTTCCTGAGTGAGGCCTGGGGAAGGGAGGTGACCCACCAGGGTCACTCAGCCAGTGAGTGGCAGAACCGCTATCTTCTCCACGTATTGAGGTAGAACGGACACCCGGTGACCGTGCCCCTTTAAATGGCACAATCTGGTGAGCTGTGGCACAGGCTCACCCCATGAAACCGTCCCTGCCACCCAGACAGTGGATGAGCCGCCACCCTCCAAAGGTTTCCCTGCGCCCCTTTGTGAGACCCCCTGGCCCCCCACGTCCCACGCCAACGGCTGAGCTGCTTTCTGCCGCTATAGGTTAGGTGGCACTTCTGGAATGTTCTATAACTGGAATCACACAGTGTGCGTTCTTGGCCCCTGGCTCCTCTCACCCCGCACCGTGACCTTGAGATTCCCGAGCGGCTATGTCCGTGGTTCATTCTCCTCACTGTGAGCGCACCCAGGACAGGGATGCACCCAGCCTGCGGAGGGACCCTGGGCTGTTTTGGTTCTGCCTGTTGCAGAGAGAGCTGCCAGGGACATCGGGAAAGGGTGCCAGAGCCCGGGTTTCACTTATAAATGCCGAGGAGGGAGCGGCCGGCCGACCCTCAGTGTATGTTCCACTTCTTTCAAAGCTGCCCGTGTTCTTCAAAACAGCAGAACCACTGATTCCCACCAGCAGTGGAGGGTCCCCCAGGCCCCTCACCGACAAGCCCCACGCCCTCAATGCTGGACCTGTGTGTCCCTCACTGCTGGCCAGGTCTCCCAGCCAGCACTGCCTGGGCCACTGGCAGAAGAAGCCAACAGTCAGCCAGGGGCTGGGCAGCACCCATCCCCACCCATCCAACCCCGAGGAGCAGGCACCTCCCGACCCCAATGCATCAGCCATCAGCCCCCCCTTCCTCCCTGAGCCCAGTGCTGCTTCCCAAGGGTCCCAGCAGCTGCGGAGGGCAGGGTTGGCACCAGTGTGCGCGGGGCCAGTGGCAGTGTGCGCGGGCGGGGGGGGGGGGGGGGGGGCAGTATCGGCGGGGCCAGTGTGCGTGGGTGCCGGTGGCAGTGTGCGTGGGCCGGTGGCAGTGTGCGCGGGGCGGGGGGGGGGGGCAGTATGGGCGGGGGCCAGTGTGCGTGGGTGCCGGTGGCAGTGTGCGTGGGCCGGTGGCAGTGTGTGCGGGGCGGGGGGGGGGGGGGGCAGTATGGGCGGGGCCAGTGTGCGTGGGTGCCGGTGGCAGTGTGCGTGGGCCGGTGGCAGTGTGCGTGGGGCCGATGGCAGTGTGTGCAGGGTCGGTGGCAGTGAGCGTGGGACCAATGGCAGTGTGTGCGGGGCGGTGGCACTGTGGGTGGGGTCAATGGCAGTGTGCGGGGGGGGGGGGGGCAGTGTGGGCGGGGCCGGTGCCAGTGAGCACGGGGCCAATGGCAGTGCTCGCAGGGCCGGTGCCAGTGAGCACGGGGCCAATGGCAGTGCTCGCAGGGCCGGTGCCAGTGAGCACGGGGCCAAAGGCAGTGCGTGGGGGCCGGGGCCAGTGTGCGCAGGTTCCTGACCTGACCGCGGTGGACCCCGGGCTCTGGCTGGGTGGGGTCTCCCAGGCCAGAGGCCAAGGCTTGCGGAGGGGCTGGGGCTGAGGGTGTCCTGGGCTCCTGCCAGCTGGTGGGAGGGGAGAGTGTGTCCGTGTGCCCTGGAGGCCGGAGGAGGAAGAAAAACGCCATCAGACCCCTGGCAAACGGGGAGAGACAGAGACGAGATGGAGACCCAGAGAGGGAGAAGCCGCCCAGCCTGGGGGAGGGGGGGGCGAACCTCCCTTTCCAGACCCCAGGGAGGAGAGGCAGGAGGCGGGGAGGGTGCGAGAGGGGAGCAGGAATTCTTCATTAAAAATGAACCCCCGGAGCCGGGCCCGCGGCGGCGCAGGAGCCGGGCTGCCAGCCGCCCTCGCGCAGGAGCGCAGAGGCCCGCGCCGGCTCCAGCCGCCCGCGGCCGACCTCGTGCGTCCTCAAAGCCAGCCTGTCCCACTTCCCCCGCCGGTTGCTACAGCAACTGAGCTCTGAGTAATCAGCTGCACGGTGACCTTTCTTCCCCCGGAGAGAGGGGGGAGGTGAGAGGATGGAGGATGGAGGAAGGAGGAGAGAGGAGGGAGGGAGGGGAGAGGAGGCGGGGAGAGGAGAGAGGAGAGGGAGGAGGAGAGGATGGAGAGGGGGAGAGCGGAGGGGGAGAGATGAAGAGGAGGAGGGAGGGAGGGGGAGGAGGGGAGGAGGGCGGAGAGAGGATGGATGGAGGAGAGGGGATGGAGAGGGGGAAAGATGGAGGGGGAGGGGGAAGGAGGAGGAGGGAGGCTGAGCGGCCGGTCAAAGCGGTGGAAACACTGCAGCTGGGGTCCGGGCTCTGCGGGGAGGAGCTGGCATTCAGAAGGCGGGAGCGCAGGGGCGCGGGCAGCCCTGAGCTGCGGGAGGGAGGAGGGTTCAGCACTGGTGGCGGGGATGTGAGCAGGACAGACCCCTGCCCCGCACCCCCTCCACCTGCGCCCAGCCCTCCGCCCACCCCTCCGGTGCTGCCCCTGCCAAGCCTTCTGGGATTGTTTGTGTCTCTCTGAGCTGTCTCCATCCCCCCATTCCCCAGATGGAAAAGTGAGGCCAGGAAGCTCATTTAGTGTCAGGACTCAGGCCCCCGACCTCTGTGACACCCTCCTTCCGCCCGCCCCCAGCTACTTTTGACGGGGAGACAAAATGCACCCAGGACCAGGCCAGACCAGGTCAGGGGTGAGTCCTGGTCCAGTCCCCGCTCGACCACTGCCCGGCTCTCGGCCACGGTTCCCCTGCTCATAAAGCAAAGATGCCTGCGGTCAGGTGTATGCTGCCCCGGGAGACATCCCTTGCTAGAAGGTCCTTGGAGCCGCTCACACCCGGGCATTGATTTGAAATTCTGGAAGCGCAGGAGAAGCAAGGAGGCCAGGGTGTGGGGGGTGGGGGGTGGCTGGAGGAGCCGGGGAAGCGGTGGGTGCAGATGGGAGACAGCCACAGAGGGAGCCCTAGGGAGGAGGGCACCCCCGCGGGAGGCCATGCAGCCCTCCGGGTACCTGGCATCCTGGCCTCCCATTCACAGGCTCCTCCCCCGGAGCGAGCACCAGGCCCATCCCCCACCTGGCCCTGGGAACCCCCAGCCTCCTGTTTACAAGGCAAGCCAACCTCCCCCGCCCCAGTCACAGCCCCTCCCACCACCCACAGAGGGGGAGGGTCGGCAGATGGTGGGGGTGCATTTCCAAGGGAGTCTGCAGCCGAGGGGGGAGGGGAGGAGGGAACCCAGGGCCAGAGGGACCTTCCCTTGTAGCTGCCCCAGTCCCTAATCCTCTCCACCTAGCACCACTCCCAGCCCTGGTCACGTGGGTGGGAGGGGGCACCTGACCCAACAACCCAGGCCCTTGGGCTGCCTCACCGATGGATTCTGTGGGGGGGCCCCTTGGGTCTTCAAGGCAAGGTGTTGGGGGCCCCCTGGGGGCGGGACCACAGGAGCAGTCTCTCAAGGCTCCACTGAGAGGGGGACCTCCCTCCCCATGACCCTCCCTCCCCATGACCCCCCCTCCCCACCCAAGCTCATAGCCAGGACCCCGCGATGCCCAGGAAGTGCCGGGGCTGCAGGGAGGAGTAGCGGGCGGGATGGGCTTGCTCAGGGCCAGTGGGAGCCACGTTTGGGTTTGGGGGGGGTCTGCGCTTTTATCCTAGCTTCTCACAGTCCCTCCAGAACCTGCCTGGACCTTCAGTGGTGAGGGTGCGGCCCACCCGCCTGGTGGGCGGCAAGCACACAGCGCGGAGGCCCCATCTTTTACAAATGAGGAAACCAAGGCTCGGAGCGGGTGGCGGGCCCAGGGTCAGCCACTGGTACAGGAAGTGCGGCCAGGCCCAGGTCTGCCCTGCACGAGATGCATGTGAAGCCACAAAGCGACCAGGTAGCGTTGGCATCAGAGCCGGCCGCCCTGGCTGTGCGCCACCGGGTACCCTTGGTTCGTGACTCCCTGAACTTCTCCGTCCGGGAACCCTGCGTGCACCTGGCCTCCTCACACAGGGTCATGGCTCCACACACCCTGCAGGCAGCCCTCAGTTCACCACGGAGGTGACAGCAAGGGTGGCGGTGCCTCCCTGGCCCAGCCCGGGGCCCACGCTGGTCAAGCACCCACGCATGTTCCATCACAGAGCCTCCCAGGCGCCCTGGGAGGTGGGTGCTGCTCTTACCCCAGTTTTCAGGGAAAGCGAGGCTCGGAGATGCCGTGACTTCCTCCGGTCCCACACTGAGCGCAGAGCGGGGAGCAGGACCCGCCTCTAGACCTCAGAGATGACCCCTCCACCTGTATCAGCCAGCCTCGGGGACGTGGGGCACCCACGGCGGCCAGGCTGGGCACAGCACTCCCTTGGCCTCTGTTGGGAAAAGCTGAGGGACGCTGCTCAGAGAGTCCCTGGGAGCAGGGCAAGCGGAAGAGGGTCCCTGGGAGCAGGGCAAGCGGAAGCTCCTCACAGAAGAGTCACATGGGCAGGGGAGGCTGGTCAGTAGGGCTGGAGAGGCCATGGTGCCGGGGGCACGTGCAGCCCAGGGGTCTTTCTGATCACCGGAGAGTGGGGAGCAGGGACTATTGTGCCCCATTAGACAGATAAAGAAGCTGACCTTCCTTTTAAGAAGGCAGGTGACTTACAAGTCCCATAGGGCATTTGGGTTAAAATCAGGGTAAAGGCAAGATTCTCTGACCCCCAACCGGTGTGCTCTTTGCTGTCTGCTACTGCTACCTCTACCCACCCACTGACCCCATCCACCTGTCCTCCCATCCCTCCATCAGCCCATCTACCTATGCATCCACAGATGCATCTACCCAGCCACCATCCACACACCCACCTACCCACTCACCCACCTACCCACTCACCCACCTACCCACTCACCCATCCATCTTCCCATCTACCCAGCCACCATCCACACATCCACCTACCCACTCACCCACCTACCCACTCACCCACCTACCTACTCACCCATCCATCTTCCCTTCTACCCAGCCACCATCCACACACCCACCTACCCACTCACCCACCTACCCACTCACCCATCCATCTTCCCATCTACCCAGCCACCATCCACACACCCACCTACCCAATCATCCACCTACCCACCCACCCACCTACCCACTCACCCATCTGTCTTCCCATACCCGTCCGTCCATCCACCATGAACCCATTCCACTTATCCACCCACCCATCCATGAACCCATTCACCTATCTTCCCATCTACACCTCTGTCCACTCATCCATTCACCACCCATCCATCTGCTCATTCACCCACTCTTCCATCCTTCTTCCATCCACCCATTCATCTACCTATCCACTCACTCATTCACCCATCCATCTTCCCGTCCACACATCTACCTCCTCATTCATTTACCCACCCACTCATCTATCAACCATTCATCTGTCCGTCCATCCATCCATCCATCCATCTATCCACTCATCTACTTATTCATCCACTCATCTAGCCATCACCCACCCAAACACCACCCACCTACTCATGTATCCATCCATCCACCTACCCATTCATTTCATTTTTATTCTATAAACATTCTGAGCCTTGTTCCCACACCTTTTAGTTCTGAAACACACGCTTATGTGAGCTGGGCGCTGATTTTGAACTCCGTGGAAGGGTACCAAGTCCCCACCCCCGGTTCAGCACCCCAGTCCAACTGGTCCCATCAAGACTAACGCCAGTGTAAGGTGTAGGCTGCCCCTCCTCCCCGCTTGCTCTGGAGGGAGGCAGACTCTGGGTGCTACTTCTCCTTTTCTCTCTGAGTCACTTCACCTCCCCAGTCACGTGAGAGAGGCCTCAAAAAGTGTGGAGAACGACCAAGCCGCGAGTACGAAGGTCCCTTTCATGACCTCCCACTCTGCAAAGGACACTGCCCGCCAGGGGACTGGGGCCGTGCTCTGGACACCAGAGCTGCCATGGTGCCAGCTAAGACCCACCGGTCCAGGGACCAAGGACGGGTAGGAAGGTCTGGAGCAGGACCCCAGCGGCTTCTGCTCCTGCCCCCACCTGCTGTGTGACACTGGGCAGCGGAGAATGGGAACAACTGCCCCTGCCCCGAGGCTGGGAGGGAAGGAGGGAAACGCTAGAAAGGGCAGTGTCCCTGCACCAGCTCCATGGGGAGTTCTGAAGGGCTCAGCAGGGCTCAGCCTTTGAGGCAGACCTCCTCTCATTACTCAAACCTTCCAGAAAGGTCCTTAGATTCTGCTCAGACCCGCTAACCATTCATTCATTCATTCATTCATTGATTCAGCACCATCTGTGTACCAGGGCCTGTATGGACTCCAGGGATCGAGAAATTGATAAAGACATTTCCTGCCCCTCGAGAACTCTGCTGACCTCGGCTTGGAACAGAAATCACAGTCATGTTGCATGGGTGCTGGTTCAGTCCCGGGGGATCTGAGGAATGTCAGCTGTGCCCGGCTGGGTGGGAGCGGGGCGGGGGGGGGGGGGGGGAGAGGGCTCCCCGAGGAGGGGAACACTCAGGATGTGGAGGGACAGGAGGCAGATGTGGAGCAGGGCCTTCGGGGCAGAAGGAATAGCTAGTGTGAAGCCACAGGGGCAGGGGTGGGGGGAGAGGGAAGAGAGGCAGGGGAGGGACCCCCTTGAGTGCCTCCTGTGTGCCAGGCACTGTACCCAGTGTCCCATCTCATCATCTCATGAACCCGCCCAACAGCCTGGCACGGCCAGCATCCCATTCCCTTGGACATTCCGCTGATGATAAAGCTGAGGCTCAGAGAGGACCGGCAACTTTCCCAAAGTCACACAGCTCCCACCTGCCCGATCCGGGCCACCAGCCCAGGCCGGAGGGCCTGACTCCGAAGTCTGCAGCCTTTCTCCACCTCCCCTCACGCTGGGGGTCACCCCGCAGCTGAGGGAGGGGAGGGAACACCCCATCAGAGCGTGCCTCTTGCAGGCACCTTAGGAGGCACATGCATTCGTTCAGTTACCAAGTATTTATTCACCCTCCTCTGGCCAGGCCCTGTGCTGGGCTCCAGGGTAGAGCAGTGACAAGAGAGGCCCCTCCCTGCCCGCCTGGGGCTCACTGGGAGGGGAGACTGTGGGGATACCTCAACTCCAGGCAACACCCTGCTTCAGTCAGGCTGAACATAAACCCAGGTGCTGTCCAGGCCGAAAGAGTGGGGGCCACGGACTCCCCGAGCCGGCTGGGAGGCAGCCGGCAGAGCTGTCAGCTCCAGCAGGCTTCTCTCATCAGCATGGGGCCCAGCTTCCTGCTTAAAGATCGCTTCGGGCGTCTCTTAAAGATGCTAACGCTGCAGCTGACATTTGGGAGATACTGGCAGGCGATCAAACCCGAGCTGAAAATCGGAGCTGCTGGGCGGGGGCGGGCACCGGGCGGAGGGGACCCGGCTGGTTGGGGCCCAGGGCACCGGAGCTTGGGCGGCCTTCCCTGGGTAAGCCTGGGCTTTCAGCCCCACCAGGCTGGGGAGCTGGGCACCGGCTCCTGCTGGGAGGATGTGGGGGAGGAAGAAGGAGGCAGAAGGCGCGGAAGGAAGTGGGCGGAGAAGGGTATGGAGAGACCCTAAATCTCTCAGTTCATCCCAAACTCCAGGTCTTTGTCAATAATCAGACCAATTGGCAAAAAGAAAAAAAAATCATAGTTATGGAAAAGAGGTAAGATAGAATTACCTCCATGCCAATGGCGTCTCTGGCTGCAGTGCCCAGAGCTGGGTCCCTCCCAGTGCAGGAAGGAGAGTGCTCTGAGGAGGGGGGGGGGCACGGGGGAGGGGTTAAGGGGGGATTTTGGAGAGGAGGATTCCCGCTCCCCCTCGGCCTTGCACACTCTCGGCCTTGCACAAACTCCGACATCGCCGAGCCAACCTTGTCTCCTTTCCCTTCTTTATATACAGGCTCCTTCCCACCCACCCACCACCATCCATCCACCCCCCTCCCCCACTTCCCCATCTATCCATTCATCTGTCCTTCCTGCTACCTAACCAGCCCACCCTCTGCTCACCATCCATCTGTCTAGTTAACCAGTTATCCCCTTCACTCATCCATTCACCCACCACTCCCCCACCTCATTTATCCAAAGAATATTTCTTCAGCACAGAAGAGGCACCAGCCCACTTTTCGGGGGCCAAGAAAGGCCCCAGGAGGAAGACTTTCTAAGCAGAGACACGAAGAATGGGTAGGAGGGGTCCAGGGATCCACTAAACTGTGGAGGGAGCGTCTCCCCCGAAGAGACAGGAGGCAAGAGACAGACCTCGGAGCGAACATCAGTGAGTATGCTGGTTGTAGCTTCCGAGAGAGGAGCTTACCAGGGAGCAGGGAGAGACCAACTCGGGCTGGAGTGGGAGCAGGGCCAGGGCCGAGGCTGGGACACCTGGCCTGGCACAGAGCCAGGCTCACGGGACGGTGGGAAGAGAAGTAGAAGAAACAGAAGGCCAAGTATTGGTCCTGCCGCTGTTTACCACGGACCCCTCCAAATAAGCCCCTCGCGCCCCTCAGCCCTCCCCCACCTCGCCCTCCTCTGACTCCCAGCCGCTCACTGTGACACCCCCACAGCCAATTCCAGCTCCTCTGGGTCAGGGCTGGGCCTCATCCTTCTCGGTGCCCTGTCCATGGTACTTGGCCAAAGCTCAGAAAAATACTCACGCGATAAAAAAATACGTACCCTTGGCCGCTGCCACGGCGACTCGGACTGTGCACCAGCTCCCCCGGCCCACAGCCCCTCCACCAGGGAGGACATGACCCAGCCACACAGAGGAACTCGCAGAGGGGTCCGAGCTCAACGCCGGCAGGAACCCGCAGGTGACTGTAAAATGTTTACTGGAGGCGCAAGCTCGGATACAAGCAAGAAAGGCCTGACCGAATGTTTGCCTCGATTTGGGGGAGTTGCAGGCCCGGCCGCAGAATTAAAAGGGATCCGGTCACGGGAAAATGAAGGAGGGGTTCTGTTTGATCCCATGTGCAGCTGAGGCAGCTGAGGGGCCGGTAAAGACATGGTTAGAAGCAGATAGCGGCACCCTGGCTCTGGGGAGTGGGAACTCGAAGGTGCCCAGCGCTGGGAGGGGGAGGCAGCACCAGCAGCTGGAAGGAGCAGAGGCCGCAGCTGGTGGGCCGGGTGGTATGAAGGGTCGTGGCCGAGGTCACGGCCAAAGCTGGAACCAAGGATGTAATAAGCATTAGGATTACTCGTATGAAATTCACGATGTGCCTATGGTGGTGATCAAAACAGCAGTGGCCACGGTGGCTGCGATTCTACCAGGTGGACCTGTGGGAACTGGATATGGACCAGATACACAGACTACAGTGGCCAGCGGGGCGCTCACGGCGGAGGCGTGGTAACCGCCAGAGCCGCTCCCGCCGTCCTAAAGGAGGACCTCAGGGAAAACGGGGAGGTGGCTAAAGTGCCCCTTCCTGGAGGACAGCCCTGAGCACTGGCCTGCTGCTGACCTAAGATGATTGTTCTGTGAAAGACTTTCTCGTGAACAAGACACCACCGTGTCCCCCTGGACAGCGCCGAGTGCTGGTCTTTTTTTTTTTACTTTGTCTTTTGCTATCAGTGTGGATTTGTGTTTATACAACTTTTTATTTGTATGATTTCATGTTAAACCTCAAATAAATGCTTCCTTATGTGATTGTTAAAAGTATATGTATCCGCCCTAGCCGGTTTGGCTCAGTGGATAGAGCGTCGGCCTGCGGACTGAGGGGTCCTGGGTTCAATTCTGGTCAAGGGCACATGCCTGGGTTGTGGGCCCAATCCCCAGTAGGGGGCGTGCAGGACGCAGCTGATCAATGATTTTCTCTTATCATTGATGTTTCTATCTCTTTCTCCCTCTCCCTTCCTCTCTGAAATCAATAAAAAATAAAAAATATATCCTTCCTCCAAATTCTTTCTTTCTTCCTCTTGGGGGGACGCCTTCCATACACCCCATCACCCTGCCCTGAAACCGGGGGACCATCCTCATCCCCTCCCTTTCTCCCTGGTGCTCCCACCATGTTCAGTCAAACACCCACACCTGTCAGGCCCACCGCTGACATCCTGCACCTGCTCAGCCACAGCCTGCGTCAGAGGAGCAGCCGCCTCGCTCTCTCCCGGCCTCCAGGCTTGCTCTCCATCCAGGCCACATGCACGGTGCAGCGAGACCTTCCCAAAATACACGCCTGACCACTCTACTCTCCCGCTTAAACCTCTCATGGCTCCCTGGTGCCCTTCGGATTGAGTCCTAAACCCCTGTCAGTGTCTACAAGGCCCTTCCCAAGGGGCTAATGCTGACTTCCCTGGGCTCCAGGCCCCTCCTTCTGAGATGTGAGATCCGCCACGTACACTGCTGTCCATGCCGGCTCTTCTAAGCCCTGGTCCTGGCTCCAGCCACTGGCCGGCCAACTCCCCGCTCATCCCCGCACTTGACCCCTAGGACCCCACAGCCAACGCCCGGCTGGCCCTCGGGTGAAAGAAAAGATGGCTGAGAGCTGCAGGAATATCTGCGTTTCCCCCGGACCCGCCCTGCCCAGATCTGAGCATTTCCAGGTGTCATTGGTGCCCCTTCTCTGCCGACAAAACATTTTTGCTGATTTTATGGCGACAAGAATGTTCTTTCTGTCCTCACATTCACGGGAAGGAGAGCCCTGGCCCTGACTCCGAATTGATTCTAGCTGGAGGCGTCCTCCCATGGCAGGCTCCAGGGAAAGGGTTTATCTGTTTGTTCCATGACCTTGAGCGGGAGCTGAGGCGGCTGGAAGGAGGAGAGACAGCCGGGAGCTGGGAGGGAAGGAGGGAAGAGCTGGCGCAGTGGCCCCAGGACCAGCGCTCTGCCCGAGGGACCGGCCAGGTGACGGGAAGTGAGGGGAGCGGGAGGGGACAGGCCACGCTGCCTGCACAGCTCGGCCACGGCCACGGCCGCCTCATTGAACTTGGTCCTCCAGGGTCCCCGGGCTGCCCTGTCTGTCTGTCGCCATCCCCGGTTCCCCTGGAAACTGAATGGACGAGGCGTTCAGAGAGCTGGAAGGAGATGTCAGCCACCCGGGCAGAAACAGAACTGCCGTCCACACGGGGCCAGCCGTGGCCGTTACAGACCGAGCGCAGGACGGAGACTCAGCCCGGCGCCAGCCTGGCTCACGGGAGCCCGCAGGCAAGGACGGTGGGCAGGGGCAAGCGACGAAGAAATAAAGAAAAGGGGCCTCTTCAGAAAGGACCCCTCCCCCTCCCCCTCCCCCTCCTGGGGCGGGACTGAGATTTAACCCGAACATGTGTCGGGCATCTTCTATTTGCCCGCGTCCTGTCTCTCCATGAGCCAAGCTTCTTCTCTCCGACGGAACTGGAGGCAAACTTACAGTCGGGACTGTTCATTTCCTCCCAAATAATCTCATCTTTTTCTTTTTTTGGTTAATCCTCACCTGAAGATATTTTTCCATTGATTTTTAGGGAGGGGGAGAGACAGAGAGAGAAACATTGATGTGAGAGAGACACATCAATTGGTTGCCTCTCGCATGCACCCCAACCAGGGCCAGGGATCCAGCCTGCAGCTGAGGTACGTGCCGTTGGCTGGAATTGAACCCGGGACCCTTCCGTCCGGAGGCCTAGTCACTGAGCCAAGCCAGCTAGAGCCCAAATAAGCTCATTTTTAATACAAAATTAAAACCCGCTATTGTTATTGTAGAAAATACAGGGGAGCTCAGGAAATAAAGCCACACTTCATGCTGTCACTGTGGGCATCTGGGTGGACCCCTCTCCCCCCCCCGCCCCCAGGGGCTCCCAAATGCGACCTTTGCCCTGAGTCTTACGCACAACAGACATATGAGAACGACTTTGTGTCTGATCATTCACCTGTTGGTTCATTATCCATTCATTCTAAAACGATCCCTGGGGCCCTCAGTAGGGACCCATTTGGTGGCGCTTTAAATTCTTGGGTGGGGGGTGGGCAGGTGCAAAGAGAGGTACAGAGACCTGGGCAATGCAGGTGTAACCCACATAAAGCCAAGGATCCACATTCCCCGAGGCTCACCGCCCCCCCCACCCCAGAGACTAGATAACCAGCACCCAAAGGGGTCTCACACGGCACTGGCTCTCACAGCCCTTGTCCTATCACCCCGTTCTCTCAATGGAAGCTGGATGTTCGCACCTGCCTCAGTCCTGAGCCCTTTGATGCGTCTGTGGGGCTTTCCTGTCACCCTTACTTCCCAGATGTGATCCTGGGCTGTACTCAGGGCGCCAACCTTCTCTGCCCCTCCCCCGGTGGAGTGAGTGGTCGAGACCCCCATCTCTGAGTCCAAACCCTGGCCCCGTCACTCTCCTGCTCGGTGGGCTTTGGCCAGTCCCCTGGCCCCGTGCTTCCCAGAGTGGGGGCCGCACACTGGGGCTGGTCCACGCACTGTTTGTTGACATGACGAGAGAGGCATGGAAACCGAGAGCAATTAGACGCGTTCGTTTCCACTTGGCAATCGACATGCAACTGTGACTGTGTCTGTGGCAAAAGCATCATTGCTGACAGATTGGAAACGTTCTCTCCAAAAGTGCCTTCAGCGCAGACAGCTTGAGACGCAGAGCCTTAACCTGCCCCGTGCCTCGGTTTTCCCATCAGTAAAATGGGAAGAATGGTGGCCCCTGAGCTCACCAGGTTCCTGGGAAGAGTCAATGAGTTCATTTGTGGAGGACTCTCAGGATAGTGGCTGGGCATTGCAATCCCTCAGTAAATGTCAAGGTCACTATGGTTTTTGTATATTGTCCCTATTCTGCATGAAAAACACTACATTCTCCACTCTCCCCCTCCCCCGCATGCCCACGCCTTTCTCTTCCCTCCCCCCCAACCCCCCACTTCCCAGGCACATTACCATTCGCTTCCTCACTTCCAAGCTCCAAGGGCGCTTTCTTTACCTCCATAGCCTGTTTCTTAAGCCCATTTCTTCTAGGAATTACCTCTTCGGCCTCTGTAACTCACCCAGTCAATGTTCTCCTACAGTTTGGGTCTTGCTCTGAACTCTTCCCGAGCCAGGACCCAAGTTCGGAGGTTGCTGAACCCAGAACCCAGGTTCGGTCTGACCCCACCCGTCAGACACCCGATGCCGTTCCTGCCGCCGACAACACACTCGGTGCGAGGACTTGGATTGTTTCATGGCTGGTGACACCCGTACGTATCCAGGGAATGCCACCTCTAGACGCCATCGCCACCTCCTCCTGTGCCCGGGCCTCATCGTCCCCTCACAGAGAGCAAGGATCTCGGGTTCTGAAGGAGACTGTCGCCCCTCTCAGCAGGAAGCAGCACAAGAGACTCTGCGCCCCTTTTCTCTGAAAGATTTCAGAGCCAAGATCCTGGAGGGGAGGGTGCTGTGGGCAGTTAGACCTGAGCAGAGCGAGGACGATGGGCCAGGTCGCCAGGACGGAAAGCCCAAGGGCCTAGCGAGGGCCAGTCGCCTGCAGGATGGGACCTCGCCCCCAGGTGACCTCCTCCCCCAGCGCATCACTGGTCATGCAGTTTGGACCCCCTGGCCTTCCCTCCCCAGAGATAACCTCTAGGCCTCAGTTGTATTTCGGCTCCGGGCCCAGAGAAGCCACAAAACCAGCCACGGCTGAGGTCACGACCAGCTGCATCGGATAATGGCTCCCTGCCCTGGTGCCGGCCAATCAATCCGTGGAGACCACGGCCCTGAGTGGACACACCTGGAAAGCTACCGCACGTTCTGTTAAGATCTTTCCCTGGGGCCTCCCCTAAAATCTCCGCCCTTAAGACCCTTAGGATGGAGGACCCAGTGTGCTCTCCCTCCCCCCGCACCCTCCAGGCACGTTACCATCAGCTTCCTCACCCCCCAGCTCCAAGGGCCCTTCTCCCGCCTCAGCAGTTTATCCAATAAATGCTCTCTTACGCACACACACAAGCACCACATTCTCCTCTGCGGGTAAGAGAGGAGAAGGTGGGGGGAAGTGGACCCAGGTCAGTGCATCCCACTCCTCCCTCCGTCCCTGAGACCGAGTCACCTCTGAGATTGGTTGCATTTTGTGTGCCATCCCCCAGTCTGTACGGCGAAGACCTAACCCCAGCACCTCTGAAGGTAAAAGTATTTGGAGATAAGGCTTTACAAGAGGTCATTCAGTTCCAATGAGACCATGGAGGCGGGCCCTAATCCGCCGTGACGGATTCCCTATCAGAAGAGGGACACATAGGAAGACATCAGACACGTGCGTGTGGGCACACAGAGAAGAGACCACGGGAGGACACAGCAAGAAGGCTGCCGTCTGCAAGCCCGGGAGAGAGACCTCAGAAAAAACCAGCCCTGCCGACACCTTGACCTTGGACTTCCAGCCTGTGAGAGCTGCAGGTTTCTGTGGTTGCAGCCACGAGGCCTGGGGTATTCTGTGTGGCGGAGCTGGCACCCTGTCCCCGGTGGTGGAACAGGAACACGATGACCTACTCTCTTTAGAAGGGGAGGAATGGAGGCAAGTTGCAGGCACCAAGCACAGCAATCCCGCGTCCCCCCAGGCGGACACCGTGAGGGCTACCTTCTCCCAGGCAAAGGAAAGGCTCTATTTTTAAATTATTCTTATTTTTAATCCTCAGCCGAGAATATTTTTTCCGTTGGTTTTTTAAAAAGAGTGGAAGCCCTAACCGGTTTGGCTCAGTGGATAGAGCGTCGGCCTGCAGACTGAGGGGTCCCAGGTTCGATTCCGGTCAAGGGCATGTACCTTGCTTGCGGGCATATCCTCAGTCGGGGGTGTGCAGGAGGCAGCTGATCGATGTTTCTCTCTCATCGATGTTTCTGTCTGTCTATCCCTCTCCTTTCCTCTCTGTAAAAAATCAATAAAATATATTTTAAAATAAATAAATAAAAAGAGTGGAAGGAAGAGGGAGAGACAGAAAGAAACACTGATGTGACTTCCCACATGCTCCCGACCAGGGCCGGGAGTCAGGAACAGAGGTGTGTGCCCTTGACCGGAATCGAGCCCAGGACCCTTCAGTACACGGGCCGATGCTCTATCCACAGAGCCATATATATTTTTAAAAAGTATATGTTTGTTTTTTTTATTTTAGAGAGAGAGGAAGGAGAGGGGGAGAGGGAAAGAAACATTAAGAGAGAGAAACATTGATCTGCTGCCTCCCCAGTGGGGATCGAGCTGCACCTGACCGGGAATCGAACCATGACCTCCTGGTTCATGGGTCAACGCTCAACCGCTGAGCCACACCAGCAGGGACAGGGCGTTTCTTAATGGCATTTTCTTCTTCAGTCTAGACCAGTGGTCGGCAAACTGTGGCTTGCGAGCCACATGCGGCTCTTTGGCCCCTTGAGTGTGGCTCTTCCACAAAATACCGACATCTGCGCATGGGCCACGAAGTTTCAATCGCACTGTACGTGCGCGCCCGCACGTGGTATTTTGTGGAAGAGCCACA
This sequence comes from Myotis yumanensis, assembly GCF_028538775.1. NCBI lineage: Eukaryota > Metazoa > Chordata > Mammalia > Chiroptera > Vespertilionidae > Myotis > Myotis yumanensis. The sequence goes on from NW_027223763.1 coordinate 4,722,669, forward strand.
CTCAAGGGGCCAAAGAGCCGCATGTGGCTCTCAAGCCGCAGTTTGCCGACCACTGGTCTAGACCAGTCTTTATTGACTGTGTGTGGATCACCCACTTTGAAGAGTCTCTACAGAAAGTTTAAAACTCACAATTAGCTGCCTCAATCAGACACTTCTGGGGACACAGACACAGTTAAATTTAAAATTCCTATCTGCTCCAAGATCATATCATGTATGCCAAATGCCAATATGTCAGAAGTGTTACTAAAATGTCATTTGTAACTCAAATTTTGCAGAATCCACTGAGTGCCAGTGGGTCAGGGACTGTGTCTGCTTTGCCCACTTGTCATGCAAAGAGCAGGCTGTTCCAAACTGGCCCTGGGTTCTCCCTTGTTGTCTGCGAGACAAGCTGCTGGGGCGGGCAGGGCGGGGCGGGGCTGCCGCTCGGGACGGGGTGTTCTGTCCGAGCTTAGCTTCCGGCCGGCGGGCAGGCGGCCTTCTCCTCATGGCCTCCCTGCATCCTCCATGGGCCCAGAGTCTCGCTTCGTTTCTCTCTCATTGGAGGGAGATGAGAACTATTTGCATTTTTCAGCCCTGCAAATCCAAGACTTCTGGATGTTCTCCTTCCTTTCGATCCCTGGTTGCGGACGGGCTGATTCCCGCTGGCGCTCACCTGCGGACGGCAGTGCAGTGTGTCCGCTGGCTCGGGCTGTTGTCACAAAGGACAACAGGAATGTGTCGTTTCCAGTTCTGGAGGCCAGAGGCGGACCCCCAGGTGCCAGCAGGTTGGCCCTTTGCAGGAAGGACGCGCCCAGGCCTCCCGCCGGGGCTGGGCGGTGGCTGCCTCCTTCCTGTGTCTTCACGCTGCCTCCCTCGGTACCTGCCTGTGGGTTTGTGTGAACATTTCTGAGGAGGACACCAGTCTCACTGGATTAGGGGCTCTGACGACCTCGTTTCATCCGAATTACCTCTTCAAGGACCCCATTTCCAAACACAGTCCCATTCCGAGGTCCTGGAGTGAGGGCTGCAACATATGAATTGGGGGGGGGGGGGGGCATGATTCAGCACAAAACATGCAGCGAATAGCAACCAAGACATGCCAGGCATTTCCGCTTCCCACACCCTTCAGCAAAAGCCAGGAGCGCAGTGCAGCATCCGCTTTGCAAGTTACCGTAGACAAGAATCTTCCCAAATGTTTCCCACGAGATCATGTGGGTCACCGTCTTTTCAGGTAACGGTTTCCTTGTGGCCTGGTACCTGCTTCTAGAGCCGATGCTACATATTTATTATTGTAGCCACTACTGCTAGGTACTAATTTCTGTATTGGTCAGATTTTGCTCAGTTATGCTACATAACAAGCATCCCCTAGATATCAGGAGATTGCCAGAGCCCAGGTTTGTTTTCATGTTTGCTTGCCACTCTGCTTCATCGGGGGACCCAGGCCGAAAGGGCAGCCTCTATCTAGAATGTGGCGACCAGAGAGAGAAGAGCCAGAGAGCTGGGTAGCTTTTCACTCTTCTGCTGGGCACTGGTATGTGGTCAGTTCTGCCCACATCTCCTTAGTCAGATGGCGGAGCAAGTCACATGGCCGAGCTGATGTCAGGGGATGTGCAAGTACCAGGTATGCTGGACCCATGGAGTGCGGAGTTGCTGGCCCCGGGCTGGGAATTCCTGAAACAATGGCGCCGTCCGCCACCATTGTTACCGCGGGTTAAGATTTGCTGTGTGGGGCTTGGCGCCAGCGACTTCACATCATCAGCTCCCTGATTCCCCTTCCTGGCCCCATTTGAGAGGTAAGAAAACGGAGGCTCCGAGAGGGGGAGAGACTTGTCGAGTGTTACAAAGGAGATCTGTGAACATGCGTTGAAAAGCCCTGAGTGTGTACACTCAGGCCAGGTCTCACTCCTGGCACTTCTCACAGCCGCGTGGGGGGAGAAAACGCTTGGTGAGGAAGGGCTGGTGCATTTGGGGGGCAGGGGGGAGTCATGAGCCAGCTGCACACCCTGCCAGGGTGTTGTTGGAAGATCTGCTCCTTGGGGAGCTCACACCCCACCTTTCAGCTCAGCTCTGCCTCAGCCCCCGGCCTGTGAGTCCAGGAATTCTGCCAGAGCTGTGCAGGCTGGGGGAGGGCAGGGGTTTATGGAAATAAATGCACTCCCCTCGGAGGAAGGGGGAGGTGGAGCTGCCCCAGCAGCCCCTGCGAGTGTCTGTGCTGGGCAGAGGCTCCTCCTGCTCCCAGTGCCTCTGGGGCTGAGCACCCTCTGGTTTGTTTGTTTGTTTGTTTGTTTGAGGGAGGGAAGGAGGAAGCTCAACATTTGTATGATCTCATTATGCTTGTTTTACAGATGGGGAAACTGAGGCCCAGAGAGGTTAAAGTGATTTCACGCAGTCAGCGGTGAAGGACCCAGGAGCCAAACCCAGCCGGACGGTGGCATTGAGGCCAGAACACAGGTCCTCGTGGATCTGCACTCCAGCAGGCTGTGAGGCAGGCCCACGGGGGTGTGCTTAGAGAATGGGGTCTCCCTGCTCCCCAGGACTCTCCTTGGGCCCACAGGAGGGGGCTGCTTAGAAAACAGGGTCTCCCCTGCTCCCCAGGACTGTCCTGTGGGCCCACAGGAGGGGGGGCTGCTTAGAAAACAGGGTCTCCCCTGCTCCCCAGGGCTGTCCTGTGGGCCCACAGGAGGGGGCTGCTTAGAGAACGAGTCTCCCCGCTCCCCAGGGCTGTTCTGTGGGCCCATGGGGGGGGCTGCTTAGAAAACGGGGTCTCCCCTGCTCCCCAGGGCTGTCCTTGGGCCCACAGGAGGGGGCTGCTTAGAAAACGGGGTCTCCCCTGCTCCCCAGGACTGTCCTGTGGGCCCATGGGGGGGGGCTGCTTAGAGAACGGGGTCTCTCCTGCTCCCCAGGGCTGTCCTTGGGCCCACAGGAAGGGGCTGCTTAGAAAACGGGGTCTTCCCTGCTCCCCAGGGCTGTCCTGTGGGCCCACAGGAGGGGGCTGCTTAGAGAACGGGGTCTCTCCTGCTCCCCAGGCAGGGCTGTCCTTGGGCCTTCCCAGGCCACCCAGGGAAGACGTAGGTGCGATGGTGGTTCTCAGGCTGAGGGACATGTGTAGGGGCCCGAGGTAATGAGGGAGCATCTGGCAGGGTCAGAGGGCTCTGCCCAAAGGGTGGTGTGACGAGGACACCCCAACATACACAGGACACCCAGCCCACACCCCCCACACTCACACACCACACACACCACACTCACACACCACATTCACACGCTACACTCACACAACACACTCACACATCATACACACCACACTTACACCCCACACTCACACCCCATGCTCACACCCCACGCTCACACCCCACACTCACACCCCACACTCACACACCATACACACCATACTCACATACCACACTCTCACCCCTCACTCACACCCCACACTCACACCACACACTCACACACCCCACGCTCACACCCCACACTCACACCCCACACTCACACCCCATGCTCCCACACACACTCCCACACTCACACCCCACAGTCACACCCCACACTCACACACTGCATGAAAGCCCCACGTTGCTGTAGACAGAGCTCTGGGCTTCCCACCCCCGACCCTGCTGACTTAGGCTCCACGTGGGGATGAGGCGGGGACTCCTGCCGGCTCAGGAGGCAGCGTGGAGGGAAGGCGGAGCAGGCAGTGGGGGCCACAGAGGGTGCAGGAGGGTGAGGGGCCTAGCTTGCTGCTGACACCCCTTCACCTTTGGAGCACAGACCACGCCCACCTCCTGGGGAAGGGGCAGGGAGGACTGGCCGTCCTGACCTAGAGGCTTCAACCACCCCAGGCCCCTGGGTGGCCAGGTGGGGGCTTCCCCCGTGGGGCTGGGGCTGGGACCCGGGGACCCTGGATTCCTGAGGCCATTGCCCAAACCCTCAGGGTCCCAGCAGGGCCCCAGCCAGCTCTCCCTGCGGAAGGGGCTGAGCTTCCAGGCTGCCCGCTGCTCCCTGTGCAGCGGCCCCTCTGATGCCAGCCCCGGGCCTGCCCACTGCCGCCCCAGAGGGCGGGCCGGACACCTTATAAAAGGAAGTGTGGACTCACGCTCGCTCGTATTGACAGAAAGGCCCGGGAGAGTTCACGGTGAACGCTGACACTGAGGCCTGGGGAACGGTGTGGGAGGTAATTTTACTGTTTTCCTTCTATGTTAAGCACCGTAACAATGAAGGCAACGAATGTTTTAAATTAAAAAGATAAACAAATGGTTGGGGGCGCGGGGAAGGAGTGGGCCCTCCAGTCTCTGAAGACATCAGCACTCACTTCCCAGCCCCACTCCAGGCCAGAGCGTCAGCTCTGTCCCAGGGCCGGGGCTGCTCCTCTCCGGCCTCGTCCATCACCAGCAGGGGCAGCCCCGGGTGGGGGCGGGGGCAGGGCGGCCTCACCCGCCTCGGCTGGGACCAGAGCATCTGAGATGAACTGCGGTGTCCTGGCCACGAGAAGCCTCGAGCCCGTGGGGCAGGCGGGCACAGAACCACGTGATGAAAGCACCACTCACAACAGAACACGGTTCCCGAGGTCGCCGAGGCTCAGGGAGGGGTCCTGGGCGCAGAGTCTCTTCAGGGACAGAGTCGCCCAGCCACGGAGCCAAGTCATGCCCAGGAAGCGACAGAGCACCAGGCAAGAAAGGTGGGTGCGGTGGGCACAGGACGATCCGGGGGCCGCCCCATCCCCACGTGCCCAGCGCATGGCGTGCTTTGGTGTGGTCCCCACAGGAGGAACCCTGGGCTCCATCTGCAGGTCAGAGAGAGGTCATGGCCAAGGTCACCCGCGGGACAGCGCCATGGCCAGCGTCTGAGCCCAGGTCCATCGAATGCGAAGACCTCCTGGCCCGGCGCCCGGCCCACTGTCCACGGCTGTCCAGAGCCCGTCCTCGGGGCTTTGCAGAGCTGGGCCGCAGGCACACGGCACCCTCCCTGTTCCGATCCTGCCAGCGGTGACCTTGTCCACGTCATTCTCCGTCGCGGGGGCCCATCCCCCTATCTGGGAAGAAAGGGGGCTACCCTGGGGGTGTCCTAGCCCCCCTGCAGGGCCAACATCCAATGCCTAAGCAGGAAGGTCTGGTGGGGATCCCTGGAGCTGGGGCAAATTTGGGGGCCGGGGCTCCTTTTGGGGTGACAGGAGAGTCCCACAGATGGCCCCCGGCCCTCGATCCAGCAGCCCTGGCCCAGCGCGGCTCCCACCTTCCGGTCCTTGCCCACCGGAGCCGGGCTGGACCAGGCTCGGGCCCGCGCCCTCCAGAACCACGCAGACACCCTCGCCTCTGGCTGGGGCAGCCCCACCCCAGCCAGCTCTCCTTCCCCAGCACCCAGCCCCGATCTTCTGGGTGCAGAGCGCGAGGGGGAGCGAGGAGAGAGCGAGGGAGCCGGCAGGCTGGCGCGAGGGAGAGAAATGCAAATGGTTTTTATCCTCCTTTCTTTTAAACGCTGAAACCAGCCCTGACAGCCTCTGAAAATAAATGGCACTGACTCGCTGGGATTTCAAATTCCGTGATTAAGGGCTGAAGCAAATACTTTTTCCCTCCCTCCCTCCTCCCGCCCGCCCGCCCTCCCTCCGTGGGCTGCGGAGCGGCGGCCAGGACAGCTCTGCGCCGCCAGCAGCTCTGATCCGCCGCCGCCGCCGCCGCCCGCAGCGCTGCTGCTCGGCTCCCGGGCTGTTTATCAGGGCGCTCAGCTCACGCTGCGGCAGAGAAAGCAGCTCAAATCCCCTCCGCGCCTCCGCCGCCCCCCTCGCGCCTCCCGCCTCACGCACACAGACATGTGGACGCAACACACACATGCCTGTTTGCCCAAAGGCACACGCGTGCACGCCCCCTGGAACGCACACGCACGCGGCACAATGCACACACGCGCCCATGTGCACCGTCAGCCAGCCCGGCTGGCTCTCCGCCTGCTGTTCAGCCAAAGTTGGGAGGATGAGAGGAAGAGGGGGAAAAGGAGGGAATTCGGAGAGGAGGGGGAGGGGCCAGGAGGAGAGAGGCTTGTGGGGGGCCCTCACAGTTTGCAGGGGTGCCTTCCCGCACGAGTCCTCCTCTCCTTAACTGCCAACTGCTCCCCACCCCCAGCTCCTGGCGGCTCGGTCTTCTTCCTGCTCGGATTCTGCGGCCCCTGGGGTGGCACCTCATGGATTTGTATTCCCTGGAAATGAGGGGCTGACAGGAGGGGGGGCCGCCGTGTGGCCACCAGTGCTGTGCCCCGCGGGGCACCAGGCAGAGTTGGGGGCAGCGCCTCGGATCTTCAATGAGGGGGCTGCTCCCCTTTCACAGGTTGGAAAGCCGGGGCAGCATCATCATCGCAGCTGGGAAGAGGGACGGTCAGGGTCACAGTCTGCAGCTGGGGGCCGGGAGGCGGGGGGCAGAGAACCTCCCCTGGTTCTGCAAGGGCTGCTTCTGCTCAGAGTCAACACGACTCCCCAGCTGGCTGCTGGGTGACACTGCTGATGGAGGGGCCACCAGGCGCTCAGGTGCCGGCTAGGGGGCTGCACTCCGCTGGGCGGTCATTCCTGGGAGCTGACTGCGGGCATGGGGTGTGAAGCAAGGCCTCCCTTGGGGGCCTGCTGGCTGCTAGCAGCTCCCAGCAGCAGGCAAGGTGGGCACAGCCTTCCTGGGCAACCTCTGGCGGGCACCAATGGAGGGCCTGGCATTATGCCTGGGTGCGTGGCAATGCTGGGCAGCCGGGCCTGGATTGGGTTGGGGGCCGGGGTGGGGGTGGGAGAAGCCAGGCCAGCTCTGCAGAGTTGGACACCTCCGCACTCCCCTCCACACACACTGAAGCCTGTGCCTCCTAGGGCAATTCTCTGCCAGGAGAGAGGCAGGGCAGGTGGGGGGGCAGGGACGTGAAGACACCGATTCTGCTTGCAGAGCCCAGTGCGAGACTCCACACACATGCCTTGTGGACTCCTCACTGCGAACATCCCCATTTTACAGATGGGACAAGCTGAGGCTCGGGGCGGGGAAGTGACCTGTCCAAGGTCTCCTAGCTGGGAAGAGGCAGAGTCAGGATTCAAACCCGCGTTTCCTCATTGTGCCCCTCAAGGCAGAGACGTCACAGAATCTCGTTCGTTCTTTCTGTGCAAAATTATTAGGCTGAACTGTGTGAAAGTGCCGGTATTCAGCCGTTTGACCTATAGGATCCTCAAAACGGCACAGTTTAACTTGAGAGCAGGACTAGTACATCTGCTCGCTTCCTGGTCGATAAGGCTCCAAAGCGAAGCAGCGCCACGTACCAACGGGCCGTCCTGTTCCGCCTTTGTGCACAGAAGCCCCGCGCTCTCCTGTGCCCCAGGTTGCTCTGGCCCCGCGGAGGGTGGGAGCGTCAAGGTGGGTGGGCCTCCACCCAGAGATGGCGATTCTGGAACGCAGAGCGGCTACATTCCCAAGGCCACACCCCGGGGGTTCAGACCTGCCCTGGAGTCTCTCCCTTCCGCCTCCTCTCTACGGAGGCCGAGACGCTGGGGGTCATGGCCAGGTTTAACTAATGAAAGTACAGGACACCCAGTTCCATTTACATTTTGAATGAACAATGAATGACATTTTAGCTTCAGAAAGTCCCACGCAAATACATCTGGCAAAAAATTATTCCCGGTTTATCTGAAATTCACATTGAACTGGCTGCCCTGTATGCTCTCTGGCAACTCGGTCCGGGGTTCTTCTAAAATCGGGGGCTCGCCAAAACCAGTTTGGCTCAGTGGATAGAGCGTCGGCCTGGGGACTCAAGGGTCCCAGGTTCGATTCCGGTCAAGGGCATGTACCTGGGTTGCGGGCACATCCCCAGCGGGAGGTGTGCAGGAGGCAGCTGATCGATGTTTCTCTCTCATTGATGTTTCTAACTCTCTATCTCTCTCCCTTCCTCTCTGTAAAAAATCAATAAAATATATTTTTAAAAAAATCGGGAGCTCTCCCATCCAGAAGCCTAACAACAGGCGGGAACAACACTGACGTCCCTGAAAGCGGGGCCGATCTGGATGGACGAAGAAGCTGGCGACCGGGGCTGAACTGGGCTCCCCAGGCTGCGGCTTACGGTACGAGGCCCTGGGGACCACAGTCAGCCGCAAGAGCCCGGGCTCCACGCAGACTGAAGGGTGGGATGAAGTGAAACGAAAGCTGAGACTTTCCAGAAAACTACATGTGCAGCCTCCCAAACACCCTTTCCTCTGGCCTCCCTCAATCCCAGAGTCCAGAAAATCTAAGTACTCAGTTTCTCAGCTTCCCTTGCAGCTAGGGGTGGACATGTGACCCAGTTCTGGCCAATGAGAGGAAGGCAGGAGATCCTGGGGAAGGTTTCCCTTCTTGAATGAAAAGGCAAAGATATCAAGGAAAACATACTTCACGCTGCCCCTCCTCCTCCTGCCTGGGATGTGGACGTGATGGCCAGAGGTAGAGCAGCCATATGACGACCCTGAGACATTCCCAAGTGCCCCGCTGGGGACCGGCGCCTGGTGCTTGGCGCTGGCAAACCCACCAGGTCTTACAGCATAAGAGACAGTGTGACATCTTTAAACCCTCCTTTTGGGGGGGACGACATCCCTTCGTTCGAAGATCATGTCCTTCATACTGAGTTTTAAAATGTAATTATTTCATAAAATGAAGTGATCGTTCATGCTGGGATTTTTAGTGCGTATTTCTGTTTTGTTTGTTCTCCTTAACATCCTTTCCTAGCAAAATTAAAAATTAACCCGGCTGGTGTGGCTCAGTGGTTGAGTGTTGACCCATGAACCAAGAGGCCACTGGTTTGATTTCCAGTCAAGGCACACGCCCGGGTTGTAGGCTCGATCCCCAGTGGGGGGCGGGGGCATGCAGGAGCCACCCAATCGATGTTTCTCTCTCATCGATGTTTCTATCTTTCTATCCCTCTCCTTTCCTCTCTTCCTAAAAAATCAATAAAAAAAACACGTTTTAAAACATTTAAAAATTAGCATCAGCCTGCCAGTCCCCCAAGTTTTCTTTGGAAATTGTATCGGTCTCTTAGACCCAAAAGCTTGGGGAAGAACCAAGAACCCCTCAACTCACCCCCGCACTGGGCTCCAGCGGGAGAGGACACACACAGAGGAGGCGGCCCTGCCAGGCCCCGGTGGCCCAGGGGCTGCTGTTCCAGGTCCCTGTGCTTAAGACCCCAAGAGCTTGGCTTTGGCACCCCAAGGGCCTGGCACTGGGATTGGTTCCCAGCCTGCCCTGTCCCTCCTGCTGCCCTCTCCCCAGCCGCGGAGCCGTCCCCAGAGGAGGGGGCAGCTTGCTCCAGCTCCCCGGGCAGGTGGCCCAAGCACGCCGTGTTCCGGAGGCCCCGGGCGTGTCTGGGCTCGGGCCAGCGGGCCGTGTGCGCACACCTGCTCCGAGGCGGGCGGCTCCGCAGATCCCCGGCGGGCACAGCCACACTCAGACCAGCGAGGCCCCAAGGCGGCCGGATAGGAGGAGCTCCTGGGAGAGTCAGGCCACCGAGGGGCCTTCGAGAGGCGCAGAGAACCCTGCTGAACCCCTCACCCCCACCCCCACCCCCAATCGGGAGAGAGAGGACCCAGGAGAGAGCGGTGGCAGAAGCCGCGTGGGAGAAACTGCTCAGCCAGGAAGATAAAAGGCGAACCGAGTGCTACACTCACAGCATTTTAAACCGGCAGCTCCCACGATTCTGCCCTAATGAGAAGCAGGAGGACTGTGGCGGGGGGGTTTGGGGAGACGGGGGGGGGGGGGGGAGATGGCAGAGTTCAGCCCAGTCGCGTGCCCTGCTGCTCAGGGGACCATCCTGTTCCACATGGACCCCCCGGATTGCGTTTCCAACCACACCGCCGGGCTGTGTCGGGCCCGCTCTGATGATGCAGACGGGAATGCATGCAAGGGCTGACCACGCGTGGGACATGCAGGGGCACAGCTGTGGGCGGTGCCCACGGTGCCAGCCTCACGCCCAGATGGTCCCCAGGCTGTTCCAGCAAGACCAGCGGCCCCTGTCCCAGCCCCAGACGCAGAAACACACAGCTGGTTCTCAGGTGGGAGGGGTGAGGCTTCACCAACTGCACATGCCCGGGCTGGGTGTCCCGGCCACCCCTTCACCGTGCCCGTGTCTTCTCAGCCCGTGGACGCATGTGCCCCTGCCCCAGCCCCTGCCCCTGCCCCAGTCCCAGCCCCAGCCCCAGCTCCTGCCCCTGCCCCAGCCCCAGCCCCAGCACCAGGCAGCCTCTAGCAAGGCCGAGGAGAATGTCAGCTAAAGGTCTGGCATCAGACAGTGCCGAGTTCAAAGCTAGCTCTGGTTTGCCAGTTAGAAAAATGGCCTAATTCCTTCCAGAAGTTTCCAATGTTTTCATGGAAACGGCTCCTGGGAGATACCCCCAACCCCCCCTTTCAGGTCTCACCACGCGGAAGCACGGGCTCCACTTGCATGAGAGAGAATTTATCCTATTTTTGAAGAAGTTGCGGCCACTTGGCAATCAGAGCCCCGGAGGCTGGAGCAGAGAAGATGCTGGGAAGGGAGTTAATCAAGGGCCTTAAGCACATGCAAATCAGGAGCTCGCTGCCGCGATGGGGGCGACGATGGGGGCGACGGCCGGCCCAGCCTGTATCCCAGGCCCAGAGGGAGCCAGAGGCCTGGCTTGGGGGGCGGGGGGGCGGCCAGGGGCCTCCCCGGAGCCTGGAGACTGAGCCGGGCGCTGGTGGAGGCCACAGGAGAGACAACCACGCAAGGGAGGGCAAAGGTGGAGAGCAGACGCGGGTCCCGCTGGCTCCTGCCCCCTTTGGTGGCAGATTGGGGTGCTTCGGCGGGACCCTCTGCCTGGGGATCAGAGACTGTCACTGGGAGAGGCCTGTGCAGGGACTGTGGTGTCGGCAACCTGGCAGCGCCTACGACGGGCTAGGTGACCCCCCCACCCCATGGACCCGGGGCCCCGCACCGGCCTGAGGAAGCAGGTCAGCGTGGGCTCACGGATGCTGCCGTGGGGACGCGCTTTCATGAGAACCTGGAGCCAGGGCCCAGCAAGGGGACCACTGGAGCTGGGAATGGGGGTGTTTGCCATGGAACCCCGTCCCCCTGAAAAACGATGCCGCAGGTGCGGGAGGAGGTGCGGCGTACTGTCCAGTGATGGGGGAAGCAGGCGGCCAGACCCTGGTGGTGAAGCCCATCCTGGACAAAAAACCAACGAGAGACACATCTAGAAATATCCGAGAGGAGGGGTAGTCAGGACAGGGCAGCAATAGTTACCATGGAGGGTAGTTTCAGGCTACTGCTCTCTCTCCTCTTGTATTAATTTTTATAATGATGAGCATATGTGCTACTTAACACAAAGCTGTTTTATTCTTTTTTTAAGAAAAGGCTCCTGTTGCTTGACCCTCACATGGCCCCCCACCCATTTCATGTGAAATTAAATATCCGAGTAAATGGTGAGGGAGACCCACCAGCCTCCTCCGCCATCCGATCAGGGAGCCCCCTTCCCCCCTCACAAGGAGCAGGCAGCCAGGGCCTGGGTCACCGTCAGGCCCTCCCGCCCCCCCGCCCCACACCCCAGCCTTGGATGGTGCAGGAGGAACCAGGGCGGAGGCATGCCCTGTACAGGCGTAGGCACAGGGCCTCTGTCACCCCAAATCCTTCTCCGGAACCCCTGGGCCCAAGGCACTGGGGACTCTGAGCTGGTGCTTTGAGCTGGTGCATGCAGTCTGTTAGGTCACCCCGCAAGGCTGCCCCCTCACCGCCCCCACACACATGTATCTCTGCAGTGAAACGTCCCCATCCAGGGGAACAACAAACCAGAGGGGCTCCCCGTCATCTGAGCTCTGATTTTGCCTCCAAATGAATCCGCCACCATCTTATCTAAGAACTTTAAGCTTCAGACCTTTGACTGATTTCAGAATCCCACCCAGCACAGGGGCTGGGGCAGGCCGGGGCCAGGCGCACTGTCCACCTTCTTCCCACCTGGTGCCCCCACCGGCAGGGCGGGCTTCGGGGACCAGCGGCCTGCGCAGGCTCTCGGCCCCCGGCCTGGTCTGACGCTGTTTCGTCATCTTGGAATTCTTAACACATGTTGGACAAGGGCCCTGTGTTCCTTTGGCACGGGACCCTGCAGACCCGGTGGCCTGGCCCAGGTAGTCGCTCCTAAGTGCTGGTTGAAGGAAGGGAGGAAGGAAGGAATGTCACCCCTGTCCCACCCTCCGTGCCCCTCCCTTTTCCCACCAGCGGGGACCAGCGCTCAGCAGAGTCCTGAACGGCCGGCTGACTGCACAGCTGATGTCCAAGGAGATTCTTAGGGCGTCCAGACCCTCATTCAAAATCTGACGGGGCATCTGAGTTTCCGACTGTCACCCCAGCGATCTGCACACCCAAGACATTGGGAACCCACGGAATGTTTGCTTTGAGGGCAGCCTTGCTCTCTGCCCGCCTTCTCTAGCTGTGTGATCTTAAGCAGGTTGCCCAACCTCTCTGAACCTCCTACAGCGGGCAAGGGGTCAACTCCCACCCTCCAGACCTCCCGGGCAATGGTCTGGAGATAAGCCCCTTCCTGGCAGTTCTCGGGGAGCTTGCTGGGGGGGCGGGGGCAGTCTTGCCCAGTGAGTCTGGCTGGTTCCCTGAGAGGCCCCGGCACCCAGCTTTGGGGTCCAGGCATGTGAGGGGCTCGGGAAAGACTTCCTAGTGTGCAGATGGGCGAGGAGGCCAGGTCCCCGACCTCCAGGGGCTGCGTGAGGGTGAGTAGGGCGGGCAGAAGGCTAGGTCAGCACGGGCTGGGCACACAGTAGGTGCCGCATACATGGAGCTGTGGTGATTGGTCCCACACCCTCCTCCTGGGGCTGTGGCGGCTGCAGATGAGCCCCGCTGGGGCCTGCAGGCTGCGGCAGGAGGGGAGGAAGGCAGGGGCTGGAGGATGGAGTCCAGGCACGTCCTGATACCAATTAAGGCAGCTCTGCGCAGGGGGGCCTCCGCGGCATTTATCAGCCGCCCGGGGGGGCTGGCAAGCTGTCCTCCGGCTGACGGATTAGACGGCGGACAGTGAGGTTTCAGGCAGGCGCTCTCTCTCTCTCTCTCTCTCTCTCTCTCTCTCTCACACACACACACACACACACACACGCACACACACGCACACACACACACACACCCCACACACACACCCCCCACACACACACGCACACACACGCACACATGCACACACACACATGCACACACACACACCCCACACACACACACACACCCCCCACACACACACACACGCGCGCGCGCACACACACACACACACACACATCCCTTTCTCCAACATTTTGCAAGGCCCATCCACAGAGCCCAGCTGAGTGCCTGCCCAGCCCGCAGTGCTAGGGACAAAACAGACACAGAGGCCCCACCCCCTCTAAGAGAATAATCAGGGACCCCCCCCTACACCCACGAGACCACGACTCAAGAGCCCAGTCTGCACCCCAAGCATGCCGTGCAGATGGACCCGGCGTGGGGACCGGAGCGCCATGTGCAGGAGGCAGCAGCGATGATGTGCTTTTAAAGCTGAGTGGGGACAGACCTGTCACCCTGGGACCCTCCCCCTTCCTGAGAAATAGCCCCTTTGCTCCATGGGTCCCAGGGGAAGGAATGTGAGCAAGGACAGGGACTGGGAGGCCTTTGTAAACCCAGAGGAAAAGTCTCCAAGCCTCTAGAACATTCTATGCTGCAGACCTGAGAGGAGTCAGGAGCACCAGAAGGGACAGAGGGCCTGATTCCTTCTTTGGGAGAGGCGATCGGGCCCCGCCCACAGCTGCAGCCTCGTCCCTGTCCTGGCCTAACGGTGCCCCGGCCTCTCCCCTGGGCCTTGGACACTGGCTGCGGCGGCAGGACCTTCTCCCGACGTTGTCTCAGGACCTGACACTCACCAAGCTCTAAGCTGAGCTCGACGTCCCTGGACTCTCCACGCTGGCGAGTGCATCGCTGTCGCCCCACGGACCATCCAGAAATCCGGTTTGTCCTCTCCCCACCGGACTTGACCTCCACAGCCGTAATCATCAAATCGGCTCCTGCCTCCTCGCCCACGCTCAGACCCACCCCTCAGTCCCATGGCCATCGCCCCCCACCCCCACCCCAGCCCCCATCTCCATCGCCCCGGTCCTGGTCCCTCCTCCTCCCTCTGTCCCGGCCACAGAGAAGCCACCCACAATGCCCTTCACTCAGCACCCCAGGGGCAGGTCTCAGCCTGGGCTCCCCACCTACCCACCTCCCTGGCTCATTCACTCTGCACCCTCTGTGATGATCTGTTTAAAAACTGTTTAAAAATTGATTTGAGAGAGAAAGGAAGGGAGAGGGAGAGAGAGAGAAACATCCATGTGAGAGAGGAACATCGATGGGCTGCCTCTTGCATGCCCCCCACTGGGGATCAACCCCGAAACCCAGGAATTGAACCAGCAACCTTTTGGTGCATGGGACGGTGCCCAACCCACCGAGCCACCCCGCCGGGCCCTCTGTGGCGATCTTGTTCCTTTATCTGGTTACCTGGCTGATGTTTGCTCCCCGGCCTCTCCCACTGGCATGCACTTGGGGGGCCCGGGGCAGGGCCCAGCTCGGTTCTGCTCACCCTCTCAGCACCTGTCACCTGGCAGGGACTTCTGGGCCTGGCCTGGTTCTGGGGTATGAAGCTGAACACACAGACTTGTGCCTGTGCTCAGGGACTGGCGAGTGGCACATGGCACCTGGCACTGCCAAGGGCACTGAAGAAGACATGCAGGTGCCACCGAAATGGACGGCCGCCGGGCTCGCCGGGAGGTCGGGGCAGCCTCCCGGGCGGCCACATGGAACCCCCATGAGGGTGACGGGCTGGCGGTGAGGCTTAGGCAAACCCTGCACTTCTCCAGCCTCCGTGCCCACACCTGTCACATGGTCACTCGCCAGAGACACTGCACACAGGCTAGGGAGCTTAGGGAGTCTGCAGATCGAGGCTGGGGAGCTTGATCTTTTAAGAAATTGGTGCCAACTGATTCCATTAACTCCCCCAATGGGAGGGCATCACAGGCCAGAGGCACAGTCATTGCTGTCTATACCCAGGACCCGGCACATCAAGGCACCGGCCAATCCACACGGTCAGACCCCGAGGCCTTGGCCCAGAGCCCTCTCCTCCCAGGCCGCCTGGCTTTGCCCCAGGTGGGCAGGGCCCTGAGCTCTGCCCTCACGCCCCCCTCTCCCATTCCCCCTCCCCACCCCTCAGGATGGTCCTCCCACCATCTGAAGGGAGGATTCTTAGCCCCAAGGCCAGAGGTCTGTGGTCCCCGAAAGTCCCCTCTTGGACTGGGGGTATCATTCTTGCTTGATCACAGCCTCCACCCCCCACCCCCCACACACAGCAACAACCCCAAATGTGGAGCCTCCACAAAACCCCTTAAGAAACTGGTCAATCTTCTGCTAATTAAAATAAAGTCTATGCCACATTACAGGCCAGTTAATTTTCAGAGCTGCCTGGGAAGCGTCGCCTGGAAAATGTGCACCCTGCCCCCCCCCCCCCCCCCCCATACACACACACAGAAAAGGGCCGCCATGCAGCCCTCGGCCGGAGGAGCGTGTGGAGCACGGGCTTCCGGTGGGTGGGGCGGCAGGGGTGGGTGCAGCGACCCTGCTGGCAGGCAGCGCTTCTGGTTCCTGGAGGGACCCTGCTGGTTCAGCCAGGAGCTCCGGACCCCATCCCACCCCAGGACCGAGACCAGGCCTCCCAGGCCAACCCCACAACCGTTTGTGAAACGATGGGGCTCTGAAAGGCTTGGGGTCCCCAGGCCTGGACCCCGAGGTTCCCTCACCGAGCCCACGGCAGCCCTGAGGGAGGTGCCATTGTGCCCAGTTTCAGATGAGCAAGCTGAGCCACCAAGTCCCTCTCCTGAGGTCACGGATTCCAGGGCGAAGCAGAATGTCCCCTGACTTTTCCAGCTAAACCTGCAGCGGTTCCTTTGACAACGTTGAGGGGTTTTTCATGACGGCGAGAAGGGCGGGGACTTTGCACGAAAGCAGATTTCATCGGTTGCAGTGGCTCAGGCAGGTGCATGCTCCCTGCTCATCAGGAAGCGCCTGCTTATGTACGGAGCATCTGAAACGGGCCAGGAGTCCGGCCGGCCACGCCCCGCACAGCGGGCATCTCACTGAACCCTCACTAGCACGCGAGGCTCAGAGAGGTTAGGTGACACGCTCAAGCTCACGCAGCCTGCCCACATCTTAGCCTGGCAACCTCCTGTCGCTAAGGCCCAAGTTCTTCCATTTCTGCAAGGTCAAAGCCAAGGTCTGTGGGTCTCCTGTCCTGGCCTGGCAGCGAGCTACAGAGTAGACCACTGGGTTCCCTGGGGGACCTTGGACACGCCTCTTTCCCTCTCTGGGCCTCAGCTTTCTCATCTGCAAAATGGGCGGGCTGAGCTCAGCGTTCCCCGGGACCCAGGGGCCCTTGGCTTGGGCCAGTGGCTGGGAGCAGAGCATCCAGCCAGATGGTAGCAGCAGCCGTTGCCCTGCCAGGACCGGGAGGCCTGGTCGCCTCCAAGTGAATGGCAGGAAGTGGTCTAGTGGCCAGACTGGGACACAGGGGAAGAAGCGGGGACAAGGGCCCAGCCTAGCTGCCCCGCACTGGGGACAGCTCACAGGGCAGTGGGTGGAACATCTTCTCTGACCCCAGGAGCTCTGCTCTCCATTCCCTCCACCATCCCCGAGACCAGGCCTCTGCCCAGCCCTGGAGTCAAAGCAGGGGAGGGGTGGGGTGTGCGGGCTCTGACTTGAAGGCCCAGCATTTCGGAGGGACTCCCCGGAGAAGGGCCTCCTGTTTCTCCTGGACCAGGAAGGGGCACAGGAGCAGGCGGGGCTGGTTTGCTGTCCCCTGCTGTGTGCTCCCTGCCTGGGGACAGTGGCTCTGCTCATCCAGCCCCCGCTGAGGAGCACCCGTGGGACAGGCACGGTGCTGGGCACCGAGGGCGAGCAATCTGCCCAGGCCCTCACTCCTGCTGTCACAGGCGGAGGGGAAGCAGGCGGGAGGGAACCTGACCGCCACACGGGGACGACCGCCACCTGTCCGTGTGCACAGGGTTCCTTGAGGTCACAGGGAGCTGAGCCGAGTGGGTCTGCAGAGCTGTCACAGGCTCTCCCTCTCCCCTGGCGCCCTGTGCACGTGGAGTTAGAGGTTCAGCTAGTGACCTTTTAGAATGCGAGGCCCTTGGAGGGAGGGACCCTCAGCACCTCATGTAAGGCTTGCCTTAAGATGGGCACTCAGTACACACTGGATGGGAGGGAGGGAGGGAGGGGGGAGGGGATGAGTAAATTGATCAAGTGGAGAGCTAGAAGGATGGGGAGAATG
This sequence comes from Myotis yumanensis, assembly GCF_028538775.1. NCBI lineage: Eukaryota > Metazoa > Chordata > Mammalia > Chiroptera > Vespertilionidae > Myotis > Myotis yumanensis. The sequence continues at coordinate 4,739,941 of NW_027223763.1, forward strand.
GGAGGAAGAAAGGATAAGTGGATGGATGGACGGATGGATGGATGGAAGGAAGGAAGGGAAAGAGGGAGGGAGGGAGGGAGGGAGGGAAGAAGGTTGATGGATGAATGAAAGGAAGAAAGAATGGGTGGATGGAGGGAGTGATGGGTGACTGTCCCCTACACCAGGGACTCAGGCTGGGAGGGTGAGGATTGACTCTGACAGATGAGCAGGCAGTTCACCTCATGGCCCCCTCTCCCCCACCGCCCCTCCCCCAGCATTTCATTAGGACGCATCTGCTGCACCTGGCCCTTGGCCCCTGCCCCAGGAAGATACAGGCGCCTCTGCCGGGTTATTAGGGACCCATTACCCGGTGCCTGTCAGGCCTGGCTTAGGGGAGCAGCTCGGGCAGGGTTAACAGCCGCGGGGGCTCTGGTAAGGAGGCCGGGGTTACAGGGGGGGCTTCAGAGCCACTGGGCCTGCCTGGTTTCATCTCAGGGCTCTGCTAACTGGCTGTGTGGCTTTGGGCAATCAGGTCCCTATTCCGAGTCAGCTTCCTCACCTGTAAAGGATGGAGCGATGAGGGGCTTGTCTGAGGATCCCCTGAGCTAATGGTGGCATCACCCAACACCGAGAGCACCGGCTAGAACCAGGAACACCCAGGACCCTCAGGGAGCCAGGCGGGCGGAGCTCTCACAGGTCCGCCGCCTCACCCCGTGGACAGGCAGGTGCTGCGACCCTGTGGGAATTTATGGACGAGGAAACCGAGGCTAAGAGGGAGATTAGGTGCTTGTCCCCAGCCGCTGGGCCAGGAAGTGATGGGCCATGATTCCCATGTAGGCAGCGGACGCCACACCTGGGCCGTTTCCGCCTGGCCAAAGAGTGGGGACAAAGTCTGGGTGGTGGTGGGGGTGGTGGGGGCCTCTCCCAGCAGCGCCTGGAGGGGATGGCACAGGAGAGCAGAGGGGAGCCGGTCAACAACAGAAATGTACGGCTTCCCGCGTGATCACCGGCACCATCAGAGGCCACGCACCCACCTGGGTGCATTAGGGACCCCAGTCCTTCCACAGGAACAGTAGGGGGGTCAGGGGCAGGAGAACTGTCCTGAGCTGCCGGGGGTTGACCAGCAGGGACTGTGTGGGGCTCACCTGGCTCTCCTCAAGCCCTCGACATACCCCTGAGGATATCTCCCACCGCAAGAGCTAGGTCCCCCCACCCCAGGTCCCCCCACCCCAGTCTCAGAAGAGTCCAGAATGATTGAACCTCAGGGTGCAAATGCAGAACAGAAAAGGCCAGAGGGTGAGCAGGGAGAGTGGAGGCGATCGTAATACAAACACCATGACGGCCGCTCTCAGGAGGGGGACACTCAGCACCTGACCACCTTGTGGCCCCGACTCCCCAGCAAGGAACTTCACCTCTGTGAGGTTCTGTCCTCCCATCTGTGAAATTGGGGTCATCCTGGTATCACCTCTCAGAGTTGTTTTGAAGATTAAATTAGACAAGGAAAATGCACTGCCTCAGTGTAGTGCCTGGCACCGTAAGTTCACCATCAGTGGTTGTCATTACCGCCCCAGTTGCCAGATGGGAAGACTGAGGCCCAGGGAAGGTAAGTGTCTTGCCTCAGGTTGTTCAGCGGGTTGGTGGCCGGATCTATGCCAAAGAGGGTGGGCCTGCCTTGGGACATAGCACCACTCAGAGGCGCAGGGCCCCAAGGCAGCAACCCTGGGCCACCTCCCTCCGGCTCCAGTAGCTGCTACGTATTCTGAGCGCTCCTCCGTGCCAGGCGCACGCTCAGAGCTTTTACGCATCCCCTCGTGGAACCACCACCATCTGGGAGGTGCGAGTCGTACTGTCCTCACTGTCCAGATGCGCAAGCTTGGGGGGCCGAGCGGAGTCACCACCAGGACCGCCTGGTTCTCAGCACACGCTACTGCCCTCTGGACAGAGGTGGGGGCTGGTGTTTATCCCAACAACGCTTCCCAGCTCCCTCCTCCCCAAGATGAGCCGTAAATAAGATGTCAAGTGCGCCATGGTGGACCCGCAGTCTCCTAGACATCAGACAAGCTTCCCCTTGAGAGCTGGGCACCCCTGCCCACGTCACAGGGGAGGGAGCTGGAAGGAGGACCACCACCCAGCCCCTCCCACTCTCCTTGGCCCTGCGGAGTGGCCAGGGCCCTTCAGGCTGCACAAGGCCCCCCTGGGGCCCGAGCTGGTGGGAGGCTGGGGGCTAGTCTTGAAGCAGCACTTCCCCTCCCTCGCACACATGCTCCCTACACGCCCATCTGGCCAGCCTGGCTGAAAGCTAAGTCTGCCTACAAAACACAAAAGCATCTCGTTTCCATTCGAGAAAACCCCCGAGACTGGGCTGCTCTGCCTGCCTCCCTCTTGGCCGCTGTGGTTAGGGCAGAGCCGGGAAATGGCAGCTGTCCTGCCCAGGGAACGAGGACCTGGAGTCGCTGGCCGGGGTCCTCTCTGGGGCCCACAGGCCAGGGAGCAGGCTGGTATCCATGGACGCCCCCGCCTGGCCCCTGCTGGCCGGGAGCAGCGCCAGATGGGGAGGCTCTGGCTCGCGGCCTCTGCCCAGCCCCACCGGCCCCCTGACCTGTCCTCCTGGGACTTCCCGGTGTCCATCTGAGGTGACCCGTCCTCCCTCCCCACAGACGCCCAGACCTCTGACCCTGATTTAAAACAAACCAAGCGAAGTCTGGAAAGAAACCGTCACAAAGAGCTTCAGAGATGATCGTGTCCCACGACACACACACACACACACACACACACACACGCCCCAGCCGTGCAAGGCTGCAGCCGGGCTTGCACACAAACAAGCTGCTGGAGGGTGACTTTTGTTTATGAAACACGCAGGCTTCCCTCCACTGGGGGGGGAGGGGGGGGCTGTTTCTCAGTTTTCTGATGAACAGGAAGTGGAGAGGGAGCTGGGGGTTGACAGACTTCATCCCCCCTGTGCTCTGTGCAGGTTTGAATCTGGGGAAGGGGGTCTAGGGGAGCCTGGGCATCACCTGGGAGAAGGCCCCCCCCCCCCCCCCCCCGGAGGTCAGGGCTCAGAGCGGGTGCAGGCGGCCAGGTCAGCCCCGGAGCGGGTTAGAGCCCCAGGCCGGGTCTCGGGAGGCGGGGTCGGCCGCCCGCCCGCGTGCCCTCGGGTCCGGGACGCGGCCCAGCGCCGGGCGCTCAGGAAACACCGGGACCCGAGGCTGCCGCGTCCCTGGCCCTCGGCTCCCGCCCTCCGCGCCGGGAAACCGGCGAATCCGCCAGGGACCAGGCGGGGCTGCTTCCCGAAGGCCAACAACCCCCAGTTTTGCTGCTGCTTTTCTTTTCTTTTTTTTTTTTTTCACTCCAGCGGGCGGTCGGGCAGGTTTGGGGACCGGGCGGCGCAAGGTACCCCCACGCCGCCCACGCGGGGCAGGGCCGGGGCGCATGCGCGGGCCGGGACGCCGGGGGCCGGGGCCGCCCGCGCAGCCTCGCTCGGGCCGGTCTCCGTGGCAACGGGCTCGCGGCGGGGAGGGCCCGGGAGGCGCGGGCCGCGGCGGCTGCTATTTCTGCAGCTTCCTGTTCCTCGCGGCCACGTCGCCATGGCAACCGTGTTACTCAGCGCGGCGGCTTCCCGGCTGGGCTGGCGCGCGTGACCCCGGCCGCCCGCGCCCCCGCGTCTCTCGCTCGCCGCGCCCCCCCGCCCCCCGGGCCTCCTCTCGGGCACCCCGGCCCCGCCCCGCGCGCCCCGGCCCCGCCCGGCCCTGCCCCTCCCCGTGCGGCCGGTGCCCACAGCCCGGGAGGGAGGAGGGAGAGAGATTGATGGGGGACGCTTATTAAAAAACATTGTAACCGTTTCCGTTTTTATTACGTTGACAAGGGAGCGTTATTTACTGTTATTGTTTGCCGATCGGGCCCCGCCGGAGCGCCGGTGGCCGGGGGTGAGGGGTGTCACCTTTGCGCGGGGCCCGGGGAGGTCGCGGCTGGGAGGGGAGGCCCGGCTCCGCAGGGACGGGCGGGCGCGGCGAGGGGGTCGACCCAGCCCCCGCGCCCCGGGTCCCGCTCCTCGCCCTTCCCGCAGCCCCCGGGGAGGCCGCAGAGGCCGGAGGCGCGGGTGGAGGGAGGAAGGCTGCAAAATGAAGAGGAACAGATGACCTCGCTCTCAGAAGGCGCTGTCCTGCGCGGACCCGTTTCCTGGGGGCCGGGGTGGAGCAGCCCCGCAGCCTTTGGAGGCGCTTAAACCGACACCAGATAAAGACCAGAACCTTCTGGGCCCGGCCTGGCCACGCAAGGGCAGGAAGGGCAGGCCGGCCGCGCTGGAGCCCTGGGTGTGCAGGGAAGGGGTCAAATTCCTCCTCCCCCGCCGAGGCCTGGCTGCCAGCAAACCTGCCCACTTAGACTCCGGTACCGGTACCGAGGGTGGGCCACTGCCCGAGGCCTCACAGCCGGTGCTGTCCCGCTCCAACGCCTGGGGGAGGAACCGGCGGGGCCAGCGGCTGCACTAGGAGCCTGGGAAGAGGGGAGGCTCAGCTGGAGGGCAGTGCAGGGGAGAGGAACTGGGCAGGTCCGAGCCCCGCTGGCCTGGGTCCTGCCTCCTCCACCGCCTCCGCCAGCTGGGGTGGGGTGGGGTGGCGTGGGAGGTGTGTCCAGGGGATCAGACGGGCCTGAGGATGCCCAGCCACGCCCCTGCTGGGGTGCCCCTCTCACCTGGCTAAGCCCGGGGGGAAAAGGCCTCTGGAGTTCGCACTATGAAAAGGATTTTAAGGAAATGTTTACACTTATCAGCAAACACTCCTAATGGACAGACCAGGCTTTGCAAACAGAGCTCCCCCTTCCAAGGGGGGCTTGGTCACCAGGGCCTCTCCCAGTCTCAGATGGCCAACAGGGACTTCCCAGCCCAGAATCGTCTCTCCGGACTTTCTGGAGTCGAGCAGACCGGCCGTTTCTAGCCCAGGCCTTTGGGTCTGGGGCGTCACAGCAAGATAAAGCTAGCTTCCACTCTGTTCCCAGCACCTGCCAGCTCCTAGCTGCGGACCCCTCCCTGCGTGCATGAACCCGAAGTCGGGCTCCAAAAAAAGAGTACACCCCCCTCCTACACACACACACACACACACACACACACACAGTCGGCACCAGCCCTTTGCCGCCAGCTCTGGGATATGGACAGACACAGGGAAAGGTGGGAACCGTGGTGCCCTCCACTCCTGTTCCCAGCACTTACCCCAGGGGCTGGCCTTCCAAGCAAAACTCATCTCTGGCAGCAGGTTTAGAGTTTGATTGCCCAGCCCGCATGGCTCAGTGGTTGAGCATCGACCAGAAGGTCACAGTTCAATTCCGGGTCAGGGCACATGCCTGGGTTGCAGGCTCCATCCCCAGTGTGGGGCGTGCAGGAGGCAGCTGATCCATGATTCTCTCCCATCATTGATGTTTCTATCTCTCTCCCTCTCCCTTCCTCTTTGAAATCAAATTTTATATATATATATATATATATATATATATATATATATATATGAGTTTGATTGATGTGAGAGCCGTGCCCCTCAGTAGCCTTTGAAGAGGACTGAGATGACAGAGGACACCCAGGATCAAAGAACTCCAGAGCTGGGAGGACCTTGGAGATTATCCAGACCAACCACACCCGCCTCCCCATTTTACAGGTGGGCAAACCGAGGCCCAGAGAGGGGAAGAGACCTGACTGAGATCTGCTACTGGTTAGTGGCAGAACCCAGGCCAGGATCCAGGCACCTTGCCTCTCTCCAGGGGCTCATTGCCCACTCCGACTCTTCTATGGCATTACTGTCTATGAGCAGACGATCAGGAACCGAGGTGGGGTGGGGTGGGGCGGGGGATAACTCTGGTGAGGCCGGAGGCATCGAAGTCAGACTGCCTGGGTTCAAACCCTCACTCCTAATGAGAACGTGGACACGCGAATTCTTCTCTCTGAGCCTCAGTTGTCTTCAGTGTTCAGTGGGTATGATAATAGCACCTGCCCTAAGTTTGTCTTAAGGAATAAAGATGATGGTGCAGGAAAAGCAACTGGACCGATGCCCGGTCCATACTGGTATTTACCTAATGCTGGCAATGATGCTGGTGCTGGTGGTGATACGAGTGGTGCTGCTGGTGGTGCTGATGCTTGTGGTGGGTTGAATGATGCCGCCTCCCCCAAAAGAAGGATCTGTTCATGTCCTAATCACTGGAACCTGTGAACATGACCTTATCTGAGGAAAGGGTCTTTATAGATGTAAAGGACATGGACATGAGGTCACCCATGATTGCCCATGTTGAGCCTCAATGCCATCATAAGCGTCCTTACAGGAGACAGAAGAGAAGGCTGTGTGCAGCCCGAGGCGGAGATGGGAGTGATGCACCCACAAGCCAAGGACACCTGGAGCCTCCGGAAGCTAGAAAGGCGGGAAGGATTCTTCCCAGAGTCCGGAGGGAGCATGGCCTCTGGCCTCCGGACTCTGGAAGAGTAATCGAGTGTAAGCCACCAGGCGTGTGGTCGTGTGTTACACAGCCACGAGGAACTAGTACAGTGGGGAGGCTGGTTCTGCTGCTGGGATGATGGTAATGATGGTGGTGGCGGGTGTTGGTGACGATGTCATGACGACGGTGGTGATGGTGATGCTGAGAGTGTGTGTGAGAGTTTCCTGGGCTCTGTGCTGACTCCTGGTCACTCGGGCGGCCCTAGTCTCCAGGTGATCACTAAAGCGCCCCCTTCATGCTGTCGTCGCTCTGTGGGTATCCGTCTCCGCCTGCATTTCCCCCCTTTATACGGACATATTGGAGCAGGACCCACCCTGAGAACCGCATCTAAGTGTGATCACCTCTGCAAAGGCCCCATTTCCAAATCGGGTCACATCCTCAGCTCCTGGGGATTAGGACTTCAACACAAGTTTTTGGGGGGACACAATTCTCCCCCTAACAGTGGAGATGGAGATGATGGTGCCAGGGGTGGTGGTGCTGACAGAGACTCTGACGGGCCCCCTGGGAGCAGAGGTCAGCTCCCAAGGCTTTCCCAAGATTGGGAGCCCCTTCCCGCCGTGAAGAGCCGGTCGGAGCCTCCAGCTGCAGGAGCAGAGACGGGGAAGATGGTCCCAGGACACCGTGTGAGTGTCATGGAAGAGCTAGACCTCCTGGAAGCCCTGCCATTTGCCTGTGAGGCCTCAGCAAACCTTCTGTCCTCTTGGCTTCGGGCTGGACCTGATGCCAAGGGCCTGCTCTGCTCCGAGGAGCTGTGAGTCTGGGATCCCCTGTGCTGAAGTAGGAGTCCGGCCCGGCCAGCGTCAGGCCGGGGCAGAGTGTCAGGGAGACTGGGCAGAGGAAGGAGGGACAGTATGCTGTGACCACGCTCCTGCTGGCTCCCTGTGTGCCTCCTCCTCCTCCCCCTCCCCCTCCCCCTCCTCTTCTCCCTCCTCTTCCCCCTCCTCCTCCTCCCCAGGAGCAAACACTTGCTATCTTTGTACACGGCTAAGTCAGTGCTTGTCTCCTGGCCGTCCCAGCTGCCAGAGCCTCCCTGAGGGCAGGGACCATGGTTGGCTCATCTGCGAGGCCCCTGGGAGCCTGGCCCAGCCCCCACACATGCGGATTGAGCTCGGACTGTTTCAAAGCCCAGCAAGTCCCTCCCTTCTCTTTCCATCTGGGCACCATGGAGATAAGACAAGGCGGGGTGGCCACCTGCTTCTGAATGAGATCTTTCTCCCCCAGACCCAGGCCCCGCAAGGAAGCCGTGCGGCACGCGGGGCAGACCAGCAGGCAGCCTGGCCGCGCCTCTCCTGGAGCCCGCAGCAGCGCAGGCCACCGGCCCTGACCCCGGAAGCCCGGAAGCCCGCTGGTCTCCGGCAGCAGGCAGGCGGGGTCAGGCCGCTGCTGGATTTCTTCTCGTTCGACTCGATTCCAGGAACTCCCTCCCTAACCTGTCTTTCTCCAGCTCTCACAGGCCGAGACTGGAATAATAGTAGCGCCCATTCATTCGCTGGTCCCGGTGGGATGGTCGTGGCACAGGCTCTGCCAGGCACGGCCCTAGGTGCCAGGAGACAGTGGCCAGCAAGACCAGGTTCTCGCATTTGTGCAGCTCACATGGGAGGGAAGAGAGAGACAAAGAACAAAGGAACAGCTGGTACCAGGATCCAGGGAGCAGGACGCATGTTAGAGGAAGTGGAGGTGGGCGAGGGGCTGCACCGCAGAACAAAAGGGCCGGGTTGGGAAAGGGAGGTCCCTGCGGTGATGGGGTGACCATGGAGCAAGCCCTGTGGAGAGCTGGGAGGGAGGCGGCTGAGGGCAGCAGAAGCAGCCAGTGCAAAGGCCCTGAGGTGCCCCGGGGGGGGGGGGTGCATGCAGGTGTGGGGGAAGTGTGGGCTTTTCCTAGGGATGCATGATGGCACAAAAGTGGGGAGGCAAGAGCCAACCAAGGGCCAGTGTGTGTGTGCAGAGCCCCCTGGTTTCCGAGTGGAGCACTCAGAGGCCAGAGGGAAACAGGAGAAGTTAGAGGAGCTGATGGAGTCCAGGCAGGAGACGGCGGCGGCCTTGCCGGGACACCAGCAGCGGGGGAGGTGAAATGGCTGGATTCAGGGTATATTTTAAGAAGAGGCACCAGGATTTGCCAAAGGATGAGATGCGGGTGTGGAAGAAGGAAACTGTCAGGGATGATTGCAGTGTCATGAGTGGGAGGCACCGTTTCCTGAGGTGAAGGAAAGACTTCAGGGGAAGTGGGGGGTGGGGGCGGGGGAGGGAGGGGCCCCGAGCTGGCATTCGGACACGTGATGCCCGAACAGCCTTGTGGATGTGGATACATATCGTGCACTTAGAGCCCTCAGCAGCTGTCATTTAACCCACCCAGTGGTGGCTATGCCCCTGTGTCAAGATAACCACCCTAGGAGGTAGGCCCTACTATTACCCCATTCTACAGATGAGGAAACTGAGGCACAGAGCGTGGGAGCTGGTGCAGATACAAATCCAGGTAGTTTAATTCCAAAGCTCATCCTGTTTGTTCAAGAGTTTGTTCGTCCGTTCATTCATTCATTCATTCACTCACGGTCACGGGCACTGTATACCAAGCCTCGCTCTGAGCCTGGTGATGTGGAGAGTCTAGCACGCTGTGCACTGGGCAGGCAGCGAGCAAGCCAGCCAGGCCCACCCTGCGTGCCGCTCACTTTCCAGGGAGGAGACGGGCAGGGGATGAGCAGAGAGAAACACAAGGGCCACATGGTCACGGCTGTGCTGCGTGCGCGGGGGAAGGGCGGCGTGCTGACGCCAGGGAAGGAGAGGGGCGCACACTGAGGGCTGGGGCTGCCTGGAGGAGGGGAGACTCCTCAGAAGCAGCCAAGCCCAGGGCCAGAGGAATGGCATCCCCAGCAAAGGGCACAGGAAAGCAGAGGCTCTTTGTATGCCATGGGGAAGGGCGAGGGCACCAGGGCACAGCCAGGGGCCGATTGCCCACAGAAACCAGCCACAAAGAGGAGGCGAGAGGGTCAGAGGCGAATGCAGGGGAAGTCACCCAAGCAGGGGGTAGGGCCCTCACCTCACAGGAGAGCCCCAGCGGCCCCAGGGCTCCGAGGACGTGAACCCCAAAGCTGAAAGTGGGAGTGCAGGAGAGGGTGGGCCAGGCCCAGGCAGGGTACGAACCTCCCTCCCCACCTCCCCCTTCCTCTACAGCAGTGGTTCTCAACCTTCTGGCCCTTTAAATACAGTTCCTCATGTTGTGACCCAACCATAAAATTATTTTAGTTGCTACTTCCTAACTGTCATGTTGCTACTGTTGTGAATCGTCATGTAAATATCTGATATGCAGGATGGTCTTAGGCGACCCCTGTGAAAGGGTCGTTCGACCGCCAAAGGGGTCGAGACCCACAGGTTGAGAACCGCTGCTCTATAGGCAGTCAGCACTGAATCCAGCCGACTCCACAGCCAGGCCTAAAGCGCCGGGCAGTCCCGGCCCCGGCTGAGCTGCCTTTGACCTTCGAAGAGACGGGCACAGCAGCATCCGCCCTCGTGGGCTGATGGTCTGGAAAGAGCCCGCCTGAGCCCCAGCAGCCGAGGCATTCATCCGCGCGCCCATCGGCAGCTCTGTCACTCCTCGGGGCACCCTGCTCAGCAGCAGGGAGCAGGACCAAGGCCCTCCCCGCGGGGCTGAAGGCCACAGGCAGACGCAGAGTCAGGCAGAGGGAGGTCGGGGTGCGATGCGCAGGAAGGCGGGTTCACAGTCATAACCGGAGGGCAGCGCCAACTTTGGGGACCAAGCCCTGTTGGATGCCCCTTCAGTCTTGGGGTCCCCCTGCCTCTCCTGGAGACAAGAGGGCTCCCCAGGACATGGGCAGGCTCCTCGTGAAGAGGGAGCAGCGCTCCCAGGTTCCAGAACCTTTGTTCCCCTCCCCCCCAAGCTGGCTCTCCCTCTGAGCCCCGCCCCTCCTGTCCTGGGTCAGCTGCCAATCAGGGCACAGCCAGGCTCCAAGCAGAGCAACCTCCCAATGGCCTGGGCCTGTGTCAGAGCTGGGGAGGGGCTCGCAGCACAGCCCCCAGCCCCTGCTCAGCTCCTGCAGCCCCCCGCCCCCCATCTCCTCCTGGGCACACAGGGCTGAGGGGGACAGGGCCCTGAGCCCAGGCTTCCTGTGGGCTGGAGGGCAGAGGGTAGGGCTGAACATTTTTTTCAAAAAACGTGCCCAGCAGATAACACAAAACAGCTACCCACAGCCACTCCCCTTTAAACCCTCCGCACCCCCTGGGCCATCGCAGGGCAGCCTCCCACGTGAGGGTCCCGCCCTCTCCAGCCCCACTTGATGGAGGAGGAAACAGGCTCCATGGGCCCAATGACTTGCTCGGGTGGTAGCGCCAGGACTCCAGCTCCGGCAGAATGGCAGAGACCAGGAGGCAGGGACCGGCTGTGACAGCAGCTCCCCCAGATCCCCACCCCCGGGGCAGGCAGCTGCCCCCCCCCCAGGTCACAGGTGAAGAAACCAAGGCCCCTGGAGGTCAGTCACCCCCAACATTGCAGAGTAATGAGAAGGGGCGAGATTCGAACCCAGGACTGTTAGACCCCAGGGCCCAGGCTCCCATGTACCTAGGAAAACAGGAGGGAAGGGCTGGGAGTAAGGACCTGAGAACTCAGGTGCGGCGCCCTCGGCACCGGGCCTGTGTCCACGTGGCGCTGCAGACCAGGGCATGGGGGGCAGGTGCCCCCAGGCCTTCCCCGCGGGCACCAGGCAGGCCAGTGCCCAGCCAGATCCCTCTCCTCCGATCCCCTCAGGGCCCCCATCTCTGCTGCCCAGCCAGACCCGGCCCTGCAGTGTGTGACCCCTGGGAGGGCACCGGGACCCTGTGCGTCACAGCTTTGCCCGGTCAGGGGTGGCCCTTGGCCCCCTGCCTCGGAAAATGCAGCTCCTAAGCCCCGGCCCCCGGCCCACACGGGCTTAGCTTAGGGTCAGCCAGGGAGGGCTGGGGACAAAGGGAAGGGCCATGGGGGCCCCTCCCACTGCCTCCCCTGGAGCAAGCCCTCACCCATCACTGCCACAGAGGCCCATGGGCAGGGTCTGTGTGTGTGACTGCATGTCTCTGTGTGTACCTCCGTGTGCCTGTGTGCGCCTGTGTGTGCGTGTGTGTGTATGTGTGTGTACCTCCGTGTGCCTGTGTGCGCCTGTGTGTGCGTGTGTGTGTGTACCTCCGTGTGCCTGTGTGCGCCTGTGTGTGTGTGTGTGTGTGTGTGTGTGTGTGTGTGTGTACGAAACTGGGATGGGAGAGGGAGGGAGGCGAGGAGTTACAGACAGAGCAGAGAGCTGGGGTGACAGAGAGACAGCCTGGGAAATACCCAGAGAGAAGGAGGAGGCTTGACATACAGCTGCAGAGAGGAGCTCAGAGCGGGAGACAACAGAAGGGACAGAGGGACCCAGCGAGGGGCCAGCCCACAGCAGATCAGGGAAGCAGAGCCGGAGGAGCTGCTGTGCAGAGAACGGGAGGGGGGGGAGGGAGGGAGGGGCGGGGGAGGGGAGCCCAGAGTCCAGCTGGGGGCCCTGAGAGTGGGGGATGGGGCTGAGGCTGGGGGTCTTTGATGGGCGAGGTGGACAAAGACAGTGCCTTCTCCGCATAATGTCAGAGACATCCTGAGTCAGCAGGAGACAAAAGGGGGCTCCCGCAGCTCCCCCCTCACCCCTAATTGACCTGGGGAGAGGATACCAGCCAAAAAAGGTGTGATGGGTCCCCTAAGACCTCAGGCTCGCTGCCTTTGAGCCCCAAACCTCTCTTCTCCCTGCACCAGCCTGGGCTGTGTGGCCTTGGGCGGGGACTCTGCCTCTCTGGGCCTCCAGGCCCCGGAAAGGAACTGAGCTTAGTGTGGGAGTAGGTGCTGGGGGCGGGGATGCAAGGCCTGGGCTGCGGGGGTCAGACCCAGGGGCTGGGGCGGGCGGGCAGGCTGGCGTCTGTGCCCAGGTGCCTGGCCCCTCTGAGCCGGTGCCTCCTTTCTGGTGAGGGAGATAAAATGTCTGCAGCCCAGAGTTGCTTGGACAGAAACGTGTAAATGGCCAAGTGCTGGGGACAATGGGCTCCTATATTAAATGGTCAGTCACAAAGGTAAGGCGAGTTTGTGCCAAATCGAGTTCTGGGAAGGGCGGTGCATTGAGAAGAACAGAGCATCTGCATGGAGAGGGTCTGCAGCCTGGACGCACGGGGCCCCAGGAGGAGCAGGGCTATCCCGGGGCTCCTGCCTGGACCCCAGGGAGTCCTGGAAAGGCAATGAGCTTCCAATGTCCCCCAACAGGCTAACCTTGGAGACAGGGGCTCCAGGGACCCCCAAGCCCAGGATTCTCACCATCCCCCATCCTGTGTCCAGGGGAGGTCAGGCCAGGGGGCTGGGGGCCCTTCTAACCTGGGATTCTTCCCATTCCCTGAAGGCCAGGAGGAGGGGGGTGAGGAGAGAAGAGGGAGCGAGGAGAGAAGAGGGGGCGTGGAGAAGGGAGGCAGGAAGAGAGATCAGGGAAGGGAGGCGAGGAGAAACTGCCAAGCAGCCGGAGGAAGGGAGTAAATGAGAGGAGGAGGAAGAGCTGCGTGCGAGGCTGCGGGAGCCGGTGCAGCGGGCAGGTGCTCCCAGGCTGGATCTTCCGGAGACAAAGGCCCCGAGGCAGAGAGGAGGGGAGGCCGGGAGGCAGAGGGAGAGGAAGGCTCAGCAGCCTGCCCACTGCTGGGCTCCAGACCGGCTGAGACTCTGCCCTCACCCAGCTGAGGCTCTGACCCGGAGAGGGAGCGAGCTCCAAACTTAAGAGGGAGAAAGTCTGCCAGCTGCCCTTGGGGCTGTCACAACAGATAAAACCTCATCCCGGCTTCACCAGGAGCGCCTGCACACAGGTGCTCAGCAGCAGCTAAAAATACTGGCTCCAGCGGGGAGGGAGGAGGAGGGAGGAGGAGGAGGGAGGAGGAGGAGGAGGAGGAGGAGGGACAGGGAGGAGGAGGATGGGGAGCAGGGCTGCAGGGCTGGGCGCAGGCAGCCCCGGTTTCCAGGGCGGCTCCCAGGGCGTCCTAATGACCCAGATGTGCAGCTTCAGAGAATGGCTGCTTGGGGACCTGCCAATCACTGGCCCCTGGCGGCTCCTCCCCTGGACAGTGAGCTGGGGAGGGAGAACCTGGAGAGAGAGAAGGAGAGAGTGAGGGAAACCTGAGAAAGAGGGAGATCTGGGAGAGCAGAGCTCTGAAGGGCAGGGGTGTGAGAGGAGGGAGGGAGGGCAGGGGTAGGAGGGGAGGGAGGGAGGGCAGGAGTGGGGAGGGGGAGAGAGGACAGGGTTGGAGAGGGTGAAGGAGGGCAGGGGAGGGAGGGAGGACAGGGGTGGGAGGGAGAAAGAGGGAGAAAAGAGGACAGAGAGGAAGGAGGAGGAGGGAGGACAGGAGAGAGAGGGAGGAGGGGGATGCAGGGGGAGGAAGGGTAGCAGGGAGGAGGTGGAGGAATGGCCCTGGGGCTCAGCACAGGGACCTCCAAGGGACCAAACCCAGAAGCCAGGTAGCACCCCCTTTGGTCAGGCCATTGGCTGGGTGGGCCAGGCTGGGGTGTGGCTCCTAGAGGAAGACCTGCTGGTGATGGAACCCCAGCCCATCAAAGCCTCCGCAGCGGTTCTCAACCTGTGGGTCGCGACCCCTGAAAATACATCCTGCGTATCAGATATTTACATGACGATTCACAACAGTAGCAACATTACAGTTATGAAGTAGCAACGAAAATAATTTTATGGTTGGGTCCCAACATGAGGAGCTGTATTAAAGGGTCGAGGCATCAGGAAGGTGGAGAACCACTGCTCCAGAGTGTCCTGCTCAGGCCTGAGCGGGAGGGACTGTGTTCCTCAGGCAGCTATTGGCACCTGCTCTGTGCCCGCCTGGGCTGGGTGCTGGTGCAGGGGCAAGTGAGACAGTGCCTGCCCCGCGCGGACAAAGCCATCCTCAGGCCCACAAACAGGAGAGAGAGAGAGAGAGAGAGAACCAGAGAGAGAGAACCAGAGATGATGACCTGGAACCTAAAACCTGAGTGGTAGGGGCCACCAAAACCCAGAGGCATGTCCCCAAGAGGGAAACTGAGGCTGTGAGACAGTAAACCCACTTGTCCAAGGAGCAGAACAGGGTTCAAACGCAGGCCCAACCGACCCACCCAGGCCGGTGCCAGCAGGCTCTCCCGTGGCTCCTGGGCCGGTGTGAGCCGGGGCCGGGGGGCCGTGGCGGGGCAGGGAGGCTGAGGGCCCGGGGCCCAGGAGCTGTGGGAGCAAGAGCTGCGGCTCCCTGTTCCCCTAGCTGCCTGGGGCCTCAAGTCCCAGCACGCCGCAGCCTGCAGGGCTGTCCCTGTGCAGGGGGCATGGCTCAGTGTGTGCAACTGCTGCCGCCAGGCCTGGCAGGGCCGGTGACACTGGGAAAACCACCCCCCGCCCCGTGAAGAAGGCCTCTTTCCTCCCATCCGTGTCTTTTTCTTCCTGAGCGAGGAGGCGCCCGTGGCCCTGTGGGGAGGACCGGAGGAGGGCTGGGCGCTGGGCAGGCTGAGGTCGCCCCAGCCGCTCGCCCCGCCAGGAGGACTCAGGCCTGTCCCTTCCCGGTGGCCTCAGTCTCTAACCTCCAGCTCAGGGCTCCAGGGAGGTCTTGGTGAGAGGCCGCCTACAAAGCCGGGTGCTGGCCCTCGTCACAGTCAGGTGCCCGCTCAGGAGCCCTCCCCAGAGAGGCCGCCCAGCCCCTCCCTGTCACCCTCCTGCTGGCTTTGCCCAGGTGGTTCTGATCCAGGGGCGGGCAGTTGTTTCCATCTGGCTGCGGAGCTTGGCCAGCGACTTCACTGTCTGTGCCTTACCCACCCCTCCCCCCACCCCGTGCCCAAGGGGGTTGTGGCCACATACCAGGTACCATTGGAAGCTGGGCGTAAGTTATATTTAGTTATATATAAAGTTATATCTATATAACCTTACGTTGTTGTTATTCTGCTCTCTCAATAACCATGTGATGCGGCCCTGCACCCTGCTGGGTGTGTGTGTGGGGGGTGTGTTTTGGGCTGGGGAATGCGCCCTTTCCCCCAGCCCAACAGGGCGGGGACAAGCACCCTGTCCCCAGCACCAGGGCCAGCGGGATTGGGCCAAGGTGAGGGGGCTGGCAGGGCCCTGTGGCTGTTTGTTTGATTCCCCGACTTCCGAACTAGTTGAAATGACACACCAAGCATCCATTTAATTAAGTTTTCCGGTGTGCAGTATAATTAGTAAGACACACGACTGGAACAGGGGGGCGGGCCCATTCCTGCTCTCCTGTTAGGATTCTCAGCCCTCGGGCCAAGGATATGGCAAGTTGTCACACAGGGGACGGAGGGGACCGGGCCGGCCGGCCGGCTGCCGCTCACAGGTCCACGGGCTTCTGTCCCCACATGAGGGGACCTCAGAATCGGGCGCTGCTGACTAGAGGGCCTGGTTCTCGCTGTAGGATCAACGGTGCACCTGTGGGTGCGTGTTTCAGGACACGGTCGCCCAGGGCTATTCAGGGCCCTGCCTGGCCTCTGGGCCACAGTCAAGTCACAGATGGACTAGACCCAGAGCCCCGTGAAGGCGGTGGATGTTCCCCTGTGGGACCCTAACACCTTCCTCTCTCCCGCTCCTCACTGGAGGCTGGACCGAGGGAGGGCAGGCCGGGGCCGCTGGCGTGGCTCTAAGCGGGTGGGGAAGGTGGCCTGTGTTGGTGGCCCGTCCACTGGCGGAGGCTTGACTAACGGACCCCAATCTGGAAGCACCTTAGAACCGTCCAGCCCGAGGCACACAGGGAACTGAGGTCCAGAGGGGGCGGGGGCAGGTCCTGGTTCACTGAGCAAGGGAGAGGCTGTGGGGATGCCCCGCCCCCATCTAAAAGCACCCCCTCCCCGGCACAAACCCCCGGCGTCTCCCTCAGCCTGCGCCTGGCTTCCTGCTCCTCCACCTGGTGGCCCTCGGGGCCAGGCCCGGCCGCTGTGCTGTCCCCTGAGTCCTCCGTGGCCCTGTCACGGGCCCCCAGTGACACAGATCGGGCCCTGCCCTGCCTCGTGGGCCTCCCCTCCTGGACTGTCCCGACTCCGGCCCCTTCTCTGTTCATCCAGGAGGGCCTGGGTCAGGACTGCCCGCCTCACCCGCTGCCCGCTGCACCCCTAAGGGCAGTCCCAGCGTCTCTCCACTCACCACCGGTCCCCAAGGTCGAGGTCAGGCCCAGGATGAAGTCACAGAGCGAACATTCATGCAGCACTTCCTGTGAGTCGGGCCTGCCCGCGTGCTCTCCGCGTGGGAGCCCGGCACGCCGCTCCTCCCCGGACTCCCCGCCGCCACCCCCGCGAGGGAACAGAGGCTCCGGGAGATTAGAAACCTGTCCAGGTGACGCGCCATTAAATGGAATCCCTGGGATGTGAGTCCCAGCACCTGTCACCATGGCACACGGGCCTGCACACTGAGGGACGTCCTCCCGGACTCCTTTATCCCGTCCCCATCTTCCCGCCTCTGTCCCTGTCCATCAACCTCCCCGCCAGCCTGCCACTCACACTCCCATCTACCCGGCCCACCCCATCCGTTCCCTCGTCCTCCAGCCCGTGCCCGGGCCTTCGCTCAGCCTCCTCAGCCTCCCAGCCGGGACCCGGGCTGCCCTCGGCCAGGCAGGCCTTGCTCTCCGTGCGGGCTGGTCACTTACGCCCGCGTGCGCTGTCCCTGGTCTGTCTGCGCCGCTCTCCCTCCGCTCCTGGGCTGTCCCTCCGCTCCAGTCCCTCTGCCCCGGGAGGGCCCCTCCGCCTCCCTGGGCCACCCCGCTCCAGCCCCAGACCAGGAGCCGGGGGTGGGCGTGGTGCTGGCCCCGCTGTCAGTAGCAGAGCGGGCCGCCTCAGGGGCACGCACATGAGCTGTGCCTGCGGGGACACAACAAATTTTAACACCAGCCTCAGGAAAAAGACAAATCTGCCCTCTTTTCCCTCCTGGGGGGGAACGTGTGCACGCGTGCACGTGTGTGTGTGCACATGTGACCAGAGCATCGCATGTCAGAAGGCGGACGCGGGTGTCACCTCCACACCGACCGCAGCCCCGTGCTGACTCCTGGCACCGGGCCCGTGTTGGCTCAGACACCAGACTCCTGGCCATGCCCTCCCGCCGGCCAGGCCAGGGGGTCTCAGGGGACTGCGAGCCAACGTGGAGACAGCTGGGCAGGAAGGAGAGCGAGAGCCTGGCCGCTGGCTGGCCGGGCGCCCTCGAGCCAGTTACTGGCCCCTGCGGCCCTCAGCCACCTTCCCTGTCACTGGGGAGGCAGGCCGGCTGCCCCGAGCGGGAGGCCAGGCAGCAGCGGGGGCACCAGGCAGCGGAGCACGGTATCCACTCCTCTCCAAGAGGGGCTGACTCACCCAGCCCAGACCGCCGCCAGGTCAATACAGGCGTGGGATCCGATTCCCTCTCATGGGCCCGCCTTGGGGTCTGTGGCCCTTGGGGTGGGGGGTGGGGGGGTAATGAAGCATTTGGAGATCCCCCCTCCATCCCCCCACCATCCTTTCCCTTCCAAGGCAGGATCTGGCCTCTTGAAATTCTGCACACTAATAAAATTGTAACTAATTTACATCCGAGATGGGGAGTGAGTGGCAGCGGTTGTCATGGAGACCATCTCCAGGGCCCTGGCTGCCTCCGCCTCTCTGTGCAGCCCAGAGATCAAGAGATTCTCTCGCTCCAGCTCTGCAGCTGCGGCCAGGCCTCCTGCCTCTGGGCACCCGTGTCCCCCCCCCCTCCCCTCGGGCAGGCCCCTAAGAGAGGGGATGGGAGCAGACACCCTCCAACACATGGCAGAGCCTGCGGACCGTCCTCCCGGGCGAGCCGAGAGCGTGGGCAGCCCGCCCCGCCTCCCGCACCCTGTGGGCCCCTCTGGCTTTCCTCGCTTCCCACGCAGGCCCTTCCCCTAAGCACAGTCACCAACACTCAGTGGGGGCAGCGTCCAGGGACGGGGCAGAGCAGCAGAGCCCTGAGCCACACCCTCAAGCCCGTCCTCCTGGGGTCCACCTGGGAGAGGCCCCATCCTGGACCCAAGGGCCCAAAGGTGATGAGATGCACTCTGGTCCCATGGAGCTTGCCCGCCAACAGGAAGGACACCAAGGTAACCGGCCGGACTCTATGCCACGCCCGGCGCTAAGCTTCACCTGCATGACCTCATTTAGACAGCGGCCACCCAACGCAGAAGGTCATATCTTAATCCCCATTTTATCAACGGAAAGGTCAGAGAGGCGGGTGGACAACACTCACGTTCAGATCCCTGCTAAGTGTGGGGCCGAGCAAAGCCAGGTCTCCTGTTTCTAACACCATCACAGTCAAGATGACAAACAAAATAATTACAACAAAGCAGGGCACATGCAACCAGAGCAGGGGAACTCGGGAATCATGGAACGTCAACTGGGTTTTGAGGGATGAATAGGAGTTCCCCAAGGGACGGACAAGAGGGAGAAGAGCATTCCAGGCAAAGGGAACAGAGGCATAGAGCAGAGATGGCGAACCTATGGCGCACGTGTTCAGAGGTGACACGCGAACTCATTTTTTGGGTTGATTTTTCTTTGTTAAATGGCATTTAAATATATAAAATAAATATCAAAAATATAAGTCTTTGTTTTACTATGGTTGCAAATATCAAAAAATTTCTAGATGTGACACGGCACCAGAGTTAAGTTAGGGTTTTTCAAAATGCTGACATCACTGTCCTAGAGTGAGCCCCTGCCCGGTGCTGGATGCTGGAGGGTCACGTGGAGAAGGGATGGGGTCAGCAGGAGCCCCCGAGGGAGCCGGGTCCCGAGGGTCTTGCTCACTGAGCTAGGCGCCCTGGAGCTTATCCTGCAGACGAGGGAATAAGGAGCTGAGGTCCGAGCAAGCCCGCCCCAGCGCCGTGAGACCTGCAGTAACTAGTGTACGAATGGAGGTCCCGTACCGAGTGTCTCCACCTCTGGAAGTTAGCGATCTGCTTGGCAAACCGCTCGCTGAAGCCGCTGCTAGCAGCTTCCTGGACACACACCTTCCCACACTCTGGAGGTCAGGTTCAGGTTTATGTCCTCCGGTCCTTGGAGCTTTGGGCCAGACGTGAGAATGCGAGCAGACCTGGGCCCTGCGCCTCTGGCCCAGCCCTGAGGGGATTTGTGACGTGCAGTCCCTGGGCCCCATCTGGACCCAGGAAATCACACTGTCGATATGGCTGCAGGTTCCCAGTGACTGTGAATGGAAAGCTGGAGCAGCCCCGTGGAAGGTGGGGCGTCTCTGACGGAGGCGGGAACGCGATCAGATTTGTGTTCTAGAAAGATGTCTGCAGCTACCGGGCAAGAGAGGAGAGGCGGGAGGAGCAGGCGGCCTGGCTGGAGCAGCCTCCCAGCAGGAGGCATCGGAGGCTGGGGGCAGGGGCAGGGGCAGGGGCAGGGGCAGAGCAGGGACAGCTGCCCACGGAGCCTGGAACAGACAGCCTGATGCTGAGGAGGTTTGGAGGTGAGCAAGGATCCGCGGCTCCTTTGGGATCATAAAATCTAATCAGGCTGCAGGAGGCCTGGGCAGGCTTCATTAGGCAAGTGCCTGCTCCCCTCTGCCTGACCCCGGCCTCCCCGGGGCCCTTCCTGTCACACTGAGGGTCAGCTCAAGGCTGTTTGGGGGGTGGGGGGTGAGAAGAATGAAAAGCTGCCCCCTCCTCCGTCTCACCCTCCCCCCGCCCCCCCCCCCCGCTCCCCCCCCCCCCCCTCCCTGCAGGGAGCTTGAGCCCTGCGCTGGAGCAGGCTAGACTGCACTACCCTAAGCCACCAGCAGGCCAAGGTCGGATGGCCAGGGCACGGTTAAGGGGTGGGGTGGGGTGGGGTACGAAGGAGGGGGTTTCCCGCTACCAGGACTTCGCTTCTACTCAGAGCAGTGGGCCCGCTCACACTCCACGCTGTTCCAAAAGCACCTTGAGAATAAAAATGCCTGGCTGGCACGGCTCATAGACCCATGAACCAGGAGGTCAGGGCACATGCCCGGATTGCGGGCTCGGTCCCCAGTGTGGGGCGTGCAGGAGTCAGCGGAGCAATGATTCTCTCTCATCACTGATGTTTCTCTCTCTCTCTCCCTCTCCCTTCCTCCCTGAAATCAATAAAGACATATTTTAAATAATAATAATCACGGCCAGGAAACTCCTCCCAGGAGCGGAGTGTCTGTGACATGCCAGGCACTGAGCCAGGCGGCAAGAACGCGGCACCGATGGGCCTATCGGACCCCAAGCCGAGCGGACGGACATGAAGACTCGGCCCCTGCCCTGCGTGCTCAGAATCTGCTTGGGGCTGAGACTGCTCTAGGTGCATCTCGGGGGGCATCTCGAAGGCTCTAGGAGATCCACGCATCTCTCGAAAGCTCTGTTGCCAAGCGGCAGCTTTTCAGACCATCTGGGACTAGACTACTCACCAGCAGCAGGAAGAGGGTGGGCTCTAGGAGCCGCTCGGAAGCCCGACGTGAGTCACGGGCGGAAACAGCAGTCACGCGCACACGTGAGAAGGAGTGGGGAGGGCGTGCAGGGTGGGGGTTACAGTCTGGGCAAAGGTGTGGGGTGGGAATGCAGAAGGAACAGTGATGAGGTTAATGGCTGGCATGAGCAGTCCCAGGAGGCAGGTGTCCCAGGCGCAGGGCAAGGACGGACACATCTCAGCCCAGGCCTGGCATGTGCCCTCAGGCTCCTGTCCTATCAGGAGGGTGTGATCATGGGACAGTGAGGCCGCCACCATCCCAGGCCTGGGATGGCTCCGCATCGCTGGGCATGGGCTTGGCGATTCCCCAAGAATCCGAGCCATCCACGAGGAGGTGTCATCGTGAGGGGGGCTGAGCTGACGTTCTCGGGAGAGTCCTGGGAGTAAAACTCCTGTGCCCCACACCCACCCCAACCAGGGGCACATGACCAGGTGGCAGCAATGGAGATCCAGCCGTTAGCTTGGCCCCACTGTCCCTCGCCTGCCTCTAGCAGAGCTGGACACCCTGGGCTTAAACCTGGCTCCCCATTTACTGTCTGACCGTAAGCAAGTTTCTTAATCGCTCAGAGCTCAGTTTCCTTACCTGTAGGATGGCCATGAAAACACCAGCCTCTACAAGTGCATGGATTTGTTTTAGGATTAAATGAGATGATGCAGAGACAGCATTTAGTGGGATACTCGGTGCACAGTTCACGTTTGAGGGATGTTGGTTCTCGCATCCTCCCTCAAACCCCAGCAGGTCAGGTGTGGCCATAGGAGGCTCCCACTGGACTTACCTGTTGTGCTTGCATAACTCTCACCACTTCCATGCCAACCGTCAGTGGAGCCAAGCTGAGGATCTCATACAACACAGATGTGGTAGCTGGTGGCCTTCATATTTTACATTTAAACCTATGATCCGTTGTGAGCTAACTTTTGTATAAAATATGAGGTTCGTTTTTTAGCAAAACCAATGTCCAAACATAATTTGTTGAAAAAAGTATCCTTTGTCCAATGAATACACAATCTTGACCTCCCTCATTTTCCTAGACTCACGACCTGATCCTTTGGGCCTTCCATTCATTCATTTAATAAACACTGAGGGACAAGTGGACGTTGAGAGAGAGAGAGAGAATCTTGACCCTTACCTCACACCATCTACCAAAAAAATAACAACAACCCACAAACAAACAAAGCTCACAATAGCTCATAGACTTAAAT
Organism: Myotis yumanensis; assembly: GCF_028538775.1. Taxonomy (NCBI): domain Eukaryota; kingdom Metazoa; phylum Chordata; class Mammalia; order Chiroptera; family Vespertilionidae; genus Myotis; species Myotis yumanensis. The sequence continues at coordinate 4,762,031 of NW_027223763.1, forward strand.
GCAACATAAAACTTTTCGAAAACAGGAGAAAATCTTTGGGATTAGGCAAAGAATTCTTAGACATGACAATTAAGCTCAATCCATAAAAGAAAAAAAAATGGATAAATTTTACTTCACAAAGTTAAAAATGTTTGCTCGGTGAACAAAACTATTAAGGAAATGGAAAGACCAGCCATAGAATGCAAGAAAATATTTGCAAATCTGACAAAGGACGTGTATCCAGAATATAACAAAATACCAACACGCAACAGTTAAAAAGAAATCCAATTTAAAATGGGCAAAAGAATTGTATAGACACTTCATCAGAGGAGACAGACGAATGACAAGTCAGAGCATGAATAGAGGCTCAACATTATTAGCCATCAAAGACACGAGAATCAAAACTGCAATGAGCTACCAGGCCACGCCCACGGGGATGGCTAAAATAAAAGTACTGACAATGCCAAGTGCTGACAGGCATGCAGAGCAATGGGCTCTCTCGTCACTGCAGACGAGAATGCGAGGGTTCAGCCACGCCGGGGGACAGTTTGGCAGGTTCTTAAAAAGTTAATCCTACCCGAGTCATAGGATGCAGCCATTCTACTCCTGGGCATTTATCCCAGGAAACCAAAAACCTAGGTCCATGCAAAGCTGTGTGTGTTCATAGGCAGAGGCACGAATGTTCACAGCAGCTTTATCTGTCATAACCCCTAACGTCCTTCAGCAGGTGACTGGGTCAGGAAACGGGTCCATCCGTACCACGGACTACTACCCCACGACAAAGGACCAAACTATGGACACACACACACAGCTCGGACGGAGCTCAAGGCCATTACGTTGAGTGAAAGGGGCCATTCTCAAATGACCACCCACTGTATGGCTCCATTTCCTAAAAGACAGAACTGGAGCCACGGGGGACAGAGCAGCGGCTGTCGGGGGAGGACTGAGGGGAGGAGGTGACTACAGAGGGACAGGACAAGGGTGTTGGGGGTGATGGGACTGCTTTGTTCCCTGCTCCTGGCGGTGGTCACACAAACGTATCCCCACGATGAGCGTCCTAGAACTCAACTCCAAAAGGCAGTCAATGAAAGTGCAATTTAAGAAAAAGACGGTCGGGCCTCAGGTTCTCAGACAGCCTCCTCCTGCAGCCCACACAGGCCAAAGCTCTCCCGTTCGCCTCCTTTGAGGATCCGAAAAGGGCACCGCGTCCCGTGTGAATGCAGCCTGTGCCAGGGCCCTCGGCCTGGCAAGTGGCCGGCTGGCTGACCCACAGCTGCACTCGCCTCTGAGCGGCACCTTTGTGCAGTGAGCAGCCTACACGAATGTCCACGTGGGCCCCAGAACCCCCTGCTCAGCCTCGGTCTCCCCCCAGGGACGGGCCTTTGACAAGCAGCCCCAGGGAGTGGGGGCGAGGGGTGGGCTGTGCATTAGCCCCGACTGGCCGGGCTGGGGCCTCCTGCTAATGGCCGGGGATGCACTTAGTGCTGGGCTGCAGGCCGTGCGCTCGGGCCTGGGCTTAATGGCTCGCCTGCCAGGGAGAAAGAAGGATGGCTGGTTAGCCAGACACACAGCCAGGCTCCGACGGAAGGAGGGGGCGGGGGGCTCACCCAGCTGGAAACCTCCCTGCCTCAGACGGTGGGGTGTGAGCAGGTGCAGGCAGGAGGACGTCGCCGGAGAGCCTGGCTTGGGCTGAGCTCGGTCCCGCTGGGCCCGGCCCAGGGCTCGCCTTCTTTGCTCATTGACGGTGGAGGCGTCGCTGCTCTGGGTGAGTGGGTTTCAGGTGGGCCCAGCCACACGTGCTCTGTCCCAGGACGCTGAGGAGGAGGGTCGGGATCCCGGCTACTATTCCCAGCACCTGTGCTGAGGGCTCTACCAGCGTGGCAATAACAACAAAGGCACCAATAACAATAATGTGAACAAGTCATGTTTACTGTGTGCATATGATGGCTGGGCATTAACCTTTCTCATTGCCCCACGGCTGGTCTGTTGCTGCCTTCATTTCACAGTACGTACACGGCAAAGTGGGAGCTTCAATAGAGGTCAAAGGGCACTTGGCTTTCTCATAAAAAAAAAAAGCCCCAATTCTTCTCACGAGCCTTCCTTCCAGACTGGTTCAGGGCCCACCTCCTCCAGGAAGTCTTCGCTGATCTCCCTCTAGGCCAGGTCTGAACGCCTCTGAGGAAGAGGATTCCTCCCTCTTCCTCGGATGGGAATCCTCTTCCAAGAATGAGTTTGTCTTCCCTGATGGTGCAGAGTGAGGATAAGACCAGGGACCCCGGCCACCGTGGCTACCACCCTAACTGGACGCAGGTGACACCAAGAGGAGGGAAAGAACTGCAGAGAAGTGGAGCCAGAGCCCCGGTGACAGCAGGCACCTCTGGATCGAACCGTGCCTGAAACCCACAACCACTTCTGCATGGTTCTGGTACGTGAGCCCACGAGTCCTACTTTGGTTGGACTTTCTGTCTGCTGTAACGGAAAGCATGCAAATGAATAGAGGCAGCCACCAAATGCGGACGGGAGCTATTTCTGGGGAGCAAATAATGAGGGAACTTGCATTCTCAATGTACATGTGTTATATTGTTTGCAGTTTTACAACATTAGCAACAAAATGGGTGCTAATGTTTCCATCTTGAGCAAACAAGCTGGCTCCAAGCTTATGGCTGGAGGAACCGGGTAGGTGGCAGTGTCAACAGGAAAGAGGAGGAGTGGGTTGGGGAGAGGCGGCAATTGATCTGGAGCAAGTGCGATCCCTCATGGGGACGCTCAGGGACTGGTGCTCAGGAGGGAGAAACTGCGGTGAAGGCCAGTCAAGGCGGAGGCAGGGGGCAGGGCTGAGGACGGTCACAGGCCACAGCCCACGGCCCAGGCCTTATTCATCGGCAGATACAGATGCTTCCTCCCCCAGGAGACTCCCTTGGGAGCTGTCGCAGGGCCTCAGTGCCCCTCTGGCTGCCGGAGCTGACGACTAAGGCTGGCTGTGAGTGGCAGAACCCATCGGGCCCACATCTCCTGGAAGCGGCCTCCCAGCCACCTCCCATGAGCACAGGAAGCAGGGACCTCTCGGGGCCAGGTGACAAGCTGACTCCGCAAGCCAGAGCCCCTCCCCCAGGAGGGGTGCACCTTACATGCTCTTCACTGCCGAGCTCAACATCCCACCCCATCCCTCCTCCTCCAGGGCCTGAGCTGCAGCCAGGCAGCCTCTGCCTCCATTTCCCCGAGAAAGAAGCTTAGGCCCAGAGAGGCCAGGCAACTTGCTCACAATCACACCGTGAGGCAGAATCTGCAGGAATTCAAACCCAGCTCTCCTTTCCTGGGGCCTCCTGCTGGTCCTCACAGCAGGGATTGGACCAGGGAATCGTTTGGGGGAAGGTCAGCCAATGAGGCCTTGAGAAGACTCAGCAGGAATTGGAGATGTTGGGGGGGGGGGGGGGATGAAGAGGCTTCCTGAAGGAATGAGGGGAGGGACCCAGGCAGGGGAAGCTTGTGCCAACCCCCACAGCCACCGTGGGCCCACCTGTCCTGCCTTGTGCCCTCAGCGCCCAGTCCTGTGCTCTCTGGTCATCACCTTGAATCCTGTTATGAGCCCATCTTACAGGCAAGGAAATGAAGGTTCAGAGAGGTTATGTATTGGCCTAAGGTCACATGACCAGTGAGGAGTGGAGGTCCCTGGCCTCATGGGAGCTCAAAGTCAGTGCCAAGGCCTGGAGGCGGAATCCGGAACACGGTGCATTAGCGGACTGCACGGAGGCCAGCAGGCTGGGCCAGGGGCAAACCAGGCGGTCCTCTCAGCCTGTCCCAGTCCTGCTTTCTCAGGCCAGAGGCTCTGGCTCCGCGGGAGGCGGCTTCCGGCTCAGGGGAGCGAGGCTCCATCATCCTGGCCTGGGGTTCCTGTTTGGAGGGGAGGGAGCAGGAGGGGGCAGGAGGGGCAGCAGCTTCAGGGCTGAGTTTTGTTTGGGGGTGTTTTTTAAGACCCAGAAAGTAAGAGGAGGTGGGGGGGCACAAGGGGGATGGATGCCTGTCCCCCACGCAGCAATGACAACGGGCCTTTCCTCCACCTGGACCCACCTCTCTGGGCCCCGCAGGCTGGGATGTTACTGGGGTTGAAGGAGCTGCAGGGCTGGGCGGGCCTCTCCCAACACCAGCGGCTGGGCCACGATGGCCACGACCCCTCCCTGCGCCCTCCGTGCCCGGAGGGCAAGATCCCCAGCGGAGAGCGGGCACTCGCGCCCGCGGAAGAGCCGAAAGGAACCAAGAAGTGAGAGTGAGAAACCTCTAGTGAAAGAGAGAGACAGGCTCAGACCTCGGGAGGCAGGCGGAGGCGGCGGCAGCTGGCCACGTGCTCGGCGTCCCCGGGGAGGAACTGGGCTCTCGCTCCCCCCTGGGCCCTGTGGCCACAGTGCTCCCCTCCCCGTCCCGCCGCCGCCTCTGCCCCGCCAGCCCCGTGCAGGACCCTGAGCCGGCGCTCTGGACGAGCCCGAGCCGCCAACCCCAGGTCCAGGCACCTGGCCAGCTCGTGCCGCCAGGCTGGGGGGCTAGCGTTTGGGAACGGGGTGCCCTCTCTTCCCCTCCTGTCTGCACCAACTGCTCTTCCCAGCGGCCCCCAGGAGCGCCAGGCCGGTGGTTGCTGCTCAGGTGGCCTTGGCCAAGGCCGTCTCCCAGGGAAGGGACCTCCCAGTGGCACCCCGGGGGGCCAGGGGCCACTGGGGACCAGAGCTCTGGGCAGCGTAGCGGCCCTGGCGCCGCTGGAACTTCTCCCCCCTCCCCCTCTCCCTCCCCCTCCCCCCTTTTCCTTCCAGAACCCGCTTTTCCGGCTGGGCTGCGTCCTCAGGTTACTGGCGGGTGTGGATTGTTTTCAGCCCCTGGGGCCGGGGTGGGAGAGTGAGGACAGGGAAGCTGGTAGCGTTCCGCCATTCGACACCCCCTCCTCCAGAGGTGCCCCGGGACCCTCGGGGCTGAAATCAACACAGAAACCAGGCCCCACCTAACTACAAGGCACCGGTGCCCGCCAGGCGCTCCTACAGCCGGGCCTTTGGAGACTATCAGTTAGAAGTGGAGGGAAGGCCGGCTAGTGCTCTTGGTGGGCGGCTTAGAGCACCAAAGGGTCTCAAGAGACAGAGAAGGGTGTGGAGAGCAAATGGTGGGAGAGCGGGAGGACCCACCCAGACTTTGTCTCAGCCGGACCTTGCCCTGCGGGGTGTCCCCACTGAGCCAGATGCAGAAAGAAACACACTGGTCAGCTCTCAGCTCACAGCCTAATGGGAGACCAAGAACTGAACAGTCAAAACAGGGCAGGTGAGAGCTGGGAAAGAGGCCGGAGCCAGGAGGGCATCCTGGAGGAGGCGCCCTGGGGACTGCAAGGTGCTCCCTGCCAAGGCAGGGATGTGGGGAGCAGGCGCACTCAGCGGGCTGCAGGCCCCACAGGCCCCACAGATCCCGGCTCAGCAGAAAGTCGGAGATGCCATTGAAATAAAATGAAGACCCCTCGGAGGCTTGGGCTGCCCTTCACTCTAAAGATGGAGACAGTGGGGGCCTGGAGGTGGAGCCAGCTGCCCACGGGCACCCAGCTGGCTGGGGTCTGGGCCGGGCCGGGGTGCGCACAGTGAGCAGTAAATGAATGGCACCCGTCCCTGTCCGCTGCCCCTCCCTGCCTGCCTTGCTGCAAATCTTTACTGAGTACCTTCCAGTGGTACTTGGGTTAATTTTAGCTGCTGCTGTGTGGTGTGATTGTGAGTGGCTGAGGTTACCGAGAGAGCACGGTTATCATGGCCTCTCTGGGAAGGGGCCTCTGAGCTGAAGGATGAGCAGGGCCCAGCCGTAAGATGATTTAGGGGAGAGTAGCCAGGCAGAGGGAATGGCCTATGCAAAGGTCCTGAGGCAGGAATACGTCCGGTGTGTAAGAACAGAAAGACAGCTCATGGGCTGGAGCAGGTGTGTGTGCACACATGTGCGTGTGGGAGGCCGGGGCGGTGTGCAGACCACAGAGGAGTTCGGTTTGACTTTCAGAGCCTACCTGTGTGTGATGGGCGTGCAGGGGGCAGGGACTGGAGGGGAGAGCCCGTGCCCCACCCCACGGGCCAGAGAAGCAGCCCCAGGATGAGCCGGGCTGAGCGTCCTTCACCCTTGGGCTGCAGCATTTCCGAGGAGCCCCGGGCAGGAGGGCGGGACGTAGCCACCCCGCGGGGTGCTGCCGTGGCTGGCCTTCCCAGCGACTGACTCCTAAGCCTCTTGGTGTGACTCCGGGCCACCCTGCCTTGCTGCCACCAGAAGAGCAGCACCGCACCCGCTCAATTGGAAGCATCTCGGTCGGTAACATTTTTGTTCCCTACGTGCCGGGTGCTGGGCCCACCCTTATGTGTGGCTGCAAGCTCAGTGCCCATTTCGCAGATGAAAAGACAGAGCCGGCGAAGGGACCCAGCCAAGAGTGCAGGCTTGATGTGCCCTCGGGTCGGATTCAAGCCCCAGAAATGCCCAGCTGGCTGGAATGTCAGAGCCCAAGCTCAGGCGGAGCTCAGGTCCTTGCTGGGGGCAGGGGGGGTGGGTGCCGGGTTTGCAGGATGTCAAAAGCTAAAGGCCTTCGAGGAGAAAAAGCACATGTGAGAGAAAGATAGATCGAGTCCTCCAACTTTGAGCAAGAAGTAGTGTGCACAGTTGGCACAGGTGTACACATGCATGTACACACAGGTCAACACACACAAGCACACACGGGCAAATACAAACACATGCACATATGCAGCACCCAAGTCCATGCACACGCATGCAAGTCCTGTATGCATTGTGCCCACGTGCACAGGACGATGTTCACACACAGACCTGCACACGTGCGCGTGAATACACCACACCCACGCGTGCACACATGCACGCACATGTAAGCAAGCCTCAGGGCACATGCACATGGACGCAAATGCAACGCATGCTCACAGAACCTCAACACAGACACCTGCACATTCCTCTCCTTGGCAAGGATCATGGCTCATTCATTCATGCAACAAACATATGTTGAGCCATTTTCGGTGCCTGGCCTGTGGGTGGGCCCCGCACACCCAGCCAAGAGGACCCGTGGTCCCAGCCTGACTTTCTGGGAGCTCATGGTCCCAGCGGTTCTCAACCTGTGGGTCGCGAACAATGAAAATACATCCTGCATATCAGATATTTACATGACGTTTCATAACAGTAGCAACATTACAGTTATGAAGCAGCAACGAAAATAATGTTATGGTTGGGGGTCACCACAACATGAGGAACTGTATTAAAGGGTCGCGCAGAGAAGACAGTGAACAGCGGACGAGTCTGTAAGGACGGTTGTCACTGGGGCCGGAGGAGGAGCACAGGGAGCTGGGGGTCTGGAGAGCTGCCCACAGGAGGTGCTTCTGGGGGGGAGGGGACCAGGCTTTGATCAAATGACAAGTCAGGCCCGGAAGGAGGAGGCTGATGTGTGGGTGGAGGGCCCAGGCAGGCCTGAAGGCCATGGGGTGAGGCCTGCTGACCCAGACGCCCCCGTCTCAGGCCCAGGCCCACACACCTGCTCCCCTTCCCACTGTGAGGCCCCAAGGGCGGGGTCTCCTCCCTGTGCCCCACTCCCAGCACCCGGCACCAGCACAGGTGAGTCCCTTAAACAGGATTCCCCTTCCCTCCCCCCTTCCCCTCTCCCCTCTGCTCTCCCTTCCCCTCCCCCAATCCCTTATTCCCTCATTTCCTCACCCCCTCTCCCCTTCTCCCCTCTCCCCCTCCCCCTCTTTCTCTTTTGCTTACGCACAGCCCTCAGTTTCCCCATCTGGGCAATGGGTGGGTACCAGCGCCTTCCTCACAGACTTGAGAGGTGAGCTGGTGTGAGGCTGCTTCTATAGGGGCTTGGCCACGCCCGTCCTCTAGGCAAAGGCAGGGGTGGGGTGGTGAGCCTTGTGCCCAGCACGTGGCATACACCCCCCACTCTGCACCCTCTTGTGCCCCACCCCACGGACCACACAGGACACCTAGGGCAGCCCAGCCAGTCTCCCTCTACCCGATGTAGCCCCCCACTCCCCCCACCCCTGCCCCTCAGGTCCTGGTCGGGGCAGTGACAGGCAGAGCGCCCCATGGACTCCCCCTGACCCTGGCTGCAGGCCTCTGCTCATTGATCCAAAGATGCTCTTTCCTTTCCCTCGGGCGCTTCTTGAAGGATGGAAAAATCGATGCGCAGCCGAGCGGGTGCAGGGGAGGCTCGGGCTGCTCCCGGGAGAAGACCAAGGGCAGGGGAGTCAGGGCCTGGGCGCACTTCTGTCTCCCAGGACGAGCCCCGCGGCCCGTGGGCGTGGCCCGCACGGCGAGCGATGTAGGTTCGTTTTTTCATATTTTGTCCTGATTCCAAAAGCTCTGCGTGTTTGTTGCAGAAAATGAAAATCCGCCGATCCCATCCCCAGAGGTAACCTCCCTATTAACTTGCATAGTCAAGCCTCCCAGCCTCTGGTCTTTGCACAGGGCATGCACTTTTTATTTTTGCAAAGTTGGGACGTGCTCAACCGCTTTATTCTTCGAACTCTCTGCCCCCCGTCCTTCTGTCCTCACTGGGCACGGCACCATTGTCCCTGAGTTGGGCGGTGGACCTGTGCAAGGCCCAGGCATGGGGTCAGACTCGCAGCCCCTTGGCTGTGTGGCCTTGGGCAGGGGCCCACACCCTGCCGACCTGCCTTCCTGCCTTCCAGCCGGGTGAGAACTACAGGAGAAAGGAGGCAGAGAGCGCCCGCCACTGTGGGGACGTTTCTATCTCTGTCATTAGACAGTTAAGCCCTGGGCTGCTGCTTCCGTTTCCCTTAGAGAAGGCGGCTTTGGTGACTACCCTGACAAGGAGCCTTTGGCAAGCCCTCAACTATTAATTCTGAGTAATTTCTAGGAGGAAAGTGCGCGTGTTTTCTAGGTGCTGCCAAGCCGCCCTCCAGAAATGTTCCTGAGGCTGCGAGAACACATCATACACACGCAGCGGCTTAAAAGAACAGAAACGATTCTCTCACAGCTCCAGAGGCCAGAGACCCAAAACCAAGGTGCCTACAGCCACGCTCCCCTGGGGATGCGAGCGGGAGGCGGATCCTCCCCCATTTTCCAGCTCTGTCCGCCCACAGGCCCTGGTGTGCAGCCCCGTCACTCCAGCCTCTGCCCCTGTGGCCACGCGGCCGCCTCCTCGGCCGTCTCCTCCCCGGTGAGTCTCGGGTGAGGACACTGTCCTGTAACCCAGGAGAACTCCTCATCTCAAGACCCTTCATTTCATTGTATTGGCAAAGACGCCTATTCCAAACGAGCTCACAGGCAGGGGGCCTCCCTCCTGGGCTGCCATTCAGCCCACCACACCCTCCTGCCCAGGGAAGGCGGGGAGGGTGGTCAGCATTCCTTCTGCCCTTTCCACACAGGAGATTCTCATCTTTTAAAAATGTGTGGCCAGTTTGATAGAGTGGGAAAGGATCTCTTGTTTTCACGTACGTTTCTTTTGCTCTAAGTGGAGAGGAGCCTATTTTCGTATGCTCGTCGGTCACTGGTATTTCTTATTTTCTTACTGATTCCTGTCTTTTGCCCAATTCCCTGTTCGGTATTGTCTTCTGGGTGTAAGCAAGCTCTTTGTGGATTAAGGTTGTTGAGCCTTTATTTTATCTTGTAAATATCTTCTTAATTGGTCACTTGCTTTTTAGTGTGTTTTTTTTTTTCATATTTCTCCAACGTACATACCTTTTTAACTTTTTTGTACTCGCAGCCTCGAGAGGGTTTTATAATCAGCTGAATAATTAAACAGGCTTTTCCCACTCACATTATTCCCACCCAGCACTTTTACAGTCTCACTTTCACAGTTAGGTTTTTGTTCGGTCTGCAATTTATTTTAGTTATGGTGTATGTTAAGGCTAATGGCCTCTCTCCCAATTATTGAACAGTTGTCTTAATATCATTGAATAGATAGTCCATATTTCCCCCGCCCATTTTAAATGATTCCTTTACAATATATTTAATTTGACTTCAGGCTGAGCTCATGGTGACACTTCTCCCTCTCCTCCTGCTGAAGAATATCAACAAAATGTAAGAACAAAAATAATGATTCTTAAAAGAAAGAATGGGAAACTCCCAGGTGCCGGAGGTTAGGGGGAGAAACCCAGAGCCAGGAGCTCTTCCATAACAGACGACTCAACTCACAGCTAAAAACAGGAACCGCAAGATGAAATGATCTACCACCACAAGACCTGACCACCAAGAAACTGAGCTAACAGCACAGTCCAGAAGAGACTACAGAACAAGTGTGCTTTAAATCATTAAAAGAAACCATCTAAAAAGGAAAAGATGTCATGAAAAGAGAAAAGGCAGATTTGTAGGAAAGGGAAGATCTTCTAAGAATGAAAAAAATGAAGTCATCGACATGAAAATTTCAATGGGTGGGCTGACTAGCAGATGAGACACAGCTGAAGAAGTGTTCATGAACTGAAAGCTAGAACTGAGGAAATTACCCTGGGAGTAGCCTACAGAGACAAAGAGATAGCAAGGAATGAACATAGAAACACAATAGAGTGAGAAAGTCCAACGTATCTTAGAGAAGGGAGGAGAGATCATATTCAACATGATCAAGTCTGAGAATATTACAGAAGTAATGAAAGACAAAACTCCCAAGTACATCAATCCTAAGAAAGATAAATAACAGTGAATCCAAATCTAGATATATATATACTAAAGACAAAGAACATGACTTACAGCAACCAGAAGAAAGAAAAGATCACCTGACACGCCTAACAAAAGCATAGTTTTGCCAGCATTTCCCAGGTTAGCTCTTTAAGTCTTCAAAATAACACTCTTACTATTATCTACACTAGAGGCCCAATGCACGAAATTCATGTAAGGGACTCAGCCCTAGCAGCCGCAGCTTCATCCGGAAGGTTGTCCGGAAGGTCATCCAGATGGTCATTCTGCTGTTCGGTCTAATTAGCATATTAGCTCTTCATTATATAGGATTTTAAAGATAGAAAAATCAAAGCACAGAAAGTTCAAGCAATCATGATGACTTCATGTTAAGTAATTTTTGGGCCGTAACCGGTTTGGCTCAGTGGATAGAGCGTCAGCCTGCGGACTGAAGGGTCCCAGGTTCGATTCCAGTCAAGGGCATGTACCTTGGTTGCGGGCACATCCCCAGTGGGGGGTGTGTAGGAGGCAGCTGATGGATGTTTCTCTCTCATTGATGTTTATAACTCTCTATCCCTCTTCCTTCCTTTCTATAAAAAAATCAATAAAATATATATTTTTTTAAAAAGTAATTTTTGGTACAATAATGGCCCCTGAAGAATCCATTTCTCCATGACCGTACCCTTTCGTGATGTGACTTTGCTGTTCCTCCTTCCAGAGGACCCTTTCCAGGAGGGAGAAGCTGAGTCTATTTCCCTGCCCTTGAATCTGGACTGGCCTTGAGGCTTGTTTTGGCCAATGGGATGCAGCAAGGACAATACTGTGCGACTGCCCAAGCCAGGCCTTCAGAAGCCTAGTAGCTTCTACTTTTGCTTAGATCACTTCCACCATCATGTCAGGAAGCCCAGCGTAGACTCAGACTTCTGGTGGAAGTCCAAGGTGACCCCCTTGACAGCCAACACCAACTGCCAAGCTGTTGTGTGAGACCATCCTGAACCGTCCACCGCAGTCAAGCCCAGATGAGAGCAGCCACATGAGTGACCCTGGGCAAGACCAGCAGAAGAACTGCCCAGCTGAGCCCAGCCCAAATAGCAGAATGTGAGCAGTAGCTAACTGGGCACAAAATTACACAATGATTAAGGGGAGGGCCAGGACTTAGACCCAGGCAGCCTGGGACTCCAGAACATGACTTTAACCCTGATCACAAACACACATACACACACACACACACACACCAACATTGACCATAAAGGCCAAAAGACAGTGCAACCATCATATCTTCAAGGTGATGAAAGGAATTACTGGTTGACCTAACCTTTCTTTCAGCTACGCTGTCTTTCAAGAGGAGAGCAAAATAAAGATATTTGAGACAAAGACTAAGAAGCGTTGCTGCCAAAACTAACAAAGGATTATCTAAGGAAGAAGAAAATGAAGCCCTATATCAAGGATGTGATGAGCAAAGATATGAAAATACGGGAAAAACCTAAGTGAGAGTTGGCTGCAGAAATCAATAGTAATAATGACAAATGTAGGCTCAAAACAAGAGGAAACCGAGATACCAGCGATCACGCATGCTCGCTGGAAGGTATGATGGAAGTTAACCACTCCAAGACCTTAGCTGTCCTAGCAGGAAGGGGGAGACTCCTGGTTGCGATTGTCTTAAATCAATGACACATGATAAAAACTTAAGGGTAACCTCTAACAGGCAGAAATGAAATGTATCACTTTCAAACCAATAGAGGGGAAAGGAAATAACGCGCCCACAGTCAGGCCAACAGAAAGCAGAAAACGAAGAGGGAGGGAAGGGCGCCATCGACTTCTTGTGTTTTTATTTTATAACTGACCACTTTTGTAGAACTCTCCTATTATTTAATAACCTTTCCTTTGCTTCCCTCGGGGCTTACGTAGACAATTATCCACAAATAAGGATAATTTTGTTCCCTTTTTAGTGGTTGTCCTTTAGGTTTCTTGTCTTGTTGCATTATCTAGAACTCTCAGAACCATGTGAAATGATAGAGGCATTATTAAGCATCCTTGCTTTATTCTGGAATAAAGCGTTCTCTATTCTAAGAATGCTTCCAGCATATTACCATTAAATATGATGTTGGCTCATGGTTTGAGACCAATATGCTTCGTCACTGAATTAGTCAGGATAAGCTAGGTTATGCTGCAGTAACAATACCATCGCAATTTCATGGCTTGAGAGAAGTTTCTTTCTGGTTCATATAAAGTCAGCTGTGCCTCCAGCAACCCTCCTTCAATCACAGCAGGGACTGGCCCAGCATTGCCCCTCCACATCGCCAAACGCTCCCTGCTGGCTGAGACAAGGGAGATAGAACTGATGAGGCTCACACCATCAGTTAAGTGCTTCCACCTAGAAATGACATGGCCCTGCCTAGCTCCCCTAGAGAGTGCAACCCCGGCCGGGAAGGAGGTCTGGAAAGATGGGCAAGCATTGCAGATGTCACCATGACCACGTGGAGGAGGCATCCTGCCATTGATCATTTAGACTCAGGACCCCAGAAGACCCTAAGCGTCCACTTGAAGAGCCCCTGGGCCTCGGCTGTCTGATGAGTTGCGGAGGAGGCTAGGGCAGTGGTCGGCAAACCGGGGCTCGCGAGTCACATGCGGCTCTTTGGCCCCTTGAGTGTGGCTCTTCCACAAAATACCACGTGCGGGCGCGCACGTACAGTGTGATTGAAACTTCGTGGCCCATGCGCAGAAGTTGGTTTTTGGCCTAGGCGAGTCTATTTTGAAGAAGTGGCATTAGAAGAAGTGGGGGTGTCGGTCGGTGGGGCGACGGGAGACACTGCGCAGGGGAGGTACATTGTTTTGGGGTACGTTTGCTGAGGTCCATCCCTTCCAACTCTCCCATCCACACTCGTCTATCTGAAACAAGTATACAAGACCAGTGTGGATGGGAGAGTTGGAAGGGGTCGACCTCAGATTGAGGACGTTTTTAGCAAAGGCCAGCTTAGGCGTACCCTAATTAAGTTAATAACAATGTACCTACCTATATAGTTTAAGTTTAAAAAATTTGGTTCTCAAAAGAAATTTCAGTTGTTGTCCTGTTGATATTTGTCTCTGTTGACTAATGAATTTGCCGACCACTGGGCTAGGGTATAAAGGTGAAGACGCATAGGCCCTGATGACTTCCGTCTCCACCCCGGCCTGGCTGCACGTCCCCCTTTCACTCCACGACGTCTCTGGATCCTTAGGCGCAATCTACCCCCTTTCCTGAGCTCACGTGAGCAGATTTCTATTTCTTGTGACCCACAGAGTCTCAACCAGGATAACTAGCTGGTACTTTCTTTGGGATTTTCGTCATATTCCTAAGCAGAACGGGTGTGCAGTTTCGCGCTATCTGCCGATTCTTCGCTTTAGGGTCAAGCTACATTCTTAAGCGAGCTGGGGCGGCTGCCCGTTTTCCTGGGCCCTGGAACGGAACATTTGAAATATGTGAGTATTTGCCAGTGAGAGTGTCAGGACCCACATTTCTCAAGCAAGCTGCGCTCTCCCCACCTTTTCAATTTCCTCTGTTGTAATAGGATTTTTGGTTTTCTCCTACTTGTTGAATTGGTTTTGGTTCTATGTGTTTTCCTACAAAAATGCCTGCCTATTCATATTTTCAAATTTATTATCATAAGGCTTTACTTAATATAATTTAATTTAAAAAGTTTTTGGTTCCTATGCTTGTGCATGCTTCCCTCGCTGCTTATTATCTTTGGATCTGCTAGAAGTTTACCTAATTTATGAGACTTTCCAAAAAAAACCAAGTCATGGGTTTGTCTTTTATTCCTGTTGTCTTCTCTAATTTATTAAATTCTGTGTTTTATCTTTATTGACTTCCAACCCCTCTTATTTAAGAAATGCACAACATTGCACTATGCATTTCCCTCCCTGTAACATTTTTAAAAAAATATATATTTCTTTATTGATTTCAGAGAGGAAGGGAGAAAGAGAGAGAGATAGAAACATCAATGATGAGAGAGGATCATTGATTGGCTGCCTCCTGCATGCTCCCTACTGGGGATCAAGCCTGCAACCCAGGCAGGAGCCCTTGGCCGGAATTGAACCTGGGACCCTTCAGTCCTCAGGCCGATGCTCTATCCACTGAGCCAAGCTGGCTAGGGCCTCCCTGTAACATTTTAACCACCTTCCCATAAGTGTGGATGTGTGGTGTTCGCAGGGCTCTTTCCTAATCGTTTGTCACGTGGGTTTTATTTAGACTTATTTACCAAAGTGGTTTTTAATTTTCAAATGGTTGACTTTTTCATTTAAACTTTTGTTAATAATTTCTGGCTTAAGTGCACTGTGGTCCGAGAGTGACCACTATAGCTGCTTTGCGGAGTATATTGAACTTTTCTTTATGGCCTAATATATGATCCATTTTCATAAATGTTTGATGGGCTCTGGCGAAGAAAGGAGTGCCTTTTATTTGTAGGGTTCAAAATTCAGTTATTAAATCAACCTTGTTAATTATATTATTCTGATCCGACACAAACATGGGGGCAGGGGTACTATTTAAATGTGTCAGACAGGAGTGTGTTAAGTTTTCTTTGGTGGCTTTTCTTTTTAAATATATTTTTATTGATTTCAGAGAGGGAGAGAGAGAGAGAGAGAGAGAGAGAGAGAGAGAGAGAAACATCAATGATGAGAGAGAATCATTGATTGGCTGCCTCCTGCACACCCCTTACTGGGGATCGAGCCTGCAACCCAGGCATGTGCCCTTGACTGGAATCGAACCTGGGACCCTTCAGTCCACAGGCTGACGCTCTATCCACTGAGCCAAACCAGCTAGGGCTGGTGGCTTTTCTTGTTTGTCCTTCTGCACGTGTCTAAGGTACCTCTCCCACTGGCTGGGTCTATTGCTGTCTCGGACATAAAAGCTCATGACCGTCAGCTCTTCATTCTGACTTGTAGTCTTTATCGATCCTAACGACTTGAACTTGCCTCTGACAACGTGGCACAATCTATTGTTAAACTTTTTGTGTCCCCTGGCTTGACGTTTATGTCTTGTGAGCACCGCTCAGCTGGGTGTGCATCTTAGTTTTTGTTTCACCCAATCCGAGCGTCTGTGGTGTTTTATTAGGAAAACGCCGTGCAGTTACATCCATCGTCGCCACGGACCCGGCGGGTCTCGCTCTGGTGAGAAAGCGGGGCTCACGCTTTTCAGGTCCGTCCCTGGGGCTGTTGCCTTTCGTTCTACAGACTCGGGATTGTGGCTGAGTCTTCCCAGACTTTGGTGAGTAGACAGTTCCTTTCTAATTGCACCAGAAGTTATCCTCATGCTGGAAAGTCTTCTGTGGAGCGGCCGGTCCTCTGAGCAGGCTCGAAACGGCCTCCTGAGCCCCCTGCCTTCCGAGTGCCGCCCAGCTTTGGGCCACGTGGATAGGACTTGATGGCTAGACCCGTGGTCGGCAAACCGCGGCTCGCGAGCCACATGCGGATCTTTGGCCCCTTGAGTGTGGCTCTTCCACAAAATACCACGTGCGGGCGCGCACGTACAGTGCGACTGAAACTTCGTGGCCCACGCGCAGAAGTCGGTTTTCGGCCTGGGCGAGTCTATTTTGAAGAAGTGGCGTTAGAAGAAGTGGGGGGTGTCGGCCAGTGGGGCGACGGGAGACATGGTACAGGCGGGCCGAGGTACGTTAGCTGAGGTCCACCCCTTCCAACTCTCCCATCCACTCTCGTCTATCTGAAACAAGTTAACAAGACGAATGTGGATGGGAGAGTTGGAAGGGGTCGACCTCAGCGAACGTACCTCAATCAGATTGAGGACGTTCTTAGCAAAGGCCAGCTTAGGAGCACCCTAATTAAGTTAATGACAATGTACCTACCTCTATAGTTTAAGTTTAAAAAATTTGGCTCTCAAAAGAAATTTCAATTGTTGTCCTGTTGATATTTGGCTCTGTTGACTAATGAGTTTGCCGACCACTGCGTTAGACCATTATCTTTCCATTCTGCAATCTGTCGCTTAAGAATACTTTCTGGCCCTAACCGGTTTGGCTCAGTGGATAGAGCGTCGGCCTGCGGACTGAAGGGTCCCGGGTTCGATTCCGGTCAAGGGCATGTACCTTGGTTGCGGGCATATCCCCAGTAGGGCATGTGCAGGAGGCAGCTGATGGATGTTTCTCTCTCATCGATGTTTCTAACTCTCTATCCCTCTCCCTTCCTCTCTGTAAAAAAATCAATAAAATATATTTTAAAAAAGAAAAGAAAGAAAAAGAATACTTTCTGACATTTGTATTAGGTCTGAAAACAATCTTTATAATAATTCCTCGCACTCGCTGTTTTTTAACTGGTTTCAGTGCTAATGCCCAGACTTTAAGCCACGGGGTTATGGTCCTTGGACTCCCAGCTGATGGTTCAGTAAAAAATGCCTCAGTTGTCCCCCCAAACTCTGCCAACACGTGTCCCTTATCTCTTAGCACCCAGTGTGACAGCGGAGACCAGCCTGGGGTGGTTCTTTTACAAGTTAAGCCGATTTTCTTCCCAGAGGCGCCTACAACCTGGTCCTTATTTGCATAATTTACACTGTTTTCCAGAACAAGTCTCGGTGGAAGGCTCTCCTGCTCCCCCCAGATGCCCTGAATCTTTCCAATCTGGACATTCGGATCTTTTTGTTTCCTTTTAAGCCACAGGTGGCTTTTCATTCTTTTATTCGAAATCGGTTCTTATCCCGACCTTCTCTCCAACCTTCTCATGACGTGCCTGCTGCCCCCTCGTCCCCACCACCTTCTCATGGTCTGTTTCCACCTCTCGGTTTCTGTCACACCTTTTAGGACGCGTTTCGAGGCGTGGCCGCTCCATCACTAACGTTATTTTCCGCGTTGCAGGTTCCGCTTGCTGCCGCCTCTGATGGAGGCGAATTCTGCTGCTGTGGTTTTGTCTTCCCTTGCCACCCTTCCTCACTCCATCTGTGTTCGTTTCCTAGGGCTGCTGAACCAAATTCCCACAGCGGGGGCTTAAAACGACAGACATGTATTCTCTTGCAGTTCTGGGGCCCACGTCTGAACCCAGGTGTCGGACCTGCTCCGCGCGCCTCCCCTGGCTCCTGGCAGCTGCCGGCACTCCTTGGCTGGTGGGCACATGACTCCTGCTTTCTCTTCTTTTTTCCCATGTTTATTGATTTCAGAGAGGAAGGGAGAAGGAGAGATAGAAACATCAAGGATGAAAGAGAATCATTGATCGGCTGCTTCCTGCATGCCCCCTACTGGGGATCGAGCCCAAAACCCAGGCATGCGCCTGGGAATCAAACCCGGGGCCTCCTGATTCATAGGTCGACGCTCCGTCACTGAGCCACGTCGGCCAGGTGGTTTCTCCTCTGGTGAGTGTTCTGGTTCTTCTTACACGGACACTTATCGTTGGACTTAGGGCCCACCCCGTTAATCCAGGGTGAGCTCACCCTGAGACTCTGGACGTCATGTATCTGCCAGGACCCTTTTCCCAAATAAGGTCACGTTCACAGGAACCGGCGGTTAGGACTTGGACCTATCTCTTTGGAGACCACAGTTCAACCCACTCCACCGCCCCGTCCCTTTTCATATTCTCAGGCTGCCTTTTCCCGCCTGCCGGGCTGCCCGCTGCCCTTCTGCTCCCGGTTTGCCGCTGAAGCCGCCACGCAGTTTCCGGCGTCTTCCTCTGGCTCCTGCAGGAAACGGCTGTCCAAGGCCTGCTCCCCTGGCGTTTAGAATGAATGCGCTTTCTTTCCCAGGTCCTGCAGCTTCCTCACAGCCTTGGTGGCTGGCGCTTTCCCCTCCGTGTTGTCCTGCTAGATCCTCCCTTCCTGCCACTGGTGGGCGGAGTAACAGTAGCCTGCAGCCCGGAAATACCTGAGTGCCTAACCATGTACCTTATATGGACTATACATTAAGCCACCAATCAGCACCTGCCAAATACCCTAAGCCCTTGTCCCTAAGTACCTGAGTGCCTAACTACGTACCTTATATGGGCCATACATTAAGCCACCAATCAGCTCGCTAAGCCCCGTTCCTTCCCATCCCTCCCTCAAAAGGACTGCTCACCTCTGCAGGGGCTGCTGCTCTCCCCTTGCGAGACAGCCCGGCAGGTCTTCCTCCTAATAAAGCCTGTAATCCCTGGTTTTCGGCTCCCGACTGATCTTTCATGTCCCACAAACACAGAATCGCCCACCCACACCCCGTGACTCTACGTGGGCGAGCCGTGTAGCTCGCCTTTGGTCCTGTTCGCTTATTCCTCTGTGATGGCCACACTCGGGTCTCGGTGTTCGGTCTGGGCAACAGAACCGAGGGGGCTCCGGTCAGTCCGTTTCCCAGTTTCCAGCGGGCTCCTGCCGACGGCCGCTCCGCTGAGTGGAGGCCGCCTTCGCTCCTGGCCCACGCGCTGGCCCTTGGACATTCTGAGCCGAAGATAGAAGCACAAGTCCCAGCATGCACTGCTACCAGGGTTCCCTCCCCCGACCCCTACACTCACCACGTGTGCTCCCCCAAACAGCGTGCACCATCTCCCTGCTTTAGAGCACGGTGTCCATCTGTCCTCATGGTTTGTGATGGTCACTTGATTAATAACTTTGCTAAACCCCTGACAGCAGAGCAGGGACAGCGTCTGTATCCTTGGTTGTTAACACGGCTGGGACTGGGCAGGGCTTCCTGGAGGACAGGCCGTCTGAGCGGGGCTTTGAAGGGTGGATAGGAGTTCGGTGAAGATAAGGCGGGTGGCAGTAGGAAAGAGGGGCAAAGTCTCTCTCTCTTGGGGTCTCCTCAGCCCAAACCTCACACTGTCTTGCCTTGTTCTCACTGTGGCTTCTGGAGAAAGCTCTGCCTGCAGCTCTTTAGCGGCTGGACAGCCCCAGGGTCTGGGCGGCGCTTAGAGGAGGAGAGGTCTGCAGTGTCCACCCCAGTGGAACGCTGGGCCCCGAATAGGACACCTAGGTCATCTGGGCCTGAACGCAGAGGCCCCGTGTTTGCCATCCCTGGGCCCCGACTGTGGCCCGCTCCCTCGTCGTCATCTTTCTAAAGCAGGTATGAGCAGTGCGTCTGCTGCGGCCGCCTCCGGGTTGTCACTGCTTTTCCAACAAGCGCATTCGTGGCTGGGTCTCCTGGACGTGAACCAAAAGCCATTTGCTTCGGAGGCAAGATTTGAGTCAGGCCCAGCTGGGCTTTCCCATCCTTTATTTGCCCGAGCCTATTAATAATTAACAGCGCGGTAATGAGAACTGCTTTTAATAGAATCTGCTGCCATCACCGCATTGTTCCCTGCCAAGGGTTTCCCCCAGAAGGATTCACGCTCACGTGGCTGTGTTTACTGCCATGGGCTCCCGCACCGGGCAGCCGAGGGTCCCCTGCCGATGTCCTCCCAGCCACCCCTCTTCTGGCCTGAGCCCCACTGCCCCCGCCCCCCGCATCTGCTGTCTCCCCTCGACCGTGTCCTACCCCCTCCCCGAGACCCGGGGGGGTGAGGCTGCCCCTTCCAGCCCAGCCAAGCACGGCGCTGTGGCTCGTCGGTCACCAGGACACGCTGGTTCCCGGGGCAGGGACAGCGTGGGCTGGGCGCCGCCTTGCACCGGCCCTGCCCGGCACAGAAGCGGACGTTCTAGATCTAGACGGGAAAGCGCACCCGCAGCGAAAGGCGGTGGGAGGGAGTGGAGGGAAGGGCCACCGTTTGTGGGACAGTGGAGTGTGGTCGCCCTGCCCCCAGCAGCAGCTCCTTCATCGGCAGGACAGGGATGAAGATGGTCCCTACTTTACCAGAATGTTCTGGGGAGAAGAGGAGCGAATGTGGGGGGTGGGGGGAGCTCCTTAATACTGGCTCCAGGAACGTCCCTGATATGCCGGGCGTGGTGGGGCAGGGGAGGGGGGGTGTTGCTGGTCAGGGTGCTAATGGGGCATCGCTGACATCACAGCCTGGGACCACCTCCGGGTTCAGCAGTAGAGGACGGGCTTACTGCGAGAGAGCATCCACTCAGCGGGGCTCTGGGCTGCTTCCCAAACTGCACTGCCTCGGAACCCCGGCAATGCTGGGGAGCAGGTGCTGGGTCGGGGCTGAGACCTGCCCTCCTCACAGCTGCTACTGGGGGAGCTCTCCGAGCAGCCAGCCCGTGGAGGCTGTGGGCGCTGCAGAAACCTGGGCTCTGCCGTGAAGGGGACAATCAGGCTGCAAACCGAGGGAGCCTGTGATCCCCTCCTGGGCTCCGGGCGGAGCTGGGGCTCCCCATTCACTACAAAGTGCCTGTGGAGGCTGAGGAATTACAGAGCATTTTGAATTTCCTCTTTGGTTTATCTTAATTTCAAAATTATCCACAATTAACATGTATTACTTTTGTAAATGGAGAAAATGCTATTTTTTATATATATATAAAAGAACAAATGTTCTCTTCATTTTCCTACCACATAATCAGGGTAACATTCAGCCTGGAAAGACGGGGATCGGGGACGAGGACGGAGGATTAGTGTGGATTCTGGCCTCACTCCAGAGCCCGCGTGGAGGGCTGCGGCTGCAGTGAACGGGCCGCGAGGCCCCAGCGCTCAGCACGGCTCGATGCCAAGCTAAGCCTCTGCTCACGTCCCCTGTCCCCCATGACCCAGGGAGGGGCCAGCACCACCGCTACCAGCGCCACTTTGCCGCCGAGAGGTGCCTGAGCCCTGCCCGGGGTCACCTCGCTCTCCGGTGGGGAGCTGTGGGGAGTGAGGGGCCTGCTGGGCAGAAGCCCGCTCCTCCTTGAAGGTCTCTGTTTGGCCACTAGTCAGGTAGCCGCCCAGAAAACCCAGAAAGACAGGTAATAGTTTCAAAAATCAGCTGGAGTTCTTATGTCCTGGGGGCGGCAGCGGGAGCCAGTGTCCCCGGTGAAGAAGGAATGTTCACGATGGGCAGCTGGGAGCAGAGAGCTGCGGGGACGGGAGCCCTGCTAGACAATGCATGACAACAGCAGCTAACATCACTGAGCTCAACGACACCCAAGCAGGTGCACGCTTCGCCTAACCCTCACGACAGCTCTAGGACGGCCGTGCTGCGGTTCCCCATCCTGCAGATGGGAGAACTGAGGCTCATGCCATAGGGCGGCACAGCTGGGCTTGGGACCCAGATCTGGAAGGGGGTGCAGATGGGGAAGAACGGGGATGGGTGCAGGATGGGGTGGGAGGGAGTGGGACCGGGGGGAACTGAGCCATCCTTCCACCAGCTCTGGCGACCACAGCGCCAGGCCAGACCTTGGGCTGGAAGATCAGAGACCACAAGACGCAGCTTCTCCAGGACCGGCTAGCGGGGGCGGCAGACAGCACGGGAACAGACCATGGCCAGCGGCGCAGGAGCAGCTCCCCGAGGAGGAAAAGGCCCCCGGGAGTCCTAAAGAATGAACAGCTGGCCCAGTGACAGGGAGAACATTCCAGGCCTCCGGACAGCACAGGCAAGGGCCCTGGGCCTGGAAAGTAGCTGGTCTGGCTGGAGCAGGAGTCAGGGGTGGACAGGACCAGGTCCGTGGGGGGCCCAGCAAAGCCAAGGGAAGGAGCAGACTCCATCAGGACGGAGTTTCTAGGGCGTCATGAAACGGGGTGACACCTCATCGGACCTGCAGTGCTTGCATGCAGCGCGGGTCCCGGGGGCCACCCTGGAGGCTGGGGCCCTGGAGGAAGCTGGCGCCCGGGCCAGGAGGGAGATGAAGGGGTAAGAGGGGTGGCTGCTGGGAGAAGTGGGCAGGCGTGATGTGCGATTCCTTGGGCGGGGAGAGTGGCCGCAGGCTGAGGGAGGTGGGAGGAGAGGAAGCAGGATGGTGTGAGCATCCGGGCCCCTCTGTGTCTTGAGCTGCAACATCACCCAGGCGAGGGCACGCGGAGCACCCAGAGGCCAGCTTGGCACCAGCCCCGTGGAGCCTTCAGCGGACCCAGCCCCAGCCCCCGCCACTACCTGACTGCAAGGGGACGAGGACTCCAAGCAGGAACCGCCCGGCTGAGCCCAGCCCACCGGCCTCACAGAGAGGTGAGGACACTGCTGTGTGAAGCCACGGCGTTGGGTGGTTTGCACACGGCACTGGCTAACGGGGGCCTCCGGGTGCTGACTGGGGCCTCCGCCCCGTCCTCACTGCCCACCACACGGACCCCCCCGTCCTCACTGCCCACCACACGGACCCCTCTGTCTCACTGCCCACCACACGGACCCCCCCGTCCTCACTGCCCACCACATGGACCCCCCCATCCTCACTGCCCACCACACGGACCCCTCTGTCCTCACTGCCCACCACACGGACCCCTCTGTCCTCACTGCCCACCACACGGACCCCTCCGGCCTCACTGCCCACCATGCAGACCCCTCCGGCCTCACCATGCCTTTGCTCAGGACGGCCCTGTGCCCAGAGTGTCCTCTGTCTCCTTTCCCACTTGGGAGATCATTCTAGAGCAGTGGCTCCCAACGTTTTTTGGCCACGCCCCCACCTAAGCGTCTCTAAGATCCTGATGCCCCCCTGTGACACATAATTCTTATTATTCAAAAAGTGAACTCCTATTCACGTGGAGGAAGCCTAAAAGGCCATTAACTTGGTCTAAGCCGCTTCCAAAGAACATGGCAACCATGAGAGAGAAAAATAAAAGAACGTAAGGACAGTTGAAGTGCTGAGGAAGGCATCACTAAAAAAGTGTTTTAAAAATAACAATAATATGAAATGATATAAAAAATAGCAAATGACGTTTCAAAACATGATAGAGAACTGAAATGCATAAATATGTCACAATATATATTTATATAATGTATATGAGGCCCCTAGAGCCATAAGAAATGCAAAAAATTCACTGTTAATAACTCATTCTCGAATGGCTCCCGTTAAAAATCAAATTGCCCCCCTGTGGGGGGGGTTGCCCCATTTTGGGGACCACTGCTCTAGACTCACTTTGAAGACCTGCCTAACAACCATCAAGACACTGCAGTGTCCCCAGGCTGGGCTCACACTTGCCAGCTGTATGAACTCCGTCAGGGACCTGCCTCTTTGGGTCTCAGTTTACTCATCTGGAAAATGGGGATAATGATGGTAACTACTGCATGAGGCTGTTGCGCAGACTAAACCAGACAACAGGGTTGCAAAGCTATCGTAGGTGCTGAAGAGATGGTGACCCTATTAGCCGCTCAGCACTCCAGTGGCATGCCTAGTGCTGGGAGTGTGTCACTTGTACTCTGCTTCCCCACGACCAGGCGCCGTGCCCGGAGCTCACTGTTCCCACACCCGTGCCCGGAGCTCACTGCTCCCACACCCAAGCACAGCCTTTGGGAAGCTGCTGGTGTTGAAGAGAGGCTGGGGGAGCTCAGAGAACCCTCCTCTGTTCCTCCTGGAAGAATCCTTGGAGAGGAAGGAACCGAGCCCCCTTATTTTTACTGAGACCCAGAGAGGTAGAGGGCCTTGCCCAAGGTCACACAGCTGGATCTGGAACTGAATCCCAGGCCGCAGCTCCCCGTCCTGAGCCTTATCTGCCACAGGGGCTGAGTCTCAGGGGTTGGGCCTCTCTGACCCCTCTGAGTCCCCTGTGGCCTCCCTGCCCGAGAGCCTCCTGAGACGCAGGTGACTCCGCAGCCGGACGTCTGGCTCCACCGTGACACCAGCTCCCTGCGAACGGCACAGCCCCCTGAGGGTCCTCCATGCCTCCCCCTTTCCTCTGTTCTCTCCACAGATGCCGTCAGCCAGGGACTGTGAGCTGGACAGCCATGGCTGCAAGCGTGGGCGTGCGGGCGGGTCTGGGCCCATTACAGCCGCTCCTCTCACTGGGTGGGAGGCCTTGGGGGGGCTCACACCCTTACTTCCCATCAATTCCTGGGGGGTCTGGGACATCCTGAGGTGAATCCGGAGGCTCTGAGGGTATGTGGCAGAGTCTAGAACAGCCGTGGGCAAACTACGGCCCGCGGGCCAGATCCGGCCAGTTGTAAATGAATAAAACTAAAAAAAAAAAAAAAAGACCGTACCCTTTTATGTAATGATGTTTACTTTGAATTTATATTAGTTCACACAAACACTCCATCCATGCTTTTGTTCCGGCCCTCCGGTCCGGTTTAAGAACCCATTGTGGCCCTCGAGTCAAATAGTTTGCCCACCCCCTAGTCTAGAACCTTCGGGGCATAGAGCCTAGAACCACAGGTTCTGGAGAAATCCTTTCCAGGAGAAGCGGCCCTGGCAGCAGGCCTCACACAGACAGGGCCGAACCACGTGGGAGAGTCGGGTGTGAGAAGGTCAAGCGTGTGTTTGCTGCACACAGAGGTGTGTGCGTGTAATTGTGTGCATGTGCATGTGCATGTGCGTGTATGTGTCTGTGATGCATTTGCCGGCGTGGCAGGCCAGGGGCAGGGAGGGTGGCCCTGCCGCTGTCCCCTCCTTGGCAGAGCTCTGCAGCCAGGCCTGGCCCTGCCCCTGGAGCCACCCCGCACCTGATTGGGGAGACGGCTGCAGCCAGAGGAGAGCTGAGAGCTTCAAACAGAGCAGCAGAGCGGGCCTGGCCATGGGCCTTGAAATCATAAATAACCACCATCCGGTGCCTCTCATCCTTCCTGGGGGACCGTCCCCGCCCCTCCGCCTCCTCCAGCCCCACCAGCAGCGCAGGGAGGGGCAGGCTCTGAGAAGGGCCGTGTTCACACACACACACACACACACACACACAAACACACACACACACACACACACACACACAGAGCCTCCCAGGAAAGGACACTGGGCTGTAGCTGCAGGGTCAGGGCTGTAGCCGCAGCCTTCCAGCCGCTGACCCCGAGGAGCCTCCATCACTAACCACCCGCTCCCGGCCCCAGGCTCTCCTAGTCCACGCGGGAGGCTCGGAAATAGCTTCAGGGGAGGGGCTGGCACCCAACTCCCGGTCTAGGCCGCCATGTCACCCTTCTCCCCGCTGAGAGGCCGTGTCCCAGGCCTGGAGGAGAGGAGGCCGTGTCCCAGGCCTGGAGGAGAGGAGGCCGTGTCCCAGGCCTGGAGCAGAGGAGGCCAGGGCCCAGGCCTGGAGGAGAGGAGGCCGTGTCCCAGGCCTGGAGGAGAGGAGGCCAGGGCCCAGGCCTGGAGGAGAGGAGGCCAGGGCCCAGGCCTGGAGGAGAGGAGGCCAGGGCCCAGGCCCTGCTGTGGGTTCTCGGGTCCCAGCTCCCACGGCGCGGGCATGAGGAGTCATGTCGCTGAGCTGGCTAAAGGGCTGCCGACTCCCCACCCAAGTCCCCTCTGTGCCCTCCAGCACTTCGCTCAGGGCCCCGCTGTTCTGGCCGCGAATGAAAGGGATGGACAGGGGCCTGAGGGCCAGCCCTGCAGGCAGGCGAGGTGCAGGGGCTGGCTCAGGCCCACGTGCTGTGAGAGGTGGGACAGGGATTAGAACTCAGCTCCGCTCATCCCACACCCGGCCCTCAGCCTCTCCGGCTCTGGGGCTGGAACCCACTGCCCCCCATTACCTGGCTGCCTGCTGGGCCCACCTCCTCCCCCCCTACGGGTCCCAGCGCCTCTGAAGTCCCCCCCAGGTGCGCCCCACCCGCCGCAGGGGCGGGGCTCCCGCTGCTCCGGCCCCGCCCCCAGGCAGCTGCTTAATCCGCAGCCGGCAGGCCGGTTGCCGGGGAAACGACCTCTCCCCTCCGGGCCTTCAAAGGGGTACCCCCTCCCCATGTGGGCCCCACGGGGCCCCGCGACCTCCTGCCCCGGGATCGGGATCGGCGGGCAGGAGCCGGGGTCCCCAGATAGAAGAGAGGGGGGGCAGAGATAAGGAGAGACACCCCCAGATGGGGAGACGGTGAGGGAGAGAGAGACAGACACGCAGAGAGAGAGATAATGGAGGGGGAGAGACAGAGACGGAGGGCGAGGCTGGAGGCAGGAGAGAGGGAGATGGGGGGTGGGGTTGGGGGGACCCCAAAGGGAAAGGACAAGGGCCAGCCAGGGGAGAGAGTCGGGAGGGCGGACTTGGGAAAATAAATATTTATAGATTTCGAGTTTCTCAATTCTTTTTGCATTTTCGTAGTAAATTATTCATCTGTGTATCTCCCTCTCTCCTACCTGCTCAGGGAGCTGCCAAGGGGGGTGTTTCTTTCCGCGCTCCCCCCTCCCGGCTCCCTCCTGTCCCTCCCCTCCCCGTCCCCCACCTCCCTCCCCTCCTCCTCCCCTCCCTCCACCTAATCCTCTCCTTCCTGCCCTTCCTTCCCTCTACTCCTATTCCCACTAACCCCTCTCCCTCCCCCTCCTTCCTCTGGCCCCCTGGTTACCCCCTCCATTGCCTTCCCCCCATCCTCCTCCTCCTCTGTCCTCCTCCTCCCTGTCCCCCTTTCCTCCCTGCTCCCTAGGCTGCGGGGTTGGGGTTGGAGCTGGGCACCAGGCAGGCGAGGCCGCCCCAGGTGACGGTTGCCTCCTCTCGAATTTCTTCCCCGAATTTCTTCCCGCCTGAAATCAGAATGATCGGCCAAGTCAGCGGGGCTGGGAGGAAAACACCACTGTCTCTGGCAGTCTGGCACCCCCAACCGGGACCACAGAAATCTTCCTGCGGAGGACCGGGCACCCTGGGGTGGGGGAGGGGGCGGGAGGAGGGGCTGTGGTCCCCTGGAGGCCAGAGGGCCGGGCAGAGGGCCGGAGGCCACACAGCTTCCCACAACCCCTCCTGTCCCGAGCCTCAGTTCCCTCTCTGTAGGAGGGGCCAGAGACCAACTTGCTGTTCTCTAGGGCCAAAGCCTCCCTCACTCTGTTGTGGGGTCTGGGAGGGTCCGAGGCCCCTCTGGCCAGTCCCACAGCCTCCCAGGTGCGGAGCAGGGACTTGCCATGGTCAGGTGGCGGGACAGAGGAGTGTCGGTGATTTTTCTTTCTTGCTTGTGGTTTTCAGTGTTGTTTGGATTAATTAAGTTACTTTACAATAAGGTAGGTTTTTCCCTACAGGAACAATGGTGATGTTGCCCAAAAAGGAAAGAGCATTAAAAGTCAAACAAGACCACATGTTGTCAACACCGAGATGCTCTTGCAAAGAGGTGAAGCGGATGTGAAAATGACAGAGGGGAAAGGGACCAAAGGAACCGGCTGATGGGCCTGCACCCGACCAACCAAAGACCCGGGCCGGTGAGCGCCAGGAAGGGAGGATGAATTTCAGACAAAGCTCTTGGGGGGCGTGCGTGCCTCTGACAGAAGCCAGTAAAGAAAGGACCCTGAGCTGTCCAGTCAGGAGCTGGGATGTTGGAGCCCAAGAGGACTCAGCCTAGACTGCGTCCGCAGCTCAGATGCTGCTCGCTGGGCAGCGGTGGGCAAGTGACTCAACCTCTCTGGGCCTCGGTGCTGGCTGTCTGTGAAGTGGGCGTGGCAGAGCACAGTCTGAGAACTGGGATCACGGGGCCACAATGGAAAGGGCACCCCCTCTCCCGTCTTCCCCTCCCTGGGGTCCCGTTTGGAACCCCCTGGGACGGAGAACTCACCTGGCCCCTGGGACTCGCTGGGCTCCGTCAGCAATGGCTGTCGGGTGGTTCCGCGCACCTGCCCTCGGACCAAGCGATTCCATTTTTAGGAATTGACACCCCAGAAACGCTCACACGAGTGACAAGGGAAGAGGCACCGGAAACTCCGCGCATCACTGTTCACAGCAGGAGACCTCAGGGAACTGCCGAGCCCCATCGGGCCGAGCCCCCATCAGGGACTGACTGTGGGGATATGAAGGCGCTGCCCAAAGGCAGAGCGAGGGCTGGGACCAGTACCTGCTTCTTCCAGGGGGAAAAGAACCAGAACCCGCGTGTGCATTTCAGCAGGGGCGCCTCCATGTAGCTCACTGTAAACCCAGGCGGTAGCCTGATGACGGGTGGCCGGGGAAGGGAGCTGGGGGGTGGTTAGGATGAGGACGGATCCCAGCTTTAAACCCTTTCTCTTTGGCTCAGTTCACTGTGAGCACGTAGGAGCACCAGCATCTATGATTCTTACTTTTAAAAATAAAAAACGTATTTTTATTGACTTCAGAGAGGAAAGGAGAGGGAGAGGGAGAGAGAGAAACAGCAACGATCAGAGAGAATCATTGATCGGCTGGCTGCCTCCTGCACGCCCCACACTGGGGACTGAGCCCGCAGCACGGGCATGTGCCTGACCAGGAATCGAGCCGAGACCTCCTGGTTCATAGGTCGACGCTCAACCACTGAGCCACGCCGGCTGTGCTATGATTCTGACTTGCTCTAATGACAACTGCCATCTGGTATTTTAATTTATTTTTTATAAATGCAATTCAAAAGAAAGCCCACTATTAACAACTTGAGAGAACTTAGAACAAAAATTATTTCTTAAAATGGACCATCTTAACCATTTTAAGTGTACAGCCCTATGGCAGTAAGTACATCACATGTGCAGCCACCACACCATCCATCTCCAGAACTCTGTACCCGTCAAATGATAGCTCCCCATTCCGCCCCCCCCCCCCCCCAAGGCCTTGGCAAATCTCATTCTACCACCTCTGCAAATTTGCTCGTTCTAGGGTCCTCGGATGAGCAGACTCGTATGTTCTGTCCTCCTGTGACTGGTGTATTTCACTTGGGTTCAAGGCTCATCCACAGTGTGGCATGTGTCAGATTTCCTTCCTCTGTCAGGCTGAACGGGATTTCATTGCATGGATCTACCGCATTCGGTTGATCCGTTGTGTGCGGATGGACTCTCGGGCTGTTCCCACCTGTGGCGATGGTGAATGCGGCTGCAGCGATGGCTGTCCATGTAGCCGAGACCCTGCTGCCAACTCTTTGGTGTTTATACCCGGAAGCGGAACTGCTGGGTCATCTGGTAATGCTATTTTTAAGTTTTGAGGAAGTGCCATGCTGTTTTCCACGGCATCTGCACCGTCTTACACCCCCACCAGCAGTGCCTATGGTTCCACTTGCTCCACATCCTCGCCAACACTTGTTATTTTCTGCTTTTTGGTCGTGGCCATCCCAACGCGTGGTCTTGATTTGCATGTCCCCGAAGATCGCTGAGGGAGTGGGGGGTCTTTAAAAGCCACTGGTGAGCCCACGGCGGTGCCATTGCCTGGAGAGGAGCAGGGCGAGGGGTGCTGCCCCACTCCTGGGGAGATGGTAGCCACATCTCAACGCCCTCGACTCCCAAACAAGCGAGTGGGCTGTGCTCCTGCGCTGCCGTGTGACCTGTGTCCCAGTGTCAGGCTGGGGTCTCGACTTCTCCAGAACGGCGGCCTGCGGTGTTGCAACCCTCACTTCCCCTGCGGGGCCTGGCGGGAGCTGACTGGGTCTTTCCAGTCCTGGCTGCCCCTGTGACCTAGAGCCCCCACCCAGGCCTGGGACACAGAGCAGAGAGGAGGAGCGAGGGGGTCATCAGCCTGTGCCTGGACCTGCCATGTCCAGACAAGGGCAGTTTTGGGCCGGAGGGGAAGGGGGTACAGGGACTTGGAGCCAGACAGGCTCAGTCTGTGCCCCATCTCTGCCCCTGGCCAGCTCTGACTGTGGATGAGTCACGATCCCTCCCAGCCCTCGCTTTTCTCATATGGAAAATGGCCGAAATGGTGCCTGGCACATAGTAAGCACTGACTAAACACGTCTTATAATCACCAACATTATCATGATCTTCGTTACCACCAACATCCAAACCTGTCATCAGGCCACGTCTGATCTAGTAGTCCATGGCTCCCCGTGTCCAGCAGGAGAAATTCCACCCCTCTCAAGGCCTAGGGCACTGCCTGGACTGACCCCTGCCAGCATCTGACTCCTTTTCCCTCACTCATCACCTGGGCTGCCCTCCTGACCCTCAGACACCCGGCAGGCCTTTGTGCCACAGGCCCTTTGCACATGCTCTTTCTCCTGCCTGATAGGGCGCTTCCCCATGCTACTCCACTCCCATCCCTTCAGCAGTGAGCTCCTAAAAGGCTCAAACAGGACTTCTTCAGAGACGTCCTCCCGGACATCCCGGGCCCTGTCCCCGTGGGAGCCCCTGGCCCTCCTGGCCCTGCCCATCCCCCCGAGCGCTGCTCAGGGTGCTCACAGTGCTGACCTGGGAAATTATGTGAGGAATGCCAGCCTCCCCACGTGAGCAGTGAGGCTAGGATCACGCCCGTTTTGCTCTCCGTTATAGTGCAAGCACCAAGGACGGGGTTGATCCCATTGCCTCCGAAATATTAGTCCCACCGGATCACTCATTTGCAGAATCTCCGAGTTTGGAAACTCACGCTTCTTTTCAACGAAGCCCATCCACTGCCTACAGGACTGAACGCGCTGTAACTTTCATTCCTTTGTAAGACTTCCCCATCATTAGGGGAACACATCTGAGCAAACCCGCAGCTGCAACCTGTGCCCTCATTTTCAGCTCAGGAAAAGGTGGTCCCTGCACTCCGAGCGGCTGCTCAAAACCCCTGCTGCGCCTCCTCCAGCCCAGACTCCAGCCACCCTTCCTGAGAACACACGCGGGGCTCGGGGCTGCTCCTCGGGTCACCCCTCGCTTGGGGGTAAATGCCAACCGTGAGTAATGGCGGGTCGCGTAGAGAGGCGCACTTCTAGCCCCGTCAGCAAAATCCACAAGAGCCACGTGGCCCCTTGCCCAGGGTGAGGGCCTGAGTCAGCTGGCCCACAGGGAGGGAGGGCGAAGACCCCAAGGGGACCACGGGGAAGGAGGCCCAGAGATGCTTCGCCAGCCCGCGCCTTCATCGGCTCCTCCATCCTCGCACTGTCTGTGTGACTGCTCCGTGCCCGGCAGGTGTGAGGGAAGGCAGGGCCTGCCTCCCGCAGCAGCAGAAGGGCGCTGAATAGCAATTGCACAAACACAGTCATTCCTCCCGGGGAGACCCAGGGCTGCACCCCACTCCCAGGCTCCCCACCCTTGTCCTCTGGGCTTCCGGCCTCTGGGTGGCAGGGCTGGCCTTTCCGGATGCTTCCGAGGGGCCCTGCGGAGAGGGGCAGCGTTGATGGCCATTCAAAATGGTTCTCAGCGAAAGAACCTTCTGGGTGCGGTGACACAGACTATGGGTGATCACCGCGTCGCACTGTTGGGGTTGTGACTGTGGTTGGGACCAGCCCAGGGCAGGTGACCCTCTGAGGGGGCCTGGAGGAAAGCTGGACACACAGAGGTGAGTTAAGGGAGCACTTGGGAGGTGGGGTCACTGGCTGGCTGAGCCAGGGAGCCCCACCTGCCCTGGGGGACGGCTCTTGGCCTGAGGGTGGGACCCCAGAGGCTCACAGATGCAGACTTCTAGGTTCTCATGGCTCATGGGGAAGAGGAGAGTGGAGGAAGGAAGCAAGGAGCCAGATGGGATGGGAGAGGCGCCGGGCAAGGGAGGCCGGGCACAGGGGAGGGTAGGAGGGGGTGACAGGGGGGCTGTGGAGGTGAGGGGTGGGCCGTGAGGATGTCTGGGGGAAACTCCAGGAGCTGGCTCATGGGACTCCAGGGGCCGGTGAACTTGAGAGAGAGGAGAGTGGGGGTGGGAACTTGAGAGAGAGGAGAGTGGGGGTGGGAACTTGAGAGAGGAGAGTGGGGGTGGGAGAGGGAGGGGGGGAGGGGGAGGGCAAGGTCAGAGTGGACCTGAGGCCTCAGGGGACTTGGGCTCTGGGAGGTGCTGGTTTCAGGAGCCCCCGCTGCGGGGGTGGGGGTCCCAGGTAGAGCAGCAGGATTTGTGGAGCTGTGGCAATTGCAGAGATGAGAGAAAGTGGGTGGTGGTGGGGGGGTCAAGGTCAAGGACATTGAGGCAAGGAGGTGGGGGTCCCTGCTGCCATCTGAGTGGGGAGGGAGGGGACACAGGGCCCCAGGGGCTCGCCCCAAGTCTGATTCTTTGTGAAGGCAGCTCAGGATGCCCAGGGCAGAGCCTCGTTCTTCATGGCCCTGGCCCCCGGCCTGGCCCCTCCCTCACTCATGTGTGTGCCGGTGACACACACCCTGGTGCACACGGCCTCCCCTCACTCGCACACTCTCATGCACACACACCCCACACCC
This sequence comes from Myotis yumanensis, assembly GCF_028538775.1. Taxonomy (NCBI): domain Eukaryota; kingdom Metazoa; phylum Chordata; class Mammalia; order Chiroptera; family Vespertilionidae; genus Myotis; species Myotis yumanensis. The sequence continues at coordinate 4,794,489 of NW_027223763.1, forward strand.
GCCAGGCTCTGCAGGCCCCGGGCATCTCCCTGGGCTGGCCTTCGTGTGGCTGATGGCACACATGCACACACACACATGCATGCACACGCACGCACACGCACACACCGCACAGATGCTTTCCCCTGGCCAGCGGGCAGGAGGGCCATTTCTGAAGCAGCCGCCCCTGAAGCCCAGTGTGCACCCCGAGGAGCTCAGTCAGACAGAAAGGACCCCTTCCCCCCAGACGCTGGGGTGACGGGAGCTATTTTCCCTCCTGGCGGACAGCATGTTAAGGGAATCGCCGTAAGAAAATCTGGAGTGTCACTCTCCCGTGCGCATACACACACGCATACACATGCATACGCATGCGTGCACATAATACACACACACGCACACACACGCATACACAGAGCTTCCTGAGAAAGTTGTGTTTGTCCCCTGTTTCCTGCCCAGAAACCCCAGGCTCACACACATCCCCCAGTAATCCAGTCCTCATCTACGCAGAGTTCTTGGGGTGCCTCCCCTCCTCCCCTCCTCACAGCTGCCTGATGGGAAAGTGCAACGACAGAGGCTTTCACTGGAGAGGGGAGCAGATTGGGCTGCAGGGACAGGGGGGCACCAGGCAGCCCCGAGAGGAAGCCTCAGTCCCGGGGACATGGACACACAGCGAAGGCCCAATCCCGCCGCGCCAGCCAAGGACGAGGGTCCTCAGAGGCTGCCACACTGACACGCACAACCCCACCTCCCACCGGCACACACACGGACACACTCAGGGACACTCGGACACACGGCACAAACACACTGACAGGCACACGCGGGATCCGTCTCCTGCGGGTCTGCACTCTCCCTTCTGCTGGAGCCTCTGTGAAACGCTCCCTCTTCACACCACCTGCCAGGCTGCCCCGCTGCCCGCTGCCCGCTGCCCGCTGCCCGCCATCCTGAGAAATTAGGAAACACCCCTTTAGAACTCACGCCTCGCCTCAGGCTTACACAGCATCTCGACAATGTGGGCCTCGGCCCTCGGGCTCAGTCTGCTGTGGGCTTGTGTCACCGGGCAGGTGGGCCCAGGGGGCAGGGAGGATGGAGAGTATTGGGGGGGCACACCCCCCACCCCCTATAGCTGGGGGCAAACTCCACAGAGCAAGAGGGAGCAGAGGGCTGTTAGGGTCCAGGTTAGGGCTCTGGGAGTCCCAACTACCCCACCCACCCCTACAGCCCTCCCCGGGGGATTTCCCTCCCGGAGCCTCAGTTTCCCCATCTGTAGAGAGGGCTCGGGTACGAGTTAAGTAACAACATACCTATAACATTATCAGCCCTGGGAGCCCAGAAAAGCCAGTGGGCGTGGGATAGGGAACCTCAGCCAGCGGCCTCCCTGGCACACACCCCCCCACACCCAGCACATGGCTGGAGTCAGCAGCGCCCTCCTCTCTCTGCGGCTTCCCACAGGACCGCCTGCTCACCAGGCGGAGCCGGCTCTGCCAAAGGGGACTGTGGGGGCTCCAGCGCCCCTCCAGCCCCAGCCCCTCCCACGGAGGAAGGCGGAATCCTCTCCTGCCGGCTCAGGTTTCTACACCCCCCAAACCCACAAACAATTTTGCATATATTTAAATCTCCTCTGCTGATTCCAGTCTCGAGCCCCGCTTTCACCCTCACCCCCCCCCAAAAAAAGAGAGAAAGAAATTACAAAAGCCCGTCATTTGTCTCCGTCCCCGCACCCCATCTATCAGGCCGCAGAGCCCGTCGCCTCGAATGAGGCGCGCGCCCGGACGGCCGCTTTAATGGGGCGCCGCGTGTGACTGCGGCTGGCGAGGCGGCGCAGCCGGCCGGCATTTGCATACATATTAAACGGAGCAGTAAAAAATGCAGACATGCAAACCATTTGGACGGGCTCCTCCGCGCAGAGCCGGCCAGGAAATCAATCTTCTGGTTTCTTAAAGGAAACCTGCTCAGGAGGAGGTGGCGAAGCCAAGCAGCCCGCAGGCCCTGGGAGGGGGCAGCCGTCATCTGTCCATCTGTCCGCTGGAGCGGAGCCAGCTGTGGGGGTCCCTTCCTGCCGCAGACAGGGAGCCGGGGACAAGGAGCCATGCCCTGCGTGTGGGTCCTGGCTCAGCCTGCGTGCGCTGTGGGCCCCTCTGAGCTGGCTCCCCTCACCCAGTGGCACTAGCGATCACTTGGCATCGTGCCTCCCCCACCCGCAGTGGGTGCTGAAGATTTCCCCCCATTTTCTGGTTCTGGGGCTTAAGCCACTAACCCGGGGGGACCCAGCCCCTCTCTCCAGAGCCCGGATCCCAAGCCAGGTGCGGAGGAGGTTGACCAAGAGCGCAGGCTCTGATGGCACGTGGCCCGAGTTAAAAGTCACTCTGCTCTGTACCAGCTGTGTGACCTTGGGCAAGTGCATCAACCTCTCTGTTTCCTGAAAAAAAGTGGATACCTCCTTCTTAGGCATGTTGCATTGAAGTAGGTCAGTCACTGCCTGGCACAGTCAGGACTCGGTAAACGGTGGCAGAGCAGAGTGTGGGAGGGAAAACTCCCAGTTACTGGTGTGGTTTTCCAGGTTAAAATCCCTCTCCTCGGGCAAGCCACTCCTCCCACAGCCTCCTTACCTATCCACGGGGGGGGGGGGGGGGGGGGGGGGTTCTCACAGGGCCCTCTAGCTCACCAGGGTCACCTGCCCCACCATCCGGGGGCCTCCACTGCGGCCTCCAGCCCCATGTGGCCAAGGCGGCAGCTTAGGCACAGCTCAAGGCCCGATGGGGCGACACCCTGACCAGCCCCAAACAGACAGAACATCTGTGGTACCAGAAAGATACGTGACCCGGAGCCCTGGCAGAACCAGGCAGTGCCGCTCACTCCACCCGCCCTCTCTCTGGGTTCCTTTCCTCAAAGAGGCAACACGGCCACTGAGCTTGAAGGTGGTGGAGCAGGTATTCAAATCGGCGCAGCAGACGGAGCTCATGCTGCAGGTCAGGGAACACTGCTCCCCAAAGGCGTGTGAGAAAGAAACCCGCTTGCTTTGAGCCTGAGCTCAGGCCAATGCCCAGCACCCGTGAAGGGCCTGCCTTGAAGGGAACGAGGGAGAAGGACAGGGCTTGGAGAGCCAGTTACATTTGGCCTTCATCCCTGCACTCTGCGCTCCTGGAGGTGAGGAGGGAAGGGGAGCAGTGTGCCCGGGCCAGGCAGGGGGCAGGGCTGGGGAGATGGTGGGTTGGGGTGCACCCAGCCCAATGAGCCGCCACCCTCTCCAAGACCCCCGGGGCTTGAATGAAGAGCCAGGCCAGAGCTGGGGGGGGGGGGGGGGCGGGCAGGAGGGGGTTGCCTTCAGGTGAGAGAGGGTCCCCTGAGATTCAGAGCTTCCCACCTGAGTGGCAGCGCAACCCCCTGGCTGTTCTGACTTGCAGCCTGGTGCCTTGGAACCAAGAAGGCTGACTCCAGGGTGTGGCCCGGTTCGGGGGTGCCTTGTTGTGTGACCTGGGCAAAGGCCCTGGCTTTCTGGGCCAACGTGGCTGAGCTGACGGCACTCCGTCCCTGTCTCTCCTTGGGAGGCCCTCTCTGTCACCCCTGGCCTCCGGGCTCCTGGCCTCAGGCCCTCCGCCTCCTTCTGCAGGCCCCAGAGCCGCCCCCGCTGCCCAGCAGGCAGTGGGTGGAGGAAGCAGCAGGGCGGGAAAAGGCAGGAGGGGCAGCAGTTACAGGAACCGGCTGGGCCTGGGCATTGCTCAACTGGGGAGCCCGGCCCAGCCAGCCTCCACAGGCCCCGCTTCCACCAGCGCCCTCCCGCCCAGCTCCGCATTGCAAACATTCCTGGCCAACCTCGGTTGCTGCAGCCCAGGAAGGGGGAACTGCGGCAGACACAGCACACACACAGGCGAGGCTGCCAGAAACACTTAACCCCTTCCCTCCTCCCAGCAGAGCCTTCAGGTGGGGGGATGGGGCTGGGCGGCGGCACCAGGGTCCCCAGGCTCGGGGCGACCAGGTCCAGTGACCCGCTGGGTAGTCCAGGCCGGCCCCAGGTTACCAACCTGGATCAACAGGCTATCTGTCCGGCTCACACAGGCTCCCCTGGGTTCTGGGCACTGCGCCTGGCAGCAGGCATGAAAACCCAACAGGAAGGGCCCTCTTGGAGCCCATGTTGGGGCGGGGGAATCGGATAAACAGGCAGTTTCAGGTCTTTACAATGAGGAGTGCTACAAAGGAGAAGTCCAGGGTGAGCCTTGGTGTGAACCACAGTGGCTCATTCAGGCAGGGGGGGCTTCCTGGAGGAAGTGACATTTAGTGAACCATGCGGAGAGAGGGCAAGGGTTCCAGGCAGAAAAAGCAGCAGCAAGCTCGAGGCTCTCGACTGACGGTAGAGGTTGGTACATCCCACTCTGTGTGCCTGGAGGAGAGAGGGCGAGAACGCTTGGCCTGGGCCAGGCCCCAGAAGGCCTTGGGGCCACCCCGGAGCCGGAACTGCCTTCTTAGGGGCAGTGAGGAGCCAGGGAAGGGTTTTCCCTGGGGAAGAACACGGTCGAGTCCAGCTCTCGGCACTGAGATTTCCTCGAACGAATAACAGAACCTTAACAGGGAAACAGCAGGCTTTCGCGTACAAACCCATCTGCTTTAAGGCCAGAGCACCTGAACCACGCCAAAGTGCCACCAACAGGAGACATTTCGAATAGCAGCCTGGCAGCTGGGCCTGGCACCGGTTCTCCGGGGCGGGGGTGGGGAGGGGCACTCTGAGCCCGGCCACCACGGGCCAGCTAGAGGGAGCAGGCTCAGGTCTGCTCCTCCTCCCAGGGTGGGGTTCGCCCCTCCCACACCCCAGAACCACTCTGCAGACAGCTGGAGCTCAGTGAAGGCAGTGATTTTGTTGAAGTTGGGGAGGCACCGAGAGATCATCCAGGCCCACCGCCTCCTCACCTCCCAGCTGAAACGGGCCCAGGCTGGCCCAGCTCCCACCGGCCACGGCGCATCCGCCTCGGGCACAGGGGGGCTGAGAGGTGTGCATCTGAGCTGCCCACAGCATGTGTCCAGGAGGAAGCCAGCATGCCCGTGATCTTGGCACCCATAGAGGACACCCCCAAATCTCTAAGGAACCCCCAATCAAAGCCCCTTTCCTCTCCCCACCTCTCATGAGGCCTCCAGTCTCCTCAGGAGGCAGAGGCCCAAAGAAACAGAGATTCGAGTCCAGAAAACCAAGAACCGTTTGGAGACGGGCCGTCAGTAAACCCAGCGGGTGGGGGGGGTCAGTGCCTCTGCGCCCCGAGACCCTGAAGGGATGAGCCGGGGCCAAAGCGAACTGGTGGGAAACTTTCTAGACTGTTGTTTTCACGGGGGGCAAGTATCCTTTTCGTCTTCTTCTTTTTACTTATTTTTTAAATATATTTTTATTGATTTCAGAGAGGAAGGAAGAGGGAGAGAGAGATAGAAACATCAGTGATGAGAGAGAATCATTGATTGGCTGCCTCCTGCATGTCCCCCACACTGGAGATCGAGCCCGCAACCCAGGCATGTGCCCTGAATGGGAATCCAGCTGTGACCTCCTGGTTCATAGGTCGATGCTCAACCACTGAGCCACGCTGGCCGGGCTTCTTCTTATTTTTAAATGAAGTACAGTGGGGCCTTGACTTACGAGTTTAATTCGTTCCGTGACGGAGCTCGTAACTCAAACTACTCGTATGTCAAATCAAAAAGTGAACAAGTGAGACACGTGATGCTGGGCTGATGTTGTGGCGTTCACTGTGACGTTCGCTGCGCCAACTAGCGGTGGGGTATCTGAAGCTGGCTCGTAACCCGAATTTTAGCTCGCAACTCAAAGCAAAAAATCGGCCGAGAGACGGCTCATATCTCGAAAAACTCGTTAGTTGGGACACTCGTAAGTCAAGGCCCCACTGTATTACTCAGAACACCAACATACCAGAGATGAGAACAAAGCTGCCCAGATTGGAGAGGAAGGGGTGGGCTTGCACACCCACATGGGCTCTGTGTCCGCCCGGCCAGCCCCAGGCTTCTCAGAACTGACTGAGGGCCAGCAGGCCAGCCCAGAGGCCTGGGGAAACTGAGGCACAGGGAGATGCAGGCATGTGCCCACAGAGACTCGCCTGACCCGAAGACCGCCTCCATCCGCCCAGGCCCAGACTGCAGGACCCGGAAGCAGCGCCTGCCTTGTTTTCTGAGCCTCTGTGCCTGGTCTGTTTGTTGTGACAGCAAATTCAGCCAGAGCTCCCCAAGTCCTGCTCTGCGGGTTGAGCCTTCCAAGGGGCAAACACACCCAGGACACTCCCTCTGTTGCAATCGTGCCCGGACAGGACAGGAAGGGGCTGGGCCAGCTCCGTGCCTGCACAGGCCCCCAGGAAGGAGGGGCCGAGTTCCTCCCAGCCTCCTGAGGTCACCCTGCAGCTAATGTCTATTTTGGGTCCAATCCTGGCTACAAAGCAGGGCTCCTTCCAGGCAATGGAGTCTCTACGCGCATTCTTTGCACCCTGGACGCCACCACCACCCCCGATGGGCATCAGCTCCGCAATGGTAGAGCATTCCAGAAGCCTTTGACTGGACCAGCGATTGTCCCTCTTAACCTCATCACAGCTGCGGGAGTTCACCATCATCATCCCATTGTACAGGCGGGAAACTGAGGACCGGGAAGTCACCTGCCTGGGTCACACAGCTAATGACAGCCCGGGATGCAGGTGTCTCGGGCGCCCAGTTGCACGCTCCCGCCTCGAGGCCTCGCAGCGATGAGGCTCCGGTAAAGCGAAGATGCCCCTGGCTCGCCCGGCTTCTCGTTTTGTTAATGTACAAGGAATAAATGTTTGGCCTCTCCTATTATTATTAGTTTATCTTTGGCATTTATCCATCCTGTTTCCTCTCCACTCTCTTCTCCACACGGGTTCACCCAAGTCACCAATTTTGTCTCTGAACTTCCAGAAGGCAGAGAGCAGCTTGTGTTGCTGTAGCTGTCATCACACACACACACACACACACACACAGTCCTCATTGTATGTGTTTCATAGGCTGGAGTGGCCTAACTCGGAAACACTGTCAGAACTACTGCTTGAGGACAGGGACGGCACAGCGCCATGGTGCCCGGGAGGCACCTGGCACAGGTGAGCGTGCAGCAAATGGGGCTGGATTCTTCTTCTTGCCATTCACTGGAGCTTGTGGGAATGACACCCTGGTTTCTTCGGCCCCTCACCTCACAGGTTAGCAGGTCCACTTCTCCAAGTTACTAACTGGCACTAAATGGGGTGAGAAACCAACTGTGTGAACCAGGCAAGTGGTCTGTCCTTGCACTGAAGTGATGGTTGCCATGGTAGCCTGCAGGATGGTCTCCAGACGATTCTTACTTCCTGGTTTTCACATCTCTGTAGGCACCACCCACAATGCACAGGGCTGCCCTGCGTGACCAATAGGACGCAACGATATGACCACATGTGCTGCCCAAGGCTAGGTCATAAAAGACACTGTGGCCCGGCCAGCGTGGCTCAGTGGTTGAGCATCAACCTATGAACCAGGAGGTCACGGTTCGATTCCCAGTTAGGGCACATGCCCAGGTTGCGGGCTTGATCCCCAATAGGGGGCATGCAGGAGGCAGCCGATCAATGATTCTCACTCATCATTGCTGTTTCTATCTCTCTCTCTCCCTCTCCCTTCCTCTCAGAAATCAATAAAAATATATTTTAAAAAATATATATATACTGGCTTCTGTCTTGTTCTCCTGAATCACTCCCCCTGGGGGAAGCCAGCAGCCATATTGGGAGGAAACTCAAGCAGCCCTGCAGAGGGGTGCATGTGGCCAGGAGCCCAGGCTGCCTGTCAGCAGCCAGCACCTCCTCGCCAGCCCTGGGGGTGCGCCCTCAGAGGGCCGTCCTCCGTCCTCCAGCCAAGTGGCTGCAGCCCCCTGACATCCTGAGCGACACCTCAAAAGAGGCCCAAGCTGCAACCAGCCATTCATGCCACTTCCGAAACCCCTCCCCCCAGGAACTGGAGACAATGGATGCTTATTGTTTGAAGCCACTATGTTTGGGGTATTTGTTATGTAGGTAGCTAATTGCCCATTAGGTAACTAATACAGGAACAGGGAGACCTTTGGGTTATGAGGGCCTTTCACTGACTGCGCTCCCAAAGTGTGTTCCTTGGAATACAGACCCAGAATATGCTCAGCAAAGCAACAGTCCGCCAAGTGTGGGCAGACTGTGGACTTGGGCCCCTTCTTTGAGATTCCTGGGCTCCTTGGCAGGCCCCCCAGGCCGGGAAGCCCAGCACGGTCCGACCCCAGCACTCTCGCAGTCTTTGTGAGCTCTGGCCTCACAAACACAGCCAAATGGTCCCAGCAGCAGGACCCTGGAGCACATTAAAGATTGTGGCCAATATAAAATCAAAACCACAGCCAGCCTAATACTCAGTGTGGCCTGTAGCTTAAAATTATATATATATGGTTGCAAAGAGGAAGGGAGAAGGAGAGAGAGATAGAAACATCAATGATGAGAGAGAATCACTAATCGGCTGCCTCCTGCACGCCCCACACTGGAAATTGAACCCACAACCCGGGCATGTGCCCTGATCAGGAATCGAATCCTGACCTCCTGGTTCATAGGTCGATGCTCAACCATTAAGCCACACTGGCCAGACTGGCCTGAGGCATTTATACGAGACAAGGTGGCAGGCTGACCACGACCAACCCTCTCCCTGGGCTCCTTTCCCATGGCAGGGCCTGGGTCTGCCCTGGTCCCCTCTGGTCCCACAATCAGGGGTATTGGTTGGGGGTCTGGGCCACTGTCTGGCTGTGAACCTCCGTCTATTTGGGGGCCATTTGGGATTCAGATTTTGGTTCCCAAACTCTGCAGCCCCAGTTCTCATTAGCTCCGTGGCCCATGCCACGTGGGCCATGCTCTGCCCTTAACCTCTCTACCCCTCACCGTCCAGGCCAGGGCCTCAGAGCTGGGTACTTCTTGGTGGGAGCAGTCGTGGTCTTAAAACACGGACCACTGGAAAACAGCATTTGGTGTAGAACAAGTCACTCCACAGGCGACTTTAGGAGCGAACCCACCCCCTTCAGTGAGGGAAGGTTGTGCTCAGAAAACCACATTCTTTCGGGCCCCTGGGGCTCCGTGGGGGTGGAAACAGAGCTCTCGCTACACACTAGGAGGCAAAGCTCTTTTCTTTTGCTGAAAACATAATTTTACCCTCATGTTGCTTCGTCTTTTCCAGCATGGACATTCTGGGGCTGCCGGGCCAGAGGTTCTGCTGTGGGCACCTCACTGCTCAGAGTGTGGCCCCCCAGCCCAGCATCTGCCTCACCTGGGAGCCCCTGCCCAGGCCTCTGCATTTGAACGAGATCCCCAGGGATTCGAGGTACATTAAAGGTGGGGAGTGCCCGGGTGCACCCAGAACTGCCGCCTTGAGGTCCCCCCAGCCTCCCCGCTGATGGGCTGCCAGGCCTGCTCTCCTCACTCCCCTCCAGGCTGTGTCATCTCAGCTTCACAGAGCGGTTCCCTGTGCACCCCCACCTCTGCATCCCCCATTTGTCTCAGAAATCTGCTGAGAGTTCAGGGCACGGCAGGGTGTGAAGTGAGGAGACCTGACAACAGTGAAGGCATCACGCCTCCCAGAGCACTCACAACCCAGGAGGGAGGCGATGGGACCCGGGGGCTCAGGGAGGGAAGCCCCCTCCCCTCCCCGTGGTCACACAGCCAGTGTGACCCCACAGCCGCGGAGATCTCCCCAGGCCCCGAGCTGCATGAGGACTTCCTGGATGGGGAAGTGGACTGTCAAAGAGCTGCGCCCCATTCCAGCGGGCTTAACCCAGAGGTTCCCAATCAGGGGTTCCCCGGGAACCCCTGAAATCCTGGGCGGTCGCTGCACCATCGGCGAGGGCCAGGCTCCACGGCCTACATGCATCAGGCTCCTTTGCTTTGGGTGGGATTATGCGAACCCCCTGTGCCCGGTCAGACTCCCCGGGGCTGCGCTGAGCAGTCATCATCGCTGCCCTTGATCAACCCCAAATGGGCAGATCTATTACCCAACAGACGCAGGCTGCTTCCTGGGCAAACACGGGCCCGGGCCAAGAGCAGCAGGAGGGCCTTCCCCGGTGGGAATGTGGGGAGGAATTCGCTCAGAAACTTGAGTTCCCGAAGGGCGGGTATTTGTCTCAATTATTTTTCAGCAGCGGCACCTGCCTTTTTATATTTTCTTTAAGAAGCAACGAGTGCTTCCCCGCCCCCTCCCAGCCCATGGGTGCTGGGGATACAGAGGCAGCCCGGTGGGATGCCCTGGGCGGCAAGGACACAAGGGTGGCCCAGCGACACCCCAGGTCTCCCCAGATGCTCCCCACACCACACGCTCCACAAAAGCCGACCTCGAGGATGACATGCAGGCTCCTGTTTGAGGGTTTCAGGGGGGCCTGGGGGAAGCCAGCCGCAAACACTGGACCTGCTTGCACAGACCTGCACCGAGACGGGCGGGGCCTCTCCAAGCGCTTCCGCTGGGCCGGCACCTTCCCTCCCGCCTGGGGCGTGTGTGAGTGTGCGAGTGTGTGAGTGTGCATGTGTGCGTGTGTGCTAGTGTGAGAGTGTGCGAGTGTGTGTGTGCGTGTGTGCGTGTGCTAGTGTGAGAGTGTGCGAGTGTGCATGTGGGGCCGGGTGGTGGTTCTCTTGCTCCTTCTAGGCAGAGCCCTCCCCTCCGAGCCCCCTGCCTGCACCCAGGCCTTCAGGAGGCTTGAGGCCTTGGAGGTTCTCGAGCTCGGAGGCCAATGGCCAGGGCTCCACGGTCCAATGGAGGCAGGGGCTCCCAATCAGCTGACTTCACCCCGCAGCCCTGGCCGTCTAGAGACACGGTGGTGGTGGTGGTGGTGGGGACCCCAAGCTCATGACCACTGACAGACGTCCTTCCATCCAGGACCTGAAGTCGGCTTTGGGCACAGGGTTGGGGGCCACCTCTGGTTCGTCTTTGTGCCCTGACAGCGCGCCCAGTGCCCTGCAGTCAGGACTCTAAGTCCCGATGTCGTGCCTCCCAGGCCCCGCTGAGCCCCCACCCGCAGCGGGGGGCCCGGCTGCTCCTCAGCAGAACAGAGGCCCAGGTCCAACACCAGGCTGTCAGTTTCTCCCTGGAGAGCCTGAAGCAAGCCACGCCTGCTCCGTGCCTCCTTTTCCTCCCCCGGGAAATGGGATCCCCCTCGCTGGCTCCTGGGGGCTGCTGTGAGGAATTTAGTGCAGGACACGCCCACAGTGGGGTCTCAGGATAGGGCCTTCCAACCGCCAAACGCAATGCTGGGCACGGGGCAGGCGCTCAGGTACTGCTCTGGGTTCAGACTTTTTAAAAAAACCAACATTTCTTAGAGTATAAGTATAAGAATCCTGTGTGATTTGTAGAAAAGGAGATTTTTTTACAAAGAGAAAGCTTGATCTCTTTCTCCCCACCCATTTTACAGATGAGGAAGCCGAGGTTCAGGGAGGTCTAATGAGACTCCCAAGGTCACCGAGTGTAGAGGCCAGCTCTTAACCATCAGAGCCCCGGGTGTACAACCCCAGCCTCTCTGAGACATCTGCTTAAACCCCCAGAACCAGGGGCCCCATCACAGAGATAAGAAACAGTGACCACCTGCACATATGACTTAATCGAGCCAGAAATCACACACAGCAGTGAAGTCATAGCTACTGCATAGATCTCCGAGTCCCGTCACACAAAAACCAAGTAACTCCGCGGGAGCGAGGCTTCCCCAAGACTGAGCCAGGTCTGGCCAGCTTCCCCCCCCCCCCCCCCCCCCCGCCCTTCCCTTCCCTCGTAAGCAAGGAAAAGGAGGGGAGGGGGCAGATTCCCATCAGAAGCCTCCTGGGTTTTAGTCCAAAGTCTGCAATAATGGGTGAGGGTAGGGCGGATTCATGCTCTGTGGCTTTCTTGAGGGGGGTCTCCGGGAGGGTCTCTTAAGCAGCCATGTGAGGTGGTGATTAAAACCCAAATGGGCTCTGGAGCCGCGGAAACCTGGAGTTACCTCCTGCCAAGCGTGTGACCTCTCTGACCCTCAGTCTCTTCATCTGAAATGCGTCCAGCCAAGTCTTATTGTCCAGCTGCTCCTTGTGGAGCGGGTGCTGGGTGCCAGGACTCTGCCATGAATGGGAGAACAGCCTGGGGCCTTCCCCACGCTCACTGCCTAACAGGGGAGACAGCAAATGCGGAGACCAACAGAGTCAGGTGCCAGCTCAAGGGGAATAGCATGGGGTGAGAATACTCCCTGCCTCAGGCTGGCGCTGAGGGCTCGGAGCGTGCACCCCAGTCACGGCGGAGGGAGCCCCGCACTGAGCACACGGGACACGCTCGGTCACTGGAAACGGCTTTAGTTGCTGCCGTTGCGATGACTGTTTCTGTAACCCGAATAAAACGGGGCTGCCTTGGGGCCCAGTCTCATCCCCGTGTCTCGTTCAAAAGAAACACCAGTCTGACATCCCAACGTCCGTGAAAAGCAGTTTAAATCCCCCCGATCTCTTGGAAACACCAAAGGGGGACCCTCTGCACGCCACACACAAAGCGTCCTCGAGGCTCCCTGTGCCAATTCATCTGCCCGCAAGGTCTCGTGGGAGCTGCTCCAGAAACACCTCCCTTCCCTGCACCTCCCTTTCATCCTCCTCAGAGCAGGGGCTGCTGGGCCTCAGGAGCCCGGGGACTGGCTGGACCCAGGCTCTGCTGTGCGGCTTAAGGGCTCCGTGCCTCAGTTTCCTCATCTGCAAAACGTGGGTAACAACAAAAAAATGTGGGCAGCAGCACTGCTTTCCATGCGCTATTGTGGGGATTCGATGAGTCCCCACTACAGCTTGGTAGGTCCTACCACCAGTGGCAACTCCGCCTACCACCCACAGAGCTCGGGGAAAGGGCCAGGGCTGGGCGGGCAAACTCGGGAACTCTCTGAGGAGGGGGCAGCAAAGGCTAGGACGGAGCCAGTCGGTGGCATCCTCCCTCCTCCACGGGGCCCTCGGTCCTGGGCAAACGATCATGGTCAGATCATGAGAAGAGATACCCGGTACCCGGGGCGGCAGGAGAGGACCTACTGGGCACCAGGGAGGGCTTCCCAGAGGAAGGAGAGGAGCGCCAGGCAGAGGCCACGGCCTGGGCACAAGCCCGGAAGGGAGAGAGTGGCGGGTTCCGGGAGCACCTCCCCCACGAGACACATGGACCCAGCACCTACACTACACCCGCTCCCTTAATGCTCACAGCCCCACACCCGGGGGAGTCCGAGGGCAGGAACCCTCATCCCAAGTCACAGAGGGGAGACCAGATCTCAAAGAGAAAACGGCACTTCCTGGCTGGGAGCAGAGCCCGCATCTCCTGACTCCTGGCTCAGAGGAGGGAACCCAGATGCCGAGAGGGGGCCCAGTGCACCCCTGGGATCTGCCAGTGTGGGGGGCCCATTACCATCTCCCCTATCTTACAGGTGAGGACACTGAGGCGTGGTGAGACCACAGCTCCCTCCAGGCCTGCCCTTCCCCTCCATCTCTGAGGACCCAGGACAAGCCTGAGGTGCCAGGATGCCCTCCCCAGGTGGGGCAGCAAGCAGCCAGGACCACGTGCCTCTGGGTAAAGGAAGGCGCGCAGGATCGGCTGGAAAAGGCACCCCGGGCAGGGAAAGGGGAGGAATGGAGGTGGGGGTGCGGGTGGGCCTCGCCAGGAGGCCAGCCAGGGAGGGGCTCAGGGTGGACCCCACCTCACTCCGGTGGACCCCAACTTCCCGGAAGAAGACACCACCGCCGGCTGGGGGGGAGAGGGGCCACCGCCTCCGGGCGCCCAATCAGACGCACCCCAGTCTGATGGGGGAGGCGGCCGGGGCGGAGGGCTCAGGGGCCTTCCCGGGGAGCCCCCGCCAACCCGCCGGACTCGGGAGGCGACCCGCCGGACTCGGGGGGCCCCCGCCCCAGCCCTCGGCCCCCCCCCCCCCCCCCCCGGCCTCATTAGCACCGCCGCCGTGGTCCCCCCTCAGCTTCCTTCCGGTGGCTCCAGAATTTAAAGGTTAAATCCTAACCTCGTCTCAGCAGTTTCTCCCGGCTTTGCCTACCCGGCGCCGGTGGCGGGTAATTATATGCATCTCCGCGCAGCCAATCAGCTGTCAGGCTGACAGATACTGATCTCCGCGCTTTATTTTTAGCTCTGCTTCCCCCTCTAGTTGTAAAAAAAAATGCTGTTTGTTCTGGGCGCTGCTGCTCGCTCTCATCTCCGCCAGCCGGGATGAGCGTCCCTGCAGAAAGGGGGTGCCCGCCGCACCGCTGCCCCCCAGCTGCGGCCCCCTCCTGTCCCTGCAGAAAGGGGTACCCGCCGCACCGCTGCCCCCCAGCTGCGGCCCCCCTGGGCTGGGACTGTGATGGGGAAGGGAGCAGGCGGGTGCCACATGCAGAGGCCCCTGGAGCCTCAGGGAGCGGAGAGGAGCTGTCCTTGGCCTTGCAGCCCGGGAGGAGAGCTGGTCCTTACCTGCGGGCTGAGGCCAGGAGAGGGACAGACACAGACAGGCAGGGGCGGGGAGGAAGCTGGGCTGAGGACAGGGAAGAGGAAGAGGAAGGGGTGGAAGGAAGGAAGGAAGGAAGGAAGGAAGGAAGGAAGGAAGGAAGGAAGGAAGGAAGGAAGGAAGACAGACCAGCTCTCACCCCCTGGAAATAGTCTCCCCCCAGAACTGAACAGAAAGAAGCAGGAATGGCTGCAGCCCAGCGAGCACTGGAGGGGGAGTCCAGAGGGCGCCTTCCAGCCAGGCCTGCAGAGCTCCAGGGGACCTGGGCCACCTTCCCAGGCCTGGGTGCCTCATCTACCGGGCGAAGGGTCATTCCTTTTGTGGGTCATTCCAGAAGGTTCTGTGGACCTCCCTGGAGGCACCAGGAGGCTGGCAAGTGTGGGGGCTTGGCAGGCGGGAGGCTCCCGTCACACAGGGTCTATGGGAGGAGAGGAAGGAGGAATCTGAGGCCAGGCAAGCTCTCAGGTCCGGGACACTCCCGGACGGTCGGATGGAAAGGACTGTGAAGTTTGCTTCCATCCTCCCACATGCCCTGGATGTCCTGCCCCACAGTCAGCCCAGGATAAACAGCATGGGGATGGGAGGCCAGCAAGCATCACCTCTGTTCTGGTTGACCCTGAGGGGAAGGGAAGGCAATGTTGCCTAATGGTTTGGGCTTTGCAGCACCATGATGTGGGTTCGAGCCTCAGGGCTGCTGTTTACCAGCTCTGCGAGCCTGAGCAGATGACCCGAGGTCTCTGGGCCCCAGCGTCCCCCTCTGGAAGGCAGGCCCCAAAGCCACCCATCTTCCAGGGAGGGTGAAGTCACCCCGTGTGGGTGCTCTACGGGGCCCCAGCACCACTGGGCCCAGCACACTCAGGAGCAGGTATTATTAGCATCTCTGTTTTGCGGATGGAGAAACTGAGGTTCATGTGACTCGTAATTGGCAGAGCTGGGACTAGAACCGCCCCTTCCTGGCTCGCTTTTCTCTGACACCACAGATGGTGCGCGAGGAAACAGGGAAAGGCGAGCAGGGAGAAGGGGATTAGGAGAGCGAGTGAGATGCAGGGAGGCAGCGCACCGTGATCAATTACTTGAGCTATAAATTTCTGCTGTTTTGCAAAGTGAACACACCTCCTCGGAGAAGCACCGCTCGCCGGGTCTGCTTGGGAAGAACCACACAGCCAAGCTTCCGATGGTGGGAGCGGGAGCGGGAGCGGGAGAGGGGATGAGCTCCAGGACAGGCTCACAGCCCCTGGTGGTGTGGGCAGAGGTCAAGGGCCGGTGGAAAGTAGCAGGGGAGGGGAAGGACCCTGGTGGGGGCGGCCTGGGAGCTGCCTGGAGCTCCCTGGGGAGGGAGCTGGCCTCCCCTCCTCCCAGCAGCTTTTCTCCCTCTGCTGCTGCCAGTGGGAAAGCAGTCCCGGGCAGTCCTGTCTGCGACACACACACCTGGCCAGACCCTGACCGCTGCCTTCACAGGTGGTCCTGGGGGCTGCTGGGAGGGGCGCCCAGAACTTCATCTGTAAAATGGGGATGAGTGTCCGGGATCAGAGATGGTGTCCGGGATCAGAAAGATCTAGGGTGTAAATGGCTTAGCCTGGGGCCTGGCACACACAGTTTTATTATTAATGTTAGTATTATATGAAGATAACAGAGGCCGAGAGGGTCTGTAAAGGGCTAAAGGTAGTCGGAGATCAATTGAACTATAAGGGGGAGGATCAGTCCTCCCTCTGATGGACAGCGGTGGAAAGGGTTGCCCACAGTGGGCATATAACGGGCTTGACCTGGCTCAGTCTCCCAGCATGTGGGGGCCTGGAGCAAAGGCCAGGATGAAGCAGCCCAGGCTCCGAGCCCCACCTGGAGCCTGGCGACAGCCCATTGAGGGAAAGAGCCTGGGGGTGAGGAGGCCAGCTTCTCCCTCCGGAATCCAGGTACCCCAGGAAAATGGGATTCCGGGAGCCCCCCTCCAGGGCCTTCCG
Source organism: Myotis yumanensis (assembly GCF_028538775.1). Lineage (NCBI taxonomy): Eukaryota > Metazoa > Chordata > Mammalia > Chiroptera > Vespertilionidae > Myotis > Myotis yumanensis. The sequence goes on from NW_027223763.1 coordinate 4,810,884, forward strand.
CGCCGTGGAATTACAAGGACCACAGCACTGCAGAAGCAGCCGTGTGCTCGTCTTCTGCTGGGCAGGAGGCAACTCAGCAGCAAACCAGCCCAGACCTTGGCATCAAGGAGCTATTTGTCAAGGAGGAAAGCACAAACACCACTCACCCTGAACCCTGGTCTCTGGATCCCAGACAGCAGCCAAAGTGACTGCAGGGGTGGGGGATGGGGGGGACAGGAGGGAACAGGAAAGCCACAGACTGCAGACAGAATGGAATTAGGGAAGCTGGGGCAGAGGGGCCAGAGGGCGAGGGGTGACGCTGTGAATCGGGGTCCTGGAGAAGATGGGTGCAGGTGGGCACCGGGCACAGGGCCAGCAGTGTGAGGTCTCAGGCTGAAGGCCGTGGGGAGCTTGCTATTTTGAAGGAAACTGAAGATGGATTCCTTTAAAACAAAAACAAGCTCCCTGGATGGGGATAATAAAAATGTTATTTTAGTTAGGATGGGTTAATGGCTGTACCAAACAGCCTCCGAATAAAAGTGTATTTCTTGCTCATGGTACAGTCCGATGGACTGGGGGAGTGGGGGAGGGCCCGGGGTCCTGCTCCACACAGTCACTCAGGGGCCCAGGCTCCTTCATCTTGTGGCTCCATCATCTTGTAGGGCCTTATCCTCCTCTGCTATAAACTTGTGGAAGGTGAAAGAGAGAGGGAGGGATGGCAGGGAAGGAATTTGTGGACCAAGCTAGAAGGAGAGGAGGCACATCACTTCATCTCACAGTCCATTGGCCAGAGCACAGTCATGTGGCCATGCCTACCTGCAAGGGACGCTGGGAAATGTAGTCCAGCTGCATGCCCAAGGGGGAAATAATGAACCAGGGTTTGATGAAAGCATAGCAGTCTCCACCACAAATGCTAACCTCTTTGAGTGGATGAGCTGTTGCTCACCAGGCGCCCGGTGTAGGGCCTGGCCACTGATGTGTGTGCCACAGCTGGTTCTCTGTCCGAAAGCCGTGAGGCAGCTCACGGAGGTCATCAGAATGGGCGTCTAAAGGCTGCTCCTAGCCCTCCTCCTGAAACTATACATGGAAGTGTGTCGGGGGGTGGGGGTGTTGAGAGAGAGGCGAGACATGGATAGAGAGAAGTATTTGGTCGAGGGAGAGCATCCATAGCTTTCACCAGATCCTCAAAAACTTGAGGCATAACAGCTTAAAAAGAGGTGGACCCCTGTCCCATCAAAGCCAGGGCTTGGCTTTGTGCAAAGTCGACTTAGCAAGGCCTTGGTACAGAGTCCCTTGAGCCTTATGGCCCCATTACCCGCAGCAGGAGGTAGAGCTAAGGATTCGCCAGCCACCACCCCACCTCCCCCACCAAACAGGTCCCAGAGACCCTGTCAGGGCAGAGAAGGCCCCAGCTGGTCCATGAGGTCCCAGCCAGCCGCAGAGAACAAGGCAGCCAGAGGGCCTGAAGTGCCTGCCCTCCGAGGCATGCAGCTGGAGAAACCGAGGCCCAGAGAGGAGCCATGTTGCCCAGGGTCACACAGTGAATCTGGACAGAGCCAGGATCCACATTCAAATCTAGTCACTCAGGTTTCAGCAATAGAAGGGGGCGGTGTGCCTTGAGCAGAAAAGGGCTTCATCCCAGACGGAGGGGCGAGCAGCCAGGCCCCAGCAGGGACGCGGCCAGGCATCCTGGAGAGCAGGGGACGCGCTGTGACGACGCTCGGGGACTGGCCACACAGCCAGGACACAGGCCCATCCCTTGGCGAGGAAGGACAGCGGCATCTGGACTGACAGCCCCCTGCCCGGGCTGCACACGTGGGGCAAATTCCCTGTGAGGCAACTGGGGGGCTTCTGCCAGAAATGGGGGCGGTGCGGGGCCAGCCAACACAGCAGATGTCCGCCTGGCCTCTGCACCAGGATTGTGCAATCAAAACAAAACAACCACGGGCTGGTTTCCTGTAGCCCAGGGCCGCTGCCTAGCCAGGGAGTCAGCCCAGAGCACAGCCGCGAGGCCAGGAGAGCAGGCGCTCGGCAAACCTGTGCTCCGAGCTCCGGTTCCCGCAGGAGGGCGGCGAGCAGCCTGGTGGCTCCACACCAGGCTGGGCTCCCGTGGGGCTTGCCAGGCGGTTAGAGACTTGCCAAGCAAGGGACACAAAGGCCAGCCGAGGGTCTACGGGAGAACTCATCGCAGGAAAGCGGGGAGGGCTGCCGACCTCACCCCACCCCCAGCGGAGGCCGGGGGCTGAGAGCGGGAGCTGGAGCTGGAAGGAGCTAGAAACCACAGACAGAGGAGGGCTGGCGTGATGGTCAGGGTCAGCCGGCGAGGCTTTGGTCCCCGTGCTCCAATCAAACCCTGACCTCAGCGTCGCCGTGAAGGTGCCTTGTCCATGTGATTGCAGCCCACAGCCGGGGGCTGTCCTCGCTATTCTGGGGTGGGGGGGGGCTGTCGCTATCGCTTGAAAGGCCCTTAGAGCAGAGCTGAGGTGCCCCGAAGGGGAAGAACTTCCACCTGCGGACAGCAGTGCCGCCCCTCCCGCCCGCCCGCCCTTGGCATCTGGGCTTGTCTAGCCGGCCCCACAAGCGCATCACCAGTTCCTTGCAATAAATCTCAACATAGATCTACTGGTTCTATTTCCCGGGGTTGAAGCCTGACGGAGGCAGAGGAGGGGAGGGGAGGGGAGATCGTGTCCCCTAGTGCAGCCTGGGAACAAGGCCAGTGCCCCTTCAGGGGCTGCACAGCGGCTGGGCGTCGGCCCGGGAAGGTGGCTCAGAGCTTGGGGCTGGTCTGGCAGGCCCGTCCCCCGCCCCGTCCCCCCCATTCCCCCCGCCCCGTCCTCTTGCAGAGCAGACACGTGATTGAGCTCCGGGCCACAGAGACATGGCCCTAACTTCTCGGACTTTTGGCACCTGGAGGCAGGGAGGTAGTGCTGCCCTCTTGGGCACGTGAAGAGAGTGAGGCCAGACTCTCTTTTCTGTGGCTGAGATGGTCCCTGAGCTCTTTGCACCCCTACCTTTCTCCATGTGACCCCCTCCCAGCCCGTGGATGCGAGGGGGCGGGTGGAGGCTAAGGTGCCATGGGACCCGGCACCCCTCACAGTGGGTCTGAGTGAACCTGGTCGGAGGATCGCTGCCCAGGGGCTTGGGGACCCGCCCAGCAGAGCCCGGCCCCCACCGGCTCAGCGGAGGGCAGGGTCTGGTGCGGAAGAGGCCCCCTCACTGTCAGCCTCTCTCCCCCAGGCCAGGGGTCTCAGGGGACTTCAGGCCCCTCAAGTCTCTCCCCAACTTGTCAGTAGGCAGAGGCTTAGAAAGCACCCACCACCCACCTTCGGGGGGGCTCTCAGGCCATCACCAGCCCTGAGTGCAGTGGGGCTAAGGCTCGGCTCAGCCACCCCTCCCCCTGGGACAAGGGGGTGGCGGGGAGAGGATGGAGTTAGGGAGACACCTGACGGAACCACAGGCCCACTCCAACAAGCGGGGCGGGACATTTACTGATTGATCAAACACCCATAGAGCCCCCACCCCCACTCCCCGGCCAGGCTCTGCTCCCAGCACCAGGGCTGTTCGCTGCTTGTATCCCATGAGCACTCTATGCGAGGGGGAGGGGCTTTATCTCCATCGCCCCCATTTTACAGAGGGGGAGACTGAGGAACGGGAGGTTAACGTCTTACCGGGGCCCCACAGCCGGCAGGTGGCAGGTGGGCCCTCTGGTCCAGGCCCCTCTCACCCATCGCAAAGCCGCGGGCACTGTCCTCCTTCAGGCTTCGGCACAAACCTCCCCCAGGAGGCCTCCCCGCCCTTGGGCATCACCCAAAACCCAAGTCGAGAGGATTCTCTGTCTTCTTTCTACGCCCTGCCCCACCCCTCTCCTCCCTCACACGAGGGCTCCCCTGCCCCCCATTATCAAAGCAGTAAACACTCCTGATGAAAAGTTTGGGAAGCACAGAGACCTCACGCTGTGGTGTAATTGATCTGTTCCCACACCCGCGGGTCCCCTCCAGACGCCAGGCCCGCAGTCACAGGCTGGGCTGCTTCTGGGGGGTGAGGCCCGGCCCAGAGCAGGGACCGGGAGTGCCTGTGCCACCCACCTCGGCTTTGCAGATCTTGGGTGGCTGGTTAACCCAGGCCCGGTGACATCCATCACAGCTGTCGTCGGGGGCATCTGCTGCGGCTGGAGCCAGGCCCAGCGTGTACCGCCCCTCACCCTCCCGGCCCGCCCAGATGTACCGTCATGGCCGTCCCCACTTTACACATGAGGAACCTGAGGCTGAGGGTGCTGGGCAACTTCTCCGAGGCATTAAGTCCGTCTGGGCTCAGCCCCGGGGCTTGTCAGCAGCCTCTTCTCCTCGAGAGGCATTCCCAGGCCCCGGGTACTTCTCCGCCCGAGACTCCCCAACGCCAACCTGAGCAACCTTCTCCGCCCGAGACTCCCCAACGCCACCCTGAGCAACGTCCACTCACGACATAGAACAGTGACAGCGGCTCTTCACCAGCTCAGCGCGCAGGCACACCTGAGGCTAACCAGCATTTAACCTTAACTGTGATCCCAGCGGTTCCCATAAACCTGGTTTGCTCAACGCAAGGGAAGTGGGATTAACTGAGTCTGGGCGGTTTCCATGGAGCCCAGATTGTGCAAAACAACAGTAGTCTCTCCCAGGGGTGCAGGGACCACAGCCTGGGGAGGGCGCCCCGATCCCCTGAGCAGGCCCTGGGAGAGCACACGTGGAGCAGGGAGGCCACCTCACCGCCAGCCCCAGCGTCACAGACGTCTGGGTCCAGGACAAGCCCATGGGTGACACGGGGGCCGTGGGTACGGCCACGCTTTCTGGGCACTTCCCCGGCCAGGAGAACAGGCTTCCCAGCGGCACGTTGGCCCTGCCCTGCCCAGGCCTGGCTGCAGCAGCTCTGCCCAGCGCCCCGATCTCCACGCCTTCTAGGTCCAGGAGGTGCCAAGGAGACAGAATTTCACTGTCGAGCAGGGAATTTATCGAAGTCTCCAATGCAATCGTTCACTCATCCATCCATCCATCCATTCATTCATCTTTCCATTCATTCCTTCATTCCATGTATTCATCACAAAGCCTTTGTTAGAGTCTTCCTCTTCAGTGCCTAACAACACCCCCCTTCCCCCAGTCCCCCCAAACCACCGCCGACCCTCCATACCCACAATGCCCTGGGGCTGGGCTGATGGTATGAAATGAATCACATTCCACCAGACAGTGTCTTCGGTAGTAACACCAGAGCGGGCACCGAGCTCTTACCAGGGGCTCAGTATGTTGTACGTTCTCCCAGTTGCAATGGCCCTAAGTGATCGGTGCTATCATGATATTCTTACCGCATTTACTCATTAATTCTTCCAAGTAATTCTTTTTAATATGTTTTTTAATTGATTTTTAGAGAGAGAGGAAGAGAGAGGGATAGAGAAATAGAAACATCGATGAGAGAGAAATGTCATTGATCAGCTGCCTCCTGCACACACCCCTATCGGGGACTGAGCCAGCAACCCGGGAATGTGCCCTGACCGGGAATCGAACCCTGACCAGGAATCGAACTGGCGACCTCTTGGTTCCTCGATTGACGCTCAACGGCTGAGCCACACTGGAGGGGCCCAAGTTATTTTTTTTTTATAGCAAAGGTGGAGATTTATTGAAGAACAAGTACAGACTCTCACGGGGGGAGGGGGAAAGGGTCCCACAGAATGGACTCCCACGTGGGGAGGGGCCCAGGTAACTCTTACTGAGCTGGGCCTTCATGCCCCACTCCATGCTGTGCAGGGCCCTGGGAAGACGTTAGGTAAGTAAGGCAGGGCTTGCTCTAGGAGCTGCAGGGTATGGTGGCCAGCTCCTGAGATGGGCTGTCCCTGGCCACCCAACAAAAAAGCACATTTCCCAGCTCCCCCTGCAACTTCAGAGCGGCCCGGCGGAGACGGAACTAACCGGGTTCTACGTGGACAGTGGCCGCGATGCCAGAGTCTTTGTTCACGTCAGTGCGGGGTTTTCAGGTCCAGCTTGCGTAGCCTGAGGTGCACACATCCCACCGCACACGTTAAGAGTTCTGACAAATGCATCCACCTGTGGAACCCACACTTATCAAGGCAGAACCTTCCCATCACCCCACAAAGTACCTTTGTGTCTTCCAGACAGTCCTGCACCCCCAAAGGCAGCCATGTGCACATCTTTCCCCACCACTGAATAGTTCTGCCAGTTCCGGAACTTCGTGGGATCACACAGTGTGTTTTCTGCGTCTGGCTTTTCTCAACCAGCAGAATGCCTGTGCATGTGCGTCGACAGTTCCGCCCATGTCGTTGGTGACTGTCGGTGACTGTTCCGAAGCACAGCCACACCCAACTTGTGCATCCGTCCTCCTGCTGGTGGGCCTTGGGGTCGTTCCCGTTTGGGGACACTACAAATAAAGCTGCTGCAAACATTCACGTGCAAATCTTTCTGTGCGCGTGCGCACTTATTTCTTTAGAGAAAATATCTACAAGTGGGCCTACTGGGTTAGAGGGTGGGAGTGTGCTTTACTCTATAGGAACCCGTGAGACTTTCCCCAAAGTTCTTGTAACATTGTGAGTTCCCTTCAGCAATGTCTGCGCTCTCGGGTTGTTCCACAGCCTTACCGACACGGGGAGTGGGCAGGCTTTTAAAATGTTAGTCATAAAATATATTCATTGGGGAGGGAATAAAAAAATAAAATATCTTCATCAGGAGAGTCTGTGGGAGTACCTCCTGGACTTTAATTTGCATTTCCCAGACAACTGACGCTGCTGGGCACTTTCCATACGCTCCCTGGCCTCGGTGCACATTCTGTTGTGAAGTGTCTGTTCCCATCTTTTCCCTATTTTTATTTTCCATTTTTATTTTAATCCTCACCCGAGGAGTGAGGGTATTTTTCCACTGATTTTTAGAGAAAGTGGAAGGGAGAGAGAGAAAGAGAGAGACATCAATGTGACAGAGACACACTGATGGGTTGCCGCCCATGCGTGCCGACCAAGGGCAGCCCAGGCACATGCCCTTAACAGAAATCAAACCCATGACCCTCCAGTGCGCAGGCCAGTGCTCCAACCACTGAGCAGCACTGGCCAGGGCTCTTTTCACCACTTTTAACGAGGCATGTGCCCTCTGACTATTGAGTTGTAGGCTTATCCATGTAACCCAGATAACAGCCCTTTATGTTTTACAGTCTTTTCTCCAAGTTGGTGGTTTCCCTTTCATTTTCTTAACAGTGAGCAGAACTTCTCCATTTTGATGAAGTCAGTTGGTTGATCTGATGGTGAGTGCTGGCTGTGTCCCACCTAAGAAATTTTGGCCTGCTCACAGGTCATGAAGATTTTCCCCCCATGTTTTCTTCTAACGCTTCATAGTTTTAGTTTTTATACTTAGATCTATGATCCATCTCGAATGAAATGTGTATCCTGTGAAAGGTCAAGATTCATTTCCTCAATATGGACATCCAGTAGTTCCAGCAGCATTTGTTCAAAGGACTTCTTTTCCCATTAAATGCTTTGGCCTCTGTGTCAAAAACCTATGAGCTCCCCCAAAATCTGGGCCTACTTCTGGACTCTCTAGTAGGCTATGTTAATCTATTTGGCTTGCCTTGACCTTGAAACTAGGTGGTAAGTCCTCCATCTTACAGTAAGTTCTTGTGGCTACCGTAAGTCCCTCGAATTTTCATATAAATTGTAGAATCAGCTTGACATTTGTGTATTTTCAAAAGGCTGCTGGGCTTACAACTGGGATCATGCTGAATCTAAGGTCAATCAGGGAGCATTGACCTCTTAACAACACTGAGTTTTCTGATCCATGAACTGTTTCTTTCCATTTATCTTAGAACTTCTTAAATTTCGTTCTTTTGTTAGATTTATTGCTAAGCGTTTTATGCTCCTGTGCTATTATAAACGGAAACTTTTAAAAATTTCATTTTCAACACTACACACCTGCTAGGGTGGCCAAAACCCAGAACGCTGACACCGCCAGATGCTGGAGGACGTGGAGCAACAGGAACTCTCATTCGCGGCTGGTGGGAGTTCAAAATGGCGCAGCCACTTTGGAAGACAGTTCGGTGGTTCCTTACAAAACTAAACGTGTTTTTATCGTACAATCCAGCAATCGTGATCCTTGGTATTCATCCAAAGGAGTTGAAAAGTCACATTTTTGTAAAAATCCTCACACAGATGTTCATAGAAGCTTTAGCCATAATTGCCAAAACTGGAAAGCAACCAAGATGTCCGTTAGCAGGCACAGGGGTGAACTATGGCACATTCAGACCTTGAAATATTATTCAGTGATAAAAAGAAATGAGCTCTCAAACCATGAAAAGACATGGAAGAAACTTAAGTTTATATTACGAAGTGAAAGAAGCCCATCTGGAAAGGCTGTATACCGCATGAGTCAAACTATACACTGTTCTGGAAAAACCAAAACTATGAAACAGAAAAAAGATCAGTAGTTGCCAGGGGTTAGGTGGGAGGGAGGAACAGATGGAGCACAGAGGATTTTTAGGGCAGTGAAAATACTCTACATGATACTGTAATGGCGGATACATGTCATTCTACATGTCTCCAAACGCATAGAATATACAACACCAAGAGTGAACTGTAATGTAAGGCATGAACTTGGGGTGAGAATGATGTGTCAATATAGGTTCATCAATTGTAATAAATGTTCCACTGTGATGGGGGATGTTGATCATGGGGGAAGCTGTGCGTGTGTGGGAATAGGGACTATATGGAAAATCTCAATAAATTAAAAGAATTGAAACCAAACAGAGCATGTTCTCTGGCCATAAGGGGATCAGAGTAGAAATCAATAACAGAAAAATCTCCAAACACTTGGAAACTAACCAACATGCCTTTTAAATTTGCTATAAATCAAAGAGGTCTCAAAGGAAATTGAAAAAATACACAGATCTGAATGAAAACAAAAATACAACACCTCAGAATTTATGGGATGCAGCTAAAGCAGTGTGGTGAGGGAAATTCGTAACTAAATGCTTATGTTAGAAAGTTTCAGATCATTCAGCTGGTCTCCCATGTTTTAAAAAACTAGATTTTAGAAACAAATTTATGTGAGTGAAATATCCCATCTACAAAATATGGACTTTAAATCCAGTTTTGCTCCAATAACATACTGGTGAAAAAAAATTTTTAAATAAAACTAGAAAAAGAAGAGCAAAACAAACAAGGGGGGAAATAATAAATACAAAAGCAAAATTCAATACATTAAAATCAGAAAAACAATAGAGAAAATCATAGAAACAAAAATCTGGTTCTTTGACATGATAACAAGATTGAGAAACTTTTAGCATGAATAGCAAAGAAAAAAAAAGAGAAGATACAAATCATCAATATCAGGGATGGAACAGGGAACACTCTACAGACCCTGACGCCATCAAAAAGATAATAAGGGAATGTTGTGAACAGCTATACACCTATAGATTTGACAAGTTAAATGAAATGGACCTTAGAAAGCAGAAGCTATCAGAACTCACCCAATCTGAAACAAATCATTTAAATAACACTGTAACTAGTAAAGAAATTGAGTTCATAAGAAGAGAAGGGAAGACTTCTAATTCATTGTATGAGAACAGTATTACCCTGATGCCAACACCAGATAAAGACAGTACCAAAAAATAAATAAATAAAAAGAAAAAGTACAGACCAATATCTCTAATGAACACAGATGCAAAAATCCTTAGCAAAGTATTAGCAAACAAAAATTTGACAATATATAAGCAAGAATTATACATCGTGATCAAGTGGGGCTTATGCTAGGGAGGTAAGACTGGTCCAATATTTGAAATCAACCAATGTAATTCACCACACAGCAGTCTAAAGAAGAAAAAATCACATGATCATATTAATCAACACAGAAAAACCACTTGACACAATGCAACACCCAGTCATGAAAAAACTAAGAAAACTAGGATAGCGGGGAACTCCCTCCACCTGATAAAGAAAAAAAATCTGTAACTGACGTACTTAATAGTGAAGTACTAAATGTTTCCCCCCTAAGATGGGGAACAAGGTGAAGGCGCCCACTCTTGACAATCTATGTTTAGCGCTGGAAGTTCTAGCCAGAGCAATAAGGCAAGAAAAAGAAATAAAACACATACAGATCAAAAAGGAAGAAATAATTTTTTTTCTATTTGCAGATAATATGATTGTCTATATAGGAAATTCTAAAAAAAGCTACCAAAAATAAATAAATAAATAAAACCTCCCAGAACTAATAAGTGAGTTCGTTTGTGTCGAAGATACAAAAATCAATTGTCTATCGGTATATTAGCAATGAACACATGGAAACACATTTTAAGTATAATAATATTTATAACTGCTCAAAAAATAAAATACTTAGGGCGCTAGCCAGTTTGGCTCAGTGGAGAGAGCATCAGCCTGTGGACCGAAGGTTCCCAGGTTTGATTCCAGTCAAGGGCATGTACCTCGGTTGCAGGCTCCTCCCTGGCCCTGGCCCTGGTCGGGGCACGTGCAGGAGGCAAGCAATCGATGTGTTTCTCTCATATCGATATTTCTCTCTGTCTTTCCCTCTCTCTTCCACTCTCTCTAAAAATCAATGGTAAAATATCCTCGGGTGAGGATTAAAAAAAATAATAATAAAATAAATACTTAGTATAAATAATAAAACATGTACAGGAGTTGTGCGTTCAAAACTACAAAATATTGATGAAAGAAATTTAAAAAATAAATGGTGAGAGAATACATATTCATGGATTGGAAGAATCCGCATAGTAAAAATGTCAGTCCTCCCCCAAGTTGATATCTAAGTTTAAGGCAATTCCTACCAAAATCCAAGCAAGATATTTTGTAGATACAGACAATATTATTCTAAAATGTATATGGAAAAACCAAAAGAATCAGAATATCTAAACAAATTTGAAAAAGAATAATAAAGTGCGACTACAGGCGGCGCCACTGCACCCGGCCCCCTTGTCCTTGTAGTTCCTGTAAAACATGTCGGAATATCTAAAGGAAAAGTGATAGACATATACAGATGACAACCACAGCATAAAGCGTGTCGGGTGGCAGCACTGGGCTGCCCAGTCGCAAGGATCCTACATGTTACACCAAGTGCTTCAATATTAACTCTCACTTAACGGAAAAGTTGGAGATGCGAGGATGCATATTGTAATCCATTAAGCAACAACAACAATAATAACAACACCAACACGGGGAAGTCAGGACAGGAAGTACAAGGGAACAACATGCAGAGAGGCGCTTTAACCAGAAAGGCACAGACTGAAAGGAAATGGATGGACGAAGACACACGGCAAACAGCGAGGCCGAGGCCGGGGACGCTGGCGCATCACCTACACATCAGAGCAAAAACGCTCTGGCCCAGGCGTTCTCAAGACGCGCCCCCTAACTTCACTCCCGGCTCTGGGCCCTGTCCCTCCCTGGGGAGGGCTGGTGGGAGGAATGGGGTGCTGGCCACTGGAGCGGGTGCTGTGTGAACCCCTCTCTGCCCCCCGCCAGGCTGGGTCTTCCTGTCGCACCTTCCCACCCATCCCGGAACCCCGGCTTTGGTTTGCTCAGCCAGGATCAGCAGAGTCTATGGGTCCGTGGGTGGTTTGTTGGTACCAGAGGCTGTAATTGCCTGGGTATAGCAGCTCCTAGCCAGAGCCAAGGGTGCGGAGGGATTCGGGCAGCGTTTACTGAGCACCTACTGTGTGTCAGGCCTGTGCCAGGCCCTGGGGATACATCAGCCAACAAAACAAACCCAGACGCGCACCAGGAGGAGCTTGCATTCTGAAACGGGTCGAAAAGGGGAGACAGTAAACAGTAAACGTCATAAAAAATGAATGATAACGTTTGCTAGGAGGAAAGAAGTGGGGTGCGCGGGGCTGGGCGTGCAGGGCGGGGCTGGGCAGGTGGCTCTGAGCAGACTTCCTGAGGAGTCCAAGTTTGAGCCAAGCCTTGAAGGAGGGGAGGGAGGGAGCCACTCTGATCTCTGAGGGGGAACCCAGGCAGAGGGAAGACAGAGGCCTGGAGGGAGCCGGGGACACAGGGGGTTGAGGGGCAGCTGCAGGCCACCTGGTCCCAGGGGAGGGTGAGCAACCCTGAGATATGCCTGTCACTCTAGAGCAGCGGTTCTCAACCTGTGGGTCGCGACCCCTTTGGGGGTCGAACGACCCTTTCACAGGGGTCACCTAAGACCATCGGAAAACACATATATAATTACATATTGTTTTTGTGATTCATCACTATGCTTTACTTACGTTCAATTTGTAACAATGAAATTGGGGGTCACCACAACATGAGGAACTGTATTAAAGGGTCGCGGCATTAGGAAGGTTGAGAACCACTGCTCTAGAGGCTGGAGGAGGCCGAGGTCTCCGGGCGACAGAACCTGCTGTCAGAGCCCATCCTGGCCCTTCCCAAAGCCCAGGGCCCATTCGCCTTCCCTCCGTCTGGAACACACCCCCAATGGACTTGGAAAATTTTTACTCCAAGTCTCATCCTTGGACATATTTGCTCCCAAACCTCCTTCTAGGCGCTCATGAACCGGAGCCGGGCCAGGCCTCCGACGCATCCACCCCTCCTGTCACTTCCCTCCCAGCCGGGCCGGGCCAGCTACCTGACCAACCGCCCAGAATCTCTCCTTCCTCACTCCCTTCCTCACTCGCTAATGGGGTGCCCTCCAGAGGCCCCTCCCAGCACACCTCCAGTGCCCACCTTATCCCCGCTCCCCCCACCAGGCTGGTATTAGCCGGGCCCATTAAGGAGCATTCCACATAACACAGGTACTTGATATTCCGAACAGAACCCGGCAGCCCCCGTGAACTGTCTTCACTGTGGAAATGCCCACGGGACCTGGGATTAGAAGCTCTACGGCAATTGGAAATGAGGGCCTTTATTTAGTGTTTAGGATTTGTACGTGTGTATGCGGTGAGGGGGGTGCCCAAATATGTATTTAAATCAAGTAACTTAATCCACAGAGTTCAAGGCTAAAACCACCCCAGGAAAAGGGTATTTGCATATATTAATCTCTCCGCAGCCACACGGGAGGATGCGTGGGAGACGGCAGAGCAAACTGGAACGGGAGGTCCCAGACATGGCCAGACGATGCCTCCTTTCTGTGCTCACCCGTCTGCCCCCACCTCCCGCCGGGCGGGGCGGCCGGGCCAGGGCAGGGCAGCCGGGCCAGCGTCCACACCGAATTTCCCGGCGCCCAGTGTTTCTCGCTGAAGCAACGAATGAGTGAATGAACCAACGTGTGCAGCATAGAAGGATGCTTTCAACGAGAATGTGGTTTCATGACAGCCCACCACTGCCCGTTTCCAACAGACACGGCCACCAGGACGGAGGCAATGAGTGGCCTGGAGGAGGTTCCGTCCTGTTTGGGGGGAAACAGACAAGAGGCTGAGAGAACGTGGGGGGTGGGGCTCTGAGGAGACTGGAAGCAGAAGGAAGCAGTGGGCGGGGGGGGGGGGGCGTTCGCTGGGAGGGCACGGGAAGAGCTTGGGGACAGTGGGGGACCCTGGGGCTGGGGTCCCGGAGGCCTGGGCGCCCTGATAGGAGGGAGTTTGCATTTGTTCTGAGCAAATGCACGGGGCAGTGGCGACACTTTGGGGAAACAGAGCCACCTTTCTGGAGGGAGGACGGCCACCCTTCCCCAACCAGGTGCTGAACTGAAAGCATGTGAGGTGCCTGCAGACTGCGGCCCACGCAGCCTAATCTCACACACACACACACACACACACACACACATACACACACACACATACACACACATACACACACACACACACGGAGCTGGGAAGGCAGGAGGCAGCCTCCAGCCTCAGCAAGAAGGCCGGTCAGTGGGAGGCCCGGCCTTTGCTGACCTTGACCACGGCCGCCCAGGCCAGGTGGGAGGCGCTGGGCTGGCACCACTGGGCCTGGCTGTGTGACCCAGGGCCAGGTACAGCCCTCTCTGAACCAGGTACCTGGTGGGAAGCGCAAACACAGAGCAGTGAGAGGTGACACCGGGAGGCTGTGTGCGGCAGGTGCTCCGGCCGGCGGTCACAGCCCTTGTACTTGAGTTGGATGCAGCTCTTGAACCCGGCAGGGCCCATCTCAGTCTTCTCACCGGTTCGCACTGGTCTTCACAGAAACGGACGAGCGTTCCACGACCAGTGCTTCCACCCAGCACTCGGCCCAGCAGTGGGTATTTCTTTATCCAGCACCTGCATCAGGTCAGGCTCCCTGCTGAGGGTGGCACCGCCGAGGCCTCAACAGACTGCAGGGCTCACAGTCCAGCTCTGAGACGGGCAGGAGGTGGCCAGCGTAAATACAACATGCCAAGGTAGATTTGAATTTGAGATAAACAACACATGTTTTAGTGGAAGTATATCCCATTCAATATTTGGGACATACTTATACTCAAGTTGTTTCTTGCTTATCTGAAATCCCCATCTAACTGAGTGTGCTGTATTTTTTTTTATTTTATTGCTAAATCTGGCAACCCTACAAAGCAGGCTTTTCAGCTTTTAGCGGTACCCCAGCCGCTTCCACAGAAGGCCCTCTCCTTAATAACTAGATCTGTGGGCTCAGGGATGAACAGAGGGACAAGCCCACAAGATAAGCACGTCGGGTGGTCCGAGAGGCCCCTTGACAAGGTGAATTTTTGAGACCTGAAGCGTGGAAAGGGAGAGAAAGACATTACATTCTAGGAAAAGGAGGAAGAGGGTAGGGGACCTGGGTGAGGCCAGGCAGAGAGGCATGGGCTTCGGAGGAGAGAGCACAGGCCAGGAGGGGAAAGCAGGGTGGGCTTCATGGAGGAGGCAGAATTCAGTTTTGAAGCAGGAGCACCAGGTAGCTGGATGGAGAGGGGGTGCTAAGGGCTCCAGTTTGTGAAGGGGACAGCTCCCCTCCCTGGTAACCCAGGCAGCAGGCCCCTGCGGTATCATCTCCCACCCTAGACTCCACCTCTTACAAGGACCTTTGGCACATGGGAGATGCACATGGGAGATGCCTTGTACACACAGATATACAAGGCACAACACAGACGGCAAAGATGGTGTTGCAGGCGTTGAACTGGACCCTCTGACCTAGCACATAGTAGGTGCTCAATAAGTGTGGGCGTGTCCCATTTGGTGTCAAGAAGACCCCTGCAGAGTGGAGTGGGGTGATGGACGTCAGATCCAGTGAAGGCGGGATCCCTGGGTTCCAGGCTCACCCAGTGACCTTGAGCGGCTGATCCTTCCAACCTCCACACACACTACCCAGACTTCTGGGTGCCTCCCTGTCCCCCAGCCTCTCCCCGCCACAGCACACCCCCATCCCAAATGACTAGGACGAGGTAACCAGAGGAGACACCACAACCTCTAGCCCCCGCACTGGGGGAGGT
This sequence comes from Myotis yumanensis, assembly GCF_028538775.1. Classification (NCBI taxonomy): domain Eukaryota; kingdom Metazoa; phylum Chordata; class Mammalia; order Chiroptera; family Vespertilionidae; genus Myotis; species Myotis yumanensis. The sequence goes on from NW_027223763.1 coordinate 4,826,207, forward strand.
GAAGTCGGGCCTGTTCCCTGACTCACTGACTGTGTGACCTTGGGCAGGCCACTTGCCTTCTCTGAGCCTCAGCTGCCTCGCCTATAAAATAAAGGTCCCATCGGTGCCCCACGCGCAGGGGTGGGGTGTTCCAGAAGATGCACCCAACAAAGCCCCAGCACCGAGTGCCCACACTCAGCTCCGCTGCCACCGGTGCGGCAGCCCCCTGGGCCCTGCGGGAGACAGAGGGACATTTTCACATGGTGCCCATTGGCCCGCTTCCTTCCTCCCGGGGCGGGGTCAGCTCCTGAGGGTGAGGAGGGCGTGGTTTCTGCCCCGTCCCAGCCAGGACCACCCACAGTTCTCAGGGCGCCCTGGGGCGGCAGCATGGATCGCGCCCAGACCCGTGGACCGGACACTCTGGGTGCATCCCGCAGTCTGTGTTTCCACAGGACCCGGTGACTCTGATGCGCACGCAGGTGTGAGAGGCAGTGGTTCGGACCAGGAGATCCACCCCCTCTCACGGGGCTCCCTGGGGCAGACCGCCTGCCAAGCAAGGGCGAACACACCGAATACAGGAGGAAACGGGGGCGCGTTCTCCTAAGACATCCAGGGCTCTGGGGCCAGCAAGGACACGGAGATGGAGAGGTGGTGGGCAGGGCCTTTCGTGCATCCAGACCTGGGTTCGGGTCTCAGCTCCTCCTGCACCAGCTGTGTGACTGCGGGCGAGTGGCTTCCCCTCTCTGGGCCTCCATTTCCTCCTCGGCGGTACCGAGCAAACACAGGTTTTCTGCAAACTTCCACTCCTTTGCGTGGGAGGCCCACGCAGCCTGGGGTAGGGGCATCACGTTGGGGTCGGTGACCGCAGTTCATCGCTACTGAATGTCACGCACAAATATTGGCAGGTGTTAAACATGTAAGAACATTTTAAGTAAAGAAACTTAAAACTGAACGTTTCTATCGTTAACTCAATCTAGTCTGCAGACTGGAACCCATCCCTGCAGCTCTATTTCTGTTCGGCTCCTGGTGCCATGTCACGTGGGAGTGGGAAGCAAGGCCGTGACCATCGGGGTAGCACGTGCTGATGGGCCCTGAGTCCCGCACACGCTCTGAGTTCGAATCCCTGGACCCTGACTCGCAGACGGACAAGTGACCTCCCCTTCCTCAAAGCAGAGGAGGGGCCTGAGGGACCTACTCCCGCACCAGCTCTCCCTGCAGACTGGGGGCATTCTGGGCACTTGGTTGGCTTCAAGAGTGCGTGTTCATGATGGGGCATGGCGTGTTCATGATGGGGCGTGGCCGAGCACAGGCCACGCCCACCTGACCGGGGATGTAAAGGGAGACCGGGAAGGTGACCAGGACAGCAAGAGGAGATTGACACAGGTTCATGTGGACCTGGGGGCACCACAAAACCTTGGTCCCTGGGGTACCCCCTTTGCTGAGGGGAGGTGGTCACCAGAGGGAATAGCTCTTGAGGCTGCACCTGGTTAAGGGGGGCCGGTGGGGAGGGCAGTGGCCAGATGCAGGCCAGAGCGGGCACCTGTCCCTACTTACTCATTCATCAAAGCTGTACCACTCGTGGCCTATGTCCGGTCACTGCCATGACCGCATCCACAGCCCTGGCCCCAGGGGCTCAGGAGGGGTCAGCAAGTAACAGAGGAGGATCAGGTGGGGCCTGGTGGGCCGGCAAGGACTTTGGATCTTCCTCTCCCTGTGATGAAGGGCCCTGGAGGATTCTGAGCCAGCGAGAGGCGATTTGACTTGCATTTTAAAAGGATGGTTTGGGCTTCAGTGTGGAGAGTGGATGAAGGGGAAGGAGGGTGAAGCAGGACCAGGGGTGGCGCCTGGCCAGGGGGTCCCGGGAGACCTGGAGAGGGGCCAGGCTCCAGATGTGCTTCCGAATCAGACGCTGGTCTGGATGGAGATGAGACAGGAGTCAAGGACGACTCCACTAGTCGGACCCGAGGAAACGGAAGCACGGGGCTTCCACGTGCTGTGAGGCGGGCAGGCGGGGGGCACGATTTGGGACACAACCTTGGGAGGTGTCTGGGGGGCTGAGGGTTATGCCAGGGATATGCCCTTTGACTAGGAACAGAGAGAGGGCAGGGGGCTGAGGGTGTATGCAACAGAGACTGGATGTAACCCAAGTGAGAAGAGAGGGAGCGGGGAGGGGAAAGGCAAGGAAAAGGGGATCAAAGACTGCAGGGGACAAAGAATTACGGGACTCAAGGTCACAGAGGGAGTGTGTGGAGAGACAGGAGGAGAAAGTGGGAGGCTGCAGATGGAGGCTCCCACTGGGGGAGGCAGTGGGCGTGGCGAGGCCGGGGTCCAGGCGTGGCCGAGAGGTGGCAGTGAGGTAGGGGCGGAGGTGTCTTCGGAGGAGAGGATTTCAGAAAACAGCAAGGAGAGGGCCGGTGAGGGGAGGACGAGCTCAGAGCGGCCCTGCTCACCAGGGGTTTCTGCAGACTCTGCAGTGGGGGCTCCGGGGAGGGGAGGAGGGGAGGGCGGGGAATGTTCCTGGGGCCTGACTGGAGGCCTCGGTGCAGACCGCCCTCGTCCCTCGTCCCACTGAGCAAGGACATCCCTCGGTGGTGGCTTCAGGCAAAGGCAGTCTTCCCGGTTCTATTTTTTCAAATTGTAAAACACATCTAACACACATCTCCCACCTCAACCGTCTCTGAGTGCGCGGTTCGCTGCTATGAAGTGCACTCACACTGCTGTGCCGCCGCCACCACCATCCGTCCCTGGATCTTTCATCTTCCCCAACTGCCTCCTTTACTCGGCAGCCTCCCGTCCTCCCCCTCCCCCAGCCCTGACCGTCCCCATGCCCCGTTCTAATTCGATACATCGGACCATTCTAGGCGCTTCCTATGAGTGGAACGTGCTGTGTTTGCGCAATCCTGGGCGTACAGACACCTCTTCAAGACCCTGCTTTCAATTCCCTGGGTAAAGACCCAGGCGAGGGGCTGCTGGGTCACATGGTCACGCGATGTGCGGCCTGTTGAGGAGCCGCCACTGTTTCCACGGCAGCTGCCCCAGTTTGCATCCCCACCCGCAAGGCACAAGCTTCCCGTGTCTCCCCGTCCTCGCCAACACTTGCTGTTCCCTGTTCGTTTGATAGTTCGCTGGCAATCATCATCTCACTTGGTGAGGCCGAGGCATGGGGGGCGGGGGGGGGGGGAGCAGCTGGAGAAGAGCAAGAAACCCGCAAGCTGGGCGGGGCTGGGGCAGAAACCGCAGGGACACGTCTGGCTGAGGTGCGGGAAAGGAATCAGAGACAAGGCTGGCCACGTGGCTGGTGGGACCGGCCCTGGAGAGCCTGGGCTGCCCTGGGAGGAGCCTGGGTGTCACTCAAGAGGCGATGAGTGAAGAGCTCCTGCAGGGCTCTGAGTAGAAAGCGACAGCAACAGCAACACGGACAAGAACACAGATCAATCCTTGCATGAAGGTAGAGGGGGCTGGAGGGAAAGAGGTCGGTGGGGAAGCCGGGTGAGAGATGTTTAGACCAGGAAGAGGAGAGAGAGGGGACACGGCTCAGGGATGCCCACTGCCATCAGCCAGAACTGCAGCGAAGCTCACGTGGGCGCAGCCCCAGGCCAAGCAAGCCCTTTGCCGCCATCATCTCCATTTAGCTCAGCGGTTCTCAACCTTCCTAATGCCGAGACCCTTTAATACAGTTCCTCATGTTGTGGTGACCCCCAATTTCATTGTTACAAATTGAACATAATTAAAGCACAGTGATTAATCACAAAAACAATATGATAATTATATATGTGTTTTCCGATGGTCTTAGGCGACCCCTGTGAAAGGGTCGTTCGACCCCCAAAGGGGTCGTGACCCACAGGTTGAGAACCGCTGGTTTAGCTGGTCAGGTGGGTACGTGGCCATCCCAGTTTATAGATGAGAAGACTGAGGCTCAGAGACCGTAACTTGCCCAAGGCCTCCAAGCCAATAAACAGCAGAGCCGAGACTCAAGCTCCAATCTGTTTCCCATAACTCCGCAAGCATTTACTGAGCACACACTGGGGGCTGTTTGATGCCAAATTCATTGCTCTTAACAGCTCCTCTCCACCAGCTCAACTAGCGGTCACCTTCCGCGCTGCTCTAAAGACATGATGCATGAAGGTAATTCACCAGGGTGTGAAGAAATCGGGGAACAATCGGAAATTGGAGAAATTGGCTAACCCGTGGGAGCCGTATTAGCGTCCACGCGCAGACTCACCCAACACAGAATCCGAGGGGCCCGGGAGGGTTCAATGCCAAGGCGATTAAGGAGAGGGGAGTCCCAGGAAATTACCACCCTCTGCAGCCTCCCTCCCCAGCAGACGTGTTGATGGCTCCTGACGAGGGGGATCTGCGGGAAGGAGAGCCTGGCAAAGGCTTCAATCACAGGCAATTGCAATTTTTGCAGGTCAACGTGGCCGAATTTTGCTGGCAAGTTCCCATGGTTCAACCTAATACAAAACCATTAGCGATGCCACCACCCATGAGAGACCACAGGAGGATAAATATGTGGAACAGGCGAGATCTATCTACTGACCTGAGCAGCCCAGCCCAGGCCCCCGCTGGGCACAGAGCCTGGGGCCCCAGTGAAGGGGGGTGGCCGTGCTATCATCACACTTGGGGGTGCATAGGTTGTTATAGGATGGATGGATGGATGGATGGTGAGATCCCCCACAATTCCTTGGGTCTCATTTTTTCAAGCATCAAAACAACCACGCTTGATAAGCTTTCGCTTCCTGAACAAGCCAGAGAAGGAGGATTAAATCTGGAGGATCAAGGTCAAGGCTGGGAAGAAGGACACTGGACATAAACAAGGGCACTGGGCTTTCAGGTGAGAAAAGACGCCCGCGGACCGGCCTTCTGGAGGAGGGAGAGCCGGTGGGACTGGCTGACAACCTCTCCCACCTCCTTTCCAGGGCAATTCTTTATTGTTGTTTCTTTCCTTCAAAATACAAAAGGCGGGCGTGGGGGGCCCTGCTCGCAGGAGGGGCGCCGGCCTCTCCCCCGCCCGGGCCGCACCAGCCTCTCCGCGGCTTCGTCCCCCGCCTCCCCCGGCCCTTTGTCTGGCTCCCGCGCTGCCGCGCACATGGTCCCCTGTCAAATTCTGAGCGGCTCCGGGGGACACGTGTCGGGAAGCTGGCAGCTCAGCCAGCCCCGCGTAACCATGGAAACGGCAGCCAATGGGAGGCCCGCACAGTCTGCGGGGGCGGAGCCGAGCGAGGCAGGCGCTGGAGGGCGGGGCGGGGCGGGGCCGCAGCGTCAGAAAACCGAGGGCGGGGCCGGGTCACAAGGGCGGGACCCTGGACGGTCCGGTCCGGTCCGGTCCGCAGTGCCCTGGATGCTCTCGCCATGATCTGAACCGCGCAGTTTTGGTAACGTCTTGCCAGCGTTTCCTCGTCCCTCCTGGGGTTTTCTCTGCCTGTAAGTACAAGGCTAAGGTTCTAGAGTCCAGCAGACCTGGGTCAGGTCCTACCGGAAGCACTTAGCTGGGTGCCTTGGTTTCTCCATCTGCTAAACTGAGTCACTGCGAAGCTCCAGTGAGATGATCAGCGCCTCGCCCAAGACTGCGGGCAGACATTAGAGACATAAACACGCGAACAAACACGCCAATGCGCAGCGGTGACCCCGCTACAAAGCCTGGCCCTGACCTCAGGAAGGAGGACCCATCTGGGTGCGAAGAATCTATCTACCCTCTCAGTTGGAGGCTCCCAGTGTGATGAACTCTGACTGATTTGCCCAAGGTCGGTCTCAACGCTGGCCTCAATGTGCCTGTCAACAGAATGGGGAGGTGGTCCTGGAGTCTGTCAGGATTCCAGTTTCCTGGAGGCAGATACCAAGCTGGGCACCCCCGGGAGGGGGGCAGAAAGGAAGGAAGGTTAGGTGCCAAGAGCTAGTGGCAAGAAACAGGGTCCCGCCTTAACCGGTTTGGCTCACTGGATAGAGTGTTGGCCTGCGGACTCAAGGGTCCCAGGTTCGATTCCGATCAGGGGCATGAACCTTGGTTGCGGGCACATCCCCAGTAGGAGGTGTGCAGGAGGCAGCTGATCAGTGTTTCTCTCTCATCGATGTTTCTAACTCTCTACCCCTCTCCCTTCCTCTCTGTAAAAAATCAATAAAATATATATTTAAAAAAAAGAAAAAGGAACAGGGTCCGGGCACTGCTGCTGGCCACTCAGGTGACCCACACGGTGTCTTTACCTCTCTGGGCACAGTGTCTTGTAAAACAGCGAGGATGGTATCTGCTGACCCCCACGCAGGACGGTGGGGAATATGAAATGAGGAAACGGATTCTCCGAAAACGTGCTTGGTCCAGGGAAGCGGGAAGAGGTCATGGAAGCAGAAACAGCGGGAGAGACCCAGCTCCTCTCTCCTGGCTTCCCCGGGGCTCAGCATGGGGCCTGGGACAGACCTTCCTTAGCCAGCAGCAGCCACTAGCAGGAATGTTTCTGTTACTTGTATGAAGAAGTGAAAAATGCAGTCATTCATTCATTCATTCATTCATTCGACAAAGTCTCCCCTGGGCCTGCTGTGTGCCAGGTGCTGTGCTAGGTACTGGGGCTACAGTAGTGAACAGAACACAGCCCCTGCCCTGACAGATGCCCCCATCCGGCTGGGCAGACAGACGTTAAAGAAATAAACACGCAAACAAACACGTGGCCACAAACATCCGTGAACGTTCCGAGAGGAAACCGCGGGAGCTGAGAGAATGAGGGAAATCAATGCGGGTGGGAGAGAGCAGGCAGGGTGGGCCTCCCTGAGGAAGTGACATTCCACAGGGGCCCGAGGATGGAGCAGGAGTCGGCTGTGAGGAGGAGAGGAAAGGTATTCCAAGCAAAGAGAACAGCGTGTGGGCGACTTGGGACTTTGGGCGTTCTTGGAAGGAGAGGATCTGTGTGGCCCAGAGGCCATCGAGGGAGGAGGCGCTGGCTGAGGTTCTGGATTTTAGAAAATGACCACAAAATAGGCTCATGGGGATTCGTGAAATATACACCCCTGTTTTCCAGGTTATCCCCTTGGATCAGCTCTTCCTCCATCTGCTCCCACCTGCCTTCTGCCTTTCCCAGGCTGAAGGACTGGATGATACGGGATCACTATTGCTCAGTGCGCTCACTGGCTATGACATAAAGGAGACACACTTGTGGAAAGACTGAGACACAAAGGTTAGAATTAGGGTTGGGTTTGGGTTTGGGGTTAGGGTTGGGTTTGGGTTAGATGTTGAGTGTTTAGTTAGGGTTGGGTTTGGGGCTATGATTGAGCTCTGGGTTAGATGTTGAGTTTTGGTTAGGGTTGGGTTTGGATTTGGAGCTAGGGTTGGGTTTGGGGCTGTGGTTGGGTTTGGGGTTAGATGTCAAGTTTTCAGTTAGGGTTGGGTTTTGGTTAAGGGTATTGAGTTTAGCTAGGACAGGGTTGAGGTTAGATGAGGATTAGTGTTGAGGTCAAGATTAGGGTTGGCATTGGGCTTAGGGTTGGGCTTGGGGTTGGTGTTGGTTAGGGTTTGGATTGCACACCTGAGCTCCATTAAACACACACTGGTCCCAACGGACAGTCTGGCGCATAGTAGGCGCCCAGTGAATGTTTCTAATGGATTAATCTGCGGTTTGTTGTGAACCCGAGAGACAGTGGCCGGGCAGCGCCATTTCCCGGGACACTCTGGCTGGCTGGCTGTGTTTTGCTAAGTGTGAACGGACTGGTCACACTCACTGGCCGCTAACTTCCTACCCTCCTCTCTAGGACTGCACCAGAGTCATGCCAATGTCGGAACCAAAGGGAAGCCGTCTGTGCGCTGAAGCCGGTGACCACGGCATGGGAACCGAGAGCCCAGGAGACCAAACCCTTGGAAACGGAGCCAGGTGTGGGGCGGGGGTGGGTTCCGGCTGAAGTCACAGCGGGGCCATGGAGCAAGGTCAGGCCGGAAGGTGAGGTTAGATGAGGAGGTGGGGAAGAAAAAGGGGGAGAGGTGACCAATAAAGCTAAAAAACTGGGCAGCCCGCTCACAGAAGGCCTTGTTAGCCATACACCTGCCACCCGAGGGACTCCTGGGGCCCGTGTGGCCCTGTCCCTTCAGAGTCTCATTAAAAGAAGCGTGAACAGCAACCACAAACTAGTCATGGCTACTTCCACAGGTTTGTCTTGCAAAGAATATCAAGGAGGTTCTAAAGGCTGACCCTCAGCAATACTTCTCAGTGCCCTGCCCTCTCTTTCCAGAGCCTGGGCACCAGGCACCAGGCCCCATGCCCACTCCGGAGCCCTCCCCCGCCGCCCCACACGCACGTGGCTTTCCTGCCCTCTCTCTGCTCACGCAGTTCCTCTTTATACAGCCCGAGTCAGCCTCAGGGGCCAAGCTCTGCTCTCCCCACACTGTGTAGCCCCCGCCCAGCAGGGGCACCCCCTGCCCGTCTGCCGCACCTGCAGTCCTGCCCACCCGGGACCAGAGCGGGAGAGAGCTCTCCGCAGGGGCAGAGGGAGACTGACCAGGCAAGGCCGGGACCCCTTTGGGGAGGCCTTGGGGTGAGGGATGCTCATGACGTGTCCACTTGTCTCTGCCACAGTGGGAGACCCCACCATCTCCAGGGGACAGTGGGAGCCAGGGGAGGTCTGAGCTGGACCGTGAAGCTCCTCGGAACCAGGGCTGTGTGTTTTGTGGGTGATCCCCCGCCAGCACCTAGGAGATCCTGGTCAATACGTGATAAGCGGAGGTCTGAGGTGTGGACGGGTGGACGGGTGGACGGGTGAACGGATGGATGGATGGACGGGTGGACGGATGGACGGGTGGACGGGTGGATGGACGGATGGACGGGTGGACGAGTGGACGAATGGATGGATGGATTACTGAACTTCAGGAGTGTTCTGGATTTTCACCCAGGCCTCAAGAGCCCAGGACAACTGCAGCCTCAGCACAGCCTCTCTAAGTCCTCACTTTTGAGCTTGCCAGTCACAGACCAGTCAACAGCAACCTCCAGGCTTGGGCGGGGGGGGGGGGGGGGGGGGGGGTCCCAGGCTCCTCCCCCCACAGTGCAGCATCTGGCCACCGGTCTACTGGGAAAGGCCGTGCTCCCCGGGCCAGCCCCGAGCGCGCGGGAAACCTCCCCGGGCTCCTGGCTCTGGCTGTAATTCTGGTTTCCAGCAACACATAAAAATAGCTCCAAGGACGTCCAGGGGGCGGAGGGGGGACCTGGTCCCCAGCTCCCGGAAGAATAGATGCACAGGACTCCCCTCTCTCCCTCTCCAAGGGCCTCCTGCTGCCCGGATGACTCCGACTTGAACCTGTCTGTGAGCCACAGGCCTAAACTCAGAGAGCGCCCAGCCAGCGGCCCAGCACCCTGCTGAGGCCGAGGCCCATGTGGGGTCCTGGGGGAAAACGCCGAGGCCACGCCCGCCGCCAGCTCCGAGCAGGACTCCTGCAGGGCCAGCCCAGGAGGAAAGGCCGCACCCGTTTGGAGCCCAGGGAACGTGCAGGGCAGGGGTGGGGTGGGGAGGGGCTGCCCAGTGCAGGGTGCTTGTGAGCCTCTGCCCAGTCTCCAGTGCTTTTATTCCCCCAAACAATGGTGTGCGAATGTGTGACCAAACCTGCCCCTGCAGAGCCCAACCGGGCTGGGGCTGATGAGACCCCAGAGCAGGAAACACCCCCAGGCAGGTGTGGGGGAGGGAGAGGGGAAGCACTTGAGTAACAGGCACATTAGGATCACAGGCTGTTGGAGGCTCCATGCACGCATCATCCGGAATCCTTACACCCCATGGAGGATTATCACCATCTGTCCCCATCATACAGATGAGCATGGCGAGGCTCAGAGAGGGAAGCGACCCACCACGCAGCACGCAGGGCACACAGCTGGCGGGGCAGAGCCAGGATTTGCACCCAGTGCCTGTGCGCCTGGCCCCGGCACTAACCGGATGGGCTGAAGATGGAAGCTAAGGGCCAGGGTCAATTTTCCTCCCTGCCTCCCAAGGGCCCCAAAATAGACCTGCTTTCCTGGCGAAGGTCTCCTCCCCTCAGCTCTGCAAATACCCGCGTTCCCAGGCCACGCCCAGGGCGGGTGCGCAGGAGCCCGGTGCCCAGCAGGACCTATTTCTGGCTGCAGCCCGGGCCACAAGCGGCCTTCTGTGGTGGCCCTGGCCACAGCCCACAGCCGAGACCGAGGCTCTGGCCCAGCCTCCAAAGGGCCCATTGTCCGGCTGCCTGGGCCGCCGAGCTGGCTCCTGGACGCTTGGAGTCAGGGCAGAGGGTGACCAAGGGCAGGGTGGACTGAGGGGCCTGTGTGGGAGCTGCAGCCCAAAGGACGCCCCAGAGGCCACTGTGCTGCTCGAGAAAGAAAACAGACTCCACCTCGGGTCAGGCCGCAGGATGGCCTCAGGTGGGCCCCAAGGTGACACACACATGCACACACACACACACACACACACACTGTAGAGGTGACAAATGCTGAGGACAGCCACCCCAGGAAAACAAGGAGGTGACAGCCAAGGTTCAGAGCCAACTAGTTTGGGATTCGAATACTGACTCTCCAGTGCTGGCCGCGAGACCTGGGCAGTTTATGCTGCCTCTCTGAGCCTCAGTCTCCTCATCTGCAAAATGGGACGGGTACCTCTCCCATTTGACAGATGTGCAAACCCAGCTTCAACTAATCCACACACGCAGGATTATTTTAAACATTAAAAAGGTTTTGATTAGGAATACTTTCAAAAATACGCAAAAGTAAATAGATTATAATATATTACCACATCCCATCATTCAAATCAATCATCACTGAGATTTGCCATCCCGGCTTTATCTGTCCCGTTGAATTTTTATGTTGTTGCCACTGCGGCAGATTTAAAGCCAATCCTGACACGTCATCGCATCTCCCACACTTCAGTTTCCCTCTAAGTTCACGGACTTGTTCTAACAACCACAGCGCTCTCAGCACACCTGGCAAAACCAACAGCCAGCCGGGCCGTCGCCTAAACCCCAGCGCAGAACCCAGTCTCCTTGCTGTTCTCTCGGTGCCGTGTCCAGGCGATGTGTTTGATTGGGGTCCATGTAAGATCTACACATGGCATTCGGTTGTTACGGTCCCATTACGCTTTTAAAGAATTTACTTTCATGCCACTGACTTGTTAAGGAAACTGAGTCAGTGGTGCCGCTGAATGTCCCCTCCTGGACTTGTCAGTTTGCTTCCTCCTGGTGTCATTTCACTTGTTTCTCTGTCCCTACATTTCCTGTGAACCAGAAATTGGGTGCCTTCCTTTTAAAATAACTGTTTTGTTGAGATATAATAATTCATGTACCATAACATTCACCCTTTCAAAGTGTGTGGTTCGATGGCTTTTAGTATATTCACAGAGTTGTACGACTACGGTGGCCACTATCCAACTTCAGAACATGTCATCACTCCAAAAAGAAGCCCTGTATCCACCGGCAGACACCCCCATTCTGCCCTCCCCACAGCCCCCGGCAACCACCAGCCTACCTCTGTCTATGAATTTGCCTCGTCTGGATATTTCATATGAATGGAATCATAAAATATGTGGGTTTTTTGTCACTGGCTGCTTTTACTTAGCATAATATTTTCAAGGTTCGTCCACGTTACGGCATGTATCGGTACTGCGTTGGTTTTGATTGCCAACTCACATTCCATTGAAGGAGTGCACCATACTTTGCTTATCCATCCATCAGTTGATGGACATTGAAACTGTTTTCATTTATTGGCTCTTATGAATAATGCTATGTGAACATCAGTGTCCGAGTGTCTGTATGGATACATGGTTTTCATTCTCTTGGGTAGATTCGGAGGAGTGGAATTGCTGGGTCATGTGTTTAACGCTTTGAGGAGGCATGCTTTCCAAAGTCACTGCACCATTTTACAATCCCACCAGCAACATATGAGGTTCCAGTTTCTCTCCCTCACCAACACTTGTTATTGTCCATTTTTTAAAAAAAATTTTAGCCATCCTTGTGGGGATGAAGTGAGATCTCATTGTGGTTTTGATTTGCATTACCCTAGTGACTAGCGGTGTTCAGCATCTTTTCATATGTTTGTTGCAATTTGTATATCTTCTTTGGAAGAACGTCTGTTCAATCCTTTGCCCATGTTTCAATTAGGTTATGTGTCTTTTATCATTGGGTTATAAGAGTTCTCTATTCTAGACACAAATCCCTTATCGGATATATGATTTAGAAAATTTGTCTCCCATTCTGTGGGCTTTCTTTTCATTTTCTTGGTGTCCTTTGAAGCACAAAGTTATAAATTTCGAAGGAGCCCCCATTTATCTATTTATTCTTTTGTCTCTGTGCTTTTAGTGTTATATGCCTAATCCAAGGTCACAACAATTTACTCCTATGTTTTATTCTAAGAGGTTTGTAGTTTTAGTTCTTACAGTTAAGCCTATGATTCATTTCAAGTTAACTTTTGTATATGGTATGAGGTAGGGATTCAACTTCATTCTATCCAGTTGTCCACACCATTTGTTGAAAAGACTATTCTTTCCCCCATTGACTGGTCTTGGAAGCTTTGTCAAGAATTAATTTAACATAAATGTATGGGTTTATTTCTAGAGTCCCAATTTATTCCTTTGATCTTATTTGTTCTTAGGTCAATGCCACGCAGTCTTAATTCCTTTGGCTGCGTAGTAAGTTTGGAAGTCGGAAGGTATGAGTTCTCCAATTTTGTTCTTTTTCAAGATCATTTGGCTATTCAGAGTTTCTCACATGTCTGTATAAATTTTGGAATCAGCTTGTCAATTTTGCTAGACTGCCACTTGGAATTTTGATAGGGATGGCATTAAATCTATAGGTCACTTTGGTTGGTATTGCCATCGTAACGACATTGTCTTTTAAATCGGTGAACATGGGTTAGAAATGTTCACCCATTTGTTTAGGTCTTCTTTTAATTTCTTTTAACAATATTTTATAGTTTTCAATATACAAATCTTGCAGTTGTTTTGTTAAATTTATTCTTAAGCATTTTATTCTTTTGGATGCAAATGTAAATGCAATTATTTTCTTAATTTCATTTTCAGAATATTCATTGCAAGTTTATAGAAATACAATTGATTTTTGTATACTAGTGATCTTATATCTGCAACCTTGCTCATTTACTCATTGTTTTTTAGTGGATCCCTTATAGTTTTCTAGATACAACATTAAGGCATCTGCAAATAGACGCAGGTTTACTTTTCCCTTCCTAAATGACTTTTATTTCTTTTTCTGCCTAATTGCCCTGTCTAGAACCTCCAGTTCAATACTGAATAGGAGCGGTGAGAGCGGGCATCCCAGTCTTGTTCCCCATCTTAGAGGGGAAGCTCTCAGTCCTCTGCCATTAAGTATGATGCTAGCGGTGGGCTTCACATAGACGTGCACAGGCAGAATTTTACTCTGGGCCTCAGGGCCCTGACTTTGTTGCCAACTGAGGAGCTAAGAGGAGTGGCCTGGTCAGGGAGGCCTGCAAGGAGGAGGTGCAAAGACCTTCCTCTTGGAAGGTCTGGATGATTTGGGATGAGTTGGTTCCATCAGGAAATGCCAAGCCCCACTGCTAGTAAGCCCTGGCCCCATCTCCCCTACAGCCACAGACAGCCCTCAACCAGGCAGAACAAGTGAGAGAAACCCAGTGTCATAGCCCCCCCCAGGCCCCATCATTGCTCAGTTCCCTCACCACCCCCGCCTTTCATCCTGCTCTGAGGCAGATGCCCTTGGGCAAAGAAAGTGGGAACGGGTGACCTCAGCACAGGGAGGAGGGAGAAGATGGACAAAAAGAAGTCAGCCAGGTGGAAAGTCAGGAACACAGACTTGGGAGCTGGACTTCTGGGTTCAAGCCTGCCCCTCCCCCACCGTGTGTACCAACAGGGTGACCTTGGCCAAGTCATCCCAGCTCCCTGAGTGTGAGATTTTCTGACTAAAATAAAAATAGTGACAACACCCACCACCTAGGGCCGCTGTGAGGATGACAGTAAGTCTTGTAAGGTGACCAGACGGCACAAAGCAGTCTTGGTGCTCCACACGTTCTGGTTGTTATTGCCTTTACTAGAGACTCGGTGCACAAAATTCGTGCTTGGGGGGTCCCTCAGCCCGGCCTGCATCTTCTCGCAATCCAGGACCGCTGGCTCCTAACCGCTCACCTGCCTGCCTGATCACCCCTAACTGTTCACCTGCCTGCCTGATTGCCCCTAACCACTCGCCTGCCTGCCTGATCACCCCTAACTGCTCACCTGCCTGCCTGATCACCCCTAACTGCTCGCCTGCCTGCCTGATCGCCCCTAACCACTCGCCTGCCTGCCTGATCGCCCCTAACCACTGGCCTGCCTGCCTGATCACCCCTAACCGCCTCTGCCTTGGCCCCTGCCACTGCGGCTTTGTCTGGAAAGACGTCTGGATTGACATCTGGAAGATCTAATTAGCACATTACGCTTTTATTATTATAGATTGTTGTCATTGTTCCTCTTGCTGCCATTTATGCTGCTGCTGCTGGCAAGGCGAAGGCTCTCCCAGCATCCCCATGGGAGAAACAACCTTTCTGAATGTGGAGCCTTGGTTTGGTGACTGCCCCACCCCTGGGGCCCCGGAACTCCTGAGTTCCTGTTCACGCTGCACCCCATCAGGGACCCAGCTCCAGAGAGGGGGCCCCCACTCCTTCCTCCTCCAGAGCAAGAGCCTCACCAGCTCAGAAGGCACCCGGGACCCCAGTGGGGCCGTGCCAGGCACCCCAGAGTTGCTGCCTCATGAAACGCTCACCACATTCGGAAAGAACAATCATTACTGTCCCCATTTTACAGAAAAGCGAGCTCGGAGGCCCTCGGCAGTCATCTAAGGAACAATGGCTCATAAGAACTGGAGATGGGATTCGAACCTGGATTGTTGATCTGAACCTGGGCTCCACCCCTCTCCCCAGCCACAGGCCACGCTGGAAAGTTCAAGAAGTCACCTTGGGACAGGAGGAGGGAGCCCAGGTGGACATCCAAAGGAGCTCCGAGGTGGGAGCAAAGCAGAGCCGTATTGGGCCCTAAGGATCTACGTTTTGACCCCAACGCCCACAGAGACCCTGCCCTGGGTGCTCTCGGGGCCGCAGGGCCATCTGGGTGCCTCTGGGGGCCCATGCGACTCTGTAGCCAGCCCACGGGCCCTGGGCTTCCGGACAGCCTGCGTTAGCCCCCTCTGCCCCAGCCTTCAACCGACTCGGAGCCCGAGCACAGAAGTTAACATTGCTTATGCTAAACTCCTTTTGTAAGTTGTGGACAGCAGGGAAATCGCTGTGAATCTTAATTCTGCCCAAACAGGGGACCGGCTCTGGGTCCTACCGAGCTGACCGGCCCCCTCCCCCCAGCCCCTCTCCCCATCTGCTTGTGGTGAAGGCTGTTCTTTCTGGGCCCGGCATTCACTGCTTGTTTTCACCCAACAAAGTCAATCACCTCGGAGGGTGGGGGGTGGCGGTTCCTAGGCAACAAAACAACGGCTGCACACAGCGACTCTAACCCTATTCCTCTGTCTGGTAAACCTCTCACCGCATCAGCAGGCTGGCGGCCTAGCTGTGCCAGGCGCGGTGGGACTCGGGACTCGGGGTGGGTGACACCACCCACCATCTTTCAGGCCCGACCCTGCGCCGGGAGCTGCGTGCCCCAGGGCTTTCAGGCCCGGTCGCTCGGAACGCTCAGCCAACCCCAGGAAGTCCGCTGCATCACGACTTCATGCACAAATGTGTTTCTTTCTCCAAAAAATATGCCTCGAGCAGCTGCTAAGGCCCGGCCTTGTGAGGGGGCGGATGCGCAAGGATGACAAAGATCCCCCGGGTCCTGCCTCCTTGAAGGTTCTCTCAGGAGGAGCGGCAGCCGTGGAGGAAGAGAAGGAAGACAGGGAGGGAGGAAAGGGGTCAGAGAACGCAGACACACGGCGGGGGCGGGGGGGGGGGGGGTGGCCACACAGAACAGCAAGTACCAGGAGGGACCTACTTTAAGGACCCGGATGGGGAGGGGGCCTCGAGCTGAGGACCAGCCCTGGGAGTACATGGAAAAGCATTTCGAGGGGTGGAACCACCAGCACGCAGGTGGGGGCCAGACAAAAGGCTGGCGTGGCCGGGGTGCTGGTCAGGGGTGTGGGGCAGGGGCAGTGAGGCCAGGAGGGGCGGGCCGGATCCTGCCGGTCGTCGGGAGCCCGGGCTGAAAGCAGGAAGGGGACAGAGGCCACTGGGGGTGAAGGAGGGCTTGGCGCGCCCTGGTGTCCGCTTCGCACGGTCGCTCAGGCCGCTGTGTGGGGTGATGGTGCTGACGCTCGAGGCGGTGGCCACAGGATGGAGGGGTGTGGACCCGCGTGGGCAGAACCCATAGGCTGAGGTCTGAATGTGCGGGGAGAGGAGAGAGAGGAAGCAGGGGTGCCCCCAGGCCTCCGTCTGGAGTGACCGCTCAGTCTCAGCACGTCGGCTCCAATGTGCTCTGCTTCTCCTTCCAGGGGTGCCCCCGCAGCTTCAGGCCCTGTGCACCCCGACAGACCACGGGCCAGTGGAGAGGCCCGCAAACCCTCCCCTCGGACCCTCTCCTGCTGCCCCGCCTGGCGGGGGTGGGGGGGGAAACATGGCTTCTGTGCACCGACTGGCTGCATGACCTTGGGCAGCCACGGGCCTTCTCTGGACACGGGTCCGTAAAATGACCCGCCCCATCCTGCCCTCTGCGAGGGAGACCAGGTGTGAGAAGGCAGAGAAAGCATTTAACCCAGCGGTTCTCAACCTGTGGGTTGCGACCCCTTTGGGGGTCGAACGACCCTTTCACAGGGGTCGCCTAAGACCCTCAGAAAACACATATTGAATATATAATTACATATTGTTTTTTGTGATTAATCACTATGCTTTAATTATGTTCAATTTGTAACAATGAAAATACATCCTGCATATCAGATACTTACATGACGATTCATAACAGTAGCAACATTACAGTGATGAAGTAGCAACGAAAATAATTTTTATGGTTGGGGGTCACCGCAACATGAGGAACTGTATTAAAGGGTCGAGGCATTAGGAAGGTGGAGAACCACTGATTTAACCTATTTCAAAGCACTTGACAGTGTGCAAGGAGGCGGCCAGGTCCTGCAGATCCCCCGTGGGAAACGGCTCCTCTGTCACACGGCACACCCACGCGGCCACTCATGGCTCCGACCGAGGGATCCTCCCAGAGCCCAAGGGACGGGGGCACAGTTGCAACATGGTCAGCCTGAAGCCTCGCCAAAAACGGGGTGGGAGTGAACCCCAGTAACACTCCCGGCAGACCCCCACTGAGCTCCTGCGCCCAGGGTCCTGCATGGACTGTGGCATTTCGTCCCCCCCCACCCCCCGAGCCCCGCCCTGAGCTTCCTGGCACTCGCTCTGTTTGACGGGAAGGTGGGCCCTTGGCAGCCGTCCCCGGCCCTGGGGTCAGACCCAGGAAGGAGCAGACGGTCCCCTGGGTTTAAGACAAACGGGAAGGCATTCATTCCTTCCTTCCTCTCCCACAGAGCCCATCGCGTCCCAGGCATGTTCTAGGCCAGTGACGGCGAACCTATGACACGCGTGTCAGAGGTGACACGTGAACTCATTTTTTGGGTTGATTTTTCTTTGTTAAATGGCATTTAAATATATAAAATAAATATAAAAAATATAAGTCTTTGTTTTACTATGGTTGCAAATATCAAAAAAAATTTCTGTATGTGACACGGCACCAGAGTTAAGTTAGGGTTTTTCAAAATGCTGACACGCCGAGCTCAAAAGGTTAGCCATCACTGTTCTAGGCACTGGTGAACCAAAGACACACGCTCTCAGCCTCATGGGGCTCACGTCCCCGTGGGGAGACGACAGCCAATGAGGAGAATGTTAGACGCCCAAGAGGACAAGCCCAGCGCCCTCTGCTCCAAGCACCCGCCGAGGGGACGGGGACAGCCAACACTTCCGGGTGCTGCTAAGAGATCAGGCTCATCGGCATCTACTGCTCCCTCCTCCCTCTCACCATGATGGTCTAAATTCCCGAAGGTGGAGAGACCGAGGCTGCGGGAATGCTATGCACTGCCCGCGGGGCAGGCGTGGGAACACAGGTGGGCCTCGGGCCCTCCCTCCAGCCCGGCCGGGCCTCCCTCCTCTTGAGGAAGCGTGTGAGTGATTTTACGTGCAAGTCCCACATGATCAGACACCGGGCTACACTCTGAGTGAGATTAATTCCAAGGTTCGACCAAGTCCCTGGGTGCTATCCTTCCTGGGAAGCTGCCGGGAAGGAAATGAGGCCTGTGTGTCCCTCAGGCCCCAAGTCTCAGGCCCCGAGCCCCGGGGTCCCTGGAGGCCGGGGGTCACGGAGGGGGCTCAGGCGGTCATCGCTCGCCCCTAAATCTCAGCCACCTCCGTGGATGCCCCACACGTACCTGATTCCTCATTGTCCCGCCGCCTGTGATCCCGGTCAGACGGTTCCTCCGCCAGGGCCCCCACTCTGCAAATGACTCCTTCATCCTCTCAGCCGCCCCCTCCGAGCCTCAAGGCCTCCGCACCCCACAGCCCCCCATATCCAACCTGGGCCTAGGCCCACCCACATCCAGACGCCTCTCAAATGCCTCCCTTGTCTCCACGTCTGCAGCCTCCTCCTCAGCCCCAGCTGGTTAGACACTGCCCTTTCCTGGCTGCAGACTCCTCCTGGACCCCCTCCCACCTGCATGCCAGGTCCGAGCTGGGCACCAGGGGCACCAGGGGCACCATGTCCCTGGCCCTAGAAGGGCTGCCCTGCCCTGCGCCTCAGTGGAGGTGATTCCCCGAGGGAAAGGGCATGTCCGTGCAGGGCTCTACGAAGCCTGAGTCAAGTGAAGCCAATTAGCTGTGTGACCTTGGGCAGTCTCTGTCCCTCTCTGGTCTCAGGTCTCTTTGTCTCTAAGATGATCAGCCTGCCCTGCCTTCCTCCACTGAGACCAGGTCTGAGAATGAGAGAGAAGCACTTTCACATACACTTTACAGCACTTTACAGCCTTTGGGAATGTCCCCACCACCCGGACAACCCCGGCGGGAAAACGCGCTCCTCCGCCTCGACCCCACCTGAGTCCCACTGCCCTCCTCCAGGAGACAGCAGGTGGCGGGGAGACGGAACCGCCCCGAGGCCAGACCAGCAGCTTTTACAAGAGCCCTCGGCCTGCTGGGGAGTGTGGGACACCCCCCAGAACAAGAGAACGGGGGCCTTGGAGGTCGCACTCATTGTTTGGTCCCCAACACAGGGCCCTGCACACAGCAGGTGCTCAATCAATGCCCTAACGAATGGCGATGCCCCACCCCATCAGCTGCTCCTCCAATCGCTGAGAACGATGCCCGCAGAGGCCTGCCCGGGCCAGGGCGGTCAGCGCCCTCTCCTGAGGAGGCGGAGCCTGGCCTTGCAGGACAAGGTGGGTGTGACCAGGCAGTAGAGGGAAAGGGCTTTCGGGAAAAGGGGCCCAGTGTCGGCAAAGGCAGAGGGGCAGGAAGCATGGAGGGTGGACAGGGCATACGGAAAGACGGTAGAGAGAATCTGGTCAGAGAGCGCCATCCACCCAGCCCCACCCATGCCCTGAGATAAAGAATACAGTCCCTCCTACTGCACAGATGGGTAGACCGAGGCAACAAATGGTTAAATTGTTTCCTCAAGGTCCCACACTCAGGAATTCTAACCCAAGTCAGAGACGCAGAGCCCTTGGGCGTCATCGCTGGCTTTCTCTTTACAGCAAGTTCTGGAATTTGCGTGCACAGGAATGAACGTGACATGAAATAGGGTTTTCTGTAGTTTGAATGAAAACTGCCCCCTCTGGTATATCCTCCTATTCCTGGGACCTACCGCCCCAGTTCCTGACTTAGGGCCGGGAGAAGGCAGCAACCTCAGGGAAGGGTGTTCTAGAAGGAGCCTGGACTGCTCTGTGGGACGGACTGGCAGGAGTGGGAGTGAGGAGGGAACAGCCCTTCTGGCCAGGCACTGCCAGCTCACTTGGGGGTAGAGAAATGGTTCCCAAAGAGCCAGAACAAGTTACAATGTCAGTGCAGACATGAGACAAGCCATCCACCCACCTATCCATCCATCCATCCATCCATCATCCATCCATCATCCATCCATCCATCATCCACCCATCCATCCATCATCCATCCATCCATCCATCATCCATCCATCCATCCATCATCCACCCACCCATCCATCATCCATCCATCCATCCATCATCCACCCATCTATCCATCCATCCATCCATCCATCATCCACCCATCCATCCATCATCCATCCATCCATCCATCCATCATCCACCCATCCACCCATCATCCCTCCATCCATCCATCAATCCACCCATTGATCATCCATCATCCATCCACCCACCCATCCATCCATCCATCCATCCATTCATCATCCACCATCCATCCATCCATCATCATCCATCATCCATCCACCCATTCATCCACCCATCCATCCATCCATCCATCCATCCATTCATCATCCATCATCCATCCATCCACCATCCATCCATCCATCCATCCATCCATTCATCATCCATCCACCCATCCATCATCCATCATCCATCCATCCATCCATCCATCATCCATCCATCCATCCATCCATCCATCATCCATCCATCCACCCATCCATCCATCCATCCATCATCCATCCATCCATCCATCATCATCCATCCACCCATCCACCCACCCATCCATCCATCCATCCATCATCCATCCACCCATCCATCATCCATCCATCCATCCATCCATCCATCATTCATCCATCCATCCATCAATCCACCCATTCATCATCCATCATCTATCCATCCATCATCCATCCACCCATCCATCCATCCATCCATCATCCATCCATCCATCCATCATCCATCCATCCATCCATCCATCATCCATCCACCCACCCATCCATCCACCCACCCATCCATCCATCCATCATCCATCCACCCATCCATCATCCATCCATCCATCCATCCATCCATCATTCATCCATCCATCCATCAATCCACCCATTCATCATCCATCATCTATCCATCCATCATCCATCCACCCATCCATCCATCCATCCATCATCCATCCATCCATCCATCCATCATCCATCCACCCACCCATCCATCCACCCACCCATCCATCCATCCATCATCCATCCACCCATCTATCCATCCATCCATCCATCCATCCATTCATCATCCCACCATTCATTCAACAAATAGTGCCTGAGCCCATACTCTAATGGAGTTCCAGCCAGGGACGCAGGTGATTACAGTCAATGTGGCCGGTGTTGTGATGGGAGATGCGCAGGGCACCGTGGGGGCCCAGAGGAGGCACCTGACCTAGCAAGAGGCTGGGGTGGGGCAGTCAGGGAGGGCTTCCTGGAGGGCATGGCGTCTGACCTGAGACTCAGAGGGCAAGCAGCACCTCGCCAGGCCAAGAGGTAGGGAAGAGCATCTCAGCCTGCAGGAGCCAAACAGCACCTGCCTACCCCAGGGCGAGTGGCCTTCAGGGACAAGAACAGCTCAGTGTGGCTGACGGGGAGAGCGTCAGGGGAAGGGGATGCATTTGCAGAAGAGGGTGGCTGGAGCCAGATCTGCCAGGACCTTGAGAGACACAGTCCAGAGTGGGATCTTGCCCGGGCCCATTTGGCTCAGTGGATAGAGCGTCGGCCTGCGGACCGAAGGGTCCCGGGTTCGATTCTGGTCAAGAGCATGTACCTCGGTTGCAGGCTCCAGGCCCTGATCGGGGCACGTGCAGGAGGCAACCAATGGATATGTTTCTCTCACATCCATATTCCACTCTCTCTAAAAATCAGTGAAAAAATATCCTCGGGGGAGGATTTTAAAAAAGGGGGGTGTTGATTGGACGGCAGCGGGAGCCCGTCAAGACTTCCAATGGAGGAGAGATGCGGTGTCCTGTTTACAAAGAGACCTCAAACGTGTGATCAGGGTGGGCTGGGTGATTCTGACCAGGCTTCTAGCTGAAGGCAGCCTAAAAATAAAATGTCTAGGTCTAATATGGAGATACACTTGCAAAAGCATTAAAAGTTGACAAGAGGGTAAGAAGTTTCCAAACCAAACCTGAGGGGAGAAGAGGAACTGGGAGAAGGGCAGGCACATGGAGGCCTCTTCGCCTCAGGAGCTCGTACAAGCTCAGCGGAGCCTCCCTTGTCAGCTGTGAAGAAGAAGGGGCAGAAGCGAAGGCCCGGGACCCACCGTCTAAAAGGAGAGCCTCCCACGATCAGCTGGGACCCCAGCGGCTACCTCCTTGGGGAGGGGGTGATCGGACGCTGACCGGCCCCTCTGAGAGCACAGCTGGGACTGAGTGACTCAACCATCCATCCATCATCCCATCCGGCCCCTCTGGGACTGAGTGACTCAGGTCTTCCAGGGGCCCTCAAGCCGGGAGGGTGGATCGAGACAGGTGTGTGGTTGACGAAAACCGAATTCCTCTGTGGAGGAAGGTGGCTTCAGCCATGCCTTAAATTACTCCTGCATTGACTTTTCCAAATACTATGACCAGTGCATGACGAAAACTAGGCCACAGGAAGTAAGACACCATGAGAAAACACACACACACCAGAAATATACCTGTGAAGTATGTTTCAGACTTTGGAATTAGCCTGAAACATCTATGCTTACTGTGTTCCAAAAAAAAAAAAAAAAAAAAAGACAAGTATGAAACATCACCAGAGAATATAAAACTATAAACGGTAACAAAGCAAATTGACAAAAGAACCAAACAGGAGTTCTAGTAATGAACATGACAATGAGTGAAATTTAAAATTCAGAGACTTTACTTCCTGACCTGTCGGCGATGGCCCCATACACGTTTTGGTTTGTAATCATTCGCTAAACTGCACATTTTTCCCCTCTTCCACAAAGCTGTGTGCTTATAATGCATGCATTTCATGCATGTGTGTTATATTTCAAAATAATAAAGCCTAAGAAACACTCACTGGATTGGGTTTAACAATGGATTAAATGCAGCCGAAGAAAGAATTAGGTCAAAAGAAAACATCCAGAACGCATTGCAGAGAGACAACAAAGATGGGAAGGGGGAGAGGTTACGAGACAGAGAGGATAGAAAAGAGTTTAAATGAAGAGAAATGGGCAGAGGCAATGCTGAAGAGATGGAAGCCGGCAATTTTCCAGAACGGATAAAAGGCACCAGGCCATAGTAGATTCAAGACACCGAAAGAGTCCCCGGGAAGATAAATAAAAAGAACCCACAGCCCATCGATCTCAGTGAAGCTGCAGAACACCTAAGGTGAGGAGAGGGTACCCCTAACAGCAGCTTAAGAAAGAGCTAGGCGTGCTTTCGAGGCAGCCCTAGTGAGAAGGACAGCTGACTGCTCTGCAGCAACAATGGGAGCCAGAAGCTGTGGGAGGCACTGCCCACTGGAGCGCCGCGTGCACTGTTCAGCGGACAATGACGTGCAGGGGCCAGACCAGAAGCCAGGGAGCAGCCAGAAGCTGAGACGCCGGTGGCCTGGACCAGAGCAGCGGCCATGGGGACGGAGGAGGGTGGGCCGGTGTGAGAGAAGCCGAGGAGGCAGAACCAGCCTTGGTGGTTGGCGGCTTGTGATGAGGGGAGGGTGGAGGCAGGGGTGAAGGTCAATTCTGGCTCAAGGGGCTGCTTGGCCAGAGGGGCCCCACGGAGATGAGACTGGAGAGGAGAAGCAGGTTAGGGAGGGGGTGGAGCTGGTTCTGAATGTCAGTCGAGAAAACCACAGCCCTTGGTGCCCACAGAAGAAGAACCTCCTGGCAGGAGACAGCACGACTCCCGGATGAAGAGGCAGGAGGCGGGAGGGGAAGATCTACAGGCTGGCAGGCCTGCCGAGCACAGCACCCACGGCTCCAGAATGCAACCAGGGAGGTGGGAGGCCGCAGGCGAGGGCAGGGAGTCCAGGGGCAGGCTGTGCCCTCCCGGCCCGGGATCCAGCCCAGCTTGGCTCACGACCCGGGTTCAGTCCACACCTGCTGTACAGATAAAGGCAGGCCTGCCCCAGAGGCGGGGACTGTGGCCGGCGGCCCGCGAGGCCGGCACGTTGCCTGCCCCCCTCACCTGTGATTCCCGAACCGTAACTGTACCTCCTGCAAACTCCCGCGGGCGGAGCACCAAGTTGGGAGCCTGAGGCGGTCAGAGGCAAAGGCTGGTCGGTGGAGAGACCAAGCCCCCAGCCCCTGCTGCCTGACTCCCTGCCCCCCAGCCCTGTCCTCCCCACCCCCATCCTCCCCCGGCAGAGGGCTTCCACCGAGATTGCCATTGAGATGGCGGATACATCCCTCCCAGCACAAACAGGAACGCCATCCGCTCAGCCTTGCCAGCGTGGCGTCCTCAGGGGTGCCACCTCTAGAGCTAAATGCACAGCCATTTAAGGACACAGAAAGCCCCTCCTTCCCGAGGGGAGAGCCCCCAGGGGTCCCCAAAGTTTGTGAGGTTGTGGGAGCTGAAGCTCTCGAAGCCTCCCGTTCCTGCCTGCCTCTCGGCTGCTCATTTCCACAGAACGTGGGCTGAGTCTCCACGTGTGACTCACCCCCTCCCTCCCTCCCTCCCTCCCTCCCTGAGTAAATGTCAAGTAACATTAGTTATCGCATCTCCCTCGGCAGCCCCCCCTCCCCCCCTTTTGGCGGTGCTGTTTACCTCGCTGGATCAATCAGCATTTGGGGAGAAAAGAGAAACCCTTTTCATCCAATTAATGAAAATTGGGCAGCAGGAATGTGCCTCCTTAAAATTTCACTCCCTGGGCAGGGGGACACGGGAGGCTGGGAGGGGGGCCAGGAGCCCAGCCTCCAGGAGGGCACGGCCACACACATCTCGCAGCAAAGACCCCTGGCACCTGGGACTGTCTCCGTCGAATCGGTGACCTGGCTCAGGGACCCTCCCCCAGGCAGCCCTGTGAGGGGAAGACCATGATGCGCCCATTTTACAGAAGGATCAGAGAGGCTGAGCTGGGATTCCACGTGGGGCTGCCCAGCCCCCGAGCAGGGGCCACTCGGGCTCTGAGGACCATGAGCGCCAACAACCCGCCCCCCACAGGACCCGAAGCCACGGGGGCAGCATTAGTGCTTCTCATTCGCCGTGTAGGCCCCACATGGGACGCGGGCTGGGAGGACGGGGAGTGAATGTACAGTCCAGAGGGCCTGCACGCCTGAGAGACGGGGAACAGGCAGGTGACGGCACCTCTCCGGGCCTCAGTTTGTCTGTCTGTCAAGTGGGAATGGAATCAGGTGCCTTGTGGGCCCACATCACAGCCCTGGGCCTCATCTCTGCTCCGGGACCTCCCGGCGGAGACGGGTGCAGGCATAGACTCGCACTCCACCCCGCGCCCACTGTCTGTGCCCACCCCCAAGGGGAGCCCCCCGAAGGCGTGCACACTGGGCGGGCAGGGGACCTCTCACCCCCAGGCCACCCTCCGCCAGGCGGGGCAGGGTGCTGAGAGGAAGCAGGGGGGCCGGCTGCCCTCCTGGTGAGCAGCCCAGAGCCCTCCCTGCACAGGTGCCTCCCGTCTCACCCACCGCCCCCCACGCAGCCTCCTGGGGCCCTGCCCCCTGACCATCTGCACGGGGTCCCCCTCGGGCCCTGCTCTCAGGGCAGCCCAGGCTCAGACAGGGGCCAAAGGCCACAGCCTCGTCAGCCTGTGTGACGACCGCACAGCCGATTGGCCGAGGGGAGCCGAGCGCAGCGGGTGCGCCGGGCACAGCAGGTAGCGGGCGCTCCATTAACCGGACAGCGTGGCGCCCACTCACCCGCTCCGCGCACAGCACGGCTGGGGCACATCCACCTCCCGCCGGGCCAGCGCCCAGGAACGGACGGTCTCCTCGGGCAGACGGACAAGCCCCCCAAGGGGTGAAAAGCCGAGGGACAGGGTCCTGTGAACGTGGCAGAGTGGGTGGGAGAAGAAAGGAGGGGGTCCCCTCCACCCCTGCCGGAGGGGTGTGGGAGGGAGGTGTGCATGCGCGCAGACGGACGCGGCAGGAAAGGCCCTGAGCTGGAGATGGCATCCAGGGGGAGAAGCCGGAGGGACGGGCAGGGAGGAGGCTGGAGAGGCCAGAGCCATGAGCTCCCCGCAGACCGAGCTCCCGCCAGCCAGGCCCTCGCTGGCCGAGGGGTGATGCCTGGGCTGCTGGAACTTTCCGCAGCACCTGGGCTAGTGAGGCACAGATGTCCTTCCGCCCTGCCAGCAGCGGCTGGGCCTGTGGCAGTGCCTGGCTCCAGCGGGGGCACAGGAGGGACCCCAGCTGTGCCCCAGTTCTGCGTGGCTCCGCCAGGTCCACAAAGGCCCGACAGGGGAGGGAGGCAGCCCCGTGCCAGCCTCGAGCGGAAGCCCCGCCAGTGTCCTGGCTGGGACAAGAGGCGGCGCATCCTGTACCACAGGCAGCTCTGCCTAGCACAGTCGGTTCTGGGAAGCCATGGCTGAGCCCCCCCGCCCCTCACCCCCAGCCTCCCCACGGGGCGGGCATGTGGAGCCACGGGCATCCACCCTCTCACACGCAGGGGTGGGGCCGTGGAGGTGGGAGAGAGCCTCAGTCAGGCGAGCGAGGCTCTGCTGCAGGAGCAGGCAGCCCGGGCCTCAGAGGCTCCCACACAGGCGATCCTCTCTCACCAACTGCACAGCTGTGGCTCTGCTCCCACGGTCACTCGGGACACCAGGCCCGGAGGGGTCCCCCACCTGGGGCTCCCCCACTTGGGGCTCCCCCTCTGGAACAGGGGCTCCCCCACTTGGGGCTCCCCCTCTGGAACAGGGGCCTTCCGAGGGGACGACAGGGAAGCCCGCACTTCAGCCCAGGGGGGCACCTGTCACTTGTTTCTCAGCCCGTTGGCATCGCCGGATTTAGCAGGTAAGAATACAGGGTGCCCAGTTCGTGTGAATTCCTGATAAACCGCAAATAAAATGTGAGTGCCAGCCGGTCCCGTATAACATGTGGGACATATTTATACTAAAAGCTGTTCACTGTGTACCTGAAGCTTAAATGTAACTGGGTGTACCGCATTGTATGTGGCAACCCTGATGCCATGTTCCTTATGCCGTGTCCTCCTGAGATCTATCTGAGGCCCCCAGTGCCTTAGGCGGGATGCACACAGATGCACACGGGATGCACATGGGGTGCATACGGGGTGCACATGGGATGCACACGGGATACACACGGATGCACACGGGATGCACACGGGATGCATAGCCCATGGCGTGGCTCCTGCCTCGGAGCCGTCTCAGCAGGAGAGCTGGTGGAGCCCAGCTGACGTGAGAAACGGAGCGGCCTCTCCATTCACTCCCCAGGGACCACGCCAGCTCTTTGCCGGGCGCCTCGCTGGGGTCAGGGAGCCCCCACCCCCACTGTGGCCACCGGCGGGCCCCCGTGAACCTCATCTCCACCACAGGCGCCGGGCCTGGACACCATCGCTTTTTGTTTTAGCCCCTGCCTCCTTCCACTTCCTCCTCTTCACGGGTGGGAAACCCCTGGTTCTAGACCCAAAGGGCCCAAAATCCACATGGCATTTCCATGGAACCTGCAGTCGAACCCTGGACTTCAGGGCAGTCCCAGAGCATCGCTGGGCAGAGCTGCCCCGCCTTCACCTCTTGGCAAAGGGTGGAAGCATGAGACACCGATCTCCCGGACCCGGGACCAGCCCTGGGCCTCTCTGCCTTCGGGCTGACAACAGGCCAGCTGGGGGTGGCTGGGGGCCACTGCGGGCATGAGGCCCCGAGAAGGCGTTAGGGCAGCAACAACAGGCCTTTACGGGGTGCTGCGTGCTCAGGGCTCACATCCAATCATTCAAGACTCGCTCCGAGTAGACCTTCCCTCCCCACCAACCGACAGGCCAGGCCCGTGACCCGTGACCCGGCGCCCTGGGCTTCCCTCCCGCCTCGCCCGGGGCAGGTCACAGTTTCTGTGTTATTTGGGGGATGATGTGCTCAGGTCTGGGGAGGGGCACAGGGCCTCCCCGTGGGCCCTCTCATCGCACCCCTCCTCCAGGGCACCCCAGCGCCTGTCACTTCCTGCAGGCTGAGCCCACCCCAGGCCACAGCCATGCGGATGCGGAGGATGGAGGGGTCAGGGAGGAGGCGGAACTCTCAGATTTTCTCCCAGCCTCCCAAGGGCCTCCAGAGAGGCGGTTATATAAGGTTCCTGTGTGTGTGTGTGTGTGTGTGTGTGTGTGTGTGTAGGCAGATTTTTTAAATACTAAGAAACACCATGCAGGGCAAATCATGGGGTGAACTGCCTGTGGACAGGGCAGGTCCTGAGCCACGGAACCCAGCCTCCCCGTGGGCAGGGGCTGGACCATCCTGGCACTGCCGTGTGCCCAGGCCAAGCTCGGAGCCCGGCAGGAGGAGGCGCCCGGCAAATATCTGCAGATTTAGCAAAAGAAATCAAGGAGATGAAAGGAGGGGACATGGGCCGGGATTGGGGGTGACAGGAGGGAGCCTGAGAGAGAAGCTGGGAGGGGGCTCCTGAGGGGAGGGGGCTTGGCAGGAGGCGGGGCTCGAAATCAGGAAAACTGCTGAGTCAAACCGTCTTTGAAAAGGCCCCAGATTGTTCATCTAAGCCCTCTTCTTGCTCAATTTCAGTTCAAGCGGCTGCAAATATTTGAAATGAGTAATTTCTCCTGATGAAGAGGGTCTGATTTTGATTCTGCCTCATTTCCGTGGAGATTTCGGGGAGCACCCGGAGGAGAGGGGTTGAGTCTGCCGGCAAGCAGCTCCGGGCCAGCCACCCTCTCTCTCCCCCAAGCTGCCTGCTGGTCCCGCCCACCCCGCCCCAGGGTGAGGACTCTGCGGAGAGGAGGCCGGGCTGGTGCACCGGGACCAGGGACAGGCCTGGGCCACCCCTGAGCCCTGGACCCAGCAGCAGAGGGGCCCCATCAGGGCACAGAAGCAGCCGGGCGGCCCCAGGCCTGCGTGAGCCCCCTCCCGGCCCTGCAGCCTGCGTGGGGCCTCCGGCCTCTGGTCCGCTGTCTCCCCCGCCAGCCCTGGCCCCTGGCCTCCAGACTTCCTAGCCAGTCCCTGAGCTCCGGCCCTTCCTCCGCACGGAGGCATCAAGCAGCTGCCAGGGTGTTCACGGGCAATGCAGTGCGTGTGTGCTGGCACCTCTGCACTCCGTGAGCTCCAGGCTCGGGCACAGGCCCCCGCACCTGCCCTCGCCCCCACACAGCCGGGGGATCCTGGTAAAACCTATGTCCCTTGGGGTCACGCCCCGACTGACAACCGGCAGTGGCTTCCTGGAACAGCCCTCTGCCCACCCCCCACCCCCAAGAGCCACGCCTGCTCCCCATTCCCGAAGGGCAGAGCCTCCCGGAGATGGAGCCTCGCCCTAAGGTCCGAGCCAGGCCCTGAAGACCCGACATGACATTGTCCCAAAGGGAAGAGCCCACCCCACAGAGCCCAACCTGTCGCGAAGGGCGGAGCCTTGCCCAGAAGATGTGAACCTGGTTCTAACACCTGCGCCCACCCGGAAGGGCAGGGCCCAGCCCGAGGATGGAGCCCGGCCCGAAAGGCCGAGGGCCCCTCTCATCCCGCTCACTGGCCGTGCCCTGCCCTCAGCTCTGCCCACCACCCCCGGGCTCACCGCCCTGGTTGGGCCCTTCCCATTCGGGTCTCAGCCCCAGTGTTGGCGCCCCTTGTGTGCGGCCGTTCTCATTTAGACGGAATACGTATGTTTGCTTGT
Organism: Myotis yumanensis; assembly: GCF_028538775.1. Taxonomy (NCBI): domain Eukaryota; kingdom Metazoa; phylum Chordata; class Mammalia; order Chiroptera; family Vespertilionidae; genus Myotis; species Myotis yumanensis. The sequence continues at coordinate 4,855,770 of NW_027223763.1, forward strand.
GGCTGCCTAAGAGACCCAGCGATTCTTTAAAAGCCAGCGGCAGGAATTACGGTGCCGGGAGCCGGGAGCCAGGAGCTGGGAGCAGAGGTGGGCAGGCCTCCCCTGGGAGCGCGTCCTGGGTCTGAGCTTGAACCACTTGAATGCCCCATGTAGCCACACACAGATGCGGACCTAAGCGGACGGATGCCATTTTTAAGGATGTCTCTCCTGCCGGGAGAGGCCCTGCCTGGGACCTCGCTGAAACGGGCCCTCCGTCCGTCTGTTCGGCCACAGCCCATCACTGACCGCCATCATTTCCGCGTGCGTTTGATTGGTTATCGTGTGTCCCTCCCACTGAAATGTCACCTTGTGAGCTCAGGGCCCTGTCCTGTGCCGCCGCCACGTCCGTCGAGATCCCCGGCGAAGAGTGAAAATGGCCAGAGCCGCTCCCCCCACCCGGCTGTGCGCACCTCACACACTGCCAGGCCCGGAGCCGGCAGCCAGGACTACACCCGCGACCCACGGGGGCTGGGTGAATGCTTGTCGAATGAGTCGAGCCACCGACGTCTACAACACATTTTCATAGATGGACCAGCCCTGGCCGCATGGGTCCGGGGTCAGAGCATCTGCCTGCGCACCAGAGGGTCGCGGGTTCAATTCCCAGTCAAGGCACGTACCTGGGCGGCGGGTCTGATCTCTGCCCCTGGTCAGGGTGCCTGTGGGAGGCAACCAAAAACTGAGACCTCAATGTTTCTCTCTCACCCCCCGCCCCTCCGCCCTCCCTTCCACTCTCTCTAAAAAAACATATAAATAAATAGACGAACATACACCTTCCAGAGGGACAAGCAAAGCTTTTTAGGATGAAAACAGCCAGAAGAGCTCCTGGTGCAGAGTAGATTTCAACGCACGGCAGCGACTCTAGTTATGACTAAAGTGTGAATGACTTACCGGACTGGACCGCTTTCTGGGAGCAGGAGGAGGAAGTGCGGCCAGGAGAGCCCTGAGGAGAGAAGAGGAAACAATTCTAGAGACACGGTGCTTCTCCGATGACTGTACCATTCCCTTTTCCTTAAAAAAGTAAGTGTCCTCCGTGGGGGTCTCTGCTAACGTTACCCAGGAGCCCCCGTCAGAGAAGCTACACTTTCCGAAGAGTGCTCAGAAAGCCCACAGCCCCCCAGGGCCCATCGGGGCCACATCAAGGTACTGGGAGGCGGGAGAGCAGGGAGGAACAGCCTCTCACTCCCCCCCCCCACCCCCGCCCTGAGCTCCCCCCCACCCCCCACCCCCAGCAGCCCTGAGAGGCCACAAACACAGGATGGAAAGGACTCAGCCTCTGGAATCTGACTGCCCTGGGCCCTGTCCCAGCTCCGACCTCCCAGCACGTTCTATGCCCCAATCACCTTGACCTATTTCACCCTCACAGCGTCTTTGGGAAGCAGGTGTGCTATTGCCCATTGCACAGCTGGGGAGGGTGAGGCCGGGGGATGGGCTGCTCAAGATAGCACTGCAGGAGCGTCCGAAGCCAGGAGTCCGCCCAGCCTGTCGGTGCCCTCACTGGGGTGACAGCCTGGGACGGGCCTCCCTCTGGTGAGTGGGATGAGGGTGGGGTGCTGGGAGCCCTGCAGGTGTGGGGGGGTCGGGGGGGGGGGGGCTGGAGCTGGAGAGCAGCAGGGACTGCACCGCAGGGAGGGTGCCTGCTGCCCACAGGAGCCTGCGCACGAGGGTGGTGAGAGCGGGAAAGCGACCCCTCCCAGCCTTTGTGCCTTCCTTGCAGGGCTGGTTTTTGTTTTTCGTGTGTTTTTTTAAAATCCAGCCACTCTGCGGTCCCATCCGGGGCCTCCTGCCTCCTCCCGCCTCCTCCCGGTGGCTGTCACACGGCAGACACTTTTAGTGGTGACAGCTGGCCCTGTGCAACTCGGCTCGAGTGCGGGAAGGTTTTTAAAAAGCGAGTGAGCCAAACCGCCGCCACTTTAAATAGCAGCGCGGCGTGGAGAGGCGGCAGCGTGCGCAGGAGCCCGGCCGGGCCTCCATGCTCAGGCTCCATGCGATGCGGGGAGGCCCGAGCCTCGAGGACCCCGGAGCTCAGTGGTCCCAGCTCCACGTCTGACCGAGGGAGACACTGAGGTCCAGAGGGAGCAGATGTCACACCTTCATCTTCTCCAAGATCACGTGTGACACATCGAGAAACATGCTTATTTTTACGTGAGAAAAGCTCCAGTTAATAATAATATCTACTCATTCGTGGGATTACTTACTACATGCCGGACCCTAACGTAAGCATTTTCATATACAGAATATATTCTTAAAATGTACCATCGCATTTAATGGGCACGGCAATCCTGTGTCGCGGGTACTATTATCGTATACGTGAGCTGGTCTGCTTCTGCCACAGTACTGCTTGCTAACAAACAACCTCGCCAATCAAGCGAATTGCCACCTTTCTCTTCCTCTCTTGCAGGTCAACTGGGGTGCTCCTCCTGCATTCAGTGGGTCACCTCGATGTAGCTTCAAGCCACGGTGAGACCCAGGCGAGCTCCACAGGCGTCTCCTGCTGGAGCCATGGGCTCCTGGACATGTTTGTTCTGGAGCACGTGGCGGGGGCTCAAGCAGCTAAGTCAAAAGCCCAACCAAACGGCAACCGAGGCTTTGATCAAATCCGTTCAGATCAGACTGGCCAAAGCGGGCCACTGGCCAAGCCCGCACTCCGTGGGCTGGGCGCGCCCTCTCCCCACTGCGGTGGGAGGCCCTGCAAAGTCCCCCTGCAAAGAGCAGGGGTGCATCTGCAATCCCACCACAGGAGGGAAGGAAAGCGTGAGTGTAAGGCCCCCTCGACCCCCTGGGGGTGTCACAGGTGGAATCGGAGCCTCGCACAGGCATGGAAGCGGCCCACGGTCCCCTGCTGGCCAATGTGATTCCAGCGGGGATTCGCACCCAGGTTGTCTGACATCAAAACTTCTCTGCCCGGCCCTAGCCGGTTCGGCTCAGTGGATAGAGCATCGGCCTGCGAACCAAAGGGTCCCAGGTTCAATTCCAGTCAAGGGCACATGCCGGGATTGCAGGCTCCGATCCCCAGTAGGGGGTGTGCAGGAGGCAGCCGATCAATGATTCTCTCTCATCAATGATGTTTCTCTCTCTCTCTCTCTCTCTCTCTTCCTCTCCCTTCCTCTCTGAAATCAACAAAAATATATTGTTTTTTTAAAAAAACTGCTCTGCCTCCACAGGTTGTCAGGCAAGTACCTGATACATAATAGGTGCTCAATTAATTATCAGTTCATTGTTAAAGTGTACACTTTAAATAGGCTCACTTTATTGCATATGAATTATACGCAATGAAACCGTTAAATTGTGTTTAAAAAGAAACTTTCAAGAAAAAAACAATCCATTGCTGAATGAAATGCTAGTACCTACGCAAGGGCCTATGAAGAACATCAGCAAAGGGCTGGAGCTCAGCTTTCAGGGTGAGAACCAGGAGGGCTGCAGTGACCTCCACAGGGACTGGCCATGGACGGGGGAGGTCCGGCCCACATGGCGAGGCTGCGGAGAGGCCAAGGCTGAGATCCAGCAGGGATGGCCGCCCTGAGCGGCCGGAGGTAGAGAGAGAGGTAGGCCCACTGCTTGCTGGGACCTGTGCCAACCCCGTCCACACACTGAGACTAAGAGAGCAACACGCCCCTCAGTGATCGCCGGGGCTACAGGGTCAGGGGGAGGGTCAAGGCTGCGGCCCAAGGTCAGTCCCATTGTGAAGGCTGCCCTTTCACCTCTTGCGCTGCAGAAGTGACCAGTGGGAAGTAGGGAGCTTCTAGCCCCTGCCCAGTGGAGCCCTTCCAACCCTCTGCTTTGTGACCAGAATCCAGGCTGCGCGTTGCCTCAGAACCTCAGCTTCCTCCCGGGTCAAGGAAAAGGTGAGCGGGAAGGTGGTGGGTACAGGGACAGGGTGGACCACTGTCCTACCTGCCCCGGACCCTGGACCGCCTGGTGCCCAAGCAGAGAGGAGGCGCCGACAGATGAGGAAAGAGGGACACACGGGCTGTCTGCTCCTCACAGTCCTCGAATCACCGAGTCCAGAAAGTCACGGGCAGCCAGCTGCCGGCTGCCCAGCAGGAGAACGCCGGAGGGAAACGCACGGCTGAGAAGGCCTCTTCCCCAAACAGGAACCCGACCCCGACCGGCCCCAGACCTGAGGCCGACATATAGGGAGTACAGGGAGCAGAGAGCAGCCAGGAGCCCGCAGGGCAGTGGGCGCAACCCGGACCGAGCGAGGCTCTCCCGGACCAACGCAGACACGGGGCTACTGAAGAGGAGATTCCCAACACCTCAGCTTCGGCGCGTGGCCCCACTCAGATCCTGACTCCAAAGGAAATGATCACATGTGAGCGTGTATTGTGTATATTTTATATGATAGGAATCATGTTAAATACACAAACATAACTATATATTAAACATCGAGCACATGAATGCACTAATTACATTAAATGAAACCATAATAGAGCTATGTATTAGAGCTGTATGTCCTATTTATATTACTAGAGCTATATGCTATGTTTACGTGATGTACTTATAAACTGAGACCACTGGAAATCCGGTGACACCACCTATGCGTTTTCAGTATGTAATTGTGTGTGAAATACACGTATGTATATATTACACTCGGAGACACGAATGGATGACTTGGGTTTGTAGGTGTCATGACTTGCTGTTACGTTTTGAAAGACCCATCGTTTCCAGCGCTGCAGGCTGAAGGCTTCCAGGTGAGACAATATGATGCCTGGGTCTGCCTCCCAGTAGGCAGGGAGGGGAGGGGCGGAGACAGCGGTGAAAGGAGAGCGGTCATGAGTGACCGCTGGTCCTGCGGGGTGATGGACGCACGGGGATCATTACACCATCCTCTCCGTTTTCGCTAAGTGTTTGAACATTTCCATCGTGAGAAGTTAAAACTAAATAACTCCCATAATAGAAAAACTCTAAGGTTTTTTTTTTTTGGTAAAACGCACACCGCAGAATCGACCCTCCAGCCGCGTCCAGGTGTGAGCTCCGCGCAGTAAGGGCACCGACACCGCCAAAAAGCCGTCGCCGCGCCCACCACTGCGCTTCATCTTGCAAAACTGAAACTCTGTCCCCATGAAACACTCACCCCCATCCTCCCTCCCCAGCCCTGGCACCTCGCATCCCACAGTGTGCACTTGAGGGGCACTGAGTCATTTAGTGATAAATTCCAAAGCACCTGACCCATATGGCTCAATTGTTTGGAGCGTCGTCCCATATACCAGAAGGTGGGGGTTCGATTCCCGGTCAAGGGCATGTACCTGGGTTGCAAGTCCCATCCCCGGATGTGGATCTGGCCACACTAGGGACCGCACATGGTTGGAACCTTCCAGCATTTATCCTCCGTGACTGGTTATTTCACTGAGCGCCATGTCCTCGGGGTCCATCCATGTGGTAACGTGTCAGCATGTCCCTCCTTTTCACCGCTTGCGTCATGTTCCGTTGTGTGGGTAGACTACATTGCTCACCCGTCACCTGTCGACGGACACCTGGCTGCTCCCACACGTTGACTATTGCAAGTGGTGCTGCTGTGGCCATGAGTGGACACATATCCGGTGGCTTTAAAATTTCTCTAAGATCATCATGGGGCCATCCCTTCCAAACCAGAGTGTGTGCAGCCAGATGGTCCCCTGACACCCCTCGCCTAGGACCCGGCCCCCCCACCTGGGGGGTAGGGATGGGGGACTGTCCCAGGAGGAGATGCCAACCTGGGGCTTCTTATACCATCCTCTCGGAGGCCATTAGGGGGTGACCTGTCCCGCCCACCCCCACTGGGCAGCTGTTCCAGCCACACCCGACTCCCATGAGGAGGCCTGGCCCCTCCAGCTCCGACTGCCCTGATTCCGGGGGGAGGTCTCTCTCCAGCACGAGGGGAGGGCACCGCATCCCACAGTGTGCACTTGAGGGGGACTGAGTCATTTACTGATAAATTCCAAAGCACCTGACCCATATGGCTCAATTGGTAGGAGCGTCGTCCCATATACCAGAAGGTGGGGGTTCGATTCCCGATCAAGGGCATGTACCTGGGTTGCAAGTCCCATCCCCGGTCAGGGCATGTGCAGGAGGCACCCAATCAATGTTTCTCTCTCTCTTCCTTCCTCTCTCTAAACATCAGTCAAAAGCAGCACCTCCTCTTCCTCCCTCCCAATAATGATGATAGTAACAAAAACAATAATGGCCTCGATTGAACGTATGCCTGCCTTGTGCAACCCTGGGAGGCAGCTGGCATTGCAACCGCTTTACAGACAAGGAGCCGGGGATCAGAGAAGAGGCGCCCCCGGCCCAGTCTCGTGCAGTGAGAGCTGAGGGGGCCTGGCAGGTCCTGAGCTGTGTCCCCGACACTTCGCTGCTGCCTTCCGCTCTAGGCGTGGTCTCCATGTTCAGCCGCCCGCACCGCGGCCTCAGGAGCGGCTCCAAACCTGGGTCCCTGGCCCCCCCTGGGCCCCACTGCAGGGGATCTCAGAGCTGCAGGGGCCAGGGTCTACGTTCACCAGCCCCAGAGATCCCGATGCAGCCAGACAGCAGGCACTGGGGAAGCCTTCTGGTTTCCATGGTATCAGCCCCAAATCCCACCAAAGGGGTGAGCATTCAGGTGGAGACATTGCCGTTCCGCAGGAGCCTAGGAGCCCCACTGGGGAAGGGCCTCTGCGGGGCAGGCCCCGGGTCCCCCTTCCCCGTGGTCCCGCACACCACACCGCGTTTACCTTAGCTATTCAGGCTCCCTCCGTTTCAGCACAAACGTGCAGTTCCTACCAGAAGTGTGTGCAGGCGGGGGGGGGGGGGGGGGGGGGGGGGGGGGGGGGTCAAAGACCAACATTTTCTATGTGTGTCCCAGTCTCTCCTCAAAGACGAGGCCCCCATGCCACGAGAGACATTTCTCCTGCCCTCTGGCTCGCACTTTTGAAGGCGTAAATGATTGGCTTCCTATTTTTTATTAATCAGAGACACACCACAGCCAGCCAGGCCTCTGGTCTGGGGACGAGGCCACACGAGATGCCGTCCTCACACAGAGCACAGACCCGCTGCTCCAATGGGGCTCCGAGGATTCATTCCCGATGGGCTCTCTGCCCAGAAGGCCAGGGGCCCGCGGTGCCAGGTAGGGCGTTCAGGTCCGGGCAGAGGGGATGGAGAACAGGCTGAGAGCAACCTGGCAAGGTCCCCACGGAAGCAGAGCCCAGATGCTCTCAACACTGAGGCCCGGGCCTCCGCCCCTCCCTTCAGACGTGACCGGAGTCCGGGAGCATGTCCCCTGGGCCTGCGGGGCCATCAGGGCCAGAGGAGGGAACGCCAGAGCCGTGACCCTACCAGGGCTCGTTTTCACCAGCAGAGCTCCAAACAATCCGCCGCTCCCGCCCACAGGCAACCTCCTGGGCCTGAGGACCCCCAACATCTGGCCGAGTCCTTCCTGTTTCTGCCACATCTGGGAGGGGGAGGGTGTGAAAATGACCCTCCCCCACTTTCCAGGGCTGGTCCCTGACAGTTAAAGAGTCTGGGGGGGAAAGGGCTGCTCTGGGATCTCACACAGAAGCTCACTGGGAAGACATTCGCTGCATCTCAATTTCCCTCCCAGTAGCCAGGGTCCTGTGCCTTCCCCCACCGCCACTTCCTGCCTGACTCCGGGGACAGCCCCTGCCCCCAGGGAGCAGCCAGGACCTGAAAAGAGGGTCCCTGGGCTCTGCTACTGACCCCTGGTCAAGCTCGGGCCAACCATCCTGCCTGAGAAACCATCACCCATTCATTCCAGATCCAATGGACTGTGGTCCCAGGTCATTCAGATGCTGGGACTGGGCTCACCAGCTCTCTCACATGCGCCCTCCCCGCTTGCTCTCTGCCCTCCAGCCTCCCCCCTTTGGCTTCTCCAAAAGCCCCAACTCCCCTCTGGCCCCAGAGCCCTCCCTTGTGCTGTTCCTCCGCAGGGGACCCCTTCCCTTGCTCCTGACCTGGCCATCCCAGGCCCCATCTGCATGTCATGGTCCGGGACCTCATTCAGACCCCTGTGCCGCCCTCCCCTGGACTCGGTGGGGGTCATCTGATGTGCTATTAACGGTTGCATGTCTCACGCCCTCCCTGACTGTCACTGCTGTACCCCAAAGCCCCAAAGGGCCAGACACACAGCTGACAATCACTTATCGGAAGCGGGAAGGGTTTCAGTGAGATCTCGGGTTTTAAAGCAGGGATCAGACGCCCAGGGGGCTGACTTTTGTGAGGAGGGTGGGGGGGTCACCCTTAAGGGGCTCCCAGGAGAATGCTAAGGGGCTGTCCAGGGATCCCACCACCCTCCCCCCCCAACCGCAAGCCCCTCGGGCAACAAGCTGCCCAGCTGCTCTGCACACACCCAGCTGCAGCAGGGGGGCAGTTACCTAAACTACAACTCCCATCATGCTACACTCCGTGGCACCACCCCTCACAGCCTTCTGGGGATTGTAGTTCTCCTCACAGGTGTACGGCCTGAAGACTAGGGAGTCTGGGCTTCTCGAGGGGAAATCGGGAGCCTCCGCAGCCAGCTAGTGGGGAGGGCTGAGGGCGCTGGCTGCCTGCTGCCCGGCTCGGGCTCCTTTCGCTCCAGCAGCTGTCTCTCCAGCTCATTCTCCCTCATCATCACCACCATCACCACCATCATCACAACAGCGACTCTATTTGCTGAGCACCTACTCTGTGCCCGGCCCTGAACGAATCGCTGGGAGGACAGAGACGAGACAGACAGGGTCCCCGTCTTTGCTGACACACAGTCCGGGCAGGGAGACAGGCCTGGGACCTGTAATTACTTGCGCCGGGTCCAAAGCGGGCAGCCTGCAGCTCATAGCAGCAGCGAGAGGGAAGGTGATGGTGACGGTTTTCTGAGCCACAGACAGACACACACAGAGAGCAGACAACGGGCTGGAATCTTTGAAATTCAAAGGGTGAATGTGATGGGTGCGATGGGGAAATCCGGAGCCATCCTGCCAACTCCCTCATTCTCTTCGAGAAATTAGCCCCAGGGAGAGAGGGGCCTGGCCCTAAGTCACCCCGCAAGTCAGGAGAAGCGGGTCCAAGGAGGCAGCCCCCCATGGTAAACCCCCCAAGGACAGGGCCTGGGCCTGTGTATCTTCTAGAGGCCTCTCCACCACACACACACACACACACACACACACCCCTACACACACACACACACACCCTCACACACACACACACACACACACCCTCACACACACACACACCTACACACACACACACACCCTCACACACACACACACACACACCTACACACACACAGACACACACACCTACACACACACCCTCACACACACACACACACACCTACACACACACACACACCCCCTCACACACACACACACACCCTCACACACACACACCTACACACACACACACACACACACCTACACACACACACACCCCCTCACACACACCCTCACCGAGCCTCGCACACGGTGGGGGGGGGGAGGGTGTGAGGAAGAGCTCCAGGGGCATCGGCACCCAATGGTGTCCCCCCCTCGATGTGGCAGGGCCAGCCCCTCCCGTCAGGCTCTCACCTTCCGAGCCTGTTTCCCCATCAAGGGAAGGACACCCACCACGCGGGGTAGTTTCAGCAGAGAAACCGAAGTGATTGCTCTGAGCCCGGTGCCTACAGCAGGAGGGCCAGTGTGAGCACTTTCCTTCCTGGGCCCAGGGCGAGGCTGTGGGCCAGCCAGGAGCCCCCCGGGCCACCGGCCACCACCGAGCACCCGCGGGCACAGCTGCAGGGAGGGAGGGACGGGAAGGAGAGAGGTAGGCGGGGTCCCAGGCAGGGCAGCCTGCAGTCTAATCGAAGGGGCTAGAGGGAAGGTGATGGTGACGACTTTCTGAGCCAAAGCCCGTCTCTGAGGAGTTAGAGTTTAGTCGGAGCCCCCGGGGGCTCCCCAGCCAGCGCCCACGGAGAACGTGCGTCCCCTCGGAGAGCATCACGGGGCTCAGCTCAAACAGCAGCACTCAGCACACATCTGGCCACGGCGCTCCGAGACGCTGTCCCTGGCCCCCTGGAGACTCAGGTGGGGTCCACGCCCCTCAGCCTTTCCCGGCCACCCCTTGGCCTTCTGCCCAGAATTCACCAAACCTCCCCGCCTGGGGGCCTTGGCAGGCCTTTGGCCAAAGCTATGGATTGGCATCCCCAAAGGCATCCCAGTCCCTTCTGCCTTTCCCTCCTCTACTGCAGACACAAGCCAAGTTTTAAAGCTTGACTTTCCCAGCCTTCCTTGTAGTCTGAGGTGGCCACGGAGCCCAGGGCCAGCCACGGAGACAGAGCACAAGTCCCTGGGGAGCAGCTCCTGTTCTGAATGAAGACGAGTCAGCCTAGGCCGGCAGCTCGGTTACTTAGAGCATCGTCCCAATACGCCAGGGTGTGGGTTCAATCCCCAGTCGGGGTCTCTCTCTCTCTCTCTCTCTCTCTCTCTCTCTCTCTCTGACAACAGTGAAAAGCAAGATAGAAACAGCCAGGGTGCACGTGTCACTTACAAGCTACTGTGTGGACTTGTGGCTACTCACCCAGCCTCACTGTTGTCTGAGCCAAACCCCCGTCTGCACAGCCACGGCAGTAGCGCTCCTTTCTCTGCAGTGAACACGATGTGATGACACACGATGAGTGGCTGCTGCTGAGCTCACATCTGTCTGCCCGCCTTGGGGCTCACTGCGCTCCAGCCGCTGCACTGGCCTCCTTGGGATCTCGGACCCAGCGGAGCTCATTGCTGCCCCAGGGCCTTTGCACTGCCCACATCTACAGGTGGCTGGCTCCTCCCATCCTCAGGTCTCAGCTCAACTGCCACCTCCTCCAAGAGGCCCTCCGTGCCCACCGCACAACCTGAGGGAGCCGCCCAGGCGCCTCTAGCACTGGCCCTGCTCATTTCACCATGTTCCTCTTGCTCTCTGATACTTCACGTGTTTCTTCATTTGCTTACTAGACAGAACGTGAGCTTCCCGTGCGAGGGTCGGGATCCTCGCTCCCGTTACTCGCCTCTATCCCCAGTGAGAGGCGCATAGTAGACACTCACTCACGCATGGTGTGTTGAATTAGCTAATTAATGTGTTAATTAACGCTGCTCCCCTGCCTGACGTGCTCTCTCCCTCTTGGCTTGGGAACGGGAAATCCCACCCTTTCTCCCAGCCGCCCCTCCCGGAAAGCCTTCCTGGTACCACGGGGCAGGGGCCGGGACAGGGCTCGCTCCTGGGCCCATGACATCCGCCCAGCGTCCTCCTCCTCTGCCTGTCACTCTCATCGTTGCAGGGGAGCGGACACCGTCATCTGTTCGATGTCATTCCCCTCCAGGAACTGCCTCCCTCGCTCCCTGTTCCCAGCCAGTGCCTGGCACAGCCAGACATGCTTGCTGAACGAATGATGGAAGGAAGGAATGAGTGAGCTGCTTGCTGACCCTGTGCGAGGCAGGGGCAGGGGCCGCTCTGATGTCTTAGTTCACTGTCCCAGCCTAGATCTGCGTCCCCAGGGCAGGGACCACCCAGGCCCCGTCCTCCCCGCCCCTGCGACAAGGAAAACAAAATCAAAGCTGCGAGTCGGGTTCAGATGTGCTTTGCGCTGAACAAAGGGGCAGCTGCCGCTTCTGCCCAGACAGGCGCCGGCATCAGCAACGCTGAGCGAAGCCAGCCTGGCTGCACAGCCAAGGGGCTCGGGGCTGTTTCTCGGCAAGAGTGTGCCCTTCCCGGCTCCCCAGCCTCCGTCCTCTCCCCCAAATAGCAGCGCACGCCCCCAGCCTCGCGCGGAATGCGTCGTCTCCCATGCACTTTATAAACACTGGCTCGTTAGCAGAGCAGCCCCTTGACACCCGAGGCTGCTCCCTGGGTGCCTTCTGAGTCATGCGCCAGAGTTCACCGACGAAAACAAGTTTTTCCCATAGAGCGACGGGCTCCACAGCCAAGATCACTGCGTCTCCTCTCCAGAAGGAAGGAAGGAGGAAGGAGGAACGCCGCCTCCAGCCAGCACCAGCCGAGCCGGGCGGCTGTCAGCCCCAAGGACAGGGGAGCCGGGGTGCCAGGCTCAGGGAGGTGCCACCAGGTGCGTCTGTCCCTGCCTGGGGCCTGAGCCCTCCATGGGGCGTGGTTGCAGGAGAGTGGCCCCCAGCAGCCTGGCACCTCTTCCTGCACCCCCTGCCTCCCTCCTGACCCCCTGCCTTACCACCCCCGGAATTCCCCACCACCACCATCCTACCCCACACAGCCACAGCCCAGGACCCAGGGGCCGCTCCCTCCGGATAGAGGAGAGGTGGTGCCGGCCGCCTGGGGCAGGGGGACCGGCTGACCTGCCACTTACAGCTCGGGGACCTGGGAAGCGACGGGACGGGTGCCGGCCTGTAGGACGGGGCCATGTTGGCACCGCCTCCTCGGGTGGGCTGTGGCCTCTGTGAGATGCTGTGTGGGAAGCTCCTGGCACCTGGGAGTTGGCATCGTTCTCAGCAAAAGGGGCAGCTGCCAGCGCCTCTGGCTTCTGACGAGAAGGTGGGGCAGAGGCCTCCATGTAGGGACCGTGGTCCCTGTACCACTGAAGCGCCCCTCCCCCACCCCAAGGAAGGGCCGGCAGCCTGCTCCCTGAGGGAGGGCCTGGGCGGGGCCGCCCCGCCTGCACCCCCCACAGCAGCGCATCCACAGAAGAGGCATTTCGTAAAGGCCCGGACTGAGCGCCCAGAGAACCCCACGTGAACCACCGCAGCAGCCAGCCTGGCTCGGGGCACAGACCCCGGAAACGCTGCTCCCTAGAAACGCCCCCCTTTGTCCCAACAAATATCGATGGAGCCTCTACTGTGCGCCAGGCACCGCGCCAGGCACAGGACACCACCTCCAAGGAGGCACGAGAGGGCTGGGTCCCTCCAGGACACATGCCAGCTGCTTCCTGCTCCGTTCCACAGGGAAAAGGCCCGCGTCTCTGTGGCCCCCCAATGCGGCCCCTCGAGGACAGAGACCACCTGGATGTCCCTGTCACCCTGTCGTCCTTCCTAAGAGAACCTCGGTTTTGTTCAAATGGGCAAATAGGCCGAGATAAAAACAGGCACCTCCCAGACTCCTTTGCAGCTAGCGGGGCTGCTAGACCCCCTTTTGGCCGGTGAGATGGAACGAGGGGTCTCCTGCTGGGAATGAATGTCTAGGCCAGTGACGGCGAACCTTTTGAGCTCGGCGTGTCAGCATTTTGAAAAACCCTAACTTAACTCTGGTGCCGTGTCACATATAGAAATTTTTTGATATTTGTAACCATAGTAAAACAAAGACATATATTTTTGATATTTATTTTAGATATTTAAATGCCATTTAACAAAGAAAAATCAACCAAAAAAATGAGTTCGCGTGTCACCTCTGACACGCATGTCATAGGTTCGCCATCACTGGTCTAGGGAATCAGCTGTTTCCCTGGATAAAGAGAGGACATGGGCCTTTACTTCCCCCCAGTCTTCACACCCGTCTCCCTCCCTGGAACGCTGTTACGACGCCTGGGGGCAGAGCAGCCACTGGGAGCCACGAGGATGCGAGCCGCGTGCGAGGGAGAGTGGAGGCGGAAGCCAGAAGGGCCTCCCGGAGGCCGCGGCTCCCCTGCTGCTGCAGGGCTGTCTGTTCCGTGCTTAGGCCACGGCGGTTGTGACTCATCACCAGGCCGCCAGAGAGGCCGTCACGGTTCCCAGAACAGAGCCACTGCTTAGCAAACATGAGTCAGGGACAGAGTGAACGGACGACGAGGCCGACCAGGCCTCTGAGGGGCCGACAGCCCTGGGACTGCAGCACTGGACGCTCACACTTGATCCCAAAAGAAAATGCTAGAGAATCCGTCAGAGGAGGAGCCCTGGGTCCCAGCCAGCCCTCGCAGGACCTCGCTGCGGAGCCCCGAGCAGGGTCCTGGCCCCTCTGGCCTGTTTTCCCATCTGAAAGCTGGTCTGGGAGCCGGTGGTCGTTGGGTGGGTCTGCGAGGGGAGCAGCCAGATGCCTGGGCAGCGGCCCCATGACTCTCCTTTCTTTCTGGTGGGGGAAGAAGGGGCTCTTCTCACCTTCACATCCAAATCCCACGGACGGGACCACCAAGCACGAAGCTGCGGGCTGGTGGTGATCCGGGAGGGGCCGGCCTCGAGGACCTCACGCCTGCGCCCAGCGCCGTGTCCTCTCAGAACCTTCACACCCCGAGCTGGGTTGTTCTGATCCCTGTTGAACAAACGAGGGACTGAAGTTAAGGTTACACAGCTCGGCCTAAGTTACAGGGTGAGCACGAGGCAGGGAGGGCCAGGCCTAGATGGCCGCGGGACGAAGCCGGCATGACCGCAGTCCCCGGTGACGGGGGTCCTACCAGAGGTGACGTCATTTTGCCCGAGGTCCCAGGAGAAAATTCCACAGGCCGGACCCCGGGTCTTTCTGCCTCCACAGCAGGTGCCCCTGAGCACTGCAGCCCCTCCCAGGAGGAGCTGGCCGTGGATGGGGGAGGAGAACAGGACAGACATGCCCCCATCTGGAAAATGGGGGCATAAAAGTCCCACTCCCGTAGCACAGCGGTGATGATGGCGAGAGTGTAAGATGCGGGAGGAGCCAAGCAAATAAATGGTGGTGCCACACGCTGGGCCAGTGACCAGACACAGCAACGGGGCAATGGCCCTGACCTCCCCACAGGCCAGGAAATGGCCCAGAGGCTGTGCGAGAAGCTGGAGGGTCACTTCGTTTGTGAAAAGTTCGTAGTATAATCGTCGTTCAGTGTCTCCCGGGTCATTTTAATGCAAATGTTATCAGAAACGGGGCAGCCTGGTGCAGGAATGAGAAGAGGGGAAATCAGAAAAGTGAATAAACCAACAGTCAGCCTCCTCCCCCTCAAACACACCCCGTGGGAGTCAAATATTAATGAACCGCTCCTTCCACGCGGACCCCCAGTCTGCAGGATCCACTCCTATTTGTTATAACAAACGCTTAGGAGCCAATAGCAAAGCCCATCTCTTCAGAAGAGCCCCAAGTCACCAACAGAACAGACACCAGGCTGGCTGGACCCTGGGGAGTTTTAAAAAAAACAACACCCGCCCTAACCGGTTTGGCTCAGTGGATAGAGCGTCGGCCTGCGGACTGAAAGGTCCCAGGTTCGATTCCCATCAGGGGCATGTACCTGGGTTGCGGGCACATCCCCAGTGGGGGGCGTGCAAGAGGCAGCTGAATTGATGTTTCTAACTCTCTATCCCTCTCCCTTCCTCTCTGTAGAAGATCAATAAAATATATTTAAAAAAACAAAAAAAACAAAAAAAAAACAACACCCTAATTTTCAGTTATTTGTCTATGATACCAAGGAGCAGAGGTGGGGGGTGGGGGGGTGGGGGGGTGGTGAGGGATTAATTTTACCTGGATTGCAAGTATCTGGAGCTGTCAGAAACTTGCACTCTTGCAAATAATAATTCCACAATTAAATAATATGGTATTCAGGCACAAAGACAATTTAACTAATTCTAAAGTAAAACACATTCTCAACACAGTGAAATAAAAATTTTAGATGAGTAGCTAGAGGTTCTTTCTAATCTAACTTGGTGAAAATTTTTTAAACTTTCAAATAATTCCAAGATGAAGAGGAAATTACATACTACTTAGACATTTCATAGTATTTGGATGTTAAGATGAGAGCATTGGATACTAAAACTCAGAAGATGCTGCCAAAGCAGTACTCAGAGGAAAATTCATATCCACAGACATACTAAAAGATATTACATTCCTAAGAAAGAGATCCTTTTAACAGAAAGTTGGCTTACTCATCAAACAGCCTTCAATAAGGGGAGAAACTTTTGTCTAATTGTTTTGCCAAATTTCCTTAAAGTTCCTACACAGAAGATTGCTAATACATGGCATTCTTTTCTTTAAAATAATATATTTTTATTGATTTCAGAGAGGAAGGGAGAGGGAGAGAAAGATAGAAACATCAATGATGAGAGAGAATCACGGATCGGCTGCCTCCTGCACGCCCCCTACTAGGGATCAAGCCCACAACCTGGGCATGTGCCCTTGACTGGAATCGAACCTGGGACCCTTCAGTCCACAGGCCAACGCTCTATCCTCTGAGCAAAACCAGCTAGGGCACATGGTTTTCTTTTCAAAACCTCTCCATCTCTTGCCCTGGCTGGTGTGTCTCAGTGAAGAGAGCATTGGGTCGTGGGTTTGATTCCTAGTCAAGAGCACATACCTGGGTTGCAGGTTCAATCCTTGGCCCCGACTGGGGCGTGTGCAGGAGGCAACCAATGGATATGTCTCTCATCTCTCGCGCTCTCTCTCTCCTCCTCCTCCATCACTTCCACTCTCTCTAAAAATCATTGGGAAAAATATCCTCTGGTGAGGATTAACAACAACAAAAAACACTTCTCCATCTCCAAACTTGAGATGTATGGGGATGAAATTCCAGTAGTAGCAGAGATGTGTTGATATCTATAATAATAAAGGCATAATATGCAAATCAACCAAACAGCAGAATAGCAGAACGACCTTCTGGATGACCTTCCAGACAAAGCCAGGGCTGTGAGGGCTGTCGCAGCCACTGGGGCTACTGCCTCGGCCCGAGGCAGCCGGAGCTGCATGAATTCCATGCATCAGGCCTCTAGTAGACTATGTTTACGATCTCCATCAGACAGATAAAGAAAGATAGAGAAAATCCGTAATGCCTACGGAGAACCCTCACTCCCTGTACTGTTCGCACTACTGGCTACCTTTACCTGAAGCCTTCCGATAAGCACTAGATAGGGAATATAACAAGGCTAAAATTACTGACACCCATTAGCTATGTGACTTCAATCAAGTCACTGAACGTTTCTGTAGTCGTCAGCATTTGCCATAATAACGCTGCATAACAAACAACCTCAAACTCTCAGAGACTTCCTATGCAAATATTTCTCCTCACACTCATTGCTCTGTAGGTTGACTGCAATTGCCTGGCCTCGGCTGGACTCAACTAGCTAGTTCTGTTTTAGGCTGTGGGTCAGTTGAACTTGGCTCCAGGCTGTAGCTTGGCTTCAATCTGCCCCATATGACTCCACATTTCTTTTGGATCAGAAGTTAAATAGGATGTATTTTGTCACGACAGATCACAAATATGCAAGACAGAGAGCAGAAACACGTGATGATATCTCCTAAGGCCTCCTCTGAAGAGGCATGCTATCTCTCCTCCCCGCAGTCCATTGGCCAAAGCAAGTCATGTGGCCAAGCCAAAGCAGTGGGGCAGAAAAGTCTCTTCTGCCCCAAGAAGAAGGGAGGGTGAACAATTGCTGAACAATAATCCAATCTAGCCTACTTTCTGAGCCTCAGTTTTCTTGTCTGTAAAATGGGGTTGATGAAGGTCCTCTCTCATAGGAACAAACGTCGAGCTTTGCTCTAACCAGCGGTTCTCAACCTGTGGGTCGCGACCCCTGAAAATACATCCTGCATATCAGATATTTACATGACAATTCATAACAGCAGCAAAATTACAGTTATGAAGTAGCAACAAAAATAATTTTATGGTTGGGGGTCACCACAACATGAGGAACTGTATTAAAGGGTCGCGGCATCAGGAAGGTTGAGAACCACTGCACCTGACTGTACCTGAGCCTTGTGCCGGTTGGCTTTGGACTTGGGTTATGTCCCACCCCTGCCAGCTCTGCCACTTTCTGATGCAGGTAAGCTCTACGCACCTCAGTTTCCTCCTCTGGGCTGATGACTACATCACAGGTGGGTGTCTGCACAGAGGGGTGGAGGGACAGTTCTGAGCTTGGCTCTGAAGTAGGACAGCACCAGGCCCGGACCCTAGTGCCTCCAGTGAGCCACGAGAAAAGCTCTGGTCTCTTTGTCTGTAAATTGGGGGTTACACAAGGTGCCTGATGGGGCGCACAAACACCTGTGCTGCGGACCACCAAGCACAGCGCCTAGGACATACTCATTCTCAACAAAGAGTGTTTCCCTTCTCTTCTCTTCGACTCTAAACATACGTCATCGTCACGGGGACAGAACTAGTCGCTGATGTAGGATGACGGAATATATTGCATTATGTGCCTTATAAACGTTAATGAACTAATGAGTAAAATACCAGACTGTCAAATCCAAGATGTTATCAATGGCAAACACATCCCATTTCAGAGATGTTAGGTATCGGGGAAGTGGGTGCTTAGAACAGATTGAATCCAATGTGTGGTATTACGGGTGGAAAATTAAGACATGGTTTCATAGAATTAAATGGTGTCTGACTTCACTACCTTGGGATAGCCTTGTCTCCCTGAGTTTATCACATGCCATAATAGATACTCAACAGGTATCTATTGATATCTATTGAAAGAATGACCCAATATATCCTCCACTCATCAAAGGATCAATGAATGAGTCAACAATGAGTGGTACTTGTTGATTTAAAAACTGTGTTCACCACTAAGGTTAAAACTTTTGTTTCTTTTCGAGAGGGACTTCCCTGCTAGACTGATGTTAAAATATACTTTTGCAGGCATCTGATACATGCAAAGCTAATACAGTTGTTCATCTAAATCCTTTCCCAAAATGTGTGTTCACTGAACAGACAGCACTTGGGCACCTATTATCTGCTAGGGACAAATAAGCTGTCAAGCACAGAGACGTATGGCCCTGCCCACAGGGAGTTTAGTGTAGAGGGGAGACAGGCAGACGTGTAAATAAATAAATAAATAAATATTTTCTTGGTAGCCATGCAGTGAGAAGCCTTCCCCACGCCACAGCCAGCTAAGAGCATTTTAGTCTACTTTTGTGATCTGAGAATGGATCATAGCCCCCCCTCCCCCTCACCCCCACCCCCCACCTTTGCTATCTTCAAGGCCTTTGTGTCAGTGGCAGTGCTGTATATTCACTGAACCTAGCTTTTTGCCTGCTGAGTGCACCCGAGGACTACATTTCCCAGCCTCCCTTGCAGCTAGGTGTTGTCACGTGGCTCCAGTCTGGCCAATGGAAAGGAGGAATGCTGATTCAGACTTCACCATAAAACATCCTGGGGCATCATCCACATACTCATTCTACCTCCCACACCTGCAAGGCTGGAAGCAAAGAAACATCTAGGAAGGTGGAACCAACAATGAGAGGAGCCTGGAGGAAAGCTGATTAACCCATACTGCACTGCAGCGTGAAAAAAAAGAACCTCTTATTGGATCAAGTCCCTAAGAGTCAGGAGTTACTTGTTACTGCAACAGAGCATAGTCCACCTCACACAGCCATTTCTAAAGGTCACTCCCATTTTCTTATGAATGAGACTAAAGATGTCCTCACTGCCAAGGAGGAAAACCAAGCTCTGGGCAGAGACCCTGCCACAAGGAAGGATGAAACCGCCACAGAGGGGAGAGGAGACTGGGGCTGGGGCCATGGCTGCGGGCTAACCCATCCTCCCGACCCTGAGCGCTAACAGCCAGGGAGAGCCGGCTGGAAAGGTGGCCCAGAACAGAACCCAGGGTTCTCGGGTTCACAGGGACGGGAGTTCACAGGCCTCGGCTCTCCGAGGCCTGGAGGCCACCTTCTTCCTCCTGCCACCCATCTGCCTCCCCGGGTGTCGGAGATAAAAGAGCAGCTCTGGAGGCAAGGCAGTCTAGATTGCAGTCACCTCACCGCTCCGGGCCTCAGCCTCCTTGCCTGTAAAATGGGCGTGATAATAACAGTACCGCAGTCATAGTTCTATCATGAAGATTCAACAAGGTGATCCATATAAAGAACTCAGTGCTGCCCAGCCGGCGTGGCTCAGTGGTTAAGCGGCAACCTTATGAACCAGGAGGTCAGGGTTCGATTCCCGGTCAGGGCACATGCCCGGGTTGCGGGCTGGATCCCCAGTGTGGGGCTTGCAGGAGGCAGCCAGTCGATGATTCTCTCTCATCATGGATGTTTCTATCTCTCTCTCCCTCTCCCTTCCTCTCTCAAATCAGTAAAAATGTTTTTTCTAAAAAAAACACTTAGTGGCTAGTCCGCAATAAGTGCTCAATAAACAGACTGAGAGAAGGGCGGGCACTGGGAGCCCCCAGGAAGGACACGAGGCACAGACCCGTCTTGCTACATCCTGGGGTCAGTTCTGGAGAAAGGCTCTCCTCCCCGGCTCAGGAGATAAACTGAGGACAGGCAGTGCTCACTGGGCTGTCTCCAGCCCCCTCTCTCTTCTCACATACACTTGAGAAACGATCTTTTAAAAGTGCTCTCAAAACAGAAGCAAAAACTCTGCTTCGTTCCATGGAAGCAGCATTAAAAATTCACCAGTTGGCCCCGGCCTGTGTTCTAAGTGGTTTGAGCATCGCCCCACGCACCTAAGGGTCCCAGGTTCGATTGCCAGTCAGGGGCACATACCTGGGTTGAGGGTTTGGTCCCCGCACCCGATCGGGGCATGTGCGCACACAACCAGTCAACGTGTCTCTCTCACGTTGATGTTTCTCTCTCTCCCCCTCCTTCCCTTCCTTCCACTGTCTCTGAAAAGCAATGAAAAAAAATATATCCTCAGGTGAGGATTAACCAGAAAAAAATTCACTGGTTGTGGGAAGCGCGAGGGACAAGGAGTGTGGCCTGAGCTCAGAGCCGATCGCTGGAGAGTTTGGGTCCAGCGACGCAGGGATGGTCTTCCCTCTGCCCCAGCCCCGTCTCCTTCCTTCCTCGCCTCCTTGCCCTCCTGTTTGCTTATCTGCTCACTTATTTCTGTTTGTTTCACCGGCCAGCGGCCAGGAGATGCGGGACCCCAGAACTTCTCTTCTCTGGGCCTCAGTTTCCTTACCTGTAACATGGGGGTTCTACTCCCGCCCACCAGTTAGATCGTTTGGAGCATTAATGAAGAAATCCGTGTGAAACGTAATTCTGTGGCTGGCACAATGGCCTGTGGTTTCAGTCACTGAGTGGGGAGGTGGGGGAGGCGGGCGCGCACGCACCAGCTACCACCACTCAAATGGAAAAAGATTCCAAGATCCAGCTCCTAAGATCCCAGGAGCGTCTCCTGAGAAAGCTGAGCCCAGGGTGGGGACAAAGGTCGGCACTGAGTGAGCTATAAAAACAGCTCCCAGCCAGGAACCTCGGAGCTGCGCCCACCCCCGCCCACACCCCCACCGGGGGCCAGCGGGGGGATTAACTCTGGCCTGACCAGCTCGCTCAGCTCCTGGAAGGATTTTGAGAAAGGAGACAAGAGGGAGGGGGCGAGTTTCCCATTTCATTCCATACTAATCCCCTCCACTCTTCACATCGCTCTCAAGTCATATGATGCTCACAGTGCCTCCTGGAAGGTGTCAAACGAGGAAACCGAGGCCCAAGAGAGGTGATGCCTGTCACCCAGGGGAACAGGCCCATCGGGCGAGGACCTGTGTCCCCGCTCTGCCTGCTGGACCACCCGGACGTCCCAGGTGACACACCAGTCCTCATCCCAGGGCAGCTGTCCAGCAGGTCTGCCACAAAGGCTCCCAGCTGAGTCCTTGGCAGACATCACTAATCGATCGGGACCTAGGCCAAATCCCTTCCAACCCTGGGCTCCAGGCAGACACGACCAATCAATCAGAATTGGCCTGGGAGATTCAAAGGATTCTCAGCCTCCAGCAGTGCGAGCTGCCTGTCCTCCCCAGGGCTTAGCTCAGCTCCTGCACATGGGCCAGCATTCAGTCCACGGTGACGGTGACGGAGTGCGTGAGGGGACGCCAGCCCGTGCCGGGGCGAGGGCAGAGGCCCCAGCTGAGAGATCACGTCTGCCCTCCTGGCACATTCCGTCCCTGAGGTCTCCATCCCTCTCCTGCTGCAGGGTGCTCCAACCTCCCCAGAGCCCTGGGGTGGCAGTCACTTCCTTTTTTTTTCTTCTTCTTTTTTTTTTTTTTTTTTCAGAGAGGAAGGCAGAGGGGGAGAGAGATAGAAACATCAGTGATGGGAATCATTGAACGGCTGCCTCCTGCACACCCCCTACTGGAGATTGAGCCCCAAACCCGGCATGTGCCCTTAACCAGAATCGAACCTGGGACCCTTCAGTCCGCAGGCCGATGCTCCATCCACTGAGCCACACCGGCCAGGGCTGGAGTCACTTCTGCTCCTGCCATGTGGCCCAGGCAGTCACTGGAGCTCGCTGTGCCTCAGGTGCTTCGTCCCTAAAATGGGAATTACAAGCTAATGTGCCTCAGAGGTTGGCGGAGGACTCAGGAGCCCACAGAGGCATTTGGCCCAGCAGCGTGCACAGAGCAAGAGCTCCAAAAGGCCAAGCGGCTCGCAATCTTGCTCACGGCACGTAAGGAACTCGGACCCGGGGCCATGAGACCTGTCCTGGCCCTGGGCCCGCTGCCGGGACAGGCTGGGCGAGCAGACACTGGTGGCTCATTAAGCTCCACCTGGGACGACGAGGGCGCAGGTTGTGGGGCAGGAGGTGGGGCTGCCAGGCTCCAGGACCCCAGCAGAGCTCCCCAGTGCCCACCAGCCACAGTGCAGGGCTGCCGGATACCCAAGCACCTCGGAGAGAACTCAACATGACCCTGCGGTCAGCCACGCCCACCGGCATCCTTTCACACCCCATCACCCCTCTGCCAAGGACCACGGTCCCAGGACTCGGTCCCCATGGAGCACCCCCAATCCAAACCACAGAGAGCTGGGCAGCCAGAGGCTGAACTGGGAGGCGGGCCACCTGGTTCCAGACCCAGCTCCAGGGACCAACATCCTCAGCCCATCTCTCCTCCTTTCAGGACCTCAGTTTACCCATCTGGAAGTCAGGGATGGGGGCAGCTTGACCTCTAGGGCACTTACAATTCTAACAGTGTCTTCTGCATACTGACTTTCCATTGCCTGATTTATTCCACAAATATTGAGTGCCTACTGTGTACCAGGCCCTGTGCTGGGCACCTTGCTCTTCTCTCTGCTGGGAGGCCCCTCCTCCTCCTTGGACCCCAAGTCTCAGCTTCCCAGGCCAGCTCTGGAGCCCTCCCCTGCCTTCCCCCAGCCCCTGCTCCTTCCTGTCACAGACTTATCACTGTGTCATCTGGTCTGTTGGTCTGCCTCCCTCTGAATGTGTCCTCCTGAGGGCAGGATCATGTCCTGCTTCTTCTCCCGTCTGCAGGGATTCCAGAGTAAGGTTCTGGAAACATCTCTTGGGCAAATGACCAAACAAATGCAAACGTGAATTCCAAATCTGTCCCCCAATCTCCTCCCCCTGGCACAGCACCCTTAGTTAAGCTTTTTGCCGCTGCCTTCTCTTCCCCAAACCAATCCCTGAGAGCCCAAGGAACCTTCCTAGCCAAGACTCCCTCCTCCAAGCGAGGTGCCCAAAAGGTGCCCACAAGGCATATGTGTCATTTTCGAAGAGTTAACGGCTCTGCTGACACCACCTGGGGTTTGTCCCAACAGACACTCATCAATACTTAGGCAGGAATTAACTTCCCCCGGGGAGCTCTGACTCAGTCCAGAGGTACTCTCCCAGCTCCAGGGGAAAGGTGAGCGCCCAGCCTTTCTCAGGTGCCCAGACAATACGGCCAGCCCTTCACCCCAAGAAGCCGTGTCTCACTCAGACCTGCTCCCCCTCCTCCCCACACAGGTGCACACGGACCTCAGCCACACACATGCACCCTGGCGGTGGCATCCTGCTCTGAGCCACTGTGCATTCAATCAGAGGCTCGCGTGCGACCCACCCATTCTGCAAACACTTGTGAATTCCTACTGTGTGCCCCCAGCCTCACCGCTCCCAGGGGCGCCATGGGCTCAGCTGTTCCGCGGCCTCCTTCAGCAAGTGTTTCTTACAACAGCTGCGGCGACTCCCCCTCCAGACCACCCCCAAAGGAGACCAAGGGGTTTTCTTAAGCTAGACAACTGCTCGGCCCTCCCCACTGGGCCACCTCTTGATTCTTGAGAAGGAGGGGAGACAAACAAGCAAGGGCCCCAGAAAGAAGGCCCAGAGAATGGGGCCCTGCCCACGGGTGACCCAGTGTCAGCTGACCCCAGGGAGGGGAGGAGCCTTCGCAGAGCTCAAACTCACCTGGGGACAGAAGCGAAGCTGGTGGCCTGGGAAGGGGCAGAGGAGCTACCCAGGGAGCCAGGGCCTGCCTCCCCTGCCCCCAGCCCACGGCTAGAGAATCCACGTCCATCCCTGGCCTGATTCCCCAGCCAGGTCCCCAGGGGTACAAGGTGTAGCCCTAAGGATGGCTGTGAATGATGAGCGGAGGCTGGGACAGATAGTGGCTTCTTCTGGACTCCTTCCTGCAGGCCCTGGTCTCAGAGCAGCTGGCAGGAAAGTAGTGGGGCGTCAATCAAATCAAGGTCATGTTCACCATGAGCTGAGCCCTGAGAACTGAACTCGGATTCACCGACGGCAGAAACAAGTGGCTGATTTGAGGAACCTAGAGTTCAAACCCTGTCTCCTCCCCTTCTTGGCTGTGTCACCTTGAGCAAGACACATAAGCTCTAAGTTTGCCCCGCAATAAGTCTGGGCAAGGACAGAATGAAGACCACAGTCAGCACTGATAATACGTTCAAGATTGTCATGATTGAGTGTCGACCTATGAACCAGGAGGTCACGGTTCGATTCCCGGTCAGGGCACATGCCCAGGTTGTGGGCACATCCCCAGTTGGGGGCGTGCAGTAGGCAGTGAATCAATGATTCTCTCTCATCATTGACGTTTCTATCTCTCCCTCTCCATTCCCCTCTGAAATCAATAAAAATATTTAAATATATTTTTAATTGATTTTTTACAGAGAGGAAGGGAGAGGGAGAGAGAGTTAGAAACATTGATGAGAGAGAAACATCAGTCAGCTGCCTCCTGCACACCCCCTACTGGGGATGTGCCCGCAACCAAGGTACATGTCCTTGACCGGAATCGAACCCGGGACCCTTCAGTCCACAGGCTGATGCACTACCCACTGAGCATACCGACCAGGGCTCAATAAAAATATTTAAATAATAATAATAATAATAATACATTCATGGGCTCTTGTAATGAGCCAGACACCATGGATCCCAGACCTGCCTGTTGTATACAGAGTCCTCACAGCTGGAAAGCCAGCTAAGACCTCCTGCTTCCCTCCACGTGCCAGTGATGTCTCAAAAGTGAACTTCAGCCCTAGCGGGTTTGGCTCAGTGGATAGAGCATTAGCCTGTGGACTGAAGGGTCCCGGGTTTAATTTCGGCCAAGGGCACATGCCCAGGTTGCGGGCTGGATCCCCAGTAGGAGGCGTGCAGGAGGCAGCTGATCAATGATTCCCTCTCATCATTGATGTTTCTATCTCTCCCTCTCCATTCCCCTCTGAAATCAATAAAAATATATATATTTTTAAAAAGTGAACTTCAAAAACAAACACATGAAGCCTTTGTGTGTCTTTAACACAGGCTCTAGGGAAGTAAGTATATTTTTATTCCTACAAGTTCCAGGCCTGTGTCCCTGTCACCAGATCACCAACAGAATGGAATTAAGATGCCCTTTTTCTGTAGTCCCCTTAAAATAGCAATCCTGGAAAAAAGTCCATCTGGCTTCTCTGGGTGGAGGTAGGGCAGGGGCGCTGCTGGTCACAGGGGCTCGGGCCAGTTCGAGCTGGTCCATGGCAGCATGGGAAGGACACAGCACGGGGCCTGGAGCTGTGAGATGTGGGCAATTCCCTCATCTGTCAGCGCCCGGGTCCTCATCTGAAAAATGGAGCACATGCTCCCTAACTTTGATTAACCCTTGTTCCTGGCACTGAGTAGATGATGCAGAATTGTTCGAGGAAATAAATCTGGAGAATTCCGAAGGGAGCTCTGGCCAGGTGGCTCAGGAGGTTGGAGCATCCTCCCGTGCACCAAAAAAAGGTCTCGGATTAGAGTCCCGGTCAGGGCACATACCTAGGTTGCGGGTTCAATCCCCAGTCAGGGCAGGTATAGGAGGCAATCGATCAATGTTTCTCTCCCTCCCTTCCTCTCTCTCTCTCTAAAAAAAAATCAATAAAAACATATTCTTGGGTGAGGATTTGAAAAGAAGACTGAAGAGAGACCCAGACACGGCAGGATGGGCTGGCTGGGCCTCTTCTCTCGCGCCGAGGGACCAAGCTGGTGCTGAGGACAAGAGCCCCAGGAAAGAGGGGACGCGGAAGAAACCCCGAGGAGAGGGTGAAGCAGCAGGAAGCTGGCTCGGGCCCCCCTGCTCTCGGTCTATGGGAGGCCCTTTCTCCTTTAAAGGGCCAACTCAAGGACCCCTCCTCCAGCAAACCTCCTGACCATCCAAGGAGACCCCACCCCAGGCACCTTGGACCCCCCTCTCAGAGCAGCAACCCCCGGCCTTCCAGGCCCCCCAGTCTAGAGCGCCCCAGAGATCATAATCCTGTCCCCCTGTCCGATGTCTCAGTCCCCAGCTGGGAGGAGGGGGCCCAGGAATGGTTCAGGACAAGAAGGGAAAATGTCAACAAAAGCCAAGTTGTCAAGCTGCGGCCCTCGGTCCAGGCCTCCTGCCTGGAGCTCCCAGTCCTGGCCAGACCCCGCTCTGCCCCTGCCCAGCCGACCCACCCCCGGAGACTGGGTCCTGCTC
Source organism: Myotis yumanensis (assembly GCF_028538775.1). Lineage (NCBI taxonomy): Eukaryota > Metazoa > Chordata > Mammalia > Chiroptera > Vespertilionidae > Myotis > Myotis yumanensis. Next base: position 4,882,214 of record NW_027223763.1, read on the forward strand.
TGCAGGCAGCCACCGTGAGGGCGGCGGGCGTTCCTGGCCAGGGCCTGCCCCATCCCAGGAACACAATAAGGGCCCGATGGTCATGATTAGTGAGGAAGGAAAGGGGACAGCACCAGCTTAGGGCTCTCAGCCTCACTCTCACTCTCACACGGCTCTGGGCCTCAGCAGGTGGCAAGGCCCAGCCACTCAGCGGGCATGACTCAGAGGAGACCAAATTCACGAGGTTGTGTTTTTCCCGTCAGGCAGATGGGGAAACGGCCCTTCCCCGAGGATTCATTCCCTGCGGCTCCTCGGCCAAAAAAAGTCGAGGAGTCAGGCCCAACATTTGAGATGGTTGGGTACCTCCAAACCTTCCTCCCGCGAGGGCCCCCCAAGGTCAAGCCGGCGGCCCCCCTAGGCTCCTGCAAAGGCCTTGGCGCTCGCGGGTCACCCGGGGTTGACAGGGTGAGAAAATAAGTGCGGTTTGGCCCGGAGCGGGGAGCCATGCGCACCTGCCGCAGGTGAGGACCGGCCTTGCGGGTGGGGGAGGGGGCGTCGCCGCGGCACGCTCGTGAGCTCACCCCGGCTCCGAGAGGCTGTGCCGAGGGCGGCCGCGGCTCCCACGTGGCTGCTGAGAGGGGGCCCACGTTGCAGGCAGCGGCCCCAGCGCCTCCGCGTCCCGCGCAGCGCCGCGGCCCCAGGAGAACATTCGAGGCAGCAGCGGCGTTAGAAGCCCGGGGTCTGTTCGGTATTTGAATAGCACAAAGGAACCGCCTTGGTCTGATTGGCCAGCCCAGTGGCCCCGGGGCGGGCAGCGCCTGTCACTCGGGAGGCTCTGGGCACTCCGATTGGCTTATCGGGTATGGGGCGGAATCCGGACGCCCGGCTAAATAGCTGGGGCCGGGCCGGCCGAGGCTCATTGCTTTGGCGCCGTCTGGGGAGCACGGTCCTGCGGTTGGCGCGCAGCGCATGGTGGCAGCTCCTCTCGGAGCGCAGCCGACCCGCTGATCCGGGCTCCGTTTCCCCTGCCCAGTGCGCCCCGGCGGCCGGCTGGAGGCCGAAACAGCAGCCGCATTAGGAGCAGCAGCGGCCGCGGCTGCTCCGCCGCAGCCGTCTCCGCGGGAGCATGGAGTGCGCCCTGGACGCCCAGAGCCTGATCAGCATCTCCCTGCGCAAGATCCACAGCTCCCGGACCCAGCGCGGCGGCATCAAGCTGCACAAGAACCTCCTGGTATCCTACGTGCTCCGCAACGCGCGCCAGCTCTACCTGAGCGAGCGCTACGCCGAGCTCTACCGGCGCCAGCAGCAGCAGCAGCAACAGCAGCAGCCGCCTCACCACCAGCACCAGCACCTCCCGTACGCGGCGCCGGGCATGCTGGCCAGCGCGGCCGACTTCGGCCCGCTCCAACTTGGTGGCGGCGGGGACGCGGAGACGCGCGAGCCGGCCGCCCGGCACCAGCTGCACCAGCTTCACCAGCTCCACCAGCTGCACCTCCAGCAGCAGCTGCACCAGCACCAGCACCCGGCGCCCAGGGGCTGCGCGGCGGCGGCGGCCGGGGTGCCCGCGGGCGGCGCGGGGGCGCTCTCGGAGCTGCCCGGTTGCGCCGCGCTCCAGCCGCCGCACGGCGCGCCCCACCGCGGGCAGCCCTTGGAGCCGCTGCAGCCGAGTCCTGCGCCTCTGCCTCCGCCCGCGCCCGCCGCGCTCTGCCCGCGGGACCCTCGCGCCTCAGCCGCCTGCTCCGCGCCCCCAGGGGCCGCCCCTCAGGCTGCTGCTGCCGCCTCCCCTCCCGCCTCCCCGGCCCCCGCCTCCTCCCCTGGCTTCTACCGGAGCGCGTACCCGGCCCCCTCGGACTTCGGCGTGCACTGCAGCAGCCAGACCACCGTGCTGGACCTGGACACTCACGTGGTGACCACGGTGGAGAACGGCTACTTGCACCAGGACTGCTGCGCCTCCGCCCACTGCCCCTGCTGCGGCCACGGCGCCCCGGGACCCGGCCTGGCTTCCGCCGCCGGCTGCAAGCGCAAGTATTACCCTGGCCAGGAGGAGGAGGACGACGAGGACGCGGGCGACCTGGGAGCCGAGCCCCCCGGGGGCGCCCTGTTCGCCCCCTGCAAGCGCGCCCGCTTCGAGGACTTTTGCCCGGACTCGTCCCCGGACGCGTCCAACATCTCAAACTTGATCTCCATCTTTGGCTCAGGCTTCTCGGGGCTGGTGAGCCGACAGCCGGACTCCTCGGAGCAGCCGCCACCGCTCAACGGGCAGCTGTGCGCCAAGCAGGCGCTCGCCAGCCTCGGCGCCTGGACTCGAGCCATTGTCGCCTTCTAGGGACCCCCGAGGGCACGGGGACCCGGGGTCCCGCGGGGCTGGGGCCAGACAAAGACTCGGCCAAGGGGGCGAGAGGAGGGAAGGAACGGGTGCCCGGCCACTCGGGGCTGAGCGTGGGGACAAGCAGGGGAAGGCGGCGAATGTTTTATAAATTGTAAAATAAAAAAAAAGAAACCTTAAGATCTTGGACTTTATTTTTACAGAGAGAAAAAGCGCCTATTTAAGTATGCTTTGTGTTTCTCCTCCTGTTTTTTTCTTTCTTTCTTTTTATTGTAGAGATTGCAGTGGTGTTTAGCGAGGAGCCAGCCACGTGAGGGAGGGCTGTTGCCCGGAGGAGGTGCGGGGCAGCCGGGGGCGAGACCGGGCGCGCCGGGGGCGCCGCGCAGGAGGGCGCTGGGCCCGGGACGCTGATCCCAATCGGTTGTCAGACCCAGGAAGCCCGGCGCTGGGTCTCCCTAGTCCCTCCACGGGGCGAGGAACGGGTCTTGTGAAATCCTCAGCAAAAACAAAGGCAAACTATCTCCGAAAGGGACGTTTGGGTCACATTTCCTCTCTGGGGGCGGCCTCCAAAGTTCGCAAAATGAGAAGGCAGAAATGAAAACACTTCAACTTTTTTTTTTCTTTTTTTCCCGGCGGGTGTCTTGAACCCCTCCTCCCCGCCCCTCTGGCTCCGTTCTCTTCCCCTCCTCCACTCGTCTCCTGGACTCAGGGGTGGCGCCGGACACCCCGACACTCTCGGACACTGTTTGGGGACGGGGTGGGGGGCGGGCACCTCGGACTACATTTCCCATCATGCCCAGCACTGCGGTCCTCACCAAACAAAAAAGGAAGTCGATTCCTTCACCTGGATCCCCGGCGGCCCGGAGGGAGGGAGGGAGGGAGGGGCCGGGGCCGCCGCCTGCGTCGGAGACTTCACCAAGTTCCTGCTCAGATGTGGTGTTTGTGTGTGCGCTTCTAAGTTGCACGGTCCCGGTTCAGCCTTCGGTTGCATTTCATGAAACCAGCATTGTTCGAGCCTGTGGTAACCCCGTCCTGTGTCTTCAGCTCGATAGATTTTGTTTAATTTAAAGCCTCTTGTTGTAAAAAGGTGGGCGTCTGCAGCCCCTCGGGTTCTCTGCCATCAGCCACATGTGAACTCCAAAACCAGTTGCCAACCCTTCCTGTCTCGGCCCTTCTCCCTCCGCCCCCTGTATTTTCGTGCATACTGAAATTGTACATCACCGGGTAAAACTGTTCAGATTGTTTAAATTTATAACCTTAATAAAAAGTCGATTATAGAGGATGGCGGTGCCTTGTTTTCAGGTCGGCCCGGAGGTGGGGAGCATTGCGGGAGGGGGGAGAGACCCCTCCCAGCTCTCCTGGCTTTAGACGGGCAGGGATCTGCCGACACCGCAGGGCCAGGAGTGGGAGCAGGAGGGAGGGGGGGGAGGCTGGTTGTTGGGGATGAAGCCAGTGCTGCGGGCCTCGGGGTAGGGGGCCTCCTCCCCAAAAGAGACTGCCCCCCTCAAAAGAAAAAAACAACCCGGCCGTCCCGGGTCTCCTGCGGGAAGCCCAGCCAGCCTGCAGCACACTTCCTGCCCCGTCAGGGACCCAGGGCCTGGTTGGCCTCAAGTCTGAGCTCTCTCTGCAGCCGGGAAGCGGAGCCGGGGAGGCCGGGGTGGGGGTGGGGGAGGGGGCTCCGGGCCACGCCCCCTCCAGCTCCGTGCCTCCGCTCGCACGTCGCAAGTCGCACGTCTAGGCTGCAACTTGGGGAAGTTTTTTCGTTTTCTTTTCTTTCTTTCCTTTTTTTTTTTTTAAGTTGAGTTTGTTATCACTGCTCCGTGCCACTTGGTGGTGTGCCGGCGGCGGCTCCCTCCCTCCTCGCGCCCCTCCCCTCTCCCTCTCCCCTCGCTCCGCCCGCCTCTCTCCCTCCCCAGTGGATGGAGCAGGAAGGCTCCGGGCGCGCTCTCCCCTCTGACCACCTACGGAATGACCTCAGAGTGGGAGAATGTGCCAAGGCCCCGAGGAGCAAGCTCGCCTTCTCCCCGCTGGAACCAAACTCACATCTGGAGCCGCGGCTCGGGCCCGGGGGCGCGCGGGGTGGTTCCAGCTTTGCAAACGGGGGGTAGCAGAGAAAGACTGGGGGGAAAAAAGAAGGAAGGGAAAAAACCAAAGTGGCTGCTTGCTGTGTTCGCTGTGTCTCTCTCGGTCTCTGTGGCGCGCTGTCTCCCCAATGCTCTCGCGCTCGCTGCCTCGCCCCTGCGCTCCCCTTTCCCGCACCAGGGCCCCCCCCCCCAGCACCACTCACGCCCCCCGCCCCGCAGAGAGAGGAGAGGCTGCTTGCGAGTCCCCACCCCAGACTCCGAGAGGCAGACGCAAGCCAGTCCTAGGGGTCCCCTCGGCTCTGGGTCTCGGTGTAGCGCTAGGCGAAGTTCTTGGGGACACTCCGAGCGCGGGGGGCCGCCAAGGTCCGCGATGGGGGTGGGGGGAGAAGGAGGCTATGGAGGCGTGAGTTACAGGAAGGAAAGGCACTACCTTCACACACACACACACACACACACACACACACACACACGAGCTGTTTCTCGGCACCCCATGGGAAGGGTCGGGAGCTTCCGGGGTGGGGGGCGTGTGTCTCCCCACTCCCCATCTTTCCCGGCTGCAGGCAGCGCTGTTGGATGCTTGGTTTTGATTCAATCCACCACGCCAGTTGCCAGAGCTCCCCCTAGTGCCGCTTCCCCGCCTTGCAGCAACCGAGGCAGGGAGTGGGCGAGGCCGAGCCGGGGGCGACGGCACTGCGGGGGCTGCTAGGCTCGCACCTGGGCGCCGCGCCGCGCGTGGGTCCTGCCCCGACGGGAGCTCGTGGCTGGGGCTGCGCGCGTCCCCGCCCCAAGCCTGCCTCGTGGAGGCGGCACGTGGCCGGCCGCCTTTGTTGGGAGCGCCGTCCTAGGCACTGCAGGGCCCGGGAGCTAAGGGGCTTGGGAGCCCCCACCCCACTCTCCCCAGATCCGTAGGGAACCCAGGACCCCGACCAGGGTTCTCCTCCGTCTGCCAGGGTTTCTGAGCTCCAGCTGCGCCAAGAGCCAGCGCATGGGATGCAGTGACGGAGGGGTGGGGGCGGAGCGCTCCGGAGCTCCCAGAGGAGAGGTGTCCTTTTCCCTGATCTTTCCAGGGCCCAGGAGCCAGGGGCAGCCGCCCCGAGCACAGTCCGCAGTGACCCAAAACACAACCACCGCCATCTGCCTCTCGCACGGAGGCATGGCGCACAAGACAAGCACAGCCCTGGCATCGCACTGCGCGCCACACGGGACCAACCAGCCGAGCGCACTGCCCCCACACCGACGCTCTAAGGGGCATCCTCGCTCCACTCAACGCCCCTCCCTCCAGTCCTAGCACAGCACGCAGCTAGCCCGCGGGAATATCCGGAGAGACTGTACTCCGGCACAGCACCGGATGGGGGCAGGGCGGAGGGGTGGGGGGGGCACATGCCGGGCCTTGACAGTCTTCCAAAGGGGAGAGGGCAGGGGTTCGCAGACAGCCCTTCTCCAATAAAAAAGACCCAGTCAGACCACAAGAGCCCCCACAGGACTTGGGGTGCTGCTTGGGGAGGTAGGGAGATTGGAAGAGACTGGAGGGCCCAGGGAATGACGGGGGGCGGGGGGGGGGGGGGGCTTCCAGAAAACAGCTCTGGAAGCCAGAGCTCCAGCGAGCCCTGGTGCCCCCGGTAGCCAGCACCCAGCACACCCACGGCCCCTAGAACACGGCAGGTCCCGCCCCTGGAACCTGGTGGAGGACTCAGCCAGGCTCCTACCTGTGCTCCCAGGCAGGCGCCGCTGCTCGCTGCTCGGATAACAGCCCAGGCCTGAAAGAGCCGCAGGCTGCCCTCCACAGCAGCCAGGGGCGGGGGCTGCCCCGGCTCCCAGGGCAGCCACTGTGCCAGGCGCTGAGATCCCAGGCCCCTACGGTGTGTCCCTGGTGTCCCTCCACGCACCCGGGAGCGCTCCTTGCTGCACCTCCATCGCTGAGCACAGGTGACAGACCCACCTGGGGCCTGGCCCGTGCAGAGCGCCTGGCTGGCCGCCTCGGGAAGCAAACAGCGTATAAAAGAGCAGTAAAGCCCCTGGTGTGGGTTCACTCGGGTTCCCAGCTCGACTCTGAAATAGACACTATGGCAGCCTTGTTTTAGAAACGAGAAAACTTACGAAGGGGCCAGTGTTCCTGTTGGGGTTCACAGTCCAGCGGGGGAGAATGTAAAACAGGCTGCAGCGCAGAGCGAGCAGGTGGCCCTGATCTGGCTGAGTAGTGATGTTGCTAAGTCCCAGCTGAACCCGAACTAGCAGGTTAGGAGCACCCTCCACCCCCACCCCAGTGCTTCATGCTCTGCGTCCAGAACCCAGGGATAAAGAGAGACAGGACAGTGGTCTCTGTGTCCCACCCACAGGGCGCGGCCTGACCGTTTCCCGGTATTTCGCACGGTAAGGGACAGCAGGCCTGCTGGAATCAGCTCGGACAAAAGTGAGACTTCTTGGCTCCAGGCTCTAAACTGTGCAGTGGGCAGGGATGGAGCTGGCTTCAGGTACAACTGGATCCAGGCACAACGCCCCCCCCCCTCCCCCTGCCTTCTCTCCTTCCCTCCCTCTCACTGCCCTTGAGCCTCCCACTCTCCTATTGCAGACCCACTGCTCACTGGAGGCAGCTCCTGGCTTCCCACCTCGCAGCTTTGCCACCCAAGGGGGCTGCCTCTCCTCTTATTTTCAACTCAGAAAATCTCAGGGAAAGACTGTCCTGTCCCAAACCTGCGGCCGGGGTTGGAGGGTGGCTGGTAGCCCCCGCTGGAAGCTCATGGGCAGAGAAGGGAGGATCTTCCCAGAAAAATGTGGCAGTGGGTGACAGGCCAGAACAGTCCTCCTCCGGAGGGGCCGCTGCAGCAGGCGTTTTCGCATGGGTCTTGGGGAGAAGCACAGGCCTGGCGTTTCGGGGCCTGGGGGACTGAGGGCAGCCTGCACCGCTCTGGGGCGGCACACTCTCCGTGCTCCCCGCCAGGAATGAGGCTTCGGGGCCTGGGGGACCGTTCTGGAAGGCGCACTCTCCGTGCTCCCGCCGGGGCCTGGGGGACCGTTCTGGAAGGCGCACTCTCCGTGCTCCCGCCGGTAATGAGGCTCAGGGCCATCTGGTGCCTCCCAGGTTTGCACTCCGGCATCACCAGGGGAGGGAGGCTGCAGCTCCAGGGGCAGGGCGGGTTCTCCCAGCGGGCTCCATGGCAGGGACAGTTACAGGGGCCACCCTCAGGGGCAGTGGGCAGCTGCAAGCAGGCCAACGTGGAGGAACTTGGCTGGAGCTCATCCTGGCCCTCCAGGCACTCCGGACATCCTGAAAAGGCTGTGAGGGAGGCAAGGGGTTGGCCCGCCTTTACACCCCCAGCCGGTGGGGCCTGGGACATCCGGGGAACAGGGAACGGTCTATTCCAATGTGCAGATATAAAAGGCTCAATAGAAGCTTGACATGTTGAAATGGCTGTGGGATCACAGGTAACCTTTGTTTTATCTCTCATGCATTTCTATATTTTCCAAACTTTCTACAATGAGCATGTATCACTTTTCTATTTAGAAGGAAAATTAACACATATATTTTTCAAAGGAAAATTGTGACGTGACAGGGGCTGTAATCCATGTACAGCCCGCTCCAGAGCGTGCGTGGGGGAGTGAGGGGGGAAGCAGCTACAGTCAACCTGTCTGGGGCAGGCTCAACCCCAGAGGGACAGATGCTCAACCGGAAAGCCTTGACTCGCAGAATGCGTTCTCTTTGCTAAAAGAAGTGTAAGACAAGCTCGCCTCGGGAACATTGTCGAGCAGACACTCTGGAAGGAGCTGTTTCACTCTCACCTCTGACCCTGTCCCAGCTCCATCGGTCCTGCCCGTCGGTCATCACAGAATGATTCACTCTGTTCCTAAATCTCCGGGCCTGTAAGAGGCAAATGTGCTGGAGAAACTTTTTAGGCAACTTCAGCTGAAACTGATGAGAAGTGGCCGCACTCGGCCGAAAGAGCACTGGACTGGGAGTCTGAGGACCCAGGGGCAGGTCCTGGCGCAGCCACAGGCTTACCTGGGGACCTGGGACCAGTCACTTTCCCAGCAGGCACACATTCCCTTCTCTGAGGGGGTAAGTGCAAGGAGAGAAGGAAGGTCCTAGACCTGTGTCGACACTCAGTAAGTCAAAGGGCAACCACTGTTCCCAGCCTGCTGTGAGCAGAGGCTTGTGTCCATCACAGCAAGGAAAATGCAGGTGGCAGTGTCCCACTCCACATCTGCCTATGAGCACATTCCTACTTCACCTACTTATTTAGCAACTATACATTCATTCATCTTATATAATAAAAGGCTAATATGCAAATCGACCGAACAGCAGAACGACAAGTCTCTATGATGTGCACTGACCACCAGGGGGCAGACGCTCAACGCAGGAGCTGCCCCCTGGTGGTCAGTGAGCTCCCACAGGGGGAGTGCTGCTCAGCCAGAAGCCGGGCTCGTGGCTGGCGAGCGCAGTGGCGGTGGCGGGAGCCTCTCCTGCCTCCTCTGTGGCAGTGCTAAGGATGTCCGACTGATGGCCATCAGTCGGACATCCCCCGAGGGCTCCTGGACTGCGAAAGGGCACAGGCCAGGCTGAGGGACACCCCCCCTCCCCGGTGCACAAATTTCATGCACTGGGCCTCTAGTTCAAATATATATTGAGTGCCTACATATGCCAGGCCCTGTACTAGGTAAGCATCAAGGGTGCAGCCATGAACAAGACAGACAAGGGCCCTGCCCTCATGGAGCTGACATTCTGTGGGGGAGATAATAAGCAAATGAACTGATAGGTAATTAGATAAATCTTATGGGAAAATTAAAACAGGCTTAGAGAGAAGGTGATATATTTGAGCTGAGACCTGAATGGCTCAGCTATGTTAGTCAGTATAGTATAGACTATGCTGCGATAACAAATTAATCCCAAATCTCAGAAATTTAACAACAGCGATTGATTTTATGCAAAATCTGTCTACATCAGACAACTCTCCTAGCTGCTGTCTTCCACGTGGTGACTCAGCAATTCAGGAGCGAGGCAGTCCTGCCCGGGAGGTGAGTCCCCTCACACTCACTGCTCTTGGCCAAAGTAGCCCATGACCTGCCTGACTGCAAGGGCCCTAGGAGGGCGGTGCTCCTGGGGGCCCGGGAAGGAGAGGTGACACACAGACGGGTGAGCACTAGAAAGTTCTACCACACCAGCTGGACAAGCAACGGTGGAAGAGTGCCCCAGGCAGAAGGAACAGCAGATGCAAAGACTAACACAGGAACAAATCTGGTGTGTCCAACGCATTGGAAGAAGGGTGACACGGCTGCGGGCACGGGGAGAGTGGCAGGAGACAGGGCCAGACAGGAAGGCGGGGATGAGACGATCTGGTTACAAGACCCAGGAAGGAACTTCACACCGTGCCTGCTCAGTGGGGGGAGGGGGCTGGGGGCTGAGGGAGGGGACAAACCAGTAGAACCACAGCCTGGGACAGCTGCCCCAACCAGTTCCCCCGGTCCTGCTGGGCAGGCCCCGTCCCCAGGCCAATCCGGGCTCCGTCTCTCTGCCCAGTGGACTGATCATGGACACACCACCTAAGGGGCCCTCAGCCAAGAGGGAGGATGGGCGTCTGCTCTGGGGCCGCATGCAGGCTCCGTGGGCGACATCCCTCCCTGGACATTGTTAACAGATGAGTGAATGTGGAGCCGCAGGCACAAGGCCAAGCACCAGGGGGCTTCCTGGGGCCGGCCACCCCGCCCAGGGCAGCCATCCGCGGCCCAGGCTCCTGGTCCCGAGCTCGGCTCAGCCTCCAGAGCCACACAGACCCGAGGACACACAGGGCTCTGCCGCTTTCTAGGGGACGATGGCTCTTCACGTCCCCTCGTGCAGTCCCGTCTCTCGTCTATAAAATGAGGAGGCGTGTGGGTGCCCGCCGGGCACACAGGAGGTGCCCAATGAACAGGAGCGGCATTCTCGTCACCAGTGGGGTCTGCCCAGAGAACTCGTCCTCAGCTGCTGAACAAAACTGGTGGCCTAAGCCCAGCGCGTGGCTCAGTGGGTTGATGTTTCTCTCTCTCCCTCTCCTTCCTCTGAAATCAATAAAAATATATTAAAAAAAAAATGTTGACCTAAGAAGTAAGAAGATGCACCTTTTCCCAGAGAGACCCAATCAAGGTCTCTGTACTCTGGAGCCGGTGTTGGGGGTGGGGAGGGGGAGACGGGGGTGGGGAGGGGGGACGGGGGGGGGGGGGCAGTGGAGGAAGTGCCCTATAACCTTTGCTGGATTTTTTTCTTCCCATAAATCGGCACTTGTGTTTTTAAAAAAGGTTACTCTCCCAGAAGGTGTCTGGGTAGGACATTGTCCCAGTCACCAAGGTTGCGGGTTCCATCCCCAGTCAGGGCACATACACAAACCAACCCACGAACGAGTAAGTGAAACAAATCATTGTTTCTCTCTCTCTCTCTGCCTTCCTGTCTCTCTAAAATCCATTTTTCTAAAATTTAAAGGAGAAGCAATTGGTGACTGTCTACCCTCCCTCAACCAGGCCCTTCCCCACCCCCACCCCCTGCGTCTCTAACTCCTCCCTTTTTGCCCCGCCCCCGCCCCCCGCCCCAATCATGTCCTGATGTTTTTGAACATCCATACACCTTCCCACTTTCACTCCCCAGTTCCCAGCCAGCCACCCTCCAGGCTCCTCCACACACACCCCGACACCCCCAGCCCAGGGTGAAACTTGAGGGTCTCCTCTGATACCACATCAGCCAGCCTGGGCGCGCTGGGAAGGCGAAGGAAGAAAGCTCCCCTTTGTTCAGAGAAAGCTCCGAGGTCTGAGATAAAAGACCTGGCTGAGCACAGAACGGGTCCAGGTGGGCCGGGCAGTCGGATCTCTAAGTGACCTGCAGGCATTCGGATTGGACGGCCCGTCGCCGATGCTTTCAGCCAAGAAAGGAGGCTGGTGTCCAGGCGCCCAGGCCTGGCCCTCACCCCTGTGTGTTGCGCACTGTTCGGGCCTCAGCTTGAGGGAAGAGGGGATCACCTGGCTTGGACCTGGGAAGCCCATGGTGCTCTGGCTCCGGGCACACTGGACCCCGAGGCTCACGTGATGTCGTCAGGCTGGTCACTGTCTCTCAGTGCCTCCTGCCTGTCCTGGGCCCCTTCGGTTTTCTCTGCGGGAGCAGGAGAGCCACCGTGTGACCCGTGCAGTCCCGGGCCCGCATTCAAGGGCCCCTGCTTGGGGGTTAACACTGCTGTGGCGATGGGCTTTAATGTTTTTGTTGTCTTGAAATCCATCATCTTTTTTTTTAATTAAAAAGTATCCTGAGGATATTTTTCCCATTGATTTTTAGAGAGAGTGGAAAGGAGGAAAGGGGGAGAGAGAGAAACATTGACATGAGACGTATCGATTGGTTGCCCCTCCGCACACGCCCTGACTGGGCCAGGGATCGAATCTGCAACCCAGGCGTATGCCCTTGACCAGGAATTGAACCCATGGCCCTTCAGAACCTTGGCCATCGTTCTAACCACTGAGCGCACCGGCCAGGGCATAATCCTTTTAATCTGTGTTTTGTAAGTGAGGTCTGATGGGACAGTAGAGCTTACACCAAGTGTATGGAGCTTCAACTCACCTGCCCTCCTGCCACCTACCCTTCCCCTGGGACCCGGGCCCTGCCTGGCCTCCTCTTTGTGTGACCACTGTCCCCTCCATGGGCACAGGCACAGGGGGGGGGGGGGGGGTCAGGATGCCTGCCCAGCAGTGTCACGGGCATGTTGGCCCTGCACTGGCAGCACCAGGGTCTGTCAGGCAGCCAACCAGAGGCTGTGTCTAAGCAGGGGCGAGCCTCTCACCTACTCCCACTCCGGGGCCTGAGGTCCTTAGGGTTCACCCCTCCACTGTAGGATGAGGTGGGGGCCTGAGGGATGGGGAGGTACCTGGTCCACTTCCCCAGGCCCTACCCCTGGCCAGGGCTCCAGGGACAGGAAACTTCATTCATTCATCACTCAACATTTAGTGATGGGGCATCTGCCTACCCTGGGGGCAGCCATTGCTCCAGGCTCTGGAGATTCAGTGGTAGCCACACAGACCTGCCTCCTGCCCTCGCCAAGCTTACATTCTACTGAGAGAGGAGATGACGGCCAAGTCAACAATCAGATAATAAACCTTCAGATCATGATAAGCGTCGTGAAGGCTGGTGTGGCAGAGACTCCCTCAGCAGCAACTCAGAGAAAGCAGGGAAGGCCCCCCGGAGGTGGTGTGACATCTGAGCTGAGCCCTAAACAACCAGGCTCACCTTGGGGCCCAGGCAGTCCAAGCAGAGAAAACAGCAGGTGCAAAGGCCCTGGGGCAGCAATGAGCTTGGCATCTTAGAGGGCCAGGAAGCGAGCAGTATGTCTGGAGTGCAGGGGGCTGGGGGAGAGTGGAAGGGGTCAGAGGGGACAGATCACAGTGGAGTCTTCTCTTGGCAGTGAGAAGCTGCTTGAGGAATATGGGGGGACGCCTATACTGGGCGGCTCAGTGTGGAACCTGAGCACAGAGGGTAGAGTGGAGTTGGGAGACCCGAGAGGAGACTGTGCAATGATCCCATGAGAGCTGACAGTGGCTGAGGCCAAGGTGGCCGCGGTGCAGCAAAGGAAGTGACCAGATTTGGGTTATAACCTGAGGGAGATCCGAAGGACCTGCTCTCAGATTGGACTTGAGGAATGGCAGGGGGCCTGGATTTGGGGCCTGGATTTAGGGCCTGATGGCTCCTGTCCACTGAATGGGCTGGGCCTGGGGGAGACCCAGGAGCTCACGGCTGTGAGCGATTTCTGCTACTGCAAAGAAGTCTCCCCTTGCCCGGCCGGAAGCACTTCGCCCTGCAGAGCCACACAGGCCCCGCGTCAGACAAACCCAGCCCACCTGACTCTACGGGGCAGCAGGAGCCCCTGGCAGTCGCCCTGCAATGGGAAAGGGGTGCCACTTTCTCAGCCCACGTGGGGACTCCCGAGGGCACACGTACAGCATGTCTTGCAGGCTAACACGTGGCTATCAGCCAAAGTTGTCCTCACTGCTACCCACCTCTTCGTCTTTGTGGGGACAGGACCGGCCTCCTGGGAAGAAGCCAGGCTCAGGGAGGAGGTGCCTGACATGGGGCCGGGTCTGGGACAGTCCCGGAGAGGTGGACTCCGGCCACTGAGGGGGACAACATAACACAGTGGAAGCCACGCTGAGGCTCTAGGTCGGCCCAAGGGAGAGGCTGTAGGAGTGTGAGCTTCAGCAGGAAACGTACGCACCACCTCCTCTGTCCAGCAGTGACTTGACCCACCTGAGCCTCAGTTTCCTCCTCTGTGAAATGGGGACATAGCCAGCCCATGAGGATGAGGTGAGACACGTTTAGCGCTTCACTCAGGGCCCCCGCCTCCCTCTCAGGGAGGCTCTGAGGCAGACCCCCCGGTGAGAACTCGCTTGCCGGTCCAGTCCTTAGCTTGATGTATCTGAGCAAGTGTCCCCCCGCCCCCTCCTGTCTCAGCTGGAGGTACACCAGACTCCATAGGGGAAATGTTTTAAATCCACTTCTTCTCTTATTACAAAATGTGGACATAGATTTAAAAATCAAATATGAAAAACAAAAAAGCAAAGTTAAAACGTACCCACAATCATTTCCTCTTCCTTTTGTGTTTCGTAATGTTTACACATCTGCACTGAGTGGCCAGATGATTATGACCACCCCATCAGTACAATGGAGTGCATTAGTTATGCAAATGATGATAATAATAAAACTGTGAGAGCATTTGCTTAGGAAGTTTTCAACATTCAGTATTTTGGGAAGTGTCCGTGAGGTGCTGATGGGTGGTCATCATCATCTGGCCACTCAGTGTACAGCCATCTTTTGGGAGCAAGGAAAAGCAACAAGGATTTCCCCAAACCCTCACCTCCCACCGAGAGACGTCACATCACTACCTGGCAACACAGCCTCTGGTCTCTGTAGATGGACAGAGACAGCTCACTAGAGGTTGTATTAACCTCGTAGCTGTTCCCTCTGCCTCCAACACCTGAAGCACCTTTGCAGAGAAACCAACAGGTAGGCGCGCCGTCCAGTGACGGCCCCATCCGGCCTCGAACAATTCCAACAGTTGGACACGAGGGTATTTCCAGTGTTTCATCAGGAAAAGTCCTGCTTGAGTCTGCTCCGGTGCTGATCATACGGGACCGGCCTCAGCCCCGCCAGAAACCTCAAGTAAAGAGAAGCTGTGTCTACCAAGCAAACGGCCCCACCACCCCATGTTCCCACTGGATGGGTCCCTTCCAACACCCCCGCCCCCAAAGCTCCCGGAGCTGCCGATGTCACACACACACAGAGCCTCCAACCCCACCCCACCCCACCCCCAGCCAGGGTGTGCTGAGTGCTGAGAGAGGTGGGCAGCGTGTGGGCACTTCCAGGACGCCCACCCTGACCGAGGGCCGGGTGAGGACTGGCAGAGAAGTGAAGGGGTTCCCACTGGGGAAAGGATTCTGGGAAGAGGGTCAGACCTTAACTGCTTGGTGGCCAGGGAGTCTGAGGAATAGACCAGAGACCAGAGACCTAGGGGGAGGGAGGGAGCCTGGGGCTGGAGCGCTGGCAGGGCTCAGGGGTCCTAGGAGTCCCTGCAGCGCAGACTTCCCCAGCCCAGGGTTTGGGCCAGCCCCACCATCCGCCAGGCCCAAACATCCACCCAAGAAACTCCGCAAACTCAGCACCACAGCTGAGCACAGCATTCCTCCCAGGCCTGCCCCTTGGGGGGGGGGGGGGGGCGGCTTCCAGGCACAGAGGTGTCCCCAGGGTCATTGAGACTCCTCAGCACCAAACCCTGCCTGGATCTCCCTCTTCCCAGCCCAGGGCTTCACCCTCTTACCTGGGCCAACGCCCTAGCCCCATGGTCAGCAAACTGCAGCTCGCGAGCCATATGCGGCTCTTTGGCCCCTTGAGTGTGGCTCTTCCTAAGCCTTAGGAGTACCCTAATTAAGTTAATAACAATGTACCTGCCTATATAGTTTAAGTTTAAAAAATTTGGCTCTCAAAAGAAATTTCAATCGTTGTACTGGTGATATCTGGCTCTGTTGACTAGTGAGTTTGCTGACCACTGATCTAGACGAGTCTCAACTGGGCTGACTGGGCACTTCTAGTCTCTGCCACGTATCTGTTCCATGCCAGTAGCTACCTCAGGACTGTCCTCATGGAGATGACAGAAGCACAAGAAAGAGCAAGGCCTCTCGAGTGGTAGACTTAGAAGCACCATACTTGCACTTCTGCTTCATTCTATTACCCAAAGCCAGGCACGTGGTCAAGTCCAGAGACAGAGGCAGAGGACACTTCAAAGTTAAATGCCCAAGGGGGTGGATGCAGAGAGGGTAAAAGATCATTCAACCCATCAGCAAGACCTATCAATCCTGCCTTGGAAATACTTTCCACACCTGTCCAATACTCCTTCTATGTTATTGCTACCACCACTTCAGTTCACCATGACCTCTCTTACCTATCACCACCTGGCTGCTCTGTCCAAATCTTTCTTGTCCATTCCTTCTCAGACCATTCTCAATGCAGCAACGAGAATAAACTTAAAAAAGAAAACCTGCTCTGACCACTCATTTAATTAAGTCTGCCAACTGGTTTCCTATTGTTCTCAGGATAAAGGTGAAAATCCTGACGAAGGCCTGAATTGTTTTCAATTTCCAATGGAGGGGTTATTTTAAAGCAAATAGATGACCTGGTGAAAGGGAGAGAGTGAAGATGGAGTGTGGGAAAGAGAGGCTTTGTAATGACTTCCATGTGAGGACAGCCTGGGACCCCTTTCTCCAACCTCATCTCCTTCCATCCTTTCTTTCACTTTATGGTTGGAACACATCATAATTCCCCAACTTGTACACTATTTCAAGCCTCTGGGTTCTTATTGGGACTGCTCTGGAAGAACTGCAATAATAAATTAGAGATTAGGATGAGATAATAAGTAGTCAATATGCCCATAGCTCTCCCAATATGCTCTCTTGATGTTCTCACCATCTTTTAATGTAGATAAACATGTAACATGGTTATGCCAGGGTGAGGTGAGAGTAGGATACAGGTGTGACAATTCATCCGAGAGGTTTTTGAGCCTGAGTCTGAGATACAACTGTTCAATTGGCTTTGCGGAGGAGAAATCGAAGAGGATGAGGTCAGAGGAATGGGATGGAAAACATAGACATGGTGCAACTTCTTCACTAAGTTAGGCAACCTGCTCTCTGGAAAAGGACTACTAAGCCAAGACATTCTTCAAGACTGAGGCTGAGCAGATGCCTTTTAGTGCACAGGGAGTTATCCTGTGATTCTTTCAGAGTTTGAGAAGGCTTCTCAGGAGCTAGGCACACATAACCTTATTCCTTGTCCTCCCCAGAGGCGAGGGAGGAGGGGGGAGCGCCACTGGGGAGGAGGGAGGGAGGGAGGGAGGTGCGAGGCGCTGCCCTGACATTGATGAGTGCAAATACCATCCCTGCTACCCGGGTGTGCGCTGCGTGAACTTAGCTCCCAGCTTCAGATGTGACACCTGCCCCGGGGGCTTCACAGGGTCCATGGTGCAGGGTGCGGGGATCAGCTTTGCTAAGTCTAATAAACAGGTCTGCACTGATATCGATGAGTGTCGAAATGGAGCGTGTGTTCTCACCTCTATACGCATTGACACTTTGGGATCCTATCGCCGTGGGCCTTGTAAACCCGGGTACACTGGTGACCAGACTGGATGCAAACCGGAGCGAAACTGCAGAAACCCAGAACTGAACCCTGGCAGTGTGAATGCAGTGCATCGAGGAGAGGCGGGGGGATGTGACGTGCGTGTCGGATGGGCTGGCGATGGCTACTTCTGTGGGAAGGATGTGGACATTGACAGTTACCCAGACGAAGAACTGCCATGCTCTGCAAGGAACTGCAAGGACAACTGCAAGTCCGTGCCAAACTACGGCCAAGAAGATGCAGACGGAGACGGCACTGGCGATGCTTGTGATGAGGATGCCGATGGCGACGGGGTCCTGAATGAGCAGGATAACTGTGTCCTGACTCACAACGTGGACCAAAGGAACAGCGACCAAGGTATCGTTGGGGATGCCTGTGACAACTGCCGGGACGTCCTAAATGATGACCAGAAAGACACCGATGGGGATGGAAAGGGGACACCTGCGCTGATGACATGGATGGAGATGGAATAAAACATTCTGACAATTGCCAGCAAGTTCCCAATCATGACCAACAGGACGGGGACGGCGATGGCGTGGGGGATGCCTGAGGCAGTTGTCCTGATGTCAGCGACCCCAACCGGTCTGATGTGGACAACGATCTGGGTGGGGACTCCTGTGACACCAATCAGGACAGCGACGGAGACGGGCACCAGGACAGCGCAGACAACTGCCCCGCCGTCATTAACAGTTCGCAGCTGGACACTGATAAGGATGGAATTGGGACGAGTGTGATGATGAGGATGACAATGACAGCATTCCAGACCTGGTGCCCCCTGGACCGGACAACTGCGGCTGGTCCCCAACCCGGGCCAGGAGGACAGCAAGAGTGACGGCGTGGGAGACCTCTGTGAGACAGACTTTGACCAGGACACGGTCATCGATCGGATCGACGTCTGCCCGGAGAATGCTGAGGCCACCCTGACCGACGTCAGGGCCTACCAGACCGTGGTCCTGGACCCTGAAGGGGACGCCCAGATCGAGCCCAACTGGGTGGTCCTGAACCAGGACATGAAGACTGTGCAGACCATGAACAGCGACCCTGGGCTGGCAGTCGGATACACGGCTCTTAATGGAGTTGACTTCGAAGGGACCTTCCACGTAAATACCCAGACGGATGATGACTATGCCGGCTTCATCTTTGGTTACCAGGACAGCTCCAGCTTCCACGCGATCATGTGGAAGCAGACAGAGCAGACATACTGGCAGGCCATCCTGTTCCGGGCTGTTGCAGAACCTGGCATTCAGCTTAAGGTCCAGACAGGTCCAGGGAAGCATCTCCGAAATTCCCTGTAGCACACTGGGGACACCCGCGACCAGGTCAGGCTGCTGTGGAAGGACTCCAGGAACGTGGGCTGGAAGGACAAGGTGTCCTCCCGCTGGTTCCTGCAGCACAGGCCCCAGGTGGGCTACGTCAGGGTGCGATTCTGTGAAGGCTCCGAGTTGGTGGCTGACTCTGGAGTCACCACAGACACCACCATGTGAGGAGGCCAGCTCAGCGTCTTCTGCTCCCAAGAAAACATCATTTGGTCCAACCTTAGGTATCGCTGCAATGACACCATCCCAGAGGACTTCCAAGAGTTCCAAACCCAGAATTTCCATCGCCTGGATAAGTAAACCCAAGGAGCAATTCATAACTGCTTTTCTAGACACTAAAGCCATTTTTTTTAACTTCCTACAACTTTATTTACACTGTGGCTTTCCAAAGATATCAAACTTTTTACATGAACGTAGCAATAAAGAAGAGGACACATTTGTAATACCTTAACCAATAAAGAAATTAAAGATAAAAAAAAAAGAGAGAGGCTGGGGAGGAGGGAGGGAGGGAGGCGCGGGATCCTCCCCTTCCTACAAGCTGTGCACATGGCTCCCCGAAGGCTCTTGACGGCAGGAGTCTCACCTTTCCCACCGTGTCCCCCAAAGTCCTGTGGGTGGCACGTGGGTAGTTGTCGTTGGCTTCCCCGCTGGTGTAAGTGTTGGCGCACCAAGCGCTCACCTTCGCCACCTCCCACCCCAGCTGCTTCCTGCGGGTTTTCTCCTTGAAAAAGGGGAGGCCTCTTCACTCTCACCCCGTGAGCACGGAGTGACCCGGGCCCCGGAGCGCCAGGCAGGAGCACGGCTGGCGGTCCCCTTGTTCCTGGGGCCTCTCTGCCCAAATGGTGAGCTCCAGGCCCACGCCCCTCCGAGGATGAGGCAGCAGCACAGGCCAAGCCGGCTGGGCAGGCGGCGCCGCTCCCCCCCCATGCCCCATCCCAGCTCCTCGGCAGGCTCCCCCCCTGCAGCCCTGGCCAATGTCCTCCGTGTCCCGCTGGCCCTACTGTCCACACCTCGTCCACCCATCTCCTCCTGCCCCTCCACCACTCGGCCCCGGGCACCCATGGCCACAGTTTCTCTGAAGTAAACCCAGCACAATACCGTGGGCAGGCAGCCGGGCACCTAGTCAGGGACGCTCCCTCCAGGCCCCTCCCTTTCGCTTGCATATGGCCTCTCCTGCTCCTGGTGACTCCCGCACAGAACGCCACCGTGTGCAAACCGCCTGAGCATGACCTGGAGCCCCCACCCTCTCCCCATCTGGTCCCTGCTCCTTTACAACAAAACTCCTCCAGGGGAAGTAGGTGTCCACCAGAGCTCAGTCCTTTTTCCTGCTTCTGGACTTGGACGGGCCCTGTGCTTCCGGGAGCCACCATGCCTGGTTCCCACTCCCTCCCATCCTCGCCCCCCCCCCCCTGGTGCCCGCGGCCCCGCCCCTGGCTCCTCCTCAGGTCTCAGCTCTCATGTCCTCTGAGGTGCCTGTCCACCCCCGACCCCCGTGACCCGTGTGACGCAGGTAACCCCCTCGCCGCCCTAACTGCCGCCAGTCCTTCCTCATGCACCACCCCCAGCATCTGGCACAGGCCCCGCTGCCGCACCCACACTAGAATGAGGGGTGTGCAGGCAGCTGTTGTAGGAGCGGATCTCACCGTCTGTGCTCTCAGTATCACTCTGCCCATGTTTCAGATCAGGGTCTCCTCACTACCGAGCGCAGCCTGACTCCAGAGCTGGGCTCCAGGATGGCGGCTCCCCTGCTCGGCGAGACCTCGAGGCCAGGAGAAAAGACTCCGGTTCTTGTCTTCTGAGAAGCCTCGCTGGAGACGGAAGCCCAGGGCAGGAGTGTGGAAGGAAGTCCAAGGAGTCTCAGGCACAGCAGCCGACCCCCGCTCACCAGGATGAGACACAGGGGTGCAGAGGAAGAGGGCACCCCTAAAAACTGTAGGGGCCCATTTCATAGCCAAGTCTGGTCCCAAGGCTCCCAGGCCAGATGGGGCTGAGCCAGAGCCCAGAGGGGCTGCTGCTCCAGGAAGAGCCACAGTGAGCACTGGGCACATCTGTGCCAGGCCCCGGGCTGAGGACTTCACATCCTTCCTTCATCCTGGCAGCTGCCCTGGGATTGTCCCCGTTTACAGATGAGGAAGCTGAGGCTCGGAGAGATTCAGTAATTAACCTAAGACCTTAGAGCTGGGGTGCAGACACTCAGGGTTTGAACCCAGGTCTCCGCTCCCATGCCTGTGTGGGCAACCACAACAGGTCCAGCGGGGCACCTCCTCACTGCCCAGGAAAGTCCCACCCACACCCCGGTGAAACAGCTCGAGCCCTAGACTCCAGGGCCCAAGGGAAGGGGACTTGATGGGGGGACACATAGTCCTGTGAAGATAGAACATGTGACATGAAAGACACAGGTGGCTCTGGCTGCTGTGGCTCCGTTGGTTAAGTGTCATCCATGCACCGAAAGGTTGCCAGTTCGATTCCAAGTCAGGACACATGCCCAGGTTTGTGGGCTAGATCTGAGTTCTGGGGAGGCAGCAGATGGATGTCTCTCTCTCTCTCTCTCTCTCTAAAATCAATAA
The DNA here is from genome assembly GCF_028538775.1 of Myotis yumanensis. Lineage (NCBI taxonomy): Eukaryota > Metazoa > Chordata > Mammalia > Chiroptera > Vespertilionidae > Myotis > Myotis yumanensis. Next base: position 4,903,144 of record NW_027223763.1, read on the forward strand.
AACCATTATTTTTTAAAAAGACACAGATGACAGGTGCAAAACAGAGGCTTTAATCTGAACAGCAATGAAGGCGCCAAGGGGCAGAGGGGGCCTGTGGGGGCACAGGAAGGCGTGGTCTGGACCTGGGAGGGAGCGGGCACTGATGGCGCCTCTCCTCGGGGAATTATGTCTGTGGCTCCAGTGACTCCTGTCCCAGCCTCTGCCGGGCCACTGACCCGGATCCCAGGGTCAAACCCCGGGTTGTGCTTCTCGTGTGCTCCCCGTCCCCAAAGGGCACGTGGGCCAACATGAGGAGTGGCGAATGCCGAAGGGCAGCCGGGCTTGGGCAGGGGCGGGTCTGCAAGAGTCAGTCCCAGGAGCAGCCCCAGGAAACTCCGGAACGGACATGCTGCTACCGGGACCCCCTCACCCTGTGGGTGGGCCTGCCCATCCTCAGAGCCAAAGCCTGGGCTTGGGGGGCCATCGCTCCCTCATCCTGAGCAGAGAGTCCAGGGAGGGGGGAGGAAAGGGAGCAGGCTTTCTCAGCCTCCTGCAGCCACTCACCACCGTCCACAGGGCGGGGAAGCAAGGCCAAGGGCTCTGGAAAAGAAGCCGCGGTGAGGAGGAAACAGAAGTGGTCGTGAGAATGCACGGAGAGGAAGCCAGGTGCTCCCCAACCACAGCTGGCCCAGAGCCCCTCCTCAGTCCCTGCCGCCCCCCCCCCCCACTCCCCCTGTCCCCCAGAGAAAGCTGAGTGGAGGCCTCACCAGGAGCCCAGCCCCACCCAAAGGGCAGCTTCCAGAGGCTATTCTCGGGGAGGACAGGCTTGGCCATGGCAGAAAACCCAGCAAAGCCAAGGCCAGAGAACAGAAAAGCCAGGATGAGGCACTGAACACAGGTACTCAAAGGCCCAGGGCAGCCGTGAGGAGCTGGAAGGGTTACTGGCAAGAACAGCCAATCACTCTCCCTGCCCCACTCCAGCCAAGGCTGCCACCAGCCTCGGCCTCCAGCCCTCAGAACACCCACCACCCAATGCGGTTTGGGAAATGGACCCACCTGTGGGGGGCAACTGCTCCAACCCCAAGAGAGCAACAAAATCAGCGAAATCCCTCCCTCCCTGGGGGCAGTGGCCCAGAACAGCCTGGATCTCAAAATAGGACTGGACAGGGAGAGGCAGGCTAGGGGTGGGACACGGCCCAGGGACCAGCCACCTGGCGGAGTCAGGAAACTGGCCACACTTTGGTCGCTTCTCCCAACTTGAGTATTACAGCCTTATGCCCTGAGCCCTCCTCAACCCGCACCCACTACCCACCCCAATAGACAGCCTCTCATCAAACAGAAAGAACAGAGGGAGGGGGCGGGAGGGGCAGACACAGGAACTGCAACTGCGGCCACGGCTCTGGCTGCTCAGCCCCTCCTAGCACAGTGAGACGGGGTGGATGGGCAGCAGGCTCCCGAACTTGAAGTGCTGGATCACGGGGAACTTCTCCAGGCACTGTGTGGAAGGAGGCAAAGAGCAGAGCGGTGAGGGCTGCACGGCTCAGGCCTCCAAGGGACCTGGACAACTCCAGAGGCTCAAACCAGTCAGTCCAAAGGTGTCCATCCGGGCTCAGGAGGTGACCCAGCCTCAGAGCAGCCCTGTTCCTGACCACCCCTCCCACCAAGACCCACCCACTCCAAGACTATCAGACCCACCCAATGAGAATGAGGTTGAGTGGGAGAGTGGAGGGCAGGAGAGAGAGAGAAAGGCAGCCCAACCCCCAAAGCAAAAGCTGAGAAGAGAGGCAGCCAAGGGACATTGCTTGGCCTCAGGGGGGAGTTGGCCCCAGAGGCAAAAAGAACCCTCCATCCAGCTCTTTAGGGGACCCCTTAGCCCAGGTCCCAGCCTGGGACAAAGGTATGGGGACACTGGAACCCAAGCCTGAGAACAGTCTGAGGCCCATTTTTTCTAATTTTCAGTTCTTTGGTCTGAAAAAGGCATCTTGGCACCTCAGAGACAATAAGAACCAGCGGACAGCCCCCTCCAGGGCAACTCCCAGGAGCCTGTGGGGGCAGAGAACAAGGGCCTGGGCAAGGGTATGGATGGCCCTACTCCCCACACCGGGAGGGGAGGGGAGGGGAGGGGAGGGGAGGGCAGGGGAGGGGAGGGGAGGGGAGGGGAGGGGAGGGGAGGGGAGGGGAGGGGAGGGAGAGAGCGAATGTACAAGCGCCCCCAGAAGCTGGCCTCGTCCGCAGGCAGACCCCAGGCCAGGGACGGCAATGCTTCAGCACCACAGGGCCAGGAAGGGGAGGGGCCCCAGGGCCCCAGCCCCCAGCTCCCTGCACACAGGCCCTGGTCACAAGCAGGTTCTCACAGGCAGCAGCTCCAGGCATCTGAGGCTCTGCCTCCTCGCACAGAAACAACCAGAATGTGTTGGGCACTTCCTGGCTGGGGTGGAACAAATTTACGGCCTTAGAGGGGTGAGCTCCATTCTGTGGCTGTGGTCGCAACTTCCAACCGGTTTAGAGGCACAGAGGCCTGCCATGGCCGCCCAGTTCCCTCGTCTCAGCGGCTGCTGTGTGTGTGTGTGTGTGGGGGGGGGGGGGGTCCACAGCCCTGCAGGGAGGCCAGGAGGTGAGCAGGAAAAGGGGATCTTTTTGTGCAGTGGACGTGGAAAGACAGGCAACCAAGCTCGGTGCTGGAGCACGACTCCAGGCTCCATCCAGGCTCCAGGGCCCGGGGCAGAGAAAGTGGGGAGCAGCAGCTGGGGTGGTCCCTGGGGGGAGGAGCAGCAGCAGATCTAGGCCAGAGGCAAAGTCAGCTGCCATTGTGCTTATGTCATGGAGGAAGTGGTGGGAGTTTGTAAAAGGGGGGAGCAGGGCCCTGGAATTTGAAAAAGGGTCAAAGGTCAACCTGCTTCTCCTTACAAAGGCAGGCGGCTTGGGGAGGGGGTGGAGCAGAGTTCTCTGCACTCTACCCTCAGGGCCCTGGACCAGCTTCCCCAGGCCCCAGGCCCCAGCAAAGGGAGGGGCTGGGCTAAGGCGAGAGGCTGCTGGAGGCAAAGACAGCGGCTGCTCCAGGGTGACAGTGAAAGGGAACTCCTGGTGGGGCCTTCTCCCGGGGCGAGCAGGCCCAGCCACACCTCAGCCTGTCCCAGCTGGAGGCGCAGGCCTGCAGGCCCTTCTGGGCCCGGGGACTCTAGAAGGAAGAGCCAGCACAGGAGGGACCGGCCCGCCACTCGCCACCCGAGGGCCCTGGAAGCACTGGGCCCTCCGGTTCAGGAAGGCCAGGACAGGCAGCGTGCAGTGCAGGCAGACGCTTCCATATCCTGAAGCCGCCCAGCTCAGAGCGGGGCCTCTGACAGCGCTGGGCTTCCCCACAGACTGAACGGGTCTGGAAAAGCAAGTCCTTCCCTTGGCTCTCTGGGCAGGGCGCCTGGGACTCCACAGACACCCAGGGACCAAAGACCGAGGTGCAAACCATCACAGAGACCCGGTGTTCCTCAGGTCGCTGAGTTCCCACAAAGAAGTCTGGCCGCCACCCTGTGCCTGGCAAGGCTGCAAGCTCGCACTGCGCCTGCGTGCACCCGGAGCTGGGATTTCCCGTGTTTTCTGCTCATGCTCCCTCCATCTGGTCCTGAGCCGCAGGTAGTTTTGGTCCCTGTCCTCCTTGTGTTCAACATCCATAGAAATACTGACAACTGCCACACAGGACTGTCTGTCCTCAGGACACTATCACCTTTTGGATCTGAGTTTGCTCCTCCCTCATCCTCTGGCAACCAGAGTTCACTGGCCTCTGGAAGGGCAGGTGCAGAAGGGTGGCGGGTCTCCTGTCCTGCCCTTAAGGGCCCAGTCAGGATAAGTTTAGCTACTCAACTAAGAGCCTGCAGGACAGCACCTTAAGAACCCAAACAGGAAAGGCACCAGGGTCCTGCCTGTGATAGGCACGTCCCCGGAGTGGGGGTGGGGTGCGAGGGGCCCTTGGCTCCTCCCATATGCTCCTCCCATACCGCACACAGCCGCCAGCAGGGGTGAGGGCTCATCAGGGTGATAGAGTTCCCCATCAGCACCCACTGAGAGACTGGGGGGGACGGGGGAGGGGGGGTGGTGGTGGGGGGACGGGCAGGGGGCCAGTCAGAAACAACAGCACCCCCAGAGGGCGGTGCTCTCCAGGCAGAGAGTCCAGCAGAGGGCCGGTGGCTGCCGGGAAGGGGCCTGTGGAGCCCCAGCTAAGCTCCTCTCAGATTAGAGAGGTATGTGGGCTGGAACCTAAACACAGGATGTGAAGTCCAGAGGAAAAGGACAGGAGGGGGAGGGGCGGAAAGGAAAGAGAGGGCCAGACCCGGTCAGTTCCAGTACTATTAACCCCTTCAGGGCCATGCAGAGGGAGCCAGGCCAACTGAAAGCCTTTGTACTACCAAACCCTACCAGCCCACTCACTGCGCCCTGCCTGCTGCTGGGCTGAGTGCCAGGTGCAATGCAGTGGCCCAGAGACTGACCCTCCTCCGCGGGAGGCAGCCGGAGGGCCAAGGGTCAGAGGGCACCACAGACAATACTTAGACCCCCGTCTAAGGCGAAAGGAGGGGACTTTGGGGACCAACGGCTCTAGGTGAGGGACTTCACAGCCAGGCCCTCCCAGGCCAAGGTCAGGCAGCTGATTGCTCTGCCCAAGACGTGGACGGAGCTGTGGAAAGGACAGGTCGGGATAACGTCCCCTCCCTGCTGGCAAGAGAAAAGCCACCTCCTTGGATGGGAGAAGGGTGCCAAGAAGGACAAGGAAAGAAGGCAGGGGACACCCTCAGAAGCACAGCAACTGCCTAATCCCCCCCCCCCCCCCCCCCCCGCAGTGGAGGAAGCTCTGGCAACTCTGACTGGGGGTGGGAGAGGACCACCTCAAGTGGTCATTAAAAATGCCAGCTCCGGCCCAGCCAGCGTGGCTCAGTGGTTGAGCGTTGACCTATGAACCAGGAGGTTACAGTTCAATTCCCGGGCAGGGCACATGCTGGGGTTGTGGGCTCAATCCCTGGGTGTGGGACATGCAGAAGGCAGCGGATCAATGATCTCTCTCATCATCTATGTTTCTCTCTCTTCCTCTCCATTGCTCTCTGAAATCAATAAAAACATATTTTTTTAAAATGCCAGGTCCCACCTCTCCAGAGATCAGATACCAGAGTTAGAGAAGCACCACTCTGGAAGATGCCTCCAAAGGATGACACCCTTTTCCAAGCTTGTCTCCGTCTGTGTCCCATGGTGACAGCTACGAGGGGCCCCTGGTCTCTGACCAGTGGGAATGGAGATTTTCCCTCCAGCACACCCGCCGGCAGCAGGGCCTGGGCCTCAGTCCAGTGCTTTTCTCAAAGCCCATCCCACAGATGGAGATTCTGAGGCCTCAAGTGTCAGAAGGGCTGGCCCAAAACTCAGAGCACAACCGTGGAGTGGGGGTGGGGGAACAGCAGCCCCAGGACCAAGGGCCCCAGCCAGCCCCCACTCACCTCAGCCTTATACATGCGGATGAGACCCTGGTTCACTTTGGACCAGGTGGGGACAGCGCTGATGTTCCACAACTGGTTGGAGTGCTCGGCAAAGGGGCCCGTCTTCATCTGGAAAAGAGAGTCCACAGCTGGAAAGGTGGGCCACCTGGGAGTCCATGCCCTGCTCCCCTATGGCAAGTCAAGCATGCATACACAGATGCACACAGATGCACAGATGCAGGCACTCACACACACATGCACACACACACATGGGCACCAGGCCACAGCAACTGCCTGTGGGGCACACACACCTACAGGCACACTAACTGACAGACAGGGTCCCTCTTGGCCTGCAAGACCCACTGGGAAAACATAATCCCTAGTCAACCTCTTTCTTCCACAGCCACAAAAAGGGAGGGGTCTGATTCCCACCACCCACCAAACCCAGCAGCCTCAGAAAAATAAAATCTCCACCCAAACTCCCCAGGGCCTCAGGGTGCCTCTGCCAGCATGGGGACCCACTCCCACATAGATAAACAGCAGCAGCAGCCTGGACCCCCACTTCCCCAGCCCAGCCCCCCACACAGGGTGGGCTCTGCACTGGGCACCTGGCCTGCGCCTGCCACTGGCAGAGCTAGGAGAGCCCAGGGAGCGGTGGGTTTGGAGGAGGGCCAAGCTGGGTAAGACCAAACCCGGCACCGACTGCAGAGGGGGAGTAAGGGCACCTGCTGCAGATCCAGGAGGAAGGTCTGTTTAGAAAACCGGCCCGACCTGGCCAGGAAGTATGAAAGGGAGGGCAAACACACCAGCAAGGGACAGGCAGGAGGAGCAGGACAGCTCCATTCCGGTCCCTCCTCTGGCCAAAAAGCTGGCCTCTGGGAAGGAAGAACCGCATCAAGCAGCATGGTCATGGAGTTCTTGGGGCAACAGACACCACAGCGCTGGGCCTGGGAAGTGTGTGTGCTCGAGTGTGCCCCTCAGCACGAGGCCAGCACGTTGGCATTTAACAAGCAAGCAGGTCAGTCCCCTCAGCACTGCCCCCTCCTTGGCAGAGAAGCAGCATGGATGCTGGGGGAACAGGGCGCAGCACCCGGAGCCCCGGCTTCCGAAGAAAGAGTTTAAGAAGCAAAGAGGCTAAGCTGGCAAGGAAGCGCAGACTTGGACCCCGAGAGTGTGGAAGATTCCAGAAGAGGCTGTGCGTGGAGGTGGGGCTGAGGGAGAGCTATTCTGGGGAGAAAGGAGGGGTCCAAAGCTCTCTCTGCATATTGGGCATCACAGAATAAAGACCCAAGAGCACATCACCACCCCCAGCCCTGCCCTTGGCTGTGGTCTCTGCCAGGTGACCCCACAGGCCTTTCCACTTCTTTAGTAAGGGCAACTCTTACAAAACTGTCATCTCTCTCTCCTGACCCAAGTCCCCCAAAAGCCTGTCTCAACCCCCAAATTCAGTACAACAGCCTCCTTCCTCCAACAGTGAGGCCGCAGCCCAAGGCATTAGACCAGTGGTTCTCAACCTTCCTAATGCCGTGACCCTTTAATACAGTTCCTCATGTTGTGGTGACCCCCAACCATAAAACTACTTTCACTGCTACTTCATCACTGTAATTTTGCTTCTGTTATGAATCGTCATGTAATATCTGATATGCAGGATGTATTTTCATTGTTACAAATTGAACATAATGAAAGCATAATGATTAATCACAAAAACAATATGTAATTATATATGTGTTTTCCGATGGTCTTAGGCGACCCCTGTGAAAGGGTCGTTTGACCCCCAAAGGGGTCGCGACCCACAGGTTGAGAACCGCTGCATTAGAGACAAAATCCACCCTGGTGCCCACAGGGCTTCTCCTGGGCCACTCCCTTCACCCAGAATCTTCCCCCTCCTCTATCTGAGGGGGTAGCCAGGAGCCCCAGCCTGCAGGAGCCTGGCCTTCAGGGATCTTGGTTCCAACTGTCCCACTCAAGCAGGCTCCACCCCAACCTTCACCCCCCCCTTGGCCCCGCCCCCTCCGCAGGCTCTCTGCCCTTGGGGACGGGGCTGGGCTCCAGGCCTCTCTTGCATACCTCCAGGACCTGAGCTCAGGGACACAGGAGCGGGGACCACTTTCACTCTGGTCAGGTGCCAAGAGCACACCATCAGGAGGACCCTGCTGCTACCCTGTGGTCTCGTCCCACAGCAGCTCCAGGGGCCTGCTCAGCCAGGCCACTCAGGCTCCGCCTCCTGGGCCAGCCTCACCCTCAGGGCATGGGCATGGGCCCTGAGGTCTCTGGCCTGGCCTGCTGCAGAGCCAGGGGGCCGAGCTCCAGAGCCCCAGTGGCCCTGACTCCCCCGGGAAAAAGCCAGAGCTGCCTCCCAAGGTCTCCCTAAGTCCTTCAAAAGGAGACTTGCAACTCTGAGAAAGGAAAACAGATGAGGGGGAAGGAATGGGGCAAGAAGACAAAAAAAACTAGCTCCTTCTAGCCACAAAGGGAGGAGAGAGAGAGCGAGAACAAGCAAGCCGGCTGCAGGCCCGCAGTGACCCCAGGGGAATCGTGTGAGTCAGAGCAGCCATATTGAGCAGGAAATTACTCACAGACGCTGCGTTCCTGCCTCTCCACTCCCAGGAGAATCGGCCTTTTGTAAATGGTTCCTCTGTCAGTAACAGAGGGGGATGGGGCGGGGTGGGGGAGGCTCTGCACAGCGCCTTCCTGTCAGCTCCTTCCCTTCCAGCTGAAATCTGATCCCTCCCTTCCCAAAACTCCAAATTTAGAAGCCAGATTGAAACTGAAATTCTTTCCTGCCTGCCCTGCTCTTAAAGGCGCCGGGTGGCATTTCCGACCCCACAGCAGCTCTGCCAGGCGGGTCCCTCTTCTGGGATGCCCAGGGCTAGCAGGGCAGGAAGAGAGCAGCCCGAGGGAGGAGAGGCCTGGTTCCATCTCCTACTTGTTTTGTTTCATCTCCAACTGCACCAGCCCCACCGAGGGACGCTGCCCCTTCCGGACAAAGCACACAGAGCCGCACACCGGCTCCTGGTCCCCACGTGCCAGTGCCAGGCCTCGGGCCTCCCTGTGTCAGGGTGTGCCAGGCCAGGTCCCTCACTCATCCTTCAGGGGCTACAAAATGCTGGTCTGAGGTGGCAGGGGGTAGGGGTTGGGGTAGCGTCGATGCTACAATCAGCAGCCAAGCCAGGTGGGTGAAATGGGCCCTCACTGGTCACCTCCGCCCTGGGCACACCCCGCTAGCATCCAGTGTTTACTACCGTACCCGAGCACCTAGACCCAACTGAAAACAGGCTATGCAGAGAGGGTGTGGAACCTCGGGGTAGTCCCCCTCCCAGTTCAGGCCTCTCCCGGTTAAATGTTAAAACCACCTCCAAGTTTGACATGCCTTTAGCACCACCTTGTGGCCATTGTAGGATTTTTTTCTCTAGCAGAAGAACTGGGTCCCAAACTTTGAGTTTTTATACCTGCATAACCAACCAAACAAACAAAAATACCAAGTTTAACCTGGAGTCAATTCCCATATTCCCTGAAGCTCGGCCTCACCTTCTTCCTTGTTGGTTACTGACAGGGACCCAAGGAATTGGCCCACCACCATGGGGAGCCAAAACAGTTTCGCCCAGTGGTCGCCAACCTCTCGGACCTCACAGGCCACCAGTGGTCCGCGGACCACCAGTTTGGTGAACGCTGCTCCAAACGTTTCCTTAAACCAGCGGTCGCCAACCTTTCGGACCTGTTGGCAACCGCTGGTTTAGCCTCTTACCCCACGTGCGCCAAGCCACTGTTCAGCATAACACGTGCACCCCTTCCCCCCATCCTGCTCCTCCAGCTCCTCCTGGGCCCCCCCCCGCCCCCTCCCCCAGGCTCTGCCGACCCTTGCATTCCACTCTGGAGGAAGCAACACGTGACCGGCTCTCGCAGCGGTGAGCCAGGCTGCCCACCGTCCTGCCGACCTTGGGCGGCTACACTGCTGAAGGCAGCACATCTCTGAGAACGAAGTGGGGCCGCCCAGCCGTCAGTCCGGATCCATTTGCTGACTTGGAAAAACGTGTCATTCCCCTCTGGCCTCTGGAGTTGGGCAGAAGCCTGAGCTGAATGCTGACCAGGAGGAGCCTGGAGCCCCAGCTGCTTACCCAGGCTTCTCCCCCTCTTCAGGGTGCTCAGAACCGGCAGCCAAGTCAGCAGCCCCACAGGTAGGGGTCCACAGGTGTGCCAGGGACAACCCTGGGGCCAGCAGGCCTGCATGTGAGCATCAGGAGAGAGTGGACACAGACCTTCTCCAGCCAGCGAGCCAGCCCCTGTGGAAGCTGGGGGAGGGCAGTACCGGCGGGAAGAATGGCAGGCCCTCCTGGCAGAGGCCCTGAGAGCAATGGGTTCCTGACTTCCACGTGCAGTCACCTGAAAAGTGTGTTTAAATACAGACTTCTGGCTCTCGTCCTCCAAGACTCTGATTCTGAAAGCTGGGGTGGGGGCCCAGGAATGTGCTTTTCTTAAAATCCTCGCCTGAGAAGTGTATTTTTTCCATTCTCTTTTTGTTTGGGGGGGTTTTTTTAGACAGAGTGGATGGGGGGCGGGGAGAGAACGAGTCACATTGATTGGCTGCCTCTCGCTGGGGATTGAACCTGCAATTAAGGTATGTGCTCTTGACTAGGAATCCAACCGGAGACCCCTTGGTCCGAGGGCCAACGTTCTAACCATTGAGCAAACCAGCCAAGGCAAGGGATGTGCGTTTTAACAAGCTCCCAATGCGATCTTGAGGAAGCAGTCCAAGGCTGCACTGCGGGAGGCCCAGGCCTGCTGGTTTTCACCCGTGGCCCTTCACCTGCCCGTCCTCCGGCCCTGACAGAGACGCGTCCCTTCAGAGGAATCTGTCCTGCCGTCCACTCCAGCATCTCTCCAACTCCTGCAATGGCTTCATCCCACACAGCCGCTCGCACGGAGCTCTACAGACCCTTAGGCCCCGCCTGCAAGATGCTGACACCCCTCACCTTCAGACCTGCTGCTTCAGTCCCTGAGCCTGCTAGTGAGCGAGTCTTAGTCTCTCGTCTCATGTAGAAACCCCAGGCGGCCAACTGAGGGGAGGAGATCCTGGATGGTCAGAAGCTGACTTTTCAGAGAGGCCTAGTGGGGCTTCCTTTCCAATGACCAGCCTTCCAGGGCCAGCCCTGCCATCTTTGAGCAGCAGTTCTGGCTCCTCTGTCCAAAGCCACCATCTCTGTTTATTTCAGCCTGGAGGCTGCCGTGGGCTTCTCCCTCACCCCCTTCCCCTCACCTCGGTGATGAACAGGATACACTCCAGGAACATGTAGTCCTTGTGATTCTCGTTCACGGCCTTCTCATCGACAAAGTGCCTGGGCTCCAGATACGGGTGATCTGGGAACAGCAAAGAGCCCCGGGGTTCAGAACCAGGTGCTCATGCCACCTTGGCCCACATGGTCCACACCCACCCCAGGGCCACAGTCCTGCCTGTGTGCCCTGAACACTGGACCTCACAGGTGCAATAAATGGCCTGGTGCGTGTGTATGTTCCAGTGGAACAAGCTGCGGCTCTGCTGCTTTCTAACCATGTGGCTCAGTTCCCTCTTCTGTGCAATGGGGACAAGAACAGCACCTCCCTGGTAGGGCAGCTGAGTGCCACCTGACAATCACAGAGAGCACTCGGCGGTGCCTGCGCAGGGGTCTGCTAATGGTTCCCAGGCTCCCTGAGAGGCCTGCAGGATAATCCACCTGAGCACTCAGACAGGGCCTGGCACAGAGCAGTGCTCAACACATGGCCATTTACTGATATTCACAGGCAGTTCAACCTACGCCGAGACAGTTACCACTGCACTCACCCACTGCTGCTGGCCCAGGGGAAAGCGGGGGTCCACCAGAGCAGGCTCACAGCAAGCGGCCCACTGCCCAGCACCTGGTGGCAGCTCCCTGATGGGCCCCTTGCAGGTGGCTCAATAATGACAGCGGATGACACTGGTCACTGAGTCAAAGAGCCCCTGATTTTCAACATAAAACCCCACAGCTGCTGCCAGGAGCTGGGGCGCATTTCACACCAGTCCATTATGCGCCAGGAGAGGGCCGCTGCTCCAGCCCAGGTCACATTCCGTTATCTCGGCGGAACTCTGCCGCCGCCTCCGCAGCCTGCCACGCTGGCGTGCAGCAGGTCGGCAGCAAGCAGCCTCCATCGATAGCCAGTCTAATGTGTGCCTTACCAGATGTCACTCTCTGGGCAGGAGACAAGGCAGGAGGGACGGAGGAGGGTTGGGAGGAGGGGCACAGAATGCACTCTGGCGGGGAGGTGTGTGTGGAGGGGTAGCTGGCCCCTTCAGTACCTATCAGCTGTGAACTGCCCCAGATGAAGGGCAGAAACTGGAAGTCATCCAGGCCCCACACTCCCTGGCTACCGGCTGGCTCCATCCTGTATGTTTTCTGGAGTTTCCGCATCACCTCAAGGTACCTGCACGGGAGGGTGGAGAAGAGAGGGGAGGCAGCATAAGTAAAAGAACAGTCGCAACTCTTCTGCCTCTGGGAACTCAAGGAGCCAGAGATAACCACCTAAGAGTACAACTGGTCTCTATTTCAGTGAAGTCATGCACAAGTTATCATCAGCTGAGACTCTCAAAATAAAGCAGCTCTATTGTCTTCTCCCACACGCAACCTTCCTTTGGCCCACGAAAGGGGCAAAACACCTCCTAAAAAAAGGGAGTCAGCACCATCGGCTCCCAATACTGTGAAGGCCCAGGCAGGAGCCTCAGCTTCTCTAACCTCGGCGGCCACTGCTGTCAGGGGCTGCGTCCAAACCTCCTTGGAGCTCCTGCATCGCGGCATTGATGGAGCAGGGCCCAGAATGGACACTGTCAATGCTCTAGTGACGGAAACACACCTGCGCTCCCGGGCGGTGGTCTGCGTGGTGAGGGCACAGGTCAGAGCCTGATGCCTGGGCTCACCTGGCTGTGTGACCGCAGGGAAAGACCTGGCTTCTCTGCCTGTGTCCTCACCTATACCAGGGGTTCTCAAACTACGGCCCACGGGCCACATGCGGCCCGCCGAAAACATTTATCCGGCCCGCCGGGTGTTTTTGCCGCCGCTGTGTGCATAGGAATTTGTTCATAGTTTTTTTTTAAACTATAGTCCGGCCCTCCAACGGTCTGAGGGACAGTGAACTGGTCCCTGTTTAAAAAGTTTGAGGACCCCTGACCTATACAGTGGAAATGACAGTTGCCACATCCTAGGGCAGTGATGGCAAACCTTTTGAGCTCGGCGTGTCAGCATTTTGAAAAACCCTAACTTAACTCTGGGGCCGTGTCACATATAGAAATTTTTTGATATTTGCAACCATAATAAAACAAAGACTTATATTTTTGATATTTATTTTATATATTTAAATGCCATTAAACAAAGAAAAATCAACCAAAAAAATGAGTTCGCATGTCACCTCTGAACACGCGTGTCATAGGTTCGCCATCACTGTCCTAGGGTTACTGTGAGAATTAGTCATGTGCTACTGAACGACTGGGACACGTTCTGAGAAATGTGCCATTAAGCAATTCCGTCATTGGGCGACCATCACAGAGTACCCTAGACAAACCACATCACTCACCCTGCCATCACAGATACACGTAGACAAACCACGTCACTCAGCCTGCCATCACAGATACATGTAGACAAACCACGTCACTCAGCCTGCCATCACAGATACATGTAGACAAACCACGTCACTCAGCCTGCCATCACAGATACACGTAGACAAACCACGTCACTCAGCCTGCCATCACAGATACACTAGACAAACCACGTCACTCAGCCTGCCATCACAGATACACGTAGACAAACCACGTCACTCAGCCTGCCATCACAGAGAACCCTAGACAAACCACGTCACTCAGCCTGCCATCACAGATACACTAGACAAACCACGTCACTCAGCCTGCCATCACAGATACACTAGACAAACCACGTCACTCAGCCTGCCATCACAGATACACTAGACAAACCACGTCACTGAGTCACATGTAAAGCACTCAGCCTGCCTCCTCCTGGTGAACACCGCGGAAGCGTCAGCAATCCTGACATAGCATTTCCGTCACTTGTTTTTACTCGGATTTGAACCTGCTCGGAGGAGACCTGGACAGCCCATCTGCAGCCCCAGCTGCTTAGGGCAGGACTAGAGAACCCGCAGGCGCTCCGAGAACCCTCTAGCACCGTCCCCAGCCTGACAGCGATGAGGAAAGAGGCCACTCGTTCCTCCCCCGACAGCAGTTACCCCTCCTGCCCGCGTCTCACTCACCGATTGAACACCTTAAAGACAATAGCTATTTGGTCGTCTACCCGGAGCACCCCAATCTTGCAGAGACAGCAGAGGAAAGCAGCAAAGGCTGCTTCGTGTCCTGAGGGAGTAAAAACAGCCCAGGTTGACAGTCTTCCAAAAAAAAAGGAGTGGGACTCTTCTTGGACTCACCAGTGTCCCAATCACTGAAACTGCCCCTCCAAGGAGGGAGGTCAACATGGAGATGATAGGTTCTCTTTCCTGCCCAGCAAGACCTAGGCCCTCTGAACCACCAGAGCTATAATTCTACTCCTAACAGGCCCAGGCTATTGCTTCTTAAACAGGCATTTATGTTTAATTTTGTAAATTTAACTCACTCACTAATTCCTGAACACCTACTCTGAGGGCCATCCCTGCCCTTGTTTGACAGTTTATGACAGACATTAAATACACAATCACTTCTATATTCTAGCTCTGAAGGAGAAGGTGAGCACTGTCACAGGGGGGCCCTGACATAAGGGCTCGAGGGTTCCCTAAGAAAATAATATTTAATCTGAAAGATGAATAAGAATTGGCAAGGCATGGGGGTGAGAAAGCAAAGAGAGCATTCTAGCCAGAAGAAACAGCACGTCAAAAGCCATGAGGCAAGAAAAAAATGTGGTATGCTTGAAGAACCCTCGGAAGGCCAGTATGGCTAAAGCAGAGAGCAAGGGAGATAGCGTAACAAGATGAGGCTGAGATCAGATAGGCTTCACAGCCAGAGTCAAAGCTTAGACTTTATCCCCAGAGCAATGGGAGCCACTGAAGGCTTCCAAGCAGGTCCCATTCTAAGCAGGATCACATATGGTCAAAAGGCACCCTGCTTTCTCCCATCATGTCGAATAGGAATGGTCGGCAACACAGAAAACACCGACTGGCCTTTGGACTGAATCCATGGTTCACAGTCACAGAAAACATAACTGGAGGGAGGTGAAGAGAGTATTTCCGTGACTTCCTGTCCTCCTCCTCCAGAATGAAGGTCCCTCCAAGGACGTAACAAACTTGTGAACTGTTACTTTCACCTGCAGTTTCCGATCATGACCAGCCAGAATCCAAGCCATCATCATTCAGGGGTAACTATCAATCTGAGAGCAACTGAGAAGGGAAGAAAACCCCACCCCCTGCTGACCTGGCCCCTCCCCCCTCCAGGTCTTTCCCTATTAGTCAAAGTACCAAAACTTGATAAACCCGTTCCCTAGCAACAGGGGAAGCAGACACAAAGCTTGCCCAGGAACCAGGTCCAAGGGGGCCCCCTGCAGGCCTACCTCTGTAGCCAGGCAAGGGGAAGGCCCAAGAGAACAGCAGCACTCGCATTTGCCTGCTTTGGGGTGGAAGGGAAAGGAAAGGCGGGCCTATCAAAGCAAGGATCCCTCTCAGCCACCCCCTGACCTGGAAAACACTCCCCCATTAAGGTGTCCACCTGCTCCATTTCCTTGAGAACTCAAGAACACAGGGGATGTGGCTAAGAGCAGGGGCATAGGGAGAAGGTGGCCACAATGCTGCCAGGGGCTGCTGAGCTCTCTCATTTCTCAAGGCTTCTGTAAACAATTGCCTTGAGATATAGTAAGTGCTCAGTAAATCACTTTGGTGGTGACAATGAGCTCAGAGAGACCATTTTTACCAACAACAGGAATCAGCTCGGCTCATATGGCAGCAGGCATCAGCTCCCCCTGGTGGTTGGAGCCAGAGCTGCAGGAACAGCACCAAGCCTCCTTGCACCCCGCAGTACTGTACCCCAGCTAGCCCTGTCAGGCTGCTTGCTCAGGGGTCCCCAGAGACAACCCGAAAGCAAAGAGGAAACAGCCCAGAAAGGACGCAGTTTAGCCAAGTAAGTGCCAGGAAAGGCAGGTACCTGTGCCATAGTCGATGCGCGTGGAGTTCCCCACTGACTCCTTTAGGTAAACAGCCACCTCAGGCACAGCAGCTGCCAGATGGGTGGGGACCACTGTGGCCACCAAGTTTTCTGCTTCCTGATAACACAAGAGACACAAAGTGGTGGCAGCAGATTACGCAGCATCCTGGTAGGCAAGCGTCCAGGGGCAGCATCTGGCTAGGACCCAGGCTGCTATGCCAGGCGGCCTGGCCCCTACTCTGAACTGGCCACAGAAGGAAAAGAAGGGAGAGCATTTATTCTTACAAAACAAAGACTACTCTGGAGTGGCTTTTCATTTGCTGACTCTTCCTCCAGATAACAGGGTCCTGGGGGCAAGACAGCAGGGATCTGAAAATAAGACATTCAACTTTCCCATCTGGTAACTCATCAACATCCCATAGATGTCGTCTTTCCTCATACTCCCAGCAAGGGAGTTTGTGCCATATGCCCATCAAAGGACGTATGCAAGGATGTTCATAGCAGACTTGTACAGTAGCCAAAACATGAAAACAACCCACAATTGAAATGTCCATCAACAGTAGAATGGATAAATTGTGCTATGTTCATACAATGGAATATTATGCAGCAATGAAAAAGATCCGCTGGTATACACAACAATATGGATGAATCATATAGACATACCATTGGGTAAAATAATCCAGACATTTATATGAAGTTCTAAAAATGTCAAAATCTACCTATGGAATAGAAATCAAAAGAGCTGGGGAGATACCAACTAGGAGGGGCATGAGGGTCCTGCTTAAGTGCTGGAATGTTCTATAGCTTAATATGGGTGGTGGATGCAAGGGTAAATATACACTAAGGGTAAAAATATAGTAAGGGCAAAAATACATTAAGCTGTACAGCTATAATATGTCAGCTTTAAGTTATCCTATATAATAAAAGCCTAATATGCAAACTGTCCCTTCGACTGGGAGTTCGACCACTCGCTATGACGTGCGCTGACCACCAGGGGGCGGCATGGAACATGGTGGGCATCTGCAACCTGGCGCTGGCAGCAGGCGGCAGTGCCGGCCCTGATGGGCCCCAATGAGAGCGGGACTGTGGCAGGATGGTGGAGCAGGTGAGTGGGCAGCACCAGGCCAAGGTGGGTGCGAGTGGGGCCCGAACGTCCCACCATTGCTCAGCAGACAGTGACCAGCAGCAGCAGTGGGGGGCAGGGCCACTGCCCGGGTCCCAGGCACTGAGGGAGCCAGGCAGGGCCCAGTCACCCTGCCAAACACCCTGAAAATGGCAATCAGCGGCAGTGGTGGGGGGCGGGGCCACCGCCTGGCTCCCAAATGCTGAGGGAGCTGGACAGGGGCCCAATGGCTCAGGCGGAAGGGGGTATGCAGGGCCCAGGGGCCCAGGTGCTGCCCAGGGCCAAGAGGTCAGCTCGGACCTGCCCTTCCATGCTAGATGCTCGAGCTTTGATCACCGGCCAGGCCTAGGGACTGTACTTGTGCACAAATTTTGTGCACCAGGCCTCTAGTAACTCTATAAAAATCTTTAAAAAAACAGCTCAAGCCCATGTGCCATCTTAGAATCCAGAGGCATCCGAGCTACTCTTAGGGAAGGAAAGCATTTTGCTGGGTCCTTGGAGCCCCCTCTGCTCCACGTGAAAACCCCAGGTCAGAGAAATGAGAACCCAAGTTCCGCACAGTCAGTGTGTGGACACCTGGCCTGAGAATCTCCTGGAGACCCGGTGAAAATCTGGATTCTCAGACCCCATCTGGACTGACAGACTGCTTTTCTGAGGATGGGGTTGCAATCCTGCATTTTGTTTGTTTGCTTTGAACAGGAATCACCTTCATATGATTAAAAAATAAACAGGTGATAAAAGGGATGCACTGAGAAGTCCCACTCCACCCTTCTCCCCACCACCCTCCTCTCCCCTGCCCCCTAAAAGAAACCACAGCTTTATTTGCCTTTTGTGTATCCTTCCAGTGATGTTTCCCTATGCGAACTGGGCAATACAAACATACTTTTTACTTCTCCCTCTTTCTAACCAAAAGGCAGCTTGCAATATGCATCATAGGCCAGGCTGCTCTTCAACCTGACAGCAGACCGCAGAGTCCCTTCCCGCAGTTCCCTAGCGGGACTCCTTATTCCTCCTTACAGCTGTACAGTGCTCCAGAGGCGGAGGTACTAGTTTATTTAACTGATCCCCTGCAGGCGGACACCTAGGGTGTTTCGAGCAGTTGCCTACTAAACAGCCCCGTGCAGAGAACTGCGTATCCACATGGTCATTCCCAGAGGGTGGCTAAGTGCATCTGTACTTGTGGTAAATGGAACTGCCATCTTAATGAACGCCCAGTGATTCTGATATGCCTGAGAGCTCCCTCCAGCCCAGCCCCCAGCCTGTCTGTGGCAGCCTCACCTGGTCAAGTCTGGCATACCAGGTCCTGAAGGCCTTGTTCCCAAATCGAGAGGGCTGGTCCATTGGTGGAGTCTCATCAATCCACCTGTCCAGAGTGTTGAGAAGAGCGACCAGTTTCTCAATGGCCTGTGGAGGCAAAATAGAGGAGCAAGACACAGTGACCAAGCTGGCGCCAGAGGAAGTCCCCACTGTTGCTGAACAATGACCCCAAGACATGGTGCTACCTGGCATCCTCCTTGCTGTGCCCCTTCCACACACACTGAGTATGAAAAAGAGGCCCCGGGAGCATAGTGAGCTTTCCAGAAAGGGACCAGCACAGGCTGAAGGGACAGGGTGGCTTCAGCAGCTGGTTCTCTGACTAGCCTCGAGGAGCTGTTGGACAAGCACGAACTGCAGCCCTGACATTCTTTTTTGTTTTTTAAATATATTTGTATTGATTTCAGAGAGGAAGGGACAGGGAGGGAAAAAGAGAGAGACATCAATGAGAGAGAGAATCACTGATCAGCTGCCCCCCACATGCCCCACACACTGGGGATCGAGCCAGCAACCTGTGCATATGCCCTGACCAGGAACTGAACCATGACCTCCTGGTTCATAGGTCAATGCTCAACCACTGAGTTATGCCAGCTGGGCAAACCTGACCTTTTTCACTAGAATCAGTGTGGTCTTCTTTAGTACATAACACCTCCTCACCACAGAAAACAGAAATGTAAAAGGAAGAAAACAAAAATGACCAGTAATCCTAACACCCAGAAATAAGCATTATTTACTTTTTAACATACTCTTCATATTTTTCCAGTGTTTTCTATTGCTTATCATGGTGACAATTTTGAAGGCAACTGGACCGATTCAAAAAACACCATTTAGTTGCCACGGACCTTGAGCCAGTGACTTGAACGCTCTGTGCCTATTTCTTCATCTCAAAGTGGGCATGCTGATAGATACCTCTCGAGGCTGTCATGAGAACTAAATAACACCCCATGAAGGATGCCTGCTGCAGTGCAGGCTCAAGGTGATGGTGTGATTACACAAGCTCTAAACATGGGTCACAGGGCACACGCGGCTTTGTAGCCTGCTATTTCCTCATGAACCTCATTCCACATCAATATGTAAACATGACTTTACAATAACCTCTAGTAAGTGACTAAGACTTCATTGTGCCAGTGAACTACAATTTATTTACCGAATCCCTCACTGTGAAACGTCTGGGTTCTTTTCAACTGTTCACTACCACAGATAGCCTGAGATAAACAACCTGAAGCTCATCCTCCGTGAAAATGCTGGCCAAAGGTAGCAGCGTGGGTAATGCCTTGTAGGACCACAGGTGTTCAAGATGCCGTCCCTCATCCCCGCTTTTCCCACGGAGGCCCGGGACTAAGAGCGGAATCGGTGTCACAGGCCAGGGCCACATGAGCACACAGTGTTACTCAACGAGAAATGAGGTGAGGCTGCCTATCCGAGACACAGGTCTGTGAGGACGGTGAGAAAGTGCTCTTTGCAGATGAGGCTGACAGAAGTGGGCACGTGAAGGGCGACGAAAGGCACAGGGAGAACATGACACAGAAGACATTCCAAGTCGGTGGCCCTGGGAGGAGAGGAAGGAGCCTGCCAAAAGGAGGATCGTGCCTGTGTCTACTGGGCAGAACAGTCTAAGGCAGCGGTCGTCAACCCTTCGGACCTCACGGACACCAGTGGTCCGTGGACCACCGGTTGGCAACCGCTGGTCTAAGGAGATGCCTCCAGAGCTCCTGGCACTGGTAGGAACTAGCAGGGTGATGCCCACAGAAAAGGTTGTGATAAGGAGGGCAAGGCATGGTCAGGTCTGCCATGCAGAGACGCTTCCCAAGAGCTGTGTATGTACCTGGAGGTGGGCTTGAGCTAATGGTATACATGTTAGCCAATGCTCCCCTGTAGAGCTCCAGGAGGCAGGAATCACATTGCTATCCATGTAAGTGGTGCCTCCTGTCATTGTGCAACATGACAACGGCCTTCATCACCCTGTTCCCTATGCTTGAGGCCTGGGAGGAGAAATGTACTGTAGAGGACAAAGCTCCCTTTATACTGGCCTGAAGCAGAGGCCTGGTGAAATGTGGCAGAAAGTGCCGTCAGAACCTGTCTTTGTGAAGAACCAGGTCACCAGGAACACTGATCACAGGGACAGAGCAGACCTGACCTGGGACTTGGGAGGATGCTGCAATAATCCTGGCCGGGAAGCACCAGCAAGCCCGTCCAGAGATGTCAATCTCTGGTGACACACGGAGGAGGATTAAGAAGATGCTCAGGCCCGCAGCCCGGCTGACCAGTGAACAATGGAAAGGCTCCGAGCTCTCTTTCTGCAGACGGGTTTCCAACTGGGGGTGGGAGGCCTCTACTGTTTGGCTAGTTGGGGGAAAAGGTTAGAGGAGAGAGAACTGTGGGCTTGTACCTGAAAACACAAAGAACACACTGAGCTGCACTTCTCCCTAATCCAATGCTTTCTTTTTGGATTTCATGGACAAGTAAAATTTTGGAGACATTTTCTATTTTGCTCTCATTTTAAAAATCAAACAGAACAACAGTAAAAATAAATAAATAAATAAAAATAAGACTCTTATCTATCATCTTTATTTTGCAAAAGTGAAAAATTCTACCCCAAAGAGAAGGACAGACATAATCACAAAACGAAGGAGAGCCTTCTAAACACGGACGTAGACAAGCCCACGTCACCCTTGCTTGCTCCTTGCTACAGGCAGTCTGGAAGCCGCTACCCAGACCACTGTGCCCTCTCCCCAGCTGCAATTGCCATTCCTGTAGTGGGAGGCAGCAGCAGTGAGAAGAATCAGGAGACCTACGGACCAAGCAGAAGACAGCTGGGGGGTACGTGAGAACATGGGCCTTTTCCCAAGTTCCAACTGCACCTCCCGCCCTGGGGCCTATCATGAAGGCCATCTGTAAGTGTGCAGTGGGCCTGGGGAGCCTGGCCAGCTCCTCAGTAAAGGAATGGCCAAAAAGAAGCTGTTACCGGATGTGAGCCGGATGGTAAACAGCTGGCATTTTTAGCTCATTGTTTGCTTTGTTTTTGTTTGTTAATCCTTATCCAAGGACTTCGTTTTCATTTATGCTTTTTAAAGAGAGTGAGGAGGAAGAGAAGAGAGAGAGAAACAGAGAGAGAGAGAGAGAGAGAGAAATATTAATGTGACACACACATCCATTGGTTGCCTCCTGCACATGCCCCCTCGCCGGGGATCAAACCTGCAAACCAGGTTCATGCCCTTGACTAGGATTCAAACCTGAGACCCTTTGGTGGGTGGGCTGGCTCTCTAACTATTGAGCTACTGGCCAGGCTGCTTTGTTTTCTGTACTCTACATAGCCCCATACTGACAAAGCCTGTGTTGCAGAGACATCACTGACAGGCCGCCCCTGTACACACGTAAGTCCTAATAAACTCATGTCTTTCACAGCCAGTCCTCTGGGTTATTTGGAATTGGCAAGCAATACGCTGAGGCCTTCTCGGACCTCAGCTCTTTGCAGAACACAGCTCCCATCCGTGGGCCTAGGCCACTTCCTGTGAGCTGTGCCTCCTGCTGACCCTGCAGCTGTGGGCAGAATCTGGGAGCCGCTGGAGACTAGTCACCTCTGTGCACTGAGTGGGGAGCAGCCCACTCCCCCTGGTGCTGGGATGAACCCCAGCTCAGGAAGAGCCCGAACTGAAGCAACAACACTACTGGAAATTAGAAATGCAAAATAGCTAACGCTTACAATCTATATAATAAAAGGCTAATATGCAAACTGACCGAACGATGGAACGATCTGTCGCCATGATGTGCACTGACCATCAGGGGGCAGACACTTAACACAGGAGCTGCCCCCTGGTGGTCAATGCACTCCCACAGGGGGAGCACCGCTCAGCCAGAAGCTCGGCTCATGGTGAGCACCATGGCGGTGGCAGGAGCCTCTCCCGCCTCTGCGGCAGCGCTATGGATGTCCAACTGCTAGCTTAGGCTAAGCCGTCAGTCGGACATCCCAAGGGCTCCCAAACTGCAAGAGGGCCCAGGCCCAGGCTGAGGGAAGCACCCCCCACCCCACCACGAGTGCACAAATTTTGTGCACTGGGCCTCTAGTAGCTAATAATGATAATGTCATTTGTCCGTGCCAGGTACTGTGCAAAACCACCCTACATGTGGGATCTTAGCAGATCCTCCCCAGGGGCCATGAGTAGGTCTGTGGCTCTTCCCACTCTACATATGAGGACATAGAGGGTCACAGGGAATAAGGTCACTCAGCTTAGAAGTGAGAGGTTATGAAAAACCGGTCAGCCTGACTCCAGAACTCAGGCACTTAACCACACTGCAATTCTGCCAAAAGAACAGCTCCTGTGCTAAGACAACACCTGGTTGGTGTGGCCTGCTACCATCAAAGCCTCAGAGGCAATTAAGGGACCTGGGAGGAATTTGGCAGCTCAGCATCTGCTGGGGTAATTATAACATCCCCTTTAACTAGCCTTCCCACCACATTCCCCAACCCACTGAGCAGAGCAGAGCAGAGCAGAGCATCTCCTGCCACAGGCTCAAAGAGGAGCCCGCTCTTCCATCCTGCACCTGTGCCTCCAGTCCCGGAGCACTGAGTGAGCCAGCTCCCAGGAGAAGACTGGCAATCCCCAGCACTGGCTCCCTCAAGTGACAGAAGAGGACCTCGGCCACCCAGCAACCAGTTAGGGCCAATGTGAGCCTCAGGCCAGGTGGAGAGACTGGGCCAGGCCCAGGCCACAGCTAGAGAGCTGGGTCAGACAAGACACTGAGAGAGGCTCCTCAGGCCCTGGTGTCTCAGATAAGAGGCTCAAGGTGGTTCTGGGCCAACTGGGACAGGAATCCAAGAGGCCACTGGAGGCCTGGGACCCAGCCCTGGGAGATGGCATCCAGCAGAGCAAACAACTACAGGACCACACCTTCCCAGGGATATCAGCCTCCCCACAGCTCTCGCCCTCCCTCCACAAACAAGCCTCTCTCTGAAACCCAGCCAAATAGCACCCACCTAGCAGTGTGCCCTTCAACTCAATGTTTCCACTCCTAGACGTGGAAATAACGCCCACATATGTAGGCGCAAGGATATTCAGAGCAGCAATGTTTAGGGACACAACCTAAAAGTCTCCAGTTAGGGGATTGTTTAAACCAATGAGGGCGTGGCTCAGTGAGGCAGCCATCCCCATGGCAGGAGAGGAGGAGCTCACAGGGCAGGTCCGGATGACACTCCCCCACTGTTAGTGGTCGGCTATGAGAGGGAAGACAGCAAGAGGCCAGTGCTAACGTTACACACGTTTCTCAGTAATCTCTTCAGTGAGCACGGTTACTTCTTTTGTGATCTCTTTTGACTTATAATGTATATAAACATACCAGTTAGCAAAAATGCAGGCTATAAAATGTCATCTTTACCTCGATCCAATTTTCTATTCACAGATTTTAAAAAAGTGTGAGAAGTATAGATACAAAAATGTCAACTGCACATGTGTTTGGATGATGTGATTTTCTGCACTGGCCCCGCTGTGGGCAATGAGCACACAGGACTCCATGGAGCTATTTCTGGAAGGCCCTGCCACAGCAGGCACCCTGCCCATCCTACCTCAGAGACTTTGTACTCGAAGGTCAGCTTCTTCCCCTTCACACCTTCGTTGAGGGTAAGGATGAATCCGATGTAGTCAGCGTATGCCTACCAAACAGGGGAGGAGGACAGGGGGATGTGGAAAGGGCTGTCAGACCCCCACTCTCTATACCCCAGCTGCACCCAGTTACCAAAATGCTCCAAGCTGCCCCTGGCTCCCAACCAGGTAGCAGGAGCAGTAGAAAGATAATGTCAAATACCCCACCCTCCCCCTCCATCCCACACCACTGGCAAGCCAATGACACCTGGGCCTCCAGCCAGAATTTACTGTGTGCTCACTCTTGCTCCCGGCAGTTTCTTTACACAACAGCCCACGAGCAGCACTATCACTGACCCCATTCTACAGGGAGAAGACCAAGGCTTCAGGGGAGTGACTTGCCCAACGTCTCCTAAGACCAAGATCTCAGTAGATGTGGAGCAGGACCCAGCCAACCAAACCCCACTGTACTACACCACCAGGAGCCCAGGAACCCACCCAGGCCCCTCTCCCCTGCTCATATTCCAGATGGTTCCCCACCGGCTGTCTGCCTTGGTGCAGTGCCCGCTCCCAGGAGAAGAAGGGTCTTCTGCCCATGGCCGGGGCTCTCAGCACACCCATCCCCAGGTCCCGCAGGCACTCTCCTCCCTGCTGCACCCAGCCTGGGGATAACAAAGCACTGAGGCCCAGGCCCCTGGAGGGGCAGTTCCTGGGAACAAGGGACTGCTCAGTCTTGTTTCTTCATCATCCCTCTGCCCCTCACTTCCTTCCTTCCTCCTTATCTAAGCCTACAGGATACCAGCCCCAGATGAGTCCCGAGAACCCACCACTCAGTATCTAGAAGCGGGTATTCCTATAGCAGATCCTCTTGCCAGCCTAGGAATGGCTGCAGGTGGGAGTGAGGGGCAGTACCTAAAGCAACTCCCCTGGCCCAGGGCAAGCCTGAGCCCTCATCCTGACTGGCAGTGCCCACAACTGCCTCTGCAAAGCACACTGGGATGCAAGGAGAGGATGGAGCAAGGGGCAGGGGCATCCTCCACAGTCCCTGCTCCTATGTGGGTCCGAGTCTCTTGGTGACTAAAACTCAGGACATTCTGACGAAGGTGACTGTGTGCAAAGTCTCTAGAGATGCCACCACCGCCACCACCATCGTCGTCATCATCACAAGAGCATCGTTCAGCATGCACATCAGGAGAGAAAGTGACCAACACTTCCCTAAAAGCGTTGGTGCCTCGAGCAGCACTGGCACACTTTGCCTACAACGGGCCAGACAGTAAATACTTTAGGCTTCCTGAACCATACAACTCTGCCCTTGTCGTGTGAAAGCAGCATGGACAACAGACCCATGAATGAGCGTGGCTGTGCGCCAACAAAACTGTATTTACAGAAACAGGCGGAGAGCCAGCTTCGTCTGGCAGGCATCATTTGCCAACCTGTGGTCTAGACCCATGGTCGGCAAACTGCGGCTCTTTGGCCCCTTGAGTGTGGCTCTTCCTAAGCCTTAGAAGTACCCTAATTAAGTTAATAACAATGTACCTACCTATATAGTTTAAGTTTAAAACTTGGCTCTCAAAAGAAACTCCAATCGTTGTACTGTTGATATTTGGCTCTGTTGACTAATGAGCTTGCCGACCACTGGCCTAGACTCCTCACCGGAAACCTGCCAAGCTTGCCAAGACCCCAAGCCTGCTCTTCTCTACAAGGGACACCCCACCCCAGCTGACCAGACCAGGTCGGCACCTGGCTGGAGCTGGACCCAAGGCCTTCCCTGGGAATGTGACATTGGCTTTCTTTTTCTCAGTCCCAGTCTTTCCGCAGCCTGACCACAGCCGGGAGGGACACGCTGTTGTCTTCTGCAGCACAGAAAGCTGGTCTGCCCAACAGTGCTCTGGGCCCCAGTGCCCAGGTATTTTTAGGCTCAGTCACTTCCCTGGCCTTGGTTTTCATGTAATAATCTCCTCTCCCTTTGATACACTGCTCCCCAACTTGCTGATACTTGTAACCAAGAATCACATAACACACTCCTTCGTTTAGGACACTCGCGTCAGCCAATACAACTCTTAAGGGGCAATGGTGTATGAGAACCAGGAGCACAACTCTGTAGGGTTACTCTGGCCCCGGCCCCCAGAGATCTTCCCACTGAAGCATCTCTAAGCGTTGCCCCTGACGGGAGGGACAGTCATCTCCTCTGTCACCTCTCTTCCTAGTTTCTAAGAGCTGTGGCTCCAAGGGCGTGAGGGTCAGGAGCTCACAGCCCATCATGTCCAGAAAACCAGTGTCTCTGAAAAAGCCCCAGTTTCTCCTCTTAGCTCTGACCCTGCAGGGCAGACCCCACTGGTACCTGAGAACGCTTCCATTTGCCCATGTCCGGAACCGTGTGGATCTCCTTCTTCGGAATGATAAAGCTCTGAGTGGCTGGAGGGGTCTCCTCCGAAGAATCTTGACAAAGAAAATGAAAAAGCAAACAAATAAATAGAAACCCTTCCCAACACACACACACTTTTAAACCAAGACTCTAACACCCAAGCCCCAGTGTAAACCAGACACAGACTCCCAGGACAGAGAACTTAAACCAAACCCACCGGCCTCCTGACTTTCCTTTCGCTGCAAGGAAAACAAGGTATCAGTTGTTGAGGGAGAAGCCCAGGGGACCTAAGGAGGAGGCTAGGGAACCTGAGATAAGAGCAAAGCAAACCTCTACCTAATCCGAATTCAAACCAGAGCCCAAGAAAGAGACCAGAAACTCTCCCTCCTCCCACCTGTTCTGCAAGCCCTGTTCCCAGGACCCAACATTGAGACCCCCTCCGATTAGTGAATTGCTACTCTAAGATGCTAAATAGAAAGCTTTGTAGGTCAGGCTAGTAACCTAACCACATTGTCTTTATGGGAAAATGTGCTCCACGTTCCAAATAATCAACTTGCAATGATATTTGGGAACAGAGCCCTTCTGTACATTGGAGAACTGTTCCCTGCAAGGGGACAGTCCCCCTGACACTGTTTCACAAAGAGGAAAACCTCCAGGCCAGGCCCTGTTACCAGGGGAAAGGTTACCCTATAGGAAGCATTGCAACAAATCACTGATGCAACACACAAGTTGCCAGAACACAAAATCCCAAGTCAGAAAAGCAAGCCTTCCGACACAGGACTGCGACAAATGAAGTCAGACCCACAGTCTCTCCAGCCTCAAGGTCCTGCCTCTGACAAAGGGACCACCGGACAGTTGGATCCCCTAAAACCTCTCAGTGTAGATGGAAACATACAAAGTGTTAGAGATGTTCCTAACCACCCCCCATCCCTCGCCTCGAAAGTGTAATGTAGCATCATCTACCATTTGGGAACCAGTCCGCGTGTTCAACTTGTACCACCTTTGAGCAGGATCACAGGAACCCACACTGACTTAACTGCCATGTCCCATGCGCTGCCCACATCCTCTGTGGACACACACACCGGCCCTACGCAGGCATGGCCTCGTGTTTAAGAAATGAGGGAACAGGCTCCCAGGGGCTGGGACTTGCCAGCAGAGCGAGGTCTGTGTGACTCCAGAAGGCCAGGTGTTCACACCACACCGAGTGAAGTAGTTCACTCTACTTGCCCCCAAACGCCCTGCTTCAAACTTCCGAGAAGGGCCACAGGCCGGGAGCCTGGATCCTCCCGCCATCGCTGACCTCCCGGGCCTTCATCTCGTTCACGCACAGGTTCTCGCCCTCATCCACCACCCGTCTTCAGGGACACATCTCACGGGGAATGCTTACTGAGAATGCCTTCTATCTCCCGATGCCATTACCAGAACTTCTGAGGCAGCTGGAGCGGGGTGGGGGGGGGTGGGGGGACACTCAGCCCGAGGACCGTACAAGGTCCCGGAAATCATTTGGTCCGGCCCTGCCTAGCCATCAGGGGTGAGTTAATTAAATGTTTGGCCACACAGAGCAGGCTAATTTTTAAGCTGATAAATGTGTATGGCCCCTATCAGTGGTTCTCACCATTCTGGCCCTTTAAACACAGTTCCTCATGTTGTGACCCAACCATAAAATTATTTTCGTTGCTACTTCATCACTGTCATGTTGCTACTGTTATGAATCGTCATGTAAATATCTGATATGCAGGATGGTCTTAGGCAACCCCTGTGAAAGGGTCGTTCGACCGCCAAAAGGATTGCGACCCACAGGTTGAGAACCGCTGCCTTAAATGATGTTCTAAACATCCAGTGGCCCTCAACAGGAAAAAGGTTCCCCACCCACCCCTGTTCTAAGGGCACACGCACAGAAGTTTTGTGCTAAACAAAGTAATGTCTGGTTGCATGCCCTAGGAGATCACACCCAGGTCTTTGTTCATCTTTGGTTTTTTTCTTGTGTTTTTTTTTTTTTTTTTTTTTGCAGGGGTGGGCGGCTTGTAGGGGAGGGACTCTTGATCTTGAACATTTCTGAGACCTTCCCAGGGATCACAAAATGTAAGAGGGTGGAAGGAATAACAGATGCTTTCCAAACCCTAGCTGTGTGTTTGTCTAACCTATTTGCTCTTGATATAATTTTAAAAGTCTTCTTAGCTCAAGGTGGGGGTGAGGGGGTGTCAGCAGCACCCCCGCCCCCACCCCCGGGCCTTTCTCCAGGTCGCAGGCCTCTATCCCTAGCACCTCCACCCCCAGCTATTCGAGTGAACTTGAAAGAGGCCACGGTGCAAATAAAAGCCACAGATGGTGATGCCAGGGAGAGACGCATCTCCTTGCACAACCAGCCTTTTTAAATTAGTGGTTTAGGCGACCGAGAGCAGTTTCTCTCAATAAATTCTCAGCCACCGAAACTCCCGAGGCCGGCCTCCCAGAGGGAGGGAGGAGTGGGGGTGCGGGGGGCCGGGCGTGGAGGCAGCTGGAGATGGGGTCCAGCAGGCCCAGCCCACGGGGCACCCCTCCCGCGGAGCAGGGTCGCATAACGAGGGCAGCCCCGTCCATGCATCTTCCCCGCCGGATAAGGGTGACCTGGGTCCGAGCAGCCCGGGCGTGGAAAGGCCCCGCTCCCGCCGAGGCGTGGCCCACCGGACCCGGCAGCCCGGGCTCCCCAAGTCCCGGGGTGGCGCCCCACCCGCCAGCCTTCGCCGCGGCCCTGGGTTCTTGCCCTCCTGCCAGGCCCCCAACGCTACCTCCTCCTCGGCGCCCATCACCCCCAGCCTCTCGAGGTCCCCCATCTCCCGACCCTCCCGGCCGAGCCCCCACCACACCCCTTCCCCGCCCCGGTCCCGGCGCCGCCCCCGCACCCCCGCAGCCGCCGCGGCACGACCGGCCGACGCACCCTACCTGGCGGCGCCTGCCGCTCGCCCTCGGCCATCTTCCTCCGCCAGGAGCCGGCCCCGGCGCCCGCAGCCCGCACCTGGCACTCCGCACCCACCTTCTTTCCCCGCGCTCAGAGCTTTTGGGGAGCAATGCGCGCCGGCCGGCTACCACCGACAGCCGAGAATTACAGTCACCCCCGCGGAGACAACCGCCATGTCGGTGCGGGGCGCTCAGGGAGCATGCCCAGCAACGGCCGGCTCCGGCGGCGGCGCAGCCCGGGAGGCGGCGGCCATGTCTGCGCGGGGCGCCCGGAGCATGCGCACCAACGGCCGGCTCGACTCCCGGCGCGACAGCGGCCCGCCCGGCCCTGGGAGCGCGGCGGCCATGCTTTTGCGGGGCGGGCGGAGGCCGGCGCGGCGGCCATGCTTTTGCGGGGCGGTCCCCACCTGTCACCTTCTTGCGTGGCCCTGCCCCTGCCCCGAGGGTCACTGGAAGACATTGCCCTGTCAGCATGGCTGTGCTTCCCTACCACTCGGAGGGCAGCGCTCCAGGACACCGAGCGGACCGAGAGGGGTGGCACCACTGCCTCCAAAGGAGGGGATGGCACCCGGGGTGGGGAAGGAGCGACCGGGGTTGGGAGGGAGCGCGCCGGGCCACCCCTCCCGGGTCCAGCGCCTCGCGGCGACCCCCCGACTGCTGACCGCGCCCCGCCCCCGCCCCGCGCTCCGGCCCCGCCCCCGCCCCGCGCTCCGGCCCCGCCCCCGCCCCGCGCCCTGGCCCCGCCCCGCGCCCCGGCCCCGCCCCGCGCTCGCGATCAGCCTCTCGGGCTCGGAACTGGCCGTTGACCGCGCCTGGAGCCCTCCTCCCCCGCCGCCAGCCCGGCCCGGTGGGTGGGCGCGGGGCCGCCCGGACCGCTGGCGGCGGTGACTCGGCGACCTTGGCCCGGAGGCCCTAGCGGGACCCAGCCACTGCGGCGGCGGCGGCGCGGACTTTGCCCAGCGGCGGACTGTGAGCCCGCGGGCCGGCCGCGGAGATGTTGGCATTCGCCGTCAGGACCGTGGTGAGTGCGGCCGGGAGCCCGGCTGGCGGGGCTTGGCGGGCCCCGGACGGCGCGGGCGGGCCGGGCCAGCCCTGCAGCTGCCCCGGATGGGGAACCGGGTCCACAGGCTGTCCGAGGCCCGGTCGCCCTGGCTTGCAGCGCGGGGGTGGGATCGGCGGGTGGGCTTCCCCGGGTTGGCCGCGGACGAGACTGAGGTTCAAGGTCAGAGGCTGGGTGGAACCAGGTCCTGCATTTCAACGACCCGGGGAAGAAGTGGCACCCGGCTCCAGGCGGCACCCCCGCCCTGACCGGGAGCCCCGGGGCAGGCTGGCATGGAGTCTGTCACTGTTGTCTCTGACTCACACACCCTTTGCACGCTCAGCCCCAGCCGGCTGTGCCCAGGTCAGAGCCGCTTCTCCAACCCCATCCAGCTGGTCAGCTTCCTTGGACGTCTCAAATGGTCCCGGGGGGGTTGTCTGTAGCCAGAGAAACTCACGTGGAGGCATCAAACTGGGCTGCCCAGAAAGTCCCGAGAGCTGGCAGGAGGTGGCAGGTGGCAGCCCCAGTGCCTTCCCTCTCCGCCAGGCCCTCCCCGGCCTGTCCACACTGAACCCTCCCCCCCCAGTCCTTTCTAGTGGGCAGCCTGGAGCAAGACGCACCAGTACCCTGATTCGGATTCCTTTACTCTCTAATCCAAGCCTATCTGTGTTTGCATCTCCCTCTGTCTTTGCCAAGATCATTCAAACAGACATGCCAGGCCCAGAGAACTGACAGTCCCCGTCCACTGGCTTCTGGCCTAGAGGCTCTTCCAGGACCTCAGGGCTCCACCTCACTCTTGCCACCTGAGCTGTGTCCCCATCCCTCAGACAGCCTCTGGGTCACCCTCCGGGACCTACTGGGTGACCTGATTGCTTTACTGATGGAGAAACTGAGGGGAGGAGAGACTTGGCCAGAATCCCCTCGACCTGGTGACTCAAATCTAGTCCAACCCCAAAGCCAGCGTCCTTTGGTTTGTTTTTAACGCCTAAAGTCCCCCACTCTTGGCCCCCAGCCGGAGGAGCAACAACTCGAGAGAACCAGGCTCAGTGGGAGGGTGGCCTAGAAGGACTCCCGAGAGGGAAGCAGGATGGGCAGGGCTCCAGTGGCCACTGTTTACTCTGGTCTTTCCCAGTATCTGCTCCCTAGTACCCCGATTTCAGGGCTGTGGTATACTTCACAGCTCATCCGTTTCTGCCCTCCAGCCAAGTGTTCTTTCATCAAACAGACCTACAGATTCTAGCAGGTGGATTTTTTAATACCTCTTGGCCCGTCTCCCTGGCTCTGGGCCCACCCAGAGAAGAAAGGAGGAAGTTTTTCAGGGTTACTCCTACTCCAGTGCCCACCCCCGGCCCTCTCACCTGCTCCCCATCCCCCCACTTCTGGAAGCTAGGGCTGCGGCCATAGCCACAATCCCAGATGCCACCACAGCCACCACAGCCATCGCCACTGCCACCTCTGCCTCCCGCCCCTCCTCCCCCCCTGAATCTTGGCTCTTGTCTTCTCGTTCCAGCCCAGGCAAGTGGCTGCCTCTTGCTAGGTTCTGCTCGCCCACTTGGTAGCACAGTTAGGCTTAGGCATCCAGCCCAAGGCAGACAGACAGGGCTCAGAACCTCAGTCCTGCCATGGAGGACGGGCAGCAGAAAGAGAAGGTATGGAACAGAGCCTCTGCCTCTTGCCTGCCTCCTGCCGCCAATAGCCCCAGACCCTCCTGTCTCTCTCTCTCTCTGCCAACTCTCACCCTCCTTGCCAGGCCACTCAGCTCTTTCTTGTCCCAGCGCTGCCGCCATGCCACCCCCATCCCATCCCACAGACAGGGAAAAACCTGTGGCTTCCCCCTCATCCAAAGGTGCTGTAATCATCTGGCTCTCTCTGATTTTTGCTTCTTCCCTCCTGTTTCTCAGCCTGGCCAGGGTGGGAGAAAAGGAGGTGGGGCGCTCTGGGAGGGGGCAGTCACCTCACTGCTGGCTGGCTCATAATCCCCAAGTGAGAAAGGCGGGGCCCTGTGCATTCAGACAGGTGAGAGGTCCCTCTGACCTCTGCCACCCCCAGCAGGTGCCATTCATCCTGACTTGGTTCCCCGGAGCCTTGGCAAGATCAGTGGCCACACCCCACCCTCCGTGTCCATACCTGCATCTCCAAGCCCCAGAGAGATGGAGACGCCTATAGCTCGAGGGCTGGGAAGCCAGGGCTGGCACCACCCAAGAGGCTGTCTCTGATCCCAGAGATGGGCACTTAAATGCTCAGGACGGCAGCTTGGCATTACCAGGGCCTCCCAGAGCTGGTGGGAGAATGAGCAGGATGTTCTGCTGCCTGCAGGTGAAGCCGCTGGGCTTCCTCAAGCCCTCCTCCCTGACGAAGGTCGCCAGCCGCTTCAAGGCACACCAGGAGTCTCTGCCACGGCTGCCCGTGCCCCCGCTGCAGCAGACCCTGGACCATTACCTGAAGACCCTGCAGCCCATCGTGAGCGAGGAGGAATGGGCGCACACCAAGAAGCTGGTGGAAGAGTTTCAGGCTGCAGGGGGCGTGGGAGAGCGCCTGCAGAAGGGGCTGGAGCGCAGGGCCAAGAAGATGGAGAACTGGGTGAGTAAGAACTGCGGGTACACCGACCCCCCAGGCCCACGAGGGCTAAAGGGAACAGGGCCCCCCAGAGGCTGTGGGTCCTGTGAGAGTCCTCCAGGGAGGTCTGCCCCTGCTGCACACAGACGCTTCCAACACCAGCCGCTCTGGTGCATTCACTGGCGCCACCGTTTCTTGGGAACTTACGCTGTGCCTGGCACTAGGCAGAGTGCTGGGTGAGCAAGAAAGAGACAGTTGATGCCTTGAAGAGCTGACATTCAAGTAGGAAGGGGAGAGAGGTGATCAAACAAGACACGTGAGTGGTCAAGGTCATTTCTGTAGAAATGAAGAAGGCTGATGTGCCCTGGCCGGTGTGCTCAGTTGGTTGAGCACCAAGAGGTCACTGGTTCAATTCCCAGTTCTCTCTCTCTCCTTCTCTTTCTCTCTCAAATCAATGAAAACATTTTTCAATTTTTTTAAAAGGGTGATGAGAAAGCGGGTGGAGAATGGCAGCGTCTTTATTCTGAGTGGTCAGGGAAGGCAGGGAGGAGGTGGTGTTGGGTCTGTGACAGACAGAATAGCACCAGCAAAGGCAGGTGAATCCAGGAACAGACGGAGGCTGGAGTGGAGTGCCAGGGTGGGAGGGAGGGCTGCAAGCAGAAGGAACTTGGACTTGAGCTCAGTGGGAAGAGGCTGCGGGCTGGCTTCAAGCAGGGGTCTGTGTTCAGTGATGCCTGCTCCGGTCTGTGTCTCGGTCGGTCACGCAGGTGCGCTCACCTTGTGAAAATGTGTGTACATGGATGCTCCGTGCACTCTTCTGTACGCATCTTACACCTTAACCTAAAGTTTAGCATGACCGCCCTGGCGCTGGGAGGGAAGAAGAGTGGGAGCAGGAGGCGGTGGGAGGGCTGGTGCCGTCACCCCGAAGGAGATGCTGGCAGGGAGAGGGTGGGAGTCATTGGGTCCAGAGTATGTCTTGGTGCCAGTGGTACTTGTTGATTGGGCTGCTGGGAGGGGGGACAGTCCTGACCTAAAGCAACTATGTGGGGGGGGCGGGGAAGAGGAGGACTTCCGGAGAAAGGGATGATGAGGGAGAGGCGGGTTTGTAGGAGAGCCACAGAAAGCCCCATGAGGAGGAGGTGCTCTGAGGGGTGCAGGTGGAAGCGGGGGCTGCACAGAGGAGGCAGGAGTCTTCAGCTGGTGGATGGCTGTCCTGAGCCTGTGCAGCTCAGGGCCTTGGACTCCGGAATCAGGAGCTGAGAGTCTGGGGCCCAGCAGTGTGTAACTGGCTTTTTAGCCTGCAGTTCCTCCAAATGTCTGCTGGCGTTCTGTGCAACCTGAGCACGTCACACCCCTCGCCCCTTGCCAAGGGCCCGAGGCTAATGGCCTGGTGCCACCGGCGGCCGTTTCCCAGGGGGCTTCTGGTCAAGAGGCACATCCTGCCCACTGCTCTGGGGCTGGGGAGGCAGCACAGCGGGCGCGGCCTCCAGGGATGAAAGGACCCGCTCAGAGAGGCGCTGGGCAGGCCCCGGGAATGGGTGCAGGGCGGACAGTGTTGCAGTCAAGCACATAAGGCTCAAGGGTGACGGTCCCCTGGGAGCCGCACGGCCCCAGGACGGGAGCCTTCACCATGCCCACGTAGGTCCCCAGAAGGGCAGTGCTCACCCACTGGTGCAGCCCACGTTGTCACTAGTGCATCGGCTTTTCCTCAGTGGCTTCCCCAGGTTGCCTAGCCTTGAGATGCAAGGAGTGTCCACTGCCCAGTCTGACACCAACAAAACTGAGGCCACTGCAGACCGGGATCTCCAGATTGACATTGAATCCTGGGCCCATGCTTTCCTGGAGAATGCCCACTGGGATGAGCAGAAACTCATTCATGGACTTCCTTTTCCTATATTTTTCTCTATTCTTTTCTATCTATCAGACATACATTTTTACTATTTCTAAAAGTAGTAAAAATAATTGACCAAAATTTGTAAGATGATGAAACATGATTCAGCGTGGTTCAGTGGTTGAGCGTCGACCTATGAACCAGGAGGTCATGGTTCAGTTCCTGGTCAGGGCACATGCCTGGATTGCAGGCTCGATCCCCAGCGTGTAGGAGGCAGCCGATCAATGATTCTCTCTATCATTGACATTTCCCTCTCTTTCTCTTTCTCTCTCTCTCCCTCTCTCTCTCTCCCTTCCTCTCTGAAATCAATAACAATATTTTTTTTTAAAAAAGAGAAATAGCCCTAACCGGTTTGGCTCAGTGGATAGAGCGTCGGCCTGCGGACTCAAGGGTCCCAGGTTCGATTCCGGTCAAGGGTATGTACCTTGGTTGCGGGCACATCCCCAGTAGGGAGTGTGCAGGAGGCAGCTGATCGATGTTTCTCTCTCATCGATGTTTCTAACTCTCTATCCCTCTCCCTTCCTCTCTGTAAAAAATCAATAAAATATATTTTAAAAAAAGAACCTGTGCTCAGAGGGGGCAGAGAGTCCCCTTGCCCTGGGGGGAAGGGTCACCGAGCCCCCCCCCACCCCTCCTGACAGGTTCTGGTCCTTTCCCCAGCTGTCCGAGTGGTGGCTCAAGACGGCCTACCTCCAGTTCCGCCAGCCCCTGGTCATCTACTCCAGCCCCGGCCTGGTGCTGCCCAGGCAGGACTTTGTGGATCTGCAGGGACAACTCCGGTGAGTGGCTGCGGCTGGGGCAGGGCCAGGAGGGGCGGGGCAAGGCTCCTGGGCATTTCCAAGGCCCTGAGGACCACTTCCTCCAGGGGGTTGGAGGGGCCCCAGTCCTGCTCATTATCTTTTATCCCACACATAGCCTGATGAAGTAGGGAGTGTCATTCCTCCTTTACAGATGGGGAAACTGAGGCGCAGAGCAGGGAGGGGCCTGCCCAAGATCACCTCCCAGTATTGGCTGAGCTGGGACAGGGAGCAGGGTCCTCCTGGCTCCAAAGCTTCGTAGCTGTTCACCACCACACCGTGGACTGCGTCCCCTCCCTGTCCCTAAACCTGGGGCCACCCCCCACCCCAGTTCTGCACTTCACCCCTCCTTCCCTCTCGCCTCTGGCCACAGGGACGACCTTTGTACACAGTCCCCTTTTCCACATTCGGCCATGTCACTTGCCCTGGCCTCTGTTCCAGTCCAACCAGAGATAAAAATACCAGTGACAAGCATCTCCTGCCCAAGCACCAGCCTCTGTGGCCACCACCTGCTTCTCTTAAAGGCACCAGGGCACCCGGGAAGGTCTGGGGGTTCAGGCCCAGGAACTCCAGATGGTGGCCCCCATGTTGGGGGCCGGGGCAGCCCGGGCACTGGACATGGCTGGTGTAGCCCACATAGTTCAGGGAGGAAGGCCAGTAGGAGAGGTGGCCTGGGAGACACAGGGGCCTAGAAGCAGGTAGAGACCTAGGGGAGGGGCCCCCTCAAGCCACTGCCCTCCCATTCACACTCCCGCCCCCTGGGGCCCCGGTCCCTCCGTAGCTGGTTCCTGAGGGAAGGGTGTCCTCCTTCCAGACTCCCGACTGTGGTTTGGGGCTGGAGCCCTGTGGGTGGAACCCAGCCCCAATCGGGCTGCCGTGCCTTGTGCCTCGGCACCTACATCTTGCCGGCACTTGGCCAGCAGTTTCCCTGAGCCCTCGCATCTCCCTCTAGAGGTTGTGAGAAAGCAGGCTCAGAAGGGCGAGCTGGAACTTGAACACAGACCCACTCCTTCAGCTTCTGCAAGCCCTGCGTGAGGGTGAAGCAATCGGTGGCTCCCTTCACCCCGCAGGCGTCCCTGACCTGGGACTGTCCTCAGGGTGTCCACACCTCTGCTGATCTCTGATTGTTCCCTCTAGGTTTGCTGCCAAGTTCATCGAGGGTGTGCTGGATTTCAAGGCCATGGTTGACAAGTGAGCAGTCCGGCCCGCCCCTACTCTGCCCGCCTAATTGACAGAGTCACTCCAGCTTGACCCAAGCCCTGGGTGCTGGGCAGGCCAGCGCTCGGTTGCTCTCACTTCCTGTTGGCCCCGCCTCTGTGGGGAATGGGAGACAGGGCCTCAGGATTGGGATGCCTGGGTCCCGCTCCAGCTGCTGGGACTTCCTCCCGGTGACCCTGTCCCGAGAGGCCCCGCAACTGGCGTTCCGGCCAAACAGGCCCCGGAGGTCATCGACCCCTTGGCAAACTAAAGCCCAGAGAGGGGAAGGGAGTTTCCAGGGTGACTCATGGCAGGCCTCCTGCCCCAGCCCAGCAGGCAGCCCTGCGTAGGCCCAGGGGAAGTAGGGACACGAGGAGGGCAGCCGGCCACTGCTGTAAACCCTGACTCGGCTCTGCCCAGCCCCCAGCCGCTCCCTCCTCCCTTCTCCCTTCGTACTTGCCCAGCGGCCCCTCACTGTCCCCCTGCCCCACAGTGAGACCCTTCCCGTGGAGTACCTGGGCGGGAAGCCGCTGTGCATGAACCAGTACTATCAGATCCTGTCCTCCTGCCGCGTGCCAGGCCCCAAGCAGGACTCGGTCATCAACTTCAGCAAGACCAAGA
This sequence comes from Myotis yumanensis, assembly GCF_028538775.1. Lineage (NCBI taxonomy): Eukaryota > Metazoa > Chordata > Mammalia > Chiroptera > Vespertilionidae > Myotis > Myotis yumanensis. The sequence goes on from NW_027223763.1 coordinate 4,940,121, forward strand.
AGCCGCCCATGCACATCACAGTGGTGCACAACTACCAGGTGGGTGGGCCCACGTGAAGGGGAGGAGGGGCAGGGCCCCTGAGCCCCAGGAGCAGGCATGCTCTGGGCATCTCTACTGGGCGCCCGGCTAGGCTCCAGCCTCAGGGACGCCAAGAGGGGCCTTGGCCTGCCAGGCCTGCGGAGAACAATGTGGGGACATCCTCCCCCGCCCTCACCCTTGGCCTGACCGTCCCCTCAGCTGGGCCCAGGACAGCACTCACTGTGGCCTCTGGGCTGCCGGGGCCAGGAGGCGGTGGGGGTGGGACGTGACTGCGGCGGGTCGGAGGTCGTCACCAGCCCCTCCCCGCCCGCCTGCACCCGGACAGTTCTTTGAGCTGGACGTGTACCACAGCGACGGGACGCCCCTCACCTCGGACCAGCTCTTCGTGCAGCTGGAGAAGATCTGGAACTCGTCACTGCAGACCAACAAAGAGCCCGTGGGCATCCTCACCTCCAACCACCGCAACTCCTGGGCCAAGGCCTACAACACCCTCATCAAAGGTGCCCGTGGGGGGAGGGGGGGCAGGCCCAGGCGGCACGCTTCTCACTGAGTCCTCTCAGCTCGGGAAACAGCTGGATCAAATTTGTTTCCCCATATTAAGGAGCAAGTGGGATGAGAGTCCAAGTCCCTGGCTGAGGAGCCCCCGTCTGCCGCCACAGTCCCCGCAAACCCCGTGTTGAGTCAGGGACCTGGGTGGGATCTGCCTGTTTCTAAAGTGGGCCAGGCACTGGGCGCTCCTCACAGGGGCTGCGGGGCTGCAGGGCCCTGTTGAGTGTGAAGCTCTGAAGCCCGTCCCAGCACTCCGGAACGTTCTGGAGGCCCGGCCGCCCCAGGCCTGACACCCCCGTTTTGTGCCCCCTCCCGCCATGCGGCCTGCAGACAAGGTGAACCGGGAGTCGGTGCGCTCCATCCAGAAGAGCATCTTCACCGTGTGCCTGGACGCAGTCATCCCTCGGGTCTCAGAAGACATGTACCGCAGCCAGGTGGCCGGCCAGATGCTGCACGGGGGCGGCAGCCAGCTCAACAGCGGCAACCGCTGGTTCGACAAGACGCTGCAGGTGAGGACCGGAAGCCCCCCACACACACCCACACTCGGTCCCCTGCAGCCTCAGGACTTCCTGTTTCCGCGTCCTGGCCTCCTGGCCTCCTGGCCTCCTGGCTGGTAAACAGATGGAAGCCATCGCGGCTGCAATTACCCAGCAGTCAGCCTGTCATTATTGGGCCTGGCCCAGAAACTGCTGTCACCCCAACACCCCCTGCAGCACCTCAGAGGCCAGGCACAGAGGCGCAGTTTGGCCATGACTTTCCCTCTCTGCGCCTGTAAAATGGGGCTGTGGGAGGACTCCCGGGTAGAAGAGTTACGGGGGACTCGGCGAGGTGTACCAGCATGGGGTGTGCTCGGTGTGACCCCGATGGGTGTTAGCTCTTATTAATAATTGTAATAAGTCAGCATAACTCCTGAGGTGGCTCCAGGGACGGGTTCACAGGCCCTCTCCCCCTCCACAGTTCATCGTGGCAGAAGATGGCTCCTGTGGGCTCATTTACGAGCATGCAGCAGCAGAGGGGCCGCCCATCATCTCCCTCGTGGACCACGTCATTGAGTACACGTGCGTGTGGTTCCCCACCCTCCCCCCATCTCCCCAGGCCCTGGTGACGGTGACACACGGGTGGCAGACTGCCTTGTGGGGGATGGCATTTCCCTAGGCCTGGGAATCTGTTTCTTCCAAGGAAGCCAGAAGGAGGCATGGGTTTGCATTCCGGCTCTGCCACCTCCCAGCTGCATGGCCTTGGACAAGTCCCGTCCCCTCTCCAGGCCTCCTTTGGCCACCTGAAAGCTGGAGGTGACTTCAGAAGAACTCCAAGTGTCTCCCTGGGCTGGCCCCCTCCAGCTTTAGGGATCCATCCTCCCCACCCAATCCCAAGGATGGGCCCAGGCTCCCCCAGCACCAGCATGAGCCCGAGCCCATGTCCCCGCAGGAAGAAGGCTGAGGTCGTGCGGTCTCCCATGGTACCCCTGCCCATGCCCAAGAAGCTGCGGTTCAACATCACCCCCGAAATCAAGAACGACATTGAGAAGGCCAAGCAGAATCTTAGCATGTGAGCGCCGGGCGCTGGGTGGGGGCCAGGCCCCTGGAGTCTGGCAGGCTTTTGTTCCAGGTCTGTCACGGAACCCAGCTGGTTCTGAGACCTCTCTCTCGGGGGCTGGCAGGGCTGCCAGGTGCCTGCTCCTCACCGGCCTTGTCCCCAACCCCCAGCATGATCCAGGACCTGGACATGATTGTGACCGTGTTCCACCACTTTGGGAAGGACTTCCCCAAGTCAGAGAAGCTGAGCCCTGACGCCTTCATCCAGATGGCGCTGCAGCTGGCCTACTACAGGTGAGCCCCTGCCCGCCGGGATGCAGTTGGAGACCTGTGGGCAGAGGTGGGATGAGCTCAGCCCCGTTTCCACCAGGGTCTACGGGCAGGCCTGTGCCACGTACGAAAGCGCCTCCCTGCGCATGTTTCACCTGGGCCGTACTGACACCATCCGCTCAGCATCCACGGAATCACTGGCCTTTGTCAAAGCCATGGATGACTCCAATGTGACGGTGAGAGGCTCAGGGTGAGGGTGGGTGAGCTGGGCTTGAGCCATCTCCCTCCCTGTTCACTCTGTCAGCACGCATTGATTGAGCACCTACTGTGTTCCAGCCCGATGGTGGGCACTGGGAATATAAGAGAAGATAGAGCTATGGATTTAGCTCTGAGCTTCCTGGCAGCCCAAGAGAAAAGGGAGCTTTCATTCACTCACTCCACAGCAGTGAGCATCTGCCCGAGAGTGATGGTGGCTCCACTTCCTCTTCTCAGAATGTAGTGCCGGTGGGAGCGGGCTCCTGAGATGGGGGCAGGAACAGGGAGGGACAGTGCTTCAGCTCCGTCTCCCCTCACCCCACAGGAGCATCAGAAGGTAGAGCTGCTGCGGAAGGCCGTGGACGCCCACCGCGCCTACACCAACCGGGTGAGTGAGCCCTATGAGCTTGGCATCTCCCACCTGCCTGCCCTCTCCTGCAGCAAACAGCTGCTCACTGTCAGCTTGAGCGACCCCTCCCCTGAGCCCTGGGGCACCTGGAGCAAGGCTGTACATCCCCATTTTAAAGTTGGAGACACTGAGGCTGGGCCCAGTGACTGCCCTGGCCCCGGGTTCCAGGTGAGCTTCTGGATCGTGTGTCATGGAGCCAGGACGCTGAGGGCACACACCGCAGCTGACAGCAGGGTTCCGCCATGTGACAGCTCAGGCTGCAGTCAGCAGCGGGAGGCCTGGATTCCCGTGCTGGCCCTGCCTCTGAGCACCTGTGCGCCAGGCTCTGCCCGTGTTACACACAGATGTCCCTTTAGGTCTCACAGCCACCCTACAGGGGAGTTCAGTGACCGTCCCCATTTGACAGATGAAGGCACTGAGGTTCCAAGATGTATATGTGCCAACGTCCCAGAGCCAGGAGGGGCTAAGCCACCCAGCTCCAGGCCTGTGCTCTTAAATCCTGCCTGGCAGACCCCTGGGCCTCAGTTTCCCCATCTCTGAAGTGAGGGCTTTCCTGCCTGGCTGCTCTGGTCTCCTGGGTCTGAGGGGCCAGTGGACGGAAGAGGTGTCGCTGCCGCAGGCTTCTGCGGCGGGCAGCAGCGCCCTGTAGTCCCGCAGCCCCGCTCCTGACAGGGCCCCCTCTGCAGGCCATCCGCGGGGAGGCCTTGGACCGGCACCTGCTGGGCCTGAAGCTGCAGGCCATCGAGGACCTGGTGAGCATGCCCGACATCTTCATGGACACCTCCTACGCCATCGCCATGCACTTCAACCTCTCCACCAGCCAGGTGGGCCGCTGCCCTCTGGGTCCCTGCCACCGCCCTGGGTGCCCTGGGGTGGGGTGGGGTGGGGTGGAACAGAACCCACCGGAGCTGGAGCAGAAAGGCTGCACTGACGAGAGCCAAGGTCTAGAACGTGGTCAGACCTCGGTGGTGGCGTGGCCCACACAAGCCCCCAGAGGCCGCTGCGAAGCGGCCGAGTTCTGGCAGAGGGGCCAGGTCAGGGGCTTCACTACAGCTCAGGCTGAGGAGTTGGGGACCCCCCAGGGGAGAATCAGCTTCATTCATTCACCGGTCAGACACGAAGGAAGGAACGTGTGCTCCGTGCCAGCCTGTGCTGGACTGGGGCACAGCAGGGACTGCACCATCCCTCCCCAGGGGCTCTCAGTGTAGGCTGGCAGCACAGGAAGTGATAGGGTCAGGGAAGTCCCGAGGAGGGAGCAGTAGAGCCCCCAAGAATGTAGAGGAGGCCCCCTGGAGGGTGACACCGGAACTGCACACCAAAGGAAGAAGAGGAAAGGTGTCAGGCAGGGCACAGCAGGAGCAGAGTCGTGGGAAGGCAGGCTGGTGCACTGAGGAGCTGGAAGGGACCTGGTGGGAAGGGCGAGTGCCTTAGTCCTGTGCCACCCCCAGGTCCCCTCCAAGACAGACTGCGTCATGTTCTTTGGGCCTGTGGTCCCAGACGGCTATGGCGTTTGCTATAACCCCATGGAGTCGCACATCAACTTCTCGGTGTCGGCCTACAACAGCTGTGCCGAGACCAACGCTGCCCGCATGGCACACTACCTAGAGAAGGCGCTCCTGGACATGCGCGAGCTGCTGCAGAGCCACCCCCGGGCCAAGCTCTGAGCCGTGCTCCCCCTGCCCCTGCCACAGCCAAACCACTTCAGATGGGCCCTCCACCAGGGCTCCCCTTTGTCCCTCTCCCTCTGGGCCCCGCAGATCTGACCAAGCCGGGGTGGACTCCCCCAGGGCCTGCAGGCCCACACCAAATGCCTTCCACGGGCCATCCCCAGCATCATGGGCTGTGCTCAGAGGCTGAGCAGGACGGAGGCCCAGGCGCCCCATGTATCGCCCAGAGCAGCCTTCCTCTGGGAAAGGAACCAGTCAACTCCATCCCCACAGTGAGCCTGGGAGGTCCTTCTCTGATAGCTCAGCTCTGCCAGTCCCTGCCATCTGGGCTGATCCGTACTCCAATCCTCAAACGCCCAAAGGCCTGAAGACAGGACTATCTGGAGTGGGGGACTCCAGGCCTCCCCACGGCCGAGGCCAGGGTGCGAGGCGGACTGGGGACGGGGCATCTCCCACAGGACTGCCGTACTCTTTTGGAGAATATGGCTGAACAATGTTCCTGGTTGTATAATAGTACCACGCGAGGTAATTAATAAAGGGAAAATGTCTTGGTGAAGAGGCGTTCCAGCTGCGGAGGCAGGCAGGTGGGGGGACACCGGGCCGCCTCCTGGCTTTCCCTGCCTGGGAGCTGGTGTCCAAGCAGCCATGGCCCCAGGGACTCCGAGGAGCCAAGAGGAGGTGTCCTCAGGCACCAGATTGCGCACCCCATTCTCAGACAACTCCCACCTGCCCGGGACTCGGGCCTCTCCAGTACCGTGGGCATATGGTGGGGACAATTCTCCCAGGGCAGTAGGACCCTGCAGGCCCGGGTCTGGTGGGCCAGGTGTGGCCGACACCAGGGCCTAAGGCCTCATCCTGCAGCCCCCACTAAGCCCAACAGGAGTGCTGCCCCAGATCACACGACCACCTGATCAGAACCCTAAACCCGCCTGTCCCCAACCCCAGGCGCCTGGCAGAAGCTGGGTGTCTTGCCAAAGTCAGTCTCTCCCTCCAGGGGACACTCTGGCCCTAAGGCACGTGAAAACCAGAGCAGACGCTGGGGTGCCAGTGGGAGAGCTGGTGGAGCCTGTCAGAGTGCTTCTCGGCCCGGCTGACCTGGGACAGTCAGTGAGGATGGGGCCTGAGGTTTTCTGCTTTTTTCAGATGAGAAAACTGAGGCACAGAGAGGTCAGTCACCAGGCCGCTAAACAGCAGAACAGATTCCCAGAAGCCATACTTCAGGTCAGGGCACCGGGAGCCCCTGTAGCCAAGCCCCCAGCCCCACATCACACCCGCCCAGATGACCAGGGCAGGGGTGGAGAAGGGGAGGCCATGGGTGGACATGGGCCTGGAAGGCGCAGGAAGGTGCATGCTGGACTAGGGCACTGAGTCGAACTGACCTGTGTTGGTCAGATGTGGTGGCTGGTCCCACCACATCTCCCACAGCCACAAGGTGGGGACTCAGTACCCTCCCTCTCCAATGCGGGTGAGAGGGTGTGCCACTGGCCCAAGTCCCAGGGAGCAGGAGGCAAAACCCACACAATGGGGGAGTGGGTGTTGCCCTGGGCCTGGCCATTTCTCAATTCCTCCCCCCACCCCCCACCCCCCGCCTCCCAGCAAGGCTGGCAGGGTGGAGTGATGCCAGGAGAAGGGGGTAAGGTCCATGAATGCCCTTTCCTGGGCCGGAGTGGGAAGACCAGGAAAAGACCATGACAATGCACAGCCTGCTGTCATCTGTACAGTGGGGGTGATGCTGCTCCCTCTGGGGGGTCCTGGGAGCCCCAGGAAGTGGGGGCCCACAGCAGGCGTTGGTGAGTGCTGGGGGAGGCGACAGAGTGAGCCAGGCCATGGGCACTGCACAGACACCTGCGACTCCCACAACTCAAGTTCTAAGAACCACACAGGTCTGAACAGAAGGCAGGGTTTCCCCAAACTCTCCTTCAGAAGTGAGGGCATGCCTTTGCCCTTGGGTGTTACAGGTCTCGTATGAAGGCTTACTCAACTCCTTAGCGCCGAAAGTCCACGGGGAAAGGCACAGTTAGCACCGGAAACAAACCGTCAGTGTGAGACCGGCCTGGAGCTCCCTGGTGGCACGTGGGGAGGGAAAGGCAAGGAAACGAAGACCTTTAGTGAGGATGTGACTGTGCCTCACCCTTGGGAGTGCTGGGTGTGGGACAAGCAGGTGCTTAGGGTCTCTGGACACACGGGAAGGAAGGATTGGGGAGATGACACACCTACAGGGTTTTCTTAATCCGCTGTCTCAGTGTGATGCCAGCGGGCACTCGGGGCCTGGGGTAACATTCCCAGTGACCGCATCGCGTGTGAAATCCAGAAAGTGCTGCTGGGTCTCAGGCCGCTCAGCCCGTGGGCCTGGAGACTCCGGTCAGCGGGCCCAGAGGTGGGCCAGGGACAAGACCCTGATGCCAATGATGCAGATGAAGAACTTGATTTTTTTTTTTTTTTTGAGCGAAAAAGAACTGTTCTAAAGTAATATATTTTGTGCAACACATTACTTGAAATGTGAACATGTAATAAACGAATGAATTAAAGATTTGGCTCTTACCTAGATCCCTGTTTGTCTATCCAGATGGGCATGAACTCGACTTTGGCTCTTCGTGGGGAAAGTGCAGTGGCCGGAATCAAGGGCAGGCCTGTAGCGAAGCCTGCGAGGGGGTGAGGGCTAGACAGGGAGCCAGAGGCCACGTTGACGGCTAGTGCTTTGTCGGAGACCCGGAGGAGGGCATGTAGGAAGATGCCCGGGGGTTGGAGGGGGCCTGACCGTGGGGGAGCTTTGCGGCCTCCAGGCAGGGAGACTGGACCCACAGAGGGGTCGGGGAGGTGGAGCAGAGTGGACATTCCAGACCCTTAGGAGCTGGAGCGTGCAAGACGCTGTGACCAACCGGAAAAGAAGTTGGGGTGTCGATCGAGGTGAGAGCAGTGAGTGTAGCTGGGACTCGGGGACATTCAGGGCTCACCAGCCCTTTCCTCTCCACTCTGGTCCTTCTGCCTGTCGTGCAGTTGACTTTCCTCTTCAACTGAAACCTACCTGTTGAGCTCAGCTTGCTTTTCAGCGATTGGATTTTCCATTTTGATGCACTTAAAAGTCTTGCAGGGTTCACCTTAGTTTCTCAGCCCCGCAGACATTCTCAAGTTTGTCTTTCGTGTCTTTAAAACAAATCTAGTCTGTGGCTGATCTTCCAGCACGAGGTACTGGCAGGCTTGTTCCGTGACCCGTTTCCGCTGGTTCTCCATCACGGTGCCGTGTCCTCTCGGCCATCTTTACCTACATTCTCTTCCCTGCAACTTAAAAACTACTCATACGAATGACTGAAGTCTAGTTCCTTTCTCCAGAGGTTGGTTTGCTTCTGCCTTGTATTTCGGGTAAGGTCACGTTTACTGAACGTCAAGGTTCTGTGGACCACGGGGGCCCTGACCCACAGCCTTCGAGCTCATGTGGGGACAGAATTCTTTCTGATCCCCCTACTCTAGGGCGTGGCCATTCTGCATCTCAGCTCAGTGACTCAGGGAAGGATTAGATCCCCATCCTGGCCAGCCCTTGGGATCGACTTCTGTCACCTCACTCCCACAAGCCTCTAAAAACCCAGCTGTTAGCAGTCATTTCTTCCAAAGCAAAACCTTCAGCCGTGCACACTCAAGAAATACTGGATTAAACACCGAGCGGAGGTGTTACCTGGAGAGGCGTACCCTGTCCCCAGCCCCCCAGGGCTGTCGTGGAGGAACGAGGCTGAGCAGGTCCAGAGCCAGCCGGGACCACGCAGGGAGCGACCAGGACCGGAAAGGGGGCGTTCCAGCTCCCCATGGCAGCGCGGTCTCCTCAGTGGGAAATGTCGCAGAGCCATTCACACGGCGGCACTGGGGGCTGGAGGGCCTAGATGTCTCAGATGCTTACGATTTTGTTTTTATGGTCCTTGCTCCTTGGGGTCACGTGTCTCCAGCCTCCTCTCAGGAGCTCAAGTCAACATGTGCTCAAGCTGCCAGAGTTCAGGATTTTATTTTAAAACAATAGTAAACAATTTCGTTGATTTTTCTTAAATCAAACCACCTCACACTTGGCTTGTCTCAGGCAAAATGTAAAAAACAAGAAGGAAGGGTGGGGGAGGGGAGGAAACCGTGGGGACTGACCAACCTTCCCTAGAAACAGGCCCCGGCCCTGGCCTCTGGAATGGCTTTGGACACGGTCAACTGAGAAAGGAAAGCACCCGAACATTGTGCTTCAGCAGCAGATTACGAACCTCCACAAAGAAAGGGAGGGGCGGGGTTCGAACACAGGTCCCGAGCAGCCTGGTTCAGTTCTAGAAGCTTCCAAGAGTCTGGAAGCATGTCCACTCCACAACTCCACTTCAGAGACGGAGAGATCAAGTCCCTTGAGGAGGAGCCGTCCTCTGAGCTGGACAGTGGGGCTCTGTGCCACACCCCAAAAGAGGCTCCAGGGTGCCCCGGGCAGTTCCCAGCCTCTCGGAGGGGTCGGGAAGGGTAAGGAATGCTCAGAGCGAAGGGGGGGAGGGCGCGGATGTCAGGCACCACGGACCCTCCTCACCGCTCCGTTCCTCTGCACTTGGTTCTCGTGGAGATGAAGACTAACCGCTCCCACTGGCAGGACCAAAAAGAGCTGTAAACAGCTTGGGTTTGCTCACCCACATGTGCAGGCTCTTTTGTCAGGAAGGGACCACTGTCTGGGGGACAGGGGACCGGAGAAAGCCCTTGTGGTGTAAGGGTCAGTGCTGGGTAGGACACGATAGCAGCCGCCAGACGAGCGCTCTCTCTCGGCCTGGCCCCCCAGACTCGGAAACACTGCATGAGGTTCTGGAATGGCAATGGTGGCAGGGAGGGCACAGGGCGCGCCCCTCTGCTGGGTCCCAGGCCACCTTTCAGGGCAAAGGGCCTGGGCCCCCTGTACTCGGGGCAGCCACCGCAGAGCAGGCTCTTCCGGCCCCATCTCCGAAATCCTGCCTGCCGTCAACAAAACCAAAAATAAATAGTGTGTATTTTTCACGCCCCTGGATCTCCTGCCCTGCGAGCACAGGTGCCAGGCCTCCTCCTCTACCCACACCCCAGCGCCCACACCAGCACTTCCCACCAGGCCAGGGCTGGCGGCAGCACAGCGCGGAGCTGGCTGTGTGGCCCCCGTCAGCAGGCGCTCCAGGATCCTGGCCGAGGGGCTGGCCTGGCCCTTCGGGCCACCTTGTTCATTAAAATTAAAGTAAGAAAACAAAAGGCTCCACTTGGCGACGGGTCTGTCGAGGTCTCCGCTTCATCCCTCTGCATTCTGTCCATCCCGCACGGCGGCGTGCAGGCCAGACGGAGGTGGACCCAGGCACCCTCACCAGTCACTGCAGTTTCGTCCCCAGCTTGCGTTGTCTGTTCCTGCAAAACAGGGGTGGGAGTCTGCAGTGAGGATGCCTGGGGGTCAGAGGAGGGGACCCCTGGCATTCAGTGGCCCCCTTAGCTGTCCCCTCCCTACCCACAGTCCCTTCAAAATGGGTGAGTGCCCCTCCCAGTAGCCCCAGTCCCTGACTCACCAAACTTCCTCCCGCCTGGCAGCTGTGCACATGCTCTTCCCTCTCTTGAGAACACTCTCCGCCCACCCCCCAACCTGGGCAGGCTGGCACTCCCTCCACACTCAGGTCTGTCTCCCCTGAGCAGCAGGCCCAACCACCGGCCCCCACGTCGCGTTTGTCCCGAGCTCTCAGGCCCAGGGCACGCATCACACAGGAGGCGCCTTATTCTTCACGGCTCCCCTGACGGCTGTGGCTGTCTCACTCTGCCTCCCCCCAGCACACGGCCTGGCACAGAGCACACTTATACAGAAATGTTGGTAAATGAAGGCAGGTGGTGGCCAGTGGAGCCAGGTGACAGGGGCAGGACCATTCTGAGCGTCAGGTGGAGAGCCTGGGACAGCCGGGCCTCTCCAATAATGGGATTGCCTGCCCTAACCACCTCAAATCCCCTTTCCTCCTGGATCCAGGGCTTTCCCTTTAAGCTCCTTAGGATAATTTGGACCATGATGCACTAGACACATTTCCAGGCTGCTCAGGTGCCCTGGCCTGGCCTGCCCTGTGACTCCTCTCACCACCGCCTCGGGGAAACCCCAGAGGCTCGCTCTGGAGTCTGACCTCGCCTCAGCTCCCCTCGGAACCCCGGCTGGCACCGACCCACGGAGGGAGAGCTCAGTCAGTAGACTCCAAAGCCCAGCTCTGCACCACCTTGCTGTGCACTGCACCTCTGTTTACCCATTTATGGGGCGCATTCTGAACTAAGCACCCTGAGAATCCCGGCTGCCTAGCTCTCTGGTTCTGGGCCACAGGGGTTAAAAGCATGGCTCTGGGCCTGACAGCCCGGGTTCCCAGCCCAGCGTCCCCACCCACAATCTCTAAGTCATCCATAGTGACTCCCCTCTCATCTCAGCCTCAGTTTTCTCATCTGTAAAATGCGGAGGAGGATTCCACGAAGCAGTGAAAAACAGTGCTTAGCCAAGTGCCTGGGTCTCGGGGAGCCTCTAAGAGCAGGAGCAGTGGCAGCCCCACTGAGCCAGGACCCAGTGAGAGCCGGACCCTTAACTCACCTGGCTTCTGCCCGGGTGACTGTGTACTCAAACCAGAGGACGTTGGGAATGAGGCTCGTGTCTCGAATTAGAAAGAACTCAGAGATAGGCCTGCGGAGACAGACACCCAGAACCCCAGGTCATGTCAGGGCACGAGCTTGTCATCCAGCCAGAGTCCCCCATCAGTGTGGAGTCAGCCATGCACCTTCCCCCCCACCGCTCAGAGTCCTTGCCCGAACTGTGCCCCCCGGGCCACTGCGAGAACTACAAGTGCCACCTGTGACACTGAGGCAGGGCCCCCCCACCGTGCACACAGCTCGCGGGACTCAGGCTGCTTTCCGAGTCCCTGAGAGCCGAGGCGAGGACAGAGAAGCCACCTTAGCTTCTGGGCGTGAGGAGACGCCTGGGCAACAGAGAAGCCAGGCAGACGGGGTCTGCGGCCTCATGCCCACCAGAGACCTGGACCCTAGGGCTCTTCCAGGGAGACCGAGGCTGGGGTAGGAAACCCTAGGTCCTCCACTGACGGCCCTTCCGCAGAGGGGGCGGGGCCCTGGGGCCGGGGCAGGCGGGGCAGCAGCAGGGCAGGAAGCAGTTACCAGGACGCTATCCTGGGGAAGAGAGGCGTGAGGACCTCCTGGGTGAAGACGAACCAAGCGATGGCCATGAGGCTTCCGGCGACGCCCCCATACACCACCTGGCTCCAGGTGTGATACAGCAGGTAGACCCTGGGCCAAGGACAAGGGAAGTTCATGAGAGCCAGCCAGCAACAGGCCTGCACGGTCCCCCACGCCCAGGCACTAGCTTCTGGGGACCTGTGTGCGCACAGGGAGACACGCTCAGATAGGCATGAACTCCTGTGAACATAGCCTCAGGCCCCGACGGCGCCTCCCCCGACTCCAAGAGAGGAGATGAGACTCGCCGCCTTTCTCCCCAGCCCTGAACTCCGAGTTTGTCTGCACGGGGCTCCTCCAGGCGCTGGAGCAGAAGCTGATGTGCGGAGGTGTCCCCAGGAGCCTGGGCTCAGCTGGGAGGAGACAGCAGGACTGGGCTGCAAGGGGCAGTGGAGCCCTGACCCTACAAAGTAAGAGGCTGGGACCCTTTTCCCCGCCCTACCCTACAGGCTCTGAGACTCAGGTCTACAGTGAGGTCCAATAGGGACCAAAAACCCAGCAAGACTGAGTGGCAGGGTGTGGGTGGGGCTCGCCCTCCGCCTGTACCTGCTGTAGGAGACCAGAAAGGCCGCGGTGAGGAGGCCCAGGGACAGCACGTGCCTCCACAGCAAGTCCAGGAACCTGGCGTTGTTCGTTTGGTGCATTCTGGGAAGACAGGCCTGTCAGGTGGCCTCAGCCCACAGCCTGGAGCCCAGGCCTCCCAAACAGCTCCTGGCCCCTCCACAGGCTCCCTGGGCGCCTTCTGCCCTGGCTGCAGCTCCTCCCACCCCCGGAAGAGGCCAAGCCCCACGTGGCATCCAAAGGACTCGAAGTGAGTCCCTGGCAAAGGCTGGCCTGGGCCAGTCCAGGGCCACTCCAACCAGAAAGAAGCTCACCTTAAATATAGGAAAAGGAAGGAATAGACGGAGAAAAACCACATAAACTGGGAATGGCTGGAGGGCATCCCGTACTTGGTGCCCACTGTCGCGTGGGGATCTGGGGGAGAGAGAACAGGGCATGATGGGAGGCTGCAGGCCCTCCAGTAATGCCCCAACCTGGTGGACCCCCGATTCCTGCAGCCTGGGCCTTACCTCCACAGGGCCGCGGCTCCTTGATGACGTGTTTCATCAGCCAGTTGACCCCCTCGTTCAGTGCCAGGCCCCCGAGGAACGAGATCTGTCGGGAAAATGTGTGGTCAGCCGGGCCTCTGTGCCTGCTGGCCACCGCCCAGCCCCAAAGACCAGGGCCCCTGACTGATATTCCCAGCCCAACTGGTGAACCACCTGGAAGCAGCCCGGAGGCTCCACACACCTCAAGAAAGGTGGTGGCATGGAAGGGAAGGCGCAGCACCTGGGATGAGATGGCGCAACCCCCTTCCGTGGGCTGGGGGCAGCGGGGAGCAGTGGGAGGGCCTGGGGTGAGGGGACAGATTCACTCACCGTGTGCAGCTCCCGCTTGAATATGATGAGGGTCACGAAACCGACAATGACAAACACAGGGCCGAGGCTCAGGTAGGCAAGGAGGTGGCCGGAGAGATCACCTGGGTGCGACAGGGAAAACGGGATGAGGACAGCGCATGAGCCTCAGAGAGGGGCCAGCCCCGTGCAAGGTAATTAGCACCTGAGCCAGAGAGGAGGTGCCAACAGGAGCCAGAGTGCAGGGCCAGGCAGCTGTGGACACCTTAGTCAGAACGAGTGGGAGCGGGACTAACATCCAAGTCTCTGGCCCAGGAATCTGAACCCGGCTTCGTCTGGCCCCCGAGACGGGCTCTGTACCAGGGGCAGCCCAGCAGGCACATGGGTGCCCCTGGAACACAGTGTTGTGCTGAGGCTGCCCCAGCCGAGCCCTGGGCTCCAGGGAACCTGGTATTCTCTGGCCACACAGACTTGGGTTTGTGCTGCAGGCCCCCACAAGGACCAAGGCCAAGGGTAGGGAGAAGGCTGTGTTGTCCAGTACGGACGCCAGTTGCAGTAACAGCTTCTCACGGCCTCTACTGGCAAGAAATTGGCTACCTATTCACTGCCTGCTTTTTACCATCCTAACAGGCTGGGGGAGAGGCGGTGTGAGGACGGCCAGCCCCTCTGAGAGATGAGGACAGCACAGCCAGGAGATGAGGGCCACTTCCCCCCTTGCTCAAGAACAGGGCTGATGTCAAGCTCAAAGACTACCCTCACCATTCAAGACAGGACAGCCAGCCCTAGCCAGTTTGGCTCAGTGGATGGAGCATCGGCCTGTGGACTAAAGGGTCCCAGGTTCGATCCCGGTCTAGGGCACATGCCCAGGTAGCGGGCTCTATCCCCGGTGGGTGGCGTGTAGGAGGCAGCCGATCAATGATTCTCTCTTATCACTGACGTTTCTATCTCTCTCTCCCTCTCCCTTCCTCTCTGAAATCAATTTTAAAAAAAGAAAAGACAGGACAGCTACGTGGCCACTCTGGAGTCAGAGGGCATGGTGGGTCAGAGGGCATGGTGGGTCAGAGGGCAGGGTTCAGTTCCCGAGCCAGCACTTGCTACATGACCTCATGCAGACGCCACCTCCCTGACCTCAGCTCGGTCACCTGTGAAAAGGGTACCTAGTACCCACCCCCTATGACTGTGAGCTTGAATGAGACGGGGCCTGTGTGACACCCAGCTCGGCCCCTGGCACCCAGGACACGTCCACGCTGGGGGCTCTGCTCTCCCACCAGCTAGGAGAACCCAGCGTGGGAAATGGCCCACACCACCAGCCTGGCCTCACACAGGGAAGGTGCCCACACAGGGCGGAGCCCAGACTCAGGCTGAAGAAATGGGCACACACCTGGCCTCACCCACACCTACCCAAGGCAGGGCTGGCTCAAGGGCTAGTGCTGCCCTGGGCCAGCTGGGTGACGGGGTGAGCCCTTCCCCTTCCTGGACCACTGTCACTTCACCCACACAGTGGCCCTGAGACTCAGGGTCTCTCAGCTGCCCAGCTGATGCCCAGAGCACCTGGCCGTGAGGACAGGGAGTAGCTGGTGTCCAGCTCCATGACTATCCCACAACAGCACCATCCTGGGACCTTCCTGCAGATGCTCTGCCCTCGCCACTCTGCTCCAAGCCCCTCCATGGCTACCTCTGCCTTTGGGATAAGTCCCACCTCAGCCCAGCTCATTGGGCCGTCCTAGCCCTGCTCCCCTCCCACCCTCTGCTCCAGTTCCAGGGACCACACTCCAGTTCCCTGAACACACCGTGCTCTGTCCTACTTCTGGACCTGTGCAGTCTCCCCCACCCGGGACGCTGCCTGGGTTCACGCAACCTAACCTGAGCACCCACCACAGTGGCAAAGACCCGTTCCTGCCCCTGCAGAGTGCTCAGCCTGGGGGGGAACATGAATAGGTGACCGTGCATCATTCATGATTTGCTTGTTAGTGTAGGTATCAGGCTGTGTCTGTCTCTCCCTCTGCAGGTCCCATAAGAGCAGGGACGGGGTCTCTTTACACAGCACTCAATGCCCCAAGCCCAGAATAGCACCTGGCACATAACTAGGCTCAAAAATAACGGCAAATGAATGGAGAATGGATAAAGGAAGCAAGGGTCAGTGTGATGAGGGGTACGAAGTAGAGGGGGCCAGAGAAGAGTTAGCAGGGGCTAGACCGTGTGGGCTCCCCCAGGCTCAGCCAGCTCCCTCCTCGGGCACCCAGTCCTGCACAGGTTACCTCATCACAGCCTGCATCATGCTGCTCACAACAGCCAGCTTCCTTCTCCTGGCTTGTTAGAATGTGAGCACTCGGAGAAGTGAGGACGGTGCTGAGGCCTTGGCCAAGTCCCTTCCCCTCCCCAGGCTACGGTTTCCCTCCTGTAAAATGGTTTTTTTCATAGCCCAGGACTGTAGGGACTTATCCACCTGTTCACCATTCTAAACCCAAAGCTAGACCTGGGCCTAGCACTCAGGAGGCGCTCAGTGGGTCCTGGCTGAGTGAATGGAGGGGTGGAAGGGCAGGCAGGCTGGTAGGGCCCAGCACCTGGCAGGGCCACCCTACCCCCAGTATAACCCAGAACACCCAGGGTCAAAGTTCTCTGGCAGCCAGCCCTGGGGCCCTCAGCAGGGGCCAAGTTCTCACATCTCCACCCAGAAGAGCAACATTTGAGCAGGTCCTTCCTAGGACAACCAGGGCTCGATGCGGGGCTCACCTGATACCCAACCATCCTCCCCAGGGGGGGGAGAGGGGGGGCTTGGGCGGGTCCTGGGAAGTGGGGCTGACCTGAACTGCGGTTCTTTACTGAATACTGCCTGTGCGCCAGGCACCGCGCTCAGCATTTCTCACGCCACTAGAAGGGAGGCGCTGTGATTAGTCCCACTTTAGAGATGAAGTACCTGGGGCACCGACACGTGAAGCCACTGGCACAGGGCCCAGGCCTGAGCTGGAGCCCAGACACCTCTGACCCCAAGGCCCAAGCTCTGCCCCAGGCCACCAGAGCCTCCAGAACTGTAGCTAAAGGACCTCCCGGCTGCAAAACCCTGTGCTGCTAGCGCTGTGTCTGATGGGAAGCTCCAGAAATCAAGATCCTCTGTTGTGCAGCGGTGCCCTACCCAGGGCGTGGCACACCAGAGGCACTCCAACCACGGGCAGCTGCCTGGCCTCGGCGGCACCCTCCCAGCGACCGGGAGCTCTTGCTCTCGCAGGCGACCCAAATGCACAAGGAAGCAGGCACTCCCTGCACGCCGGGGAGGGAGTCCGGCCTCCCTGGCTCCGGGGAAGGCGGGGAAGAAGGGCCCAGGTCCAGGCCAGTGACCCTTCGCCGCCTCACACAGCCCCCCTCCCCATTACAGCCCACCCGCGCCCCGGAACCCGAGGGAGCACCCCCGCCGCGCAGCCGCAGAGCGCACCAGCGAGCCTCACAATTTCGCCCAGCTCATCGCCGCACCACCGCGCGTGCGCGACGCGCGCCGGCCGAGCCCCTCCATGGCTCACTATTTGACAGTTCCCACCCCGGTATCCCGGCGCCCCCTCCGCGGGCTCGCTCGAGCCGCAGCGCCCGGGACGGAGGGGCCGGCCCCGGGAAGGCGTCCTTAGAACCGGGGCCGCCTTTTACCTGCAGGATATTCGACGTGGGTGAGGGCGACCGGCCGCCATGAAGCAGGGAGCGAGCACTGTCCGTCCGCTGCCATCTTACCCGGAGACCGGGCTTCGCCGAGCAGCCAATGGGGTGCCAGGGGGGCGGTGGTCCTGACCTATCACGCCAGGGAGGCGCCTCGCATCCAATCGGAAGCCGATACAGGTAGCGGCGCAGCCATTCAGCGTGCAGGGCGTAGGGCTGGTCCCAGCGGCGAATCAGAGAGCGGGGCCCCTAGGAGCTTGTGAACCGACCAAGCCAGCGACCAATCCGGGGCGAGCGCAGGTAGGTTTCTGGCCAATCAGGGAAGAGGCGGGTTCCAGCACAGAACAGAGAGCAGAATAGCCAATCAGAAGGTGAAGCCGGCTCCCCAGTGTGGGCAGGACGGACCAATCAGGCCTTAGTTTGGGAGGCGTGTTGAACTTTGGTGGGAGCTTTGGTTTGGCCAGGACCTGCGCCGTGTGAAGGCTCCCCAGGTAACCCGAGCCCGCCCGGAGCCGAAGGGGCTTGGGCGTCGGTCAGAGCACGTGCTGGAAGCGGCGGGGGCGGGGCGGGGGTCTCCATGTCACGATAGGGTCTGGGTCCACCGCCTTTTAGTTATGAGTAAACTGAAACCCAAGACCCAGAGGGCACTTAACTCTTTTCTTGAGTGATACTAGGAGTGGAAGCTTAATTGAAGTTAAGAAAGGCTCCTTCCTTCTTTCTTCAATTAACAAAGATTTATTGATTCAGTCACATTGATGCTGGAATCTTGAGAGCATTTAAACCAGAAGCCGATTTCCATCTACACCTCAGTTTCCCCAAAGCATTCCTCTCAGTAGCCACAAGGCCCTGCATAAACAGCCACAGCTTCCACCCACCCTCCCCTCTCCTACCCCCTCTCGGGCTAGCCTGGCCCACCCTTGTCTCCTGGCCTTTGCACATCCTGTTGCGCCTGGAAGGCATGGCGCCTCTCGCCCCACTTCGCCTCGCCAAGTCTCGCTCAAGTGTCAGTTCTCATTTGGAGGTTTCTGTGGCCAGGTGAGCGGCCTCCCCTGAGCCCCTCTCCTGCCTCGGCACTGACCACACCGGACTGGAATCAATTCCTTGTCTGTCTCTCCCAGTAAACAATGGTTCTCTGACTGCATGGGCACCAGGATGGGGTTATGGAAAATGCAGATTCCTGGGTCCCACTAGGGTCTGGGTTACAGTCTGCATTCTTATGTGCCTGGGGTTCTAATACAAGGGATTTCAGCCATGCCTGCAGAAGCCCCAGGTGTCACGCAGATGGCCCAGGCCAGACCTAGAACAACAGCCTGATAAATGACACAAATGCTTGTGAGAAGTGAAAATAAACCAGGCATGGCTAGCTCTGCAAGACTGCAGGACAGCTGAAGCCAGGACTGTGGCTCAGCTGAGAGGGCTGGGGGACGATGCTGACTCGGGCTCCCCTGGCCCCCCTCAACTGTGCTCAGCTCCCCACCAGGCTCAGCCTGGGCTTGTCTGGGTCAGCTGGCCCCGTTTCCCTGTCACCTACCCTCAGCTACCTCCGGCACTGCCATTATTAGCTTCTGAGAAGCAGGAGGTGTGAGTTTCCCAGAATAGTCCCCTGAGACAGGGCAGCTCTCTTGGGTCTGGCTGCATTGCCCCTCCTTGGCCAGTGGCCATTTCACTGATGAGCAAATAGGCCTAGAGAGGCAGAGCCCCTGAAATCCAGGTCTGATTCCATAGCCCTCTTGCCTCAGGGGGAGCATTCCAAGAAGAACTATGGAAAGAGAGTTATCCAGTGTGGGGTCTTCCTGGCAGAGGGACCAGCATAAGCAAGGATCCTGAGGCAGGAGTGTGGCTGGATGAAATGGGCAAGAGAGCGTGAGGGGGGAGGTGCTAGGGAGAAGGGGGGTTCAGAGGGGCTGGGCCCCCAAAATTTTGAGGGCCACTATTAGTGGTGAGAACAGACGGAAGCTGGGAAGGATGGGAGTGTTGTTTGGTTTGGTTCTGCTTTTTAAAAAATTTATATTGATTTCAGAGAGGAAGGGAAAAGGGGAGAGAGAGAGAAACATCAATAATGAGAGAGAATCATTGATGGGCTGCCTCCTGCACACCCCACACTGGGGATCGAGCCCACAACCTGGGCATGTGCCCTGATCAGGAATCGAACTGTGACCTCCTGGTTCATAAGTTGACAGCCACTGAGCCACACTGGCTGGGCTGGTTGTGGTTTTTTGTTTTTTTTTAAATATATTTTATTGATTTTTTACAGAGAGGAAGGGAGAGGGACAGAGTCAGAAACATCGATGAGAGAGAAACATCGACCAGCTGCCTCCTGCACACCTCCCACTGGGGATGTGCCCGAAACCAAGGTACATGCCCCTGACCGGAATCGAACCCGGGACCCTTCAGTCCGCAGGCCAATGCTCTATCCACTGAGCCAAACCGGTTTGGCGGTTGTGGTTTTTTTAAAAAATTAAAATATAACATTCATACAGGAAATTCCTGAAATGGAATGTGATGAAATTTCACAAACAAAACACACCTGTATAAGCAGCCCCTAGATCAAGAACCAGGGCCCCAGGAGCCCCTGATACCCAGCTATTCACCCCAGGGTGACCACCATCCCTACATCTAACACTATACATTAGGTTGGTCTGAGTTTGTACTTTCTATAAACAGCATCCTACAGTACAGGGTGGGGCAAAAGTAGGTTTACACTTGTATTATTATTTATTATACTAGAGGCCCAGGGCACGAATCCATGGGGCCCCTCGCCTGGCCTGAGCCCTCTCGCAATCCGGGACCCCTCGCGGGATGTCAGACTGCCGGTTTTGGCCCAATCGCCACAGGCCAGGCTAAGGAACCTCACCGGTGCACAAATCCATGCACCAGGCCTCTAGTATGCATGTAAGATCTTTGGTTAATCTCTTCCCACCCTCCCCGCTTCTCTCTGAGATTCATCAGTCTGTTCCATGTTTCCATGCCTGTGGTTTCCGCTCCTGCATTGAGCGTCTGCCCCCTGGTGGTCAGTGCGCATCATAGCTACCAGCCGGTTGGCCGGTCCCATAGGCTTTTATAGAGATTATTTGCCAGACAAACCACTTTTGCCCCACCCATATGTACTTTCTGTGTGTGGTTTCTTTCACTAGCATTGTGTTTGTGAGATTTATCCACGCTCTGGCCTCTAGTTGTCATTTGTTCACTCTCATTGCCATATGGTATTCCATAGTGCGAACATACCGCTGTTTATTTTCCATTCCACTCTCTAAACATTTTTTCTCTTTATTGTGTTGCAAACAGCATTGCTAGGAACATCCTTGTGCATACCTCTGCTGCACTTACGGATGCATGTCTGTTGGAGATGTGCCCAGGAGCCACTGTAGGGTCCCAGGAGATGGCAGAGATGACAGGTCAGACCCAGCGTGTGGACAAAGGGCTAGTGCAGGTGTGAGGGCTACAGGGAGACCCATGGGAGGTTGCAAGTCATCTGCCTCCTCCCTGAGCTGAGAGTTAGGTCAGTGATGCCCCTGGTATTGCTGAGCATCCTGGGAGTGTTCCAGCCTTAGTCACTTGTGTTATCCTCCCAACAGCCTGCAAGGCAGCTCTTAATGATCCCACTTTATAGCTGCGGACAGTAAGGCTCAGAGTGTCCTACCACTTGCCAGGTCACCTGGCTCGAACATGGCAGAGGCAGGATTTGAACCCAGGTCTGCCTGATGGGCAGTCCCAGGTTCTGAACCATCCTACATCCCATGAGCCAAACTGCTGTCTCCTCCCACTACCCTCGGTACCCTCTACAAGCCCCGAGACCTAGGCTTTTCCAGAGTGCCCAGTTATCCCAGGTTTGGCTGGCCTTTCACTCTGGCCTCTCCCCTGGCAGGGAGTTCAGAGAGGGTAGCCCTGAAATTAGAGGTCCAAAGTCTAACACTGGTTTATGTGCAAACTCTTTCGCTCTCTGGGCCTATTTCCCCAAAACGTGTCAGCTGCTGCCCTCTAAGTTAGAGGTTCATTTATTCGTCAGGAACTTCTGTATTTGAATTCCCAGGCAATCCGCTGTCTGCCACAGGAGGGGGCCAGGGTTCCCGCAGGGCTCTCCCAGCTCTGGTCTCGCAGGTTCTGGCTTCTAGGGACATGTCATGTAGAAATGAAGTGCTCGAAAACTGATGGGGACAAGGAGGGGTGTGCGTGCATCAAAAGGACCCAGGAACCAGCTCAAAGGGGCTCTCACTGGCCAAATGAGCATCAGAAGAATGCTTGTAACTGTACATATCAAATAAAAACCCAGGAGTCCACAGTGGTATTCAAAAAACAGAAAAACTTATTGTTGGAAACTAGTCAGCAACAGAAATAAATTACTGGTACCTGCCGTAAAATGGACAAATCTCAGAAACATCATTAGAAACCAAGCACAAAAGATCACAGACTGTAGGATTCCATTTACAGAAATGTCCAGAAGAGGCAAATCAAGAGAGAAAAAGTAGATTGGTGGCGGCCTGGGGGCTGGGGGATTTACTGCAAAAGGACACAAGGGGTCTTTTTGTGGCGATGGAAAGGTTCTAAAAATATACTATGGTATCAGCTGCACTCTGTACATTTACTAAAAATCATTAAAGCAAATGAATTTTATGGCACACGTTATACCTCAATAAAGCTGTTTCAATCCAACAAAACAACTTGCTAGTCTCGGAGGTGACCAGATTGGCTTGCGTCTCTAAAATCCGCAAAGGGGAGTCAGGCATTTTTCTTTGCCGGGAAAAAAAACTTTTCAGAATCCCAGCAGATACTAGAGAATCAGTGATACACTTTCCAGGTGTGATTATGGTATTTTGGTCATGCCAGAGAACTGCCTTATTTTTAAGACCTGCTTGTTCAGGTGTTTAGGGATGAAGTACATGTCTAGAACTTACTCTAAAAAATTTTTTAGCCCTGACTGGTTTGGCTCAGTGAATAGAGCGTCGGCCTGCGGACTGAAGGGTCCCAGGTTCGATTCCGGCCAGGAGCATGTACCTTGGTTGTGGCCACATCCCCAGTAGGGGGTGTGCAGGAGGCAGCTGATCAATGTTTCTCTATCATCGATGTTTCTAACTCTCTATCCCTCTCCCTTCTTCTCTGTAAAAAAATTACTAAAATATATTTTAAAAAAATTTTTTTAAAGAAATGGCAAGATGTTAATTACTGACTTGAGGATTGGTTTTATGGGTAGTCTTTATATGCATTTCTTTTTAACTCTTTGGTACACCTGAAACTTTTCAAAGTGAAGCTATTTTGTTTTTAAAATACCCTTCACATAAACCTTGCAGAGCCCAACTGCCCATGAAAACACCTGAATATCTAGCAGGCTCAGATCTGCTCTGCTCCCACCTGTCCCAGCCCCTCACCCCGGCTCCCACCAGCGCAGGCTTAGTGACTGAGCCTGACCCTACACTGCTGGCCTCGTCCGACACCTGCATCTTGCAGATGTGGACAGAGGCTCGGACAGAAGCCTCACCTAGATGCTGCCTGAGCTGACCCACACCCAGGCCGCCCACCCACACCTGTGCCCCCGAGCATTTCACTGGCCACTCCCCCGCTCAGGGGCCTCCCTGCCTAGGGCCATGTGGACCCTGTCAGGCTAAGTGGACTCACAGCCCCTACCAGGCTGTCCTTGACCCTTGCCCTCCTGAAACCTCCACTAACTGCACCCCAAAGAGGGGGTCCCCAGCTGTGGTCCGAGAAGTAGCTGGCCACATATATGTACCCAGCAGCATGGCAACTTGGAGGGAAATCCTTTAGATCATTTATTTGACTCGCAGTCAGTGCACAGAGCTCTACCACACGGAAGTTAGAAGCTGCAACAGATCAGGTGCCGGGGCAGCGCATGGGTGTGTAAACAGACAAAATGGAAATGCCACTTGTGTGTGATTCAGAAGTAAATCAGTAGGCGGGGCCAGGCCCGAGATGACATTCACAGCGCAGGGTAAGTAAATGAACGGAATGTTGGGGTGGAGGAGGCCACCCCGGTCCTTCCCTCCGGAGCCGGACCCGGTTAGTGCACAGCCCTCCTCCAGTCCGGGAAGCATGGGAAGGTGGGGAGGGGGTTGCAGAGGGACGGGATTCCAGGAGGAAAGTAGGCTCATATCTCCCTTGCCCATCTCCCCTCTCTCCCCACCCAAATGGGCAAGATCACCCCACCCCTGGGGCCCCTTGGCCATTCAGGGAGAGGGACACGGCCTGAGGAGCCAGTCCCCAAATCCAGGGAATGGAGAACTGGGAGAAGCCTATTTCTCTCACAGGCCTCCCAACCTGGACGGGGCAGAACCTCAAAATAAAGTGTTAAGGCAATAAATAAAAAGCCCCAGCTCAGGTGAAACACCCTAAGAGAAGTGATGCAGGGCTGACAGAGACCCTGCGACGGGGACAAATGGCGTGAGACAAGTGCGACTGCCCCCATCGGCAGGACCAGCGGGGAGGCGGGCCCTGCGCGGACTCCAGAGCACGTGCGCATCCAAGTGCTGGGCGGTTTCTTGTCCTAGTGAGGGCTGGGGGGCTGGACCAGCCGTCCACCTCCTGACCTCCCCCAGTGTGGTCCCTGGGCCCCTGACTCCTGGGGCCACCAGCGATGGCAGCACAGGTGATAGGCCTGAGAGGACTCCCGTCCGAGCCTCCAGCTCAGCACCTAGCACCACCCGGAGAGTTCCGGGCTCACAGAGGGAGGTGGGTGGGCGGCAGGACCAGCCCGCCTGTCTGGTGGTGGCAGAAGCGGGAGGAGGTGACAGGCTCTGGCAGGGAGGGCGATGTCAGAGAACAATGTCCTGTGTGGTGCTTGGGTCTGTCGGTGCCCCGTCCCTACCCAGATGTGAGCACAAGGAGAGCCCCTCCTGCCGGCCACGCCTGCCGCCACCATGGTGCTCACAGCCCCTTGGAGGCCCCACCCTCACTCTCTGAGTTGCAAGCTCTCTCGGGTGGTGGCGGGGGTCGTCGGGACTGGCCAGCCGTGGGCCTGGATTCTGAGACCTCTCAGCCCAGGTTCCTTCCAGCTCAGGACATAGATGACCTTCACCCAGAGCCCTGCCATCCCCACCTTTCACCTCCACCCTCCCAGCCACCCATCAACAGCCTAGGGTGGTGGGAGCTTTTGGGGTCCCACACCCAGGGCACCCCAGCTCTGCCTGCCCCAATTCTCTTCACAACACCTTCCTCTCTCTCTCTCACTACCTTCTTCTCCCTCAGGCCCCACTGGCCACTGGTCCAGCCTCCGCTTCCCCAGGGACCGCTGAGGGCAGTCAGACGGGCCCCAAGGGGCTCCCTCCCTCTCCATGGAAGTTTACCCCCAGGCCTTGGGGATTCCCAGATGATTGGGGGTGGGGCAAGGTCAGGGGCAACCGCCCTTGGCTACCACGGCCTGGGCTCTGAGCTGCTGATGGCACAGATGCCCGGCCCTTGCTTGTCAACCCAAAGGAGGGAGGAGGCACCTTGTCTCTGCCATCACCCACGTGGACGAGGCCCAGCAGCCACCCCTCCCCAGCCTGTGCCCGCCATGGCTACAGCTCCTCCGGGGGACCGTTCTCTCGGGGCAGCATGCCATTCAGGCCAACACTGCTGGCCACCGGTGCCCCCAGGTAGCCGAGCAGGATCTCGCTGCGGCGCCGGGACAGCTGCAAGATGTCATCCGCCAGTGCTGGCACCGAGGTGTAGCGCACGTTGTCCAGGTCAAACATGTCCCTCAGGTACTGCACGATCTGGTGCTGGGGTACAGGGCTGTCATGAGACCTGGGCCCAAGCCCCTGCCCACCCCTGATGGCCTCCAGACCCCCCAAAGCCTCCCCTTGACCTCTGGGACCCCGACCGAGTCTCGTGTCCTCGGGTTCTGGTACCAGGGCTTCCTCAGACCCGCTGGGCCAGGCTCCCAGTGGAAGGGGCAGCATGCTCTCCGGGTACCCACTGGGTTTCTGAGGAGCAGGCCCAGCCCTCTCTGCACTCCTGGAACCCTCCAGGGCTCCAATCCCAGGAGCCAGGACAGGCAGGCCCAGGCGGGAGCAGTGGCCTCAGCACTCTGCTCACCTTGAAGAAAGCACAGACTTCGGCGAGCTGGGGCTTGGGTCCAAGGAAGCCAAAGGCCAAGACGGGGCTAACATGCTCCGATACGGAGTAGAAATGAGAGATGAAGCCGTCAGGCACCTGTGGGGGAGCAAGGTTGAGCCTGGGACCCTGGCGTCATCTTGAGATCTGGGTTTTAGAGGGAGGCCTGGCTGTTCACATCCTTGCTGGGTGACCCTGGGCAAGTGACTAAGGAAGGCCCTGTTTTCACCTGTGCAGAATGGGGGTGAGCTCGGGGCTGCTGTGAGGGCTGCATAAGGAGGGGCCTGCGGTCAGCACAAGAAGTGCCCAGAGTGTGTACTGGCAGCAGCTGGTATCAGCTGGGCAGCAGAGCCTGGCTGGCGAAGAGGAACTATGGATTGCAGCCCCGATAGTGCACCCAGCCGCCGCCTGGGAGTGCAGATAACAGCAGCCCAATGGCGGAGTGGCCGCTCTGCCTGCCCTTGGGGCATCCTGCCCCACCCAGGCGCCTCCTCTGAGCCAGCTGCCATGCCTTGCCTTTGCCCTTCCTCCCCCAAGGGTGCCCCGTCCCCTCTTCTGATGCCTTTAGCATTTCCCGATGCCCTATTCAGCCAGGCCCTGCAGGGTGAGATGAAGGTGCTCCTGGTCAAGGGAGAGGTGCTAGTAGGACAGGTGGCCAGTGCTATGACAGAGGCCAAAAGGTGCAGCCAGGCCTGGGGGCTCGGCGAGGCCTCCCTGCACCAGCCCCATTCTTCTCACACCCTACCCCAGTGACAGCGAACCTATGACATGCGTGTCAGAGGTGACACGCGAACTCATTTTTTTGGTTGATTTTTCTTTGTTAAATGGCATTTAAATATATAAAATAAATATAAAAAATATAAATCTTGCCCTAACTGGTTTGGCTCAGTGGACAGAGCGTCGGCCTGTGGACTGAAAGGTCCCAGGTTCGATTCCGGTCAAGGGCATGTACCTTGGTTGCGGGCACATCCTCAGTGGGAGGTGTGCAGGAGGCAGCTGATCGATGTTTCTCTCTCATCGATGTTTCTAACTCTCTATCCCTCTCCCTTCCTCTCTGTAAAATCAATAAAATATATTTAAAAAAAAAATTTCTATATGTGACATGGCACCAGAGTTAAGTTAGGGTTTTTCAATATGCTGACACGCCGAGCTCAAAAGGTTCGCCATCACTGTCCTACCCTGTCCTGCCACCACCAGGGGCCAGCACACCCCAATGGGAGGGTCAGCTGAGCGCCACACTCAGAGCCCCCCACAGCACTCGCCAGGGGCCCCCTCAGGTCACTCACCATCAGCAGCCTCCTCTTGGCTTTGAGGACTGACCAGCAAGCAGTGGCCAGGGCCTAAACCAGAGACAGGACAATGGGAGCCGAGTAACAGGCCGGGGGGCAGTCCTTGCCCATCCCCCAGCCCAGACCCCCACACAGGAAGACAGGGCCTGGTGCCTGAGCTCTGTCTTTTCCTCCCCTCAATTAGGAATCAGATACACCTAAGTCTGATCGTACCCCTAACGCTTAGCCCTGTGGGGCCCTGGGCTAGCCACTGAACATCTCTGGGCCTGTTTCCTGATCTGCAGCATGGCCATAAGCCAGCACCCCATCTCATTCAGTGGTGTGGGACCCACGGTGACCGCCTGGACACTGCCTGTGAAGACCACCCAGCCCTCTCCACCCCCTGCCACGGTCACAGCTTCCTGAGTGGCCCTGCGGGGCCCTAAGCCCAGTGCTCTCCTGCAGTTAGCTCCTCTCCTTTCCCCATTTAACTTGATTGAACAGGATGCATTAGAGTCGAGAGCATGAGCGCCAGCACAGAATGAGCAGACTGACGTGAAGGCACAGCGCGGGAGGAAAAGGCGCAGGACGCTAGTTTTGCAGTGTTGCCAGGATAGCAGTGGGTCCCTGGGAAGCTTCTTCAGGGCAGAGGGGAGAGGAGCCTGCCCAGGGCGGTGACAGCTGACTGATGGGTGGGGAGCCCAGCCTTGGTGCCCAAAGCCAGGGATGGAGGGAATCGGGGTCCAGGCCATCATGTAGGGTCATGCAAGTGTGTGCTGGGAGTGCGGGCAGCCACCCACCGTCTCCTTGAAGCTGTCGGACAGCCAGCGGTTCCTCAGGACGGCGAGCACGGAGGACGGGGGGTTCTCCAGGTCCTCGAAGGCGTCCATGAGGATGAAGTCCAGCACGATGTCATAGAAGCTCATGCACACCACCTGCGGGAGGCAGGCTGCGTAAGGGAGGTCCAGATGGGGCAAGGGCAGGTGTGGGCCTCATGGGTGAGCAGACCCCTCCCTGCTCTACAATGGGGTGCAGCTGGGGCCATCCCTCTCACGGCCTGGCCTAGGACAGAGCAGACACTGGGGCTTGTAGCACGGATGGAGCCATCTCAGACTCTCGGAATCAAGGCAGAGCTTGGCACAGGCACCCCCTCCCTGCTCAGGGTCTCAGGTATTTAGCACAAATAAACTCACCCCACGGCCCTCCAGCTCCAGCCGTGTGGTAGCCCAGGTCTCTGGCCGCAGAGCATAGTTCAGCATCTCCTCGTAGCTCTCCAGGAAGCCTTTGGGGCTCTGGGGAGAAGCACAGTCTGTTCGGGTCATCCGGCTGGAATAGGTCCCCAGGGACAGGCTGGCCATAGATGGGGACATGCCAAGGCAGGGCCAGGGCCGAGAAAAGGAGGCAAGAAGGGCCCCCTGCCCACCTCGATGTGCCTCTGCAGAGAACAGGGCGTTTGCAGGACAGACCCAACACCAGCGCCCAGCAACGTCTCAGACCAGCGCATTCCTGAGCACCCACGGCCGCCCAGGAGATGCCACATGCCGCAGCGGGAGCTCACTTTGGAAGGATGGGTGAGGTCATGAGGTTGAGTCAGGCAGCCAAAGATCCAAATCTCTCTGACCTTGAGCCTCACGGGTGAAATGGGAGAAGCTACAGCACCAACTCATGGGCCTTTTCTGGGGGGAGTCAATGAGCCACGCACGTGACACAATCAGCCCTGTGCCTGGGCCTCAGCAATCAATAGTGTGTAAGACCGCTGCCGCCGGCACCAAGGCTGCCAGCACTCAGGACAGATGCTTCACTCGCCGGGACTACGAGTTTAGCTGCGGCACAGCCTGCAGGTGTGGATGCGCATATGGACACGGAAAGCAGGTATGTGCCAGGTACTGATCTAATATAGACCCACTCATCTAATTCCTATGGTTCTATGAGGGACATTCTGGTATTATTCCCACTTTACAGTTAAGAATACTGAGGTTTTGTGAGATCAATGACATGCCCAAGAGCCAGGCAGGATGGAGCTGACACAGAACAGCACGGACAGGTTGATGCCATTTATACAGAGCCATGTGCAGAGGAGGCACTGGACCAATGTTCGCTAAGATGTGAACTGGGTGGGGTTGGAGCTCACTGAGTAATGAGAGAACAAGGCAGCCTACAGGCAGGATGTGGAGCAATGCAGGAGGCAGCTGATCAATGGTTCTCTCATCACTGATGTTTCTATCTCTCTCCCTCTCTGAAATCAATTAAAAATAAGTGTCATAGTTAAAATAAATAAATAAATTTAAAAAACAGAAAAAAACAAGATGAGGGGGGAAGAAAACCTGAAAGGAAGCCCCCCCCGCCCGTCAGTACCTTCTCAGCCTTGGTCATCAGGCCTGTCACCATCTGCCGGCCAACCTCCCCGAAGAAGAGCTGGTGCTTCTGGTCCTCCAGGAGGCCCTGAGGAAGGGGTGGGGTGAGCTGCCCAGCCGGTGGTCCCCCGCAGCCATGAGGAGGGCAGTAACTGTGTTAAGCAAGTGACCCAGGCACACAGAGGGGCCCGTGTGGGAGCAGGCCCAGCAGGAGGCCTGCCTGACTGCCCCATCCCGACGGCACCTCGGCAGGTGCCTGCATCACAACCCACCTCGAACGCCTGCCGCACACAATGCAGCTTGGCCAGAAAGTCATGGTCACTGTAGCAGCCCAGCAGCTCTGTCCTGAGGGGAAGCACAAGCAGTCAGGCAACCTGGGCCTCCGTGTGGTTCTGAGTGGAGCTCTAGGTGGCCCTGCCTTGGCTTGACAGTGTGACCTTGGGCAGGTGTCTGCCCCCCTCTAGGCCTCAGTCTCCCCAAACCAGAGGAAGAGGCTGACTGGATGCTCTCTGAGGACGTCAGCCTCAATAACCCTGGCAGGTCTGGTCACTGGGGGTCGGGCTGACTGTGGCCTCCTTTAGGCCCTAATTAGCAAAGGACAGAAATGGCCAACTGCTCCCAGGTGGCAGGACGACAGGCAGGGGGCTGCTGCCCACCTGGGTCCGCCTACCCTTTATCTCAATCACCAGGACTCCCACTCCAGCTTTCAACCATTTCTGTCAGTGAACTTGAAACATAACTTAAATGTGGAGTCACGACCAAAAGCCAAGTTCTGAGAAAAACTCATGTAAAATGAGTAAGATACCTACAGTCCCACAAAAAGGGACACAGGGCTGAGGATCAGGCCCCGTGTTTCTGTGGCTGGACCCCTCCAAGAACTTAGGTCAAGCACGGTACTTGGGACCATCCTAGGCCCTCCTTGATGGGGCAGGAGCCGCTGCCAGCCCATCGTGGCCCTCAGTGAGCCTGGCCCAGTTGAGTCCTCACCAAAGACCGCTGGCTTCTCCGGCCTCCTCCAAGGGGAACAGGGCCTGCCCAGCCGCCCCCTGCTCCTGGCCTCCCGCCCCCCATGCTCACCTGAGGGTCCGGCAGAGCACCTTGCCCTCCTTCACCAGCTGTAGCGCCTCCTCGTAGGCGGCAGCGGGCCTGGAGAGTGGGATCAGGTAATCTTCGACCTGCAGGGACTCAAAGAGCTGGGGAGGGTGCAGAGGAAGAGGACCGTCACGTCACAGCCTGTGTCAACAGCGGCCCAGAGGGTGAGGGCCGATGCCCAGAGGAGATGTCAGAAGGAGGCAGAAGCCCGGGTTCAAGCCCAGCTCTGGCCCTCAGTGTCCCCATCTCCAGGGGTTCTTCCCCAAGGGACCGTACACTGGGCCTGAGCCCATGCCCTTCACCCAGGCCAGGACAGCTGTCCTGACACGGCCATGGCAGCAGACTAATGCCAAGCAATGGGCATGCAGCATAGAGAAGGGAGAGGTCAGCGTGGGCTGGAGCCAGTGGGCAGAGACCCTGCCCTCACCATTAAGACTTGGAACCCCTGGCTTCTCAGGCCTCCCCATCCCCAGCCACTGCACGAGTCCCGGGGAGCAGCCGTGGTGACTGCCAAATGCTGCTCCCGGAGGAGGAAATGGCTGTACTTTCCCATGACCGTGCTCACCCAGGGTCGCACAGGCCTCCCTCCACCCATCCTCTGTGTCCACCCACCTCCCCGCTCACCTCGGTAGCAGAGAAGAAGGAATCGTCCGAGATCAGGCTGTCCTCATCGTCCGCCCGCAGAAGCAGCGAGCCCTCGGACAGGGGCAGCATGAGGGTCCGCTCTGGGGAGAGCAGGAAGGAAGGGCTGAGCTGAGACTCCCGGCAGCACAGAGCGGGATGCGCAGCTTCAGAGCCTAGAACACCTGACTCTGGGCGGATGAGGCTGACGAGCAGAGGTCCTATTTACTGAGCACTTGTACGTGAAGACCCCGGGCTCAGTGCCTCAAAGGAGTGGCCTCCTTCCGTCCTAAGACATCCGTGGAGGTGGGCACAGTTAGGTGTGGAACGAGGCTGCTGAAGGAACCTGCCCACAGCCACACAGCTGGGCCCCGAGACCTGGTGGCCCCGAGCTCTTCAGGGGAAGTCGCTTCCCGCTGACAGGCTGAAACGTAGCCACTGATAGATAGCAAAGGGCTCGAGGGAGTCCACGGGCCACCTACTCGGTGTTGCCATCCTCACCTGCCTAAAGGCCGAGAGGGTCTGGACCTCCAAAAGCACCAGGAAAGGCTTGTGAAACAAATTCTCGGGGCCCATCACCCTAAAAGCCCCCCCACCTCCTCTGCCACATGGGAGGCCAAGGACACAGGACCCCGCGACAGGCAAAGCCGCTCAGGGAGAGGTGTGGGAAACGTGTCTCCCTGGCCAGCCCTTGCTGGGCCTGTGTCACCCCTGATAGAGCGGGGAGGGAGCTGGACACTCAGGAGTCCACTGTTCCCCCCCCCCACCCCCCCCGCCCCCCCCGCCCCCCCCGCCCGGGGCTGACAGCACACAGGAGAGCCCGGGGTCCTCAGGTTCACTGCACAGCTCTGGCACCAGCAGCCACTTGGACATAACTGTTGGCTGCATAACTTCGCTCCCTCATGATGTCACGGCCCTCTACCCCAGTGGGGCAGGGTAACAGCAAGACTTGTGCTCTTGGACCTCTGGTCTGCTCTGGGCTAATCTTGTGAGTCGTCCCCTCCATCAACCCAGTGTCCACAGGAAAAGATGCAAACCAAAGGCCTAGAATAGCCAGGGGATGGGGCCAGGGGCTCTCAGGGCCTCATCCCAGCTCTGCTCCTGCCTACCATGGGTCAAGGAACGCCTCTGCCCCCACCCTCCCAGCAGCCTCAGTTTACCTATCTGTGCAATAGGTTGGAGGAAGTCTGAGGGCCCTGGGGATTCTGGTTTGCCTGATGCACTGAGGGGGTCGCACCCCAGTTCTCTCACTGCCTCCCCGCCCCACCCCACCGCAGCCTGTGGGTCCAGCTCACCCAGGTCCAGGAGCAGGCTGTCGGAGGGGAAGGTGGACCCAAACTCCTCCTGCAGGTGGTAGGCCCGGTGTAGCAGGGACTCCAGCTTCTCTGCAAACTCCCTTCGCTGTGACTCTGGCTGCGGTTAAAACAGCGACTGTCAACCCAGGCCTCCACGCTCCCATGCCAACAGCCCCTTCCCTCACCAACAACGGTGGCCCGCCTCTGGAGAGAGGAGCGGGCTCTGGGACCCACAGGGAGAGCGCAGATCCAGACCTGAGCTGCCCAATCCAGAGCCACGAGCCACATGTGGCCAGAGAGCCCCCGAAATGGCCAGTCCCAGGTATAAATACACTGCGTTTCAAAGACTCAGTACCAAGCAAATAAATAAATGCCCTTGGTGACTGTCCATCACACGGTGAAATGGTAACATTTGGGACATACTAGCTTATGTAAAATATATTGTTCAAGTTCATTCATCCGTTTCTCTTTTACTTTCTAACGTGGTCTCTAGCAACTTTTAAACAAGGTAAGTGGCTTCCTACTGGCAGCGCTGCTGCAGGCCCAAGCGGACCTGGGTTCTGACAGCGGCCCCACCAGTTCCAAACTGTGATCTGGAGCAAAAAAAGTCTCATTCTGAGCCTCAGTCTCCTCAGTTTCCCCATCTGTAAACCGAGATAAGAGCGCCTGCCTCCTAGGGTCCCAGGGAAAGCGTGACCGAGGAGGTAAGGCCTGCAGAGCACTGACCCGCCGTGACAACCAGTCAGTGTTAGCGGTCACAATACTATTGTGCCTGTTATCATCGCTGGACTAAGAGAGCAGTCAGAGCCCAGAAGAGCTGTGTGTGACTGGGAAGCCACTGGACCCAACACGCAGCAGCCTGCGGCCTCAGCGACCTCCTCGCCGCCCTCAGCTTCCAGGCCAGGGCACAGGGGAGCAGGGGGCACTGCTCCTTTAACCCCAGGCTCATCTTGTCCGAGGGGCCAGGCACGGGCAGACCCAAATCTGTTTCCACAGAGGCTGCCAGATCCTGCACTTGCACGTAACCAAACCCCAGGGAGGAGACAGGGGCTGCCCCGGGCCTGAGGCCACTGGGGAGAAAGAGCCGGAAGAGCTCAGAGGGGACAGTCATGGTGGAAATGGCTGCCTTTCACTGAGCACCTGCCCTGGACCTGGCCCCTCACAATTCATCCTCCTGGTGTCCCTCAAGGCAGCTATTATTATGACCCCATTTCACAGAGAAAACTCAAGGAGGTTAAGTGGCCCCGCCCACCACCTCGAGCCTGGAAGAGCTGGGATTCGACCCCAGGCCCACCGGACACTTGGCTCAGTCCTCCCATAGGGCAAGGCCCCGCTCCCTGTGGCCTGCAGACACTTGTAGCTTTGGCCGAGCTCTGCCAGCTCTGTCTCTGTGAAGTGATCTTGGTCAGGAAACGGTTTCTTAGCCATGACACCAAAAGCACCAATGACAAAAGAAAAAATAAAGATATTGAATTTCATCAAAATTAAAAACTTTTGGCCCAGCTGATGTGGCTCATTGGTTGAGCACTGACCCATGCACCAGGAGGTCGCTGGTTTGATTCCCACTCAGGGCACATGCTGGGTTGTGGGTTCGATCCCCAGTGTGGGGGGGCATGCAGGAGGCAGCCGATCAATGTTGATTCTCTCCCATCTCTCTCTCTCTCTCTCTCTCTCTCTCTCTCTCTCTCTCTCTTCTCTCTCTCTCTCTCTCTTCCTCCCTCTAAAATCAATTAAATAAATAAATAAGTGAAAAGACAACCCAACAAATGGGAGAAGATATTTGCAAATCATATCTCTGATAACGGGCTGGTATTTAGATTATCTAAAGAACTCTTACAACCCGTGAATAAAAAGACAAGTAACCAATATGAAAGTAAATCAAAGGATCCGAATAGAGATTTCTTCAAATAAGATATACAAACGGCCAATAAGCACAAGAAAAGATGCTCAACATCATTAACTATCAGGGAAATGCAACCAAAGGAACAATGAGACACCACTGCATACCCACGAAGGCGGCTGGGATGGAAAAGTCAGGTGCCAACAGCTCGGTGGAGGATGTGGGGAGTCAGAGCCTTGTACACTGCTGGTGGGGAACTAAACGCAGGGCTGCTGTGGAAAACAGCCTGGCAGCTCCTCAAAATGTTAGACAGAGTAACCACAGGACCCAGCCTTCCACTCCTGAGCACTCAGCCACGAGAACTGAGAAGACAGGTCTACTCAAAGACTATACGCAAATATCCACAGCAGTCTCATTCATAAAGGCCACAAAGTGGAAACAACACAAATGTCAACCAAATGGTGAACAGATAAACAGAATGTGGAGTATCCACACACAGAATATTATTCAGCCGTAAACAGAAACAAAGCAGTGATCCATGTTACAAGAATGAACCTTGAAAACACTTGTTAGGTGAAAGGAGCAAGTCACAAAAGGCCACATATGATTAATTCCATTTGAAGAAACATCCAAAATAGGCAAATCTACTGAGACAGAAAGCAGATTAGTGGTTGCCTAGGGATGGGGGTGGGGCCAGAGGCATAGGAGGGGAGGTGTGACTGCTAAGAATATGGGATTTCTTTTTGGGGTGATGAAGATGTTCTAAAATTGTGATTGTGTGATATATTCATACAACTCTGTGAATATACTAAAAGCCATTGAAGCCTACAATTTAAATTGGTGAATTTTATGGTATAAGAATTATGTTTCAAGAAACTTGTTAAAAAATGTTTAACATAGAAAAATACCCAGAAGGACACCAAGTGGTTCTGTTTGAATGAAGGGTTCTGGGCATCAGTAACAGCGATGACAAAGATCATTTATTGAGCACCTACTATGGGCCGGGATCACATGGGTGGCACTGGTGTCCCACCGAGGGCACCAGCACTCAGGGAGGGCACGGGCCTTTGTCCAAGATCAGAGCCCGAGCTCTTATTTTCCCACTCTTTTCTATTTCTGTAGTTTTCACTATTTTGTAAGGAATATTTAATTGTTTTCACAATTAGAAGAACAATGAAAGTTCTATAATGTTACGATGTAACATTAGCAATAAGTACAATTTTGGACATTAAGCTCCTCCCTCCGCCTCCCTGCCCTAACACAGCCCTCGGTCTGCCCACATGCAGAGGTGACCTGAAGCAGCTGCATCCTAGGGCACTGAAGGCTTGCTTGCGCCACAGGCATTTCCCAACCTTTGTGTCCACAACCAGGTGGTCATGCCTGTGTGACAGGCCTGAGAGCATGCCCCCAGCAGGGGTGGAGGACCCAGACACCAAGTTGTTACAGGCTGTGCCAGACATGTCCCGTCCCCATCCTGTTGCTACAAACTCTGATTGCCAGACTCCCGGCCAACAGAGGCACAAGTGGAGGAAAGAAGGGGGTGGGGAGGAAGGCAAGGAAACTCTTCCCTCCTCCTCCTGCCTCCCACCACCCCGCCCACCCTACCCAAGTGGGGGCAACCCCTGCTGGCAGCCCCTGTGCTAGCTTCCAGGACACGGCCTTGGCACCTGAGCTCTGGGCACACCCCTCTAGCACTGGGACAAGGCAGCTCCTCCCTCACCTGTGCAGCCAACCCCCTGCATTAACCGCCTCCTGTTTCAACAACTGAAGTCATTCCTATTTCCTGGCTAACACCCTACTGCCTCGACAGATATGTCAGACTGCTCCCCAAAGAGATGCCCCTCCCCGTGTGACCTCGCTCCAGCAGAGCACAGGAGCTCAGAAAGACCTTGTTTTTAATACAGAAAAGTGTAAATAATAAAACAGCCCTAACCAGTTTGGCTCAGTGGATAGAGTGTCAGCCTGTGGACTGAAAGGCCCCAGGTTCGATTCTGGTCAAAAGCACACGCCCAGGTTGCGGGCTCGATCCCCAGTAGAGGGCGTGCAGGAGGCAGCCAATCAATGAGTCTCTCACCATTGATGTTTCTATCTCTTTCTCCCTCTCCCTTTCTCTCTGAAATCAATAAAAATATATTTTAAAACATAAAAGAATAAAACAGAAATGGCCCACAACCTCACCATGTACACAAACCCCACCCACAGGCATGTGCTCAGCATGAGAAAAGTCCACAGTAAAGGAAGCTACTGAAAAGTACAGGGAAGTACAATAAAAGCCTGTCCACCTTTCCTGCTGACCCTCCTCATAGATCACTGCTAGCAATTCCCCGTGTTGTGTACCTGTCACAGGAACGGAAAACTGCACACATGTATCAGCAGCTACCAGGAGGCGCACAGATGCACGGCTGTAGCTTTTAAAAATGCACACATGGGTCATTCTATACACATTCTACATCTTGCTTTTTTCACTTGATATATCGTGGCGATAGCAGCCTATCAGCCCACATAACTTTCCTTGGCCTTTTTTTAGGTTTTTTAAAATATATTTTTATTGATTTCAGAGAGGAAGGGAAAAGGAGAGCAAGATAGACACATCAATGACAGAGAATCACTGATCAGCTGTCTCCTGCATGTCCCCTACCTGGGATCGAGCCCAAAACCTGGGCATGTGCCCTGACCGGGAATCGAACCATGACCTCCGGATTCATAGGTCAATGCCCAACCACTGAGCCACACTGGCCAGCCATCCCTCGGCCTTTTAACAGCTGCATAGTATCGCAGACCCTACTGAATTAGAGAGTTTCCAGTTTTTCAACTATTACCAAATAATGCTTCAGTGAACATCCATCCTAGGACATATATTTGGTGTGCTTTTCACAAAAATGTTTTACTTTAGCTTCTTCACTGTATTTCTCTTTCCTGATATTGAAATGAAGGTTCACTGTAGAAAACTTAGACAATGCCCCCCAAAAGTACAAAGACAAAGGCCATGTGACCCACTCAACTCTGAACAGAGGCTCTTTCCCACCAGCCGTGCAGGAAGGCGTGGCCGGGACCAGGGTGTGAGCATCACTGTGGTTTACTGCATAATTACCAAGTGCCAGGCATGTGCTCGGCACCTTATTGGTTGGACTGACAACCTGATCAAGGGGAACAGTCCATCCAAGGGGATGAGTGTCTGGTTGGCAGGAAGCGGGGCTGCTAGGCTGCCTCCCAAAGTCTGGCTGCCCACCAACCTCTCCATGGTCAGGGGGTGGGGACCACCTACCTCAGAAAGTACTTCGGAAGCAGTCTCAGGGTTCCGGAGGACGTCCCCTGGTGTGGGGGTGCTGCCGCTGTCTCCCCTCTGCCCCACGCTCAGCGCCTGCTCCCATTTTTGCAGAGCCTCCTCGAATAACTCCATGCCTGAGCACGGGCCAGAGAGAAGGGAGAGTCAGGCCCCAGCAGAGGGAGAGCAGCCGGGCCCTGCGCAGTGGCACTCAAGAGGGCCCCGAAGGACAAGAACGAGCAGGGCCGTGTGGGCCGGGTCCTGATCACTTTTTGAAAGACGGTCAGTTGATAGGCCTTCATTCAGATCAGATCTGTTCCTGGACACTGTCCCCTGCCCAGAAGTGGCTGGAAACCAGGAGTGAGGGTGTGGGGGCAGGGAGGGGAAAGTGGGTTGCAAAGCAGGGCCTGGCCTGGGCCGTTCCCCACTGTCCTGCCCCACCCGGGGGAGCTCGAGGCCACCTCCTGGCCTGTACCTTGCATGTAGAGGCTCTCGGCATTGCCATCGCTGGTAGTCACAGACTCCTCCATCCCCCTGGCATCCCATGGTCCCGAGCACGCAGCTGTGGGGCTGGATGCGTTCACCGCCACCATCTGGGCGCCAAGCAGCGCAAAGACCCAAGGGCAAGGGGTGAGGCCTTTCCAGACCCTCTACAGGACCCCGGCCGCCCCCAGTGCCTGACCATGTGCCACAGACACTCTCTCCAGATGCCATCCCTGGAGCCAGCCCCTGATTGCAGAGACCAAGCCCTCAGCACAACCTGGTCCACCAACTCCAAGCACTGACGACACCTCACAGAAACTGCCGGGGTGGGAGGAAATATCGAGGCCAACACCCAACCCGGGACTCAGCAGCCTCCTACAAAACCCGCCCTGGGCCCTTTCTCTGCTCTGGGGCTCAGCCACCAGTCAGACAAGGAAGACTGAGGGAGCACCCAGCACATATGGGCCAGCCAGGGCCCACTGACTCCCACGCCTCTCTCCCACACGAGCAGCCACCTCCCGTGACGGGCTTTGGGTTCCTCCAGGACAAGAGCTATCTCTTGCTCACCCCTTGGTCCCCAGGGCAGGCCCAGTTCTGCACTGGGCTCAGTCCTGACTGAATGAATTAATAACTAGATGAGTGAATGAGCCAAAGTCATTCCCCAAGTGAAAATAATCTCTCTTTGTCTTATTTATTTCTGTATCCTCAGCACCAAGAAGAGTCCCTGGCACAAAGCAGATGTTCACTCAATGTCTAATGAATGAATGAATGAATGAACTTTCATAGATAAGTATCTTCCCCAAGAGGCCATCAGCTTCTCTTCTGCACCTATCCATGTTTTCCCCACTGATGCCTGGCACTCAGTGAGTGATCAGCAACCATCTCTAATAGCCTGCATGCATGCATGAATGAATGAATGAATGAATGAACGAACGAACAAATGAAAGACTAAATGAAATCCCTACTCCCATCTCCCTACCAGTCCATAGCCCCCTGAGGGAAGAGACTGAACCTGACTCAGTAGCTGCGGACTGAGCCTGAGGCTGTGGCAGGCACCCTGGCACCCTCCCGTCCTCCCCTGTCCTCACCGAGGCCAAGCTGTGGGAGGAGCCCGAGCGCTTGCTGGGCTCAATGGAGGAGATGCCACTCAGGGTGTCGTTGCTCTTGCTACTGGGGCTCTGTACCCTCCGGCTGGAGTAGCCTGTGAGGAACAGGAAAGAAGGGGTCACGCAGGCTTCCAATCAGCCTTTGAACAGGTCGTTCCCCACCCCAGACCACCTCCCCTCTCATCTGGAGTCTATCCTGACCTTCAAAGTCAGGGTGACGGCAGAGCACCGGGCTGTGCACTTGGCAGAAGAGTGCTGGGCCCATGCCACTCGCTACTGTATCCCTGTCACCAGCAGCGCCTGGGGCCCCGATACTTCCCCGCCTCCTTCCTAGCCCAGTGCTGCTGGGCGAGTGGCTGGTTTGCAATTCTCCTTCCAAAAAGGATTCAAGGTAACAACTTTTGAAGATACACCAAGGACAGAGGTTGGTGCCTAAGCAGCTCCCGGTTTCCCAGGGGCCAATGCAAAACAGAAACCCAGCGAATCAGCATTTCTCAGGCCTGTTCTACACAAATCTAGAAACTCCTTTTTTCCACTGTAAGATAAAACTTTCCTCCTGCAGTGATAATTCACAATGAAAATTCACTTTCACACACGGACCCAGGTTTTCCCAGAGTCCCCAGATAACGAGAACCACCGGGACACGGGTCAGGCCCCGTCACCCACCACATCCTCACGTGACTCGGGAAAGGAGGTTCTGCTGTCAACCGCCTCCCAGGTGAGAGGAGCTTGTAGACAGGAAGTCACCAGCCCAGGACCCCACAGTTCACAGGGGCCCAGCTGGGACCTGACTCAGGTCAGGCCCTTCCCCCCACCTCACACCTACCTTTCTTCACCGATGGGGTCTTCTTGGCCATGAGGATGGGGAGGGGCACCGTGCCCAGATGCTCGCCTCCCATCTCAGGGCCGACCTGCTTCTTCTTCCGCCTTCGCCTCTTCAGCTGGTGGGCGGCCAGGGCCAAGGCCACGGTCCCCAGGGCTGTGGCAAACAGGACCTTCCGCAGGCCTGGTGTCAGCCGCAGCTGCGAGAATGCAGACTGTAGGACAAGAGGGAGACAGCCGGTTACATCTCCCCTGGAGAGGCGCTCCGGGGAGCACAAAGGAACAGGGAACGTACCAGGCCCCTGGGGATATTTGCGGACCAGGTACAATGGGGAGACAGCCACCTCAAGAGAGGGGACTTGGCAGCCGCTCTGAAATGTGGACCACAGAGGTGTAAAGAGAGGGCTGGGGATGGCAAAATGATGATGCCAAGGTCAACCTGGGGTCCAGCAGGTCATGACTAACAGCTACGTCAGGCACTGCACCAGGACTTTACCCGCGTTTCCTGTCTGAATGCCTGTCCTCCTCCAGGTGAGGAATCTGAGGCTCACGCTGGTTGTTAAGACCCATGCTCAAGGTGACAGAGACAGAAATGGAACCCAGGCCTGCCAGCTCCATTCCTCAATGACTTCTCGGAGATGATGACATTCACTCCACCCACTGCCCCATCTGCATCCCTACTCCACCCTCACTCTGCCTGCTGGATTGGGAGCCCCTCCGGGGGCGCTGCATCCCCCGGGGCAGAGCCTCAGAGAGTGTCAAGAGGCCTGGTCAGCACAGACATTTGAGGTGGGCAGGTAAAGGCCAGGCCAGGGGCCCTAGACTCCTAACCCCGTCCTTCCTGCTCTGCTCAAACAGGAGACACTGGATGCCTGAACAGCAATACTGAGGGCCCGGCTGTCCTGACGCTCAGTGTTTCGGGGACCAGAGTGGTTAGAGGGCAGGACCACGGGCCACCCACTCTTTACCTGTCCAAACGTCGTGTACAGGAACACAGGGATCTCGGCCACCGTCATGGCTAGGGCCTGGATCATGGACATGCCCTCAGTCCTCCGGAACGCCATGGCCGGGCCAACACGCCAGGCCAGAGCCCTTGGGTGGTGTGTTTCCAAGGAGAACGTCTTCAACTGGTTGCTGGCTGAGTCCCAGGAGCCATCCACCGCCCGGAAAGACAGGAATGTGCATACCAGAGGGTCCCTTCACGGAGCTGAGAGACAGACCACCAAGTCAGACGCAGGACATGTGCACAGAGAAATGCACACAAGGGTGCCCTGGGGGGTGAGGCAGGAGCAAAGCCTCCATTGGGAATGCCAGGCCCGGGCAGGAAGGCAGCCAAGTGCCCCACAGACCCTCTGCCCACCATGCGCCCTGGGAGCAGAAGGCAGTGTCTCCGCCCAAGAGCAGACCCAGGGACGGGAGATGGAGAGGTCACTCTCAAATGTCATGGCCTTTTTTTGCTGAACAAAAACCTCAGGCCTCTAAAGGGTCAGGCCCCTGACTGAGAATCATGACAACGTGTTCACCTCCCACAAAGCCAAGAATGTTTTACTTCCTGTGGACTATAGTATGAAAACAGCAGGCTATTTCCTCCAATAATGATGATAGCCTTTACACATCTGTGCATATTTTGTGCTGAGTTCTTCATGTGTATTATTTCACTGAATGATGACAATTCTGTAAATAGACGCTCTCTACCTGTGCTCCTAACCGTGCCAACTTCCAACGAGGAAACTGAGGCCCACGGAGGCTGCCAGGAGCCCACGTTACACACAGCTGGTGTGAGGCAGCGGCAGAACCTGGACCAGGGTCTCTCGGACGTCAGGCTGTGCTGAACTGGACGTGGAGCAGGAAGTGGCAAGCCCCAGAAGACGACAGACTACAAGGGCAACTTTCCCCTGGGGTCTTCAGAGACCCTCCCAGGGTACCCCACCGCCCATTCCAAGGCAGCGAATCAGTGGCCTAGCCACAGAGAGCCCAGTCCCCGAGACCCTGCAGGGTGTTCCTCACACACACCCCCGAGGCCCAGGATGCCTTTGAGGTCTCCTGGGAGCTCAAGCAGAAGGAACGTGCAGGCCAGCACAGACCCTGTCTCCTTGGGATGGTGGCCAAAGTCACTGGACCAGCACGAGAAACAGCTTCTCCCCAGCGAGTGGGAAGGGAGGACAGCGCGGTCAGCCTAGCTCTGGGGCTGGGCTGCGTGTGAGGGGGCTGCCGGGAACGTTCTGGGGCTGAGGAAGCCGTCGTGCCCAGGGTAGGAGCCCTCCTGCCCGGAGGCTGCAAATCCAGCGACGTGACTGCCGGTGGTCAGGGCCGGGGCTCTACCATCAGCCGCCTCTCTCACCCGCTTCAGCGGCTACTCCCCAGCACTGACGACGGGCCGGGCTCGGACAGGCTCTCCACGGAGGGCTTGGGGTCTCGTCCCTCACAGAACTCTCCCGACCCCTGTGCACAACGGGGAAACCGAGGCTCCGAAAAGTGAGCGGCCTGACTGAAGTCCCCGAGTCAATGGCCAACCAGGGATGTGACCTCAGCTCTGGGGGATCCCAAGGCTACAACTGCCACCTCTCCACGCCGCACCTGAAGGGCTTCTGGGTCCCAGGAAAGAAGCCCACGTGCAGAAATAAGGCTGAGCCTGGCCCCACCCCCGGGAGGGAGTCCGCTGAGAGGCCTGGCATGTGTCTGCAGGGAAGTCCCGAGCAGCCCCTGGGCCTGCCTCACGCCCAGGACGGATCCAGAGCCAGCCTGGCCATCCTCTCTCCGGCCCCCGGCTCCACCCAGGGAGAAGCCTCCATGACAAACCCATGGCCATGTCCCCACCTGGGCAGTCACTTGCTCACTCCATCCTCCCCCAGCGCTAACAACACCCTCCGCCTGATGCCCACACTTCCCACCCCCTCGCCCTGGACCAGTGGTTCTCAACTTTCTGGCCCTTTAAATACAGTTCCTCATGTTGGGACCCGACCGTAAAATTATTTTCGTTGCTACTTCGTAACTGTCATGTTGCTACTGTTATGAATCGTCATGTAAATATCTGATATGCAGGATGGTCTTAGGCGACCCCTGTGAAAGGGTCGTCCGACCGCCAAAGGGGTCGCGACCCACAGGTTGAGAACCGCTGCCCTGGACGCTCCCCTGAATGGCTCTGGCCTTCGCAGTCTCCCCTTCGGCCTTGACCTCAGCAGCGACCCTGACCCAGGCGCTCCCGCGAACCACCCTCGGCCCAGCCTCACTCACTCAGTCCATTCCACCCCGGACACCCCACCGGCACGACCGGGCAGGGCACTGGGCACCACCACACTGACCTCAGCAACATCCCGTCCCCAGAACCTGCTCGTTCCATCCCGACACCTCCCCTGCCGGAGCACCGTCGGCCCCGCCCCTCTCGCCCCGAACCTCGGGGTATCCGAGCGGCCGGCAGGTGCCCACAGTCGCCGCCTCGGCCGACGCCCCGCTCCTTCCATCCCGGGGACTTTCCCAGCCCCGCTCCGACGCCCACCACGTTCCAGGCCCGAGCATCGCCTCCCTGACCGGGCACCTTCCGTTCCACCTCTCGCGCCGCCCACGGCCAGGGACCTGCTCCTTCCAACCCGGGCCCTTCTAGTCCGGCTGAGCCCGGACACCTGCGCCCCTACCCAGGGCCCCGCGCCGGCCCGGCTCCCGCCTGCTGCAAGCCTCCGTCCCGGGCCCTGCCGCGCGGCCCGACCGCCCGGCGGGCTCAGCCCCGGCCGCCACTCACCCGGGATCCCATCGCTGCGAAAGGGCAGCGTCTCCTTCCCCGGCGGCCGCGCAACCAACCTCTCAGCCGCCGGGGGGCGTGGCCTTACGCAGGGCCAAAGCCGCTCTTTGGCCAATGAGCGTCTCTGAACCATTCCGCGCCGCTCGGGCTTCTGGTCAAAGGGATGTGTCTCCCTCTGCCCCGCCCTCTAAGTGCGGTTGAGGCACGAAAGTGATCCTTTTTATCCTTTGATTGGCCAGAGGGCTTAGATTGACACGAAGGCTGGTTGAGTGAGGCGGGGCAGCTCTTAAAGGGACTAAAGAAAAGCAATCGGGTGTGGAAGGGGCTTTAGTGAAGGAAGCTGTGGCCAGTGAGCCCACGTGTTTGGCTTCGGTAATTGTGCCTTGTAATAGACACCGGGTTTGGATTCAGAGTTCTACCACTTCAGCTCTCTGGAGTTATTCAGTTTACCCCTCTGTAAAAACGAGGATGCAATTCCTGCCTCACA
This sequence comes from Myotis yumanensis, assembly GCF_028538775.1. Lineage (NCBI taxonomy): Eukaryota > Metazoa > Chordata > Mammalia > Chiroptera > Vespertilionidae > Myotis > Myotis yumanensis. The sequence goes on from NW_027223763.1 coordinate 4,983,505, forward strand.
GGGCTTTAGGGGGGCTTGGAAGAAAACAGTGTGAAGAGCTGGGTACAACTAAGTTTTTTGTTTTTTTTTAAATATATTTTATTGATTTTTTACAGAGAGGAAGGGAGAGGGATAGGGAGTTAGGAACATCAGTGAGAGAGAAACATTGATCAGCTGCCTCCTGCACACTCCCTACTGGGTATGTGCCTGCAGCCGAGGTACATGCCCTTGACCAGAATAGAACCTGGGACCCTTCAGTCCGCAGGCCGGCGCTCTATCCACTGAGCCAAGCCGGTTAGGGCAACTAAGTGTTTTTTTTTAATGATTTTCTGGCCCTAGATGGTTTGGCTTAGTGGATAGAGCATCGGCCTGCAGACTGAAGGGTCACAGGTTCTATTCCGGTCAAGGGCACATGCTGGGGTTGTGGGCTCGATCCCCAGTGGGGGGCGTGCAGGAGGCAATCAGTGATCCTCTCTCATCATTGATATTTTTATCTCTCCCTTCCTCTCTGAAATCAATAAAAATATATATTTTTTTAAAAATGATTTTCTGGCCCTGACCGGAATCAAACCCGGGACCCTTCAGTCTGCAGGCCAACGCTCTATCTACTGAACCAAACCAGCCAGGGCCATAGACTGCTTTTTAATTTAAAAACGTTTTAATTTCAGACCACCCTTTGTGGTAACTGTAGGTCTCTGAGTTTGCAAGGCCGCCGCGAAGGCCTTCCCAGAGCCTGTCAGGTTAGCGTGTGGCCCCTTTTTGTCCACATGGGGAAAGCCCAGGGATGCGGAGGCGAGAGACTTCCAAAAGAAAGGGACAGCCAAGGGCAGACCGAGAGAATAAGCAGGAATTAGCTGCACAAAGAGAAGGGGAAGGAGTTCCAGAAACAGCCTGGGCTGTGACACAGAGGCAAGAGTGAACCTGGCATCTTTTTTCTTTTTAATACGTTTTTTATTGATTTTAGAGAGGGGGGAGAGAGAGAGAACAAACAAACATTGATGGGAGAGAGAAACTAGATTGGTTTCCTTCCCCATACGCAAGTACGCACCCTGACCTGAGGCCGTACAGAAACCTGGGCACGAGCCCCGACCCAGAGTTGAACCGGCTACCGCTTGGTGTGATCTTTGGGTGCACGGGACGACACTCAACCAACTGAGCCAGACCGGCCAGGGCAGTGCACCTGGCATCTTTGAGTCAAGGGGGCAGAGAGTGGCAGCCGATGAACCAAGGAAGAGGGAACCGGAGCAGGGGAGAGCGGGCTCCACCGCTGGACTGCTTGGGTTCTGGGCTCAAATCCTCCCCTTCTTTCCCTGTGACTTTGGACGAGTCACGTACCTTCTCTAAACCTCAGCTTTCTCACGGATCGGCTGGGGTAGGTGATGGGAAAGAAACACGCCAGGCGTGCAGGGGACTGAATCAGGGCGGGGAGGGTCCCGGTCCAGGCACGGAGCTCTCCACCAGGTTAAAAGACGACGCCTAGAAGTTGTAGGGCAAGGAGAGGTGGAGACAGGTAAGAGGGGGATGGACCAGCCGGCCATCCCCGGCCTGTCTGCGGCTGGGAGGAGCTAAGTTCTGGGTCAGCACGTGTCAGTTCTCCCCTCCCCTCTCCCCCTCCTTCCTGGAACCCCTCCGCACAGCCTCCCCCAACTTTAGGGACCTGGAGAGCAGGTGGGGTGGCGGAGCGCCGCCGGCCGCCTGTCCCCTGGCTGTTGTCCTTAGTGTCAACAAGGTCAAGGGCAGAGGAGGAAGGTGCTGGAGAGGTCGAGGTGGTGGTGGTGGAGGCAGTGAGCGGCGCAGAGACTCAGGGCAAAGGAGACCGAGGGCCTCGCAGACGAGGGGGATGCGAATGGGCAGAGCGAGATGCAGACGCAAATGGGAGCGGGGCCAAGAGATGAGGAGCCCGAGAGGCCCGCCAGGCGGCGCGAGAAGGCCGCGGGGACCGCAGCCCGCAGCGCCAGCCCGGCCGCCCGCCCCGCCCCGCGGGTCCCGAGGCTCCACCGTGCACCCCGCGCCCCGCCCTGCGCGCTCGGGCTGGCTCGGCGGCGGCGGCTGGGGCGAGAGGGCTCCCCGAGGGCGAGGGCGGGCGCACCGGCAGCAGGTGGGCGGGGTGCGGGCCGGCGGCGGCGGCGGGCGGGGGGCGCCAGGCTGCGCTGGGGCCGGCGCGGCCCTCCGTGTGCGCCATGGACTTCAACATGAAGAAGCTGGCCTCGGACGCGGGCATCTTCTTCACTCGGGCGGTGCAGGTGAGGCCGGAGCCCTGGGCCCGCGCGGCCGATCCCCGGGGCCCGGATGTGGGGCGCGCCGGGAGCACCCCTGCAGCAGAGCCCGGGGCGCGCAGGAGCAGCCCCCGGAGGCCGCGCCCCTCCCCGCGGCGCAGACACCCTGGCCCCCCGCGTCCCCACCCCTGCGCCGCCCGGGAGAGAGAAAGCTCCCGGCGGCCGGTCAAGCTGGCCGCACCCTCGACGTGGCCCCGGCCGGGAACTGAGCCGGGCCGCGGCCCTGTTGGCTGCGGGGGAGGGATCGGTGTCCGGCCGGTTACCCCGCCGCCCTGGTCCCTGCCCAGGGCCCGGTGGGGGCTCCGCTGACGAGGGGAGAGGGTACCCGGCGGCGCCTGCCTCCTGCCCTGGTCCAGCAGCGGCTCTGGCTCCCGCAGGCCTTTGGAGGCCGGAGTCCCCGGCCCAAGGATTCGTGCCTCCCCTAAGATCCCGTCTCCGAGCCTCAGTCTCCGCCGCTGGGCAATGGGCTCGTGATACGGTCATTCCCACAGGTCCCTTTTGCCCGCTTGGATAGGCAGCCCGGAAGCCGGCGGGCTGGGGTAATTTCCTTTCCGCTTCCCGGGAGGCCTGTTTCCTCTTATTTCGCCAGGCCTGGGGGATGGGGAGCGGGTTGGGGGCTGGCTGGGTACCTGGGGAAGCTGTCCAGGCCGGTAGTGCTGGGATTGGAAGTGGTCCCATCCACTGGGAGGCAGAGAGAGAAACGGAGGCAGCTAAAGGTAATGGTTTAGACCTGGAGTCCGCTATGGGAGTGGATGCTCTCTCTTGTGACCCTGGGGAAGGGGCTTCACCTCTCTGGGCGTCAGTCTCTCAATCTGAAAAATGGGAATCGCCCCCCCTCCCTCTCTCCCTCCCAGAATGGCTGTCAGGGCTCCTGGCGCTGTGCAGGTGGGTGCACACCAAAGGCAAGCTCATGTTGATGTTGCTGCTGCACCTGTGCAGCATGTGACCTTGGGCAAGTCACTCTCCGGAGGCCTCCAGTCCCCTTCCGCGGACCTGGACCTGGTGGAACTGGTCTGTGCTGGGGCGCCCGGTCCTCCCAGCGCTCTGGGAGCAGGTCTGGCGTTTGTCCTTGTCATGTTGTTTGTTTTCTGGAGGAGCCCAGCCCCAGACAGTCTCTGGGAAGCCATGTGGCCGTGTGTACTAGAAAGCACAGTGGCCCGTGGACGACGTGCCCGTTGAGGCTGGGTGGCCGAGCCCTGCAGGTGACTGCAGCCCCGTGGGGATGCCAGGCCCCCGGAGTCCCTGGGACAGCCCAGTCTCTCTGGAAGGCGGGGACCCTCCCCAGCATTGGTGCAGCAGTCGCGTTATCTCTCACATCTGGGAAGAACCTGATCGGGTTCCGGCTACTATGGGGCCCGGCACCTGACCTGGCCAGGACCCGCGGAGCCTGGGCACGGGGAGGCTCGGGGCCTGTGGCCTTCCTTCGCCTGGTGGGGGCAGGCCCACTGGGTGACCCACACCGAAGTGGGAGGCAGCGCCCAGGCCCAGCCTCCTGGGTGGGGGAGGGAGCTGGGAACTTTATAAATAGAGGCTTTCTCTGGCTCTGCACGCCCACCCCCTGCTGCTGCCATCTTGCAGGGAGCAGCCTTGGACTGCGGGCTGCAGCTTCGAAAGCACCGGGGGAGCAGCGTTAGGGTCGGGGCAGGGGCGGGGCAGGGTGGCAGGCCAGAGGAGGGAGGAGGGCCTGGATTGCCAACCGAGCAGGAGAGGACACTCGGGACCTGCCCGAGGCCAGGCTGCCCTGGGAGAGGAGTCGCCAGGAGAGATGGGAGGGGTGTTGGAGTAACAATGTACCAGCAGCTCCTCTGTGTAGGTCCCGGGACCTGCTGGGGAAGCGCTCAGCCCTTGCATGTACCAGGGCCTTTAAGAGCCTCACCCCACTGCATCTGTTAGGCAACCGGACCTGGGCTGGGGGAGTGGGGGGGATCTGGAGGGCAGGACCCCTTGGGCATGGGTGATCCTGGAGTGGCTTCCTAGTCCCCAAACTGTGCCTTGAAAGTCTGGAGGGGTTTGTGACGTGCGTCCAGGTGGTGGGAACGGCCCAGTAAGGGCACTGAGGCAGGAAAACCGGAGGCACATCTGGGTAGGGTGCCAGTGGGGGTGGGAGGGGGCTGTGGAAGTGATCGTGCTAATACTATCAGTGGTAATTATAGTAATAGTAATAGCAGCGCTATGAGCAATAACAATAAAAGCCGGGGAGGTGGTGGCGTCGTCATGATCCAAGCAGGCAGCAGTGGACAGGGGATGGATGCCCAGGAAGTTGGGAGCGCCTGGTAGGACTTTGCACCTGGGTGGACATGGGGTGTGAGGGACAGGTGGCCACGGAGCTGGGCGGGGAGGGTTGCTGTTAACCTTGGTAAGGCAGGTGCATGTCACCTAGACGCGGTGCCTGGTGCCCCTGGGATGAGGAGGTCCCTCGGTAGCTCCTGAGATCCGGAGAGAGACCCGAGGGAGGAGGCCTTTTGTTAGTGATGACGACACCAGCTAATGTTCATCAGACCTGTGCTGTGTGCTGGCCCCAGGGCTAAGCACTTTCCAAATATCCTGAGATAAGTCCTGATATCCCCATTCTTCAGGCGGGAAACTGAGGCCCGGAAGGTGACTGCCTCTCTGAGCCTGGGTTTCCTCGTCTGGAAAATGGAGCTGACGCCACAGCCTCGAAGAGCTGGGTGTGGCAGATTCAGGGCCTGGCTCTGGGAGGCCTGGGTTGGGGGAGGTCAGCGGAGGCCAGGAGCGGCTGGTCTCAGGTGGGGAGCTGCAGGCTATCACCCTGGCCCGCTGGGCCCTGCAGGGAGAAAGAAACCCAAGCCCTGTTGCATAATTGATGGCTGCCGGGCAGCCTGACTCTCAGTGGCTGCCTCCTGCGCCCTGCAGCTGGAGCTGTCCTGGTCTCTGGATAATTTATTGCGCCAAACAGTCTGCGAAGGGCCTCCAGACCCCCAGGCCACGATGACCCGGATTCCAGCACCGTCTGCTCCTTGCTCGGCCTCAGTGAAATCATCTGTGAAATGGGAAACTTGACCCGACCTGCCTTGAAGGGCCATTAGAGCTGCGGATGGGTCATCAGTTTATAAAGCCCTCAGCACAGGGTTTGGCCGCAGAGACGGGCAACAGGAGCTGCTGTTATTACCAATCGCCTTCCTGCAATGTTCATTCTTTTGCTGATTAGCTGTGACCTTGAGCAGGCGCGCTCTCCTCTGGCTGGAGAAGGCCTTCGCGTCCCTGTTTGGAAAACCGGGACATAGGTCCAGGGGCCCTTCTGGAGCAGAGGGGCCAGGACTTGGGCTGGTTTCTGGTTGTTTCTGGGTGGCCCACATGGCTTCTGACAGCTCTGGCGGGGGAACGGTGTGACATCCCGGCCCCCGCCTGGCCCTGGTGTGCGGCTGCCAAGCTTTCTGGGCCCTGGGTGTGTGCTCAGAGTTGGCTCTGATGGGCTGGCGGTGTCCCCGTCCACCACACCCGGTGACCAGAGGCCGGCCATGTGGTTCTCCTCCCGCGCAGCCCTTGTTTCCCAGCCGTCTCTCCTCCCATCAGCTCTTAGCAGCAGTAGCACCTTGCACTGGACACCGATCCTGCCAGACTCCAGCTGCGTGTCTTACCCACATCTCCCTTCTCTCGTGCTCACAGCCCGTGGGGGTGGGAGTGGGCTGTACAGTGATAGTGCTCACAGCCTGTGGAGGGAGGGGGAGGGGGCTGTACAAGTGATAGTGTCACAGCCTATGGAGCGGGTACTGTTACCCTCATTTTTCAGCTCAGGAGACTGGTGTTCAGAGAGGCAAAGCCACTTGCCCAAGGTCACACAGCACATCAGTGGGACTGAGACTGGAGTCAGGTCCCTGTGGTTCTGCAACCACTGACTCCCCTGACAGACCCTCCGCAGGTGCTCCCAGCCCCCCACTGAGCCCCCTGAGAACCCCAGAACTTGCTTTGAGCGCTTTCTACTACATTCCTTCCCGCAGAGTCGGGCCGGGGGACCCTTTGTGACGGGTTCCCAAGGGTTTCTTACCCCTCAGAGCTGTATGCCAGACTTTGCACAAATGTGCTTTTGGGGGTGGGGTGCTATAGCGTTCATTGGATTTCCAAAAGAGGCCATGATCCCCAAACTGGTCCAACCGCCTCATTTCACAGAGGGGCAAACCGAGGCCCAGAGCAAGTTTCTTGACCTTGCGGCCTGGGTTCCAGCTAGTGGGGAGGGGTAGTGGGGGGAGGGGCAGGGGCAGTCCTCCCTCCCTCCCTCTGAGCCCTCCCTGTCCCTGGGCCCTCCTCCGCCCACAGTTCACAGAGGAGAAATTCGGCCAGGCCGAGAAGACCGAGCTCGATGCCAACTTTGAGAACCTTCTGGCCCGGGCGGACAGCACCAAGAACTGGACGGAGAAAATCCTGAGGCAGACGGAGGTGCTCCTGCAGCCCAACCCCAGTGAGTGCGCGGGGCTGGCCCTGGGGCCAGGGCAGGAGGCTGTGGCTGAGGCGGGAGGTGGGCCTGGCCGGTGGGAGATCTGATTTAGACTTTCGGCTTTAAGGCGGCTGGAGGGAGTCCCGGGAAAGACAACAGCGGAGTGGGTGCTGGGCTCTCAGATGCGCTCCGGGGGGCAGAGGAGATGCTGGGTTTAGCACCGAGGACGGGGATGGCCTGGGAACTGGAACACTTGGGAGAAGAGGCAGGAGAAACAGCAGCAGGGTCGTCTGAGAGCCGCAGCGAGGCCCAGCGAAGGCAGAGGGCTTGCCCAGGCACCCGCAGCACCAGCACCAGCACCAGCACCAGCACCAGCACCAGCGCGCAGCAGCAAGCTCAGGGGAGCTCAGGGTGCACGGGTGTGGGTGGAATTGCTGGTCTGTCTGCAAGCCCGCTGTGTGCAGGCCCAGGTTGCTCACACGCTTACTGCGTTCTGTAAGTGCAGATTGTGATGAGGAGCCATGGCGGCCCTGACTTGGGGACCTGGGGCCGGCATTGCACGTCTGAGCGGTGGCTTCCTCCTCTCCAGTGAAGGGTTCCACAGGGTCAAAGGCCAGCCTCACAGGAGTGGGCGTCCGCCAGGGAATATTCTGGAAATCCCAGGGCTGCTGTGGGCAGGCCCTGCTCTGCGCCTGTTTCTGTCCCCATGGCTTTCATCCTTGGGGCGGACCGAGGAGCCCTGTGACTCGGCGTGTGTCCCCCGCAGGTGCCCGAGTGGAGGAGTTCCTGTACGAGAAGCTGGACAGGAAGGTGCCCTCTCGGGTCACCAACGGGGAGCTGCTGGCTCAGTACATGGCAGAGGCGGCCAGCGAGCTGGGGCCCACCACCCCCTACGGTGAGCCGGGCCCCTCGGCGGGTGGGCGCCATGTCCTCTCCCTCTCTAATTTTCCTCCCTCCCCGCCCAGCACTATTGAGGAAAATGGAGTGAAAAATGAGGTCTCTCTTACTGTGTAATGGGCTCATACTGCGTGTCCGTTCTTCAATCTGGTTTTTATTTATTTATTTTTTTTTTAAATATATTTTTATTGATTGCAGAGAGGAAGGGAGAGGGGGAGAGAGAGAGAAACATCAGTGATGAGAGAGAATCATTGATCGGCTGCCTCCTGCACGCTCCCACTGGGGACCGAGCCTGCAACCTGGGCATATGACCTTGACTGGAATCCAACCTGGGACCCTTCAGTCCGCAGGCCGACGCTCTATCCACTGAGCAGAACCAGCTAGGGCTGTTCTTCAACCTGGTTTTTAAACGTGGCAATTCACTCTAGATATCTGTGCACAGTAGCTCCTATAGAGCCACCTCAGTCTTTATTTTTCTAATTTGTGAAAAGTTGTATTGAGGTATAATTTATATATACCATAAACTGCACCTGTTTTAAGTATGAAATTCAGTGATTTTGAGTTAATTTTGAGTTCAATTTAAAGAACATTTCCATCATCTGCAAAAAAAATCCCTTATGTCCACTTAGAGTCAGTCTCCACTGCCCACCCCGGCCAACCTCTCGTGTGCTTTGTGCCCTGTTAATCTGCTTGGTCTAAACCAGTGGTTCTCAACCTGTGGGTCGCGACCCCTTGTCGGTCGAACGACCCTTTCACAGGGGTCGCCTAAGACCATCTTGCATATCAGATATTTACATGACGATTCATCACAGTAGCAACATGACAGTTATGAAGTAGCAACGAAATAATGTTATGGTTGGGTCACAACATGAGGAACTGTGTTTAAAGGGCCAGAAGGTTGAGAACCACTGCTCTAAACATTTCATACAAATGGAACCGTGCAGTATATTGTGTTTTGTATCTGGCTTCACTTAGCATCACGTCCTGGAGGCTCATCCCTGTTCATCGTGTGTTTGGGATTTCGTTCCTTTTTGTTGCTGACCAGCGTTTCATTACGTGGGTGCGCCACCGCGTTTTCTTTATCCGTTCCCCGTTTGATAGATATTTGGGTTGTTTCCCTATAAACACTTTCATACCAACCTTCGTGAGGACAGATGATTTCACTTCTCCTGGGTATGTACCCAGGAGTGAAACTGCTGGGTCACAGGGTACATTTAATGTTTTAACTTTTCAACAGATCACCAAACTCTTTTCCAGAGTGGCTGTGTGATCTGACCTTCCCACCAGCAGTGTGGTGTTTGACTTGTAGACATTTGTGGATTTTCTAAGTGTCCTTCTGTTGTTGATTCCTGATTTCATTGCACGTTGGTCAGAGAACGCACTTTGTATGATTTTAATGCTTTTATACTTATTAAGACTTGTTTATGGCCTAGAACAGGGGTTCTCAACCTGTGGGTCGCGACCCCTCTGGGGGTCCAACGACCCTTTCACAGGGGTCGCCTAAGACCATCGGAAAACACATATATAATTACATATTGTTTTTGTGATTAATCACTATGCTTTAATTATGTTCAATTTGTAACAATGAAATTGGGGGTCACCACAACCTGAGGAACTGTGTTAAAGGGTCGCGGCATGAGGAAGGTTGAGAACCGCTGGCCTAGAATATGGTCTCTCCTGGAGACTGTTCATGTTCCCTTGAGAAGATCGTATACTGTGTTGCTGTTGGGAAGATGTCAGCGAGGACAGATTGGTTGATAGTGTTCACGTCTCCTGGATCCTTGCCGATTTTGTCTTTTCTGCTTCTGTCTTAACTGTCAGTGTTTGCTTCGTGTATGTTGGAGCTCTGTTGTTGGGTCTGTATGTTTATGTTGTATATTTTCCTGAGGAATTGACTCAGTTTTGTAACACTGCTCTTTGTGTCTAGTAACGTTTTTTTATAATTTTTTTTTCTCTTTATTGGTATTCTTTATTTGATGAGTCATTTGTCGTATTTGCTTTTAATTCTTTAAACAGATTTGTAATAGCTGCTTAGAAGTCTCTGCTAAGTCTACCAGCTGGGCCTCCTTGGCGACAGTGACTATTGATTACTTATTTTCCTATTTCCTGCTACTTACCTGTTTCATAATACTTTGTTGAATCTGGACATTTTACATAACACGTAGCAGCTCTGGGTTCTGCTCCCCAGGGGTTGTGATTGCTGTTTGTTTGTGGAGAGACTTGCCTGAGTTCATTGTTTAGAGCCTGTGCCCCCTGCACGGTGCAGCTACTGCTGTCTCTGCCTTTTTAAAAGAAACCATTCTTTTTCTTTGTAAGCCCAGCTTCCCAGGGGTTGCTCCTAGGGCCGCATGTGTGCGTGGTCAGCCAGTGACTGGTCAGAGCTTGTGCTTCGCAGAGCGCCATTAAGGCTTTGCTGACGCATTTGCGAGCGGCGGGGGAACACATTCGAAGCAGTTTACACGTCTGCCCAGTGTCCCCTTTGTGGGTGCTCAGCCCAGGATGGCTAGACAGCGGGTTCTCTCCAGCCCCCCGAGTGTGCTACGCAGGCATCCCTTCCAGACCAACGGAGGTGGCTGGCAGTGTACCAGCGCCCACCATGGCGATCTTGTTTCTCACATCTGGTTTTGCTCCTCGGGATTGATTCAGGCACGCGTTGGGGCCACTGTTAGACGGGCCTGAGCAAAACCTCCGTTGTTCACCATAAGCTCCTATTTTAATGACAGACAGACAGACAGACAGTTGGGGTCTCTAGGAGTCAGCATCAATTTAGAAACGGCGTCCAGTATTCCCTGAAAACCTGATTATCTTCTTTTACTCCCAGTACAGTCATCCCGGTAAACGGTCTCCTGTTCAGTTTCTGACGGGTCTGTTGCTTGTTTGAAACACGATTCCAGCTTCAGGTTAGCCACGATGTTGGCCTTTCCTGACTATTTGCCACTGAGATCACCGTGTTTTTTTGTTTGGTTGTTTTCCCTTCTTTAATCCTTTGATTGTAGAGAGGGGTCCATTGGTTGCCTCCCCTACATGCCCCGTCCCGATCGGGAATTGAACCCACAGCCTTTCGGTGTACAGGACAGCACTCCAACCTACTGAGCCAGCCTCCGGGGTTTCTCTGTGCTCCGTCAGCACAGTCACTGGCCTCAGGGCTTGTCCCTCGTGGTAGAGCTGCAGCAACACAGAGCTGGAGGAGGGGGGCGCACCCCAGGACACAAAGGCACAGGCTCCCATTGTCCTTAGGAAGGCGAAGGCGTAGTAGTTCTAGAATAAATGCTTCTCAATTAGTCCTTTGCCTTTTGTCAATTCCTGGAGTCCAGAAATGGTTGTTTTTGACAACTCTGTCCAGTGTTATTACTGCTCTTTGGGGAGAGGATTTGTTGCGCTCCTTTCTCTGTCATTTCCGAAGTGCCTCCCCCCATCTCCTTAATGGCCGTGTTATGTCCCATTTTGTTATGATCCCACCATTTATTTGTCAGTCCCCGATGGATGGATGGATGGATGTGTAGATCGCACCCACGTTTCCCAGGCCGGGCGTTCTGAACTTAGCATCCTGTGGTTGCCTCTTGGACGAGTCTCTTTCCGAGCTCCCTGCTACTTCCTGGGTCAGAAGAGCCTCAGCCTGACCCTCCTTCTCACCTTCGACTCTGTCCTCAGGGAAGACCCTGATCAAGGTGTCAGAAGCTGAAAAGCGCCTGGGAGCCGCTGAGCGGGATTTTATCCACGCAGCCTCCATCAACTTCCTCACGCCCCTGCGCAACTTCCTGGAAGGGGACTGGAAGACGATCTCGGTGAGGGGCCTGGGACCACGCGCCTCCTCGCCACCAGGGCAGCCCTTTCCCCAGAGCCGCCGAGCAAGGCTCTCCTCCCGTGTTGGGAACCCAGACCCCTGGGGCCTCCCCAGACGAGGCTCCTGTGGACTGTTGCTCAGAGTGGATGACTTTCCTTCTTTGGGCCTCAGTTTCCTTGTCTTGACCAGATGGCCCCCTAGGCCAGTCCTGCCATGGCCCAGGGTCTCGCAGGGCGGCCCGGCGCCTCACCGCTCCTGTTCCCACCCGCAGAAGGAGAGGCGGCTCCTGCAAAACCGGCGTCTGGACCTGGATGTCTGCAAAGCACGACTGAAGAAGGCCAAGGCCGCGGAAGCCAAAGCCGCGGTAGGTGCCCCTGCTGGCCTCCCGCGCCCGGCTGTGGGTGGAGCCGAGGAGGGGTGCTGAAGGGACCTGTTTTGGCATGACCTCTCTCCCCTGTCCTTGCCTGGAGAGGCCTGGCTGGGGGTGCTGGTCTGGACTGGTCACTTCACGTCACACCTCTATGCCCCTGCCCCTGCCCCCAGGGGAATCCTGACAGCCCAGCGCTCGGGGTCCCAGGGCCGACATTTACGGGGTGGGCTGGCCAGCAATGCCCCAACCTGGGCTCCGGGCACCCTGCAGCCTCCCCAGACAGACACAGTTGGAGTTTCCCGCATGCCCTTGCCCGCCCTTCCCAGATGCTCAGCTCTGTTCCCAGCTCTGCCAGGGCATGGCTCCCCCTCACTAACCTCACACCCACTGCTCCGGCGCTGGCCCCAGGCGCCCCTGCTCAGGCCCCTGCGACGTGTGGAGAGCCCTGAGCTAGACTGCCCGCTTGCACAGGAGCATGTCGGAGGGGCCCTTTCAGGCAGCCCCAAGCGACTGGCTAGGGGCTCCCCTTCTCTCTGTCTCCCAGGCCTGCTCAGCCTGGGTGGGCCAGTGGCGTGCAGCGGGGACAGCTGGATCAGGGCTAGGCCAGGCTGGGGAGAACGGGCCGGAGGGTGAGCACATTCTTGAGATGCCAGGCTGCTGGGGGGTGGGGGGTGTAGGGGCCTAAAGGCCACCTCACCCTGAGGAGGGGGGATCCCCAGGTCCAGGCCATGCCAGGGAAACCCGTGCTCTTGGCCGTGAAGGCCGGACCCAGCCCAGGCTCCCCACAACTGCTCCTGAGAGTTCTGGTCCTGAACCCTCCTGCGTTCCCCTCAGTGTGGCCACCGGGGCCGTGGAGCTGGGCCTGCACTGCCTCTGGCAAGAGCCATGGACAGGGTCCTAGCTCCTGTGGGTGTGTGGGGTCCAGATGGGAGGCAGGGGCTCAGCCACTGGAGTCTTGTTCGGGTTGGGTAGGATGACTAGGGCTACTGGCATGACCTTACTGAGTCACCTGCACAGGACAGTCTCCCTGCCACTCAGGGATGGACAACCTCTCAAGAATAACTTGGCCAAGACGAGTTTTTCCTCCATCAGCCAGGCCAGGGGAGCCCTTGCTTAGTCACTGGAGTGGGACGACCTCTTCTCCAGTTGGTTGGACAACCTCAAGCCTCTGGGTTAGTCCCAGCTACCCTCTCCAGAGCTAGGACCTGGGCAGCCCAGGTTCAGATTCCCAGAGGACTCCCGCCCAGCAGCTCCCTCCTCCCCTCCCTTCTAAACGCTCTCACACACAAACCAAGACACTTCCAGAGGGCAGGTTGCGTGTGTCCATCTGCCCGTCCGCCTCGCGTCCCTCCCGCTGGGGCCGGGGGGCCTGCTCCCGCCTGTGCTGTGGACTCACTAACTCTTTTGTTTTTGTTCCTTTCCGTTCTGCTTTGGGTAACTTGGCTCAGTGTGAGGGAGATGTGAGTATACCTGTCCCACGTGCTGTGCTGCTTCTGGTTTGTCCATCTGGCCTGGCGCCCACGGTGCCATGGCCGGCCCAGGGCACATCCTCTGGGCCTTTTGCAAGCGGCTGGTCTCCCCATCAGAGCCTCTACCACGAGGAGCCTCTGTTTTGGGGGAACGCCAGGCATTGGCACCTGGGAGTCAGCTTTTTGCAAATGTGGAAAGCCCGTCACTCTGTCCATCCGTGCATCCATCTGTCCACCTTGGTTGTGGGGGAGGGGCCTGGCCCTTGCTGCAGGAGTGAGAGATGTGTGCAGAGATTCTGGGATGGAGAAAGCGGTGGGGCGGGGTTTGTTTGGGAGACTGGCAGTCCAGGGAGCAGAGGGCCTTGACCCCTGGGCGAGGGGCTGAAAAGTCTGGCTTGCCCAGAGGCAAAGGCTGTGACAGCAGCCACAGGCTGTCTCCTTGTCACATCTGCTTTCCTGGCCTCCCCAGCGTGTCCACCTACTTGGTCTTTGTCTTCACTCTCTGGCTCTCCACGCCTGCCTCCTCTCCAGGCGGTGGGTGTGGGAAGAGAGTCAGTGTTGTATTTGTCTGTAGCCTCCCGTCCCTGGGGCCAGGGGCTCCTGGTGCTGCTCTGTGAGACACTCCGGGGTGGCCTCCTGGCCCCAGCCCAGCCCTGGCCCACTGTGACCCCCTCCCCCATGAACTCTGTTCCCACTAGACGGTGCCTGACTTTCAGGAGACTAGACCTCGTAATTACATTCTCTCCGCCAGCGCCTCCGCGGTAAGCGCTCCCACCCCACCCCACCCCTGTCCTCCCCGTCCCTCCCACACCTCGGGGTCTCTGCACAGTAGACAGGAGACAGAGGGTAAGGCAGGGGCACCGGTTGGACCAATCCCTGAAGCTCTGTCCACCTGGCTGTCCTTGTGCCCCGTGACCATGTGGCTGGCCTCGCTTCTACCTGGGAAATGCTGAAGGTGGAGACCTGACCAGCTGCACTGAACAGGGTGGTGAACTTAGGACACCAGCTGTCCCGTTCCCAGTGGATCTGAAAGTCTGTCTGCCCCCAAACACAACCCTGACCCTCCCAAAGCAGGCACTGCCCCCACCCCACTCACCATCCCGAGGCCGAGGAGAGACGAGGCCTGGATCTGGCCTGCCATGAATTCCCAGACCCCTAAAGACAGGTGACAAGGGTGGTGCTGGCCGTCCAGCTGCCTTGACAACACAGCTGCTAGGTGTCCTGGGGTGAGGCCTTGAGAACCAGCAGGGCGAGTGGAAGGAGCAGCCCGGAGGTTTGGGAACAGGGTGTGTCCTGAGGACTGAAGCTGGGCGTGGGGTGGGGTGGGCGGGGTGGGGTCAGAAGACTTTGACTGTCTCCGTGTTTTTTCTCTCCAGCGTTATTGGGATATTTGGCATTTACTGTTTAGTCTGGGAAATAGGCCAGTCACACGTATCCCATCCTGCCTGTCACAACCATGCTGTGCCTTCTGCCTCTTCTCTGTCCTTCCATCTCCCCCACGGGTGACGTTCTCCCGCACAGACCTCTGCTCTTCCTCCCCTGTCACAGCATGTTTCCGTGTGTCCTCGTGCAGTCCTTCAGTGGCTGGGCCGTCGTCCCTCGGGGGCGTCAACCGCAGTTTAGTCCTCAGGGCCCTGCTGGTGGGCGCCCACGTTTGCACACGTGGAGATGGCTCCCTAACAAGCACTGGGGGGACATCTCTGTCCCGGGCCGGCCCTGTTTTACTTTCCGTGTCTCAGGTCCTGGTCTCAGGGTAGCCTTCCTGCAGTAGGGGTGGGGGGAGAGAAGTGGGGCTCCCCAGTCGTGGGAGGAGGGGCCTTCTCTAGGCTCTGGACCGCACTCCCTGCCCCTTCCTGGGCCCAGAGGAAGGAGAACTGCCCTGGAGGGTGGGGGCTGCCGTTTTTCCTTCGCTGCTGAACCCGTGTGACTCGGGCCAACGCTGCCTTCCTCTGCTGAAGGACAGAAAGGTTCCGTGACTGACCCAGGGCCCCAGCAGCCTTAGCCCAGTGTCAGGGTGGGGTGGGGACCCTCGGTCTCCCTTGAGACCCCAGTCAGTGCCTGGGGGCTCACATGGTAGGAGAAACCCAAGCAGGACTTTCCAGCTGGCTGTCCCCTCCCTGCATGTGGCATGTCGGACTGGACTGTGAGTGACATGCTCCCCTCACCAGGCCTCAGCCCAGCCTCAGCTCCGGGTTGGGTTGGGGGAGGGAGTTGGGGAGTGAATGGGTGGGGCAACGTTGGGGTCTCAAGGAGCTGGGGCAGGGCACTGGCTCTGGGGTTCAGCTGTCCTCCCCTGCCTGCTGTCCCCTGCTGACCGGTGCCCCTCCCTCCCCTGCTGGCCGGCCCTGTTGTGGTCTCCGCAGCTCTGGAATGATGAGGTGGACAAGGTGAGTGGGGCAGCAGGGGCTGGGGGAAGGGGCTTAAGGGGGTAAAGGGCGGGAGTCCAGGCACAGCTGCTGCTGCAGGGCCCAGGTCTGTTCTAGTTCTGGGTCGGCCCCACGTGCCCGCTGGGGCTGCTGTGGGGGTTGTCACCTCCCCTGTGGGGGGACCACCTCCTCTGTGGGCCCCCTGGTGGCTGTTGAGTGGGGTTTTCCCCTGGTGGGTAGTGATGCCTGTGACTGCTCTCAGGGAACTGGCCCCCGGGGTCTAGGCAGGGCGAACGCTCCTCCCGGGGCAGGGCTCCAGGCCTGAAGCTGGGAGGAAAGTGCACCCCTGCCACTCGGATGTGTGTCTGCATCGCCAGGGGGAAGTGATGTCTGCGGGGAGGGGAGGAGAAGGCCACTCCTGGGTGGACACTGGCGCGGGAGAAGGTGATGGGAGGGCAGCTGGGGACGACTGTTCCTCTCACATTCTCATCCCACTCTTCCCAGTCTGAGCAGGAGCTCCGAGTGGCCCAGACAGAGTTTGACCGGCAGGCAGAGGTAACCCGCCTCCTGCTGGAGGGGATCAGTAGCACCCACGTGAGTGTTCCCACTCCCTCCATCAGCCACTGCTTGTCACCCGCATGTCCCCACTAGCGCTTGGGCGTGTGGTCCTTAAGGGGCAGTTTCGTCTTCAGAGAGCTGGTCCCAAAGGCTGGGAACTCTCTGCCCCGCAGGAGAGGTTGGGGCGGAAGCCACTGGGATGCCGGGCCAGGGTCTGTGGGAAGTCGGGTGGGAGTGGAATGAATGCTTCATCCCGAGACCCCTCCCGTCCGTCACCACTGGCTTCTCCCCGACAGGTGAACCACCTTCGCTGCCTCCAGGAGTTCGTCGAGTCTCAGACAACTTACTATGCCCAGTGCTACCGCCACATGCTGGACTTACAGAAACAGCTGGGCAGGTGCCCGCCCGGGTCCCCTGGCTCCCAGGCCCAATGACCAGCCTGATCTTGCTGGGCGAGAACCTTCTCAGCTCAGGAAACCCCACGGGACACAGGGCGGGTGGAGGGCTGCTGCCTGAGGCCCTGCCCGAGCCCTCTGGTGGGCCATCATGCTCCCTCTCCCATGATGTGAGGGCGCTGGTGTTGGGACTCGGAGCGGGTTCCTGAGTGTGGGTGGCAGGTGGGCGGTGGCAGGGACGGCCCGGAGCATCTCACTTTTCCTTGCTTCACTTTTCCCCTCATGCTGCCAGCTCCCAGGGAGCCATGTAAGTAGCCAGGGTCTCCTCACCTCTGCAGAGGGCCCAGCTAGTGTACTGGGGGCACGTGGGACTGGATATGGCTCTCGCCTACTGAGATGTGCCCGCCCCCTCCAGATTTCCAGGTACCTTTGTGGGCACCACAGAGCCCGCCTCCCCGCCCCTCAGCAGCACCTCGCCCACCACCACTGCGGCCACCATGCCTATGGAGCCCTCCGTGGCCGGCCCAGTCCCTCCGGGGGAGGCTGCGCTCTGCCTGGAGGAGGTGGCTCCACCCGCCAGCGGAACCCGCAAGGCCCGTGTTCTCTACGACTACGAGGCAGCCGACAGCAGCGAGCTGGCCTTGCTGGCTGATGAGGTGGGTCTGGGTGCCACAAAGATGGTGAGAAAGGGCTGGCGTAGGCGCACCTGGGAACTGGAACTGGGAGCACTGGGCCTGCAGACCCTACACCACTGTCTTCCTCTCTGAGGGGCTCTGCGGGCGGAGCTAAGACCAGGGGGTTCCTCTGGGCAATTCCAGCTCTGAGGAAGCAGTGGCTGCTCTGCCAGTCTGTGGAGTGGGTGAGGTGAACACCTCTGGAGGTGCAGGTGCCATGAATAAGGGGAGAGGGGCGGGTATCACAGCGCTGTCCCCATTTAGTCCTGGGCCAGTTTGGTCCTAGCCACCCAGGCTGTGACCTTCCCTCTCTGCCGCCCTCTTCAGCTCATCACTGTCTACAGCCTGCCTGGCATGGACCCTGACTGGCTCATTGGCGAAAGAGGCAACAAGAAGGGCAAGGTCCCCGTCACCTACCTGGAGCTGCTCAGCTAAGCAGGCCCTCCCAGGCCCCTGCTTGTCTGGCCTGGGCAGGAGGATGGTGCAGTCCTGCCATTTGTCTTGTCTGTTGGTGACCGGGCTGCTCAGGGTGGGGATTAGACTAACCTCTTCTTGTCGCTACTCCTGGTCATCAGCTGTGAGGGGCCCCAGAGGCTGAATGTTCCCAGCCCTTCCCCCAGCCCTGCTTCTGACCTGGTTCTGGAGCCCCCACCTGCCTGTGTCCCCTGAGCACCCCAGCCTCCTGGCTCCTCTAAGGAGGGAGGGGCTGGCTGCAGCCGCCTCACTCAGCTCCTCAGCCTGTGGGGGGTCAGCGCAGAGGACTTGAAGAAGCCCTGGGGTTCACCTTTGGCAAGAGAGCACCTTTTAGTTGCCAAAAGCGGCGAGGGAGGGAGGAAGGGCAGGCGGGCCTGTGGCAGGCCCCAGGACTGGGCGTGGTCCCCTCTGGACGACTGGAGCAGAGGGGAGCCTGGCCGGAGAGGCAGGGCTGGGCCATGGAGCAGCACTGCCCGGTGCTACCCTCCCCTTCGTACCCTAGAGCTCAAGCCAAGTATGGTGGCTGCAGCCTGCACCTCCCCACTTTTTAACTGATCTTTTTACTCTGCCTGTCTGCTTTGCTCCCTAGCCAGCAGCGAATAATAAACCGTTCTTCGTGTGCATGTTGACTGGGCTCCTGTCCGGGGTCCTGGAGTTCAGAGTGGGAAAGGGAAACCTTCGCATTTGCCCCATTCCTCCTCCTGGGTGGGGAGTGATGTACAAAATGCCATTGGCCCTCCTCCCAGAAGTACTAGGGCAGAGGGAAAGTTCTTCAAAGCCCCATTCACAGCACTCACTTCCCCCACAGGGCCTGTGCTCTCAGATATGAAGCTGCATGACAGACATTTCGTTCCCAAGAAGAATTTCCTAAATTTGGGCAGAGTGGAATGGACTGTAGACGTGGATGGTTTAAGCTCCAGTAATGGATAGCCGTGTTTCCTGCGGGCCAGGCATGGAGCCAAGCATGTTCACATGTATTGGTCCTCACAGATGAGGGCAGATCAGAGACAGTCACCTCCTCAAGGTTCCACAACTGGCAAGTAGTCACACAGGGACTCGCCCAGGAAGGTCTGATTCTAGAAACCTCAAATGGTGGGTTTGGGCTGCAAGCCAGGTTTTAGATCAAGGCCCTTA
Organism: Myotis yumanensis; assembly: GCF_028538775.1. Classification (NCBI taxonomy): domain Eukaryota; kingdom Metazoa; phylum Chordata; class Mammalia; order Chiroptera; family Vespertilionidae; genus Myotis; species Myotis yumanensis. The sequence goes on from NW_027223763.1 coordinate 5,002,274, forward strand.
GCCAGGCCAGCCCATGATTAAACCCCGAAGAGGCCTAGGGAGACGAAGGCAGAGGCCCAGCTATAAATAGGAAGGAGCAGAGCTTCAAGAAAGGCTACACCCAGTGATAAGCTCAGCCAGCTGGTAACTGGAAGTGTGTGTGGCAGAGGTGCAGGGACAAGACCAGGCAGGCCAAGGAAGGGAAAGTCTAAGTGTCCACACTGCACCCCTCCCCCTTGAACATTAATGTAATGGAGGGATGTTAGTGAGTCAACCATTAATCAACTTGCCCTCCCCAAGCCTCCCCTCCACTCCTGGGCCCCTGTTCCAGGCACTGAGAGCTGCCTAGCCATTCCTGGGCTTTGAAGGCACACATTACACAGTGTCTATAAACAGTATTTTAATATTTGTATAAATAGACCACAGTATTACCAAAAATTGCAACAACAGAGTGTGGAAAACATTTTAAAACCCGTGCATACAGCCTTTCCTGGCTACACATGACACTGGCTCCCATCTCCCCTGGCCGGGGTCAAGTGCTCTGGGGAATGCTTGAAGGAAAGGAATACCCCTCTGGGGCACTTGGAAGGTGAGGGGGGAGCACAGCAGACTTGTGGCTCCTACCCCTGCTGCTGACCTTTCGATCTATTATAAAAATAATGCCAGTGTGCGGGTGGTTGGAGTTGTGGCTACTCTGGGGAGAGGGTGACAGGAGCAGCTCAGTCCCAGACAGCCCCGTCAGCTGCTGTGCAGGCTGGCGGAGAATGGCAGGTGGGCGGCATGCCACTGCCCTATCTTTGCACGTGCCGGACAAAGGCCTGTACTAGCTGGATCAGAGGCTCCTGACTCTCAGGGCTGGCCTTGGAGAGAGAGGTGGACTTGCCCTGAGGCGAGAGGAGGATGCCAGCAGCAGGGGAGCTGGGGGCTCCCCTGCGGAAGTAGCGCGAGAGGCTGGAGAGCAGCGTGCTCTGTGAGAGAAAAAAGAGCCTGATGAGACCCAGCAACCCCCACCCGCAGGCGGGATTTTCCCTACCAGCTCCGCCCCCTCCAGTCAGGACCCTCCATCCCTTCTTACCAACTCTGAGCTGAGCTCCTGTTTCATCCGCTGTTTGTCCCGGGAGTGCACAGCTGGGTCCCTAAGGTAGCGCATTGCCTGGGAGATGAGCAGGTAGAAGCAGTTCTCCATGGTAAACATCAGGAGGGACCTGGGACAAGGCAGGGTTGGCACTGTGTAGAGGGCCAAGCTGGCAGGTGCTAGGTGGGCACTGAGCTAAGAGAATAGCCAGCCCATGTCTGCCCCAACCCCAGACCAAATTCTAGAAGGGCTTTCTTACTTCAGTGTTCTGGTCCCTTCTGCCTGTGTGCTGAGCCCCACAGCCTGAGTGAGGGGCTCCTTTTTCTTATCCAGCTGGAGGAAGAGAAACAAGGGTTAAAAAAAACCCAGGGGACAGTGACAGCTTCAACTCTGGGAGCTTCCTCTTTGGCAGGTCCTGCCTTACCGGTTACATCAGTTAAACCTCACGATAATTCTCAACAAAGTTAGGTTCCATCATACTCCTGTCATGATGAGGAACTAGCTTGGAAGGGGAAGGCTAGGTAAACGTGCCAAGGTCAAGGGTAGGAAGTGGTAAACTGGGAGGAAGATTTGGGTGAAGGGGCCAGACAGCACCAAACTCACCTCTCCGAGCATGTTTAGGGCCACATTCACTGTGGCCAGAAGGGTCCCAAAGGAGGGGGCCACTTCAGAGTCAAAGGTAGGAGTGGTGAAGCTCAGGGCAAACAGGAAGTTGTATTCAGCAAGGTCCAGGGACTGCAAGGCAAGACCAGAGCATTCTAGGGCCAAGCTAGGACCCCAGAAAGCTCTCAAGAGCAGGGCAGAGCCAAGCCTTCAGATCACTGTGGGAGGCTGGTGGCGGAGCACAGATGGCGCTGGTACCTGATCCAACAGGATCTGGCAGACGTCCGGGGTGAAGTGGCGCAGGGCCGCCAAAGTCCTGCTGAGGATCTTGAGGAGGCCATACTGGACCACATGTAAGGCTCGCTGCTCCGAAGCCTCTGTGTCAGTAGTGGGCTGCTTGGAGGAAGAGGAGGGGGCAGCAGGAGCAGCTGTGGGTGGCCGCTGAACTCGAGGTGCAACAGCTGAGGGGACACCATCCCCATTTTTGTTCTGGAGGAGACAGAAGTGGAGGTGGGTCACAGAAGCTGGGGTGAGGCACTCCAGGCAGCCATGAGGGGTGGGGGTGGGGGCAGGGGCGGGGGCGGGTACCTGCAGGTAGTGCTGCAGCATCTTCCGGCTGTGCAGGAGGGAGGTGCAGGCCTGGCACAGGTAACCCAGGTTGACCTGCGGCAAACATGGGAGGCTGAGGGGCTTCTCCTGGCAGCAGCCCCAGCCAACTGACTAGATCAACCACACAGGTCTCGACAGAGCACTGTGCTCCCAACTCACGGAGCACCTGCACTCTGGGCCCACTCTCGCCGGGATGGTTTCCCAGGGACAGCATCAGTCCTCAGTCAGTATATAAGGTGGGATCATTTCCCCCTTTTACAGAAGCAGAAAAAGGCTGAGAGAGAGGTGAAGGGACTTGGCCAAGGTCAGAACCAGTACAGACAGACGCCTGCCTGTCAGACTCCAGAGTCTGTTCTTTCCCTGCCCTGCTCGCTGACTGGTCCCAGCTTCAGACCTGTTTCTAAAGGGTCTGACCACTAACGCCCAGGCTTTTAACCTACAAGGCTGCCATATGCCGGGAGGGAAACATTTAGCTCCAGAGAAAGCAACATGAAACCAGATCTTGTGCTCCCTAAGCCAAAGTCCCTGGAGGCGCCCCAGAGAGTGCCCATCACGCCCTGTCCCCAGGCATGTCCCTAGGCCCCTCCAAGAACCCGTGCCTGAGCCCCACCTGCACATCTCGCAGGAGCTGAGGCAGGTGGAAATGCCACTCCTTCATGAAGCTGGAGAGCTGCAGAATGAAGCCCACCGTGTGGTCTGCCTCCTCCAGGCACGCCAGACTCTGCACCGTCCTCACCGCGTTGAGGCACTGGGAGGGGAGAGAAAGGAAGGATGGGGTGAGGCAGGGACCTGACACACCTGCCCTGCCCTCCTCTGGGGAGGACAGGTTCTGGGCACACAAACTGAAATGGGAGTACAACAGGTGGTTTGGTGTTCCGACAACAGGTTCTCTCTGAGATGATCCCAAACTGCGTTTCACTTGGCAGAGCAGCTACATGAGTTGGCCAATCAGCCAGCAGTCCTTAGAGCACAGAACTGGCCCGGCCCGTGTGGCTCTGTGGTTGAGCATTGACCTATGAACCAGGAGGTCATGGTTCATTCCTGGTTAGGGCACATGCCCCGGTTGCAGGCTCGATCCCCAGTGGTGTGGCATATGGGAGGCAGCTGATCGATATTTCTCTCATCGATGATTCTATCTCTCTATCCCTCTCCCTTCCTCTTTCTAATAAAAGTCAATACTTTATTTTTTTAAAGAAATGGGGAAATGATATCCCTTAATTACCAAGCCTCAAGCCCTGAATGGCCCAGACCCCAGTAACTCCCAAACCCCATTGCCTGGCAGCTTCTCACTTGTAAGGTCCGCTCCTGGTGAACACCCACGAAGTCCAGAGCTTCGGTCAGGAAGTTGTAGCGCAGGGTTTTGAGGAGCCGTTCCATCAGAGACATGGACAGGCGATAGACCCCTGGCCAAGAGGGGGCATCGAGGGATTTCCGAGAGGTGCTAGGTGTCTAAGACACAAATGAAAGACAAAATCAGGACATGGTGCCAAGGAATCTGGCTGACAGGTACAGCAGGGCCTCAATGCAGCATAGATGCTAAGGCAGTCTGGTTGCTTAGAAGAGGAAACCTCTGGAATGGCATGGTCACTGCCTGGTGACCAGCAGGACCAGAGAGCCTGAGGCCAGCAGTGACAAAGAAAGAGCACTAGGCAGAAATACAAGAATCCTGGGTTCTAGACTCGGGTCTGCCACTAACTAGCTGTGTGAGCTTCTCTTGCAGGCAGTGAGTGTGGGTGGGAGGATTCTGGTCCATCAGAACAGGAAGTACCTAAACAACTAGAGAGAGCAGCTTCTGGGGCCAGTGAAGGGGCTGCAGGTGTGCTCTTCCCCGGAAGTGCAGTCTGGGCAGTGGCTGCCAGGCCATTGGAACTCACCTGCACCGTGCCATTGGTGCTGAGCTGGTACACACTCAGGAGGGGCAAACAGATGCTCTGGGTGATGCCGGCTCCAGCCACTGCTGCGGCTCCCTGGGAGAGAATGACATGGAATGAGATGGGACCTGTCCCTGCAGCCAACCCCCCAGGGCGAGGGGAGCTCTCAGAGTAGGCCAGAGCTTCTGGGAGACAGAGACAGTGCCAGAACCCACTCAGCACAAACAAGGAGGCTCCTCTATGCCTCGTGCTTGCCGCCTACCTGCTGGGTGCGAGCCAGAGTGAGGAGCAGGTGCAACGCTGCCTCGGTGAAATGCAGGTTCTGCTTCATGCGAAGGCTCACCTCCAGGGTGGTAAAGAGGGTTGGCAGGATGGGGAGCCTGCGGGTCACCTGCAGCCATGAGTCACCATCCTCATCTACCTCACACAGCTCCTTGGCCAGGTGCAGGCCCAGGACACACACCTGCTGGGGCCCAGAGGTTAAGATGAGTAGAAGAGAAGGAAGCAGTGCAGGGGAAGGAAGAGGAGGAGGAGGAGAGGACAGCCAGCCTGCACCTGATCATACACCTCTTAAGCAAGCTGGACTGGAACACAATTCGGAATTTCTACCAACCCTGCTCTGCTCCCTCACCCACCTCTCGGAGACTCGCAACCCCACCCACACTAATAAGCCATCCCTAGACTGACAGAACTACCAATGACTTCTTCCCCCATCGCAAAATGACATCACCTGTGTTGGTGCTACTTCCTGTCCTACATCTGCCCACTCTACCCAACTCTGGTAACATACAAAGTCAGAGTGACCTCCCCTTTCTGCACTATTGCAATCACCCCCTAAGTGGTCTTCCTTCCTCCTCTCTGGACCCTCCCAAAACAATTCTTCTACCAGTGGCTTTTCAAACATTTTTTTTAAATATATTTTTATTGTTTTTATTGATTTTTTACAGGGAGGAAGAGAGAGGAATAGAGAGTTAGAAACATCGACGAGAGAGAAACATCGATCAGCTGCCTCCTGCACACCCCCCACTGGGAATGTGCCCGCAACCAAGGTACATGCCCTTGACCGAATCGAACCTGGAACCCTTGAGTCCGCAGGCTGACACTCTATCCACTGAGCCAAACCAGTCAGGGCTCAAACATTTTTTATGACTGCAGTAATAAATACCTTAAGACTGTGCCCCAGTATACACATACTTATATATTTCCATTGAATAGTATTCTGACCTTATATCCTGCAAAGCACGCTAATATTTTCTTTTATAGCATTAAAAAAAAAATGCTGGTCTTTACCAAATGAGCTCATTTCAAGACCCAGCAATAGATCATGACCCACAGCTTGAAAAACAGTTTGCTACTGCATCCAGAGTGATCTTTCTAGAGTACAAATCTCATCACTTCTCACCCTTGCTTACAAACCTGTTAAACTGGTTCTTATTCCACTGAGGACCCAGAATAAAAACCCTGCAACGCTTCCAGTCATCTAGCCCCCAACTCTGCAGGTCTTACTTCCTCTCTGCTCACAACAGCCTGCTTTAGGTCACTGCTGAAACGGTGCTTTCTCGCTGAGTCTCTAGACTGGTGAGAACCACACACTGTGCATTCTCCCTGTATTGCTCCCCTGCTGGACCTGCCACATGGAATTCTAACACTTCTTTGCAGAGTCTGAAATTTGTTAACTTCCTCACCAGACTGAACTCTGTAAGTGCAGTGACTGTCTTGTTCACTAATCACGTGTAGGGCCTAGCAGTTCATATTTGTTGGGTGCATGTGGAAAGGACAGACAGCTTCCCAGCACGCCCTCACCCCATCACGCTGGTCCTTGTGCCGGGGCCGAGAGCAGTCATCAGTCTCCATGCTGTCCTTGTCCTCCGTGGCGCTGCCTGATGCCAGACTGTGGCGGGTCTGGTCAAAGAGCGCGATCACCTCTTCTTGGAGGGTTTCACAGACGTTCAGCACTAGCTGAGAGTACTGGGGGATGTCACTGACTGCAAAGCGACAGGGAAGAACACGGTCACACTCACCATGCCACCTCTCACTGAACACCCAACTTTTCTTCCCAGGCAGGTAGCTGGGAATAGAGTATGGTGTAAGAAGGAGAGTTATCTGTCCCATGAGAGGGGAGGAGGAACAGGTGGGGAAGAAAAATACTTTTCCCAAAGACAAGAGTTCCAAGACTGAAAATTCAACCCCCACGGGAGGAACGTCTGGCTTTATGCCAGAGTGGCCTGGCTGCCAGCAGGGACGGGAGACCGCTACCGCCACCACCTCTGCCCCTCACCTCTCATCTCCTTCATCTGCAGCACAGTGATGAATGCTGAGAACACCTTGGCCTTGGTCTTCTCCATGAGCTGCCGGTCTGCCTGCAGCACTCCCTCCAGGATCTCTGTCAAGGGTGCAAGCATCTCATCCACAGGACCTAACTCTCTAGAAATAATATGGGTCAAGAGGGAGAGGAAAATACAGCTCACAGAAAGGCCACGACTGCCTCTGCTCCAACTCAGGATGCCCACTGGGCAGTCGGCTCTGTCAGTCCCGCTGCGTGATGGAAAGCTAGCCCATTTCATACCCATTTTCTCCCTTCAGGAAGGCAAAGGGTCAGTAAAGAGGATGCAGCAGGCCTCGATGAGGCAGCCCTGGCCGCAGGCCGCCTCTCCCATCAGCACTCACCTCTTCCACTGCCGCAGGAGGATAAGCAGCAGAGTGCACATCATGGAGCCGAGGCGGAGGCAGTTTACCGAGGCTGGGACCAGGAGCTGAGGTAAGACAGCAGACAGTTAGAAGTCAGGCTTTCTAGGGGCTGGTCCAGCCAGAAGATTCCAGCTCCGTCCACAGGGTACCTTTTGGATTCATGCTTTTCTTTCCTAGCAGTGAGCTACAGGGGCTGGGACACGGGGAGAGGCTAGGGGCTGGCCCAGCAGCACCAGAGCTCTGCCTCCCCACGCAGCCTCAGGCCTCCCAGGCCAACTGAGCCCTTTGACCTGACCACTTGCACGACTGCTGACTCATGAGCTCCTATTTGACCTCGGAGACCTTGTCCCGGGGAGGAACGTGAAATCTCCCAGACACACTTACTAACGCTTTGGTCCCATCAAGCACATCAAGAAAGAGCTGGCGACGCACTGCAGAATCGGTCAGGTGCAGTATCTCTGCCTGCAAAGGACAGAAAAACATGTCAGTTGGGAAAATTTCCCCGGCTTTAGAAGCCAAGAAATGTGGGGTCCTCTGTCAGGCAACTGTCACTGAGAAGTCATTGTCTCCCTGAATGAAGTGGGGCTGGAGGCCCCTGATGTTTCTCTGTCTACCCTTAGATAAGGTCAGAATCAAGCCCAGCCTCACCCGCTCCTCCTGATGACATCCTTCCTTTGCTCAGACCCTATGGAGGCTGCCCGGTGCGCTGGAAAGACAAACTCCTCAACAAGGCTTGGGAGGCCCCCTGGGACCTGCGCCAACAGCCTTTGCATCACACCCACTTGTGTTCACTCTGTTCCAGCCCCAAAGGCCTCCTTCCTCCTCTGTGAACATACACGCTCTTTCCCTCTTCTGGACCCTGGCGCTTGGGTCCATCTGCCTAGACTCCTCTCTTCCACAGGCTCTCCACCTGGATGACTCCTTCGCACCTTCAGGCCTCGATCTGGACATCACCTGACTATGCCTATCCTACTTTGGCTTCACTACCATAATCTCCTGAGTATTTCCTTCACGTGAATCATCACAATCTGTAACTGTATTTCTTCATGAGTTTGTTGACAATTTGCCTCTCTCTCAGGACACTCTCCATGAGATCAAAGACTTTATCTGCCTTGTTCATTGCTGTAGCCCTGGTGCCTGGCACATGGGCAGGCATTCCACTAACATCCATTTAATGAATGAGTGAATCATCAATATCCTGGACTTAACCAGATAGGTTTCCTAGGAGGGGAAAAAGAATGGTGGGATTTTCCAAGATTAAAGAACTACTGCCTAACGAGGGCCTAAAAGGCAGGTGACACACAGGTTATTCCCAGGGGTAAATCAATTATTCCCCAAAGATGGCTGAGCTTTTGGTGTGTCTGCAGTCTCAGGGCTCCACAACCACTGTGCCACAGCAAAGGCCCAAGGGCATGGGCAGTGTGGCACTAAGTGAACAAGTCACAGATGTTAAGAGTATGCCTGAAACAAGGGGCACTTATCAAGCTGAAGCAATTAATGAAGTCAAGGAATGAACCTGGGTTCCCCAGGATGAACAGTTCAACATCCAGTCCTTACTACACAGCATGATGGTGTCAAGCCACAAAAAAATACCAAGAAAAAATGCAACCTCTTCTCAAATGTTAACTCTCTCTCTAAAAACCAATTCTCAGTAGACACACTGTACAGAGACAATGCCTCTGTTCTTTTTCTAAGACCAGGAATGCAGTTTCTAGGACCAGTGAAAACCAACAGCTCTCGACAGAGGCTGCTGCTACATCTGTTACAGCTACCTCACTAGTCAACAAATATTTACCTACTGTCCACAGGGCACACAGCATGAGACAATGCATGCGTATGGGAGGTAGATGAAGGGAACCCCAAGACCTATGCAAGGCTGTAAAGACAGCTACAGGAATCTTTATGAAATGACTGAAGGGATTTCAAATCACTTCTCTGCACTTTTCATAAGGGTTTCTTATTGGACCTAATGTCATCAAATACCCCATATTAGCCCCCATTTTTTTTACACAGAACCTGTTACATTTTAGCTCTCAGGGAAATACCCTGACTCATTCTTCATCCCAAGGGGCTGTTAACTACTAGGCACCCTGGCACATGGTTGCTGTGAAAACTCGCCCCAAGAGGTTCTTACGTGACTGGTGGCAATAATGAGAAGCATCCTCCAGGCGGAGACCAGCATCTGATACTCGACCAAGGAGGTACAGCTGCTGCCCTCCGTGTCGGCTGTGTGAACCGCCAAGGACTTGACATACCCTGACCAGTAGGCAAAGCGTTTCTCACTGGAAAATTTCTTGAGTGTATCTTTTAGTGACTGGTCTAGTGAGCCCCTAGAGTGTCAAGAAAACACAAAGCCTACCATTAGGTTTTAGAAAGGAGATGGGAATGTGATGGGCACAGACCCTTGTTGAGGCAGAGAAAGCAACCTCACATGGGCTAAAGGCAGACGGCTCCGGATCCCTCCAATGTGTGGGGCTCATGCTTCTTGCTCAACATAATGGGTTAGGCTGAGGCCTTTTCCAGGATTCCTCCTCCATAAAATCCCGAGCTCATGGAGTCTGCTTCACAATAACTCTTTCTGATAATCATAAATGCCATCAATGGACTGGCCAGGGACATAGCTCAGTAGCCCTCCATAAATGGCCCCAGTTCTCTCCTGACTCGGCTTGGACAGCCATGCACCCAGTGGTAGGCCACCGTGATCCCCCTCCCAAACCTTTAATTAAACTCTAAAAGGGGAAAGGACTCACTTAACTACATAGTATATCTCCAAGCATATTATCTTCATGATTAGGGCACAGGTTTCCAGGATGCTGGGCTGTGGAGGGAAGAGCAGAGCAGACACCGATCACAGGCGATCCTCTTCCCTTTGTCCCCCACAAAGGAACCTATTTCCTATCGCATGTGAATGGGCATCTGACTTGCAAGAGCACAAGCGTCAGGTCCACAGGGTCTCCAAGTCAGTGGAGAAGGCCACAGAGCCATCAACACCGAGCAGGGCATGCCACCTTCCTTCCCAATGCAAGACCTCAAAGGGAGAGGAAGCGAGCGCTTCTCTGAGAAGGAAGTTTCTACTGAAGAAAGCACGCTGGTTGTTTACTCAAGGGAGGTATCCCTTTCCACAGCTCCGTCTCCACAGCCCAGCCTTTCCTCCCAGGACCTCAGTCACTGTCCACCTTCACCACAGCTTACCTCAGATGTTTCTGAGGGAGGAGAGAGGGTTCCAAACAGTGGACTTGTTAAATTCTCCCAAAACTTGGGTCTAAAAAGAAAATACATGTTGTAAATCACACTTTCTCTCACACAGTCCTTTCCCCCGCTCCCTTTCGTGGTTACTTCCTGTATTTCCAGTCTCAATTCTAATGTGTCTCACAGGTCACTTGCTCCTACCGAAATGTAAAGGTTTTCCTCTTCAGAAACACAACTGTGTATGACAGAGCTGACCAGTAAGAACTCTCAGGGTTCACTCCACTGTCCATTTCTGACAGCCCCACAAAGAAGAGAGCGAGGAGGGAAAGCAGGACACAGACTCCCATGTTTAGCCATGTTAAAGTTACTTCCCTTTGTGCAAACGGGGCCCAAGACATACGGTGTGTCATTCAGTTCACTGCTCAAGCAAGGCACTCATCTGAACATACTGTTTCTCAAGAACAATGGGTTTGGGGGTTGGCAGAAGGCGGGAACTCTAACGTGAACACATCTTTACCTCAGAGCAAACATGATGCCTGCTGGTGGCAGCGTTAAAAAGAATAGCTAAGAGTGACACTCCCATTCAGAGACCCGGGCACTGATCTGCTCGAAGATCCTTCCCAACAAATTGCTAAGATAGGAGCTACTGTTACCCCATCTCACAGGCACGGACAAGAGCTCTGGGAGAGTCAGACCTACTTGGTCCTGAGAACCAGCATGGCACTGTCCCGCCGGTCCTGCCACAGGGCATGCAGAAAGGCGATGGCTGCACGGTGCAGCAGGGGCGGGCACCAGTAGCGATCCTGCTGCTGGGAGTCAATCAGCTCCAGGACCGCATGGAGACAGCTCCACACCCCAAGGCTGAACTCCTACAAGAGGGGCAGGTGAGAGTTCAGGGCCACAGCCACTACCAGTAATTGCACACACAGAGCCCAGCACCCTCGTCCCAGCTTCGCCCCAGGTGCAGGCTCACCTTGGAGCCATCACTGCCATCCTTCACCTCCAGATTTAGAAACAGTTCAATGAGGCCTGGCTGAGTCTCTACTGCAACTGTGAGGAATTCCAGGATCATGACTTTGATGCGCATGTCCTCAATCTTGCTCTGCAATCGTGTCAGGAAAGCGTCGCGAATGGCAGCCGCATCATTGCCCAAGCAGGCATACACTGACATCGGGGCCACCTGGTGGAGACCGGGACACGGGCTCAGAGCTCTACTTCCAGAAAAACCAACAGGCTCCTGCAGAAGGGTGCTGGAGAACTCTGAGAACATCCAGGCATATGTAGCTCTGGGTTAAAAGGGACATCACCCCAAACTACAGCACAAGATGCCCATCCAGTCACAGGAAAAATAGTAATCAACATACAAAGATGCACAACCTCTATCATGATTAAATAAATACAAAGTAAAACATGAGATAATATTGATTTGCCCACTAGCAAGGATTTTAAAAAAACATGAAAGCACACGGCAGAGATACAAGACTTGGTGTTAGGAGTATAAACTGTTACAATCCTTTTTGGAGGACTATTTGGAAATGACTGAAAAATTTTAAATATTCACTGACATCTATCTAAGTTTTAGAAATTGTAAACAAAAGTTTACAGAGTTCCCTGGATAATGTTTACTGCAGCACTGTTTATAGCAGTGAATGACAGAAACTAGCCCAAATGAATTAGGATGCATCCACTCTATGGCATACCAGGCAAGCATGAGGGAGAAAGAAGTAGCTTCAAATGTGCCTGCATGGAAGACTTCAAGACATGGTGTTAAGTGGAGAAAGCTAGTTACAAAACAGGATGTGCAGGGGAATTCCACTTCTGAAAAGAGCAAAAACACACACCCAACACACCCTTTACTACACAAGCACAGACAAATCTGGGGTAGTGCATACCAACCTCCTCATAGGGGATCTGGAACGAGGGGTCAGAGGTACCTTAACTTTCTGTTACGTTTATCTGTATCATTTAAATAAATATTTAAAAATAAGAATATAAGACTGCTGTAATGAAACAAAAATACCCTCATAAAACACAATGTGTGTGTGTGTGGCTACTTCACTTTAAAAGTCAGAGAAGTCCAAGTTAGCTGCTTCTCTTGGGAGAAGGCAAGAGTGGTCACCAACACAAAGTCAGTTTTCTGGGGCTTTGGTTGGTTAAGTGGGATCCTACCATGGCCAGACGTTTCAGCAGCTGGATGGCCAGACGTGGCAAAGCTGGGTCATGTTTGTGGTAGATGTATTTGGCAAGAACAGCAATGAGGTTGTTCCCATGGGCACCTGAAGAAGCACAGGAAATATTTTAAACACCAACTGTGCCTGATTCAAGCTTTTAAGAGAGGGTGCTATTCATAAAGGCTCATTCATACGTGAGGGAATTGACTCTCAAGTACCTGGAGGGCCAGAGCGAATCCAGGTGGCCCTATCATTCTCTTTTTTTCAGTAGCTAAGGCAGGCTTTGGGGACAAACAGCTCAATGCAATTTATTAAGAGTAAAAAGAAACACATTTTCAAGAAAATAGGTAGTCTTTGATCAAATAGGCTAGAAAAAGACATCGCACTGAAGCACTGCACTGACATGCAAAAATATTAATGCCAACATGATACAGGTAGAATAGGTCTGAGACATTATCCCAATACCTACTTGAAAATGAGCAAACTGGGTCCCAAAGAATTAAATGAGTATTTAAAGTCAAAGAGTAATAACAGTCAATATTTAAACAGGAATTTCCAAGTCTTTCATTACAATCTTCTAAGGTGGACACTCCTATTATCCCTATTTTATAGACAAGAAACCTAAGGCAGAGATGTTTAATAATGTGCCCAAGGTCACACAATAGTTTGGAGCCACAATTTGAAGGAAGGCAGCCTGACTGAACATGCGTTCTAATTATTCTGCCCTCAGGAGGAGGGAGAAATGAAATATGATCCAGTTCTCTTATTTCTAAGTCCAGGATGGGAGCTGGTGATCATTCCCAAATTTCAAGGAGTTAATCAGAAAATACTGCTGACCCCTAAAAACACAGCCTAACAAGTATGTACTTATGGGCAGAAACATTGCTAACTGGAAGAGAAATACATACCATGTTGGGTGAGAGCCTGTTCCAGAGGGGACACCACATTAGAAGGAGGTTTCAGCCGAATAACATTGTTGGTGATGGAGAATGCCAGTTTCACTGTCTTGATCAGCAGCTGGCCCTGCCCCTGGCCCTCTGCCCCATCACTAGGGTGCCAAATGGAAACCAAAGTTGATTCAGGCAACATGACTTCATTCACAACATATGTGCTCTCATGAATTAGATTCCAACCATACCAACCATAATCCCAGAGTTCAAATAGCTTCTGCTAGAGGCCCCAGGCCAAACTAGGAGACAGGAGGAGCCATCAACTCCCTCTGCTATGTGCCAGTCTATACAGCACCACTAGGTTATATACAGGCCATGTCCTAGGAGAAATAAGTTTATCTTTAAAAAGTTACTGCACGCCCTAATGGGCTTGGCTAAGTGGCTAGAGTGTCAGCTTGTGGACTGAAGGGTCCAGGGTTTGATTCCAGTCGATGGCACATGCCCAGGTTGAGGGCTCAATCCCCAGTAGGGGGTATGCAGGAGGCAGCCAGTCAATAATTCTCTCTCATCATTGATGTTTCTGTCTCTCTCGGCCTCTCCCTTCCTCTCTGAAATCAATAAAAGGATATATAAAAAAATAAATAAAATAAAAAGCTACTGTGTGCTAACTTAAACTGGAGTTCTTAGAACATGCAGGCACAATAAAGGTAAATGGGGGAAGGTGGGGAGGGAGCCCTACCTGCGGGGCTGAGCAGCCATCACCATGTCGATGGTGTCCACGCCGATGCCCATGATATTGATAACTGTCTGTCCTGCTTCTGTGTAGGCCAGGCTACAGATGCAGAGGGACTGCAGGCTGGGGGTGTGGCTGGAAGACAGACACATTTTGAGTTACTAGGGAGCCACCAAGTCTATTACTGGAAGAAAAAGCAATTGTCCAAACCTAAACAACTGGACATCAGTGATACAGATCAGCTCTTGGCCAGACGAAGACACTCTGATCACTGTCTCTAAAAAGACTTGATCTTAAAGATCACCCTGAGAATCAACCTAAATGTCCATCAATTACTGGTTATGTTTACTGAAATGAATTATGATTAATTCACACATTGGAATGCTTGGAACCATTAAAACAAGGCAGATCTATATGTAGCAGCATGGAAATAAAGTTACAGAGCAGTTAGTATAAGCAGAGGAAGAAACCTAGAAGAACACACACTAACTAGGTAATAGTCATCTCTGGAAAACAGGTTTGCAAAGGGCATTTTGCACTGATTGAATATTTTCCAATGAATATGCATAACTTCTGAAAAGATCATAAAAGTGATATGAGCAATTCGGGAAAAATGGGGCATATGTAATACTTTCAACAATAAATATTTAAAAAGAAAAAAGTGATGTGTGTATATAACAATATCATTAGGAACAACCTTGTTCCCAATTCATTTGTTCTCTCTCAACAGGAAGAAAGAGTGAACAGTCCAGTGAAAAACAAATCAGAACCTCAAGAGATGGTTCTGGGCTCAGCCTGTGGAAGGCTGAGCCGGCTCTGCACAGCAGAAGCCCACGCTTCCCCTGGTGACTGGCCATACCCAAGACCACCAAGCTCTAGCAATCACCCCTCATACCTGCTGTGGTCTGTCTCATGGCACAGGTTCAGTATCGCATGAATCAGTTCCAGGATCAGGCAACCTAGACTCCAGAAAAGACAGAGGAATGATGTGGCCTTGTGTGATGACCCTTTCCCCCAAAAGAGAAAGATCTCCAGGGAGCCAAAAACTCCTCAAACCTTCCCTGCCCACACTTTCCTTACCAATCTGCTCTCTCACACCGTGGGAGTTGTAGCGCCACTTGTGGTAGCTGGGAAGCATCTCCTTCAGCACAAACATGATGCAGGGCACCAGTCCTTGACTCTGGGTACTCCCAAGCTGTCCCTACAATACACCGTAGTGAGAGGGCTTATGCTATTTAAGGAAAATAACTTAATTAACAGAGATTTACCTTCAAAACCATAGTTCCAAAGGAAATCTGGGTAAACCTGAGTCATTAGTGGGAAAAAAAAATCAGAATATTCTAGTGTAACGAGTCCAAGCTGTATGATTCTCCAGAATAGAGAAAAGGGCCAAAAAGGTGATGTGACTCTGTCACAAGAGGCACCTGCATGAAGGAGAGAGACAAAGGCTCAATCTGGTCAGAAAGGAGGGACCTTCAACATAAAGGCTATGGGACTGTCCATAATGGAGATGCTCATCTCATTGTGGTTATCACCAGCCATCCCCCCAACCTCTATCTCACTCCATCACTGGAATACCAGAAAGGAGATCTGATAATATTCTTTGTCCTAATATTACTCGTTAACATCAGCTACCTTATTTTTAAAATGGGGGTTTGGGGGACATCTCTAATACTTTCAACAATAAAGATTAAAAACATGTAAATAAAAAATGAGTTAAAATGGGGATTCTTTATATATAACATCTATATTTACATCCCTATCTCAATCGATAAAGGACTGTAACTATCTTTTGAAGCATTCACTGATTGATTCCGACAGGCAGGAAGTGCCAAGTGCTTTTCACATACGGCCCTCTCAACGACTCCATGAGGTGGAGACCATTGATCATTCCTATTTTACAGAAATGGAGAAATTCTATACTTGCCCCAGGTTATGCAGCCAGTAAGTGGTCAACCTAAAATGTAAACCTCTCTCTCTCTGACTCCAAAATCCATGCTATACCAGTATTTTTCCAACTGAGTTGTTATCCATTAGTGCAGCATTTTCAGCCTTTTTCATTTCATGGCACACACAAATTACTAAAATTCTGCAGCACATCAAAAAATATATTTTTTGGCATTTTGACAAAAAAACTAAATGGAAAAAAAAGAAATATCAGAACACTGTAGTGCAATGAGTCCAATATAATTTTGATTGATTCATACTGGATGGCTACTGTTGTGTTGGCTGTTGTCATTCACTTGACAATCTAAGGGAAAAAGAGGTCAGTGCCCCCAACTAAATAGATATTACATGTCTTAAAATTCTTGTGGCCCACCGGTGTGTCGTACTTAGCACAACAGCTGAAAATCACTGCATTAGTGGATTGTGAGATCACCGTCTCAGAAAATATCAAAGTGAATCTTGTGTAGTAAGAGTAGTGTCATATTGTGAGCGTGGCTGGTGTGACTGAGCATCAACCTATGAACCAAGAGGTCGAGGTTCAATTCCCGGTCAGGGCAAATGCCTAGGTTGTGGGCTTGATCCCTAATGGGGGACGTGCAGGAGGCAGCCAATCAGTTATTTTCTCTCTCATCATTGATGTTTCTGTCTCTCTCTCCTTCCTTCCTTCCTCTCTGAAATACTAAAAAGATATTAAAAAATAAAGAGTAGTGTCATATTGTGAAACCTGTTTTAGGAGGATATATATATATATATATATACGCATGGGTTTACTGGAACGTGATATAAAATATACATAGTACCTTGGGCTACAGTCAAAATAGCTTGACACTCAGTGTATTACACCAAACTGCTTTGAGGATTAAATAATTTAGATAAAGCACCTACTATAGAATCTGGCACACAGTAAATACTCAGTACACACAAACTACTATCGCCATAACTTCAAGCCAACTGTTCTGCCTGCAGACAAGTAGCAGGGGCAGGGAAATTATTCCAGATGATTCTATCTGACCAGATTTTACCTTGACAAGAGTGGTGATCAACCGGAGAAAGGCAATAGTGACCCCATACTCGCCCTGGGGCTGTTCACTATTCATCAAGAGGTTTCCGTACCCTCCAGCACTCATCCCCTCCGCACTGGCGAAAGACAGAGAGGCAGAGGGGAATAATGACGGGGAGATTTCAAGATTGCAAGACACTGTAATCACAAAACATTCTTATTATTGTTATATAGCTCGGGCGTAAAATAGGAAAGCTCCGCAAGGAATTAATCACGTTTGGCAATTTTATACCCAGGATAAACATTCAGAGCATGTTTTATTGATATATAACGTTAAGAGGTTTAAAGTGAAAAATCAAATAAGCATCAGGAAAACATGATTGTCTTATAAGCAAGAGAGAGCAAGGAGAGAATGCTCAGGTAGTAAGATGGATCTCTGCGTTAATAACTGGTCTATAGGAGAGCTGGAATATCCACGAAACAAGGAAAAGTACACAATGATTTTGGCTTAAGAAAAGGAAGCTAAGCCTCTTGATCCGGATACCCCTGGATTCTCTAGGCTGTAAAGTTAATTCCCATGAACTAAGGTGGCTGCTGCTGAAGGAGAAATCTCTCTCTCTCTGGCTTTAAAGACTGCAGGACCATCAGTGCTGCCTCAGAGAAGAGGAGCCTCTGTGGCCCAAGGCCCAGTGTCTCCGATGCCTTGTCCTTATTCATCCCTCCTATTTCCAGAGGGCTGAAGAGCCAAGGAGCAAATAGGCACAGAGAAGCTTCTTTAAAACTAATGAAGCTAGCCTGGACCTGGTATGTCCGTGGTATTCACAGGGAATATACTCTGCCCACCGTAAGACCTGGCTCACCTAATCATCTGACTCATGTTGGAGACCTGGTGGGCCATGAATGGTAAAAAGCCTGTGTGACGAAGATCAGTCCAGACCTGAGAAGGAAAAAGAAGAGTCCATATCCTTGTGTTCTCAGGTACCAAGTGCAACATTTTGGGATTGCTCTGAAGACTCAGTATCATACCTTTGCGGGGTTCCGGGCAGCCAAAACGGTCAAACAATTGACACAAGAAGCAATGACATCCACAGGAGGGGAGATCACTGTTGTTAACCTGGTTGGAGAACCGTACACTGTACTCAGTAAAATGAGTAATACATACTGCTCCATCACAAATATTTTCCAGTGTTCTCTTCCCAAGTCCCTCTTCTCAGAAAGGATGATGAAAGGAAACAGCACTCAGCTGGGAACAGTTATCACACCAGAGCTTCCCACAGACAAGAGTGTGTGGACTTGAACCCCACGGGTGTGAGCAGACACTCACCGCTGCAGCAGCATGTAGATGCGGGAGGTGATGGGCAGAAGACAGTCTGCTATCGAAAGATCTGTACTGATGACCTTATGGACCAGATCAATGATGGGTTTGACCCGCTGACAGTGCTGAATCACATCTGAGGAAAAAGGAAGCCTGTGACCTTACGGAAAACAATTCCTTTAAGATCACTGAATAATCTCTGAGACCCAGGTAACAAATGACACTAATCATAACCTGGATGATTCTGAATTTGGTTTTGAAATTCTCTGCCTATCCTCCAAATCCTCTAGGCATGTCCATTTTTCTTCCCTATAACAGTGTCTCCCACCTCACCTGCAGTGGAAACAACATGAAGCAGCATTTCAATCTCACAGGTAAAGAGGGTCCAGCTGCTATACGAGTACTCCCAGCGTACCAGGTAAGCCCTATCGTCCAGCATTACTTGGCCCACGGTGCCTTGAGGTATGCGAAGGTTTGTCTGACCCCCTAAGGAAGGAAGAGAAATTAGTCTAATACCTGAGGACACAACAGGAAGAGGTACCTCCTATATCAGACACCAATGTTTAATCACATAGGCTCTCTTCCTAGTATCTAACATTGCTACACATTTTTCCATTAAAAAGAAAAAAGCCTCTTTTCATTTGGGGAAGTGAGTCTTTCCATGCGCCTAAAAACAGCAGAGTGCACAGAGTGGTATTACATTCACATGACTGTGGGAGACCACCTGATGGCACCGTAGGTCACTGGCTAAGTTGGTGGTGTTGCCAGGGTTAGAAGAGCAAGGCTGTTCCTTCTATATTTTGCTCCTTTGAGCACCTGGAATACACATAAGCTTACAAGTTTTAACTGGTCACTCTTACGTACTGCACTGCCAGTAGGAAAATAAATTGGTACCTTTTCTTACAATTTGGCACTATGTATTCAAAACTTTAAAATTATTTTTTAAACTGTGGTAAAATATATATATAACATAAAATTCACCGTTTTAACCATTTGAAGTGAATAGTCCAGTGGCATTAAGTACATTCACACTGTTGTGCAACCATCACCACCATTCATCTCCAGAACTTTTTTCATCTTGCAAAACTGAAACTGTCCCCATTAACTGGTAATTCCCTATCCCCCCATCCCTCAACCCATCACCCACCATTCTATTTTCTGTCTGAATGAATTTCACTACTCTAAGTATCTCATATGAGTGGAATCATATATTTGCCCTTTTGTGACTGTCTTATTCAGTTTGCATGTCTTCTAGGCTCACCCATGCTACAGCATGTGTCAGAATTCCCTTCCTTTTTAAGGCTGAATAATATTCCAGTGTGTGTGTGTGTGTGTGTGTGTGTGTGTACATACACACATATACATATGTATACACACACACAGATACACATTTTGTTTATCCATTTCATATGTTGGTGGACTTAAATTTTTATTGTGTATACCCTATTATCCAACAATCCCAAGGTATTCTACGTACTAAAAATAAAAGCACCAGTTTATTAAGATTTATGTACCAAATGCAGCATTGTTTTTGGTGGCAAAAACCTGACACAATCTAAATGTCCTTTAGGAGAAAAATAAAAAGTTATGGAACATCAAGAATAATTATGTAGTTACTAAAAAAAAGTCAGATCCATCTGTAATAAGATCAGCTTGTAGAATGAATTTGTGAGTATACAGAAACATGTAAGAGGACATGGTAAACTCTTAACATTTATTGTCTAATGGAGGAAGTTCTGGAGAGAGAGAAACTTTTAAAAATGTATCTCTGCATTTTTTACCTTGTTACAATGAACATGCATTATGATTTTTTTAAAAAAACATATTTTATTGATTTTTTTACAGAGAGGAAGGGAGAGTTAGAAACATCGATGAGAGAGAAACATCGATCAGCTGCCTCCTGTACACCTCCCGCTGGGGATGTGCCCGCAACCAAGGTACATGCCCTTGACCGGAATCTAACCTGGGACCTTTCAGTCCGCAGGCCGACGCTCTATCCACTGAGCCAAACCGGTCACGGCAATGCATTATGATTTTTTTATGCATGGTTTTTTAATGCATGTTGCAGTCAAGGTGCATTTCTCTCTCTCTCCCCTCCTCCCCTTTCTCTCTATAAAAATTAGTAAATTAAAAAAAAAAAAAAAGGAAAGAAAAAGAGGTTACTAAACCAAGGTCTCTTTATCTTACCAAGTGGGTAAAGGAGTTTGGGTGTTTGCCTCCGCCAGAGAGTTCCATCTTCATGGGAGATCACATCATGGGGCTTATGCTTATAAAGCTCATTGTAGAAAGACATTTTATCCAAGAAACTATATACCTGCCAACATGCAGGAAAAAAAACAAACAGCCACACATTTAGCTAGGGCACATGCAAGGGGTTCCACATCTGCCCTTCTGCTCTTCCAGCCAGACTGTATGTGTAGACTCTCAAACTTCTTACAAACCCACCACTATAACTCTCCTGGGACTGCCTCTGCACTCCTTGCCAAATCTTCACCGTTCTTTCATCTTCAACTCAAGGTCCCTTCCTCCCTCCCCCCTCCACAGATAGTTGCCTCACCTGAGCAGTATGGTCTGTACTACTCAAATGACATTTACTATACATCACCTGGCTTTATTAGCTATTTATTTCTTATTCTACTCTTCTCTTCCAATTGATATTAAGGAACTTTATATTTTGTCTTATTCCTACAGTACCTACTGTAAGGTACTTAATGAAAACATTTTTATTTAATTTTATAGAACTGAGGCACTATCTTAGGTATTTTCATTCATCTTCAGACTAATACTTGCCATGGCAATGGGGTTTCGATGTGGAAGGCAGAAAGGATTCCCAAAAACCATCTCCCACTCTCTTTAGGCATCTAACTGAACAGCCTACCTTTTTGGCAGTAGACTTCCCTGATACGAGGGCCCGTAGCAATTGTAGGAGTGGGGAGAGGAGATGGGGAAACATTCCACATACACTGTCCAGAATGATCCCAAGACCAGAGGTTGGCTCCTATGGTGAAAGGGGAGAAATCACTGAACTTAACATTATCTACAAATTACCCTCTCTCTCTAGTAATCTAAAACTTCCATATTTCCACTAAAAAAAGGCTATCAACAACTGACTCGGTTAGGACCTGAAAAGAGACTACTACTGCCTCCAGTGACCTCTTCTGGCAATCTTCTCTTGAGTAAGACAACGTTGTTCACCTTTGCATGACAAGTTTCCACTAAAGTGAAAAACACCCAACTATTTGTCAGCATTTAGCCACCATATACATGCAACAGAGCCTCAATATAAATACTATTTCTCCTAGGAACACTGTGATTCTGTAAGACTTAAATGGCATATCAGGAAATAAAGAACAAAATATACAAAAAATAAGTACAAATTTATTCATCAGCTGGACCTTGAGACTTGAGGCTGTTGCCAATGCTAAGACTAAGTACTGGTACCCAGCATGTGTGGCTCAGTGGTTGAGTGTTGACCTATGAATCAGGAGGTCACAGTTTGAGTTCCGGTCAGGGCACATGCCCAGGTTCCAGGATCAATCCCCAGTAAGGGATGTGCAGGCAATCGATGTTTTGCTCACATCAATGTTTCTCTCTCTCTCTTCCCCCCTCTCTCTAAAAATAAATAAAATATCTTTAAAAAAGAAAAAAGATTACAGCAATGAGAGCATTTGAGATCTTGTTCCTTGGCATGTCTTCAGGTTGACTCAAATAAACTCATAATAATTCTCAAAAAAAAAGTTACAGCAATACTAGTGCCTACGACTCCCAATGTGAAAAAAGACTTAGTAGGCAGGATAGACAGCACACCGGTTTATAATGTAGACACAGACTCAATCAGACAGAACTTGATCCGATCCTGGATGTCTAACTGGTTGACCTTGGACAAGTCACCTCACATCCCTGAGCATCACCTTTCCTCATATGCAGAACGGAGATAATACTGTCTACTTCATAGGTTTTTGTCAAGATTAAATAAGAAAATGGACATAAATGCTTAGTATAACACCTTTCACAAATTGCTTAATAAATTCTTTTGTTACAGAGAGTATCATAGCTGACTCCCAATGGCATACTTACTGTTCCCCAGAATAGTTCTGGAAGAGAAGGGTCTGCCAAGACTTCACATGCTGTGTCAATTATATCCTGTTGGGATAAGGGAGAGAAAATGGCTTGTTTTCCCTAGGTGAACCAGTCTATCTTTTTTTTTTTTTACTATATTCTGTGGAAATAAAAATACCAATGAGCCCGACTGGCATGGCTCAGTGGTTGAGCATCAACTATAAACCAGGAGTTTACGATTCAATTCCCGGTCAGGGCACATGTCTGGATTGTGGGCTTCATCCCCAGTGGGGGATGTGCAAGAGGCAGCGATCAATGATTCTCTCTCATCATTGAAGTTTCTGTCTCTCTCTCCCTTCCTCTCTGAAATCAATAAAAACATATTTTAGTCCTAGCCAGTTTTGCTCAGTGGATAGATCATCACCTGTGGACCAAAGGGTCCCAGGTTCAATTCCGGTCAAGGGCATGTACCTAGATTGCAGGCTCCTCCTTGGCCTAGGCCCTGGTCAGGGCCCCTGCAGGAGGCAACCCGTCAATGTGTTTCTCCCAGCCCTGACTAGTTTGGATCAGTGGATAGAGAGTCGGCCTGCGGACTGAAGGGTCCCGGGTTTGGTTTGAGTCCAGTCAGGGGCATGTACCTTAGCTGCGGGCACATCTCTAGTAGGGGGTGTGCAGGAGGCAGCTGATCGATGTTTCTCTCTCATTGATGTTTCTAACTCTCTATCCCTCTCCCTTCCTCTCTGTAAAAAATCAATAAAATATATTTTTTAAAAAATCAATGTGTTTCTCTCACATTAATATTTCTGTCTTTCCCTCTCTCTTCCATTCTAAAATCAATGGGAAAATATCCTCAGGTTAGGACTTAAATATCTACACTAATAAAAAACAAACATGCAAATTGATCATACCTTTGCTACGCCTTAAGCCACGCTCACCAGCCAATCAGAGCGACTATATGCAAATTAACCCAACCAGGATGGCAGCCGGCAGCCACAGAGCTGGAGCAACCAGGAGGCTTGGTTGCCCCAATGATGGAAGAAGCCAAGCTTCCCGCTTGCCACAGCCGGCTCTGAGCTCCACTCAAAGCAACAAAGTTTCAATTATAGAAGTTAAACAAACCCCAGATACCTGCTTTCAGCTGGCCATGGCCACGGAGCTGGAGCAAGCAGGAGGCTTCCCTCCCTCCCGCCCGCCCTGGCCAGCTCTGAGCTCCTCTCAAGGCTACAAAGTTTCAATTATAGAAGGTAAATAAATCCCAGAATAAAAAGAAAAAAAGGAGAGGCTGGGAGCTTCTGTCGTCAGGAGGCGTGGCCAGCCTGAAAACGGCCCTCAGCCCCTCACCCAGGCTGGCCAGGCACCCCAGTAGGAACCCCCCACCCTAAAGGGGGTGTGGCCAGCCTGAAAACAGCCATCAGCCCCTCACCCAGGCTGACCAAATCTCCATGGGGTGAGGGTCCCCACTGGGAGGGGACTTGACCAGCCTGCAAACAGCCATCAGCCCCTCACCCAGGCTGGCCAGGCACCCCAGTGGGGACCCCCACCCTGAAGGAGGCGTGACCAGCCTGCAAACACCCATCAGCCCCTCACCTAGGCTGGCCAGGCACCCCGGCGGGACCCCCACCCTGATCCGGGACACCCTTCAGGGCAAACCAGACGGCTCCCACCCATGCACCAGGCCTCTATCCTATATAATAAAAGGGTAATATGCAAACTGACCCTAACAGCAGAACAACTGGGAATGACTGGTCACTATGACACACACTGACCACCAGGGGGCAGACGCTCAGTGCAGGAGCTGCCCCCTGGTGGTCAGTGTGCTCCCACAGGGGGAGCTCTGCTCAGCCACAAGCCAGGCTGATGGCTGCCAGTACAGCGGTGGTGGTGGGAGCCTCTCCCGCCTCCTCAGCAGCACTAAGGATGTCCGACTGCAGCTTAGGCCTGCTCCCCGATGGCAAGTGGACATCCCCCAAGGGCTGCCGGGCTGCCAGAGGGATGTCTGACTGCCAGCTTGGGCCCGATCCCCCCAGGGAGCGGGCCTAAGCCAGCAGGTGGACATCCTCCGAGGGGTCCCAGACTGCAAGAGGGCATAGGCCGGGCTGAGGGACCCCTCCAGTGCACAAATTTTTGTGCACCAGGCCTCTAGTGCAGGGGTCCTCAAACTACGGCCCGCGGGCCACATGCAGCCCGCCGAAAACATTTATCCGGCCTGCGGGTGTATTTGCCGCCGCTGTGTGCATAGGAATTTGTTCATAGTTTTTTTTTAAACTATAGTCCGGCCCTCCAACGGTCTGAGGGACAGTGAACTGGCCCCCTGTTTAAAAAGTTTGAGGACCCCTGCTCTAGTGTGTGTGTGTGTGTGTGTGTGTGTGTGTATATAATACGCACCAATAATACCTCATTTAGTATGTCAAAAAGAACTCTGGGTCTAAAAAGTAAGATTACGGCCCATATAGGGTATATTTAATATCTGTTGTATGCTGTTAGGCAAATTCTCTGACCTTCAAATTCTTTATCTGTAAAATGGTGACAATATTCTCTGCTTCACAGTATTGTCCTAAGGATTAAATGAGAATGTACAGGGAAGTGAACTGTAAATTTTCAAATGCCATGTAAATGTAAGCTATAACTAGGATCAGCTAAACTGGTCTAGAGAACAAGAATAATGCCTTTAAATTTTGTTTGTTTATTCTCACCCCAAGGATATTTTTCCCATTGATTTTTAGACAGAGTGGAAGGGATGGAGAGAGACAGAGAGAGAAGAGAAACATCGATGTCAGAGACACACCAATTTGTTGCCTCCTGCATGCACCACAACCAGGGCGAATATAGAGCCTGCAACCAACGTATGTGCCCTTGACTGGAATCAAACCCAGGACCCTTCAGTCCGAGGGCCAATGCTCTAACCCTGAGCCAAACTGGCTGGGGATTGATTGATTGATTGATTGGTTGATTGATTGATTGATTCATTCATTCATTCATTCATTCTCAGCATCTAGCACAGGGCTTGGCACACACTGGGAATCTAATCAAGTCCTACTAATTCAGTTGGTTAGAGCATCATTCTGATATGCTTAGGTTGCAGGTTCAATCTCCGGCCAGAGCACATATAAGAATCGACCAATGAATACATAAGTGGAATAACAAATCAATGTCTCTCTCCCTCCCTCCCCCTTCCTTCTCTTAAAAAAATCAATAAAATACATTTTTAAAAAATCCAAGTACTAGGTATCTTGCAATCCTAGTATTTTAATACCAATCCTCCAGGGGTATAAAAGAATCCAAATGTGACCAGAATTTTGGAAAAGATGCAAAACTTGTTCTAAGCCTCACAGCAGTTCTCAACCTGTGGGTCGCGAACAATGAAAATACATCCTGCATATCAGATATTTACATTATGATTCATAACAGTAGCAACATTACAGTTATGAAGTAGCAACGAAAATAATTTTATGGCTGGGGGTCACCACAACATGAGGAACTGTATTAAAGGGTCGTGGCATTAGGAAGGTTGAGAACCACTGCCTAGAGCTTTGGAAATTGATTCTTTCAATTAACATCAAATGTTTTTCTCTCCAATGATAAAACATTTTCATCAAATTCATCAATTTCTTTAATTTCCATAACAAGTCCCTAGTTATTAAAAATGAATACAATGACTTCGCCATAAAAACCTACTTTAAGACTCGTTGGAGAAATGGCAGATTCCAGGTGTGGGGCAGGAATCATGTAAGACAATCCTGCAACAGTTGTCAGGCCAGAAAGCAACAGAGCTATTAAAATATGTGAAACAGATCCAGAAGCTAATCTAAAAAAGTTTTTACTGCCCTAACCGGTTTGGCTCAGTGGAGAGAGCATCAGCCTGCGGACTGAAGGGTCCCAGGTTCGATTCTAGTCAAGGGCATGTACCTTGGTTGCGGGCACATCCCCAGTAGGAGGTGTGCAGGAGGCAGCTGATCGATGTTTCTCTCTCATCGATGTTTCTAACTTTCTATCCCTCTCCCTTCCTCTCTGTAAAAAAATCCATAAAATATATTAAAAAATAATAATAATAAAAAATAAGCCAAAACCGGTTTGGCTCAGTGGATAGAGCGTCGGCCTGCGGACTGAAGGGTCCCGGGTTCGATTCCGGTCAAGGGCATGTACCTGGGTTGCGGGCACATCCCCAGGAGGAGATGTGCAGGAGGCAGCTGATCTATGTTTCTCTCTCATCGATGTTTCTAACTCTCTATCTCTCTCCCTTCCTCTCTGTAAAAAATCAATAAAATATATTAAATAAATAAATAAATAAATAAAAATAAAAAGTTTTTACTGACCAAAGATGGGCCAATCTGAGCATAAGAATAATAACTCCAATGGGTTAATTAAAACAAAGCTAATGTGTTTATCATGAGTTCACACTGATATGTAAAAATTTTAAACCCTCACTGAACACCTTTAGAAAAGCAGAGTATCAAATAGTTAGAGAGAGCAAAAAAAATCTTAAGCTGAGGTATTACTGACATACATTACATTAGTTTCAGGTGTACATAATAATTCACTATTTGCATACATTGTGAAACCAATTTCTTTTTTATGACAATGTTCCAACCACTAAACACAAGAGGAAAGATAGAATTAGGGCAGTGCCATTTTGTAAACCCTAGAGAACTAATGGAACTAGACAATGATGTGGCTTGTGGCTACCATAGCGGACCACACAATTACAAACTAAAAGAAATTTGACAGATTTATCAACTAATAATGTGTAGACCTTGCTTATTTAGATTCTTTTCCAAACAAACTTATGACAAATTTATGAGATTATAAGATAATTAGAAATTTGGTTCCTGATTTGATATATACAGATATTGTTTTTAGATATAACAATGATTGCGAAGGTTTACTAAAATATTCATGAAATGAAATGATGTCTGAATTTGCTTCAAAATAATCAAGAAGGGCAGGGGCAAAAATGAATGTATCAGCTGTGAAGCTGGTGATGGGATCAGGACGGTTCATTATACAATTTTTTCTACTTTAGTGTAAGTTTGAAATGTTTCTTTTTTTAAAAAATACTGCAAAAGAATATTTATTAGCACCCACAGATGTTTAGGACAGATGCACTAGAGTAAAAAAATGAGATTACAAAACAGTTTATACATTGTGATTCCATTTCTAGAGAAGAATTATTCTGTTTTTACATATGTATGCAGAAAATATTTTGAAGGAAACCCAATAAAATGTTAATAGGTTATCCTGTGTGGTAGGAATACACATTTTCCGTTTTATCGGCACCTTCTGATTTTTGTATCATTAATATGTATCATGTGTATAATACAATGAGTGAAAACAAATAGCAATACACCTGAGATATATGGGTGTGTGTTCTATCAGCTCCAAAGTGACATCTTGGGGATATGATTGCAAAGCTCGGCAGTGCAGCCAGCCTCACAAAAGCCAGACACTGACCTGCTGATTGCCCAGTGTGTGTAGCTCCAGCGAGGTCAGCACGAAAGAAAGGAGTCCATAGACACACATGCATGCGGTGCTGGTGGTGCACTGTAATGGCAAAGGAGTCAGTGAATAATCTGAATAACTCAACTCTTTCCCAGATTCAGCATAATCCTATCACATGAATATAGTCCCTGGGAAAAAATGGGAAGGGAAACTGAGGCTTCATAATTTTCCTAATTTAGTCCCAAGATCAGGAAGACAAAGGAAGAGAAAGCAGGAACCAAAAATATTACAAGACCCCAGCCGGTGTGGCTTAGTGGTTGAACATTGATTGACCCATAAACCAAGAGGTTGCTAGTTCCATTCCCGGTCAGGGCATATGCCTGGATGTCAAGCTCAGTCCCCAGTAGGGGGTGTGCAGGAGGCAGCCAACTGAGGATTCTCTCATCAATGTGTCTATCTCTCTATCCCTCTCCCTTCCTCTCTTTCTAAAATCGATAAAAAAACATATTTCTAAAAAATATTACAAGAAAAAAATCAAAAGAGAATCATTTTCAAAATGATCAAAGTTTCCATGGGGAAGAAAATCACATCCGGCCTACAAAAAGGATAGCTTGTATGTGCTAACATGAACTCTGCAGCTGCCTGAACTGTCACCAAGATAAATCAAACAGTGCCAACAAGTGGGGCCCGTTGGCTGAGGTTTCATTTCAGCATGTCAAAACAAGCTGACTAAACAGTGTCATACAAATTAAGCCTCAACACAAGACTCAAGAGAATTTCTAGTTCATCCTGTTATAACTGAATGAGTAAGCACCCCAAAAAGATTTCTCCTGTCAATATGGCCAAAGCTATCGTCTAGGAGATAAACTATACTGGCAAAAAGTCAGACATAGTGGGTTCGAACTATATCCGCCACTAAGTGGCAATTATTCCTGTGGGAAAATTTTATCTCCCTGAATGTCAATTTCCTAATGCAAAAAAACCAGAATGCTAATCCATAGTGCAAAAAAGTGATACAAAGATGAAATAAGATAATGTACCAGAAAGTGATGAGCACAGTGTCTATAAAGGTCAGTTATAATAATATCACCATTATCTACATCACTACTACAATTATTATTACTATCATCATGACTCATTAATAAGCTTCCGCCCTGCTCTTTGCCCATTCTCAAGTTCAAATACCAATAGCCCGAGTCTCACATCATTTCCCCCACTAGACAGTGAGCGAAGTAGTCGGGTCAAGTACTGAAATACATTCAGCTGGATGGCTGTGCCACCTATCTTCCGGACAACACTGCTTGTCTCTTCTGGATTCAGGGTGTGGCGAAGGAGAGCCCAGGCCAAAAGCACTGGGGCATGATGTGGAATGTCCCCAAAGGTCAACATCAAACGGTCCATATCCTAATGAAAAAGGAAAACATCTGTGTCAATAAACTGAAAGAATCAGGACCCTTCCACAGGATCCTTCATTACACATAATTAAAGTCCTCTATTCATCCACGGAGGGCCCTCCCTCATTCTGGTATTTTACTCTTCCCAAACCCCCAGCCACCTCACTAATAGACCCTTCAAGTACTCTCCCTTTAACCCATACTTTTTTTTTCCTCCTGATTTTGAGCAGTCTTAACCTAAGATTATAAAATACATGTTCAGCCGTAGCTGGTTTGGCTCAGTGGACAGAGCGTCGGCCTTCGGACTGAAGGGTCCCAGGTTCGATTCCGGTCAAGAGCATGTACCTGGGTTTTGGGCACATCCCCAGTAGGGGGCGTGCAGGAGGCATCTGATCAATGTTTCTCTCTCATCGATGATTCTAATTCTCTATCCCTCTCCCTTCCTCTCTGTAAAAAAATCAATAAAATATATTTAAAAAAAATAAAATAAAATACATGCTCAAATAGAGACTCTCCAAATTTCCCCTGATCCTTCTTGAACTTTCTCTGCTTTCTCCTCATTTCCTATCTTTCTAACCATCCCATCTCAAAAGTTCTTCCCCTTTCCTCTTCTTGCACAGGCTCCATATATACAGACCACCTCCCAAAGGTTCTATCCTTGGGCGGCTTTTGTCCTTATATCCTCTCCCTGAGTGACTCTACTCACCCTCACAGATTCCACTATCACCTCTGTGCAGATAATTGACAAATCCAATCAACTTAACAATGCAGAACCTCAAATTCCACAACAAGAAAAAAAAATTTTTTTTTTTTTAAGAAAAATTTTATGTAAGAGTATAGTCGAGTGGTCAAAAACATACTACTATGAAAGGTCTGCACAAAGGCCAGAGGCTGCTCAAAGTTCACCTGGCAAATAAGCCCATCCTGGGCAAACTGATGCAGTTCTCTTCTGTCATCCAAAGCACACTTGAGCAATGACTCAATATCCATGCCTTCCACCAGGATAAGGGCACTGAAGTAGCTAGAAAGGAAAACAGTATCACGGTGTCATGAACGCTACTCTAACCTCATTGGAAAATAGGTAAAATCTTAAGACACTTCAATATCAAAGAAATTATGATTGAGTTATGTTACATTCTTTCTCACACTAAGTCTTATAAATCCAGGTTGTATTTTACACTTCCAACACATCCCAATTTGACCAGCCACATTTTAAATGCTCAACAGTTAACATGGCCTGTGCCAACCAAAGCACAGATCAAGTCCTGGAGGTTTCTACAGCCACCAATTATATCTGACCTTGATAAACTCTCTGACTGTTCAAGTGTGTATCTTTGTCCACAGAGGGAACAGACCTCTAAATGTAAATATATCCATTGCCATAAAATTCAAAGTCCATAAACGGATCTCAAAGAGGCAGGAAACAAATCTGCCTTATTTTTCATGGTCTCAGCGTTTGCACAGTGTCTAGCCTGCAATAGGTGCTCAACAAATATTTTGTTGAATGGATGAACCTCTTCGATGAAGACAGTAAGTAAACTAATAGAATGCCATACTTACTTTGAGAGACCATGTCCTTTCAATCCCAGTCTTTACTCCTTATATGACCTGGAACATGGTAGCACCCATCTATTTCCCCACCCATTAAGTGAAAAGTACTCCTCCCCTCACCCATTCACAGAATCACTATAATATCAATGTAACACTGTACAAGTTCTATGACCTCCATTAATTCAGACTTACCCAATCCGATCCACAAAAGGATCCATGGTCTCATCCACCAGGTGCCTGTTGGTCTGCCTACTACCAAATCCTTGCTCTTTAAACAGCTTGGTTAATACCAATAGGTCACTAGGTGCCATCTCAAAGTATGCATAATAAAGGAAGATAATTTCTAGCAGCATGGACTGTTCCCGAAGGCACTGGACAAACCAGCGAGACACCTGACGCTCAGTCTGCACAACCAATGAAGAAAAAAATGGGAGAGAAATAAAGTCAGATTTACAAACATATTTAAATTTGTAAAGTTATTTTTACCAGGTAATACATGTATAGTAGGCCCCGTTACCCCCGGGGGATACATTCCAAGACCCTCAGTGGATGCCTGAAACCATGGATGGTATTAAACCCTATATATACTATGTTTTTTCCTTGAGAAATTTATGCTTTTGTTGCTATTATAAATGGGCCCTTTTCTTCTATTAAATATTTAAAATACCTATTGTGTTTTGGTTGAATTGTTTTAATAAACACATATCATTGTCAAAACAAAAGATTATAACAATAACATTAGTAATCTATAAATGCAGATTGGCTTTAGATCTAGGATAAAATAATCAGACTAGTGTCACACATTAAATAATGATAATAAAGAAGACAAACTCTTGAGTATAGAGTTCCATTAATCATTAAGAGAATATGTTAGGTAAGAGAGAAAGTAAATGTTTTATCCATATAACATATTTAAATTTTTCTGAAGACTGATAACTTACGTTTTAAGTTTAACAAATGAATAAATAATTTAACTTGGAGCTCTATGAGAAAGAGTATATAATTCTCCTAAGAATTATAAGAGGGTCCAATAAACACATACCATGAGGTTTCCATGTGTCTCCCATGTTGGTGCTTCAGTTCTATAAAGCTCTTCAAACTGCTGTCTATATTTTGTAACTAGCTCCTTCTCCAATTTATCAACACAGTCTGCATATTCAACCTTTTAAAAAAAATCCAAAACAGGGTAACTTATACCTAAAGTAAAAGTTAAATATTCAAATAAATATGAGTGTGAATAATATAAAATTATTTAAAAGAGTTGAATTTTACAGGGTAAAGAGAACCAAGAAGACAAAATGGGCTTACCCTATAAGGATGTCTTTCATCTTGGAAATAAGTGAGAAGGTGTAAGACACAACGAAGAATACACATCCTTTCTTCATAATAATAATCTGCAATCTGGGAAAAATATTCAAAATCAGTTACTCACAATTGCACAGGATACTCAATTGTAAATTTATTGATAAAGAGATCACTTAAAGATGTGCATGAAAAAGTTCAATTTATAATCAATCACAGCCCTGGCCAGTGTGGCTCAGTTAGTTGAATGTCGTTCCATGCACCAAGAGGTTGCCAGTTCAATTCCTGGTCAGGGTATATACCCGGATTGCAGACTCGATCCCCAAGTAGGGGGCATACAGGAGGCAGCCAATCAATCTTTCTTTCTCATTGATTTTTCTCCCTCTCTCTCCCTCTCCCTTACTCTCTCTCTCTAAAATCAATAAAAACATATTTTTTATGAATAAAATAAAATAAAACCAATCACAGAAATGGAAACAGTATTAGGCCAAAAAGAAAGCAAAAGACCTTCATGAATGGGATACAGGTAAAGTCATGCAAGATAAAAGCAATTACTTAATAATATAAACAAATTTTTCTAACAGCTAGAGCATTCAAGTAATACACAATACTATAAACTGACAGCCAAATATATGAAAGCAAATATAAAAACACCACTGATGTATGTCCTAATTCCTTATCACTAATGTACTTAGTTCTCACTAAATACCAAATAGGAAACTACTTCAGAAGTCATGATAAAATTCCATTTTAAAATCAGATCCTGGGTGAGAAGGTTGCTTTGGGAGGAAGGGGGAGTTACAGAAATACAAATTAATCCTGTTGCATTTAGATCTAGAGAAAAAATATCCACTAACCAGTTCTCACCCCAATGACTGAAGAATCTCCTTTGGAAAAAGAGCTCGGCTGGTTCCAGTGGATTAAAAACCTCTTGTTTCACAAAACAAGTAATAAGCTTCCTCATTAGGACCTCAATGCTTACCCAACAAGAGTTAAAGGCAGCAATGCTCAGGAAAACAAGGTCAAGGAACCGGCACCCAATTTTACATGGAAGAACGGAAATGATGACTACTACTGACCTTCAGGATTAAGGCCTGGCTCTGCCTCTCATCTTGCAGTACCACCTGAAGGAAAAAAGAAAAGCCAGGAAGCCACCTTATTAGCAATACTAAATTCACACACAAAAAAAGGTAAACATGTTCACCTCACCCTTCAAGATTATAATTGCCCATTCATTTCTGCAAACATTTTACCCAACTATATATTCAAGTCTGTGCTCAAATCCCTGCCCCTCTCCTCTGGCTTTAGTTTCCTCATATATATAATTAGAGGCCCGGTGCACAAATTCGTGCACAGGTGGAGTCTAGCCCACCCCCATCGGGGCTGTTCGGGCCGGGCCAGCTGAGGGGAGAGGCCATGGAAGGTTGGCCGGCGGCCCTGCCCCCTGGTCGAACTCTGGGTGGAGGGGACAATTTGCATATTAGCTTTTTATTATATAGGATGAGAAACCGGACAGGCTAAATGTTGTTCTAGGTCCATTTCAGCTCTAATATCCTGAGACTCTGATGAACATGTCAGTATTTGATCCCTCCCCACCTTCAAGTCTGAGCACTGACCTCAGCTTAAGCATCTGTTTTTTTAGGCCTTTAAACAGTCTTTCCTGAAAGTGGCTTTATCTGATTACCTACCTCTGTTGCAAGGAACTGGTACCAAAACCTTAAAGTATCTAAAACTAACAAGGAAAAAGATAAAGGCAAGAGAATGGAGCTGAACATAACCACAAACCTTTAGTAAGTCCCGAGTACCTCTGTAATCCTCTTGAAGGTAACACTGGAGTAACTGCACACTCTGTTCTTCGTCAAGACCCTGAAACACAGAGGTCATAAGTGGGGAACAGTCACCTCAGCTCAGAAATCATATATCGGATGCAAAGCATTCTAAAGATTTGTCCTCTGGAATGAACACAGAACTTGAATAAACAAAAATCCTTTTAAAGATTTCATACAACATAACAATTTTAACTGAAATAGGAGAAAAAAGGAGCAAGTCACAGGCACGTAATTTATGTGACAAATGTACATGCCAGAAACAACTGTGCTCATTCATCAAGCACATTAATACAGCAGCAGACATTCTCTGGGTTTCCAAAATTAAAAGGAAACAGCTACATATTTAAATACAGTTTAGTCCAGTGGTCGGCAAACTCATTAGTCAACAGAGCCAAATATCAACAGTACAACGATTGAAATTTCTTTTGAGAGCCAAATTTTTTAAACTTAAACTATATAGGTAGGTACACTGATATTAACTTAATTAGGGTACTCCTACGGCTTAGGAAGAGCCACACTCAAGGGGCCAAAGAGTCGCATGTGGTTCTCGAGCCGCAGTTTGCCGACCACGGGTCTAGTCAATTTAAAGAACATCACGTGTATGCTGAAGAAAACACTATGATATACAGTATATGTGCCAGGCAACTGGATTTGTAGCTCAATGTCAGAAGAGTTGCAATCTAGATATTTTTAAAACACAGTATTCAATTTAATCTCCAAAACTGAAGTAAACTGAATTTCCACTAATAATCACTAACAATAAAACCATGCACATCCATACTCCAGGTAATAAATTGAGCCAATGCTAACTTTTACTTACCAAAAACTTGCTGATTCGTAAACCCAGTTCCTTCAGTGGTGAAGGTACATCTTTTTTAGCTTTCACTTTTTCAGCTGAATTTGGACTATGAAAAGAACAATGAATCATTTCCTCATTCTCAGTAACCCTCTGGGGGTTAAAATAAAAATACTTCAAGATATTTTTACTACAGACCTATTTTTGCCCTTTAAGTGACTACAAAATACACACACACACACAAGTTCATTGCTACAGACTTTATAACACAGAACTATTTATGCCTAGGTAATAAATATAGTTTAGGTCTGTTACAAATGATAGCTATAACAACAGTATTTATAAATGAGAGTTACATTATTTTTTATCCTTACAACTACTCTGAAAGGTAAATATTACTATCCCCATTTTACAAATGGAATTACCAACACTCAGAAAACAACTTACCAAAAATCCCACAGCTAATAAAAAGTTGAGGTGAAATTTAAGACCAGGTGTTAGTATATATACATATATTACTAGCTCTGTCCACTGAGAAGGCCTAGAAGCTATGACACCCCACCCCATGCCCATTGCAGCAGTGAGCACACCCAGCATCCAGATCTTGGTTTCCAATACCATTCTCTAATAAAAGGTACCAGGAATCCTTGGTGAAATGGTTGATCTAGAGCTGGGGTGGAGAAAATACTAGATGAACCTGGAACATCTTGTAATTCCAGAAAGTAAAGAAAATACTCAGGAAACAAAAGGAGGGCACAGGCCTGACCGGTTTGGCTCAGTGGATAGAGCGTCGGCCTGCGGACTGAAGGGTCGCGGGTTCGATTTCGGTCAAGGGCATGTACCTTGGTTGCGGGCACATCCCTAGTAGGGGGTGTGCAGGAGGCAGCTGATCAGTGTTTCCCTCTCATCAATGATTCTAACTCTCTATCCCTCTCCCTTCCTCTCTGTAAAAAATCAATAAAATTTTTTTTTTTTTAAAAAAGGAGGGCACATGTCAAAAGGTCACAGAAGCCAATCTAAAAAAACTTCCATTGGCCAAAGCTGGAACAGGTATAAACAAGTATAAACTAAATATACACGAATTCCTAGTGATATAAATGAATAAACAGACAGACAGACAAATAAGTAAATAGGAGAAAAAGTCCAAATAATATACATAGGTACTACTCCCTTTAGAAGGTGAAGTTTAATTCCACTATACCCTTACCTTGAGAGTGGCTATATTTAGTGACTCGCTTCCAAAAAATAGAGGACAGAGAGAGAAAAAAGTGACTTTACAGAGGAGAAACTTGGCAAATGCTACCTTAGCCAAGGGAGCAAAGTTAACATCACCAGTGATTTCATATGGATAACTCTTTCAATACGTATCCTCTATTATGATGTGGTAAGAATGGTACTTTACCTTTCTGAATTCTCCAAAACCCACAACCCAATCTAATAATAGGAAAAACATCAAACAAATCCAAATTGAGAGCATTTTATAAAATATTTGATCAGTCCTCCTCAAAACTATTCAGGTCATGAAAATCAAAAAAAGACTGAGATACCGTCAAACTAAGAGCTTAGAAGACATGACAGCTGAATGCAATGTGGTACCCTGCATTGATCATACAACAGAAAGAAGACATTAAAGAAAAAATTTGGGGGTGTTAAATTCAAATAAAGCCAACAGTTAAAAAAAAAAATTCTGTTAAACTTCAACTCCCATGTACCAGAAAGGGAACTTTTGTCTTTAAAAAAAAAAAGAAACTAATGCCCTAAATGTCTAGACTGTGAACTAAAGCATGTTGTTGTTGGATTTTTATAGAGACTCTCACATTTCACAGAAAATCCACAACACAAAGGCTAGTATAAAGTTAAACAATAAGTTCTGAAAGAGGCAACATAGAATGATGGTTAAGAACACAGACACTGGAGTAAGACTGCCAGGTTTGAATCCTGGTTCTACCACTTACTAGCTGTGTGACCTTGGGCAAGTTACTTAACCTCTTTGTGCCTCAGTTTCCCCATCTGTAAAATGGAAACAATAATAAAAGTACCTAAATGTGATAATATAGTGATTATCTTTTTTTAAGTTCATATACTTTAGATACATAGTAAAGTATTTACAGATAAAATAACTGTAATGATGTCTGTGAGTTACTTCAAAATAATTATGGGGGAAGGGTTAACAGATGAACAAAAAAAAAAAAGTTCTTCACTAACCTAAGAGAATGAAGGTGGAAAGTGAAGATGGAATAAAATCAACAGATGTTCAGAAGCAGAAGGGAAATGGGGGTGCTTGGGAACTACAATGCATAACACAGTGAGATCTGGACTAGGAATTAAGGTAAGAGTCTAGTCCTTCCTACAGGTATAGTCTTTTCTTCTGTTTTAACTACTTTATTTTTCCACTTCCCAGTAAAAAACAAAACAAAAAAAACTTACATTCACCTCCAAAATAAAAATTGTTCGCTGTTATATTCCAGCATTTGGTGCTGACAATGCCTCACACAATTCGGACCAAAATATATAATTGAATACTTAATTGAATATTTAATAAACCCTCATCCCCAGACACTACAGTTATATAACTGGATTCAACAATACTGTATTTTTAGAAGGCATTTCCCTTCCTTTATAAAGACAGGTTTCCACTGGTTTCCTTTAAAGAGACAATTTGGTTTCTACTGGTAACCAAATTGTATTTTCTCTGATCTACCCAACCCAGCAATACCATTCATGAAAATGGTTTCATCTATACCAGCTTCTTCAGGGGAATTACTCTAAGCAGATGCTTATGATAGCCATACCTGGGAGGTTTGTAGTATGAAAGTCCTTCTAATAGCCGCTGCCAATGTTTATTCAGTTCTGCCTCAATCTGATTCTGGAAAAGAACAAAGAAATAATACAAATGCAATTTTAATCAGACTTCAGGATCACAGTGATGATTACATATTCCTTTCAGTCTTATTTTTAAAGCAAGCTGGTGTGGCTCAGTGGTTGAGCACCGACCTATGAACCAGGCGGTCACGGTTGGATTCCCGTTCAGGGTACATGCCTGGGTTACAGGTTCCATCCCCAGTAGGGAGCGTGCAGAAAGCAGCCAATTGATGATTCTCTTTCATCAACAGTGTTTGTCTCTCTCTCCCTCTCCCTTCCTCTCTCTGAAATCAATAAAAACACATTAAAAATTTATTTTGAAAATAAAAAAAGTGTTCTTCCCCACAGTTGAAATCATTTTGAATAGAGAATTTTATAGCCTTTTCTTTGCTTAACATTCTAACATAATTTCACCTTATTATGAAAATCTTGATAAACGTTCTTAAGTGATTGCATATTTTATTAAGTGGCTAGATCATAATTTATTTACCATTCTTCTAATGTTAGATACACTTAAGCTGACTGTAATTCCTTATTAATATAAATAATGCTATGGTTAAGAGCTTTGTGCACAAAGCCTTTCCAGGATTTTTTTCTTTTAAAAGATAGTCCTTGCCCTAGCCGGTGTGCTCAGTGGTTGGAGCATCAGACTATGCACCAAAGGGCCGTGGGGTTCGATTCCCCGTCAAAGGCACCCACCTGGGTTGCAGGTTTGCTCCCTGCCCGTAGTCGGAGTGTGTGCAGGAGGCAACCAGTCGATATGTTTCTCTCACATCAGTGTTTCTCTCTGTGTCTTTCTCCCCTCTCCCTCCTTCCCTTCCACTCTCTCTGGAAAGCAATGAAAAAAATATCCTCAGGTGAGGATAATAAAAAAAAAAAACAAAAAAAATGATGCAGTCCTAGAAGTGGAATTATGAGATGAAGACATATCAAAAAATGTTAAGGCTCTAAAAAAGGTGTTATCGTTCCTTTTATTAATTACAATAACAACAACAATAGTAATAATTGAATGTCATTTAACATTTTATCATCACAGGGTCAGAACACTAGAGGATCAATATGAAGAACTGTCCTTTATTGATTATATACTTGAAAATGTCCTAGAAACCACAGTCTCTCTGATCTAAGGAGCTATCTAAATGGAAAAAGGAGAAAAGGCAAGTAAAGTATGAGACAGAAAAAGCCTGAGAATCTTTTTAGCCTGAGGTAGCAGGACAGTATTTATATCCTGACCCTGAGCAGCCAATCAAGCAGCACTGTTATCTTTTCAGAAAAGGAATCACTAAGGAACAAAGAAAGGCGCAGATTTAGAAAACTTTTAGCAGCGAGACTATAAGACACACTACATTTCAGCAGAGAAAAAATATATATATAAAGTTTTAGAATTTAAAAAATGTGTTTTCTTCCTACTTCAAAGAGAAGGCACTTTTAAAAAAAAAAATACAAACTGCACAAAGATCCATAGAATCCACTCAAGACCACCACCACTTACCAGTTCTCTCAGAGCTGACCTTCCAAGCAGAATTGTCCACAGTTCTCTGCTGCTCCTGAAAAAGGACAGAAAGCAGACTGAACTAAGCTATCTCACAGCTATTTTTTTTTCTCACAGCTATTTTATCTATTCTCTAAAGCAAAAAGCTCAATGAACAAAACAACTTGTTAGTATTTTGGACAGTAATCCTATTATATTCTTAGAAGTTTGATGTTCAAAATAAAAACTAAAATATAGTCCTAGTTGGTTTGGCTCAGTGGATAGAGAGTCAGCCTGTGGACTGAAGGGTCCCAGGTTGGATTCCCGGCAAGAACACATGTCCTCGTTGCGGGCTCAATCCCCAGTAAGGGGCGTGCAAGAGGCAGCCGATCAATGATTTTCTATCATCATTGATGTTTCTATCTCTCCCTCTCCCTTCCTCTCTGAAATTAATACAAATATTTTTTAAAAAAAAAAAGAAAATTAGTATTTGATCATAACAAGAATCAACACTTATTAAGCAGTTGTAATTGTCAGGCACTGAACACCTTGTCTTATTGAATATGGACAACTTATAAGGCAGATACTGTTATTATCCCCATTATTTCATCCGAAAACTAAGGTTTAAGAGTGGTTAAGTAAGTTGCCTAACATCACAAAGCCAATACATAATGGAGCCAGAGCTTGAACCCAGGTTTGCACAACTCCAGAGTTGACTCATTACATTACACTGCTTCAAGGTGCACCAAAGAACTCATCCTACAAGCAAAGACTGAGGTGAAGCTTTCTGTTCTACAATGGCATACCATACCCATAATACAGGGCTGGCACATAGGAGAGACTCAAAAATACATGCTGACGAATGACTATCAAAGGAGGAGAAGTCCCTTTTAGACCTATAATCTAATTGGAAGAGGAAAATTAGAAAAAACAAGTATCTGCAGAAGTGCCAAGAGAAGGCAGAATAAAAGAGAAAATGGTAGTTTAACAGGAAGGGAATCCTTGTGGAAATGAATGTTACTGGCTCCTCAATTCCTACACATTTACTGGTCTAGGAATAATGGGAATAAATCTAGAACTTCATGATGCTCATACACTTAGTATTGGGATTGACAAAGGATGTTAAGCACACATGACACTATCAGCAAGTAATGAAGAGCTAAATCCTAACAAACACTCCAAAGGAATATAATCTTCTAAGACAAAAAGAGTCAGAGGAGAGAAAGATCACTGGGAACTGAGCCAACGACTAGGGAGAGACTTCACCTCAAACAGAGCCTTGAAGGTTTAAGCAGGGTGACTCTCAGGACACAAGACATGGCTGGAACTGTGACGTCCAAGCCAAAACTCAGGGAAGCATCTTCCATATGTATTTTCATAAACAAAATATGTGCTATCATGTCTCATTTATTTACAGAAATATATTTGAGCTAAGTATTTGTAGGAGAAACTAAGGAACCAAAATCAAATAACTTGTCTGAAGGGTAAAGTTAAAAATTTTATTGACTTCCAGGCCAATGTTCTAGCAGACACCATGGAACTCCATTCCTAAATGAGCCGGAGTCCACGGAAACGGGACATTCTCTTCCTTAGAGAGGTCCCCGTCCCTGGAAAACTGGGTGAACGCTGCTGGGGGGTTAGGAATAACAGTCTCTACAGCTGCGTCCTTTAGGTGGAAAGCTGAGGTACAGCCCACCCACTGAGGAGCTTTATTTTTAAAATATATTTTATTGATTTTTTACAGAGAGGAAGGGGGAGGGATAGAGAGTTAGAAACATCGATCAGCTGCCTCCTGCACAATCCCTACCGGGGATGTGCCCGCAACCAAGATACATACCCTTGGCAGGAATCGAACCCGGGACCCCTCAGTCCGCAGGCCGCCGCTCTATCCACTGAGCCAAACCGGTCAGGGCTGAGGATCTCTTTTCAGAAAGTTATTTCCACATGAAGACAATAAACAAAAGTGGTCACTGCTTGCCTGGCCTGCATTTCTCAGTGGTTAGAGCATTGGCGGAGCACCAAAGGGTCCAGGGTTCGATTCCTGGTCAAGGGCATGTACCTGGGGTGCAGGTCAGGGCGCATGCAGAGGGCAACCAAGCAATGTTTCTCCTCCCCCCCTTCCCTTCCACTTTCTCTCAAAAAAAAAAAAAAAAAATCAATGGGAAAAATATCCTCAGGTGAGGATTAACAACAAAAAAGAAAGCGGTCCCTGCCCAGGGATACTCCACTCCACAGAGGAGGTTCATCGCTCTTGCATGGTTTAAGCAGAAAGCTTTCACACCACCACCGTTTTTAGCACGGGTACACCATTCCGTCGTCTATAAACACAGTAAACACAGAAGAACACGAGAGATACCAAAAACGTCAATATTCAAAGGGAGTCTCTGCCAAACCCCGACGGAGCTTCCCGGAGCCGGACTGCTCCGGGAGTGTCCCCTGTCCGACTCCCGCCACCCGCATGGACCACGCACTGGCTTCCCGCGCTCAGAGCACCGCGGGGCTGTCCGGAGGACTCGCACCCGGGGAGACACCCGGCTGGCTGTCCGCAGGCACCGGGGCGGGAGAGTAAAGGGCTTTGGTCGGACCCGCAGGCCTGGCACAGACGGGCGCTGCGCAGGGTAGCCCCGCCGCCGCCACGGGCCCCGCGCACAAGCTAGAAGGACGGTCTCCGGAGCCGGCCGCGAGCAGAGCAGCGTCTCCAGCCCGTGGGTCATGTCTTCCGCCTTCAGGTACGAGTCCGGCAGGGCTGCCAGGACGATCAAAGCCTTTCTCACGCAGACCCACGCGGCTCTTCCATTCCAGAACGCGCCTCGCCCTGCGGGAGCTAGACGGCACCCAAGCGCCACAGCGACCACGACGCCGCCTGTGGCTAAGAGCGGACGGGGAGCAGCGGAGGAGGGCGAAGCCCACGGGTCCGCACGGCCCAGCAGGCCCGGGGCCGGCCGGTGCGGGAGGCGGGTCAGAGAGGGTGGTCGGTCCCGAACAGGTACCATAGGTACCGAGAGCCTGCCGCCTGCGCTCCTGGGGGGTAAGGACACCGCGGGCAGGAGAAAGGCAGGGACGGCGCTGGCCGGGGGAGTGCTCGGAGGAGGGCGGGAGGGAGCACGGAGGCCTGCACGCTGCACCGCGGGGACGGGGCGGGAGCCCCCACGTTCCGGTCCAGAGCGGGATGTGAGTCAGCTGTCAGTCAGCAGCGCCTCACGGAGCGGCGGGGACTCGGAGCGCACGGAACGCGCCTCCCGCAAGAACGGTTTCTTTTCCCGGTTCCATCTTCCCGTCCCAGAGCCCAGCGCGGTGCCCGGCACCTCGTGGGGGAGCTGGGCTGGTTGGCTGACGGAACCGCCGCCGGAGAACATGACTGGACGGATGAATGGAAGGCGGCGCGGGGAGAGAGGGCAGTAGCGGCAGGGGTGGCGCGGCGCCACGCGAGGCACCGGGGAACCGGGGAACGTCGCCAGGGTCGCGAACGGGGGCTGCCCCGGGCGACCGCGGAGCGTCACGCCGGACGAGGAAGCGCGGCGGAGAGGTGGAGGGGGCCGAGGGACGCGCCCTTGGGGAGAGGGAAGGAAGGGAGAGGGATGGGTGAGGAGCCCGGGGGCCGGCGCCGAGGGGAGGGCTGCGGCACCGGCCCCTCCTCGGAGAAGTCGCCTCAGATCCCCGCGCGCGGGGACCGTTTGGACGTGACCGCCTCCCGCCTCGGCGCCCGCTCACCTGGCCGGGCTTCGCCCCGCTAGCGCCGCCACATCCCGCTCCCTACTCCCGCCCCGTTTCCACTCGGCCTCGAGCCCACGCCTCACAGCCACCCCGGCCGAATCGGCCCGCTCCGCACCTCACACACAGCTCGCCGGCGGCAGCCGCCATCTTCGCGCGCCCGCGCGCGCGCCCGCCCCGCCCCCAAGCGCCGTGCCCACGTGACCACTCGCCTCCCAACGGGCGCGTGGACGGGGCTTTGCGTCACGTGACGGCGGGGCGGAGCCAAGATGGCGGCTCCGAGGGAGGTTAAGATCACGCGGCTAAGGCACCCGAGGCTGTGATGAAGGCAGCGGAGTGGCAGCTTCTGCGCAGTAGGTGGGAGATGGTGGCGGGGGACCGGGCAGCAGCCCCCAGGCGTCAGAGGACGCCCGACAGTGGAGCTTGCGTCCTCGCGGCTGGAGGACGAAGAGAGAAGGTGCCGGCCGCGTGAAGCTGCGGCTCCGCCTGGCAGGGCTTGAGGGGCTCAAAGTCCAAGGCGTCGCTGGTCACCCCGGTGTGTCCGGGTCCCCGGTCTAGAGACATGACCCGACAGCGCGCCCCGCGGGCCCCGGGGCCGGGAGCGCCGCTGAGCGGGTCGGTGCTGGCCGAGGCGGCGGTGGTGTTCGCCGTGGTGCTGAGCATTCACGCGGCGGTGATGGACCGGTACTCGTGGTGCGCCGTGGCCCTCGCCGTGCAGGCCTTCTACGTCCAGTACAAGTGGGACCGGCTGCTGCAGCAGGGGAGCGCCGTCTTCCAGTTCCGAATGTCCGCCAACAGCGGCCTGCTGCCCGCGGCGATGGTCATGCCTTTGCTCGGACTGGTCATGAAGGAACGCTGCCAGGCCGCCGGGAACCCCTACTTCGAGCGCTTTGGCATCGTGGTGGCGGCCACCGGCATGGCCGTGGCCCTCTTCTCGTCGGTGTTGGCCCTGGGCATCACTCGCCCGGTGCCCACCAACACGTGTGTCATCGCGGGCTTGGCCGGCTGTGTCATCACGTATATCATGAAGCACTCGCTGCGGGTGGGCGAGGTCATCGAGGTCCTGGAGGTCCTGTTGATCTTCGTCTACCTCAACATGATCCTGCTGTACCTGCTCCCCCGCTGCTTCACCCCCGGGGAGGCGCTGCTGGTGTTGGGGGGCATCAGCTTCCTGCTCAACCAGCTCATCAAGCGCTCCCTGACCGTGGTGGAAAGCCAGGGCGACCCGGTGGACTTCCTCCTGCTGGTGGCAGTGACGGGGATGGTCCTCATGGGCATCATCTTCAGTGCCCTCTTTGTCTTCATGGACTCGGGGACCTGGGCCTCCTCCATCTTCTTCCACCTGATGACTTGTGTGCTGGGCCTCGGCGTGGCCCTGCCCTGGCTCTATCGGCTCATCCGGAGGAACCCCCTGTTCTGGCTTTTTGAATTCCTCTTCCAGACGGAAACCCGCCTCTACCTCCTAGCTTACTGGTCTCTGCTGGCCGCCTTTGCCTGCCTGGT
Organism: Myotis yumanensis; assembly: GCF_028538775.1. Lineage (NCBI taxonomy): Eukaryota > Metazoa > Chordata > Mammalia > Chiroptera > Vespertilionidae > Myotis > Myotis yumanensis. The sequence continues at coordinate 5,046,258 of NW_027223763.1, forward strand.
GGTCGTGTACCAGAATGCCAAGCGGTCATCTTCCGAATCCAAGAAGCACCAGGCCCCCACCATTACCCGGAAATATTTCCACTTCATTGTGGTCGCCACCTACGTCCCAGGTATCATCTTTGACCGACCACTGCTCCACGTGGCCGCCACTGTGTGTCTGGCAGTCTTCATCTTTCTAGAGTACGTGCGCTATTTCCGCATTCGGCCCCTGGGCCACACTCTGCGCAGCCTCCTCTCCCTCTTCCTGGATGAACGGGACAGCGGGCCGCTCATCCTGACACACATCTACCTACTCCTGGGCATGTCTCTTCCCATTTGGCTGATCCCCAGGCCCTGTACACAGAAGGGTAGCCTGGGAGGAGCGAGAGCCCTAGTCCCCTATGCCGGCGTCCTGGCTGTGGGTGTGGGTGACACTGTGGCCTCCATCTTTGGCAGCACCATGGGGGAAATCCGCTGGCCCGGAACTAAAAAGACTTTTGAGGGGACCATGACATCTATATTTGCCCAGATCATTTCTGTAGCTCTCATCTTAATCTTTGACAGTGAAGTGGACATAAACCACAGTTATGCTTGGATTTTGGGGTCCATCAGCACAGTGTCCCTCCTAGAAGCATACACTACGCAGATAGACAATCTCCTTTTGCCTCTCTATCTCCTGATATTGCTGATGGCCTAGCTGTTGTGCAGCAGCGATGAAGGAAATAGGGACATGGAGAGAACAAATGGTCCCCACAGCGGCCAGCCACTTGGGCATAAAGAAGCAAGGGGTGAGAAGCAGATTTGATTTTTCAGTTGATTCAGATTCAAAATAAAAATTAAAGCTCTCCTGGTTTTAGTGTTGCTGATATTAAAAAGCAAAAAGACAGCCCAGCTGGTGCAGTTCAGTGGTTGAGCGTCGACCTATGAACCAGGAAGTCACAGTTTGATTCCGGGTCAGGGCACATGCCCAGGTTGTGGACTTGATCCCCAGTGGGGGGTATGCAGGAGGTAGCTGATCAATGATTCTCTATCATCATTGATGTTTCTATCTCTCTCTCGAAATCAAAATATATTAAAAAAAAAAAAAAGACTTAAAGGATGGTGCAACGACTCAACTTGAGTGTGCTATGGGTCCCTGCCTCTCATCTTGCAATCCTCAGAGGGGGCGGGAGTGGACACTGGAGGCCATATTGCATAATGGTTAACACTTCAGGCTCTCTGTCAAACTAAACCGGTCAATCCTTGGCTCTACCACTTCTTTTTTAAAAAATATATTATTTCAGAGAGGAAGGAAGAGGGAGAGAGAGATAGAAATATCAATGATGAGAGAGAACCATTGATCAGCTGCCTCCAGCACACGCCCTACTGGGTTTTGAGCTCGCAACCCGGGCATGTGCCCTGACAGGGAATCGAACCTGGGACCCTTCAGTCTGCAGGCCAACGCTCTATCCACTGAGCCAAACTGGCCAAGGCAGCTGTACCACTTCTTAACTGTGTGACTGGCTTTACCATTCTGTGTGAATGACCCACATCCCAGGTGGTTCAGGGTTCGTGCTCTGGAGAAGGGCCGCGCGCAAATGACAGAGTCGAGACAAGAAATACTAATTTGGAAATTGGGGAGCCAGGCGGGAGCCCAATGCAAGAGGAAGGACTCTGCTTGTGCTCAGGCCTTGCCATCCTTTAATTCAGTTTGGGATACACTTATAGCCCTTAAGCAAGTTCCAGTAACAGGCAGACTATCTTATCAGTAAGGATTTACATGACTGGTGGGGAAGTTGCTTCAGCTACCATGGTCGGTACATAGCTCTGCCCTTTGCCAGGACTCAAGGGACACCAGCATTTCGGGCTCTTTGTCCACACCTCTCTGCTAGTGAAGACAATGGGCGGCTTCCCACACTTCTGGGCCTCAGTTCTCTGCAAGATGGGAATAAGCCTGCACCTCACAGAGGGCTGTGAGGATCTGATGAGGTGAGGTGTGTATAGTGTCCAGCCCGGGCCCACACATCACAAGCGATCAGTAGGGAAAGTGTCATCCTTACGCAAGGCCAGTCCTCTCGGCAAGCCAGTGGTTGTACTTCTGTTGGTTATACTTGGAGACCAGAGTGACCTTGGCTTTATTTGGAGAAGAACCCAAGAGGAAAATGGCCAAATGCACGTGGTTCCTCCCGTGTGGGCTAGGAAGAGCTTATGAGGAAGGGCTGGGGGAAGAGGAGCAACTTCTCCCCACTTTCACCTCGCCTGGCAGGGAGGGGCCAGCAGGAAGAGGAGAGAACTTGGGCCCAGTAAGGCCAGAAGCCAGGAGGGGAGCTCGGGGAGCTTGTGGGATTACTGCCACGTCCTTTCCCTCAGAGAAGTATTGAGACTCCTCTGGGGCTCGAAGACTTGACAAACCCTTCCCTTCTCTCAGACTCCCTTCTGCTGGCCCAGGAGGTGGCCACATGTCGGGGAAGAGCAGCGGCTTTGCCTCGCCTCCTTGTCTTGGGAAAGGGCTCTGTCCTTCGTGCCTTGGCGTGTCCATGCATACAGCGGGGGCTGGAAACAAGGTCACAAACCCATATGGCCGCTGAGGCCAGGCAGGTGGCACAGTGACGGAGGACGGGAAGTGGGATGCAGACAGCACACGCGCCTCTAAGGCTCAGCCAGTTGTCGGCACGCTAGACCACTGGCCCAGTGCTCTTGACTGTTGTTTCAAGGAAGCTTGGCAACCTTACTGTTTTGTGAAATGGCTCAATTTAAAAAAATGTTTATAAAAATGCCAAGGTGCCCTACCTGGTTTGGCTCTGGATAGAGCAGCCTGGGGACTGGCGGGTCCCAGGTTCGATTCCAGTCAAGGGCACATGCCCGGGTTTCAGGCTCTATCCCCAGTAGGGGGTGTGCAGGAGGCAGCCGATCAATGAGTCCCTCTCATCATTGATGTTTCTCTCTCTACCCCTCTCCTTTCCTCTCTGAAATAAAAAATATTTTTTAATAATATAAATAAAAATGCCAAGGCCCAGACAAAACACAACTGTGGTCTGCCATCAGCTAGTAGCCCCTGATTTGCAATCTCCAGGCCAGACCCCAGCTAAACAGGATATGGATTTGGTAGTTGTTCCTGCAAAAGGTCTGGGCGCCTGCCAGCCAATCCCAAGCAGGAGGGACCCATGGAGGCCCTCCGTCAGGGCCAGAGAGAGGAAGGGCCTGGCCTGAGGTTAGGAAGGTATTTAGTCACAGAGCCAGGACCAGAATCTGGGACTAGTTTCCCAGCCCTGGTAGTCTCTCCTCCCCGCCACCCCCCCGCAGTTCCACCCCCCACCCCCCCGCAGACACCCCCCACCCCCCACAGGTGAGGAGCACAGGCTGTGGGTCAGGCTGAGCTCCTGAACAACTGAACAGCTGTGTGACCTGCACAGGTCACTTATCCTGTGAACGTGGATGGTAAGAGCACCTGCCTTGAAGGTCCATCGGGGTGAGGACTCAGTGAGACGCAGCAGGTGAGCTCTTGGCACAGCGAGCGAGTGCCCACTAAATGTGAGTTGTTAGGGAATCACAGGCCTCACCAGCAGGGCTGGGATGCCTGGCGTGGTTTACAGCAGGGCCCTCATTTTGACAACATGTCCCCTGGGGAAAGAAGGGTCGAGAAGCTGCATTGGGAAGTCATTTTTATTCAGTGCCTTGCGCTGTAATAGTGTTCTGTCAGAGGGGAGAAGAGGAAGAAGCTGGCAGAGGAGTGGCCAAACCCTTTTGTAGCCGAGAGGCTGCCTCTAGAGCAGTGGTTCTCATCCTTCCTAATGCTGTGACCCTTTAATATAGTTCCTCATGTTGTGGTGACCCCCAATTTCATGGTTACAAATTGAACATAATTAAAGCATAGTGATTAATCACAAAAACAATATGTAATTATATATGTGTTTTCCGATGGTCTTAGGCAACCCCTGTGAAAGGGTTGTTCGACTCCCAAAGGGGTCGCGACCCACAGGTTGAGAACCACTGCTCTAGAGGGCGCTTGTGTCCCGGCAGCGGGGAGGTTCCTGCTGCCCGGCTGCAGGGCCAAGGGGCACAAACACTGGCGGAAGGAAAGCTCAGGAGGAGAGATGTGACTTCCCCGCTGCAGCTGGGCGGTCGGCAGGTGCTGGTGTTTGCAGCCACAGCTTCCCGGAGGGGACCGTGCCCAGGCCTGCAGAGCCTTTAGGTGTACAGTGGGGGGAAGGGCAGCTCAGCTGTTGGCTGGAGCCTGCAGGAGACAGAGAGATGACCTCGAGATGTCAGTATCACCGCTCCCCCCGGCCTCCAGGACCTCTTTGGGGGACTGGGGCACACCCTCCCTGCCACCTACCAGTTCTCCGGGCTCCAGGTGGTGCCAGAGGCCTCCATGAGGTGGAAAGTGTAGGCATGGCGCGAGCAGTCAGAGAGGTTTGCCTCGCTCTTGTGCACCACTTCTCCGTGGATTAGGATCAGGGCCCCTGGCAGGGACACAGCAGGTCAAGAAGGGACATGGGCCCTGCAAGGCTCGAGCAGTTCTGTGGCCTGTTCACCTCCCCATCCATTCTCATCATGAGGGCCTGCAGCCTGCCCTGGGATCTGAGGTTGTGCTGTGGGACATGGGTTCCCCGGGATCCGGTCCCTTCTGTGGGGCCTGTGCCCTTGGCCAGCTTTTGCAAGGGCATCCTTCTGTGGTGTTTGCAGAACCAGGCAGAGCTGGGCTGGTCAGCTGGGATCAGGCCAGTGAGGGCTGAGTTGGACTTCAGTTCTCCCTTTTCCAAAAGGAAGAGGGGGCACTAGGAGCTGGCATCTGGAGCACTTGCTGGGTACACACAGGTTCTGTGTGACATCTTCCAGCTTCCCCACTTTCCATCTGGAGAAACTGAGGCTCTGGGAGATTCGGTCATTTGCCCAAAGCGCCCAGAAATAGCAGAACCTGGAGTCTAGTCTGATCAGGAGACTTGGTGTTAATCCCACTGCTTCCCGGTATCCAGTGACCTCTCGTTCTGTGACTTCACAGCACTGGTGAGGGGGGCTCGGAGCCAGCAGAGACCCACGGGCAAGGCCACAGGGCCCTGCCTTCCTGCCCCCTGCGTCCCACCTACCTCTCTGCACTGGTGTAGGCACAAAGAGGCTGTCATCCCGGGCTGGCTCCGACCCCAGGAAGCTGAGGCCAGACACCGAGCCAGCAGGAGCCCGGACCATCCTTCTCTCCACGCCACCTGCAGACCAAGATGGAACCTTTGGTCTTTCTTTTTCCCAGGTCCCTCTCCCGTGGTGGGTGGAGTATGAGTGGGCGGGGAGACAGGTGTCCTTACTGGTGTGCGAGCCAGGGATGAACCACAGGCAGCCGTTCTCCAGCGTGGCGTCCTCCAGGGCGATCCACACGCCCAGCACCCGGCCCAGGGGCTCCGTGTACAGGAAGGTGGCGTCCTGGTGAGAGGAGGCTGCAGCAGGCCCGTGGGGGCATGAGGAGCTGGGCTCCACTCACCTTGGGCTTTTTTCTCCAGCCCCCATCCTCTCCGAGCCCTCCAGGCCCAGCCTTCCCAGGATCAGTTAGAATTTTGCCACTTCCTGGTCTGGAGACTCAGAACAAGAGATTTCACCTCTCAAAGCTTCCATTTCCTAAACTGTAAAGTGGTCCCAACACTAACAGACCTCATGGGATTGCTGGAGGATTTCATGATGTGTGAAAAGTGCTGATACTGACTTGTAATTACTTGCTAAAAAGTAGCTGCTAAGTGGAGGTGGAAGAGGGGATAAATGGTGATGGGGGAAAAAATAAAAAGCAGCTGCTATTGCCCTAGCTGGTTTTGCTCAGTAGATAGAGAGTTGGCCCGTAGATTGAAGGACCCCGGGTTCGATTCCAGTCAAGGGCACATATCTTGGTTGCAGGCTTGATCCCTGGTCAGGGTCCTGTGGGAGGCAACCAATCATGTCTCTCTCTCACATCAATGTTTCTCTCTCTGTCTCCCCCCCCTCTCTTCCACTCTCTCTAAATATCAATGGTAAAGTATCCTCGGGTGAGGATTGACAAAAAATAAAAAAGTAGCTGCTATTTAACTCCAGCCCGGTAACTAAGGCCACTGTCCTTAACCAGGGACAAGCACCTCCAGTCACCGACGATTCACCCAGTGGTGGAAGTCTGGGGAGCTGCACAAAGTGTGTGTGAGGGGGGCGGGGCAACAGCGTCCTGTCCGTAAGTACCCTCCCCGGTGCTGGGGCTCAGGATGGGGACCGCTGACAAAGGGCCTTTGTCTTGGTAACAACCAGGTGAAGCAGTACTAGTCTCTCCTCTTCCTTCCTGGGGAACTGTGATTTCTGAGCACCAAACTGTAAGGGGGACATTGACAATCCAGACAATGTCAAGAGAAAAGTGTCCTAATGGGGCCGTCCCAAAACACTTGGAGAAGGAATGGCTGAAGGAAATGGGGTGCTGGACTTGGGGAGGGGATGGCCATCGTCAGACACAGCCCTCTGACCGAATGGAGGAGCTGGTCACCAGGAGGCCGGCTTGGGCTCATTAAGAAAGGATCGGCTGCCTGAGTCGGTGGGCTCCCCGTCACGGGAGGTATTTGAGCAGAAGTGGGTGACCGCCCACGAGGGGGGCCATGAAGGGTATCTGTGCATCCAGGGGGGGTTGGAATTAATTCGTTTCTATGCTGAGTCAGTACTCCAGGGAATTTGTTAAGAACACAGGATTCCCAGGCCCTGGCAGCCCTACTGACTCATGATCTCAGGGAAAGGAGCCCGGGAATCTGTATTTTAACCAGCTAGGAGTGCGTCCAGGTTCCGGAGCCACTGTGCCGGGGCTCCAGGATGCCCCCCAATCCACTGTTCCAGGAAGGACCGGAAGGCGGCTTCTCTTCCCTGGCCCACAGACATCGCGGCAAGCGCCTTCCCGCCCTCAGAAGACCCAGCAACCACCAACATCCCAGATCTCCCGCCATGGCCTTTGCTGGGCATCCAGCCCGCTCTGGGCTCACCTTCGCCGCCAATGTGAGGTTGCTGCAAGAGAAAGGGCCAAGGATTTCCCATCAGCACCCATCTATCGGGCACCTACAGTGTGCCAGGCCCTGGAGGGCTGCGAAGAGAAAAACCACCCTGCCCTAGAGGGCACTCCCAGTCTGACCATGCACATGCCTAACAAAACATGAGGCAGAGGTGAGGGCAGCCATTGAGGCCGGGACCCAGGCCAGTCCCTCTCTTCCCAAGGGAGCTGGAAGGCTTCTTGGAGGAGGTGGTACTGAGCAGGGTCTTGAAAGCTGGGAGCAGAGCATTTCAAAAGCCAAAGGGAAGAGGACCTAGGGATCCCTGTCCCTCCTACCACCACATTTTAACAGCACCAACTGAATGCCTGGTGCCTTAGCCAGAGAAGACCGATTTTACATGTTCTTCCCCCAACTTAACAATAACTTGGGAAGCCATTTTTGGCTCCCCAAAAAGGAGGGGCTTGGTATGAGCATTCTGCCCATTTTACAGAGGGTAAACTGAGGCCTGGGGAAGCCGGGGAGCTCACCTTAAAGATGTACATGCTCTGCACCACCACAGGCTTCTGGAGGCCCAGACTTCTGACCAAGGCCTGGAAGGGGGCAGAGGTTACACTGCCAGCCTAGCCACACTCACTTCTGGCCTATCCACCCAACCTCGCCCCCACCTCTGCTCACCTGCATCTTGGGGGAGTGTGTGACACGCTTGAAGACAGGGTCATGGGCGTGCAGAGCTGCAGGACAGAGGTGGACTGATGGCTAGTCCCCAGCCCCCACACATCCCCCCGACGCCTAGCCCTGGCCACCCAGACTCAGGCCTTGTTCTCACTGATGCTGTGTGCAGTAAGCTTTCTGCTTGTTTATAACCAAGGAGTGGGCCCCACAGACAACTTCTCCCCATCATAGGTCCCATTCCACCCATGACCTTATTCTTGACCTTCCGGACATCTGAGAATCACTCCAGCCCTGCCTCCCCACTCCTCAGAGGACAAAGGGCTCCCAGGGGCCCATCACGCGGTGGCAGTCTCAGTATTGCCACTTAATCTATGTGACTTCTCTCCTGTAAGCCTCAGTGTGCTCCTCTGCACAATGGGACTAGAAGGCCTGCCTTGCCTCCCATGCTGCCTAGGACTCACAGGGCAACTCATGCAACCACCTCCCAGGGCCTGCACTCAACAGTCACTCCTCTCATTACTGGCTATGTTGTTACAAAAAAATCAGTGTGTGTGTGTCTCTGTGTGAAATGTTATATGTCAATTATACCTCAATTTTTAAAAAGTGAGGGTTGAGCCCTAACTGGTTTGGCTCAGTGGATAGAGCATCAGTCTGCGGACTCAAGGGTCCTAGGTTCGATTCCGGTCAAGGGCATGTACCTTGGTTGTGGGCACATCCCCAGTAGGGAGTATACAGGAGGCGGCTGATCGATGTTTCTCTCTCATTGATGTTTCTAACTCTCTATCCCTCTCCCTTCCTCTCTGTAAAAAAATCAATAAAATATATATTTTTTTAAAAGTGAGGGTTGAATGTACTTAAAGCCACTCAGTTGTACACTTCAAAATTGTTACAATGGTAAAGTTTATGTTATATGTATTTTATGACAATTTTTTTACAAAACTACGATGATATAACTTCAAGTTTAAAAGTAAGCAATATAGCCCTGGTCAGGTGACTCAGTTGGTTGGAGCGTTTCATACACCAAAAGGTTTCGGGTTTGATTCCAGGTCAGGGCACATACCTAGGTTGCAGGTTTGATCCCTGGTCAGGGCGCATATGGGAGGCAACGGATTGATGTTTCTCTCTCACATCCATGTTTCTCTCCCTCTCCCCCTTCCTCTCTCTAAAAATCAATGAAAACATTTTCTCAGGTGAGGATTAAAACAAAACAATAATAAGCAGTCGACAAAACAGATTATAATGTATCAGACTGAAAACCAAACCAAAACCAAAACACCAGTTTCCGAGCTTGGTTTGGGGTCTCAGAACAGGGGCCATGACAGCAGGTTAGGTGCTCCTTACGGAGACTCCAGGAAGCAGTGGGACCCAGGGCCTGGATCATCCCTAGGCCAGGGGAGCTGAGGGGTCTGCCTATGCCCACGTGGGGGGGGCCCTCTGTGGACCCCCCTTCCCAGTGCCACGTGATTAGCATTACAAGGTGCAGAGGAGCAGGGGACGCTGCTGCCAGAAATGCCACTTGCTGGGCCACTAGCCTAATGCTTGCTTTGGGTAATGCCCCTAAACCCCCCAGGCCTCAGTTTACTCAGGTGCCTACTTACCATGGGCAATTTTGTTGATGGCTTTCTCTGGGGGCACCAGGAAATTTCCTGTGGCACAAGGAACAGGTACAGGCTGAAGAACTAGAGTCCAGTCTCCCCTGGGTAGCGTCCCTCCCCCGCCCTGGGGGCAGATATCCGAGTCCAGTGTACCCCCACCCCTAGGGCCCCAGCTCCGAACCTTTCTTGTCAAAAACGCCTTTCTCAAAGAAGAATCGAATCTTGTCGCCACTGCTCAAGAAATAGTCTGTGCTGCCCTGTGGAGGGGGACATCAGAGGGACTGAGCGAGCATCGCGGGTCAGAGGTGGGCCTGGCCAGGAAGGAAGAGGGCGCACATGCTTCCCGCCCACAGGGCTAGCGACCCCCCCCCGGCCCCCCCCCCCCCCCCCCCCCCCCGTGCTCCTCAAACCTGCCCACCCACCGAGGCAGAAGTGACTGGCAACCCCAAGGGCCTGGGAGCACAGCTGGGAGCTACAAGCATGACATTTCTTGGAAACTCCTTAAGTCACATGACTCAACCTCAATATGGTGTGATTCATAGCAGGCGCTACAGTGGTTCTCAACCTTCTGGCCCTTTAAATAGTTCCTCATGTTGTGACCCAACCATAAAATTATTTTCATTGCTACTTCATAACTGTATTGTTGCTACTGTTATGAATTGTAATGTAAATATCTGAGATGCAGGATAGTCTTAGGCGACCCCTGTGAAAGGGTCGTTCGACCGCCAAAGGGGTTGCAACCCACAGGTTGAGAACCGCTGCGGAAAGGGTAATAATAACAGAACTGACCTCCAGGGATTGTGGGAGGCTTTAGGGAGAGGCTGAAGCTTACAGCAGGAGAGAGCACAGACCCTGGAGCTAGAATACTTGGGTTTAAATCCCAGCTCTGCCGCTGACTGGCTGTGTGACTAAACCACGTTACTGAACCTCTCTGGGCTTAATTTCCTCCTAAGATACAGTTGCTATTATGGCGCCTATCTCATGGCGGGGGGCGGGGGCATTGTAAGGATCCTGAGCAGGTATATACAAAGCTCTAAGACAGTCCTTGGAGTGCGGTTAAGTGACATATACAGTGGGGCCTTGACTTACGAGTTTAATTCGTTCCATGACGGAGCTCGTAACTCAAATTACTCGTATGTCAAATCAAAAAGTGAACGAGTGAGACATGTGGTGCTGGGCAATGTTGTGGCGTTCACTGTGACGTTCGCTGCGCCAACTAGCAGTGAGGTATCTGAAGCTGGCTCGTAACCCGAATTTTAGCTTGTGAATTCAAAGCAAAAAATCGGCTGAGAGATGGCTCGTATCTCGAAAAACTCATTAGTCGGGACACTCGTAAGTCAAGGCCCCACTGTATCTGCTTTTGTTATTATTACTGCTGCTAAATAGAGAACACGCCACAAGGGCATGGCTACATGCTTGATAAATATGAGCTATTACTATTCTTTTTCTATGTTCTTAAGAACCTCTCCCTGTTCATTTTAATATCATGTTTCCAATTTCTTAGCATCATATGAAAATGATGTTCCAGAAAGATGTCCCATGCTTTCCTGTGGCGTCAGCCACCCTTGGCTGCCACCTCCCTGCCTTTCTGCACGGCAAAGGAGCGGAGTGGGGTGGCACCCACCCCCACACCTGGGTTCCTGCCACTGCTTTACATGTGTCTCCGTGGCTTAACTTGGTGACCTGCCCTGCCCCTTCAAAGCCTTTCCCACTGAAAAGTAAACGTTTGGTGTGTTGTTGTTTTGTTTTCAACATTCTTAGCTCCTCTGCACCAGGATCAGGGGGAGGGAAACATGTCAGGGAAGCATAACTGATAGTAATGATATTGAAGGCAATGATGCTAATGTGAAGGATTTTTACTTAGCTCATTCACTCATGAGAATTCCCTGAACCACGCACATGTGGACAATAACAAATGCTGAAATGAATTTACAGATGGATGCAAAGCTGACCTACCTACAGGGCAATAAGTGCAGTCTGCATGACTGTGATCAGTGCAGGGCACGGAATCCTAATTGCATCCTGCCAGACCCAGCTCTTACCCATTTCTATAGACAATTATCTTCTGTGCCTCATTATCAGTCCTGTACAACTTAGAGTTGTAAAATAACTCAAAGGCAGTGAGAGGTGCAGGAGGTAAGCTGGGAGGACTGGACAGAACACCCTCTCATCTTTTTTTTATACTATGTTTTTATTGATTTCAGAGAGAGAGAGAGGGAGAGAGAGAGAGAAAAAAAAACATTGATTGGCTGCCTCCTGTACACCTCCTACTGGGGATCAAGCCCACAGTCCCGGGCATGTGCTGGGAATGGAACCAGCGACCTCCTGGTACACGGACGATGATGCTCAACCAACTGAGCACACTGGCTGGGCTCATCTTTTTTTTAATTTCAAAGTCATTCACAAGACCAGTAGTGAATACTGAGGGTTTATTGGGTACCAGGCGCTGTGCCGAGCTATTTGCAAGCGTTATAAGCCAAGATATATGCACTTGCTCCCCCCCCCCCCCCCCCCCCCACTGGTCTCTGGAGCATTCTCAGAAGGCAGCTTGGAGAGCACAGGATTTAGCCCCCTCGCTCCTGGGAGCCTTTAATTGACGCTGGACACAGGAACCCCGTCTCTGCTTCCCCCAAGTAGAAGGCTGGAGTGCTGACAAATGAAACCAACCTTTTAGAGGAAATCATCATTCTGTAACCCTTTTCCTCCGCAAGTCCCTGCCCTGTAGGTTGCATGGCTCCCGTCATTGATTCCCTTTGTGCCCACCAGGTGGCAGCCGCTCCTCAGCATGAGTGTGAGTGAGGCCCATTAGGGGGCCTGGACTACAGACAGCGCTGCCTTGGGAGCTGGGTAGAGAACTGTGGATGAATTCCCAAGTCTCAACTTCCCCACCTCAAACTGTGCTGAGTGGTATTAGGTCCCTGGAGGGAAACGGGCAGAGTTTCCAGTCTCGCTGGGGGATAAGCCCTACACAGGCGGGCACATCCTCATTTTGGTCCCTGGCCACCAGGAGGCCCTTGGAGACCAGAGAACTACTGAGGAAGAGGGCAGAGCAGTGAACTGCATGGATTTGGTATCAGACAGACCTGGGTTAAAATCCCGTGGTTTGGGCCAAGCCTCATCCTTCCCACCTGTCAAATGGGGACAATAATGCTGACCTGAGGCATGGAGGAACTATGCATAGAGGACACTGAGCCTGGAGCCTGGCACATGGAAGGCTGGGGCCTGATTTGTTTTCAGAATGAGGCGAGGGCCTCCGGGCTGAGCCCCCACCAAAGACCAGATGGCATCTTCACCTGCCCCAAGCACCTACCTGCATTCGCAGCTGCTCGTCCCCCTGGGTGGAAAACTCTGTGCGGCAGTGGAGCGGGACCTCCATCTCGGCCACGATCTCACCAATCCTCCGCTGCATGGCCACACACTCGTCTGCAGACAGGAACCCTTCCAGCACCAGGAACCCATCCTCCTGGAACTACAGGCAGGAAGGGGCTCAGGCTTCCCTGCCCTCAGACATCCTTTACGCGAGCTGATTGGACCTCTCCCCCCAACTGTGTGAAGGCAGGACCGGAGTCCTGTCCATTGCTCTGGCCCACACCCTGGCCCCCAGTGAGGAGCAATCCATATTGGCTGGAATGGCCCCGCTGGTGTAGCTCAGCTGTTGAGCGTTGACCCATGAACAAAAGGTCACAGGTTCGATTCCCCATCAGGGCACATGCCCGGGTTGTGGGCTCGATCCCCAGTGGGGGGCATGCAGGAGGCAACTGATAGATGTTTCTCTCTCATCGATGTTTCTCTTTCTCTCTTTCCCGCTCCCTTCCTCTCTCTGGAATGATGGAAGGAGGAAGGGAAAGGCAAGGTGTCCCCCTTCCCCGTCCAGTGGTCCAGTGAGCTTGGATCACAGGGGAATATAACCTCATTCATTTATCGGACTAAAACTGATTGAGCACATACTGTGTACCAAACACGGTTTTAGTAGCTGGAGATTCAGTAACAAGAAACCAGCCAGGGCCGTAACCGGTTTGCCTCAGTGGATAGAGCGTCGGCCTGTGGACTGAAGGGTCCGGGTTTGATTCCGGTCAAGGGCATGTACCTTGGTTGCGGGCACATCCCCAGTAGGGAGTGTGCAGGAGGCAGCTGATCGATGTTTCTCTCTCATCAATGTTTCTAACTCTCTATCCCTCTCCCTTCCTCTCTGTAAAAAAATCAATAAAATATATATATAAAAAAAAAAAGAAACCAGCCAGGATGCCTGCCTTCCCGGAGCTGCCAGTCAAGCCGAGGAGGCTGATGGGAACAAGCTGCACACAGGGGAACAGATGTCACAAACTGCTGAGTGCAAGGAGGAAGAGGGCAGTTCTAGAACTAAAGGAAGGAGCGTCTAATGTAAACCAGATGGGGAGGACGGGAGGCCTGCGGAAGTGACATTTAAAGGGACCAGCAGGATAATGGGAGTGGAAGAGACAGGGAGGAGCACTCCAGGGAAGGGAGTGGGATGTGTGAAACCCCTGAGCACGAGAGAAACACAGAAACGTGAGGAATGGGGACCCGATGGTGCCGAGTGAGGGGAGGGTTGGAAGGGAGGCAGGAGGACGGCAGGGGCCAGGCCACGCAAGGAGCTGGGCTTTGGCATGAGTGCAGTTGGGCACTGAAACCCTGGGCTTGCTCTGATTTGCCTCCGGTCCCCTTATTCTGAGGCTATTGAGGCAGGAAAGACTATCTGCTCGTTTGCTGGCAGATAGGAAGTCGTAACCTGAACAGGGGCATTGGACGTCACCTCCTGACCCCTGTGAAGTGTCCGATTCCCAGTTACTGAGCCCTATTCCCTCCTCCACGGATGCTCAGTTCTGCCTTCCATGCACAACAGGGCTTTGGGACATTGTGCCCACCCACCACGGGCCCTTCCGTCTCTGGGCAGCTCTGCATGATAGAAACTTAACCCTCATCGCAGAATCAAGCCGAAAACTACCCCCTGGGAACTGGGAGGGTATTGTGCATACCCGTGATCCGGTAAACACAGTGCTAGCATTCTTGAGATAAGAAGTTGAAGGGCCCTGGCTGGGTGGTTCAGTTGGTTGGAGCAAAATACAACAAAAGATTGTGGGTTCAATTCCCAGAGCGGGCACATACCTACGTTGCAGGTTCAGTCCCTGGTCAAGGCAAGTTTGGGAGGCAACCAATTGATGTTTCTCTCTCTCTCTCCCTCTCTCTCTCTCTGCTTTCCTCTCTCTAAACATATTCTTGAGTGAGAATTTAAAATAAACAAATAAGCCGAAACCTGTTTGGCTCAGTGGATAGAGCGTCGGCCTGGGGACTGAATGGTCCCAGGTTCGATTCCTGTCAAGGGCATGTACCTGGGTTGCGGACACATCCCCAGTAGGAGATGTGCAGGAGGCAGCTCATCACTGTTTCTCTCTCATCGATGTTTCTAACTCTCTATCCCTCTCCCTTCCTCTCTGTAAAAAATCAATAAAATATATTAATAAATAAATAAATAAAAAGAAGATTAGCAAATAGGGGAGCAAAGATGAATGTGTGGGGGTGTTCACTGAGGCTTAGTGAGAGCAATGAATCAGAAATAAACTAAATGCTCAGCACAAAGGGATTTGTTCAACAAAGTACGGACGGTCTGTCTGGAACGCAACACCTGAAAAACAGCACGTGGTAGAAAAATACTGACATGGAAATATGTTCCTGATGGGAAAAAAAAAGCCAAATGAGTATCCTAGCCACTGTGAGAACTTGGGCAATATGGCAAGGGTTCAATAAGCAATAATTCATAGCTATCAGGATGGACCTTATAAAGATTCTACGGCTGTATACCAAAGTATTGTGTCAGCGTAAGAATTGGTGGGGGGTTCTACATTTTCTTTTTGAGCCCTTCTGTGTCTTCCTGCACTTTTCTCTTGTCATCAGGAACAAACAACAAGGGTCGTGTTATTTAAAAGACGGTGTCTCTCTAATTCCCATGAGGTAGGCTTTTGCGTTTAAAGTACATTGGACCCTGGCACCCAGGCATGGCTCTGAGACAATCACCCCGGCCCGGCCCCGCCCCTGAATCACAGGCCCAGATCTGGGCGGGTCGGGACTGGCTGATCCCGGCGCCTTATTATGGGTTTCGGTCCCATATGCACACATTCCCATCCCACCCTGGGCCTGTGGTCTGGACGCCCGGGCTTTGCGGAGAGAAGTTAAGAGATCATGGGGGGAATCGACTACTCTGCTTTCAGTTTCCTCTGTTGAAAATTGGCAGGAGATGGGGTTGTTTTCGGAACTGGGAGCACTTTCCGATCAGTCCAGAGGGTCTTCCTACTCCTACCCAATCCTCCCTGCCCCCACCCTGCAGGCCCCTACCTTCTGGAGCTGCACGGGGTTCAGGCAGGCCATGGGGATGAGGCAGAGTGGTCGAGTGGGTGGTCGAGTGGAGTGGTCGGGTGGCTCTAGGCTCTCGGCACTGGTGCTGGGCCCCGCCCAAGGTGGAAGAGGAAAAAGGTCAGGAGGGGAGAGTGCATAGAGCCTGGGAGGCTCAAAAGGACTTAACTATTTCCTACCCAGAGAAAACTCAATCCCTGCCCCACCTCCACCCCAGACCAGCCTGGGCCTAAATCCCAGTTTTTTCAGGCTCCCTCTGACTTCTGTGCCCAGAGGGGTCCTTGTCTCTGCCCCAGCCCCACACCCTGGGCCCCTCTTCCCAGCTAATCCAGGATTAACCCTTTCTGATCTCCTTCAAGGTTTTTCCTGCCGCCCCCCCGGCTGGCTGCTTACAGGTGCCCAAAAGTTGAATTTAAGAGGTATCTAGGAGGAGCGAGGAGCGAGCGAGCAGGGGCTGGTCGGCCAGCAGCGCAGCAATGCCTAAGTCAAAGGAACTTGTTTCTTCAAGCTCTCTGGCAGCGATTCTGACGGTGAAGTTGACAAAAAGTTAAAGAGGAAAAAGCAAGTTGCTTCGGAAAAGCCTGTAAAGAAGCAAAAGACTGGTGAGACGTTAAGAGCCCTGTCATCAACAGAGCAGCTAGCAGCAGGGATGACATGTTCCAGACTGGGAAAGTGAGGTACGTCAGCGTACGGGACTTTAAAGGAAAAGTCCTAATTAATATTAGAGGATATTGGATGGATCCAGAAGGTGAAATGAAACCAGGAAGAAAAGGTATTTCCTTAAACCCGGAGCAATGGAGCCAGCAGAAGGAACAGATTTCTGACATTGACGATGGCGTGAGAAAGCTGAAATCTGAGCCATATACACCTGTACTGTCCTAGTTGTTTTAACCTGTCTTTTTACATTGGCGCTTTGGTTTTTAAATGTTGTTTTCCAGGCTATTGTATATTTGAATTGCAGAACAATTTGTAAAAATACTTTTTTTAAAATGTGCATTATTAAAAATGTTCTGAGTGAAGCTAATTGTCAACTTTATTAAGGGGGTTGCTTTGTTATACCAATGCATACTTGATTGATAACTTTCCCCTTTTTTAGAAACATGTCCTGGTAACTTGATTGGGTAGATATGAAAAATATTCCTTATATATACAGAAAGGGTAGTTAGAACACAGAACTTTGATTTTGGTGTAGAAGGAAAGGGGATCATTGTTGACTTTCCTAGGTTTACAGGAATTTAAGGGGTGTGTGCATTTTGAAACAACCTGCTAATAGTGAGATGGTGCTGAAGTCTGCTATTACCCAGGCATTTTCCAGCTGTTTAGTGCACGTTGTTAAACCTTCATATAGGGAGGGCTTCTCTGGCAGAATTTGGTAAGTAGACTGCTAAATTCATTTAAATAATGCTACTGGATATGCAGTATATAGAAATTATTAATCTGTGTGTGTGTGTGTGTGTGTGTAGGTAAGGATGAGAGCTGGGTTAAAATAAGAGCCAAATTAACTCCTATTAAAAGAAAGGGTACTTTTGTTTGTGTTTAAACTTTATCTTTTTTGTAAGATCACTCAGAAGGAAAGCTTGGCATTTGGGGGCAGCCGTTTCTTGCCGTGTGATGCCAACATGGACTTACCACCACCAGCCCTGGCATGTGCTCAGCAGAGGGCTTTCTCGTGGGGTTTTACTCTCTGTCTTTTACATACAAGTAGCATGTGACCAGTTTCCAATGCTCTTGGCATTTTGTGAAAAGGACCACCACTCACAAAGAAAAACTGCATATAATTTGCTTATTCTCTTTTGTTTTGCTTCATAAATGCTTAAGAACATCTTTTGAAGACTGTTCCTACCTCATTAGCTAGTCAAGATCCGGTGATGATCAACCTATTCTCCAGAATATTTTTGGAAAAAAGATTATGAAAATAAAAAGTATATACATCTTGGCTTTGGCTATTGAGGGGAAAAGAAAAATAATTGAGAATTAAGTGTTCCTGATGACATGGGTATGCCGAAAGAGTACTATGGAAGTCTGAAATAGTCAAAAAGTGCTGGCTAATATTTAGGTATTTCTCTTGATAGTCTGATACTCACTTTTTATGGAAATCCAGTGAAACACTCAAAAGTTTTTTTTTTTTGTGTGTGTGTGTTTTAAAATATATTTTATTGATTTCTTACAGAGAGGAAGGGAGAAGGATAGAGAGTTAGAAACATCGATGAGAGAGAAACATCGATTCAGCTGCCTCCTGCACAACCCCCACTGGGGATGTACCGGCAACCAAGATACATGCCCTTGGCCGGAATCGAACCTGGGACCCTTTGTCCGCAGGCCGACGCGCTATCCTCTGAGCCAAACCGGTTAGGGCTGTGTGTGTTTTTGTTTGTTTGTTTTTTAGTAGTGGTTTTCCAGGTAAATTCTAGGAGTAAAATCTTTACAGTCACAAACATGTACTTCTGTAACTGTGGAATACCTGTATGCTTTGTTGGGTACATCTAACATGGAGAGGCCAATGAATATACTACTGCATCTGTGAATATTTTAAATGTTGAAATAAAAAAGAAACGTGAAAAAAAAAAAAAAGAGGTATCTAGGCAAAAAAGTTGGGCAGACAAGAGGACACCTGAGGGCGGGCCCAGGTGCCACCACTAATTGTGACCTAAGTCCCCAGGACCACCAGCCTCATCTGGGGAGGGAGGGTGGAGGCCTGGGGGATGTGCACGCCAGACTGGCCCTGGCTGGCTTCGAATCCCAAGGTGGAAGGTGGGAGAGGTCTCTCCAGGGAATTGTCTGGGTCCCTCCCAGCTTGAGACTCCAGCTCCTGGGGGGTTTATGGAAGGGAGTGTATAGATCTGTTTGCAGCTAACAGGAAGGTAAAAGATAAGGGGGAATCTTAGAAGGAGGA
This sequence comes from Myotis yumanensis, assembly GCF_028538775.1. NCBI lineage: Eukaryota > Metazoa > Chordata > Mammalia > Chiroptera > Vespertilionidae > Myotis > Myotis yumanensis. The sequence continues at coordinate 5,064,716 of NW_027223763.1, forward strand.
AGAGGTAGCCCAGCTGACTGGCATGCCTCAGTGGTTGAGCATAGAACTATGAACCAGGAGGTCATGGTTAGATTCCTGGTCAGGGTACATGCCTGGGTTGCGGGCTTGATCCCCGGTGGGGAGTGTGCAGGAGGCAGCTGATCCATTACTCTCATCATTGATGTTTCTATCTTTCTCTCCCTCCTCTCCCTCTCTTAAAAAAAAAAATTATATATATATATATTAATATATATATAAAATACATATATATATATATATATATATATATATATATATTTTTTTTTTTTTTTTAAAGGAGGAAGAGGCTGAGAGTGGGTGCCTGGGTCTTCAGAATGAGGGAGAGCCCGGTTCCGGTTCCCCACCTCCAGGCCCAAGGAGCTTGGTGTCTCAAGCTAGGCTGGCACAGTGGAGGCCAGGGGTGGGAACAGCATGCCCACCCACCCTTCTACCAGCCCTGCTCAGCCGCACACAGGGCCGTTCTGGCAGCAGCTTCTGAAAAACCGGCCACTGGCCTTCCCTGAAGTGATGCTTTCTGAATGTCGAAGGGACAGAGTGTCTCGGGGGTGAGTGCAGGGACACAGCTCGGCCCTCAGGAGCCCTGGCCCAGAGTCAAATTTTGTTTCCTGGGCCACCGCACTGGGAGCAGCTGCGTGGTCCCAGGCTCCCTAGGAGGGCGGGGGAGGGTAAGCCCCTCCGAGCTCCTGGGGTTGGAAGGACAAGAGGTTCGCAGGGTTAGGCTGGGAGGGGAGGGGAGGTGGCCAAACCCTATGGGAGATATACTGGGACTCAGCTCACTGGCTAGCCTGGCCTCTTCGATGCAGCTACCCAGCGGATAGAGACATGTGCCAGGAGTGCAGTGAGGGCCACCGTGAGGGACTAAGAGCTCCCCTGGGAACCTCAGAGCAGCCTGGGCTCCATCCACGCCCGGCCTTCCTTTCCCCATCTGTAATTTGGGGATAACAGAAGTCCCTCTCTTGTAAGGGGGACGAATACTTTACCACTAATAGAGCCTGGCACGGGCCTGGCACTTAGTGAATGCTTACAAATGCCTACCAGCTATTCCCCAAAGGCTAGCGGGGCTGTTCTGGGTAGAATGTGGGGCATTTTTTTTTTATTTTTTGAATTTCCCCCAAATTTTCCAAACTGCTATTGCAATCAGAGAAAAGACAACCACTGGGTTTTAAATGGAGAATCCTGTCGGGCAGGGGGAGGGGGGGAGGGGGAGGAACTGGGTCTCCCAAGATTTGTTCATTTATTCTGCTCAGTTTTTTGTTTGTTTTTTTAATTTTTAAAAATTTTTTAAAAATATTTTTATTGATTTCAGAGAGGAAGAGGGAGAGAGAGACAGAAACATAAATGATGAGAGAGAATCACCTATCGGCTGCCTCCTGCCCACCCTCCAACTGGGATCGAGCTCGCAACCCGAGCCTGTGCCCTTGACCGGAACTGAACCTGGGACCCTTCAATCCACAGGCCAACGCTCTATCCACGGAGCCAAACCAGCCAGGGCCCGCTCAGGTTTTGAGCAGCGGGTGGGTGGTGTTTGTTTTCTCCAAAAGCTAACCAGCTCCAGATCAAACACTCCTGCTCTGGACACTGGGCGGCCCCAACACTTGCGGGGAGGGGTGGGGTGGGGCAGGGACAGGCATGGGAGGGTAGGGAGTGGCCAGACCAGAGTGAGGGGAAGACCTCCACTCACAGCGGAGTAGAGACTCAGGTGGGACCCTAGAGGGACCTAGGCCCAGCTGCTCAGCCTATCAGACAGCCCATCATGAGGTTCCCTGTTGGGGGGGGGGTGCGGGGGAGGGCAGATTATAGCCCATGGAGCAAGGACAGACTCTGGCCTGTGCTGGGGGAGGTGCCCAAGGCCTCATCACTAAGGCCAAGGTCAGACACAATGCCCTTCTTCTTCACCAAAAGACCCCTGCCCCAGGGCCCCATGTCCGCCCAGCACAAGCCTCACTGGTCCAGAGGAAAAGGTCATTACTGGGTTCCAGCGGCAAGGCCCTCTGTGAAGACGCCCCCACCCCCACCTGCATCATTCTCATGAGACAGCCTCAGAACAATCCTGCAACCCCACCCTTTTACAGATGAGGAAACTGAGGCCTCACATCAGAATAGCAGAGCTAAGATCTGAGGCAGCCCCAAGCCTCTGCCCTTGACCCCAGCACCTTCAGCAGCCCCCCGAGGTCACTGAGTGCCCAGGGTCACTTCAGCCCCCCTCTGCCAAGCCCTGGGGACTGGCTGTTGGAAGGACAAGAACCTACGAGAGCACAGAGAGGGAGTTCCCGTTGTACAGATGGGGACGAGGAGGCCACGGGAAGGAAAGCATCTGCCCAGCTTCCTGCAGGGATGACGGCCCTGGGACGCGGGCCTGAGACGACTGGCTCCCATTCGGTGCCCTCCCTGCCGCCTCCCCAGCAAAGCTCATGAGGGCCCCAACCACAGGCAACCGGCCGACAGGGCGCCTGCTGGCTGTGGAACCCCTGGCCGGGCCCACGCCCACCCTCAGCAGGTGCTCTGTCCGGCTCACGTCCACGGGCGGTGAGAAGAGCAGTTACCGATCTTGTAGGGGCCCAATAAACGGTCCTCCGAGCTGAGGGGAGGGTCTCCCCACAACATGGAGCCCTCCGGAGACTGCTTGCTGTTACAGATTTATTTGATATTTGAACGAGTCTACAAGTTCAGACCCACATGTAACGGATTGCTTCGTGGTTGTCGGAGGCTAGTGTGCGTTATTCTGAGGGTAACATTCAATGACGCGACGCAGAACACACAAATGGACAGAGACGTGATCGTTAAGACAAGAGACGCTAAAACGTGCCTTAGTGTCCAAGTGATTGCTCTAAGGCGGGGACCCCGCTGACTGATCTAAAGTGAGGTGGCTTCTCACCACCAGGTGCCGAGTGGGCCACGTGCGCAGGCGCCTGGGACAGAAACTGGAACCCAAACCTGGGGAGCCTGCTCTTCCAGGGGCGACCCCCCCACCCGCAGTCCCGCCTCCTCCCACAGTCTGTGCTGACGGAAGCAGCTGGGGCGAGTGGTGGCACTGGGCACACTCATGACACATGAGGTGGGAAGCAGAGTCCGGGCGAGGTAGCTCCTCTTGGCTCCTTAACACTGTGACGAGGGACAGGGAGGATGGAGCACCGTCGTCCGGGATTAGCCAACCCGAGTCTCCTCCCATCTTGGCAGCTCCAGAACATTCCCTCTGGCCAACGGCCACAGAAGTGAGCGCCTGCCAAGACACATGGGGGAGAAGGAAAACAAGACACCAAAAACAAAACAGAAAAGCCCCCCCGCCCGCCCCCAGGGGAGGAGAGGAACAAAGAGAACTCTGGACCAAGGTCACCAGATTCGGAAGACACCCCGGGGGGAGGAAACACTCAGTCCTGCCGGGGGAAGCTGCGCCCACCCTGAGACTCCAACTCACTGGCCTTTAGTGTCTTTTTTTTTTTTTTTTTAAGTTTTTTTCTTTTTAATACCCAAACCCTCAATTTTCAAAGCTTAAAAAATGTTTTACTTAAAAAAAAAAAAAAAAAATCCCAAGCGGGTGAGGCAAGCCCCAGGCCTGGCCTTCCCACCTGGTGGCCTGCTCTCCACGGGCTGGGCCGCCAGAGCCCAGCCTGGCACCACGCGGTGACCGTCCACAGCTGGCTCGCTCTGGCCACTCTGCTCAAGTCTGGGTGGGCACTAAATGCTGGCGGCGGCGCCACAAAGGAAAAGCAAAACAGCCCACTCTTCCTCACGCCCCCTGTGAGCTGTTTTCCTGGGAATGTGTAAGTTATCTGGAGGGAGGGAGCGGGAGGCGGGGAAAAAAATAAATACCAAGAGCTAAGTTGATGTCCCGGCCTCTGGCATGGGCTCAGCCTCTGGGGCAGAGATGGCCTCCAGGGCGGAGGCCTGATTGTCCGAACACTGAGCTCTGAGACAGATGTCTATCTCCCCAGCAGGCGCCTGTGGGGCACGAGTCTCAGAGGGAGAAAAGGGGCCAGCCCCTCAGGTACTGCCCGGTCACCCTGGCCCAGCTCACGGCCAACCCCAGGCTCCTGCCTGGCCGAGAGGCTGGGCTGGTTGTCCCAGGGTTTCTGGGTTCCTGGGCTGGAGGAAGCGCCGGTGGTCCCACTGCTGGCCACTGTGGGCCAGCCTGTGCTCGGTGGTCCGCCACGGTTCAGGCCTGCTCCTTGTCGGCCCTCCACAGCCGCTCCTTCACCTCGGGTGGCAACGTGTTGAACAGGTCCTCCTCCACCACCAGGCCGCTGCGCTTGAGCAGCGGGCACTCGCCCAGCTCCACGGGCAGGCACTCCAGCCGGTTGCCCCGCAGCTCGATCTGGGTCAGGTTGGTCAGCTCGCCCACCCGCGAGGGCAGCGACTGCAGCACGTTGTTGCCCAGGTGCAGGGCCCGCAGCTTCCGGCACTGGAAGAGCTCCGGGGGCAGTGCCTCGATCTAGAGGGAAAGGAGGGGGAAGGTGAGGTGGGCACCGCTCAGACCTGAGGGCCTCTGGGTCAAGGCTTCCCTCCCTGGCCCTCTCCCCTGGGCACCGGCACCTTCTCTGAGGCCCATCCAGCTCCCTGGGGGCCCAGCACCAGCACAATCTGGGCCAAACTCTGAGTCACTTCCACCTGCACTGAAGGCTCAGCTCTGTGGTCATATCCTCCAGGAGCCTCCTGAGTCATCTCTGGCACCATGTGCCCCCCGCAGTACTGCTCTCCCCATGGTGAAACTGCTTGATCACCTGTCACCCCAGGACTCTGAGCTCTGAGAGGGCAGGACTGGGTCCACCTTGTTCCCCGCTGTCTCCAGCACCTGGCACCCTAAGAAGCCTATCCCGCTAGCCAGCTACTCTCAACACCCCCTCCTCCACCACCCAGGGCTCACCAGGAGCCAGGCTGTGTTGGTCCTGTCTGGTTAAGAACATCTATGAGAGCAGAGCGGCACTGAGAAGATTCCACACCCTTCCCTGTTGCTGAGAACTGGGAGAGCTCGCCAATGGGCGTGAGAATCCCAGCCGAGTCACCCCCCTTCCTGGGGCCTCCGTTTTCTCCTGTCAAGTCACAGGCTGTTCACGAGCGCACGGAGCCCAGTGGCAAGTCAGACTCCCCTCTTTCTGATTTTGCAAAAGCAGAATAATGGGCCACACTCATTAGCTTACTACTCAGTCAGGTTTCACTCTTTTAACCCTAGAACGGACCTATAACTATTCTGTGAACACTCGTCCCATTTTACAGATGGGGTAACTGAGGCCCAGAGAAGCTAACTTGCCCAGCGGTTCGCACCTGGCAGGTGGAGTCAACAGGTGAACCTGGTTCAACAGCACACACTCTGCTAGGTGTCTGCACTGTTGGTGGAACAAGGAGCAAACACGGACCCGAGTGGGGACGCGCTGTCTGCGGGCACACAGGGACGGCCAGCCTCTCCCCTGCCCTTCCCCGAGTGTCGGCGAGCAACACGAGTTCTTACGGAGCCCGTCTGTCCTACGTCTGTCCTAAAACGACCCCCTTCAGAGGTAGCGCACAGGAGGAATCCTGCCGGCTCTAAGGTTACTCTGCCCCTGTCCCCATTGTCCTGCCGAGGCGGCCAAGGCTGGGGAAGTGAAATGCACCGTGCCGAGCCAGGAAGGGGCAGCCTTGCTTCCGCTGACTCAGAGCCCTGCCAAACACGGCACTCGGCGGCCCGGCAAAGCCCTCCCCTCCTGGGCCTCAGTGTCCCCAGCTGCAGAATGAGAGGCTGAACGGACAGTGCCTCTTGGCTGGGATCGGCTGAGCTGGGGCCTCTGGGTGGACCTGGACTCCACCTCAGAGGTTCTCGCTCTCCCCACCGTCCTTGGGAGAGGACACTCATTCCCGGTGAGGGCCTTGTCCTTCCAGCAGGAAAACAGTGTGGCCGGGGCTGGGCAGAGGCCACGCTAGGAGGGACACCGGCCATTTTAATGGAGACCCCTGGCCTGGGCTTCCAAAATGGCCACCGCTGTGCCCAATGGTCAGGAATGGGCCAGTTCAGGGACATGAAGGCGAGAGGACAGACGGGACATGGGCTCCAGCAGCACCGAGGGGCCAGAGCTTCCCAGACACCCCACTCCCCACACAGCGGCACCCTCTGATGGCACAGCCAGTGGTCAGAGCCCGGGAATGGCTCTGGTGGTGAGCGACAGATCACTCCCTGCCCCTGCCAGGAACTCTCTCCAGAGACACGAGAAGGGGCTGCAGTGGCTCTGCACCTGCACGGCCCCCTGTCCTCTGCACCTGCCCTTCCTCCTGGGGTGCTGTTCGTCCTCCTCTGTCCCACCTCCTCAGGGATCTCAGTGGCTCCCCCACCAGCACTGAAGTGGCCTCCAGTCTACCTGACTTTGAAAAAGAACCTCCCAGCAGCCTCTGGGGCTGCTCCATCATTCTCCAGCCTCCCCACAAACATCTGGAAAGTTGCCCTCTCTCCTCAGCCCGCTGGGATCCAGCTTCCTCCCCCATCCGCCCTTGAAACCCGTTCTCCTTTCCCGACTCCCTCGCTGCCCTGAGCCCACACCCCTGCCTGGCCTTGCCCTTCTGCATCTACCTGGAAGCTCCAGCCAGACTGCCTGCCTTCCCCGAGCCTGGGCGATGACACCTGGGGCTTTGTGCCGACTCAACATGGCCTCTTGGACGTCCCAGGCCCAGACACCCAGCACCGGACATACAATCTCCTCTCGAAACCCGCGCCTCCTCCTGTGTCCTGTCTCAGTGACCATCCACCTACCTACCCGGGCAGCCAGGTGAGAAACCCAGCCCACGTTCTGTGAGCTCTACCCAAAGTCTGGAAATCCTGTCTCCAACCAGCCCATGTTCTGTGAGCTCTACCCAAAGTCTGGAAATCCTGTCTCCCCTTCCCTGCAGCCTCTGCCAGCGCAGGCGTGCCCCTCCCCTGCAGCTGCACAGCTTCTATCAGCACCTGATGCTCACCTTGCCCCCCGCCCCCCGAACCCACCCCTCACGGGGCAGCAAGAGCAATCTCTACACTGCCCGTCAGCTTGCTCCTCTATTCCTTCATCAGCAAGAGCTCAGCCCATTTGCACTGGACAGAAAAAGCCCAGGTCCTTGTCCTGAGAGTCTGTGGCGGTAAGAGGAATGGAAACGAAATAAAGACTCGCTCACTGAAAGCGAGTGGGAGGAACAGGATGCTCCCCCAGTCCTGGTGGGGCCTGGGCCTGCCCTCAGGGGAGTCCACGTTCCAGGGGTGGCTCACGTTCCTCGCCCTCCTCCCCCTCCTCCCCCTCCTCGCCCACCTCCCCCTCCTCCCCCTCCTCCCCCTCCTCGGCCTCCTGGCCTTCCTTTCCTCCTCCCCTCCTCGCCCTCCTCCCCCTCCTCCCCTCTTCCCCCTCCTCCCCCTCCTCCCCCTCGGCTTTCAGTTACTCAGGGATGGGACCTACTGGACTCCCCTTCTCACCTGGCTAACCCTCCTCATCCTGCAGGGCCGGGTGGAACTGCTTCCTCCAGGAGGCCCACAGCCCTGGGTTAGTCCGGGTTGAGGTTACTCGGTGCTGCTGCCACACTGTGCTAAGTGTCTTTCCCCACCAGACAGTGAGCTCAGATGGGCAGACCGTGGGCCTTGTCCACGCCTGTGTCCCCAGCCCCTCACTCACACTGAGAGTGCTCAGAAACACTGGCCAAGTCGGTGAACAAATGAGTGAGCGAGCGAGTGGACAAACGAATGCCTGCTCTGTCAAGGAACTCCTTAGCACCATTTAAACCTGGGCCTGAGCTGGGCCACTCCCAGGCGGCCCACAAGGAACCATCAGGCCCCGAAGGAACCATCAGGCCCTGAGGACAGAGAGGGGCTCCAGCTTCAGAGGAGGAGCCCACCAGGGCTGGCCCAAGGGAGCTATTTTCCCTGTGAGGCCCCGGCATTCCCGGGGGCGGGACAGGATGTGATGAAGCAATGCACTGACCAGGGTGTCAGAGGGGCTCCTTCCTGCAGACAGCATGCCTGCCTGCCACCAGCCCCCTTCCTGAGGGTGACCTCAGCCAGCAGACATGACCTCACAGGCACACTTGGGCTGAGCAGCTGGGGTCGGGGACAGGATGGGGAGCCAGGCTGGCCGCTGCCCGCACCCTCCACCTGGTGGGAGAGCCCATCAAGCCCTGGGCTGGGGCTGCGTTCTGGGGCCACCACCTGGCCCCTCACACCTTTAACGAAGGGCTGGGGTTGGGAGCTCTCCAAACATGGCTTCTCCGCAGGAGTTCCACTTTCCGGGTGAGCACACCCGCCCGGCTCTGGGGGCAGATTCTCAGGGTGAAGCCACCTGGGATCTGGCCTTCTCCCTTGTTCACTCTTAGGTAGTCTCACAGTCCTAACGTGGAGGAGGGAGCAGGGTCTGCCACCATCTCTGACATATGGAGACAGGTTGTTTGTGAAAGGGCGAGGGCTAGGTTGCCCCAGGGTAGGGGGCCACGTCCTACTCTGCTAGCCACACCCAGGCGGCAGAGCACAGTTCTTTCTCCTCCCCTTTCTCCAACCCCCCCCCCCCCCCCCCTATATAACCGGTCTTCGGGCGGGGTTGAGGCGCTCAGCCATTTGGTTTTGCCTTGATATGGATGGGGGGCCCAAGCTAGCTTGAATACAGATTCTTATGTTTTTACATCGAATTGGCTCCCTGATGTGGTTTCTTGGGAATCTTGAAATCTGGGCACAACAGTTTGCAGTCAGAGAGGCTTAGGGAAGAGGGGGGCGCTTCTAAATGGTGCACCTGGACTCCGCAGCCTGAGTGACACCGGAGAGGCGTGTCCTTTCCTGGGCAGGGGCGTTTCGGGGGCTGCTGGGACGTGAGGGATGCAGGGACACTGCCCTCCCAGGGCTGACACAGCAAGTCTCTAACCAACGGGGCTGCTCTATGCCTCTGTGTTCCATGAGGCACAGAAGGGGTGTCTGAATCGGCCCCATTCTGGGCGTCCCAGCCCCTGGCCACAGAACCCATTGCTGCCCACTAGGAGCTTCCACCTTGAGAGGAGGGACTCAGACGACCTGTTCCTTCCACTGTCGACCTCCCGCAGGCCCCCGGGCGGGGGGAGGGCCCCTCAGCGGCTGTGCTTTGCTACTGCAGAGGCCAGACCACAAAACCGCAGGCGCGCCCTGCCCCGAACCCACCCACCTGCCTCTACGGAGGGGCCTTGGGTGGGGGGCTTCCCAAGCCAGGCGAGGGGCCACCGCAAGGGACTGCAACGGTCTCCGGGCGTGGCCTCCCAAACGGTTTGCAGTTTCCTCTCCAGAGAGCAGGTGGTGACAGGCAGCCCCAATCAAGCCCAACTCTGCCCTCCACCACCCACATGCAGAGGGAGAGGGGAGAGCAGCGCACTAGGAGCTGTGGAGGCGGCTTGGCTTCCCCTCGGTGGACAGCAGCCACCGTGGTTCCTGTTCCTGCTGGACCCAGACTGACGCTTCAGCTCCAAATCTGGTCTGGGACAGCTGAGGAAATACCGCTAGGTCCAGGCTAGGTCCCGCCTCCTACACCCCAACCCTGAGATGGACAGAGAGAGAACCACAGGCCTTGGACCTCCTGCCCGGCACATCCCTTATGAGAAACCTGCACAAGGGCACCTTGGGGACACACCCCACGTGACCACACATCCCTCCTGGCAGAACTGCAGCATCTGTGGCAGAGACAGGCTCCCAACCTGCCGTCCTGACTTGGCAGGTCTGCAGCGGGGCCGGGAAGTCGGTATTTTTAGAAGCTCCTCCAAGGTCCTAAGCACCCCCACCACGGGCCACGGAGCCCACCCGCATGCCGAGCCAGCGCGGGGCCACTCACCCGGTTGGCTGTGATCGCCAGGTTCTGGAGGTTCTGCAGGAGGCCAATGTCGGCGGGGAGGAAGGTCAGGTTGTTGTGGCTGAGGTCCAGGTAGCGCAGCTTGCGGCAGTAGAAGAGCTGGGGGGGGATCTTCTCGATCTTGTTGCGGTTCAGGTAGAGGCGCTCGAGGTTGGTGAGGTTGCCGATCTGGATGGGGATGTAGGCGATGTGGTTGTACCAGAGCTTAAGGCAGGTGAGGCGGTGCAGGTGCTGGAAGCTGATGATCTCCTCGATGGTCTTGAGGTTGTTGTCCTTGAGGTCAATCTCCTGCAGGTTGTGGAGGCTGAAGATGGAGTGGGGGATGCGCTCCAGGTCACAGCGGATCAGTTCCAGCTCCGTCAGGTTGACCATCTTCTTGAGGCTGTTGAGGACGATGAGCTTGGTGCCCTCGTTGTTGATGGACAGCTTCTGCAGGTGCACGCCCACGTCCGTGACCACCTGCGGCAGCTTGCTCAGGTTGCTCTTCAGCCGCAGCACCTTGAGGCGCTTGAGCTCGCGCAGCCCGTCGATGACGATGTAGCGGTTGTTCTCCGCGCTCAGGTTGCCCGTCAGGTGCAGCTCCTCCAGCGTCTTCAGGCTGTAGATCCACAGCGGGATCTCCTTAATGTCCGTGAACTTGATGTGCAGCGCCCGCAGGTTCTCGCGCAGGAAGGCCAGGGCCGGCGCCTCGATCTTGGCCGCCGTGTGGTACAGCCACAGCTCCTTGAGGCCCGTGAGCTGGGCGATGCTGGGAGGGATGGTCACGTCCGGGATCAGCTCCAGCTTCAGCACCTCCAGCTCCACCAGGTCAAACACGGTGTCGGGGATGCCGCTGAGCATGAACAGGTGCAACTCCAGCTTGTCCTGCGCGTTCTTGGTGAGCCGCTGCCGCAGCTTGTCCAGCGTCCACTCGTTGTTGAGGTTCAGCTGCCGCAGCTTGTTCTCGCTCACCTCTGACAGGAAGACGGCGAAGCGCTTGGAGTAGAGCGGGTCGTACTGGTCGATGAGGTGGAGCATGAAGGCGAAGTCATTCTTGACGTCGGGGATGTCGCTGTAGCTGCTCTCTTCGCGGATCGACTCGAAGGAGTACTTCTTGAGGGAGCGGCGCAGCATCCACCACAGCGTGTACATGCAGATGAGGCCGTAGAAGATGACCAGGCTGATGTAGAAGGACGCCAGGATCTTGAAGAGCGTGGCCAGGGGGTGGGCACACCGGTAGGTGCGGTAGCCCGTCAGGCTCTCGATGTCCACAGTGCAGTCCACGTCGAACTTGATGTTGTGCACGTAGTAGACGGTGTAGCAGATGATGAGGATGAACTTGATCACCTTGATGATGGTCTGCCGCATGTAGAGGCGGTACACGATGTCCCCCTCCTCCACGTGGGTCCGGAACTTCTTCACCTTCTCGAACAGCGCCTTGGCCTGCTCCCCCTCCTTCTTGTCCAGCACGCCTGTCTCCGAGCGGTCCACGATGCCCTGCTCGATCCGGGACTTGGTCCGCTGCAGCATGGGCACCGTGGCCTCCACGTCCTCGCTGACCGTCGAGGACTTCTTGTCCATGGAGCCGTTCATCTTGCTAAAGGTCGGCTTGGGGTCGCTCTCCTCTACCACCGTCTCCGACAGGGCCCGCGTGGTCCAAGGCGAGTCAAAGCACTTGAGCAGGATAGACACAAAGTGCTCCAGCTTCGAGCTGGTGCGCGGGAACTTGAACCAGAAGTTGCTGCAGGCCAGGAAGATGAGTGTGTGCAGAAGCACCAGGTAGGGGAAGTACTTGGCGAACCAGTGCAGGCGGTTCTCATAGCACACAGCGTCCACGTAGTTGTACTGGTGCCGATCCAGGTCGTACTTGATGCCCGTGGGGCCGGTGTCAGCAATCGGCAGGATAGTGGAGTTGGAGTAGATGGGCTCTGCCCAGCTCCGGAAAGAGTCATTGCAGGAGTCCTTGGTGACCCACTTACAAGGCAGGCAGATCATCTTGTCCTGGGTGACCTGCAGCGTGCCCCCAAAGACTGCGATCATCAGCATGACAATGGAGATGTAGTCGGTGAACACGTCCCACCACGGCTTCAGGATCCGGTACGCTGGCTGTGTGTCCGCAAAGTAGCGGAGCTCTGTCACTGGAATCATGGTTCAACCTGAAAGGCACCCATACGAGGGGGTTACTGCAGGGTAGCCTGGCTTTCTGGGACCCGGGGGTCAAGGGAAGGAGACAATGGACTCGCTGTCCAAAATTCCACCTCGAGTCTAGCGGGGAGCCAGAGCCTGGCCACTCGTGGGGCAGCCCCCGGATCAGCCTTCCTCCAGAAACCACACGGTCACCAGGTGGCTGGGAAACCACTGTGGGACGGCAGGCAGCCTTCCCATTTAACAGACAGGAAGACTGAGCACTGAGGTGAGGACCCACGCTGACAGATGGCCAATTCAGGCTCACAGGAGCATTTGGGATATCTGGCTGGACCCTCTCCTCTTACTCAAGCATGTCGAACTCGTGGCCCGCGGGCCGTATGCCTCCTTTATTTGGCCCGTGTTAGCCATTGAGTTTGACATGCTTGCTCTTACTGATCAGACCAACTGCAGGGGCTTGTTGAAGCCACCAGTTCACTCGGAGCCAGCTGCCGCGAAGCTGCGCCAGTGACCTGAAGAGATGTCTGCAGAGTCTGAGAAAAGCCAAATGCAGAGAGGGGGCTTAATGTGAACTCACTTTTGTAAACCAAATAGGGAAGTCTGAGCGCTCCTAAGTGTGTGCATATAGTTATGTCCATACAGGATTCCGGGAGCACTGGAGGGACCGGAAAACACACACAGTAGGAGGAGCTCCTGGGTGAGGGGACGAGAGAACAAGCCGTTCTCAGCCTGGAGCAGGAGGACAAGATCATGAATATGCACTATGGAAAATGATCGCTGGTCATGTCCGTCCACGTGTGTGTATAAAGAAATTAAAAGCAGTAGCAGCAGGGTCTGTCCCAGAAGAGTCCTATTCCGCGGATCTCGGATAAAGCCAGGAATTTGATTTTTTTTTTTTTTAGGGGGGTGGTGATTTTTTAATACGTGACTTCGGTGACACTAATGATTGGCCAAGTTTGGGAAACACTAGCTTAGAAGCCACATTCAGGAACTCCAGCCAGTGGCGTACAGGAGGAGTGCCACCGAATAAACGTGTGCAAGGCCTCTCCTCCGTGGTCGCTCTGCCAAGGCACGGTGTAACGAGCAGTGTAAGACAAATGGGATGAGAAAGGTACTGATGCTCACGGGAGAACGCAGAGGCGAGAAGTGAAATCCCCTGTGAAAACACCCCCAGGGCTACCACTGTTAACTTTTCAATGAGCAATAACATCCTAGTCCTTTCTGTGTATATTTCTTAAAATAAAATTGTGATTTTGCTTTACACCCTATTTTGTCATCTAGACTTTAGATGAAGGTTAAATCCTGTGTTTTGACAAATGGACCTGTTTCTCTTGGGAGAGGAACAAGGGTGTCCAGGTTATGGGACTGGACCACCTTATTTTGATTACTAATAATATAAATAATGACAATAGTAATGAATGTTTCATGAAACAGGGCTTCCCTGCAAACTTCCCATCTTGTCCTTCTAGACTGAGCATGCTGGGATGGGTGGGGAGGACAGAAGGAAAGCAAAATAGGACCATGGAAAAACTGGGGCACTGAGATGGACGTGTGCAGGCACCGAGCTGGCCCTCACCATGGGGTCCCCTCGTGGAATCCCTTAGATGCCAGGAAGGAGGGCCTACCTGCAGCCCCATTCCGCAGACGGGGAACTAAGGCCCAGAGAGGTCAATCCACCCGCCCAACGTCACTCTTATAAACTGAGGGCAGAGCCGAGGCCATGCCCCCGAATATCTGTCTACCTCCCGCTTGGGTCCTTACCAAGGTCTGGCCTTCTCGCCACCTGCCCAGAGGCCCCTGCAGCAGCGGTACCGAGAGACAGAGCACAGGAGTGCAGCTTCCCGCCCCCCGAGCCAGGTCACTGCGGGGCCAGCAGACACCAGGTCCGCCTGGGCGGGTGGCTCCATCCCAGGTCAGCCCTCCTGTGAGGCCAAGAGGCGCAGGCCAGGAGCTGCCCGCCCCATAGGAAGGCCCAGGCCCTCTAATGACCAGCTGGCTCCACACCACCCACTCCTGGGAAGGTGGCACTCCAGGGGGGGCCTGCTGAATCAAGTAGCCAGCCTCCGGCCCAGACACCCGGACATTCGACCCACCCCTCCTGGCTCCCCAAGTCCTCCTCCAGGGGGACACCCAATGCCTGGGGACCGGAAGAGAGGCGGGACCAAGAGGAGAGGGCCTGCGGCAGCCTGCCCTGGAGAATCCAGAATGAGTGGGCCATGGCAGGATGTCAGGCGTGGGGGGTGGCGGCAGTGTATGACCAGGCAGGATGTGGTTTCAAAGGGGGAGTGGGTGTGTCAGGACCGAGAACGCCCAGCCTCCCAGCGAGGAGGCCTCTGGGCCCTGCTATCCTGGGCTTTGCACATGCTGCCTTCCTGACCCCTGGCTCTGAGGCGGGAACTGTTCACAGCTGTTTCCAGGGAGCATGAGGCTCAGAGGCGCGGGAAACAGTCCGGTCTGCTCTGTCCCAGATGCCTGGCTCTCACCCCTCCACTGTCACTCACCTGGACTCGAAGCACACCCTGAACTCTGCTTAGCCCTTGGCTTGGTCCTGTGGGGCAATAAAAGTGACCAAGGTGTGTCCCCCGCTGCAGGGCCTCTAGGTCCAGTGTGAGTGCGGAGACGGGTGGGAGGGGCAGCGGAGTGCCGAATAACCGCACCCGTGTGCAGGGAGGGCACCTGTGCTACAGAAGAGATGGATGCCAACTTCGTGCTGAGGAGGCTTCAAGGTGGGCCTTGGGCAAGCTCCGCACGGGCTTGCAGCTTCAGGTTCTGCACAAACACGAGGGCAGGACACCGCCCTGGCTGCTGGGAGGAGTCCATGCACCTTCATGCTTTTGCAGAGCTTAGTGCAGAGTGGGGCAGGCAGTCAGTTCTGGCTGGTGCACAACTCTCCTCAAGCTCTTCACCACCTGGGAGAGGACCAGATGCTCACGGGGACAGGAGTCTTCAGCACACAGTAGGTGGTCAATAAATTCTGAGGGTCTCAAGAGCGCCCTGAGAGGGGCATAGGGCCAGAGTGGGTGTAGCAAGGGGGTGGCCGCAGGGGTGGCAGGGAGGAGAGGCAGCCTCGGTTGCAGACCTGGGCTGCAAGGGCAGCAGGAGGGAGCAGCCCAACCCCAAGGGCCCTGGGGAAGCGACGGGTCCCCCACAGGTAGGGAGCTCCCTGCAGCGACCGGCCCCAGAGCCGGTGACTCAACGTGACTCAACACCCAGACACCCAGTTAGAGCAGCTCCCCATTCCCAGGCTGACTGAGGGCCGCGCCCAGAAGCTTCCCAAGCCCAGGAGGTGCACATTGTTTTGGTGCCATTTTTCTCCTCAAAGTTTTTTCTTGTAGTAAAACACGTACAACATAAAACTTACCATTTTAACATTTTCAGGTGTACAGTTCAGTAGCCTTAAGTGCAGTCACATAAACTGTCCCCATTAAACACCAACTCCCCAAGCTCTCCCACCCCCCAACCCCTGGCAACCACCATCCTACTTTCCATCAATCTGACAACCCTGGGCCCTCCTATCAGTGGACTCACACACTACGTGTCCTTCTGTGACTGGCTTGTTTCACTTAACATAATGTCCTCAGGTGCACCCATGATGCAGCATGTATCACAATGCCCTTCCTTTTTAGGCTGGATAATATTCCTCATGCCCATTTTACAGATAGGGAAACTGAGGCTCAAGGACAGTAAGTTACAGAGGGCACCTTCACATTGGATCTCCTCCAGGAGGCCCTTCAGCTCGAGCAGACCTCACCTGACAGCTGCCCCTGGGACACACCGGGCGTGGTCAGGAGAGCACGGAAGGAAAGGGGGCAGAGTCAGGGGAGTGGGGCCTTTCCTTCTAGCCATGGGAAGGCCTGTTCAGGGCATTTCCTGCAGACAGTGCATCCGCCCCTCCCTCGCTCAGCCCTCCAGAGCCAGCAGTGCCTCCTAGCAGAGGAGTGGAAACGGCTTCTCTGCGAGGGCCTCAGTGTCCCTGTCTGGAAGGGAGCAGAGAATCTGTTACAGATGTACCCATATTCTGTAAAAGGTGGTCAAGGTACCAAGGGGCGTGTGATCACAAATCAAACAACTCCTAGAACCATAAGAAAAAGGGCAGTCAAGCCCTGGATGGTGTGGCTCAGTTGGTTGGAGCGCTGTCCCATACACCGAAAGGTGGCGAGTCCCATTCCCGGTCAGGGCACATACCCAGGTTTCGGGCTCGATCCCCAGTTGAGGCACATATGGGAGGCAACAGATCAATGTTTCTCTCGCACATCAATGTCTGTCTGTCTGTCTCTCCCTCCCTCCCTTTCTTTCTCTAAAATCAATTTTTAAAAAAGCCTCAGGTGAGAATTGAAAACAAAAAAAACCAATCAATTGGAGGAAAACAAATTGGCCAAATATATAAATAGACAAGTTAAAGAAAAAAATGCAAGTGGAAATTAATGCATGAAGTAATTATTAATCTCACTACTAATCAGGGAATGCAAATTAGAACAATCAGATGCCATTTCACTCCCCTGCGCCTGGCAGCAATGTTGAATTCCTAGAGGACGGTCGGACACACAGGTCCCACAGGCCAGCAATTTCTCCGAGTTGCAGCTCTTGGAGAACAGCTTTACACATACATGTGAGGCCACGCACAGGGATGCTCACTGGACAGTTTGCTGTTCCTAATAGCAAAACGTCAGCAACACGCTAAACATCATCAAGGGGCGGGAGGATAAACTGCTCTAACATACAACTGAACAGGGAAGCAAAGAAAACGCTACCTGGATAGACAGGCCTCAAAAACGAGCTGAAAACAAGCTGTAGACCAATACACACGTTACATAAGGTTTTCCATCATGTGTATACCACGTGTAGTGACGGCATAAAAACATGCACCGTGGGTCCCAAAATCAAGGTAATAATTTCACTCAGTGGGGAGAAAATGGCATTGGAAAAGATGCCTTACTTGCGCCTGAAATAATGAGAGAGATCGGGAGCAATTATTGCAAAAATCAAGTCTTGAATATAAAAATGTGTTTTAGTTTTATACTTTTCTGTGTGCTTAAACTATTTCATACAAAATTTACCAAAACAATCATCCTGGTTGGCCTTCTCTCTGGTTCTCACACCTGCCGGGCTCAGCTGGAGGCAGTGGCAACTGGACTGGTCGCCAGGGCAGCAGGTTCAGCTCCCTTCCAACTGGCCTGCTGCTCACGGGTGCAGCGGCACCTGCGGTCTCTGAGGACGAGCAGGTTCAGTGTCACCCTTCCTGATCCTGACCCTGCCCTGCCCCCAGGGAGATGTGGAAGTGGGCAGGGTGCAGCCAGGCAGGGAGAAGTGGGCTCAGGTTCCTGCAGCTGGGCTGCAGCATCCCTGCTCCTGCGAGTCAGAGAAGCAACCGGGAGGGCCCCACTCTCCCCTGGGCCGCCGGCTGATCTCAGGAGTGCAAAGAGCAAGAGCTTTGGAGTTGGGGAGACTCAGGTTCAAATCCAGCCCTACCATGAAACAATTCCATAACCCCAGGCAAATTATTTATTTTATTTTTAAAAATGTTTTTATTGATTTCAAAGTGGAAGGGAGAGGGAGAGAGAAATATCCATGGCGAGAATCACTGATCAGCTGCCTCCTGTATAACCCTCACTGGGGATCGAGCCCACAACCCAGGCATGTGCCCTGACCAGGAATCAAACCGTGACTTCCCAGTTCATAGGCCGATGCTCAACCACAGAAGCACACCGTGCCAGGCAAATCTGGTACTTTTATAAGGAGGAAAAAATACTTGGGAAAAGGCCAAAGCCTTCCTCACTGTGTGGTTTCTGAGGATCGTAAAAGTTTACGAGAAGTACCTGCCATCCACTGCGTTAGAAAAAGGCCAGGCGCTCCTGCCGGGCCTTCCCAGGGAGCAGGCACTCACCAGGCACAGTCCTCACTGGGGGAGCGAGTCTCAGGGTGGGTGAGTTCAGACCCACGGCTTTTCCCCTCTGAGCCTCAGTGTCCTCAACTGTAAGAGGGAACTGTTACAGTCCCTACCTCAGAGGCTTATTGTGAGGATGACACATAAGACGATGCATATTGTGTGAACCCAAGTCTGACACAGAGGAAGGCACGCTATAGTTACCACACCCAGCTGCCAGGGCAGAAAACCGCCCGGGATTTGGTGTGTGTGTGTGTGTGTGTGAACACCAGGTGAGGGCTGAGCTGAAAACACAAATACCTACAGGCCAGACCAGACACCTAGAGGCCCCCAGGACCACCCCTTGGGTATTAAGCCTGGTCCCCGTTGTTGATTTCCTCCTTAAGCTTCTTATGGACAGAAGAGGAGTCACGCTGCCCCCTCAGTCCCGGAGTAAGACCACCCAGCAAGCTCCAGCCCCCTGTAGCCTACAGAGATTTGGCTTCCACACCTGAGCGTGGCAGCAGGCAGGGCAGCGGGTAAACAGGGCACAGAGAGCCTTTTGTTGAAGCTCAGAGAGGCTGGGAAAACTTCCCAGGCAAGAGGGTGGGGGGGGCTGTCTCTCCAACACTCTCCCAGGGAAGGGGGCAGGGCCATTTCCAAGAGGCCCAGGAACACACTGGGTCACTGGCCTTGTCCCAGGAGGGCTCTGAGCCTGTGAATCTGCTCCTTGGTCAGCGCCCCCAGCCTCCTCTGGTCCCAGAGCCAGAGGAGAGAGGAGGTGGCCTTGTCATAGTGCACACAGCCCACACCCGCCCAAGCGCGAGGCACTGCCCTCTAGGCCCCCACACCCAGCTGGAGTGAGTCAGCAGCTGTGGGCTGGGGGCGCTGCCTGGCCTGGCACTCTCCCTGCGGAGAAGGGCACACCCTCACTTCCCCGGGAAGGGAAAAGGGGAGACATTCTGGGCCAGAGGGGGGAGGGGAACAAGTTTCAGTTCCAAACTGCTCTCACATTTGGGCTGGGCCTCCCAAACAGGCTTGTCCTCCTGCAAATTTGTAAGGGCGGGGCCTGCCTTAGGGATAAAGGGTGCCAGGTAAGGGACACCCACCTTGGACTTCCCCCACCGGGAGCAGGAGGCCAAGCTGGAGGTGAGGGCTCCCCCCCCCCCCCCCCCCCAGGCTGGCATTAGCACGGCTGGTTACTGACAGGGCACCCAGCACTTCCTGTGCCTCAGCTCCCAAACTCCACCCAAACCAATAGGTGGCTCCAGTGTGTGACCTTTGGAAAGCCACTTGGCCTGCCAGGACTCTGGTTTCCTCATCTGTAAAATGGGCTGATGAGTCCATTCCTTATAGGGTGGTGATGAGGACTGAGGAGGCAGTCCATAGAAACTTCTGGCCCAGCGCCTGCACTGTAATGTTAGCTGCTGTTATTGTTATGGTAAGTTTTATCTGAGCCTTTAAGGACCTGAAGTCTGAGGCCCAGGGAGGTTCCGGGGACACAAAACTAGGCGGTGGGGAAGATCACCCCAGATCTGACTTTCCATTGTGCCAATCCGCCTCAAAGGCTGGTCTCCTGGGCCTCCCCAGGCACCCAGACCCGGAGATGCCTCCCGGAACGAGGTCCCTTTTCCTGAGGGAGGCAGGGAACCCCGGCAGGCCATACTCAGAGGCGTCTGCGTCTCTCAGGTGCAGCTTTAAGGGAACTTTGGAAGGGAGCCCAGCTCTGGGTCTGGGCCCAGAAGCTCGGTGTCGGGTGTGGGTCCGTGGGGCAGAGAGGCCTTAGAGACAGGTCTTGGTCTGCTATGAATACCAGTGCCCTGGCCGGGTGGCTCAGTTGGTTGGCGTGTCCATCGTCCTGGATGCCAAAAAGATTGTGGGTTCAATTGTCAGGGCACATAACCAGGTTGCAGTTTTGACCCCCAGTCGAGGCGCGTACGGGAAATAACAGATCAATCTCTCTCTCCTGCTCCCTTCCTCTCTCTAAAATCAATTTTTAAAATGTCCTTGGGTGAGGATAGAAAAAGCAGCACTGCCTTCTAGACAGGTTACAAAATGTGGGCAGGAGCACCCCAGGTGCCAATGCAGCTTCTGCTGAGATCCCAGGGGACTGGGGCCTCGGGGGCTGCCCCCTGGGATACTGACCAGGGCACCAGCTGGGAGGTTTGAAGGAGAGGATGGATTGCCAGGCCGCCCCACCCCGTCAGTGCACCTGCCGATACCCCGACTCTGTCAGAGGGCGTGAGTTTGGCAGCGCCTCTGAGATGTCCAGGTGGCACGTGAGAGCTGTGGAATTTTACAGTCACTCCGGGCAGAGCCTATATGGTGGCTGTCTATTTAATTCTGAGGTTTTCCGCCCTCAAGAGAGGCCTGAATGTAGAACTTGCTACGAGATGCAGCAGAAACGCATCAGGGGAGTCAGCAGGGATGTCTGAGGCTGGCAGTGAAAGCTATTCTAGGAACGGCAGCCCCACACATCCTTGAGGAGGGAAGGTGAAATGTCCCCACCCGACACACATTCGGGAGGTCACTAACACCCCGGTCCTGAGGGGAGCTCAGCCGGCTTCAACACCCAGGGCGTCGGCTCTGGTGGCAGTGGGACTCTGTCCCCAGAGGCGGGGCCAGGACTGAAAGCGTCGCCCTGGTCCGTGACCACCGGCCTTGTGACAGCCTGGGGAGCTTCTTCCAAGCACAGATTCCTGGTCCAGCCCCCAGGCTCTGCCTGCAGGTCCCTGGGGCGGTGGGCGCAGGGGAACCAGTATTTTCAACAAGCTCCCAGGAGACTCTGAGGTACCCCCGCCCCAAACCTGAGAACCTGGAGAAAAGGAGAAGTGGACGGTGGGGTGAAAGCGCAGATTGCCAGGGCAAACAGAACCAGGTTCGGGTCCTGGCTTTGCCGTTCAGGCAACTTTGGGCAAGAGCACTGGTCCCTGCCAGCCCTGGTCCCTGGCCTGTAAAACGGTGACACCACCTCCACAGGTGGCTGTGGCAGGGAGGGTGCAAACGTGTGTCATGACCTAGCACGGTGCCCAGGGCTCAGATCGTGGCCACGGAGGACGACCACGGGGCCCGAAGGCCCTGCTGCTGGGAGGAGGGAGGAGGAGGCAGAGAGGCCAACTCCAGGCCACGAGCCTGAGAACCCTGCCACGTGAGGGAGACTCCTCGGGCACAGATCTCCTCCGCAGCTTGATCCTGCCAAGTCACTCCCCCGGTTCCACAAAACCAGGCTGCAGGCCCAAAGTCCCTCCTGCCCAAACCCAGCCTGAGGTCTCTGTGCCCCAACAGAGCATCTTAGACCCAAGCCACAGCGCCGGCCCCTCCACCTTCTCATCTGCCCACCCTCAAGGCTCAACCCTGAAACAAGCATTGCAAGAGCATCAAGACCAGGGTTTCTGCCAGGAGCTGCCAGGGTAAACTGAGTCAGGGCCAGACTCAGGCAAACGCCACAACTTGTGGTATCCCCTCAACCTCCCAACTGCCCCCCTGCCTTAGGCAGTCAGGGAGGCCCAAACCTAAAGGCCAACCCCACCGGCCGGCCCATGCCATTCCCTCCACGCCATCCCTGGCACGGAGGAGGAATTCTGATCTCAGATAAGTAGGACCTGCTGCTTCCTGCTCATCGCTGGCCAGAGACTTCAGCTCAGGCCTCCCTCTCTGCAGGACAGAGTTCCTCAAATCCAACAGGAAACTCCTACAGGGCAGGGCCCAGATTTGCTGACCTTGTCCCAATAAACAGGAGAGTCAACAAAATCACACCCCAGGCACTTCCCACCCGCCTCTGCGGCTGCAATGCCCCAACACACTGCTCAGAACCCCGCATGGAGAGGGAAGGGAGCGATGGGCACGGGAGAACCACAGTGTCGGGACCTTCGGACAGGACACACTCTCAGACCGCCCCTTGCCTGGGAGCGAGGCCCAGGGATAACCATGAATGAAGCAAGAGCAAGCAGTGAACAGCAGCGGTAACAGGACGTGCTTTTGGATAAATAAGCCAATAGCAATAATACATGTGGAAGAATATACCCCTCCCCACTCACACTTCTGGGGAGGGGGACCTCGGGAGACTTTCACTTCGCACATGACATTAAAACCAAAGCATTATAAAAACATAATCAACATGCAACTGTGTTGGTAATCACAGAATAATAACAACAAGATTATTATTTCTTTTCAAATCCAGGCTAGGGAGGGCCAGGCCTCCCTTCACAGAAAGCCGAGGTGGGAGGTGGATCAGGGAGGCCTGGGGCACGGAGCTAAGGAACTGACCCGGGATTCCAGGATCAGGTTCAAGTCCCATGTCCCTACCTTCTTTCCTGATGAGTTTGGGTAAATTGCTTCTTCCCTCTCAGCCTCAGCTTCCATGTCTGTAAAAAGGGGATGAAACCACTGTCTGAGCTCCCTCAAATGATCAAAGGAGGTCATGGATAAAGGTGTGTTTTCCAAACTATAGAGCCGTCTATGCACACACCACTATGATTAGGGAGCGAGCTCTGGGACACACACTCAGCTAATGCCTTTCCCTGTATCAGAATATTTAATCTTCAAACCATCCTAAAGGGAGGTGAGGTACTGATATTATCCCCTTTTTACCCACGAGGAAACTGAGGCTCACAGCAGTCCACAGTCACTTATGTAGACAGCTGAACGCAAACCCAGGTCGGACTTCAAGGTGTCGGTCCTGACCAGTGCATTCTCCTACCTTTAGGAACTGTTTTCCAAAGCGTAGGCCAAGGAACCCTAGTCCCCAAAGAGGTCCATCCACATGATGAAGTAAGTGTGGGGAAACACGACTTGCTCGCTCCTTCTCAGAGACTCATCATGCTCACGTCAATGCACTCAAGGCTCTGAGAAGTCCTGCAGCAAGGACAAGTCGTTGTTTTCCACTGTGACCAAAGGAACTGGCGATCCATGGAACACACCTTGGGAAATGTGGTCATGAGACAGTATCCACAACAAGCCAGACTGACAAGATCTAAGCTGAAGGAGAAAAACCAGAGGTTGGCAACGAAACTGAACACTGGCGTTTGAAGAGGACAGCAACCACGTACTACTCAGCAGGCCACTGAGCTGGGAGGAGCAGGAAGAATTCTGTCCTCTGTCACCTCTGCCCTGGACGCCCGGGACCCACAGTGAGAAGAGCAAAGGACTGCAGAGACGGAGGAGATACTGCCCTTTGCTCCCCAGGCCGGGGAAGGCACCTGAGCGGAGGCCGAGCTGGCCTGCAGGGAGAGGGGCCCAGTCCTTACCCCGGGGATGGCTCTGCTATCTGCGTGCTGGCTGTCGGTGCTGAGGCTGGCCCGCTTCTGTCTGGGCAGGGTCCTGGCATTTCTTTCGCTCCATGGAAGCTGCCTCCCTGCGAGGAAGCAAGAGCTGCTGTCAGCAGGGATGTGTGTGACTATCAGCATTACCTGCTGTGCTGCCAACACTTTCTGAGTGCCTGTTTGGTGCCAGGCCCTCAGCTGGGCTCTGGGGTGACAAGAGGGAATCAGACAGTCTAGTGGGAAGATGCCAAGTCGACAGTTACCAGTGGCTGTTGAGAGCCCAGGGCCCTGCTGCGGGGAACCCAGACCCTCTGAACAAACTTCCCCTCCTCCACCTCCTCCACAGGAAGCCATGGGAGCATGAGGACACCCGAGACCCACACTGACGGGGTCAGGGCAGGCTCCCTGGAAAAGGTATTGTCTGAGTTGACTGCTGAGGAAGAGTAGGAGTTGGAGAAAGAACATTCCAGGCGGGAGGAACAGCACCAGTTTGCCTAGAGCGGAAAGAACACGGCATCTAGAGAAGGCTGAGTGGTCAACCTGGCTAGACCCAGGGCTGGAAGTGGGATGTGGAGAGAGGTGAGCTATTATGGGGTGAGCCAGACCCAGGCAAAGACACATGATTTCAACTCAAACACAAGACTCAACCATTGTCTATTAGTCAAGAAGCATTTAGTGAGCATCTACTACATGCCAGCACTCTGCTCAGAAATGTTCACAAGAATGAACAAGACAAGTTAGCAGAGTGGGGAGCGTGTACTCAGACAGCAACAGGGGTAGGGAAGCATCTACATCTGCCGGAGCTGGGAGTGTGGCCCAGCCATCAGGGAAAGCCAGAGGACAAGCAGGAGTTAGCAGGCAGGAGGCGGGGGGAGTGCAGACAAAGTAGCTTGAAGGGTGCTAGGAGGGATTGTGGAGCCTTTCAACCACGTATGCCATGAACACGTATCCCCTACTCAGTGCTAGGCACTGTGCTGGAGGACAGAAGCAGAGGGTGGTCTCTCCAGCCCCCCGGGGAGACGGTAAGTCAGTAATCCCACATCCGGTGATGGCAACTAGGCATGGAAGCACCTAGAGAAGCACGAGGCAGAAGCCAGAGGCCATCTAAGCCAGCCTCTACCCCCGCCCTGCCTCCTCGGCAAGGATGGGACACACACTACGCAGTCCAGTCACTAGCCTGGGGCAGATCGGGACTAGAACTCCAGCCCCTGGACTCCTCGTAACCGACTCTTCCACTCCTTTCTCCTCTAGGAAACACACAGTGACCAACCCTGCATATTCACCCGGAGCTAATGCCTCTTTCCTCCGGGCGGCCTCCGTCACATTTCTATTATTAAGCTGCAGCGATGTTTTCCTGTCTGCCTCTCTTCCGTGACCGCAACTCAGACCAGGCCAGGAACCGTGCTCTCCTTGCACCACTCCCGGACCAGGCCAGGCACTTCCTGAAGGATGGCTGCGTGAGTGAATGAATGAGCCAGGGATGGAGAGAGTGTGCTGGGCTCCCGGGTGCCACATCCATCCCACCTGACTCCTCAGGAGGTCGTAGACCTCCTGCCTATGCCGCCATGTCCCCAATCAGGGTCACCTCCACTCTCAGGAGCCAGGAATCAGACTGATTCCTTCTCTCCAACTCCTACCAGCCAGGTCCAGGCGGCAGCCCAGGGCCCAGCCACGTCCCCGAGTCCTGACCTATGAGGGTTAAACCTCAGGAGCCCCACTGCCCAGCAAGGCCACTCCAAGTCTGCAGAGGAAACGCTTCCTCATGGGCGTGCCAAAGGGATGGAGTACAAAAGCGTCTGGTTGCGTTCCAGGGGGGTCACGAAGATGTCTTCAGCCCCTGCTCTGTGCCCCCAGCCCCCAGAAGGCAGAGGGGCACTAGACCCAACCCCAAAAAGAGCCTCTAAAGCCGGGAACACAGGGAGGCAGACATCATGTCATTCGCGCCCAGCATCTTCCCAAAGCCAGCCCTCCCGCACAAGTCATCTGCCCTTGCCTCCCCTGTGAGCCAGAGGAAGACTTGACCTTCACAAAGGCAACGCCAACGTGAATGAGCTATGGGCACTGCCCCGTCCCTCTGAACAAACTCCCACTCCTCCATCTCCTCCACAGGAAGTGTCATGAACAACAGGCCTCCCCTGTCTGCCTCCGGTCTGTCTGTCTGCCAGTCCGTCTGCTCGGAGGGCAGGACACAGTGTGGCAGGGGCTATAGGGGGTCCTGATTGGAAAGGCGAGAGAGGCTCCTGGGAGGCTTTCCACTCCTCCAAGTCCTTCCTCCACACTTTAGGCCCACATGCCCTTTCCCTCACCAAGCTCTCTCTCTCCGCATCCTCAAAAGGCTCCCTGGGGTAAGGCGGGGAAGAGGTAGCTCAGAGGACTGTGGTCACCGAGGGGCGGCCCCACCCTCAGGGGGAGGCTGCCACACACCCCCAACCATCCTCTTCCTTTTCCAAAAAAAAGGCAGCAGTTGCATCAGCGGGGACCAGCCCCATCTCGGTTCATTCCAGTCCAGATCAAGGGGAAGAAGCCGTCAACCAAAGGGGCAGAATCATCATGAGCCGCAGGGACCCGGGGCGATGTGCCTCCAGCCTGGGAGCCAACTCTGCGGGACCCCCAGCTCCCCCACAGCGGGCGGCTGGACTCATCAGATCTGCCCCAGGCCCATCTGGATGCACAGGACGTGGCAGACTGCAGGGCCTCAGACCCAGGACCGGTCTTCCCGGGGACCCCAGCCCAGACAGGCCCCAGAGCCTAGCCGGGGACCCGGTCCCCAAGTCGGGGCAGTGTTCCCGCCGGATCAAGAGGAGGAGGGGCCCACGGGGAACGGAGGGGTCGGGAGCCCAGGGGAAGAGAGCGGGGGTGGGGAGCCTTTGAACGTGAAAAGGAGCTGGCAAGGGGAGAGCCCAGAGGTGGAACCTCTACGAAGCGGGGAGTGTGCGTGTGGAGGGGTGAGGATCTGGGGGAACCCAGGGGATGACAAGGGGACCTGGGGGAGCCGAGGCGGAAACTCCCAGTATGTAGAGCGCAGGGAGGCACGGGGTGCCTGGGAGGGGGCTCGCGCGCCGCGGCACCGGGGAGAGGGTGCGGCCCCAGAGACCCCGGGAATGGGGACGCCGGACGCAGGACGCCGGACGCAGACAGGGGGACCTGCCGCGGGAGGCCCCAGGGAGCCGGCCCCGGTGGGAGAGCTGGAGCCGCCCGGATGCCTGGAGCCGGCAGCCAGCGGCGGGCGTGTAGGAGTGGGTTTTGAGAGGTGACAGCTCGCGCCCCTTCCCCCACCCCACCCACTCACCTGGGCCCGCCGCGCCCGGCCGCCCAGCAGGCAGCCCCTGGGCCCCCGCCGCTCAGTCCGGCCACCGGTCTCCGGGCCCCTCCGGCGCCTCCTTTTGTTTGTCCCTCACTGCACCACTCAGTCTCCTCCGCCCCGGAAGTGACGTCACCCAAGGCGCGAACGCGGCGGCCAGGGCGTCGCCATCTTTTTTAGGGGTGCCGTGTCCGCGCCCTCACCCACCTCCTCTCCCCGCCGACGCCATGTTGTTTTGGGGCGGAAGTAGCGGAGCCCCGGCTCGGCCCCTTTAAAGGGACAGGGACGGTCCTAACCTTCGCGGAGTCCTTGGTGACAGGGGGAAGCGGCGGGCGCAGAGGTGAGTAGCTGATCTTGCTGAGCATTGCTGCCCCGACGTAAGTGCCGAGGCCGGAGGGTGTGGTAACCGGTGCCGAGCTGGATGGTGCCAAAGTGCTCGCCGCACTTGGTGCTGCTGTAATAGCAGATCGGCTGCCGCAAGGCTCCCCCGCCGGGAGCCGCCGGCGGGAATGAATCGCGCGCGCTTCTCGCTGCCCCGCACTCTGGTCCTGCCGCACCACATCCCCTCCCCACCCCGGGGTAGACGGGTGCGGAAGGTCGAGCAGAGCCGGTCCTGGAACCCGGTCCGGACTCCAGCTCTGCAGCTCTGAATCGCGAGCCCTCGCAGTTCCCAGCCGAATAAGAGTAACGGTGACCACGTTAAACAATAATCCATACGGTGGCGTACTGTGCAGCTACTGAAATGAAAACTGTTCGGTACGCACGAATGCAGGACGACTTCCAAGATACCTTAGATTAAAAAAAAAAAAAGGAGCAAAAAGTAGAACAGCGTTGGTCTGCGCTGCCGTTTCAGGAGCGTGTGTGGGGTTGGGGGTCTGCGAGTGTGTGCATCGCCCCTCCGCTAAGATGCACGGGGAGTGAGCTGTGGTGGCCCCGGGCAGAAGGGGGCCCTGGGTACCCGGGAAGGGGGAAGTTACGACCACGTGCACAGGTTGGCTATTTAAACAGGAGGATGGTGACGGTGATAACAGAGCCAGCGCCTGGTCTCAGCTCTCCTGCTGGGAGGACTGACCGTTCCCTGTTATTAGGGGCGGAAACTGGCCGGGAGAGGTTGGATTTTAGCAATATCATAGCCAGCGAGGGAGGAGCGGGAATGTGAGCCCTGGAGGATTTTACACTAATACCTGTTAGGTCGCAGGAGGAGGAACGCAGGAGGCCAGAATGGCGAGGGATTAGGAATTTATTCGATCCATGCACACCAGGTGGCTGAGCCTGGATGGCTCCAGTGCCCAGTGAGGGGGTCAGCGGCTTTTAAAGACTTTTGGTGGGCTCCTTCTGGGCGGAGACTGGGAAGGGAGAGGATGGAATGTGGTCTCAGCAAAGGGGATGCCCACAGTGAAATGGCCTGAAAAGCCAGTTCCCAGGGGAGGGGTGTTGATTCAGTTATTTGTTCAGACCTAACAATGCCCACATTTCTGGCCTATCCACTCCCTAGAGAAGCTTTTTTGTTATCAACCGTACAAGGCGGGCCTGGGCCCAGCACACAGGTGCCCATTACCTGTCATTGGCTGCTTACGGAGTGAACAAGTGGAACAAACAGGATGAAGACAGGCAAACATTGGAGGCCAGATTCCAGACTGCAGTCCAAGGCTGGCCCCTTCCCAGCCTCGGCACAGTGGCCCTGACCCCCACGTCCCCACCTATAAAAATGAAAACCAGGGCCACAGTGGCTGACACAGTGCTCCCACCTTCCCTGCTTTGGGCTTTACATGCAGATTAGCCCCATTTCACAGAGAAGAGCAGAGGAAGGTGCCCCCACAGGGTCCCCACAAGGCCTCACTAGTGCAGTGACAGAACCCCAGCAGTTCGCCTCTGTGATGGGTGCTGCGGTGGCTCTGTCCCTGGTGGAGTCCAAGAGGGCTTCTCAGATAAGGGCCCTGTTAATCTGTGACTGAGAGCTGCATAGATGTCTGGGAGGAGAAATGATAAGGCAGGAGCAGCGATTTTCAACCGGTGTGGCGCAAGAATTTTAAAAACATGCGATACCTGACTATTTAGTCAGGGGTACTGACCTCTTACCTTAGATTGTGAAATAAAAAAATGACAACAGCCCTGGCTGGTGTTGCTTAGTGGTTAGAGTGCCGGCCTGCACACTGACTGGTCAAGGGTTTGATTCCTGTCATGGTCAAGGGTATGTGCCTGGGTTGCAGGTTCCCTCCCCGCCCCCAGTTGGGGGGTGTGCCCGAGGCAATCAGTCGATGCAGCTCTCTCACATCGATGTCTCCCCCCCCCTTCCCTCCCTTGCTTTACTTGGCCCGAGGGCCGGACGCTCCCCACCCCTGGACTAAAGGCTCAAGCAGAGACTCGCTCATACCTGCAGGTAAAT
Organism: Myotis yumanensis; assembly: GCF_028538775.1. Lineage (NCBI taxonomy): Eukaryota > Metazoa > Chordata > Mammalia > Chiroptera > Vespertilionidae > Myotis > Myotis yumanensis. Next base: position 5,093,445 of record NW_027223763.1, read on the forward strand.
GACAGGATAGATGATGCAGCTTAGAAACATTCCGTCTGGCTTCTGTGTGAATCTCTCTTTCCTCCTGGAGAGAATCACTTCACATGGCAACATCTGTGGCTTCCCACCCTCCACTCCACACTTACCTCCCATAACTCCAAGGAGGGGGACTCCCTGGTTTTATATTCAGGTGGGGGTGACAAAGAAACATGGGAGAGTCAAGAGCAATGAGAAAGTCCTTCACACCGATGACCCCCCGCCTTCGTTCGGCCCCCAGAGTGGCAACTTGCTGACACTGCCCATGTAAATAAAAGTGTCAGCGCAGGAGGCTCCTGCTGTCACCTGGGTGCTCAGGTTGCCAGTGTGCCGAACATCTGGCTGGGCATGGCTCCTCCCTTCCGTAGCCAGCAGCCCAGGGTCACTCCAGCTGCAGTGGGCGAGAGTCACTCTGCCTGAACAAGATGTGGGCACTGCCAGCTCCCTGAAAAGTTCCCAAACGTTCATCTTACCTCCTGGTCCCGGGGCAGCGGTTCGAGCTTTGAATTGACCATTGGGGTCCTTCTGTGCTCTTCTAGGCTGTGACTTTGCATAAGTCATTTCCCTGCTTTGAGCCTCAGTTTCTCCATCTGTAAAACTGATGTGACTCGCTCTAATGTTCCAGATACTAAATATTATATATACATATATTTCCACCTCACGTGTAAAACTGCCCTAAGAGTGACATTTCAGGAGGAATAAGGAGTGGAGTACCTACTGTGTGTCTCATTCAGGGTCCCACCCACCAACCGTTCTGTAGGTCCAAGAACCTGCAGTCTGGGCTCCAGAAGTCATTTCTCCTTTGCCAATTCCAAGCCCGGGAGGACCTATATATAAGTCAGTGTGCTTGTCGGAGCTCCCCAATCAGGCTGTCACCTCCCTCGGAACAGTTTTTCACAAAACCCTTGTCTTATAGGGACTCTGGGTTTTTAGATCCCCCACCTCCCCAAAAAACAGGATTCATTATCTGACAAGAGATTTTGTTAACCTGCTCGGTTAACTAACTTTATGGGAAGCCTTGGGTTTAAATATTAACAGTGCATGGGTATGCAGGTTACTGTGGGCCAGGACCTGTGCTAAATGCACTGTAATAGTCCCCATTGGACAGATGAGGAAGCTGAGCCTAGAGAGGACCAAGGTCTGGTACTAGTTTAGAGAGGAGCTGGGATCAGTTTACCCATGTGCAAGTCAGACTCCAAGTGTTCACCTTCTGTGATTGTTCAGGTAACAGACTGGCCTTGCCTGGGCATGGGACCCTCTCCCCAGCGGAGCCATGGTCGGTGTTTCTCAGTAACTGGGAAGCTCCTGGCATTTTGAGCCCAGGAACGCTATACAGCCTTCTAGTCTCTGGATAGATGGGCCCAATACAGAACTGACTCCAAATACCCTGTGTGAAATACTTACGCATTTAGCACAGGTCCTGGCCCACAGTAACTGCATACCCATGCACTGTTAATATTTAAACCTAAGGCTTTCCATAAACCACATGTCCTTATTGCATAGAGTTGCTTGGTGAGGTGAGGCAGCCTGCAAAGCCAAAATCACCTGCCTGTCCCTTGCAAGCTGCCAAGCAGGAAGGAAGCTGGACAAGACGTGGCGCCCGTCCCCGCGGGCCGGCCGAGGGTCCCCCCGCAGGCAGGGGAGCAGATAGAGGCAGCTGCACCCACCTCCTGAAAGAGGGAGTTTTGGAAAAGAGGTTGGACTTTGGAGACAGGAGAACCAGGATTTGAATTCTAGCTCACGCTCTCACAGCTGAGTGAGCTTTGTTCATTCTCCTCTTGGGAGCCAATAGGGATAGCAATGCCTGCCTAGCAGACTGCCGTGAAGATTAGGGACTTTAGCACTGAGGTCAGGCGCATAGTAGGTGCTCTCTGAGTTCAGAGAAGGGCCCAGGTGGACACTGAAAGCTTCAGAGAGGAGGCAGAGCTGGGGCTGGGCCCTGCCAGGGGGATTGGATCGGAGGGCATGCCAAGCAGGGGTACAGCTTGAGCAAAGGTGGGTGATGTCTAGTCAAAGGCAAAGGATTGACATGTTCGGAAGAGGAGAGAACATAGAAACCGCAGAGTCTGGATTCAGGCCTGCTGCAACGTCCAGGCTGAGGAGGCATTAGGCCAGTGGTTCTCAACCTTCTGGCCCTTTAAATAGTTCCTCATGTTGTGCCCCAACCATAAAATTATTTTCGTTGCTACTTCATAACTGTCATGTTGCTACTGTTATGAATCATCATGTAAATATCTGATATGCAGGATGTGAAAGGGTCATTCGACCGCCAAAGGGGTCGCGACCCACAGGTTGAGAACCGCTGCATTAGACTCTATCTGGCATCAACGCAGGCTGCTTGGCAAGGCTGGTCCAACGGGAGGTGTGGCTCACGTCACAGTATTGGTCACTGAGGCATTTCCCTAGGGATCATGTACCTATCGGTCACCAGTCATGGTGACTTCTGGCCAAGAAGGTGGCCAGTAGCTGCTCAGGCTGATGGAGGCATGTGTTGGGGCGGACACTGACCGCTGGCCACCAGCCCCTGGCCTGGCAGCAAGGAAGCCTGGGCTCTTAGGTGCCTGGGCAGTTGCAGTAGAGGGTCCTAAGGGTCATCTGGTGCTGTCCAGGCGGGTTTGGCCTCCTGAGCGCTTCCCCCCATCCCTCCCCCAGCTGCCTGCATGGCTGCACTTCGCCATGGACTGATGTTTAATAATAATAATAGTGATGACATTGTTGAACGTTGACTGCCGGGCACCACGCTAAGTGATTTCATGTGTTATCTCATGAAAAGGTTTAGTAATTTGCCTAAGTCATAGCTAGTCAATGGCTTCAGCCAAGTTCTGTCTGATTTCAGAGCTTCACAGTCTCTCTGTTGTTGTTTTTTAAAATCAAACTGTATAGTAGTTTATATGACCCCAATCCCAAAGAATGCCATGGTTAATAATTTAGTGGTGTCCCTGAAAACATCCGTATGCACAAACATATACGTAATTAAGCAGTTCTTGCTTTGCACGGTTCTGATATGGACGAGTACCATTTAAAATAAACTTTAACTTTAGTTAATTTTTAGTTAAAAAATTAAATTTTTTTGCATCAAGGGACACCAGTTCCTCAACACGGTTTGAATTTCAGCTGCTGTGTTATATTAACTATGAGTAGTTGCGTAAAGTGTGGATTTTGCTGCTAACGCTTCAGTCCACAGGTGTGCGTAATGGTCAGTGACCAATCACATCACTTCTTTCTAAGCCTGTTTGTTTGTTTTTAAGGTATTATTTTCTTTTTCTTTTTAAATATATTTTTATTGATTTCAGAGAGGAAAGGGGAGGAAGAGAGAGAAAGAAACATCAATGATGAGAGAGAATCATTGATTGGCTGCCTCCTGCATGCCCCCTGTTGGGGATCGAGCCCACAACCCGGGCATGTGCCCTTGACTGGAATCGAACCTGGGACCCTTCAGTCCGTAGGCGGATGCTGTATCCACTGAGCCAAACCAGCTAGGGCCGAAGTCTGTTATTCATTGGTCACCATGCATGTCATTCAGTTCACCTCTAGGCAGCAAAGCACATAGTTGTGTTGCTGCCTGTCTCCCAGAGATAAACCCAGGTGACATTTTACAAAAGCAGATCATCAAAAGAGGGGATTGGCCAACAAAGATGAAAGTGCAGTAAAGAAAGGCAGAGTGATAACCCTGAGAATGAACTTGGATCACGCCCTGGCCGGGTGGTTCAGTTGGCTAGAGCGTCAGCCCCATACATCAAGGTTGCAGGTTTGATTCCCCAGTCAGGGCACATTCAAGCATCAACCAATGAATGCAGAAATAAGTGTAACAACAAATCGATGTTTCTCTCTCTGTGTCTCTCTCTCAAATCATTTTTTTTTTAATTTGCATCAAATGTAGAAGCAGCGATTAAATAAATAGCTGACTCTGGGAATGTGGACACTTCAACTATTCACTGTTCCAGAAACTGGAGATATAAACTCGAGATATGCAGCCAGGGAAACACGCTGAAGGCAAGTTTATTGACATAAATGTTGAAAACGCTTCTGGCGAAAGGGATAAAGTGTACACATCGGTGGCATTAAGTGTGTTCGCAACGTTGTGCAACCACTGCCTCTGTCTAGTTTCAAAACTTTTTCATTTCCCCAGAAAAACAGCCCATCCTCCCTCAACAAACATTCCACATTCCTCCCCCCACCCCCTGGCAGCTAATCTGCTCTGACTCTGTGGCTTTCCCTACTCTGGATGTAACCTATGAAGGTCATCATATAATACGTGACCTTTGGGTCTGGCTTCTTTCTCTTAGTATATTGTTTTAGAGCAGTGGTTCTCAACCTTCCTAATGCCGCGACCCTTTCACACAGTTCCTCATGTCGTGGTGACCCCCAATTTCATTGTTACAAATTGAACATAATTAAAGCATAGTGATTCATCACAGAAACAATATGTAATTATATATGTGTTTTCCGATGGTCTTAGGCGACCCCTGTGAAAGGGTCCTTCGACCACCAAAGGGTCGAGACCCACAGGTTGAGAACCGCTGCTCTAAGGTGTAGCAGGGATGGTAGCATGTTCTTTCTTGTGGCTGAGGAACATTCCATCGTATGGCTATGCTACAATTTACGCATGCATCTGTTGAAGGACTTTCGGGTTGTTTTCACCTTTTCGTTACACGAATAATGCCGCTGTTAACATTCACATACAAGTTTCCGTGTGAACGTATGTCTTCATTTCTTTTCATTATATGCCTAGGAGTGGAATCACTAGGTCATAGGTAAACTCTGTGTTTGGACTTTCTAAAAATTAAAAACATGTGCATCAAAGGACATTATCAAGAATGGGACCAAGACCATTGATTCATTTTGAATTAATTTTTGTAGGTGGATTGAGGTAGAGGTCTAACTTCATTCTTTTGCATGTGGCTATCCAGTTGTCCTGGCACCATTTGTTGAATAAGAGATTGTTTTTTCCCCCATTGAATGACCTTGGCACCCTTGTTCAAAAATCAATTGGCCATGCCCTAGCTGGTCTGGCTTAGTGGATAGAGTGTTGGACTGTGGACTGAAGGGTCCCGGGTTTGATCCCAGTCAGGGCACACTGACTTGGGCTGCGGGCTCGATCCCCAGTAGGGGGTGTGCGGGAGGCAGCCAGTCAATGAGTCTCTCTCATCATTGATGTTTCTCTCTCTCTCCCTCTCCCTTCCTCTCTGAAATCAATAAAGAAATATATTTTTTAAAAAGTGATGGAATCCTGCCTGTAAGGTGCAGGGCAGGCTGCCTGGCACAGAGAAAGTGTACAGTACATAGAAGGCCATGGTCATTACCCTTAGGACAGACCTCAGGGCTAGAAAGGGGTTGGCCGGGGAAGACCTGCTTCCTGGAGAGGAGGGATGAGGCACAGGGAGTTGGAGGTAGGTATGGCCTGGGAAAGGCTGAATGAGTTGAATGAGTGCCAGTGAAGGAGGTCCCACTGGAGTCCCTGGGTCAGCCTGTCAGTGGGAGAACGCTGGGCTGGAGGCCAGCAGTCCGGCCTCAAGGTGGATCTAGACCAGCCTGCTCCCCTCGGTGGGAAAGTCTTCCTGTGCCCAAGTGTGTGGAGCAGCGGGCCGGCGAGCCCAGGCTAGACAGGGCTGGCGCTGCGTGCCCCCTGCTGGTAGCTTCGAGAACACCAAGCCCACAACAAGTCCTTGCCCATCTATGGGGGATGTCAAAGACTGGGCGGTGTTGCTGGGTAAGGGCAGCCCAAGTGGCCACCTGTGCCCTCCCTGCCCTTAGCTGGGACCCCAGTGGTTTCTCCCTCCCCTTTGAATTCCCGGAAACTGCCCCCACCACACCCACATGCTCACACACACAGACAGATATGTGCACATGCTCAAGTGACACACTCATGTTTGCACGTGAAGTCACAGCCACACATGGGTTTACCTACGTTCAAGGTCACATGAAGACGTCCATGGCCCCTTTCTCCGTTAGAAAAGAAATAAAAGTTATATTTTACAACTGTGTTGCTATGTAAAGGATGAATAGCATCCAGGCTGAATTCATTATTATATATTCATTATTGTCATATTCGCTCTTATTTTCTTATTTTAAAATAAATTAAGATGAAAACATTTTCATGGGCCCCTCAAAGTATGGCAGGCCCTTGGACTATGCCTTCTGAGAAGGTCTGATAGAGAAGTCAGCCCTGCCAGCAAACACGAGCGGGTTCACACACATCTAGCCCCTCGTGCCATAGTATATCAACTCCATGAATATTCATAAAGTTCCCAAGCTATTGTTAACATCAGCCATTTCCTGGGCACCTTTTCTGTGCCAGGCACTAAGTGAACTGCTTTCCGTGAATTCCCGTATTTTATTTCCTTGATAGAGAGGGAAATTGACATGTGGAGACGTGACGTGACTCGCCTCCGGTCAGACCGCAGGGGTCCTCATGACACCAAAGCCCGTGCTGTAATCATCTCCCAAGGGCCTGGGCCTGGGTGGGCACCAAGGGTTCAGCGATGCTCACTCCCTTGCCCACAGACTCTCCTGGGCGCACACACCGCCCCCTGCCCTGGCGGTCTCCTGCAGCAAAAGCCCCACCCTGGTGTCCATGCCCAGCCCCAGGGCAGTGAGCCTGGCCTTCTATGGTGCCAGGTGGCCCAGGATACCTCCAGCCCCAAGAGTCAGCAGGGCCCAAAGAGGCTGAGGGGCTGAGACTGTGGCAGGGAAGTGGGCAGGGCCACGAGCAGGGATCTTGCCCAGTGTTCGCATGTCTGCCGTGCCTGGGCAGCGGGTGGTGCAGGCCCTCCTCCAGCCTCTGGAGCTCAATATTCGTAGCAGTTGCTATTTTATCATGGTTACCATGTCCTTGCCTGGCAGTGCGGGCGAGGACAGCACCTGTTTCCGGTGACCTGTGTTCAGTCCGTGCCGCAGCGCCTGGCGCAGAGCGAGAGCTCGGCAGGTGAGAGCTGAGTGAGTTCCTGCCACCCCACCACTGCAAGCCAGGGAACGAGAAAGGCATGATTTAGGGCAGAGGAGGTGTAGGGCTTTAGGAGAAAGGACAGCATTGGTAGACGTGGCGCCATGTGGGCGAGGGTGTCAGAGAGAGGACCAGCTAGCGGCACCCCCAGATTTGAACCAGGTGGTTGGGCGGCGGCGGAGGGTCCCTGGAGGACTGAGTACTTCTGGACGAGTCAGCAGGACATCAGGCCCAGGACAGGGGCGGCGACCTGCATTCTCCCAGCGCAGGGAACCGGCATCCCCTTCGCCCAGGAGGGTCCCCTGCAAATCCCATGTCCTAAGACAGTGATGGCGAACCTTTTGAGCTCGGCGTGTCAGCATTTTGATAAACCCTAACTTAACTCTGGTGCCGTGTCACATATAGAAATTTTTTGATATTTGCAACCATAGTAAAACAAAGACTTATATTTTTGATATTTATTTTATATATTTAAATGCCATTTAACAAAGAAAAGTCAACCAAAAAATGAGTTCGCGTGTCACCTGTGACACGCGTGTCATAGGTTCGCCATCACTGGCCTAAGAAAACCCTCAATTCCAGGCAGGCAGGCCAGTTGGTCCCCCAGAACACCCAGCAGGCACAGGGCGCCAACTGTGGCCTGCACTGGGCTCAGACCTGGCTGAGTGAGGCCGAAGCACGCGGACACCATCTCCTGAGGTGACACACCGCGGACTGTCCCTCCTCAGATAATAATCACACTGCCCTTTCCTGCTCCCAGCTCTGGTGCTTGGCCTCAGGGGACAGGGAGTGCTTCCTCAGGATGTCCCTGGGAACTGACTCAATTCTGAGAAATGAGCGGGTGGACTCTGGCCGGGCTGATTGCTCAGCTCCTGGAAACTCCCGGCTCCCTTCCACCCCAGGGCCTTTGCACCACTCTCTCCGCGGGACACGCTTTCCCTCCCGGCTTGGAGGCCACATTCTCCTGGGAGCCCTGCCTGACTCCCACAGGACTGGGCCGGTGCCCACAGCGCCCTCGAGAGCAGCCCCCTGCCCCTAAACACCCACTCCGTCTCCAGGGCTGGGCCGGACCCCCTTCGAGGAAAGAGGAAGGAGGGAGGCTGGAAGGAAGAGGCTCCGACTGCGGTGCAGTTCTCAGAAAGTCCCAGCCAAGCCGATGGGAGCCCTGGAGCGCCGTGTCTGCCAGTGTCTGCCAGCTACAGCCCGTCTCGCCGTCCAGGCCCAGCCCGGGAGCAGCCCTGGAGGCTTGGCCTCGGTGCTGAGGGCACAGCTGTCCCCTCAGTCACATCAGAGAGACACATGCCCATGGCTACTGCAAGGGCACTGCTTTTTTTTTTTTTTTTTTGACCGTGGCAATTTTAAAAAAACCACTGCTTTATTGAGATATAACAATGCACGCACCATATAATTCAGCCATATAAAGCATGTTATTCGCTGGTTCTTAGTATGTTCACATTTGTGCAATCATGACCACAAGCTAATTTTAGAACATTTTCATCAGCCAAAAAGATACACCGCACCCACTATCAGGCATTCCCTATTCCCACCCGCCCCTCCACACCCAGACCAAGGCAATCACTGATCTACTCTCTGTCTCTATAGGTTTGCCTGTTTCATATTGGTGGAATCACATAATTTGAATTATTATCTGAGTGTGATTATTATCTGAGAAGGGACATTCCACGCTGTGTCACCTCGGGAGATGGCTTCTCTCACTTAGCACAGTTTCAAGGTCCACCCAGGTTGCAGGGTTTCAGCGTGTACTCTGCTTCCTCTTACTGTTCATTGATATTGTATCTTATGGATTTACCACATTTTGTTCGTCAATTGATGGGCATTTAGGTTGCTTCCACTTTTTGGCAGTTACGAGTAATGCTGCTTATGAACATTCATGTTCAAGTTTTTGCGTGGACATGTTTCCATTTCTCTTGGGTAGATATGTAGGGTTGGAATTGCTGGGTCTAATGGGAGCTCTATAGTTAACATTTTGGGGAACTTCTAGGGTGTTTTCCATTTCCAGAAGCAGTGTACAAGGCTCCAGTATCTCAACATCTTCAAGCACAATTATCCATCGTCTTTGTTATAGCAGCCATCCTGCTGGGTGTGCAGTGGCATCTTTTCCCTTTTTTTTCATATCCTCAAGTGAGGATATTTTTAGACTTATTTTTCTTTCCCTTTTTAAATTCTTCTTAAAAATATATTTTATTGATTTCACAGAGAAGAAAGGAGAGGGATCGAGAGTTAGAAACATCGATGAGAAACATCGATCAGCTGCCTCCTGCACGCCCCCTACTGGGGATCAAGTCAGCAACCAAGGTACATGCCCTTGGCTAGAATCAAACCCGGGACCTTTCAGTCCTCGGGCTGACGCTCTATCCACTGAGCCAAACCAGGCAGTGACATCTTAATGTGACATTTCCCTAATGACTAATGATGTGGAGCATATTTTCATGTGCTTATTAGTCATTTATCTATTATGATTGCAAATACTTTCTCCCATACCATGGGTTGTCTTTTCACTTTCTTGAGGGTATCCTTTGAGGCACAAAAGTTTTTCATTTCAATGAAGTCCAATTTATGTGGGTTTTTTTTTCTTCTGTTGCTTGTACTTTTGATGTACATGAGAGACCATCTTCTAAAAAAGGTCACAAAGATGTACTCCTGTTTTCTTCTAGGAGTTTTATAATTTTAGCTTTTACCTGCCGGCCTGTGATCCACTTCGAGTTCGTTTCTGTGTACGATGTGAGGTGGGGTTCCAAGTTTATACTTTGGCATGTGGACATCCAGTGGTCCCCACACAATTTGCTGAAAAGGTGATTCTTTTCTTACTGAATTTTCTTGCTACTCTTGCCAAAAAGCAATTGACCATGAATGTGAGAGTTTATTTCTAGACTCTCAGTTCCACTCCATTGATGTATATGCCTGTCCTTGTGCCAGTACCATACTTTCTTGGTTCCTGTAGCTTTTTTTAGTAAATGATGTGCAGTGAGTCCTCCAATGTTTTTCTTCTTTTTCCAGGCTTTGACCTTTTAAATGTGTGTCTGCTAAGTCTCTTTGGATATATGGTGCCCCAGGTTTTCCCTCCCTTGTATTTTATTTGTTGAAGAAACAGGCTCATTTGTTTTATGGCAGTTCCATCCGTCTGAATCTGCTGGAACATTTTATTTCAGAACATTTTCATCAGGCCAAAAAGATACCCTGGAGCCATGATCAGGCACTCCTCCTTCGCTGATTGTATCTCTGTGGTGTCTCTTAACATGTTCTTCTGACTCTTAAAAATATATATATATTTTTTTTAATTGATTTTTTTTACAGAGAGGAAGGGAGAGGGATAGAGTTAGAAACATCGATGAGAGAGAAACATCGACCAGCTGCCTCCTGCACACCCCCTACTGGGGATGTGCCCGCAACCAAGGCACCTGCTCTTGACCGGAATCGAAACTGGGACCCTTCAGTCCGTAGGCTGATGCTCTATCTACTGAGCCAAACTGGTTAGGGCCTTCTGACCCTTGTATGTTAATGACCCAGAGGCCTTATTTGATGTAGATTTGATTTTAGCACAAGGATAACATGCAGGTGGTGTGTGTTTCCAGAGTCAGAGCATAGAGTTGACTCTGTGATGTGAGGAGCTATTCACGATCTTCACCTGGATCTTTTTTTTTTTTTTAATTTTCATTAGAGGTGATTTACAATTCTAAAGGGTCACCCTGGTTGCTGGGTGTGGGGGTGTCACTGGTGGTTTTGAGGGCTGAGGGATTATCCTACAACAGAGCACGAATGGCTCTGCCTGATACACAGTGGCCACTCAGTAAATACTAGCCCTTATTGTTATTGTCATTAGAGCTGTGTGTGAGACTCAAGCCCTGGGCCAGGGTGTTCCGCTCCCTTCTCCTCTGCCCCTGGAGGAGAAGTCGTCAGTGCCCCGAGGCTCTGGGAGGCATGTTCAGGAATTCAGCAGCCATCTCTTTGCACCTGGTGGGGTCCCTGCAGAGAAAGAAGGCTGGAGCTTCCCTCAGCCGGTGCTTGCACCAGACTGTAAGTGCTCTCTGCTGCCTGCGTGGCCCGGGGCCCCTGGGATCTGGCTTGGTCCTGGCTTCAAAACCACGCATGAGCCTCCTCTTTCAGGAAGCCTTCCCTGACTGCACCCTGAATGCGGGTCCCTCCCTTGCCTTTGCTTCTAATCTAGCACTTGTAGCTCTGCATCTGAATGGTTGCTTGGTGCTGCTGCCTCCCCATCACCCGCTGCGCCCAGCCCATGTTGGGTACACAGTCGGTGCTCAGTAAACTCTCACTGAATGAACACGTTATGTGTCAGCCTGAGAACAGGCACTGCTGCCTCACTGGCCAAGAGCTGTGTGACATACTTGAAGGCCACTCCTTTGAGCACCCCAAGTTTCTGCAGTCCCCCATTATTTTTATCTCCTTCCTAAACGCATTCACCTCCTTTTTCTCTGTGTGCCCCTGCACCCCTCTATTCTTTCCCATCCCAACCCTCCTCAAACTTCCCCCACTCCAACTTCTATTCCCCTCTCCCCACACTGTTCCTGACTCACCTTTGCCTTTTTTTAAATATGATGCATCCCTAATTCAAAAGTAATTTGTTGTATCATTGTATCCAGGATGCCATCAATTGTGAGGTGCACTGTTATTTTTTGGACGAATGAAGGGGGAAAATGCCATTCAAACCTGTGCTGTAGATTGTAAGACAGCCAAATTCAGAGGACCTGCAATGCAAAAACAATGCACACATCAGAACCCATTGGATATGGTATGATCTCCATGCGAAAAACCTGGAAGCAGAAAAGCATACACGTGAAATTAAATCACCTATAACGTTGTCACTCGTATAGAACCTTTGTTAACATTTTGATATATTTCCTTCCAAACTTTTTTCTACTCATATAGCGTCATAGAAAAAAGTGTATGTATATACAAATATATGCTAGGGTATGTTTTTTATAAAACATCATATTATTTTGTAGCCTGTTTTACTGATGTCAGCATGTCACACTGATAAATATTCTCCTAAAATGTAATTTTCTTCCACATTTTTTAGTCATAAAAAGAAAACATTTATTTTAGAAAATCTGGCCCTGGCTACCCTGGGTAGTTCAGTTGGTTAGAACATTATCCCAACATGCCAAGGTTTCGGGTTCGATTCCCAGTGAAGGGCACATATAAGAATCAACCAATGCCTGGCCGGCGTGGCTCAGTGGTTGAGCGTCAACCTATGAACCAGGAGGTCACGGTTTGATTCCCAGTCAGGTTGCGGGCTCCATCCCCAGTAGGGGGCGTGCAGGAGGCAGCTGATCAGTGATTCTGCCTCATCATTGATGTTTTTCTCCCTCTTTCTCTCTCTCTCTCTCTCTCTCTCTCTCTCTCTCCCCCCTCTCTCTTCCTTCCCCTCTGAAGTCAATAAAAATATATTTTAAAAAAAGAATCAACCAATGAATGCATAAATCAGTGGAACAACAAATTGATCGATATTTTTCTCTCTCTCTCTTCCCCCCTTCCTCTCTCTAAACTCAATCAATACATAAAAAATTTAAACTATTTTGACATGTACTGAGCGCCAGGCCTGGTGATGGGTGTCGGGGATTCAGTGAAGGGACGGTGCCAATGTCAGCAAAGCACCTACTAGGTGCCATCCCCATGCTGGGCTCTCTTGGAATCGCTCACATTGGCAGGACTCTCGGGCTATGGGAAAACCTGGCCCATCTACAGAGTCCCGGGTCCTTGGGGACAGGGGCCTGGTGCTAGCAGCCCTAACCAGGGTCCTGTCCAGCCCCTCCTCTGACCTTGGGCAGGTCCCTGAACCTCTCTGAGCCCCATGTCTTCATCTGCAGATGGAGGTTATCATGGCACCTCTGATAGGGATGCTGTGGGGACAGCGCGAGACCAGGAGAAACAGGAGGGGCTCCCTGTTAGCACAGCGGGTGGCAGGAGAACATGAGAGACCTGGCTCTGCTCCCTGCCAGCCGCGAGACTCACAAACCTGCTGAGAGAGGGACCCCGAGCCCACACTCCCATTCTGCCGATGGGGAGACTGAGGCCAGGGGCACCGGTGGATGAGGAGGACGCTGCCCTGGAGGGAATACAGGGGAAGGAGGGTGGCTGGAGAAGGGCCTGAGCCCCCCAGAACGGAGCCATTTCACCGGAGTCAGAACATGGCCTCATCTCCAACAGGCCTGGGCCTGAGTGTACTTGTTGTGTGACCTTGAACACCTCACTCCCCACCCGGTTTTCTCATCTCTAAGATGGGCCCAGCCAGATGGTTCTGAGAAGCGAGTGAAGAGCGCGGCCAGTCCCCTGTGCACAGAAGCCGCCACTGTCACTGTTGCCATGATCCTTCCCCTGCTCTCACCCCCCCACCCCCCCACCCCCGCCTCCTGCTCCTCCTCCTCAGCCCCACCCTGTCCTGAGTCAAACTTTAACCTGATGGATAGGCTGTGGAGCCAGCCTGGCAGGGGGGGCAGGGGGGGCAAGACCGGCAGAGCGTGCTGAAATGCAGAGTCCGGAGGAGGGAGGAGGGCGGAGGGCGCAGGTTGGGGAGGCGGCTGGAGCCCTGCTGTGAGTGCTGATCTCTGCCTCCTCCTGGGGAGTGGTGGGCAGGGCTGTGTTGAAGCTGGTGGCTCCGGGAACGGCTTCCTGTCTTCCTAGAGGCCCAGGCTGCAGTACCTCCTCCACTCTGACCTTCCATTTGCTCTGTTTCCAGCTCACCATGGCCAAAAGGCTGCATGCACGAAGGCTGGATGGGATCGACCACAACCCTTGGTGAGTGGGCAGGTGCCGGGGAGGTGTGGGGGTGCCCCTTGGTCGTGGGGGCAGGACAGGGCTGGAGGTCCCGGCCCCTAGGTCTGCAGAAACTCAGCGGAACCCAGGACAGTCAGGTTTGCGGCCACAGCCCACAAGAGGCGAGTCCTGAAGCAGAGGCTTGGGTTCCAAACTCAGCTTCACCCCGCTTGGCACTGGCACTGGGGCCCCTGACTCCTGCCCGGACCCCCAGCTCCCCAGCTGCAAAAGGGAGATAATTTTATTTCTCTCGAACGGCCTTGGGAGGTTAAGACAAAATACTGCGTGATAGCAATAGGCTACCCAGGCACAGGCTGGGGGCTTTTTAGGGGCTGTTTTATTTCACACTTCGGACAGAGTGAGTCACGCTAGGAAGGTAAGATGCAGGTGCTCTTCACCGGACATAAGCTGAGATTAAGCTTTCTTCACCAACTTGTTCTAAATATGGGAGGATCCATGCCCACTGTTACTGGCGATAGGTGGATGCAGTGGGGAGATGTGTGAGGAAGAGTTCATGATCTTCCGGCCACACCTGACCTGGGCCTGGAACATAGAGACACCTCTGTACTTAAAAAGATTGTTGGCTGTTTTTTGGTTTTGTTTTTTACACAACACGGGAAGATTCTTTCTTTCAAATTGCCCCCGTGTACAGAACTTTGTGTTTTGCGAAGATCTTCCTCCTCCATCTTCTCCTTCGATGCTCCATGGTGTTTGGGATGAGGGAGCCAGGCCCAAGTTCCCTGTAGAGTCTGGCTGATCCTCAAACTGCCCCTCTCCGTCCTCTCTGTGCAGCAGACTAGGCAGCCTGGTGGCCCATTTTGCAGATTAAGGTAAAGTGCAACTCAGAACAGGGAATATGAGGAGGCAGGCTGGGAGGGGAGACAAGATTCCTTCCTGACTCACAACCTGGTAGACTCTGGAGCCAACCACCGCCATTGTACAGAGGGGAGACTGAGGCCAGGAGAGGCTAAGTCTCGTGCAAAGGCAGGGCAGAGCAGGAGTGGGTCTGGCAAGAATGCACAGGACAGGAGGGGAGTGTCAGAGATCAAGGCCATGAGAGTCAGGGTAACAAAGGGCTCCAGGTTCCTGCGGACTCCAGGGTGGTGGCCCGAGGGCAGCCAGTCTCTGTAGAGTGTTTGAGCCTGGCTCCCTTGTCCTAATTACTGTGGAACATCCACCACCTGAGCACTGCCATTAGCTGCTGTGTGACTCTGGGCAGGTCCCTGGCCTCTCTGAGCCTCAGCAGCTTCATGTGTCTTCAGGGGCATCATGGAACTCTGGGGAGAAAATGACTGATTCTAGACTGCCGGGCTGACCAGCAGACCCTGAGTGACGGATGAATGAACACTCTGACACACGATTGCTGCGAAAGCGAGGGCTAAGGGACTGCCTGGCTAAAGGAACCAGACAGCCTCAATCGCCTGCCTCTTCAGGCTTTTATTGTAACAGCAGTTTGAGATAAAGCTTATATTTTAGATACAAAAGATAAAAGCTTATCTTTTAGGGTAAGTAATCTTGGGGGAGACACATGTGTCTACAGTGTCCTTTAAGCAAGGACACCCAAAGATTAAGCGTCAGGATTCCAGTAAACACTCAGGGGGCTGCACATGCACAGACTTGTTTGGAAAGGTCAAGGAATAATTAGGGGTGCCCCCTTCTGCACTCCCCTAAACAGAATTCTGATAAACAGGGTGGGCCACCTTCAGCCCACTCATTTTTTCGGAATGTCCTCCTGACAAACTTTCCGAGTCCTGTGCTTCCCCACACTAGACATGATAGGTATTGTATTCAAATGTAACTCAGCCAAGTCTGACTACTCCACTTCCAGCCAGCCTGGAACCCATACCAGCCTCCTCCTCCAGCCTCCCCGCCTCTCCCCATCTCCCTGAAGAGGTGGCCATCGGGCAGGCCCAGAAGAAAGGTTGTTGAGGGCAGACGCTGGGCTGGCGGGGCTCCTGTGTGCCCAGCGTAAGGATCGAGAGCATCAGCTTTGCTCCGGACAGATGTGGAGTCACTCTGGCTGTGCCTTGGACTCACGGGGCAGGTCCCTCCAAACCTCAGCTTCTCCATCCTCACTGTGACCCAGGAACAGGACGGGCCTCGTGCACATCGGGGAGGCTACAGGGGAAGCATTTCACTCTGGTGTTGGCAAGAGCACAAATGGGTCATGAAATCCACTTAGGAGGGGCTCGACAAGAAGTGTTTCTGAAGAATTGAGTAGGAGCCGAACCGGTTTGGCTCAGTGGATAGAGCATCGGCCTGCGGACTGAAGGGTCCCGGGTTCAATTCCCGTCAAGGGCATGTACCTCGGTTGCGGGCGCATCCCCAGTGGGGGGTGTGCAGGAGGCAGCTGATGGATCTTTCTCTCATCAATGTTTCTAACTCTCTATCCCTCTCCCTTCCTTTCTGTAAAAAAACAAAATATATTTTTTAAAAAAAATTGAGTAGGATAGGCTAGGCTAGGCACTAGATCACACCAGAAAGAGAATGTAATTCCAGGAGGGTTTGCAATATAAAGATGATTTCTTACTATGGATCATGGTCTGAAAGTTTGCAAGCCCCTGGGCTGAGACATGGGATCGGCACAGTGCCCGGCCCCCCTAATGGAAGAGCATGTTACCAGCGATGAGCCTGACACTCATCTCCAGGGTGGACGCTAGCTGTCCAGTTTCTCTAGAATCAGCCCCGTGCATTGCTCACCCTGCCTTGGAAACAGGTGGAAGTCCAGGTCGGGGTGGAGGGAGGGGCTGGTGCCGACTCTCCATTTGTTGCCCAGGGTGGAGTTCACCAAATTGGCCAGTGAGTATGATGCTGTGAACTTGGGACAAGGCTTCCCCGACTTCCCGCCTCCAGACTTCGCCGTGGAAGCCTTTCAGCACGCCGTCAGCGGGGACTTCATGCTCAACCAATATACGAGGGCGTTTGTGAGTCTCCCCGTCCCTCCCGGGCCCCTGGACACGGGCTTCTGATGGGCCTGGGGAAGGAGGGGGAAGAGCCCAGGATACTCAGTCCAGCCATAGTTCAGTGTTCACTGAGTATGTCCTCTGTGTCGGGCTCTGGCTGGGACAGCTCATGGTCTAGGAAGAGGCAGGCGAAAACCAAGGGGGAAAAAAACAAAAACAAACACCAGAAAACAAAGGCAGTTGATATGTGGTGATGGAGGAAAATGGGGCAGGAAGAAGGAGGGATCAGAGAAGGCTGCCTGGAGGAAGTGACACGTAAGCAGAGCCCTGAAAGACAAGCTACTAATTGATTTGACTCTAAATTCAAACGCTTTCTGTAAAGGGCCACAGAGTAGCTATTTGCCAACCCTGGGAATAGAACAATGGTTCTTCAACGTTGGTGTGCATCGGAATTGTCAGGAGGCATGTTCCCTCCAAGTCCACCATCCAGGGACAACCATTGCCAACAATCTGCCACTTTGCTTAGAGTGTTCAGACCTTTAAACTTTTAACCTTTAAAAATGCTTACATAAAAAAACATACACATGCTTATATACCTACCTATGTGTGAGACTTGTGTGTAACACCAATGGACTCATACTATAAATAACATTCTGTAACATGTTTATTTCCGTAAACAGCATGACAACTTGCCCTGTCCAAAAAGCCCCGTTCTTTTTCATGGCTGCATAGTATTCCATTGCCTCGATGTGCCATGATTTGCTTAACCAGCTCTGCCCTGCTGGGCTGGCTTGGGTATCTTACTGTTATGAACAGTGTCACAGTAAATAGCTCTGTGTATGTCTCTTTGTGCAGATGTGTGAGTGTTTCTCTCGGATACATCCCTTGAAGTAAAACTAGAGAACTAAAGGGCATAAGCATCTAAGCACATGATCGATATTGTCAGATTGCCCTACAGGAAGGTTTACTCACAGTCCCGGCAACAGACTGGCCTCAGAGCTGGCAGGAAAGTTTATTATTTGGGTGAAAGAAGAACCTTTTGTCTCACTCTTGCCAACCACGGGCATTATCAAGCTTTTATTTATTTTTTTTTTTTTAAATATCCTCGGGTGAGGATTTTTTTTTTTTTAATTGATTTTTACAGAGAGGAAGGGAGAGAGATAGTTAGAAACATCGATGAGAGAGAAACATCGACCAGCTGCCTCCTGCACATCTCCTACTGGGATTGTGCGCGCAACCCAGGTACATGCCCTTGACCGGAATCGAACCCGGGACCTTTCAGTCCACAGGCCGACGCTCTATCCACTGAGCCAAACCGGTTTCGGCGATCAAGCTTTTAAATACCTGCTAATGGTGACATCATTTTCTTATAATATAGCACCATTTCAATGTTACTTTCATTTGCTTTTCTTCAATCATTATTCTTTCATATGCACATCGGGCTTTCATACTTTTTCTTTTGTGACCTACCTCGTTTTTTCATTTGGGTGTGTACCTTTGTCTTGTTGCTTCGTAAGAGCTCTTTATATATTAAATATCTTACCTGATTTTCTTACCTTGCGTTGTTTTTTCTCTTTGTCTTTCAAGTGTGCTCCTGGTATATTTTGCTATACAGAAATTTTTCATTTTTATGTGGTCAAACTTGGCTTAGTGGATTATTTGGTTAAATTCTCCATCTTTAGTTTCAGTTACTTGCCTCACTTGGCTTAGCCTTGAGGGTTTTGTAAGTGTCCTCAGCAAACAAGTGTACGACCCAGTCTTCCTCTCCCAATAGGATCCTTTCAAAGCTGCGGCATAAAACCCTATTCCTGCATTTCGTCTGCATGACCTTGGGCAAGTCCTTTCCTTCTTCTGGGTCTCTGTTTTTCTACCTGCCAAATGGTGGGAATCAAATAATGCCTTTCTTGCCCTAGCCAGTTTGGCTCAGTGGATAGAGTGTCAGCCTGTGGACTGAAGGGTCCCGGGTTCGATTCCAGTCAAGGGCACATGCCCGGGTTGTGGGCTTGATTCCCAGCAGGGGGCGTGCAGGAGGCAGCCGATCAATGATTCTCTCTCATCATTGATGTTTCTCTCTCTCTCTCTCTCTCCCTCTCCCTCTCCCTTCCTCTCTGACATCAATAAAAAAATAAATAAAAATAAAAAATAGTGCCTTTCTTGCAAGGTTGCTGGGAGGATCAGATGGCACAAATGTGCGCCTTGAACTTAAAAGGGGGTGTTTTAGGTGTGGAGCTGCCGCTGCTCTGGCGGCTGTCTTGGGCTGTGCCCCACGAAGGCGCACGCTCTGTCTGGTTCCCCATCATACCCCAGCCCTGGGCACTGGGCTGGCACAGAAGAGGTCATGGCAGGTGTTACGGGGGAGATTAAAGGACTCACCCCACAGGAGCTGACTTTGCCCCAGGCCTGCCCCTAGAAGATGCTCGAATTGCCTGGATGTAGCTGAGCTGGTGGGCGGGCCGAGGCTGAGCCGGGCGGCTGACCCCTCTGTCCTGGCAGGGTTACCCACCACTGACCAAGATCTTGGCCAGTTTCTTTGGGAAGCTGCTGGGACAGGAGATAGACCCTCTAAAGAACGTGCTGGTGACTGTGGGTGCCTACGGGGCCCTGTTCACAGCCTTCCAGGCCCTGGTGGACGAAGGAGATGAGGTGAGTGGGGCAGGGCTGGGGCCTGGTGGGGGCGAGGGGTCAGGGCGATACTGACCTCAGCTCATCTGACCCTTGTACCAGGTCATCATCATCGAGCCTTTTTTTGACTGTTACGAGCCCATGACATTGATGGCAGGAGGGTGCCCTGTGTTTGTGCCCCTGAAGCCGGTGAGAATGCTGGTTGGGGTGAGGGTGGGCAGAGGGGTCTAAGGAGTGTGCTGTGTTGGACCCTAGAAGGTGGGAAGAGAGGGAGGAAGGGAGGAAGGGAGGGAGGAAGGAAGGGAGGTAGGGAGGGAGTAAAGAAGGGAGGAAGGGAGGGAAGGGAGGGAGGGAGGGAGGGAGGAAGGGAGGAAGGAAGGAAGGGAAGCCTTTTCTCCAGGATGGGGAGAGGGTGGGGACAGTGGCAGGGGGAAGAGGGTCAGATCCTTAGCACTGACTGTTAGGGAAGCAAGTATTGCCGCCTTCTTGCAGACCCCCACCCGGGATGGGGAACTGGATTCCAGCAGCAACTGGCAGCTGGACCCCACGGAGCTGGCCAGCAAGTTCACATCTCGCACCAAAGCCCTAGTCCTCAACACACCCAACAACCCCCTGGGAAAGGTACTGAGACCTTCTGGGGACCCCTCTGCACTGGGTTCAAGTCCACACGCTTACTGATTTGCTGCCTCGGGGCCTCAGGTTCTTCCTCTGGAGCAGGAGGGCAGCCTGTGTGAGCTGTGAGGGTGAGAGGGCTGGTGGTGGAGCGGGCTGGGTGCCTCCATACCTACTTCCCCATGGCCCGGAGACAGTGGCTTCACCTCTCGGAGTGTTTTCTCATCTGTAAAATGGGAACATGACAAAACCAATGTGAAGGAAAACCCAGCCTTCCTCCTGGGTGTCTCCTACACTCACGCACGACTCGCGCACTCACGCTTCTGATACCAGATGGGGGCGTTTTCCCACACCAAGCAATTCTGCGACACCTGCTTGGTGCCCTACAATTTAACTCAGTTCAGTTCTGACCCTGTCTTCCTGGAGAGATTCGGATGCCAGTCCCCAAGTCCAGGTGGTCACCTGTGCCCCTGACCAGGCAGCTGGGAATCTGAGCTTCCCATGACCCCCTCCTTGGGTTCAGTTAATTTGCTAGATTAAGCAGCTCCCAGAACTCAGGGAAACACGTTTACCAGCGTATTAAAGAACGTGATAAAGGACGCAGGTGAACGGCCGGATGAAGAGATCCATAGGGCGAGGCCTGGGAGGGCCTCAAGCACAGGAGTGTCTGTCCCCAGGGAGTAGGGCTGCATCACCCTCTCGGATGCCCAACCCGGAAGCTCTCTGAGCCCCACGTGATTGGGGTTATGGAGACTTCACCACGTAGGCATAACCAATGAGTAACTCCATTTCCAGCCCCTCTCCCTCTCTAGGAAAGTGGGGCTGGAAAATCCAGGCTTCTCATTCCGGCTTGGTCTTTCTAGGACCAGCCCTGCCCAGGACGCCACCCAGAGCTGCCTCATTAGAACAAAAGGTGTTCCCGGCGCTCTTATCACTTAGGCATTTACAAGGGTTTCAGGAGCTCTGTGCCAGGAACCAGGGGCAGAGACCAAAATATATGTTTTTTCTCTCTTTTTTTTAATATATATTTTTTATTGATTTCAGAGAGGAAGGAAGAGGGAGAGAGAGATAGAAACATCAATGATGAAAGAGAATCATGGATCGGCTGCCTCCTGCACGCCCTCTACTGGGGATCAAGCCCCCAACCCGGTCATGTGCCCTTGACCAGAATCAAACCTGGGACCCTTCAGTCCCCAGGCTGATGCTCTATCCACTGAGCCAAACCAGCTCAGGCTATATTTTTCCGTTATCTCACAGGATCAGTGTTGTGGGGATTCAGTAGGATGGGGCAGAAAGGCTCTGTGTTTGGATGTACCCTTCACCTCTCTGAGCAGGCCTGTGTTTGGGGACGGCCCACAGGTGTTCTCCAAGGCAGAACTGGAGCTGATAGCCCGCCTGTGCCAGCAGCATGACGTGTTGTGCATCACGGACGAGGTCTACCAGTGGCTGGTCTTCGATGGGCACCAGCACATCAGCATTGGTGAGCCTGGTTGGCCAGGGTGCCCCCATTCCCCTGGCTATTTGTGCCAGGGCATTGAGCCCAATCTGGGAGTCAGCAGCAGGCCTGATGATTAGGGCCTAAGGGTCTGGAGGCACACAGGTCATGTGACCAGGGGCACCCACCCCAGGCTTGTCATGAGGGTAACCTGGAATAAGTCCTATAAATAGCACGATCGGAGCTCTGAGAGTGAGAGCCTGAGGGCCCACTGGGGTCCAGCCACCACCCCTTCCCTGCCCCCTTCCCCCATCTCAGCAGCTGTTCTCTTTGGCCTTGGGCAGCCAGCCTCCCTGGCATGTGGGAACGCACTCTGACCATTGGCAGCGCTGGCAAGACCTTCAGCGCCACCGGCTGGAAGGTGAGTCGACAAGGTTAGGGGATTACCCTACCCCCATGGCCCCTGGCAGGAAAGGTGGGTGGGAATTAAGGACGCCTTTGGCCAGGCCCTGAACGGCCTCAACCCCACCTGTGTTTGCGGTCTAGGTGGGCTGGGTCCTGGGCCCCGAGAGACTCATGAAGCACCTGTACACGGTGCATCAGAACTCGATCTACCACTGTCCCACGCAGGCCCAGGTGAGGAGGCCAGGGGACCGCACCAGGGGGAGAGAGGGCCCGGCTGGCTCCGGGCCAGGTCAGCCTGACCAGCTTGTGCATCCTCCTTCCCGTGCCCCCACCCCCACCCCCCGCAGGCTGCAGTGGCCGAGAGCCTGGAGCGGGAGCAGCTGCACTTCGGCCAGCCCAGCAGCTACTTTGTGCAGCTGCCGCAGGCCATGCAGCGCAGCCGTGACCACATGGTGAGAAGCGTGCAGTCTGTGGGCCTGAGGCCCGTGATCCCCCAGGGCAGCTACTTCTTCGTCGCGGACATCTCGGACTTCAGTGAGGAATGGCCGGGCTGGGCAGGGTGTGGGGGGCTGGAGGCCGCTCAGGGCTCAGCGTGGCCTCTGTCCCCCAGAGAGCAAGATGCCTGACCTGCCTGGGGCTGCGAACGAGCCCTATGACAGACGCTTCGTCAAGTGGATGATCAAGAACAAGGTGGGCGGGCCTCCGCCGGGACCCCTGTGTATGGTTTACAGGCTGCACTGCTCCGGGGCCGACCAAAAAGCTAAGGGGCCACACCAGCCCAGCCTCTGCCATGAGCCCTGGTACAGGATGGCAAGCAAAGGTGGCGTGTGGGTTGGCAGAATGAATGCCTGGCCTCCCAGGGCCTCAGTCTTGCCATCTGTACAGTGAGGAGTTGGCCCATTAACTCTGTGGTCATCCAGTTCAGAGCTATGATTCTCAGGCTTATTTCCTCTCTGGCTCTGCCCTGACCCCTCTCTTGGCCTCCATGTCCTCTCTACACAGAGGAGGGATGTGGGATGTTCTGGGATTCTTTCCCTCTGACTTTGACATAGCACTGGGGGTGCACATTGGCGCGAACGCCCTTCCTCCACGCCATGAAACCTCTGCCTCCCGAGAGCCGAGAGCCAGAGCCGAGAGCCGGGGCTGCTGGGCCGGGAGGCCCTGCTGAGACACGGGCTTCCTCCTCCCCAGGGCTTGGTGGCCATCCCGGTATCCGTCTTCTACAGCGTGCCCCAGCAGAAGCACTTTGACCACTATGTCCGCTTCTGTTTTGTGAAGGTAACAAGCAGGCAGGGCTGCGGGAGGGAGGGACGGCCTCCCCCAGCTCCCCACAGCCCGCTGGGGGTCTGGGGAGAAGAGAGGGACCGATCTGTGTTGGCGCAGGATGAATCCACGCTCCAGGCCATGGACAAGAAGCTGCAGGAGTGGAAGGATGAGCTTGGGGCCTGACGGCGCCCCTCGGCCCTGCCTCACCGGGTTGGTCCCTGCGTGCTCTGCAGGGCTCTTTGTCCAGGATTTGGTCTTCCCACGCTGGGATAGATGGCACTGGTGAACCCCTTTTCTGTGACGCAGGGAACAGCCCTCCTTCTTAGTCTTGGGGGAGTTGGTAGCAACTCCCCATGGTGCCTACAATCCTGTTGCAGAGGTAGGGGAGGCCTGGCCTGGGCCTCTTCCTTGCCCCTCCCTCGTTTAGGTCACAGGGTCTTGGGTCCCTTCTGGCCTCACGAGACTTGGCTGGGACCCCATGGGCAGAGTCCAACAGTGTACTGGCCTTAAGTCCCAGCTCTGCCCCCAGCAAAGGCTCAGGCAGCCCTCCCTTTCCTCATCTAAACTTGACCTTGGGAAATTGTCTTTACAGTACTTTTTCTCAGAATAAAATTTTAAGTTATTCAAACCTTTATTGGCTTTACTCTATGCTTCACTCTGGTGCTGATCGCTGGTGGGGATTTGGTCAGAGTGGAAGGCATCTCGGTGAACCTCAGATCCTAGCACTTCTCTGTACAAATGAGTCCCAGAGAAGAGCGGGGACATGGGACTTGTATGAAGTCACACAGTTAATTCATGGTAAAACCAGGCCTAGAAGCCAGGGCTCAGATGGTATGTGTTCCTGGTGCTGGGTGTGGGTGTGGGTGTGTGTTTGGGAGATGGGAGCCTCATCTGAGTGTCTGACAGTCCCATCCCCCAGGGGTCAGAGGGGTCAGAGTGCAGGAAGGAGGGCCAGGGCTTACAGTTAGAGGAGAGGGAAGTAGCTAGTGTTTATTGTGTGCCCTCGCATGCCAGCCACTTGGGTGCCCATCATTTCATTAGACAACTCCCTGAGACAGGAATTATTTCTCCATTTTACAAGTGGGGAAACCACTCTGGAGGTGAGGCGACCCGCCCAAGGCCATCCAGCTGGCAAAGGGAGAGGGGGGTTAGACCCTGGGGGTGGGCATCCTAAGGGGAAACAATGACAGCTCCCGGATTCATTGGGCAGGGGGTGCCAGAGACTTATCCTGAAGTTGGATTTGCAGAGCAAGCCCATGGGTTTTGCTTATATAGTTAATTGGGGGAGCTGATGGGCACGTATCGTATAGTAAAATATATTGGGTCTTTGTCACTGGTTCCTGGCACAGAGCTAAAACACTTGGAATTTCCCGAGTGATAGGAGTGTCTTCTGTTATTCATAAGAAGTCCGCCTGACCATGTGATTAGAGGTCAGAACTTCCAGCACCAAAGAAAGGAACTGGACATTGAGTCCAGTCCCATGGCCAATGATTGAATTGATCATGCATCTGTGATAAAATCCCACATAAAAACCCTGAATCCATGAGTCAGAAGGAGCTTCTGGGTTGGTGAACACATCACTGTGCTGGGAGGTGGGCGCATCCAGAGAGGCCTGGGAGCTTTGTGCTCAGCCCCCAAGACCTTACTGTGCTACCCGTCCAAGTCTATGTGCCCAGTGCTCCAAAATGCAAAAACTCAAAGCATCAGGGTCCGGAGGGAGGAAAGGCTTATTGACCGACGGTGCCAGTCGGGAAGATGGAGGCCCTAGCAGTTCCTCAAATCCATCTTAAGAAAATGCAGAGTTCAGGCTTCTTGCCCAGCCGGCGTGGCTCAGTGGTTGAGCATCGACCTATGAACCAGGAGGTCATGGTTTGATTCCCAGTCAGGACATATGCCTGGGTTGTGGGCTCAATCCCCAGTGTGGGGCGTGCAGTGTGGGGTGTGCAGGCAGCCAATCAATGATTCTCCCTCATCATTGATATTTCTCTCTCTCTCCCTCTCCCTTCCTCTCTGAAACCAATAAAATATTTTGAAGTAAATAAATAAATAAAGTCTAGCCCTAGCTGGTTTGGCTCAGTCTATCCACTGAAAGGTCCCAGGTTCGATTCTGGTGCATGGATATTTTTCTCTGTCTCTCCCCCTCCCTTCCGCTGTCTCTAAAAATCAATGGGAAAGGTTAACACATACATACATATATGCATACATACATAACGTCTCAATTAAAAGAGAGAGTAAATGAACAAACCTTTGGGTTAAATGATCTCCAAGGTCCTTTCCAGCTCTGAATCACACTCCAGTTTGGGGGCACAGGGTCCCCCTGTGTAAAACCAAGCTGAGATTTGAGTGTCGCGCTCCGAGGACCCAGAACAGCACACGCCGCGCATCTGGACACTGACCCGCCTCGAGTCGCGCCCATCACTGCGCAGGCGCGCCCAGCGCGAGAACCGCCCCGCCCACGCTCTCCCGCGGCTTCAGGCCTAGGCCACGCCCCCGCGCGCCATCGCCTCTCTGATTGGGCGGCTCGGAGGAGGTGAGTCTGATTGGCAGGACGTGGCCGAAGGTGTGCGTCTGCCATGGCGGAGCGCGGGAGGAAGCGGCCCTGCGGTCCGGTAGGTGGCGAGAGGTAGGGCTCCTGGGGCAGGACCGGGGCTGGGGGCGTGAGAACGAGCCGCGTGGGGGCCCGTGGCGGGGCCGGGCTGTGTCTCCCGCTCCCTCCTTGTCGCTGATCTGAGGCCGGAAGCCCCGAGGTGTCACATGCTGGTGGCCGAGCGCGTGCGGGAGGTGGGAGCGGGGTCTGAGCCTCAGCCGGGACAGCGTCAGGGAGCCCATCGCCGAGGCCCCTGGAGGCTACTCTGGCCGGGCCGGATCCAGGAGGTGGCACCCTGCGCGCCATCCCGAGCCCTTTGGTGGCGTATTTCTTCTGACTCCCCGGACCCGTTCCGCTGAACCTGTTTCCTCTTCTCTCCAGTGGGAACTCATTCAGCAATTTTAAAAAAATGTTATTGATGGATTTGAGAGAGAGAGAGAGAGATGCATGCATTGGCTGACTCTTGTATGTATACCCTGATCGAACCTGCAACCTTGGTGTATCCGGACAAGGCTCTAACGGTTAGAGTCTAACCAATTGAGCTACTCGGTCCTCATTCAGCAGTTTATTAAGTGCTTACTATGTGCCAGGCCTGGTCCCAGGCCCTGGGGTACAACAAGTGGGACCCCCTCCCAGAGTGACCATTTAGCCTCCCTCCTGTACTTCTTCCCATTCTTCCAGGGCGAACATGGCCAAAGGGTTGAGTGGCGAAAATGGAAGCAGCAGAGTAAGTAGGGGCTGGGGGTGAGGGTGAGTGTCTGTGCTGGCCCATTCCCCAGGCCCTTCCAGTGGTGCTCATCTAAACTTTGGGAAAAGCCACCAGGTTTGTCCCCTGTGGGTCCCACAGCACCCAAGATGGGAGGAAGGGGTCAGAAGCCCCGGGAGGCTCCTCTGGCTGCCCACCCAGCTCACTTGAGCACCTGGGCTGGCCGGACCTGAGTGGGAACCCCCACCGCACTGAAAGGTCATCATCTCCTAGACTGCTCCACCCCCTCTCCCTCCAAAGTCCCTCTTACCTCCACCTATTGGGATGTCTTCTCATCCAGAGAAAGAGGAGAAAAAGAAGTGGAAGGATCTTAAGCTGATGAAAAAACTGGAGCGGCAGCGGGCGCAGGAGGAACAGACAAAGCGCCAGGAGGAGGAGGAGGCAGCTGCACAGAGGGAGGACCAGGGTGAGCGGACCAGGTCCGGGGCAGGGCAGAGAATGTCATCTGGAAGGGCCCTTAGACTGACCATCAACACCTCTCCCTTGCCCGCAGGGAGGCCCTACACCCTGAGCGTGGCCTTGCCTGGTTCCATTCTTGACAATGCCCAGTCGCCCGAGCTTCGCACCTACCTGGCTGGCCAGATTGCCAGAGCCTGTGCCATCTTCTGTGTGGATGAGATTGTGGTGTTCGATGAAGAGGGCCAGGAAGCCAAGTAAGGGGCCATTCTGCAGGATACCAAGCTCGGGGGGAAGGGAGGGGCTGCTAGCATTGGCTTGGGCTTGCCGGGGCTGAGAACTGTGCCTGAAATGCCCCCATTATAGTCCTGGTGGGTAGAGCTGCAACGCAGGGTGCTGCAGCAGTCAGGTTGGGCAGACGAGCTCTTGGAGGGAACACAGAAGGCTCTTGAGCCCTGTCTTTCTCTCTCCAGGACTGTGGAAGGGGAATTCAGGGGTGTTGGCAAGAAGGGGCAGGCATGTGTACAGCTGGCCCGGATTCTGCAGTACCTGGAGTGTCCACAGTAAGTGGTGAAGGGCAGGCTTCCTGAGCGTGGGGGAGGGCGGGGGAGGTACAGGTCAGGCAGAGGTGGCCTCCCTGGGAACTTCCTGAGATCTGTGTCCTTCACTAGGTACCTAAGGAAGGCCTTCTTTCCCAAGCACCAGGATCTGCAGTTTGCAGGTAAGGCTTGGTGGGGCCTGACCCCCGTTTCCATGGATCATTCCCAGATCCTGAGAAATTGCTAGACAGCTGGTAAGCAGGCCCAGGCAGAGCAGGCCTGTGTCTGGTGCCAAGAGGCAGTCTGTGACAGAGCTGGACCTTGGGCCAGGGTTCCTGCCATACCCGCATGTGCTTTTGCACCTCCCCTGGCCCCACCCACCCACCCACCCACAGGGCTCCTGAACCCCTTGGACAGCCCTCACCACATGCGTCAGGATGAGGAATCTGAGTTCCGAGAGGGCGTCGTGGTGGACCGGCCCACCCGGCCAGGCCAGGGCTCCTTCGTGAACTGTGGCATGAAGAAGGTAGGAATTGGAGTGTGGATGAACCCACACTTCCCAGATATACCCTGGCGATGGAGGGCCGGTGGGGTGTGTGGGTGGAGAGCCCGGGACCCAGGCATCTCTGTCCACCAGTTGCCCACTGATGCTGGTTTGGACCAGAGAAGCCCTTAAATCGGGGCTCAATAGATAAAGCCAGGAGTGAATTTATTGGGTTTTTTTTTTTTTTTTTAAATAGATCAACAGAAAATGGTCCTTGTGCTTTTAAAAACAAAACAAAACCCTACAAAAACAAGTTCAAAGTCACTCTGGGGCTGCTCCAATGTGATGCAGGCCACGCTGGGGATTGGAACAATTCCTTTGCCACCTATTGGCTCTCAAGTCTCCTAGGGTCGGAGGCAGAGACATGTAAATGTGCGGGGTGCCCTCCCCTCCAACAGACCAGCTGGAGGGGGTCAATGGAGGGGAAAAGGGGACATATGTCATACTTTCAACAATAAAGATTTGTTTTTTTAAAAAGAACAGAAATAACTGGCTACACGGATGGAGAAAAGCATAAAAACCCTCAAAAGAGAAAGAAAGCGCCCTATCCAGAATTCAAAATTGGCACAAAACAAACATCTATGTTACTCATCCCAGTGCCCTTGTAGTGAGCGTTTACTTCATGCCAGGCCCTGTGCAGCGGAGCAGCAGCTGTTGTTAGGGAATGCCTTCTGTCTGATGGGTAAGCAAACTGAGGCTCAGAGGTTAAGGGGCTCACTCAAACCCCTATGGCTAGTAAGTGGTTATGCCACCAAAATGAGAAAGCTGAGATTCCATCTACTCACGAAATATTTACTTCCTACTCTGCTGGCCCAGAGCATTCAGTTAAAAAAAAAAAATGTCTTTATTGATTCTTTTAGACAGAGAGGAAGGGAGAAGGAAGAGAGAGAAACATTAATGAGAGAGAAACATCAATTGGCTCCATCCTGCACGCACCCCTCTGGGGATCAAACCCGCAACCCAGGCATGTGCCCTGACCAGGAATCGGATTGGTGACCTCTTGGTTCATAGGTCAACGCTCAATCACTGAGCCACACCAGCCGGGCCCAGAGCATTCATTTTTGACCAGTGTCTTGTGATAGTCATTTTGCAGGAACGGTGTCTTGTAAGCAGTTCTGGCTCAGGTGTGAGGGCTAAGGTTGACGTGGACCCTTTGGGTCCCTTGCCAGTCGGATTCTCCGACATCTGGGCGAGTGGTGACTCCTGCTGGTCCTGTGGGAAACCACACCCATGTCTGGCTTCTCCCTAGGAGGTGAAGATTGACAAGAACTTGGAACCTGGGCTTCGTGTGACCGTGCGCCTGAGCCAGAAGCAGCTCCCGGGTATCTGAAAGCTTCCTCAGCCTGGCCAGCCTGAGGGCTCAGACCCTCCTTCCACCTCTTTGTCCCCTCAGCCCGTCTTCACAGCCTCTCTGCTTCCCTCCCAGAAAGCAAGACCTACCGTGGAAAAGTCGTGTCGTCTCAGGACCCTCGCACCAAAGCTGGTCTCTACTGGGGCTACACGGTCCGGCTGGCCTCCTGCCTCAGTAAGGACAGAGCTCCCCTTAAGAATCTCCTTCCTCTCTGTGTGGCAGGCCACAGGGAGCCTTGCTTGACCCAAAAGTCAGACCAGCATCCTTGTCCTGCCAACTTGCTCTGTGTCCTTGGGCAGCTGCCTTTCCTGCTCTGGGCCTTGGTCTCCCTGAGTACTTTGCCTGGATGCTGTTAAGGACTTCAGAGGAGAAGTATCATGATCGATTGATAATGTCTCTCTGGGGTTGGGAATGGGGGCAAAAGGACCAGAGAAGTCAGAGCTGCAGTACGTGTTCTCAAAGTCCTTCCTAGCCACCCTTTGCTTTGCTTCTGCGGGATAGCACAGGCATGGCCTCTCCCTGGTCAGTGCCTGACCTCCCAGGAACAGGGGAGGGCCTGGATGACTCCCTTACCTGGGTCCCCTTCTCCACACCCCACCCAGCGCACACACAGCCAGGCAGCTGTGGCTTGTGGAAAGCAGGACCCCTACTGAGCTGGCCTCACCCCCAGGTGCTGTGTTTGCTGAGGCCCCCTTCCAGGACGGGTATGACCTAACCATCGGGACATCAGAGCGAGGCTCGGATGTGGCCTCTGCCCAGCTTCCCAGCTTCAGGTGGGTACAGCTTGGGGCAGGGGCTGGGGGAGGAGGAATGGAGCAGAGGACCGGTCTGGTGGGGGCAAAACTATAGACTGGGCCCCTACTGTGTACGGGGGTGAGAGCTGTGGGGGCTGCTTTCAGTGTGGCCTTGACGAGCAGTCAGTGATTCCCGCTACTGTGGGTGCCAGGCACGCTCTTGTGGTGTTCGGGGGCCTCCAGGGGCTAGAAGCTGGAGTGAATGCTGACCCCAACCTGGAGGTGACTGAGCCCAGTGTCCTCTTCGACCTGTATGTGAACACCTGCCCCAGCCAGGGCAGCCGCACCATCCGCACCGAGGTGAGCCTGCCTACCTCCCCTGCTTCCAGCCGCCGGCCAGGGCCTTGGGGTCTAAGGCGGTTGCAACTCTCCCTGTCGCATACCCTGCCCACGACTGCCTGAGCCGGCCTTCTCTGGAGATGGCCTCCTCCCCCCTCGGCCTCTCACCGCTGCAGACCTGTAGCAGGGACTGGGTATGAGTGAGCTGGGAGTTTAGACTCCTGGGTGCTGGTGCCTGTCCAGCTGCTCCCAAGCTGGGTGACCCAGGAGACCCCACCCACCCTTGCTCTGGGCCTCCATTTCCTTCACTGTGTGCTCAGTGTTCACGCCCTCGAGTGTGACCGCAGTGGCCAGGGCAGCCCTCTTGAAAGCTTAGTCCTGGGCATCCACAGAACCTGTGGCCCCACTACTAAACTCAGCACAGAGGGCCATACCTGCGGGCTCTTAGCTGGGGCTGCTCCGCTGCTCCAGTGGCAGATTAGCAGGCTGACCCTGGGCCTGACCTTAACCTCAGGGCCCGCTGGAGGCAGCAGCCCAAGGGACTGGGTCCTGGGCAGTGAGGCACTGAAGACAAAATGGGAGCCAGGGCACCTGCCAGCCTCCCCACCCCAGCCCACTGCTGCACTTCTCTTCCAGGAAGCCATCCTCATCTCCCTGGCTGCCCTGCAGCCGGGCCTCACCAAGGCAGGTGCTGGCACAGCGGAAGGTCCGTCAGGCACTAGGAGTGAAGAAGCAGCGGTGAAGCCAGAGGTTCTTGAGGTGTCACCTGGGACAAACACAGCCAAGACTTCCTCCAAAAATAACCATCTTTAATTCGACCCAGCCACACACCCTCACAGTCTGGCTGGGCTGCTGCCCTCACTTGCTGCCGGCGGTGATGGCCTTGAGGCTGCCTGCCCTTGCCAGGATATTCGGCACAAAGAGCAGCCCCGAGGCCCGCTCGATGCTCTCGATGGGCACCAGGAAGCGCTCCAGCGGGATTGCCTCGTCCACGGGCGCGTTGGGCATCACGTAGGAGCGAAGTTCGATTTGCCCGCCTGCTGCCTCCAGGATCAGCACCTTGAAGAAGTGGGTGGGCACTGCCACGTGGTTCTTGCCGATGACCTGGTACTTCACATAGGATTTCCCATCAGCCTCTGTCCTGCAAGCAAACCCAGGCACATGGCCTTTCAGGCTCTGGGGGAGTCTGGTTAGACCCGAGCTGCTGCCTCCAGAAAGCATTCCTTGACTTGACCCCCAAGTTGTGTCAAGCTGTGGAACAACCCCTCATGAAGCTTCTGTGCTCTCCTTGGCTTCCCCAACAGACTGGGAGCTTCCTGCAAGGTAGACACTCTTATCCTGTTGTCTACCGGGTCAGCAGAGTGGTGGCAATAAACGCTGCTGAAAAAATCCGGCCTCCTACACGTCCACATTCATCCATGCAGACGCTGGATGGCTGCCTGTCTCCCTGTGCAGGGTGAACACCAAGCAGCCAGGCAGTGACAGCTGGAGTCCCAGCAACAGCCCCGGGCTGGGTATACAGCAGGTACCCAGAACACTGCCCTGTGGGGTGACTTCCACGCTCACCCTCAGCAGTCTACTCCACTAAAGCCGGCCTTAGGAGGCGCTTGCTCTTTAAAGTTCATCAGTGCCCTGGCCAGCCCATGCTGAGCCCTATGGAGACATCCACCTGATAGGGCCTGGATCCCATCCCAACCTATGGCATCACTCATCCATCCGTCAGTGGGCCAGAAAAATCACTGAGCATGCTCAGTCCCTTCCCCCTGGGAGGCAGGCCCGCAGGGGGACAAGAGGGAAGTCTCGGGGAGCAGAAGGGTTGCTCTGAACAGAGGAGAGACTGAGGGCGAGAGCCTGGTACGAGGGGTTTTGGACAGAACACAAGGTTGGACGGGTGGGTGTGGCAAGAGGTGATGTAAGAGGAGATAAGGTCTCCGACTATAGAAGTGAATTCAGGAGCCAGGCAGGGAATGGACAGGCTCACTAATAGGCCAGATGACTAGTGACCTGGCAGTGTTGACCCAGAGCCTGGGACATGCCTGGAAGGGGTGAGAGGGAGACTCTGGTACTCCCACCCCCACCCGCTCCCCCAGTTCTAGCCTTACTTGGGCAGGAAGAGCGGCCCTGTGCAGACATAGACGTTCTGGTAGGTGCGGGTCAGGCTCCGGCTGTACTTCTCCAGGTTGTTCCAGGCATTCTGGTTGAGGTGGGGCACCTGGTGGGAGAGGGGGGCTCAGAGACTGGCTGGGACCTTTCTTCTGTCAGAGGGGCTGCCCTGAACCCTGAGGAGCGGGCATTGCCACCAAGCCCGAGATTCCTGCAGGGTGGAGGCAAGCTTGTAGAGAAAACTGGTTCAAGGAATGGAAGTCACTCCTTTAGGACACTTGGCCATGAGGGTGGGGCCTGGACAGAGCTCAGGAGGGTGCTCCCCAGGGGCTCATGGGAAGGCCAGCTCTCCTAATCTCCTTTTCCCGCTTTGGACCACATGCAGGTCCCAGCTGGGACGTCCTGACCTGCTCCCAATTCCATCACTTGAGCGCTCCAGTCCTCAGTACAATGTCTAGTCAAACGGAAGAGCTGACGGCCGGCAGGCATCTCCCTTTACTCCCGGGAAGCAGGCGGGGTATGACAGTGGCTGAAGCTCAGGGTGCTACAGACACTGCACGGCTCCCTTCCGATGTGACACTGGGCCAGTCACTTGGCCCCTCTGAGCCTCAGTCCCCTCATCATAACTAGTGTTTACTGAATGCCTGCCATGGGCCAGGAAGTGTGCGCAGTACTTTTATAAGCACCTGCAAGACGCAGGTAAATGACAGTGATATCCCCATTTTACAGACCAGGAAACCAAGCCCAGGGCCTCAGGGTCGGACTGCAGAGCGGGTGCTGGGCACCCAGGGCTCGGTCCCCCCGGCTTAGGGCGGGTGCTTAGTGAGCCCTGACCTAGCTCGCGCCCTCGGCTTCCCCGGCTGCAGAGTAACCGAGGCTCCGAGAGCCCAGGGCGGGGGGCGGCGCTACCTGGGGCGCGATGTTGCTCAGGTAGAAGGTGTCATCCATGGCTTTCTGGCTCCAGCGGTGGTTGGCGGCGGCGGCCAGGTGGCCGCGGTCGAAGCCGCTGCCGCGGTAGTCGGCGTTGGTGGCGCGGTGGTACGCGTGCACCGACTCGTCCTCGCGGAAGTCGCAGGAGCGGCGGTCGCCGTCGCCGCGGAGCCGCTCGGGCCGCAGCTGCTCCACGACCCAGAGCGCGCAGCGGGTGCGCGGGTCGTAGCACAGCACGTACGACTCGCGGCTCTTGAGCTGGGCGAGCCCGGGCAGCCCGTATTTGGCCAGCTCGCCGGGGCCGGCGGGCACGACAGGCAGCTCGGCCGCCGCCGCCACGGGCAGCACTGGCAGCCGGCCCAGCAGCCCCGGCGCCGGCCGCGCACCTGCCCGCCGCCGCCGCCAGCCCTCGGCCGCCGCGCCCAGGCCGGCGCCCAGCGCCAGGGTCAGGGCAGCCCGCAGCGCCCGCATGGCTGGGAGTGCGTCCGCAGCGCCAATGGAGGGCGACCCGAGGCGCCGGGAAACGCCGCGACCTCGAGTGTTCGGACCAGCGAGACTCTTAAAGGGGCCGCGCCGGCCTGTGGGGCCCACCGCGGGGATGGGGCCGGGTGGGGGCTTGAGTGGGCGCCATGTCCGCCCCTTCCACGCTCTAAGGCTCGGAAGGGCTTAGGACTCTAAAAAAGGGAGTAAGACTAATGAAGGGAGACCACTCGTGATTGGAAGTCATGGTTCCTTGTCCTTTAAGATGCGGACCTAGGGGCGCGGCACCGGCGCTTTGGTTTGTGATTGGCCACCGCTCCCCGCCGCTCCGCCTCCTCTCGAGTCTCCAGCGAGGGACGCCCCCCTCCCTGCGCAGAGAGCTCCTGCTTTGTGAGCGCCTGGAGTGTCAGTACTAGTCCATAGTCCAAAGTGCTTCCATCACTACATTTACCCCTCAGAAGAGTCTGAAGAAGAGCTCCTAGTGGCAGGACAAGGACAAGGCAGCGGAGTCCGTCCTAACAACTGCACCACAAACCAAAAGTTCTAAGGCCAAGGTTTTCTTAACACCCAGAGAACAAGGATGCAGGCGGCCCATCCTAACTGCTGTTTGGAATAGAAACGGGCACAATTCCAGAAAGCAGCTTGGCAGTATGTATGAAAAGCGTTCAAAAGGTGTTCACCTTTAAACCCACTTAGAGGACTGAGCTGGGAAAATAAATCGAGAACGCAAGGATTTCAACAGAAACTTCCTCGCTCTGTCATAATAAATGTTCAGAAATAGAGACTGGATTTCCAACGTTGTTACTGTATTAGAAAGAATAGTATGTAGCCTATAAAAATTTAAGTCATACAGCAACTTGCTCAACACCTACCATGTGGGGGCTGACAATACACAAAACTATGTATCAAGACAATTATGCATTTCAGGGGATTTGGGGCATAAAATGAGATACTTGCAAAGGCCCTTGAGGGGCAAGGGAAGGAAAGCAAGGATTGTATGCATTGGACCCTAAAATGGACAGGAACTAGGTATGTTTCAGGTTCATAAATTGCCCAGCTGACAAGTGTTTGAGGTCAAAACCCTACCACGCACTTAAAAATTTACCATGTTAATAAAAGTATTCATTTGCTTGGAAAAAGAAAGACAATTATGTAATAAAAATTACATCTGCGAAGAAAAGACTAACATATTGTCAGGGATTTCCTCCAGATTGTGGGATATGAATGACTTGTTTTATTTACTGGTGTTTGAGTTTTCATAGTTTTTCAATCTAAAAAAACAAACAAACTTGCTCTGAAACCATGATGTAATTACCTTCTTCCCCAGTCCACGCTCCCTCCTTCTCCCAGCTGCAAACTGCATGTCTGAATGAGGAGCTAAACAGGCTCTACCAACAACTTTAAGAGCCTCCTGACTCCACTCCTGCTCAATCTTTTCTTTCTTGCTCTGAGGTCTCAAAGGTTTCAGCCCATTACAGCACCAATGCCCTTTGCAAAGAACACATGATTTATTAAAGACAACTTGTCATCAACAGCATTGATTCAAGAAACAAAACTGATTTCCTTAAAAAACACAAAACACAAAAAAACAAACAAAAGCAGACTAACTTTCTGACCCTCTGGAGCAAGCGAGCCCTGCTGAATTCATACTAATACAGCCCAATCTGTAATGTGTCCCAATTCCCGGGGCAGCTTCACAAGCAGGAAGCCGGGCACTCGGGCTGTCTGGGAACCTCCGTTGAGAATTTAGAGAAAGGGAATCACCAGGGGAGGTCCTTTCCTCAGCCAAACCTGGACATGGTCCCTGTGCTCTTGACCTTCATCCCAAAGTCAAGGAGAGGGCACTGGCCTCAGGCCTGCCACTGAGGCAAATCAGATGCAGTGATTCAAGTAGTGTGGCCCCAGAAGGGAAGGCAAGGGGACAGGCGAGAGGGAACGCATCAGGTGCCGTGGGCAGTGTCTGCTGGGTCCCAGGCTGTGGCCCACATCTCAGGCTGAGGAGTCAGAGTTGGAACTGAACAAGCCGACAAGTTCTGGGAAGGTGGGCCAGGCTGGTGGGAAGCAGTGTCTCTGTCCCATGCAGGGTCTTGGAGTCTTCCTTCCAGTTCCAGGACAGAGCTCAGAGCACCCCCAGCAGGAAGGTTCCAGAGGCAGGGGGAAAGGACGCTGAGTCTGACCTCAGAAAGCCCAAAGAACATGTTTCTAACTCCTTTTCTGCCTTCCCAGCTCCATCCACACCCCCAAACCAAGCACTTGCCAATCTGCAATAAATATCCAAGAGTTTGAATAAATAGTAAAAATCTCCCAAAAACTGTGTGTTATGAGAGGAGGTGGCAAACGGGCAAGTGCACAAAGTCCCAGCAACATCCAAAGCAGTAGGCGCTCTTGGGGGAAGCTGTTCCTGGCCCACAGCCTGGCTTATGCGGGCAGCAGAAGTCCTGGCTGCCAGCCTCAGGAAGGCTACGGGGGCACCAGGGTACCTGGCCGCCAGTCTGAGCAGAGGATGAAGACCCTTGCCCCATTACCCAGTTGTCCAGACCCAAACGACCTGCTTCCTTACAAAAGGAGGGAAGGGACTTGATCAGAATAAGCCCTTTCTTTCCACTGCCCAGCAGTGGGAGTAGCCAACGGCTCCTGCTCTAAGTGCATCCACCCCAAATCCGGGGACCAGCCCAAGTGGGTGACCAGCACCCCCTTCTGCTTGCTCGGCTCCCCTGGCCCCAACAGGATCCAGGGCCTCTGAGCTCAGCCAGCCCAGGGAGGCTCCCTTTGGTCCCGCTGGCCAATCATGGGACTCACCCCCCCCCCTCCCCCACCGGATGGGCCCTGAAAGCCGCGGGAATGACTACTCTTCTGAAGCACTTGGATCCCAAACCCTGGCGCAGCACCGCCTTAATGTCCTTTTCCTTTGGGGAAATCTCTGGAAGACTCAGCTCTCCCTCCTCCATCCGTGGGCGGAAAGGAGGGTAAGAGGCTCAAAGCCTCATGGGCCATCATTTCTCAGCAGCTTTTGGTTTCCAGGATTTGGGGGTGGGAGAGAAGCAGGTTCAGGGCCTCTAGTGAGGCACTGTGGACTCCCTCCCAGTCTGAGGGACCTGGGAGCCTAGGGCTGGGGGTGGGAACAGGGTGCAAAGGCTAAGGGTGACTTCCAGGGGCTTTGCTAAGCCAGACTCCTCATTCTATCTCTGGGTTTCACAGGCGTGGAGGGGAGGAGTGAGGGGAAGAGGCTGGGGATAAGGCACCCCAAGAGAGGAGGGCAGAGGGAGAGTAATGTTGAGGAGCAAAGTCTCTGTGAAAGAGATGGAGGGAGAAGGAGACAGGCAGAGAGACAGAGAAGCAGAGACCTAGAGGGAATCAAAAACCCTCCCCCTCACATCCACACTGATGGACATAGAGAAGACTGACAGACACACACACTCAGTGAGAGGCAGAGGGTGTGGCCTGGGCCTGGCAGCTTCTTAGCTCCCTCACGGTGTCACTGTGCCCACGGAGAAGCCTAAGCACCAACCCCCCAGGTGGTTTCTGGCTCATCTGCCAGCACCTCCCCCGAGCAGAGCAGGAGGGAGCAGCAGCACAGAGGCAAGGAGGGACCTCTGCCAGCCCCAGCGCCCCAATCTGCCCAGTCCCAGGAAACAACTTCGGAAGCGCCAGCCTTGCTCAGCTGCCTGAGAAAAGGGCCCCAGGGTTGCAGAGCAGAGAGGGAGCCAGGGCTTGGTGGTCAGGAAGGAGCTGGCACAGTGTGCCCCCGTGGGAGTGGCCTAGGGGGACGGAGCCAAGGGAGAAGGCCTGGAGCTTCCCCTCGGGCTGGGATCCCACAGGCGTCTCTGTTCCAGAAGCCAGGACACGGACGGTGGTGGCTTCTCTCCCAAACCTGGGCCTCTTGCTGCCAGGCTACTTTGAGTCTTGGAGTTCCTTGGCTTTCTGTAGGATCTGGCAGACATCTGTGATAGGGTAATCCTGGGCACGGGAAAAGCCAACAAGATACCTCTGAAGTCAGCTCCCCCTCTGCCAACCTGAGCCCTTCCCCCTGAGACCTGTCACCATGCTGTATCGTGGGCCCCAGAGGCAGGGGGCTAACATGGCACTCACTGCAGCACGAATGTAACCGAGCCAACCAGCTCCTCCCACAGTTCTGCAGCCCTTCCCTGGGACCGGGACCATTCTGCTCATCTCTCCCCACCTGGCACTGGGCTGGACTCTGTCCATACAACAGCTCAAAGGGGCACCTCAAAAGCCCAATCGGGGGGTACTTATGCCTATTTACAGATCGACTCAGTAAGGTTATTGCAAACGAACCCCAGGCCAGGTGTTGAAGAAATTGAGGCCAAGAGAGCTTATTACTTGGCTTAGGTCACATGACTAGCAGAGCAGAACAAAGATGTGAGCCTAACACTGTCTGACCGTTGAGCCCATGTTCTTAACCACTGAGCCCCACTTTCCTGCTCCAGGTCTGGGCATGACTACCTCGAGCACTATCACATACTGGGCACCGCTGTGTCCCAGGTACAATGAACAGGTACAGCACTTAGTTCAGAGAGGCCAAGTCATTCGCTCAAGGCCACCCTACACTCAAGGTCAGTGACAAAGCCGGGATTCAAACCCATCCAAACCCAGATCTGCATCAGGGGTCCAGAATCTTAAGCCTTGCTACACTCCACTGTTCTGACCCAGCCTGTCCCAGCAGCTGGCATGGGGTGGGCACTCGGTAAGTGTCAGCCTCTGAACACCATTACCTGAAGGAGCCGCATGTTCACAGTGAAATCCCCTTCCAGCAACTGCTCCCGGATCAATCTAAGTAAGGAAAACAAGCAGCAAAACGCTGGGACCCTGGGCTGCTCTGAGTGCAGGCCCCGCCCGGCCCCTTCCCGCTCACCACCCACAGCGAGTTTGGTTTGACACTGGCCCAAGGTTCCCAGCGGCTCCCTCCAGCCTGGTGAGGGCAGCCCCGCCCGCCTCTCTGCTCATGGCCACACTCACATGAGCATGGCACAGCAGACAAGGAGGAGGAAGTCAAAGCGGCTGTCATCAGCGAAGAGGGAGTCCCAGATACGGATGACATCAGGCAGCAAGAACTCCTGGGACAGCAGCAGCGTCAGCCAGCGGAAGGCGAAGAACTGGGGCTTGATGTTCTGCTCTTGCTGGGGAGACAGAGGCACACAGTAGGTGCAAGAATCCGTGTTGGCAATGTCACATCATGCAGTCTTTAAATGTAAATTCAGATAAACAGCAGGGCCCGGGACCTAACCAAGGAGACAGCAGGCCACGGGTGAGGGCCAGGCACTCCGGGGGATAGCCCTGGGCCGCCTAGATAGCCTCGCTCGGTTAAAGGGGTAGCTGCTGCTTGCTGACAACCCATGTTGTCATATCTTCTGATATTTTTAAAGAGAAGCCATAAGCCCAAACTTATATAAGCTCTCTAGATTTATAAATGACAGCTCCGATTATTTTAAAACACTGTACAGCCCCGGCCTCTGTGGCTCAGCTGGTTGGGCACATCCCATGTACCAAGAGATTGCTGGTTCAATTCCTGGTCAGGGCACATGCCCAGGAGGCGGGATCGATCCCTAGTAGGGGGAGTGCAGGAGACAGCCAATCGATGTTCTGCTCTCACATCAATGTTTCTCTTTCTCTCTCACTCTTCCTTCCTCTCACTCTAAAAATCAATACAAATATTAAAGAAATAAAACTCTGTACAGATTATAGACAGAGAGACAGACCATTAACTGGCACTTACTGTAAGTCAGTCTTGTGCTTAGCATGTTAAATATATTACCTCACTTGTTTATTCCATAGGACAACCCTACAAACAAATTATTCCCAGCAGAGATGAGCCCTCTGGTCAGCCATAGTGAATATTATTAACTGAAAAACTGCAGGCCCAATACGCCAAGGTTTCAGGTTCAATCTCTAGTCAGGGCACACACAAGAATCAACCAATGAATGCATAAGTCAACAGAACAAATCGATGTTTCTCTCTCTCTCTCCCTTCCTCTCTCCAATCAATTAAAATTAAAAAATAAAACAGCAAAAAGATAAATCTATATTTGTTTTAAAATATCTTCATATAGCCGAAACCGGTTTGGCTCAGTGGATAGAGCGTCAGCCTGCGGACTGAAAGGTCCCAGGTTCGATTCCGGTCAAGGGCATGTACCTGGGTAGCGAGCACATCCCCAGTGGGAGATGAGCAGGAGGCAGCTGATCGATGTTTCTAGCTCTCTATCTCTCTCCCTTCCTCTCTGTAAAAAATCAATAAAATATATACTAAAAAAATATATATATATCTTCATATAAATTTTTTTATTCCCAAAACTGTTTATATATAACTTTTTTACTGAAATGTTTTCTGAAATAAACATGAAATACACTACAGTTTTTTGGTTTTTTTTAATATATTTTATTGATTTTTTACAGAGAGGAAAGGAGAGAGATAGAGAGTTAGAAACATCGATGAGAGGGAAACATCGACCAGCTGCCTCCTGCACATCTCCCACTGGGGATGTGCCCGCAACCCAGGTACATGCCCTTGACCGGAATCGAACCCGGGACCCCTGAGTCCGCAGGCCGACGCTCTATCCACTGAGCCAAACCGGTTTTGGCACACACTACAGTTTTTAAAAAATTTTCTGATCCCGACCGGTTTGGCTCAGTGGATAGAGCGTCGCCTGGGGACTGAGGGGTCCCAGGTTCGATTCCGGTCAAGGGAATGTGCCTTGGTTGCGGGCACATCCCCAGTGGGGGGTGTTCAGGAGGCAGCTGATCGATGTTTCTCTCTCATCAATGTTTCTAACTCTCTATCCCTCTCCCTTCCTCTCTGTAAAAAATCAATAAAATATATTTTAAAATATTTTTTTCTGAACTTTAAAAAATGAAATTCACCCTTTTATCAGGGGACAAAAAGGCTGAACTAATTAAGTGCCCAGTAAATGCCTCTCATTGTGCCTGGCACACAATGGGCACCCTATCAACTCTCCTTCCCTGCCAGCGCCTGGACTACCAGCATCTGCCGCCGGTCTCTCGGCAGTGGATCACCGTTCCCTAGCAACAGCAGCCACTTTTAGTCCCCAGACTCAAGCCAGAGCTCACCCTGGACCCGGGATGCTCAGAAGTCTGGCCCTTTCCACCTGTCGGCCGTAGCCTAGCCCGGGTGGGCCAGGGGCTCCTCACCAATTTCAGGTAGAGCTCCACGTCCTTTTCCTTCAAGGTGGAGTACACCTTTTCCATCTTGTAGGTGATGCCACACTGTGAGTCGTCCAGGCTCTTGATGAAGTTGTCCCGTATCTCAGCCATGAGGTTGGTGAAGCAAAAGAAGGTGTCTGCCTCGGCGTGCTCTGGGCGAGACAGGCAGGGTGAAGGCAGCCGAAAGGGAGCTGGTGCCCTCCTGAGACCCACCCCAAATCTCACCTATGACATCCTCCCTTCACCTCTGAGTCTCACCGAGTCACCGCACCCCCACAGTCAGGCTCAGTACCTTCTCTGTCCTTGACCGCTCTCCATCCCAATACTAAGGACATCACCTCTTTCCTCTCACGTCTTCTGGTAACACTGTACACTCGCTTAGCAATTGATTATTCTCTTCTGAGGACATTTTTCAAATCATTATTTATTTAAATCCTATCATTCAGTTTCTTGTATAACATCTCATGCCCCCTATCAGATATTCGGTGACAAATATCAAGAGCTCAGTACACTTCCAACATTCTAGCAAGTCTGAGCTGGGGTGGACCTGAGAGGATCCAGGCCAACCCCGTATCTGACAGAGGGAGAATGGAGGCCCAGAGAGAGGCTGTGCGCTGCAGTCTGATAAAGCCCACGGGCCTGGCTTTCTGTGGTCCATTTTTTAAGGAGCCGGCAACAAGGGATGTGGGCAGCCAAGAGCCCTTTTACCTTTCCACTCGTTGTTGGGGTCGGTGGCAAAGGTATAGTAGAGGGGCCCCACGATCTCGTTCATGCCCTGCACGTAAGCGATGCCAGGGTTGAGCTTGGCATAGATGAACAGGATCCGCTCCACCACCTCCCAGTGGGCCTCACAGCCATTGGGCAGCACCTCGTACTCATTCAGGGATGACGGCGTTGAGTGCTTGTGTGGGGAGCTCATCTGGGGAGAAGAGGAGGAGCCCATTAAGACGGTGGGTGGCATTATGGACAGTATGTTCTCATCAGCAATGTCTACCATTAAGTTTAAACTTAACCTCCAGCTAATGGTTAATACAGGGCAGAGAGGAACGTGCCCAGCAGGAAAAGCAGACAAAGCCAGAAGGTGGGTATTCTACAAGACAGCCGGACCGAAATCTCACTTACAGTGGTAAGCCCTGGCTGGCTCGGCGAGAGTGGTTAGAGCACTGGCCTGACGACCGAAGGGTCTCGGGTTCAATTCCCAGTCAAGGAGACAAACCTCGGTTGCAGGTTTGATCCCCAGCCCCTGTTCGGGCGAGCGTGGGAGACAACCAGTCGATGTGTCTCCCTCACATCGATGTTTCTCTCTCTCCTCCTTTCCACTCTCTCTCTAAAGACCAAGGGAGAAAATATCCTCGGGTGAGGATAAAAAAAAAAAATTTCACAGTGATAAAA
Source organism: Myotis yumanensis (assembly GCF_028538775.1). Taxonomy (NCBI): domain Eukaryota; kingdom Metazoa; phylum Chordata; class Mammalia; order Chiroptera; family Vespertilionidae; genus Myotis; species Myotis yumanensis. The sequence continues at coordinate 5,135,775 of NW_027223763.1, forward strand.
GTTAAAAACACTGCTCCCCTTTGTGGAGAGGGGTACTGACCGGGAAGGGGCATTTTCTGCATAATAAACACATTCTGTGTCTTGTTCTGGTTGGCAGTCACACAGATATATACATAAGGAAAAATCCATCCCGTTGTATGCCTAAGATTTGTGCATTTTAATGCATGTTAAGTTATACTTCAATTTAGAAGACAAACTTCAAACATGTCAAAACAGAGAACTGGCTAAGAGTCTTCAAAAAGTGAAATGCTGTGGGGGCCGGGGGAAGGGCAGGCTGCTCCAGACCAAGAGCCTAAAGGAAGAGCATCCCAAGGCGGCCCATGAACCCGGATGGGGCCTGGTTTGGGAGTAAAAACACACAAAAATATCCGTAGCACAACTGAGGACACACAGTCACGGACTGGACGTTAGGAGTTATCATGCAACCGTTTTCTTCCTGGATGTGTTAGTGCTGAGGAGGAGGAGGGCCTTATTCCCAGAGAAGCCCGCAGAAGTACTGGGGGTGGGGGGAGTCTAGGACTCCTGCAACTTACGCTCTGTAACACAAAAACAAATACGGCCAAATGTTAATAGTCGTTAAATTTAGCTGGAAAGTACACAAGTATGTAAGTATGCATCATACTCTCTTTTTCAATTTTTCTGAATGTTTTGAAAGTTTCATAAGAAAATATTGGAGATGATAATCCCTGCTTAAAACTTATGAAATAGAGCCGAGGTCCCCAACACCGGCTGCCCATCTGGTCCTCGGGTGCCCGGGATCACCTGTATGAGAGCCACAGGCAAGCCCAGGCAGGGACAGTGTAGGAAACTGTCCTGGAAGTGCAGGGCCCTCGGGCGTTTCAACTCCCTTTCCCATTATATGTATACGTGCATGTGTATACATGTATGTATATGTGCAGACACACATACATGACTATGTTTACTGAGAGCTCTCTCTGTGCAAGACCGTGCTCCACAAGCATGCCTCACTTTCATGCTCTGAACAACCTAGAATATTCTCTCAACATTCACTTTCAAGATAAGGAAACAGAGGCCCAGAAAAGTTAGGTCACTCATCATGTCTGGCATTAAGTGGTGGCATTAGGATTTGATCCCAGACTTGCTGACTCCAGAACCTGAGGTCCAGACCTCTGAGCATGCCCAGTGCTTTCCAGCTTTCCAGGAATCTGCAAGGCCATGACCTCATTTCATCCTGGCAATTCAAAAGCCAGGCCGGGCAGAAATGATTACACCCAGCCCACAGAAGAGGAGAAGGACGCCGAGGAAGGTAAGCCCAGTATGGCTCGCCTGGAGTTAAACAGGTGGTCAGCTTTCACTCAGGCTGCCCCACCACGGTCCAGAGTCTAGGCATGAAGCTCCCGGTCAGCTGCTCTGCCCCAGGACAAGGTCCAAACCTAACATGGGTAAGAGCTCAGCTCTCCGCCCAGTGACCAGTGACACGAATGGCAGAGCCAGGTGCTGCAGCTACGATACGATGCACGGCAGCCCTGCCGTCACTCAGCCAGCATCGGCCCCTGCAGCACACCCTGCTGTCGCAGGCAGGCGGCCCCTGGGACCAGCTGTAACTGCCATCACCCTGCAGCACACCCTGCTGTCACAGGCAGGCGGCCCCTGGGACCAGCTGTAACTGCCATCACCCTGCAGCGGAAGTGCTGCTCTCCGACAGACAGAGCCTTGACCAGTCGTTCCACTTGGAGGGAAAAGCTTTGCAGGAGCATCTGTCTCTAGCTTTTTGGAGGCTGCAGGGAAGAGTTTTTTCCATGTTGAAGGCAGTGAAAAGTTCAGAGCTCTGGGTACCAAACCAGTAGGTGTAAGTCAGGAAATAAGGTTATACATTCATTTGGCTATAGTTACAGGAGTCTGAAAAGACGGGTTCAAACCCTCCGCGTGGCCTGGGCAGCACCAGTCCTGTCAATTCTACCTCCCAAGTGCCTCAGATCTGTCCTTGCTCCACCCCAGCCCCAGCTCCCACCCGCTCCCGCCTGAGCAATGCAGCCACCTCCCAGACCCCCTCCACCGCTGTTCCTGCCCTTTAGGTCAACACCCCCACAGCGCCAGCAGCGATCTTTTACAAGAGCAGCCCCGAATCACATCACTGTCGTGCTCAGAATGCCACCGGGGCCCCCAGCCTTCAGGATAAAGGCCCCATGTGGCCTCACCACCACCGACCTCTCCAGTGTCCTCCAGCAACCTTCTCTCCCTTTCCCTCTGCTTCTAGCCACACCGGACACCTCTATTCCCTGAACACACCACACCACCTCCTGCCCAAAGACCGACACATACGCCCTCCTCCCCGCTGGAATGCTCTGTCCTCCTAGCTCTTCCAGCATAAGCTTAAATGTCACTTTCTCAGAACTCTTCCCTGACATCCAGACCAGGTCAGCTCCCCACCCATCAATCTCCCATCACACCTGGAATCACTTTTTAAAGAGCCATCTCCACTACAATAGCAGCCTGGCTCCTTCACTGCACAGCAGGGGCCTCCCCCAGTAACCATCACATCCAGCCTTGAACTTGATCCCTGACTTTCCAGAAAGAGCCCTGGCAGGACTGAACTTGTCTTGAGTAGCTGTCAGGACAGACGGTCCTGGGGCCAGTGGCCAAAGGGAAGCAGGAAGGAAAAGGCTGTCGTGGCGAGTCCCTGGCTCCCAGGCTGCCTCTCACATTTGTGACCCCGCTCCGGTTCCGGGCCACGGTCTGGGATTTCAGCGTCGTCTGCTCCACCCGCTTACGGAGGGTCTCAAACTCGTTCTGGGGGTCCAGGATGAGGAGGCACGGGTACTCGGTGGGCCTCTGGAAGAAGGACATGTCTGGGCACAGCCTCCTGTCAAGAGGGAACGGGAGAGAGTACTGTTACCAGGATGGAGGAGTCGGACATCCCAGCATCCCAAAAGACATTTTTTTAAAAATTAATAACATGATATGTATTGTTAATTTAGTTTTTAAGAGGCAATATAATCATTATAACATAGACCCGTATTCTTATGTGTGTTTGCAGATAGATACACGCACATATATATACTTTTTAAAGTGTCCTTATTGATCTTATGATCCAACTCGTCCCTTAAATCACAAACATCTTTCCATGTCAAAAACATCTAATATGTACAAGAATGTTAGCTGCAGGTGGGCTAGGAAGGTTACGTTGCACATTGTACGGTAGAATATTACACAGCTGACCTGGGAAACAAATGTCCAAGACAAAGTGAGAGGAAAAGCAAGTCCAAGGTCCAACGTGTCTCCCTCCATGTGCTTCAACCACACGCTCTTTAAACAGCCCAGCTCCCCGGGCTCTCAGGGCCTCGCACAGGCAGACCCCACCACGGCCTTTCCCTCCCGCCTCCCCAGGCCCCTGACTCCCCGGAGCTCAGCTGGAACACGGCTTCCCCAGGCAAGGCGTCCTGAACACCTCGAAACACCCTCAACTCTTCCTTCAGAGCGTTTACCATAAATGCTAATGACACGAATGTGTTGAGCACCTGTCTTCCCATTCCCCCCTACCCCCCCACCCCGCCACACAAGGTCCTAGGCTCCTTTGGGAGAGGGACGTGTCTGTCTATTCAGTGCTCAATCCTGAGCTCGGCACTAGGATTGCCTGTAGCAGGGGCTCAATATCCATCTGATGAAGGAATGATCAGATGAACCATAAATGCCCAGGACAACTGAGGCTAAGGCAGGGAGGAGAGAGAGCTGGGCACCGGCGAGCACAGGGACCCACACACACGCTCACTGCACTCGCCAGCCCATTCTCAGGCCCCGCATCACTGACTGCCCAGACCTCCCACCAACAGCTCCTCACACCCGCACTGGACCCTGTGGGCCTGGGCTGGAACGAAAAAGGACAGAACTGGGACCGCCCAGGAGTCCCATGGACCCACTCCCAGCCCGGGCACCCTGCTTACCGGACGTCTTTGTCGATCTGCAACAGCACCTCGTTGTCCTTGAAATATGTGTTCCACCGGCTGTCGGGGTTGGGGTTGAGTGGCTGTGGGGAGAAAATAAGCTGCTAGCCTAGGCCTAGCGAGAGCTCCAGAGTCAGGTACGTTTTGAGGCCTGAGCAGTGGCCTCACACCACCAATCCCATCACAGGCCTGCAGTGGCTCCGAGTCGCCTGTGAGCTACAGGGGAGCAGCACAGGCCACTGCAGCCTCCCAAACCCTGTTCCACCACAGCTAACAGCCAAGCCCTGCTGCCTGCTCTGAGGACACCCCTGCCTGGAGGACTCTATTCCTTCTGTCTACTGCTCTGGCTCTAGAATGCTGCATAGGACAGGTTCTCACTAAATGCTTGTTGACTGAATGAATGGATGAATGAATGAATGCCGTATCTTGAAGTCTAACTCATCAAATCAATGCTCTGAGTCACTAACTACAATCCTTGGAGGAGGGGCCTGGTGTGATCCATCTCCACTTCTCACACTGCGAGGCACACAGGCGACGCTCAGTACTGGAGAACGAAGGCGGCTTCCTCCAGGCCACAGAAAGGCAGCCCCCCTCACTGCCACCTGCTCTGGCTTTCTTCAACTATCAGATCACAGAGCCTACATCAAGGAACAGGGTGAGGAGGAAAGGAGACGATGCGGGCAGAGACTGGGCCCAGGGCTGCTCACCGCGCTCCGAGCCCCAGCTATCACCGAGATTCCTGCCTGGGCCCGGGGAAGGGGGGAGACAAAGGCCTTCAGGGGAAGAGTGGCCAAATGAAGAAAGGAGGTACTGGAAAGGCCAGAGGGGACCGAGACCAGCTGCACCATCCTCTGGGGTGGAGGGACTTTGCCCACTCAAAGCCCACACCCCTCTCCACCCTGTAGCCCCAGTCCCTGCTGCTGACCCCTACTCACGTGGTCCTCAAAGGTCACATCCTCTCTGGACACACCCATGTTGGCCTTGGCAATGCCGGGTTGGATAATCATTTCCCTCAGGAACTGGGAATATAGCTCCCTGCCGGAGAGAAGAGAAGGGAGGGGTAATTCCCAAAGGTCTTGCCCAGGGAGCCCGGAACAGGAGGCAGGACAGGCTCGGCACCACCTGTTCTGTCTGATACAAAGACCCTCCCGTCACCCTCCTTTCTGCAGGTCTACCTACCTCTGCTTGGCCAGGATGGCGGTCCATGAGGCTCTCTCCAACGGGAGGTAGTTTAAGAGAATCTGCACAGAGCAAGAGGAGCAAAGCTCTGGTGACTCCCCAGCCAACCCTGGACAGTAGGTAGAGGCTGACAGGCCTCAAGCAAAACCCCTGATAATGCCCAGAGAAGACATGATGGGCTAAGCCCAGGAGCGTGGGTATGGGCTGGAGGAGCCTCCCCTTCCTCCCCACTGCCGCCCTCCTCCTTTATCCCAAACCAGGCCTTTCCTCTTCTTCTCCTCACACAGGCTCTTCCAAATGATAATGAGACCTTGTGCGCAAAGGGGCTGGAAGCTAGGAGACTGGGCTTCCACGGCCACATCACTTAGTTGTCTTGGACAAAGCACAGCCTTTTCTGTCCCAATATGCCTCACTCCCACTGCTCTGTCTGAACCAGGACCCAAAGGGCTTCACGGGCATTACAAAGTGTTCCATCCCCAAAGGGATCCTGCAGGGGACACCAAGAGGAACCGAAAACCCAGGACTTCCCAGAAAAGTTTCCCCAGACAAAGCAAGGAAAGGCCCAGAACAGAAAGAAGGGGCTGGGGGTGGGGGCAGCCCATGCAGGAACCAGGGCCTCTCAGCAGAGCAGAAGCCCACCCCAGGCACACCCACCTTCCAGCAGAGGCACCGCAGTCCGCCCTCACAGGGGATGCCTGTGGACACAGCAGGCAAAGGTCACACCCTAGGCCAGAGCCCCAGAACCCCCCAGCCCTCCACCTCGGAGCCAGGCGGCAGGGAGTAGAGTGAGCAAGTACTTCTTCAAGAACCATTTTCTGCCACAAAAGTTACTAGACTAGATGCTAATCCTGTGTGTACTTTCTCTCCATGACCCCTGACCCGTCCCCAGCCCAGAGCTCCCTCTATCTGGCATATTCTTTTGAGAATTACACCTCCTCATCCTGGATATTTCTTCCTCGGAGCAACCTGTATCAACCACCATCTCTTCCCAATCAGGCAGATCACTCATTATATGTAACTAGAGGCCTGGTGCACGAATTCGTGCACACTGAAAGGAAATTAATTAGAAGAAATATTTTAGAGGCCAGGGAGGGACCGAGGGAGGTTGGCTGGCCAGGGAGGGACTGTAGGAGGGCTCCAGGGCGTGTCCAGCCTGTCTCACCCAATCCCAATGGGCCGGACCCCAGTAGCAAGCTAACCCACTGGTTGGAGCGTCTGCCCCCTGGTGGTCAGTGCGCGTCATAGCGGCTGGTCGAGCGGTCGACTAAACAGTCGACCGACTGATTGGACACTTAGCATATTAGGCTTTTATATAAATAGATGGCTTCGTGACTTCATAGCATCCCTCACAGCTTGGATTGCAGAACATAATTTGTGTACTTATTTAACATCTTAACTCTTACTATGGGTAAGCCTCAGCAGGGCAAGAACCATGTCTGATTTACATTCCCGGCACCTAGCACACGGAAGGTATTCCACAAGTATGTGTGGAATGTAAACTAAGCTACAAAAGCTAAGTGCTTTGTGCTTTATGGACCTGATTGCACTTCATCCTCATCTTACAGATAAAGAAAGCCATCAAGGACTCAGGACACAGGTCAGTCTGACTCCAGAGGTCACACTTCCACCACGACTGACCGCAGACTGCCCCCTCCGGGGCCTGGCAGATTCCTCAGCCCAGCGCAGTTCCCAGGCCCCTCACGAGCTGCAGGGCCTAATTATCACTCCTGACAGAAAGGCAACCTTCTCCTGCAACACTGGCAGAGACCTTGCTAGTGCAGCTGCTGCTACGATGTCCCTACCTGCCTGGAACAGGAGCTAATGCCCCCATCTCAGAATCTGCGAGGAGAAGCGGGGAGCCACTTGAGAATTCCTCGCTGATGAAAGTACAAGGCTGAGCAGTGACAAGAAGCTACACAGAACACCCGGGGGGTTTTCAAAGATGAAGGTTAACCAAGCCAGCAAGGGCCAAGTCAAACACTGCTGAGGAACAGCTCCATCAGCCAGCTGTCTCGAGGCTGGAAACTTTCTCACCGTTAACCAAAGTTCACTATCGCCTCGGGAGGCTTTGATCCCCGGCCAGGGAGAGGACCAGGAACTACTCTGCAGCTAATCAAATTCTGCCACTCGGGGAGCTTGCTGGAATGAGGGAAGACGGGACTCAGCTCAAGAAGCCTCCTCCCCACTCCCTAACTGCCATCTTCCGTCCTCTGAGTTATTCCAAGGAGGCAATAAGCATCATTCAGACACCAATTAAGCACCCTCCGGCCCACAGGTGAGCTAACTGTGGCCGCCAACTGTGGCTCAGGGAAGTCCCTGGTTGGTCAGCTCCTCAAGATCTGGAGAAGCTCCAAGAGGCAGGCTGGCCCCCAGAACCGAGCAGGTATGGCCTTGGGGCACCCTCCCCTCCATCCTCGCCACAATGCTGCTCTAGGAAAACTCTGAAAATGGAGCAATGCCTCTCACCACTAAAACTGAGTTCCCGAAGCTTTTCCAAGGCGATGGTGGGCTCCTTCAGGACATCCTGGAAATCCGCAATCCTAGAAGGCGGGAGGGGGAGGCAAATGAGACACGCCCAAACCAAAGACCACAGGCTAGCGACCACTCCGGAAGCCCACAGCTCCCTCAGACCACCCATCTCCAACCTGCTCCTCCCTCCCCTTCAGATGGCAAAGCGCATGGAGGTCCGAATCCAAGTCAGCCTTGGGGCGCTACAGAACTACAGGTCACCTCTTCCTCTCAGCTCAGAAACTCGGAGATATTCCTGTCTAGAAGTTCTCAAACAAGCATCGTGAAGTCAGACACAGTCTAATATTGAGTGAGCTGGCATTTATCGGGCACTTCCTGCCGGCCAGGTCCAGCCCACAGCTCCACGCTCTGAACTCAATGAACCCTTAGGAACCAAGAGTAATTTGATCCACAGACAACGGACCCGTGTAACCTGCAGGCAGCTCTCCAGGCTCAAAAATGTAAGCATGAGAAGGCCTCTGGGCCTGCCTGCAGGCAAGGGCAAAAGGTTTACAACAACAAATGCTGGAGGAAAACTGAAGAATGAGCAAAATGCAGCCAAGGCTGCAGGATCTGACCTGGGAGAGGGGGCAGACGGGAAATTTCAGGTTTCCTAGCATTTCTAGTAAGAAATGAGCACGGGGGATGGGAAGTATTTGGAGAGAGGAGGGGAGGGTTCACAAGGGTGACAAGGAAGGGGGGAGGGGCCTGAGGAACTGGGCACGGAGGCCCTGAATGAGGAAGGCGCCAGGGGAAGAGGGAACCCAGGGCGAGAGACAGACAAGCGGTGCACCCCGGGGGTGCAGGAGCAGTGCCTCCACTCCGTGCCCGCTCAGGCCCACAGGCGATGAGGCTGGGAGGTGGGCGCCCGAGCCCCTCTGCCCGGGGACTGCGGGTGCCCGGCCGCATCCGCGCGCCCTCCGCGGGGCAGGAGTGGGGGCCTGGCCAGGGGTGGCCCGGCCGGGTGGGCCCGCGGCCCCTTACCGGCTCTTGTGCAGACTCGACATGGTGTTGACTTCCGGATCCCCCCGCCGCCTCCGCCGCCCCCCGGACGCGGGGCGCTCAGCATAGGCCTCCGGCCGGAAACGCAGCCGCCCGCGTGCGTGTTCCGTGCCGCTCCGCCCCCGTTCACGTGCCGCCCCCTTTCCCGGTGGCCACGCCCCCTTTCCCGGTGGCCACGCCCCCTTCCCCTAGGCCACGCCCCACCCCTATCCAGCCCGCGGATCCCGTGGCCAAGGTTGAGGGCGCCGATCGTGTGCCCTAAGGTTCTTCCCGGCGCTTCCCTGGGCCTCCGTTTCCATCTGCGCAATATACCTGTCACCGTCTCCCTCCTTACACGGTCCTCACCCGCAATAAACGATTGTGTCCTTGTTCCAGGAATGTACTCTCCCTGCTGAACTATACGGGTAATTTCACTACGAAATCTTCCACCCCTACAGCAGTAATCGGTCGCACGGAGTAGATGCTTCAAGAAATATTGGGTGGTGCCGAAACTGGTTTGGCTCAGTGGATAGAGCGTCGGCCTGCGGACTGAAAGGTCCCAGGTTCGATTCCGGTCAAGGGCATGTACCTGGGTTGCGGGCACATCCCCAGTGGGAGATGTGCAGGAGGCAGCTGGTCGATGTTTCTCTCTCATCGATGTTTCTAACTATCTCTCTCCCTTCCTCTCTGTAAAAAATCAATAAAATATATTTAAAAAAAAAAAAAAGAAATATTGGGTGGAAAACGGGACTACAATTCAGTGTTTCTGTGGCTTTGGGATTGCATGAACATGAAATGTACTGTAAAAGAACAATAGAGCCCTAGCCGGTTTGGCTCAGTGGATAGAGCATCAGCCTGAGGATCCCGGGTTCCATCCAGTCAAAGGGCACATGCCCAGGTTGCAGGCTCGATCCCCAGTAAGAGGGCGTGCAGGAGGCAGCCAATCAATGATTCTCTCTCATCACTGAGGTTTCTAACTCTCCCTCTCCCTTCCTCTCTGAAATCAATAAAAAATATATATTAAAAATAAATAAATAAGTAAATATGAAATCTTACCAACCTGGATACAATGGGACTTTTTAAAAGAATTAATTGTGCCGAAACCGGTTTGGCTCAGTGGATAGAGCGTTGGCCTGCGGATTGAAAGGTCCCAGGTTTGATTCCGGTCAAGGGCATGTACCTGGGTTGCGGGCACATCCCCAGTAGGAGATGTGCAGGAGGCAGCTGATCGGTGTTTCTCTCTCATCGATGTTTCTAACTCTCTATCTCTCTCCCTTCCTCTCTGTAAAAAATCAATAAAATATATTTTTTTAAAGAAAGAATTAATTGTACATAAAGGGAAACGCACACTGCGTACTTGCTTTTATCTGTCTCCTCTTACTCAGCATAATTATTTTGCGATCAATGCGTGTTGTAACGCATCATTCCTTTTTATTGCTGTGCAGATCCCATCGTCCGGAGGGACCATAGTTTGTCCTTTGCACACTTGGATTGTTTCCAGTTTGGGGTTATTACAATAAAGCTGCTATGAATATTTGTGCACAAGTCTTTACATGGATACAGGCTTTCATTTCTCTTGGAGTTGAATAGCTGGATGTATTTAAAATTTTTGAAAAATAGCTAAACCATTTTCTAAAATGCTTCTATCACTTTATACCCATACCAGAAGTGTATGAGAGTTTCCGTTGTAACATATCTTCATCAACACTTAGTATGGTCAGTCTTTTTAATTTTAGACATTCTATTAGTGGTATCTTATAATTGTTCTAATATGCATTTCCTCAAAGATTAATGATGTTGAGTGTGTTTTCATGTGTTTGCCATCTATATATCTTCTTTGGGGACGTTACCTGTTCAAAACTATTTCCCAATCTTAATTGAGTTGCTTGTTTTCTCACTGAAATATACTTTTGAGAATTCTTTATATTTTCTAGATACACGTCTTTTTTATTTTTTATTTTGGTAAAATATACATAATACAAAATTACCATCTTAGTCATTTTTAAGTGTACAGCTCAGCAGTGTTAAGTACATTTACATTGTACTGTAATCTCCAGAACTCTTTTGTTGCTGTTGTTAATCCTCATCTGAGGATACTTTTTCCATTGATTTTTAGAGAGTGGAAGGGAGGGGGGAGGGGCGAGAGAGGGAGAGAGAGAAGCATCAATGTAAGAGAAAACACATCCATTGGTTGCCTCCCGAACTTGTTCTGACCAGGACCAGGGATCGAACCTGCAACGACAGCACGTGCCCTTCACTGGGAATCCAACCCGAGACCCTTGGGTGCGAGGGCCAATGCTCTAGCCACTGAGTAACACTGGCCAGGACTCCAGAACTCCTTTCATCTAGCAAAATTGAAACTCTAAATACACTAAACAACAACTCCCCATCTCCCTTCCCCAGCCTCTGGCAACCATCATTCTACTTTCTGTCTCTATGAATTTGACTACTCAAGGTACCTTATATAAGTGGAATCACATCGTAGCTTTTTTAAAAATATTTTTTTATTGATGTCAGAGAGGAAGGGAGAGGGAGAGAGAGATAGAAACATCAATGATGAGAATCATTGATCAGCTGCCTCCTGCACACCCCCCACTGAGGATCAAGCCTGCAACCCGGGCATGTGCCCTTGACCAGAATCTAACCCAGGACCCTTTACTCCACAGGCTGATGCTCTATCCACTGAGCCAAACCAGCTAGGGCTCATATAGTATCTTTTTTTAAATTTTAATTGTTGACAGTATTAGAGATGTTCCTCAATTTCCCCCCTTTACTCCCCTCCTCCCAGTCCCTGCCCCATCCCAGTCCTTCATCACACTATTGTCTGTGTCCATTGATTATGTATAACCTCCTACATAATAAAAAGCTAATATGCAAATCAGCCGAACAGTGGAACTACGAGTCGCTATGAGGCTCACTGCAGTGACCAACCAGTCCAATCTGACCCCAATCGGCCCCCCAACAGCTGGCGACCTATCCCCCCAGGCCGGCCCCGCCCCTGATTGCCCTCCACCTCCTCCCTTGGTCTCGCAGGGCCAAGGCTGCTCCAGTGGGTGAGCTACGACCACATCTACAGCGCTCTGGACCAAACAGCCCACAAGATCAACCTGGCCAAGTTCACCCCGGGCAAGTGCTCCACGCTCATCATGACTGACCTGGTGGCCGGGGCCTGGACATCCCGCTACTGGACAACATCATCAACTTCAGCTTACCGGCCAAGGGCAAGCTCTTCCTGCACCAGGTGGGGTGGGTCGTGTGGCCCGGGCTGGCCGAAGTGGCACAGCCTACTCCTTGGTGGCCCCAGATGAGGTCCCCTACCTGCTGGACCTGCACCTGTTCCTGGGCCGTGCCCTCACCCTCACCTGCCCCCACGAGTAGCCCTCGGGTGCGGTCGGCTGGGTGGCATGCTGGGCCGGGTGACACAGAGTGTGGTGGACAATGAGGACTGCGGCCTGCGGAACACCCTGGAGGTGTCGCTGGAGCTGAGGGGCCTGGGCTGTGTGTCCCACAACACCCAGCAGCAGTATGTGCGCTCGTGGCCTGCGTCCTTGCCAGAGGGGGCCAAGGAGCTGGACCTCGAGGGGCTGGGCCTGCACCCCCTCTTCAGCTCGAGCTTCGAGGAGGAGGAGCTGCAGCAGCTGAGGCTGGTGGACAGTATCAAGCAGTACCGCTTGCGGGTGACCATCTTAGAGATCAACACCTCCTGCCAGGACCTGACCAGCCAGGTGACGTGGCCAAGCAGCAGAGGACTGCAAGGCCCTTGCCAGCTTCCAGTAAGGCCAGCAGGAGGGGCATGAGGGCCTGGCTGGCCAAGCCCCGAGGTGCCCAGGTACACCGGCAGCTCCTACAAGGAGGACCTCTACCAGAAGTGGAAGCAGAAACAGAAAATCACCATACGCTCAATGTCAGCAGTCGGCCCTGTCGGTAGCGCTGTTTCCGCCTGATCCAGTCGGGGCATGTGCAGGAGGCAACCAACTGATGTGTCTTTCTCACATCCATGTTTCTCTCTCTGCCTCTCGCCGTCCCTTCTACTCTAAAAATCAATGAAAAATGTACTCACATGAGGATTAACAACAACAACAACAAATATGCATACATACACACATATACATAAATACATGAATATTGGGGGGCTGAGAGGGTGAGGCCCCACAGGTGCACAAATTTCGTGCACCACGCCTCTAGTCCTATATAATAAAACCCTAATATGCAAATCGACCGAATAGTGGAACGATTGGTCACTATGATGCACACAGACCACCAGGGGCAGACACTCAATGCAGGAGCGCCGCTAAGCCAGAAGCTGGGTTCACGGCTGGCGAGCGCAGTGGCAGTGGCAGTGGCAGGAGCCTCTCCCACCTCTTCTGCAGGCAGAGGAGTGAAGGGGTCCCAGACTGCAAGAGCCCCAGACTGCAAGAGGGATGTCTGACTGCCAGCTTAGGCCCAACCCCTGGGGGATCGGGCCTAAGCCGGCAGTCAGACCTCCCCCAGGGGTCCCGGAATGTGAGAGGGTGCAGTATGTATATAAGTTCTTTGGTTAACCTCTTCTTGCCTCCTCTCCTCCCCTCTGAGATATGTCAGTCTATTCCATGCCTTCATGCCTCTGAACCTATTTTGTTCCTCAGTTTATTATGTATTAGATTCCACTTATAAATGAGGTCATGTGATACTTGTCTTTCTCTGACTGGCTTATTTCGCTCAGTATGATAATCTCCAGGTCCATCCATGCTGTCACAAAGGTTAAGAAATCCTTCCTTTTTACAGCTGCATAGTATTCCATTGTGTAAATGTACTGCAGCTTTTTTATTCACTCATCTTTTCATGGGCACTTGGGCTGTTTCCGAATCTTAGCTTCCTTCTTAAGGCTGAATAATATTTCACGTTTTGTTTATCCATTCATCTACCAATGGACATAAGTTGCTTCCACTTTCTGGCTATTGTGAATAATGTTGCTCTGAACATAAGTGCAAATATCTCTTAGAGTCCCTGTTTCCAATACTTTTGGGTAGGAACCCAGAAGGTGAATTGCTGGACCACTGGTAATTCTATTTTTAATTTTTTGAGGAACTGCCATATACTGTTTTCTATCATGGCTACAGCCATTCACATTTTCATCAACAGTGCACAAGGTTCCAATTTTTCCACATCCTCACCAACACATGTTATTTTCTGTTTTGTTGTTGTTGTTGTTTTCTGTTTTTATGGGCATAGCCACCCTAATGGGTACAAGGTGGTACAAGTCTTTTTAATTAAAATATGTGAATTGTAGTTTTTTTTCCCCCAGTCTGTGGCTTGCCTTTATAGTCACTTAACAATGTTTGAGTAGAAGTTCTTAATTTCCACACTAAAGTCTGTGTGGAGAGCCCATATAGGATTAAGCCTCGGACTGACCTGTTGGCAAAGTCACAAACAAGTCCCAGCTTAGAGGGCACAGTCCTCTTAAGCATAATTAGGCTTGACCTTATGACACTCCCTAGATCTTATCTGGGAAGCTAATGGGCTGAGGGAAGTGCAGCAAGAGCAAGAACAAAAACAAGTGAAACTCACAAAAACAGTGTAAACAAGTGAAACTCACAAGAACAGTGTAACTTTGGTAACCACTACCTTGTTTACCTCTGACTAGAAAACAAAGGCTCAGTTTGCCTCGGGATCTTTCTCTGTGGCCTCAGCCAGGCACAGAAGATCCACGGAGACTAAAGAGAGCTAGAGAGTTCTGAACACTGTCTCCGTGTAAAACATTCTTCGCCGACTCCGTCCACACCTTTGGGAACCCCTGGACCGCTGGGGCTGGACCCCGGCAAGCCTGCAGTTCTTTTATGTCACATCCAACAAACTTTTGCATAACCAGTATCACAAAGATTTTTCTCCTATGCTTCCTCCCACAGGCTTTATAATTTTAGGTGCTACATTTAGGTCTATGATCCATGTTTTAAAGCTTACAGTTCATTTTGTCTTAATTTTGTAAATGGCATGAGGTATGGATCGAAGTTCATTTATTTCCATATTAGTGTCCACTCAGCAGTGGATGAACAATAGGGTTACTCCCTTCTTCAGTACTATGAATAATGCTGCTATGAACATTTTCTCCTGGGTATATACTTCGCAGAATTTCTAGGTCCGATGGTAACTCTATGTTTAACTCTTTAATAAGGAATTGCCAAGCCGCTTTCCAAAGCCACTGAGCCATTTCACTTCCCAAAGCAATGTAGGAGTGTTGTTCTACTTCCTGATAATACTTGTTATTGTCTATCTCTTTGATCATGTCCATCCTAAGGCTATGAAGTTGAGCTCACTGTGGTTTTGATTTGCATTTCCCTGATGAATAATGATGCTGAGTATGTTTTCATGTGCATCTTGGCCATGTGCATATCATCTTTGGAGAAATGTCACTTTTTTTTCTATCTTACATTGGGTTGTCTTATAATTATTTAGTTCTTTATGTATCCTGGATTACTGTTCTTTATCAGATATGCGATTTGCAAATATTGTCTCCCATTCTGTGGGTTGTCTTTTCACTTTTTAAAAAAAATCTTTATTGTTGAAAGTATTAGATATGTCCCCTTTTTGCCCCCATCGACCCCTTCTAGCCCGCACCCACCTGCCGCCCAGGTTGTCTTTTCACTTTTTTAAAAATTTCTTTATTGGTTAAGGTATTACAAATGTGTCCTCATCCCCCCATTAACCCCCAACCTCCTTCCTCGTTTCACTTTCTTGATGGTGCCCTTTGAAACACAAAAGTTTTTAATTTTGATGAAACCCAATTTGTCTGTATTTTTCTCTTGTGCTTGGTGTCATATTAAAGAAAGCACTGCCTAATCCAAAATCCCAAAGACTTAACTCCTATGTACGGTACTAAGAGTTTTATAGTTTTAGTGCTTACATACACATGCATTTTTAAAAATTAAATTTATTGGAGTGACATTAGTCAACATGAACATATAGGTTTCAGGTGTGGGTTTCTAGGTCTGCATATTGTTAAAGGGGACACTTGCCAAATGGTTCCCCAAAGGTCACCTCTGGGGAAGGGCATGAAATCGGGGTCTGGTTAGGGTTTGATGGGGATTTTCATTTTCTCAGTCATATACTTCTGTATCGTGTGGATTTTTTTTTTTTTACAAGCATGGCTAACTGTGGTAATTTAAAATCAATAGACTTTAAAAATATCAACAGACTTTTCAAAGGATTCAAAATTTATACACAGTTAGCTCGACTGGTGTGACTCAGTGGTTGAACGTTGACCTATGAACCAGGGCGTCACTCGTTCAATTCTGGTCAGGGAATATGCCCAGGTTTCAGGCTCAATCCCAGTGTGGGGCATGCAGGAGGCAGTCAATCAATGATACTCTCATCATTGATGTTTCTACCACTCCCTCTCCCTTCCTCTCTGAAATCAATAAAAATATATTTTAAAAAATTCACAAAGTTAGTTATTAGAATTGGGGTGAGGGTCATGTAGAGATAGGATTCCTTACCTAGCCAGTTTGGCTCAGTGGATAGAGTGTCAGCCTGTGGACTGAAGGGTCCTGGGGTTCAATTCTGGTCAAGGGCACATGCCTTGGTTTCAGGTTTGATCCCCAGTAGGGGGCGTGCAGGAGGCAGCCAATCAATGATTTTCTCTCATCATTGATGTTTCTCTCTCTCTCTCCCTCTCTGAAATCAATAAAAAAAATGTATATATACTAGAGGCCTGATGCACGAAATTTGTGCAAGGGGCTCGGCCTCACAGCCTCAACCCTCACAGCCCCAGCTTGTCCAGAAGGTCGTCTGGAAGGACATCCGGAAGGTCGTTCAGCTGTCCGGTCTAATTAGCATATTATGCTTTTATTATTATAGATACATTTTAAGGAGATAGGATTCCTTGAGAAAGCAGCATCTAAACTGAGACCAGAAGGTGGAGGAGTACGCTGGCTATAGATGGGAGCAAGAAAAGTGTTTAGTCGGGGAGATAATTGTTTGAGCCTATGCGAAAGAAGGGGTTCATTTAAAATAATAATAATGCTTTAAACTCTCTGGATTGAAGAACGGGAGGGGGCAAATAAGAGGAGGGAACAAGAGCCTGGAGAGAGACAGGGGACAGATGTCCTTGTCGTCTAGGAAAAGGGCTGTAAGCAAAGGAGCTCCCTGATCAGGTTTACGTTTTGGAAAAGTCATCCTGGGACTGGGGAGAGGCCGGCGGAAGGGGCAGGGAGTTCCAGGAGGAGGCTGCTGCAGGAACCCAGAGAAGAAAGGATGGGGGACCAAGTCCGGCACTACTGGCTGAGGAGAGAAGGGACTGGGTTGGAGATCCTTGGACCTGGCGACTGGCCCAGGCGCTGAGGAAAGCTCCCGACTTCCCGCGTGACAGCCGAGTGCCCTGGCGGCCCATTACCCAGCTGGGGAGGTAGCAGGGCGCTTGGGAGGAAGCTGATGACGGCGTTTGGACTGGGTGTGCTCCCTGTGGACCCAGAGATCTCCATAGGGCGCTGCGCGTAGGTAGGGGCTGGCGGTCGGCGCAGACGGGGAAGGAGGAGCCAGTCCCGCCCTGAGCCATTGCCGGGGCTCCGCTGGCTGAGCTGCCGGACAGAGCGGGACCGAACCCCGATCACACGAGCGGACACCCCCAGACGGCCCCTGACGCACGTGCTCACCACCGGGGTGGGGACGCCCATCGGTTCCCTCCGGCCCGGGCACACGGGTCCGGGATCCCGGAGGGGAGCCCCCGGAACCTTCCGCCGCCGCCGCCCGCGTTCGCCGCGGAACCCTTCGCGGACACCGGTCCGCTGTTGCTAAGGGGCGGCCCCGGAAGTGACGCGCCAAGGGTTTGTTGACAGCGGAGGCGGCGGCGGCTGCAGGCTCCCAGCCGGAGGAGCCGGATCGGGGGAGGGGCCGGGCCCCGGAGCCAGCACCCGGCGGCCTGCAGCCCTAAGGGCAAGGTAACGGCCACGGGGTCCCCCGGGCGCGACCCCCTCCCGCCGGGGACTCCCGCCCCCGGGAACCCAAGTTCCGCCTCGTCGACCCCCGTCTCCCTCAGACCCCGTCCCTTAGCCTGACGACATCCCCCGCCGGCCCGGGCCGCATCCTCCGCTCCTCGGCGGCCGCCAGGTGAGGAAGCATCCCCTTCGATCCCAGAGCCAAGGGATGTTTCTGCGTCCCCCCTTCCCCTCCTGCCTCGGCGCCTCGGCGTCGCTTCAGCATCGCAGCTGCAACCACTTGCACAGGTCCATCTCGGCCAATGGTGGGAGGGCGTCCTCCTCCTCTGCCCCTGCTGCCAGGTCTGCGAAACGTGCTTTTAAAACTGAGCTCCCCTCCTCCAGAGAGAAAATGACTCCCTGTTGAATGCCCCTACAAAATGGGGGATCATGTCGGACTGCCCCTCCTACCTGTTGGATGAGCTTAAGTTCCCCCAAAGCTCTGCTTCAGAGCTCAGGGACGGTTTGGATTCTGGCTCAGCTCCTAAAAGGGATGACAAGGTGCAGGGAAACCCAACAGCCCAACTGGGTGGGAAAGCGACGGGGTGGGGTTGCAAACCTGAGGAGCAAGGAGCCGGGTAGGTGAGTTGAAACTGAAACTGCTGGCCACTGGAGCTCTGTGGGTGGAATGTGACTTGGCTGCTCTTTGGCCCACGGTGTCCAGGATCCCTAGGCTTTGCCTGTGCCTGCCGGCACGCTTGGTCTTCCAGGGGAGAGGGATGCCTGATGCTCCCTTGGGGAAAATCACCCCATCTGATTTTTCTCTTCAGGGCACACGCTAGTTAGAATGAGCACGGAAGACAGGCTTCCTTTAGAATAGGAGGTGGTAGCTAGGAGAGAGGGGCCTCTCTGTTTGGGTTCGTTGCTTTATTCAGCAAAGAATGAACATAATATGTGGGATGGCCCTGGAGAAAAACAAAGAAGAAAAAGCCATGGAAAGAGCCAGAGCACAGGCACCTTTTTATAGAGGGTGGTCAGAGAACGTGTCTAGTCGATACCTGATCAGAGACCTGAAGGGAGCCCTACAGCTTCTGGAGGTAGAGCATTCCATAGCAAGTACAAAGGTCCTACCTGATGCTTTTCAGAAACAGCATGAGGACAATAGGGCTGGAGTAGAATGAAGGAGGGGAGGGGTGGCTGATGAGGTCAGAGAAGAGTGGGGACCAGATAGTGTCGGGGAAGATATCAGGGACTGCCTGTGTGATGCACGGTCATGGGGTGTCTAATGGAGCACATTTCAGAACTGTGCTGACTTGAAATGTCTGGTGCTTGGAGAAAATACAGGTTTGTTTCAGATGACAGATGGCCATTGTGCGCTGGCCTTGAGTTGTAAGTACCCTTCTTCCATCTCTCTAATGATCATTGATGGAATAAATACAAAAAGGGCAGCCATAGAGCCCTGTGGTTAAATCAGGCAAGGGATCTTTTTCACCGAAGTTTCCTCATCTGTACAGGGAAGATGGTAGCTTGGTATATATATATATATATATATAAAATTGATTTCAGAGAGGAAGGGAGAGGGAGAGAGAGATGGAAACATCAGTGATAAGAGAGAATCATTGATCGACTGCCTCCTGCACACCCCACACGGGATCAAGCCCACAACCCGGGCATGTGCCCTTGACTGGAATCAAACTTGGGACTCTTCAGTCCACAGGCTGATGCACCATCCATTGAGCCAAGCCAGCCAGGGCTTGGTCCTGGCTTTTTGATGACAGTGGGAGGTGATGGGGGCTTTTTAAAAAGAGCTTAGCAAGACCCCATTCCGCTACATAAAACAGGCAAAATACGGTGTTGAAATAAATATGAAGACAGGTTGGTGAGGGCAGTACACGTTGGCCTTAGATATATGGTCAGAGTGTGTGTGGCTGATCTGATGATGGAGATTGTCCATCCCAGAAATGCCCAGCAGAGGCTGAAATTTTGCAGGTTGATCTCCTTCCCACCCCCCAAGTCTAGACCTGAGTCTGATAGGCGGAGTGCGGCACTTGGGGGAGAGGACTTGAAAATGAAAAGTCAGAGCACATAGATGCTGAGAGCCAGCATGTTGGAGCTGGGTCGTTGGACTAGCCATCTAGGTCAGGGTTCAAGCGCCTGCTGTGCTTCGGGCATTCTGTGTGAGCTCGGGCAGTTACATCCTGTCTGGACCTCAGTTTTCCTGTCTGGACTCTAATTCTGAAGGCTACCAGGAGGTGAAATGAAACGAGGTTCTGAAAAAATGTGTTGCACTTTAAAGCCCTCTACAAAGGTAAAGGGCTGTTCTTGTTAGCATCACCAAGATCCTGCAGCTTCGGTAACTGAGCTGTTCTCGATTCCTGAAATGCAAGTTCAGAGTCTCCCCCTCGGTCATCTATTCTTGGATCATGAAGCTTCAGAAATGAGCAGATTTTCCAGCTTCAAAAATGAGCAGAAGGGTCTCTCCAAACATCATTCTTTGGAAATTGCTCCATAATGATTGGTTACTAACTACTTTAAAAAACCTTTTTAAAAAATATGTTTTTATTGCTTTTAGATAGAGAGGAAGGGAGAGGGAGAGAGAGAGAAACATCAATTGGGTGCCTCCTGTACCCCCCCACTGGGGATCATGTTTGCAACCTGGGCATGTGCCTTGACCGGGAATCGAACCAGTGACCTCTTGGTTCATGGGTTGACGCTCAATCACTGAGCCACACCAGCCCGGCATTTGCCACCTTCTTCCCATCATTTCATGCCATGTCCTCACCAACCGCATGAGGTAGGTACATTTGCAACACACCAAGCAGGTAAGGACCCTGATGAATATTGAGGGTGTAAATATTGCCTGGGCACCATGTGGAACTATGTCTCCTCCCCCTCACTGTTGTCATGGAGATCTCAAGGATCTACAGGGTCCCTGCCTCAGGAAGCTTCCAGTCCTTGGCAAACAAACAATAGATGTCCACAGGATGGTTCCCAGCGATGTCCGACCATCTGTACTCCGTGCCCAAGGACGCTCAGAGTTGTAAGGAGGCAGTGAAGGCTCACGCCACAGAAGGGAGAGCTGAGGGTGGGAGAACCCGTTTGTGCCCATAGCATAATGGTAGAGAGAGCCAGGCACCTACTGGGGGACCTTAGGCAAGTCATTGTACTTCTTTGAACCATAGTTTTTTCATTTGGAAAACAAAATTATAATATATTAATCTCTCCGGTTATGTGTGGCTGCAATGAGAAGATGCATGGGAAGCTCAGACCACTGGGTCTGGAGCTAATGAGTGTGTGTATACATATTGGTCTGTACATCTCCATAGGCCGTGGCAAATGACTTCACCACTCAGCTGCAGCTGCCTCGTGTGGTGGTGAATCCGCAGAGTTCTTGGAATATGGTGGTCAGTCTGGGTGTGAGGGTGTCTCGTTAGAGGCCCCTCTGCCCCCGGGTAGCACCAGCGAGCAGTGATGACTTTCCTCCTCCACTCCATTTCCATATCTCCCTGACATGACCCCCCCTACAGACTTCAACTCTGCAGGTCAGCCCTCTGACCCTCACCTGCACCCCTGCTCCCTAGAGCCCTGACTCCCCTCACAGCAGCCTGCTACCCCCCAATGTTCCCTGTGATCCCTTCCCTCCTGGAAAGCTTCCAGCCTCTAAATAGGGCATTTGTTTGGGGGTCCCCCCCGCTGCTCCTGGGTGAATATTTCACAGGTGGGCGCTGCTCCCAGGCTCAGAGCTTCCTGCCCCCCAGATCCTGTCGGCTGGATGTCAGCGCTGGCGGGGTCCCACGCTCCCGCCTCTGGACCTCACTTTCTCTCCCCTCCGGTTGGTGGATGGGAGACTGTATGGTTTGGTGAGAGGCACCGGCTTGGTTTAGGGTTGCGTCCCATTCTTGCCAGTCACTTCAGGCAAGCCTCAGTGTCTTCATCAGAAAATGGTAACTGGCAAATCAAACCTTTATTCTGTTGGTGCCAGGCACGGGCCGGACCCTGTGGATCCAGGAGCGTGGGGCCAGGGGAGAGGTCGTTAGACAGCTGGTTACACAGATGATGAATTAGCCACAGTCCAGTGTCCGAGGGAATGCTGTTTTGTTGGTTAAATCGGAGGCCGTGTGGAATCAGCGCAGCGCCACGTCTGAAAGTCACCGATGTGGGGGTGGCGGCTGCTGTTCTCTCCTTCTCTCCCTGCTGTGCCCCCTCCCTCCCCCGGAGGATGTCACAGCTCATGAAGGATCCAGTTTTAGAGAACCTGCAGGAGCGGGAATGGCAGAGTTCTCACCAGGTGCTGCTCTGTCGCCATCAGAGTTCCCTCTGCCCCAGGGAACCCCCGATGGCGGTGCTGAGGAGTGAGGAGCTGGGGCAGCGGAGGTGGCTGCCTCTGTGGGTGCCAGGCCTGCTGCTGGATGCCCACAAGTGGCCGGGCACTCCCCAGGCTCTCAGCCACGGTGCCAACTTGAGGACGGTTCCTTCCCCCTCCGGCTCAGCCAACCCTAAGCAGCAAGGTCGGCGCTGCCAAAGGCAGTTAGCAAATGGTGCCCTTTGCCTGGCTTGTCTTTTCGTGGCTTTGGCGGCTGACAGGGTGGTGCCTCTTCCTCCTGAGGAGCAGAGTTAGGGCAGAGCAGCTCCCTAGGTGACTGGGTGTGGACCTGCAGAAAAGGCAGCTCTCAGTGTCAGTCACGAGGTTCCTCGGTGGCCACTGGGTGCCTAGCACTGTCCTGGGCAGGTGGGCAGGGAGGGTACGAGAGAGGATACGTGTGGCACAGCCTGCGAGCCCTCGTCCCTCCCGCAGGCATCTGCTGACACCCTCCTGATTGTCAGGCCCCGTGGTGTTCAGCCCTTTTTGTCCAGCACATCGTCGTGGAGTTGGGCTGTGGTGCCCGTGCCCCACACCGTCTGTCCCTTCAGCCTGTGCACAGCTTGGCCTTCTTTCTGGAACGCCTTTCCCTTCTCTGCCCGCCACCAGAGTTAACTGTGACTCACTGGGTTGCAGCTGCAATGCCACCTCCAAGGCAGGTCCCTGGCATCGACACAGGGAGCCCCAGGTACCTCCCTCCCCTTCAGAACACTGGTCCCAGTTATGGGGGGGTGGGTCTGGGTGCCTCCTGGGTGGTGGCTGTCCCCCTTCGGAGCCACTGTGCTTCACCAGGAGAAAGCCCGTGTCTGGTTTCGTTCGCCATTGGATGCACGGTGCTCACTAGAGAGTTACCGAGTGAACAAGCAAAGGACCTGGGATAAGCCCGGGAATGAATGCCAGGCAGGACGGCCTGGTTCCCGCCTCGTGGAGCTGGCCGCCTGGCAAGGAAGCCAGGTAGTTAGCCCAGCATCAGTGCAAAGCGTGGACTATTATGGGATGGCCTTTGGGGCCACAGCAGCTACACTTGGCAGTCAGGGGAGGCTTCCTAGAGGAGATGGTGTCGACATTAAGACCTGAGGGTGCTTAGGCATCAGCTAAGCAAGGAGGAGAGGTCAAAGGTGGTGGACCGGAGTGGTCCGTGCCACTTCCTGCAGGAGGGACGTGGATGTGTATTTGGGGGTGGGAGCAGTATTTGTTAGAAAGTGGAGTAGTTAGTTGCATTTGGATGGTCCCCGTTGAAAGCAAACCGACTGAGCAAAGGTCTGAAGGTGACCCTTATGGCCTATCGCCAGTGCAATGGAGGAGGCCAGGCCAGTTAAGTGGGGGTCTGTGGGCACGGGGTTGACCAGAAAGCTGCTTCTAACTCTGGAGGCTTTGACGCTCAAAGAGATGGGACTCATCGGTCTCCAGCTGGGACTGTCTCCCAGCCAGCAGTGTGCCCTCCAGTGGCCCAGGCAAGAGAGACTGCTGGGCTCTTGCAGATCTGAAGGCAAAGGAAGGCCATGCCCAGGGCCCAGGCAGCCTGTTTGCTGTACCTTCCCTCAAGGGTGTCCCATAGCCAGTGGGACAGCTGGCACAGGGCTTATGGCAGGAGACTCAGGCGTAGGCAGCGCAGACCTGGAGCTGGACAGGAATGGACTGCTCTACTTGGGGACCAGGGCGGGTGAGATAAGAGAAGGTGATGATGATTATGATGCTGATAATAATACTGGCTTTTTATTGAGTAATTACTATGTGCCGGGAACTATGCTCAGCCATTTCTGTGTCATTCCGTGTTATCTTCACAAAGTGCTCCCTACTTGGAATAGAAACTGTGGCACAGAGAGGTGAAGACACTTGCCCAAGTTCCTCTGTTCCTAAGCAGCAGGGCTGAGACTGGAAACTGGGCTCTTACAGCAAGCCCACCAGTATAATGTTTTCAAGGCCCCGTGTTGTATGTATCTGTACTTCATTCCTTTTACGGCTGAATTATAGTCCATTGTATGGATAGACCATTTTTTGTTTGTCCACTCATTAGTGGACAGACATTGTGTTGTTTCCATTTGGGGCTATTACGAATAATACCACTGTGAATTTTAACGTACAGCTTTTGATGTGGACGCATATTTTCATTTCAATTAGGAGGAGCCTGATTCTTCATCATATAGATTGAGATTCAGTGATAACATGTCTATAAAGCCCTGGCACATACTAAGTGTTCAAACAGTGACAGCTAGATACAAGTTAGATTACACAGCAGGGGCCCTGGCCAGGTAGCTCAATTCGTTGGAGCATCATCCCCATGTGCCAACGTTGCTGGTTCAATCCCTGGTCAGGGCACTTATAAGAATCAACCAATGAATGCATAAATGGGTGGAGCTAAGAATTGATGTTTTTTTCTCTCTCTCCCCCTCCCTTCCTCCCTTCCACTCTCTGAAAAGCAATGGAAAAAATATCCTCTGGTGAGGATTAACCAAAAAGAAAGCCCCTGTGATCCACACCCAAGCACTGGGTTCCCAACACACAGGTCTGTCCACAGACATTTGTGAAGGCATAGAAACACTTGGAGCCCTGACCGGTTTGGCTCGGTGGATAGAGCATCGGCCCGGGGACTGAAAGGTCCCAGGTTCGATTCTGGTTGAGGGCATATACCTTGGTTGCGGGCACATCTCCAGTGGGGGGTGTGCAGGAGGCAGCTGATCGATGTGTCTCTCTTATTGATGTTTCTAGCTCTCTATTCCTCTCCCTTCCTCTCTGTAAAAAAAAAAAAAATCAATAAAATATATTAAAAAAGAAAAAAAGTAACACTTGGACAAGGCCCCCTGCTCTTTGCAGGCCAAATCATACAAATCAGCAGAGAGGGGCCAAGAGGAGGTCGGGAATCCTGGGGCCTGGTCCGCTACGCTGCCCATGTGAGTGTGGCATCTGGAGCCTCAGGTTCCCTACTCAGGAGTGGACCTAGGACAGCTGGTGGTTCTGGCCCTCGGGCTCACGTAGCTTTTCTTTCCCATTCTCTAGGCTGTGGCTCTGCCAATGACCCTGTGAGTGTTGAGGAGTGACTGTTGTCCCTGGAGGCCCCTGTCCTGGAGTGGCCCACCTTCCTGCCCCCAGCATGGCGTCCGACACTCCCGAGTCCCTGACGGCCCTCTGCACCGACTTCTGCCTGCGCAACCTGGACGGCACCTTGGGCTACCTACTGGATAAGGGGTCTCCGAGGCTGCATCCAGACATCTTCCTGCCCAGCGAGATCTGTGACCGGCTCGTCAACGAGTGAGCAGGCCTGGAGCTGGGGCAGGGGCACAAGTCTTTAGATGAGCCTGTGTGGAGAGATTAGGACCAGTGTGTGTGCACCATGCGGTAGTGTGACCATGGATGTGTGAGTGTGAGGGTGTGTGTGCATGCACAAGGGTGTCCATGGGTATAGAATACTGGTGTACCTCTGACTGTAAAGTTATGTGTGTGTGTGTGGGGGGGTGTATGAAGGAGTGTGCACGTGAAGGAATGGGTCGGTGTACACATGGGCTTCTGCAGCACAGGGAATGTCAGTGTGAAACTGTAGGTGTGCATTACACCTATGAGGGGGTACAGAAGCTGGCACATAAATGAAGTTGTTTGCTGTCCTGTGTGTGTGTGTGCACACCGGAGCCTGTGAACACGTGACTGTGTGTGAACATTCAGGTTTACACACCAGTGCCCAAATGGATCCATGACCAGGGATCGAATCGTTCAGAAAACCTTGACGTGGCCCCTCCAGAGGACTCCCCGCTAGTGGAGGCTCCTAGAAGCATGGCACGTGTTCACTGACCTCTGGGATGTCGAGATGCCCAGAAGGGAACCTGCTAGACCAGACAGTTGCATACGAAGTGGGAACCTGTGTGTGAGCTGAGGATGGAACCCAACTTGTAGTAATGTTCTGAGCACTTACTGTGGGTCAGCAGCTCTGGGTGGATCACTGTGTAGACCAGAGTTATGGCCATTTCACAGAGGAAGAAACCAAAGCCCGGAGAAGTTCAGTTACTTGAGTGACGTTGTCCAGGTCGTGACTAGCCAAGCAGGATTTAGATTCCAGAGTGTTTGACTACAGAGCCTTTCCCACCAAGACCAGGATTCTCACATAAGCTGGTATCTCGCAGGGTTTATGAGGGCTTGCCTGTACCCACCTGGGAACTCCATACCCCTAGACTTAATTCCTGTGGGAAAGGGTCCTGGAGGGCTGGTCAGGGAGCCAGAAGCTGGCTTAGAGAAGAGGTGTGTGGACAGTATGTTTGCTCTAGAAGTGTCTATGGTTTGGGGGGAAGAGCTTGGAATTTTCTATTGATAAGAGGCCCCTTCATCACCAGGAAGTCTACTTTGGACTCCTGGTTCCTGGAAGGGGGCGGGGGCACAGATCAGGGTATCTCACCTGTAGGGTAGTCAGGACCCAACCAGATACTATGAAGAAGAGGAGGAGGAGAAGGAGGAGACAGAGGTTGCTCCTGGGGTGATCAGAGAAGGCCTCAGGGAGGAGAGGGCTTACGCTGGGCCTTGCAGGGGACGATGCCCCTCCCCTGAGCCAGGCTTCTCCCTCCCAGGTACGTGGAACTGGTCAACGCTGCCTGCAACTTTGAGCCACATGAGAGCTTCTTCAGCCTCTTCTCAGATCCTCGTAGCACCCGCCTCACCCGCATCCACCTCCGCGAGGACCTGGTGCAAGACCAGGACCTGGAAGCCATTCGCAAGCAGGTAAGACCTGCCTTGCCGGGCACGAGATGGGCATGGGAGGCGGCCCGAGACAGTCAAACAGTGAGTCGGGCAGGGCCGATCGCCTCCAGGACAAGCATCCCAAGGCCCGTCCAGCGCTCTTCCCCACTGGACAGACCCCTCCACGGCCCCCCTTAGCCCAGGGCCAGCCTCGGGCAGGGGCTGGGCAGGGGCTGGGCAGGGTGATGGACAGAGCTGTCCCTCCTCCCAGGACCTGGTGGAGCTGAACCTGACCAACTGCGAGAAGCTGTCGGCCAAGAGCCTGCAGACACTGCGGAGCTTTAGCCACACCCTGGTGTCCTTGAGCCTCTTCGGCTGCGCCAACATTTTCTATGAGGAGGAGAACCCAGGGGGCTGTGAGGACGAGTGCCTCGTCAACCCCACCTGCCAGGTGCTGGTTAAGGACTTCACCTTCGAGGGCTTTAGCCGCCTTCGCTTCCTCAACTTGGGCCGCATGATTGATGGGGTCCCCGTGGAGTCCCTGCTGCGGCCGCTCAGTGCGCTGGCTGCCTTGGACCTCTCAGGCATTCAGACCAGCGACGCGGCCTTCCTGACCCAGTGGAAAGATAGCCTGGTGTCCCTTGTGCTCTACAACATGGACCTGTCGGACGACCACATTCGTGTCATCGTCCAGCTGCATAAGCTGCGGTGAGCAGCCCGCCCACAGCTCGCTGGGGTGAGGGTGCGGGTGGGGGAGGTTCGTGTTGTCAGTCCCAGAAGGGTCATGAGCCCTGGCCCGGCAGAAGGTGGGCATGGAAAAGACGTCCCCTTCCTTTAACCGCAGGTGGCAGCTGGATCAGGGTTGTTTGGGGCCCGCGGGTCCCAGTAGGATTTTTCCCAGAATGCCCTGCAGCAGTGTGGTAGGGTGGGGCCCTGCCCTGCCATGGACTGAAGCAGCAGGGTCTACGAGACAGTCCCAACCTGTGTCCAGCTCCTGATCTGTGCCCCTCCCCCCAATCTCCAGACACCTGGACATCTCCCGAGACCGCCTCTCAAGCTACTACAAGTTCAAGCTGACTCGCAAGGTGCTGAGCCTCTTCGTGCAGAAGCTGGGGAACCTCATGTCCCTGGACATCTCTGGGCACATGATCCTGGAGAACTGCAGCATCTCCAAGATGGACGAGGAGGCAGGGCAGACCAGGTGGGCCCACCGCCACGGTGGCCACGGTACCACTCAGCAAGCATTTCCCAAACACCCTCTGCCAGTGCTGTTCTGGGTGCTGGAGATAAAGGAGCGGATGAGGCCCTGCCCTCTCCAGTCTGTGTGACAAGCCATTATCAGGACTGGTAAGGGAGGCCCGGGCTACCCCCAGGACCAGGAGAGAGGGCCGAGGAGGAATGGCATCCAAGCTGTTTTGAAAGTTCATTCTGAGTTCAGAGGCAGGGTGTCCTAGCAGAGGGAAGGGCACGTGCGAAGGCTAGAAGGTGCAAGCGCCAGGAGTGACTGGGAAATTGTCCGCTCAGACTGGCCAGAGACAGGGCGGCGGTGTTCAGGCGAGGCTGGCGGTACCGGCTATGTGGTAGGTGCTGCAGCAGAGAGGCTGGTTCCTGGGTTGGTGGGTCGAGAGATCGGATCCAAACCCACCCAGCGGTCATGGCCACAGGCCCGCTCTGTCCCCAACACACTTTAGCGGGTTTGCTTGTTGGGCCGGTCCCTTCATGATTGTTGGTGGAACCTAAAGGTGACTACAGCCGCACCTCCCACCCCACACGCTCTTCTTCCATCAGGAGGCAGGGCCTATGTCCCCTGCCCTTAAAAAGAAAAAAGCTGAGCTGGAGAGTCTAGGAGAGGGTCCCTCATAAATCCCCAGGCCCCCCAGGGAGCAGCCCACCTCCCTGCGGAACCTGGGGCAGCCCCGGCCTCGGGCCACTGACCCCAGCACCTCTCCCCAGCACCGAGCCCTCCAAGAGCAGCATCATGCCTTTCCGGGCTCTGAAGAGGCCGCTGCAGTTCCTGGGGCTCTTCGAGACCTCCCTGTGCCGCCTCACGCACATTCCGGCCTACAAGGTGGGGAGTGGGGGAGGGAGGAGCAGGGAGCCCTGGAAGAAGGGAGGGGTGGGCTGGGGGCCCACCGTGTCTGCCCTGGGCTAGAGGCGGAGCCGAGATCGGAGGCTCCCCCACGTGACCTTTTCCCAGTGGCCTGAGTATGCCTCCTCCCCAGGTGAGTGGCGACAAGAACGAGGAGCAGGTGCTGAACGCCATCGAGGCCTACACGGAGCACAGGCCCGAGATCACCTCCCGGGCCATCAACTTGCTTTTTGACATCGCGCGCATCGAGCGTTGCAACCAGCTCCTGCGGGCTCTGAAGGTCAGCCCCGTCCCAGAAGCAGTGGGGCCTCGGGCTCCCACCGTCCCCACTGGAGGACCCTGGCCTCGGCCGAGCCGTGTGCCAGGGCCCCTGTCCCTCCTCTACATCACCTCATCCCCAGGACACCGGCAGTCCTACCCCCAGCCCACCCCGCAGTGCCTCACCTGCCCCAGCACTGGCCTTGTCCCAGGGCCATGGCCTGGCCCTGCCTTCTGCTCCCCAACCTTGGACCTGTGCGAGCCCCCTCGAAGAGCCCTAGGCCTGTCCCTGCACAACGTCCACCGGACTTGCCAACCTGGGCCCCATACCCTGTCTTCCATATAGCTGGTCATCACAGCCCTCAAGTGCCACAAGTACGACAAGAATATCCAAGTGACAGGCAGCGCCGCCCTCTTCTACCTGACCAACTCCGAGTACCGCTCCGAGCAGAGCATCAAGCTGCGCCGCCAGGTCATCCAGGTGGTGCTCAATGGCATGGAATCCTACCAGGAGGTGACGGTGAGCCCCCTGCCGCGGTCCTGCATGCTCTGCCCCGCCCCCTTCCCTGCTCCCCCTGTGGCCCAGCCTCCCAGCCTGCTCATAGATCCCTCCAATGCCATGCTTGCTCCCACCCTTTCTCGCCTGGCTCTGCACTGCCCTTATCCCCACACCCCTTCCCTACAGCTTCACCCCAGACCCTGGGACCTGGCATCCAAGGCCCACTAACCCGCCCCACGCCACTGCCACCCTCCCCCCAGGGCCCTGCTCTCCTGCCCCTGGGTCTCTGCTCATACTGATTCCTCCACCCTCTGCCCAGTAACATTCTGCTGGGGGCTATTTTTTCAGTAACTGCTTTTCTTAGAAAAGTAGTAAAGATTTTTATTGTAGAAAAGTTGTAATTATAGATAGAAAAACCCACCGCCCAGAGCTAGCCCCGTTCGCACTGCCGCTGCCGCCGCTCTGGGTTTCAGTCTGTGGGTCTTTGTCTAGTAAAGGCGCTCGCTCTGCATGATGCTGTGTAACGCCCGTGGTTTCTGTGTCAGCAGTCTCGTGGGTGTGGACCTCTCCCATACCAACAAAATTTTTAAAATAATGTTTGTTTTCTGATTATAAAAGCAAGACACTGAATGCTTAGAAAACAAATTCAAGTAAAAAGAAAGTATAGTAACTAGAAAGTCAAAGTTGTTCACAGCCCCAGCTCCCCTCCCCAGACAGCTGGGTCTAACGGTGCAATTGTTTTCACAATCGTTGTTGTCGGCCTAGTGTCAGCGTCCTCAGCCAAGGAGCGGCTGCCATGGTGCTGCCTGACCACTCAGAGGCAGTGGCCAGCCCCATCCCCTGAGGGACCAGAGGGGGCGCCCCTGAGGGCCTGGGCTGCGGTGGTGGACTCAGCCCCGCGGAGGAACATTGAGGTTGCTGTGTTATTGCTACTTCAGTGAGGCTCTGCTGACTCTGCTTAGCTGACTCCCGTGTGCTGCGTGTCCACAAGTGGAATTGTGGGGCCGTGGGGATGTGCGTTTTGAAAGCACTGGGTTCTCGAATTGCCCTCCAGAAAGGCTGTGGTGGGATGCGGCCCCTGCAGGGGTGGGAAGGCCCGCTTTCCCACAGCCTCCAACTCCGGGGCAACTGTTGTTTCCACATGGAGACCAATTTTATAACCAAGTAAAAGGGGCATCTTTTTTAATGAAAAATATTGCTACTTGAAGACTCTCAAATGAATGAATAAACTCTATCAAAGAAATGGAAATTAAAATAACAAGGTACCACATTTCATCTCAATGTGGATGAAACCCGACATTGACAACGGTGAGGGGACGAGCACTCTCGCACTTCCCACGGCGAGCTATGAGTGGAGCAGCTCTTTAGAAGGCAGCTGTCAGGACCTGCCCACACTAAACGTGCACTTCTCTGTTGGCCTAGGTGTCCCACAGTTGGAAGTCTTAGAGGGAAGGATATGCATACATCCACCTTTTTTTTTGAGAGAGAGAGAGAGAGAGAGAAACATCAATTTGTTTTTCCACCTATTTATGCATTTATTGGCTGCTTCTTGTATGTGCCCTGACCAGGGATCAAACCCACAACCTTGGTGTATCAGGATGATGCTCTGACCAACTGAGTTACCAGCCAGAGCCTATATCCACACTTTTTGATTAAGTAGAGGTCAGTGGAAACTAAAATGTTTTAGTAATAGGGGTCTGGAAAAGTTAACGCACAACCCCCCCCCCCCCCAATGGGATATTATGATAAATCTGCACATCCTAACATGGAAGGTGCCCCCTGCATATTTATAAGTGAGGAGAAGTTTGGGACCAATATATATAATGTCTTTTCTTTTTTTTTCTTTTCGTTTTTTAAATCATTCTTTTTTTAAAAATATATTTTATTGATTTTTTTACAGAGAGGAAGGGAGAGAGATAGTTAGAAACATCGATGAGAGAGAAACATCAATCAGCTGCCTCCTGCACACTCCCTACTGGGGATGTGCCTGCAACCAAGGTACATGCCCTTGACCGGAATCGAACCTGGGACCCTTCAGTCCGCAGGCTGACGTTCTATCCACTGAGCCAAACCAGTTAGGGCTATAATGTCTTTTCTTGCCTTTCCTCTCCCCCAAATATATATTTGTATTTATATAGTAGAAAAAAATCTAGAATGTACACCAAACTTTTTTTCTTAATATATTTTTATTGATTTCAGAGAGGAAGGGAGAGAGAGAGATAGAAACATCAGTGATGAGAGAGAATCATTGATCAGCTGCCCCCTGCACACCCCACACTGGGATCAAGCCTGCAACCTGGGCATGTGTCCTGACTGGGAATCAAACTGTGACCTCCTGGTTCATAGGTTGATGCTCAACCACTGAGCCACTGGCTGGGCTAAACACCTTCAATTTTAAGAACTGTGTGCTCCCTCTTGGTCCAGAGACCCCGCGTATAGCCAGCAAGAATGGCCTTGGACCACAGCCTGCCAGACACAGGTGTCGCTTTATAACTCCTGTTCCCCACAGCCCCCACATGGCAGAAAGAAGAAGGCCTGTGCACCCCACTTTTAACAGTGATTACTCTGGGAAATGAAGTGGGGGACCTACTGCTCAGATAGTATTATTTGAACTTTTTTCAGTAAGTATTGCTTTTATAACTTAAAGTAAATTTTTTCTCAAATTTTAAAATTAAAAAATATATGTATATTGGGGGAGGGAGACCAAGAGTTAACCATGGGTGATATCTTTTCATTTACATAATTAATAAAGTATGGTGAACATCCAGTATCTAATGAGAGAAGATTAAGGAAATTAAATTACAAGGAAAATGCACTGAGAACAATACAAATAAAGCCTGCAGACAACGCAGAGAAATTGAGCATGTGGAGCCTCCAGGGCTCTCCTAACTGCTGGTGGGAGTGTAAACTGGTACAGCCACTTGGAAAACAGTCTGGTGTCACCCGGTAAAGTTGAAGACACCCACACCTTGTGACCCAGAAGCGTCACCCCACACGTGTGTGCCCTAGTGGGGCCCATGTGCATGGACACCCGGATGCATGTATAAGATATGTTTGCAGTAGTCAAAACATTGAAGTCCACCAGCAGTGGAGTGGATGAGTACATTGGGATACTATACTGCAACGAAAAAGGAATGCATTTCAGCTACTTAAAACAACATGCTTGATCTTGCAAACCTGTGGTTGAACTAAAAGAAGCAAGATGCTAGAAAATCTATACTAATAAAAGTGTAATATGCTAATTAGACCGGACAGCTGAACGACCTTCCGGATGAAGCCGCGGCTGGAGAGCTGAGCCCCTTGCACGAATTTTGTGCATCAGGCCTCTAGTCTTTCAAATAAAAAAGCCGGGGTTGTGGGCATCTGTAGTGGGGAGAGGAACTTATGATCAGAAAGGGACATGGGGGCTGGCTTCTGGGTGCTGGCAGGGTTCTATTTCTTGACCCAGGTGGTGGCTACATTGTTGTTGAAATGCTTGTCTGCTTTATAATTATTTGTAAAACTACATTTGTTATTTTATACACGCTTCTCTATGAATATTATATTTCACAATTTTTAAAAACGTGTTTTAAGGAAGCCTTGTAGTCTCCTCCTCCAGGAAGCCTTCCTGGACCACCACAGCTCTGGATGATCCCTCACCTCTAGAGAGCCCCCCAGTTCAGCTCAAGAGTCTGCCCCTGACTGTGCGCCCCTTGTCTCTGCCCGGCCCAGGTCCAGCGGAACTGCTGCCTGACCCTCTGCAACTTCAGCATCCCCGAGGAGCTGGAATTCCAGTACCGCCGGGTCAACGAGCTCCTGCTCAGCATCCTCAACCCCACTCGGCAGGACGAGTCGATCCAGCGCATCGCTGTGCACCTGTGCAACGCCCTGGTCTGCCAGGTGGACAATGACCACAAGGAGGCCGTGGGCAAGATGGGCTTCGTGGTGGTGCGTGCAGGCGGGCGTCCCCACCCCCCTCCCTCCTCATCCGTAGCCCCACTGCCGCATGAATCAGGCTAGACCAAAGGAAGAGTTTCCTATCAGTGCATGTTGCTTACAACCCCCATAGATGTCCTCCACCTAGAACATCCTGTCATCCCCCCCTGAGCCCCTCTCTCTGCCCATTGGTCACACTGTGCAAGTCACTCCTGCCTCCTCAGACCAGGTGCCTTCATGTGTCTTCCCAACTGCAAGTGAGCTCGGTGGGGAAACCGCCATGCTCGCTCCTCCCACCATTACGTCCCAGCACTTTCTAGCGTAAGGCCCAGTGCACAGTAGGGAGAGAACAGCTACTTGCTGAAGAAAGGAAGGGAAGAAGGGGGAAGGAACATCCAGTCTCCTCTCATATTCTCACCGGGGAGGCTGAATTCCCCAGAGGGCAAGGGCCGTGCCCAAAGCCACTCGGAGTCAGGGTTGAGCCAGGACGAGCACCCAGGCCTCCTGATGCCAAGTACCAAGTCTGTGGGTTACACTTCTTCCCACAGCCTCCCAGCAGGTGGGCAGGCTTGGTCTTGTCAGGGTGTACTGGCCAGGAATAGAATTGCTGTCACCCCTGGGGGTGGCCGGGGGACACGGGAGCGCTTAAGGCCTGGCCCCTGCAAGTTCTCTTCTCTGCCCACAGACCATGCTGAAGCTCATTCAGAAGAAGCTGCTAGACAAGATAGTAAGTGGAGTCTTCCTGGAGCCCCTCATGGGACTGGTCTGCCCCGGGGGTGGCCATGTTTTGTCAGGGGAGCCCTCCCTGGGTGCCAGGAGCCCCCCCCGTCTCGGCGAGCTGTGCTGAGCCCCCCTCTCCCGCCGCAGTGTGACCAGGTCATGGAGTTCTCGTGGAGCGCGCTCTGGAACATCACGGACGAGACGCCCGACAACTGCGAGATGTTCCTCAACTACAGCGGCATGAAGCTCTTCCTGGACTGCCTGAAGGTAGTGTCCCCGCCGCAGCCTCTGGGCCCTCCACGGCCACTCCTGTCCCCAGGCCCCCGCCCCCGGGGTTCCCACCGGAGCCCAGCAGGGGCCACTCACAGGCCCGCCAGCCCAGGGTTTGCTGCAAACATAAGCTCCAGAGGCCTTCCCTGACCCAGCGCCCTGGTTGGGCCCCCCTTACAGCCCTCCCTCCACGGGAAACCGCCCGCCCTCCACAGTGCCTCCTCAGGCCGCCCCGTCTGGCCGGGGACCATCGGGACATCAGCTGGACAGAGTTCATCCTGACACATCCTTTGCTTTCTTACTCTACTTTCTAAGGGGATTCCATTCAACTAGTATTTTTTTATTTTTTGTTAATCCTACATGATGATATTTTTGTCCATTGTTTTTCAGAGAGAGTGGAAGGAAGGGGGAGAGAGAAAAACATCAATGTGAGAGAGACACATCGACTGGTTGCCTCCTGCACGTGCCCCAACAAGGGGTGGGGAGTAAACTGCAACCCAGGTACGTGCCCTTGACTGGGAATCGAATCAGAGACCCTTCGGTGCGCAGGCCAACGCTCTAACCATTGAGCGACCCTGACCAGAACTAAACTGGTATTTTGAGCTTTGATAAACAGAACCATGTTTGTCCCATTCACAATTTTAGGTCCCATCCCCACTCAGCCTTTGATTTTTGTGGCAAGGAGCCCCCACCATTCTAATCCCTCATTGTGTGTACCCAGCACTGCCCTGGGAGCACTAGAAGGCAGGAGGGCAGCATATTGCACCCCCTCTTTGTGTATCGGAATGGCCAGACAGACGCTCACAAAGCGTCTAAGTTAAGCATACAGACTAATGAAGTACTAATTGACGTGGCCCGATGGCTCTCATTTGGCCAGGAATTCCCCGAGAAGCAGGAACTCCATCGGAACATGCTGGGGCTCTTGGGAAATGTGGCAGAGGTGAGGGAGCTGCGGCCCCAGCTAATGACTTCCCAGTTCATCAGTGTCTTCAGGTTGGTGCTTCTCTCCTTTGCCTTTCTGCCTTGGCTGCCAGGGTGCTCAGAGTTCTAGTCTGTGCTTAGTAGCAGCAATTGCTCTTAGCCAAGGTTTTTGTTATAAATATTACCTTCCCTCTATAGCAGTGATGGCGAACCTTTTGAGCTCGGCATGTCAGCATTTTGAAAAACCCTAACTTAACTCTGGTGCCGTGTCACATATAGAAATTTTTTGATGTTTGCAACCATAGTAAAACAAAGACTTATATTTTTGGTATTTATTTTATATATTTAAATGCCATTTAACAAAGAAAAACCAACCAAAAAAATGAGTTCACGTGTCACCTCTGACACGCGTGTCATAGGTTCGCCATCACTGCTCTATAGTATGGTTTCCTATTCTTTCAGCTCTCCAAAAACGGTCCTCTAGTGGCTAATCTCACATTAGCGCCCTCAGATCCCTGGGTATGGACAATAAGTGACAAAAAAAATCAGTCGTTCCTCTGGCAGGTGGTTTGTAA
This sequence comes from Myotis yumanensis, assembly GCF_028538775.1. NCBI lineage: Eukaryota > Metazoa > Chordata > Mammalia > Chiroptera > Vespertilionidae > Myotis > Myotis yumanensis. Next base: position 5,171,499 of record NW_027223763.1, read on the forward strand.
GCGGGGCTCCAGCAGCTGGTATCTGAAGAGGGACTTGGGGGGAATTGGACTCCATTTCTCTCCCTTCTTGGCAGCAACCTGCTGGAGAGCAAGGCCGATGGGATTGAGGTTTCCTACAATGCCTGCGGCGTCCTGTCCCACATCATGTTTGATGGGCCCGAGGCCTGGGGCATCTGCGAACCCCAGCGGGAGGAGGTGGAGGAGCGCATGTGGGCGGCCATCCAGAGCTGGGACATCAACTCCCGGAGAAATATCAATTACAGGTGCGGAGGGCGGGGAGTGGTGCTGGGACAGGACGCTCTTTCCCTGCACGGTCTGGTCGGAGCCTCTGGCCTGTCTTCTATCCCCTGTCGGGTCTGACTTACCGAGGCGGAGTCCCCAGGGAGCAGAGAGCAGAGGGCACGTGTCCTGGCTGTGTCCGCGTCTCCCTTTCATTCCTTTCAGCGCAGCTGGCGTCAGGGCGCGCGCTCTGTGGCTCTGTTTCCAGCCACAGGTCGGGGTCTCCCTCGTCGTGTTATGACTGGGTCTCTTTCTTTTTCTTTTCTTTTTCTCTTCTCTTCTCTTCTCTTCTCTTCTCTTCTCTTCTCTTCTCTTCTCTTCTCTTTTCTCCCCTCCCCTCCCCTTCTCTTTTCTCCCCTCCCCTCCCCTCCTCTCCCCTCCCCTCCCCTCCCCTCCCTTCCTGTTGGTGGGGATGACCGGGTCACTATGGGCAGGTGGCCCATCTGATTGGCACTGAAGCTGAAACCCATATTGGGAGGAAGGGGCTCACGCTGTGGCTTTGGTGACGCCCAGTACGGCGTCCCCAGGAGAGAGGAAGTGGATCACTGCCCCAGGGGGTTTGCAAATACATTTTGGGGGCCTTTGGACATAAGTGCAGCCCCACTCCCGCCCCCCGCAGGCTGGGCCACTCCTTGCTGAGGCCCCCATTTCTGCACCACCTTGTCAGTGTCCCTCACCTCCCTCATGTGTCCGGGTCCTTGGCCTCTCGCACTGCACAAGGGAGCGGCCTTGCGGAGCCTGCAGGGGGTTGAAGGCCAGATGCCCGCATCCCCTGTGCCCTGCTGGCCTGCTCAGTTTGTCGACAGGGCCCCGCGGGGAGGAGAAATGTCAAGATGCTCTCCCCCAGCCCCGGCACCAGAGCGACCTTGACTTCTCTTCCCACAGGTCGTTTGAGCCCATTCTTCGCCTCCTTCCCCAGGGCATTTCCCCCGTCAGCCAGCACTGGGCCACCTGGGCCCTATACAACCTTGTGTCTGTCTACCGTGAGTACCCCCTGGCCTTGGTCAGACCCAAGGACACCCCACTGAGAGCAGCCTTGCCCTCCGGAAACTTATAACCCAGCCTTGCCCTCCGGAAACTTATAACCCAGCCTTGCCCTCCGGAAGCGTATAACCCAGCCTTGCCCTCCAGAAACTTATAACCCAGCCTTGCCCTCCGGAAGCTTATAACCCAGCCTTGCCCTCTGGAAGCGTATAACCCAGCCTTGCCCTCCGGAAGCTTACAACCCAGCCTTGCCCTCCGGAAGCTTATAACCCAGCCTTGCCCTCCGGAAGCGTATAACCCAGCATTGCCCTCCGGAAGCGTATAACCCTGCCCTGCCCTCCGGAAGCTTACAACCCTGCCTTGCCCTCCGGAAGCTTACAACCCAGCCTTGCCCTCCGGAAGCATATAACCCTGCCCTGCCCTCCGGAAGCTTACAACCCTGCCTTGCCCTCCGGAAGCATATAACCCTGCCCTGCCCTCCGGAAGCTTACAACCCAGCCTTGCCCTCCGGAAGCTTACAACCCAGCCTTGCCCTCCGGAAGCTTATAACCCAGCCTTGCCCTCCGGAAGCTTACAACCCAGCCTTGCCCTCCGGAAGCTTATAACCCTGCCTTGCCCTCCGGAAGCGTATAACCCAGCCTTGCCCTCCGGAAGCTTACAACCCAGCCTTGCCCTCCGGAGAGCTAAAACCAGTGTCTGTGCCTCGGAGCACAGCCCTCCCTCTCCAGCACTTGTGGGGCGCACAGCATAGTGGCTGGCCTGGCCCCATCACCAGAACAGGCCTGGCAGGCGAGACGGCCACCCGAAGTTCCCAGACAGCTCTCTCAACGTCTCCTGCTTCCATGTGAATGAACAGGCAGAAATAAATCTCCATGCCCTTGGGAAGGCAGAGGGAGACCCACCCAAACAAAGAATCCGAGAGAACAGGAGAGAACCTTAGAACGGCTCTAACTTGCTTCCTCAGAGAGCCCCAGCCTCCTCCCGTAGGAGAGCCTGAGCTGTCCTCGGCTCGGCGACTCTGGGGGACACTCTGGGGGACGTGAGAAAGAGGGTGCGCCACTAAGACTTAGATGGCAGACCAGGCGTGACCCCGAGCTCCCCCCTCACTGCTATGTGACCTGATGCGGGCTCTTTAACCTCCTCTGTGAAATGGGGAGGATGATGTCACCTACCTCATTAGATTGGTCTGAAAAGAGGACCAGCAGAAAGTGCTGAGCCGGGGCCTGCACACGCTCAGTCCTGTTAACCTGCAGAGCGGACATGCATTCGGGCTCGGGGGGCAGGCAACCTGGGTTTGAAAACTGGCTCTACCACTTGCTGTGTTACTTTAAGCAGATTTCTCGACCTCTCTGTGCCTTAACTGTCTCATCTTTAAGATGGGATAATAATAATAGCACTTACCTCATAGGATTGCTGTGAAAAAAGGCATGTTAAAGCACTTAGAACATACCAACTGTTCAATAAACAGTAGCCTCTTTTATTATTCTTTGAGGTTAGTCTTACTAAAAAGTAGCACCTTACCTCAAAGAGGCAGCGTAGCAGAGGAAAGAGCTCTGAACTGGGACTCCCTCGGACAAGCTCTGGAGTGACTGTGGGTGAATTACTTCATCTCTCTGAACCCCAGTTCTTTCATCTGTAAAATGGAGACAGTAAAGATAGTTCCTGCCACGTAGAGCTGCTGCAGGCCCATTGGAACGCCGTGTTCTCCATGGACACCAGGCACTCGAATGCTCCTGGTTGGAGGGAACCATGAAACCCCCCCTGGAAAGGCACGGTGTTCCACCCTGGCTGACCACCAGCGTCACCTGGGGGTATTTTGTTATAAACACACAAATAACGGTTCCTGGATCTGTTGAATCAGAATACCCAGGGCAAAGCTTAGGAATCTATGTTTTTACAAAACTTCCCAGAGAACAGAAGCCACCAGTTTAGGTGATATTTTCCATAGAGTGAGTTGGGGGGAGGGGGGAATGCTGCTGCGTACCAGAGTTGGGAGGAGCTTTTCCAAGGATTCACCCCTTGCTCCCCGCCACCACCACCACCCTCCCCCCCCCAACCCCTGTCAACTCGGGCTGGGCAGACAGGGCTCTCCCCAGATTAGAGCAGGGCCCTCGCGCAGGCCTGCGCCTTCGTCCCACCCCTCTGAGAGGGCAGTCCTCACAGCAAGGGAGGGTTTTCTGGGCCACAAGCTGAGCGAAGACCCACCCTGATCCCCTGCTGTCTGCCCCTACCTACCCACAGCGGATAAGTACTGTCCCCTGCTGATCAAAGAAGGCGGGATGCCCCTTCTGAAGGACATGATAAAGATGGCCACGGCGCGGCAGGAAACCAAGGAGATGGCCCGGTAAGAGACAGGCAGTGTTTCTGCTGGAGCCTTGGCTTGGGGGGCTGAGGGACACGGCGGGCGGTCAGGGTGGAGGTGGACAGCATATTGATGTCCAGCTGGGGCCTCCATGATTGTCATTTCAGCCACAGTGTGGCCATCAACAAGTCAAATCAGAATCTTTCATTATTTCTGGCTAAAAACATTCCAACGGAAGGGAGGAAGCAATGTGGTGACGTACACGCTAGAAATGAGGCGGGGCAGAGCGAACGTGTGTCTGAGGGCGTCAGGCCCTTCGCTGCGGTGGAGTTTTCACTGGAGTCTAAGACATCACTGAACTGACGTCACAGTGATCCTTGCTTTCTCTAGGATCCATTCTAGGAGGGAGCGGCTTAAGTTTACCCCAATTCCTGACACGGTCCAGAATAGAGGGTCGTGGAGAGGGGCCTGGAGCTCCGAGTCTCGCAAGACACGACTGGGCTGGGAGTGTTGACTGTTTCTGCAGTTCTTTTTGGCAAAAGGCACAGCTTAAACATTAACTGACAGATTTATCTGAGTTTAAGAATAGCAAAATGATGGTTCTCACATTTAATCTCCCTAAAGAATCATCTGGAAAGCCTGTTTGCGATGTACAGGCCCCAACCTGGATGTTCTCCCCAGTGGGTGTGGGAGGTGGGCCTGGAGACATTCACTGTCAACGGGGTCCCAGGAGGCCTGAGAAGCACTGGGTAAGACTGGCCCAGTCACTGTGGACATCTCCGTAAGACCCGAGTGTGTACCTGAGCTGCCCGTGTGACAGCAGCTGTGATTGGCACGGAAAGGGCGCTTCAGAGCCGTCACTCGGCGTCGTCCCAGCTCCTGCCCACGCCAGGCATCCCTTACTTCCTAAAACGCTTCCGGACACTCCTTAGCACTTAGAGGCTGCAGTGAACAGCACCGCCACCCACCCCCCCACCCACGGGAAGGCCATCGGGGTCCAGGGTGACACCGGAGGGCGGTGGGGCAGCAGATCCCAAGGGCCAGAATGGAGTGGGTGAAGGACTCGAGGTCTGAGCACGAATGGCTGTTCCCAGATGCTGCAGGACGTCGGCCCTGGGAGTGTGGTGTGCAGTCTGGGGCCATTAGTAGACTTTGGGGAAGAAAAGGCCTGAGTGTGCAGGGAAAAGTGAAGAAGAAAGACGGGCTGAAGAAAGGATTGGGGGGTTTGGAGGTCAGGCTTGAGCTGATTCAGGGGAGCCCCTGAGGCCGAGAGGGGGCAGGACATAGGGAGGAAGGCAGGGAAGACAGGGTACTGATGGCCACAGGTACCGTTTCCTGGGTGCTCTGAACAGGCCGGCCACTCTGCCCGCCACACACCATCTCAGTCAGCATCATTGTTAACATTTGCTGACAAATTCAGCGGCCTGATCAGTGGGGAGGGACATGGCCCAGCTGACCCCAGCCCGCCTTCCAATGCTCTCCTGTTGTCTCCAGAAAGGTGATCGAGCACTGCGGTAACTTTAAGGAGGAGAACATGGACACGTCCAGATAGAGGCCTTGTCCCATGGCCGCCACTGCTCTGGACACAGGCCGGCAGGCAGCACTCAACAGCCCAGCCGGCAGACCCCACCGGGAGCCTCCCACTGGATGAAGGGACACGAGGACTTTTGCACAACTGACGCTTTTCCTTAACATTAGTGAGATATATATATTATATATATATATTATTTTTTTTTTGTTAGGAAGTGTGAAGTTTTGTGTATATGATTTCTGTACAAAAACAAAAGAAATACTCCCTGAGTCCTTGCAGCTTCCTTGGCCATTCTCAAGCCCTAACTCAGCCTTCATCGCTGCCACACTCCACCTCCCCCCAACTAAATGCCTTTAATGTTGCGAGTGTCCGGTCCTTCCCCAGTAATCCCAGACCCTGGCCTGGCTTCCTCTTAGGAGAGGCAGCAGGCTTTTAACAGCCCACTCCAGCACCTAGCCCACCCAGCAGAGCCTGAGAATCGCGCCTGGGTTCCTGAGGGCAGCTGATGAAGTTTAGGGATTAAAACCAGCCCCACTGAGTCTCCTGAATGCCTTGGTGCTCCCAGCTGTGGGCTATCTGGGGCAAAGAAGGGAGCTGTGCCTAGGCCTACGCCCAGGCAGCCCCGGCCCCAGAGGCCCCTCCAGGAGCGGGGCTCCCAGTGGCCCTGCTGCTCTCTGGCCAGGCCTGCCTGAGGCCAAGCTGCTACGGAGGCTGCTTGTCTCCCACCAGGTCCCAGGCAGTTGAAGGCCCCAGTCCAGGGCTGGTCCACTGCCCACTCTGCCAAACATATCCAGAACCTGCCCCCCGGCCTGGGAGCCAGCACCTTCTGGGACCAGGGGCTCGTTACTCTCTGGCCCTTCATCTGCCCACAGCACCCAAGGTGCCCAGGCACCCCACCAGCAGAACTGAGCCTGCCTCGTTCGCCCTGCCTGCCCACTGCACACAGGACCCCACTCCTCAGGCAGGCGCTCCCCCCGCAGCAGCAGGCAGACGCCTCCGGACCAGCACGCGGCACAGCCCACGGTGGAGACCCTCCTGTGCTGCCCGGCGGCTTTACCTTGGAAAACTCTGGGCTGAGTTCCAGAGAAGTGTGAGCCCCAAATGTATCCGAGTATCTTGTGCTCCCCCAACGTAACTCCGAAGTAACTCCGAACTGCTTCTCTCGTGGGGTGGGGTGAGGAGGCCCCTCCAGAACCAGGGGCCTGGAGCAGGGCTGACTGCAGGCAGTCCTGGGGCGTGGCTTTTCTTCCCTCCTCCTTGCCCGGGCCTGTTGCTGGATTCTCCTAGCACTTCTGCGAGGAGCAGCCCTGCGGAGAGGCACCTGGCCTTTTCCTCCTGGAGTCTTTCCCTCTCAGCCCTGGGGCGGGGCAGCTGCCCTGCGTTCCCAGCTCGCCCTCCCTTCCATGCCCAGGTGGCCTGAGCCAGCCCCCTGGGCAGAGCTCACATTGCATTGCTTTACCACCTGGGTCCTGGGTAAATGTCTGTACTTTGGGGTGTCACAGAAATACATTTTTGTGAAAAGTGGAGAAGAGCAGAGTGTCTTTTTTTGTGTGGAAGGGGTGGGGTCAGGAGAGGGGCCGAGTTCTCTCTGCTCCCCTGTGCCCAGACTCAGGGTCCAGCTGGCAGCCAGCACCACGGCTCTGCCCAGGGTGGCTCGGTCTGATGGTAGAGACAAATGTTAGGTACGAAATTATGAGCCAGTGTGTGATGGGCAGAGAGAAGGGAGCCCGGAGGCACCTCCTGTGGGCTGGGGGGTGGGAGTGGGGGGGGGGGGTTGGGGAAGACCAGTTAGCTGGGCCACAGCGCTTCAGGGCCAGGAAGAGCCCCTAGGGGGCCCGAGGCAGCATGGTGTCCCTCACGCAGTCAGGGAAGCTTCTCAGAGGAGGGGAGACTCAGGAAGGTGAATCCAGGGGAAAGACGGGGCAGCCAGGCCGGCTGTGTAGGGCCCGAGGAAAGAGCATCGAGACAGAGGGCCCGGCCTGGCCACGAGAAGGGCCTTGCGGGGAGGACCACGAGCAGCCTGTGGGGCTGCAGCAGAGTGAGGGAACGAGGGGGTGAGCAGAAGCCACTGGGGCCAAATCACCAGGTGACCACACTCCGGCTTTGCCTAGGATGGTCCTGGTTCCACTTGTCCCAGTGTGACTATCACAGTGCCCTCTGTGCCCCTGGGGTACGCCTCAGGCTGCACCCAATGGGGGAGGGCCACTGCACGAAGAACAGATCCAGGGGAGCCATTCCCACGTGTGCCAGGCGGGTGTGTGCCCAGTGTCCGAGAAAAAGAATCTCTCCTTGACCAAATCGTAGCCAGGCTCCTCAGCCCTCTGCTCCCCTGGGCCTCAACCTTGACCGACAAAAACCACTGCAGACGCTCAAGCGCGTGATTCCGTCCACCTCCCTCCTCCCACATTAAAAACGTTAAACAGCCGAGACCGGTTTGGCTCAGTGGATAGAGCGTCGGCCTGGGGACTGAGAGGTCCCAGGTTCGGTTCCGGTCAAGGGCATGTACCTTGGTTGCGGGCACATCCCCGGTGGGAGATGTGCAGGAGGCAGCTGATCGATGTTTCTAACTCTCTATCTCTCTCCCTTTCTCTCTGTAAAAATATCAATAAAATATATTTTAAAAAAAACAAAAAACAAAACAACGTTAAACAAACACTAAAATAGCTTCTACGAGCTCCAGGTTGCATTCCTAGGATGACCCTAGCCCACCGTCAAGCACCGGCCTGAGAGCTCAAGGCCGTTAAAAGACCATCGACCCCACACACCAGGCTGTCTTAGAGTATTCACCAAAAAGGGCTTGTAACTGTGACCCCTTCCTCTGTCCCTCTGAAATGAACTTGTATCTTCTGCAACTCAGGGGTGTCTTTCTCAAGGACCTGAACGCCATTCTTTTGAAACGTAATCCTCAGGAAGGATGGGGCGGGTCTCTGTCTCCTCGTCTCAGGGAGGATAGAAGCCAAACTTCAGTAACTGCCAGCCAGCAGACACAGCGGGCATAATGAGCGTTTACGCACCAACCTTTCGTAATGTTTCACGCCCCGGAGTCTGCCCAAGCCCCCACCAGTTCACCAATTGCTTCTGGCCTTTTGGCTAAGATCAAATGTAGTGGTAGTGTCTGTCTGTTCTTTTTTTCAATTGTGTGCCCACCACCGCAATCAAATGGTCTTCTGTCACCATAAATATGGCCCCCTTTTTCTTTACTACCGTACCCCCAGTGTCTGTTCTTGTCGGTTTAAAATGCCCGGTCACCTCTGTGCAAATTGAAGTGGCACTGAGTTCACGCTGGAACCTCTTCCCTACGACAAGAGGGTATTACCGATTAAATCTGTCCTTACCACTTTAGTGTCCGACTTGATCGGTGACATCAGTATGTCACTGACTCATGGAAGCTTCAGGGTTAAGTGGATAATGTGCTAGAATTCCTCACTCAGTTAAGTCATACCCCATTGCAGTTATCAAGACTGAGTTGCGCCGAAACCGGTTTGGCTCAGTAGATAGAGCATCGGCCTGCGGACTGAAAGGTCTCAGGTTCGATTCCGGTCAAGGGCATGTACCTGGGTTGCGGGCACATCCCCAGTAGATGTGCAGGAGGCAGCTGATCCGATGTTTCTCTCTCATCAATGTTTCTAATTCTCTATCCCTCTCCCTTCCTCTCTGTAAAAAATCAATAAAATATATTAAAAAAAAAAAAAAAAAAAAAAAAAAAGACTGAGCTGCAAGAGAAACCAAGATGGCGGCATAGGTAAACACCAGAGTTTGCTGCCTCGCACAACAACTTCAAAAATACAACTAAAAGCCAAAACCGGTTTGGCTCAGTGGATAGAGCGTCGGCCTGGCGACTGAAAGGTCCCAGGTTCGATTCCGGTCAAGGGCATGTACCTGGGTTGCGGGCACATCCCCAGTAGGAGATGTGCAGGAGGCAGCTGATCGATGTTTCTCTCTCATCGATGTTTCTAACTCTCTATCCCTCTCCCTTCCTCTCTGTAAAAAATCAATAAAATATATAAAATAAAAAAAAAATACAACTAAAAGACAGAACAGACATCATCCAGAACCACAGGAAGGCTGGCTGAGTGGAAATTCTACAACTAGAAGGAAAGAGAAAAGCATACCGAGACTCAGAGGAGGTGCGGTGCGGAAGTAAAATACCAAGTGGGCTGGCGGCTGAGGGCACGGTTGTCGTTTTCAATCGGGAGGGAGTCTCAGGCTCTGAGCTCCAGTTCCGGGCAAGTCTCTGGGGACCCAGACTCATACTGGAGAAGCGGGACTGTCTGGCATCGGTCGGAACTCGAGGGCAGCTTTCTCTCAGAGGTGCTTGCAGCGATTGCCGGGACACTGAGAAGCAGAGCCTCTGAAGGCAAGACTGAGAGCAGCCATAACTGCTAGCCCCGCCCTGTTGATCCCGTGGGACCCGCCCCACCCAAGCCCTGCAGGGAGGCTTTTGCTGGATAGCCGCAGGCAAAGGCTAGTTAGCACCTCCCTAGAGATCCAGGAGCCAGGAAGCCCAGAGGTCAGAGTGGGACCATCCAGTTTGCAGCTCTGTGGAACCATAAAGGACACACTCAGGGGGCAGACTCAGTGAGCACCAAAGCCCCATTGAAGCAAGTCTTGCCCCAGAAGGGTGTCTCCAGCACAGAAGTTCTCCCACTGCAGACACAGCTGAATCTCACAGCCAATTGGCCTGGAGGTCAATTCCTCCCAGTGATAGCTACAACAATCAAGGCTTAATTACAACAAGACTGTGCACAAAGCCCACAAGGGGGTGCACCAAGAGTGTCCTCTTCAAGTAATTGGGGAGGCTGAACCACTGGGCCCTAGAGGACACTCAGCACAGAAAACCACTTTATCAACACAGGGAAGCATAAAAAAATGCAGAGACAAAGAAACAGTACACAAATGACAGAAATGGAGGAAAGCAAACTACTGGATATAGAGTTCAATACCACACTATTAAGGTTTTTCAAGAACTTTCTAGAAGCCGCCGATAAATGTAGTGAGATTCTCAAAAAGACTGGTAAGACCGCCGATAAATGTAGTGAGATCCTCAAGAAATCTAATGAGACCCTTGATGTTGTGATAAAGGACCATCTAGAAATCAAGCATACACTGACTGAAATAGAGGATATTATACAGACTCCCAACAGCAGACTAGAGGATCGCAAGAATCAAGTAAAAGATTTGAAATACGAAGAAGCAAAAAACACCCAACTGGAAAAGCAAAATGAAAAAAGAATCCAAAAATACGAAGATAGTGTAAGGAGCCTCTGGGACAGCTTCAAGCGTACCAACATCCGAATTATAGGGGTGCCAGAAGAAGAGAGAGAGCAAGATATTGAAAACCTATTTGAAGAAATAATGACAGAAAACTTCCCCTACCTGGTGAAAGAAATAGACTTACAAGTCCAGGAAGCGCAGAGAACCCAAAACAAAAGGAACCCAAAGAGGACCACACCAAGACACATCATAATTAAAATGCCAAGCTCTCTTCCTGTCTCTCATCATGGCGGATCAAGGGGAAAAGGAGAACCCCATGCGGGAGCTGCGCATCCGCAAGCTCTGCCTCAACATCTGCGTCAGGGAGGGCAGGGACCGACTGAGGTGGGCAGCCAAGGTCCTGGAGCAGCTCACGGGCCAGACCCCGGTCTTCTCCAAAGCCAGATACACCGTCAGGTCCTTTGGCATCAGGAGAAATTAAAAGGTTGCTGTCCACTGCACAGTCCGTGGGGCCACGGCAGAAGAAATCTTGGAGAAAGGTCTAAAGGTGCGAGAGTATGAATTACGAAAAAATAACTTCTCAGATACTGGAAACTTTGGTTTTGGGATCCAGGAACACATTGATCTGGGGATCAAATATGACCCAAGCATTGGTATCTACGGCCTGGACTTCTATGTGGTGCTGGGTAGGCCAGGTTTCAGCATCACAGACAAGAAACGCAGGATAGGCTGCATTGGGGCCAAACACAGAATCAGCAAAGAGGAGGCCATGCGCTGGTTCCAGCAGAAGTATGATGGCATCATCCTTCCTGGCAAATAAATTCCCGTTTCTATCCAAAAGGCCAATAAAATGTTTTCAGTGAAAAAAAAAATTATTAAAATGCCAAGAGCAAAAGACAAAGAGAGAATCTTAAAAGCAGCAAGAGAAAGAAAGGCAGTTACCTACAAGGGAGTACCCATACGACTGTCAGCTGATTTCTCAACAGAAACTATGCAGGCCAGAAGGGAGTGGCAAGAAATATTCAAAGTGATGAATGCCAAGAACCTACAACCAAGATTACTTTATCCAGCAAAGCTATCATTCAGAATTGAAGGTCAGATAAAGAGCTTCACAGATAAGAAAAAGCTAAAGGAGTTCATCACCACCAAACCAGTATTATATGAAATGCTGAAAGATATCCTTTAAGAGGAAGAAGAAGAAAAAGGTAAAGATACAAATTATGAACAACAAATACACATCTATCAACAAGTGAATATAAAAATCAAGTGAATTGCTGAAACCGGTTTGGCTCAGTGGATAGAGCATCAGCCTGCGGACTGAAAGGTCCCAGGTTCGATTCCAGTCAAGGGCATGTACCTTGGCTGCGGGCACATCCCCAGTAGGGGGTGTGCAGGAGGCAGCTGATCGATGTTTCTCTCTCATCGATGTTTCTGACTCTCTCTCTCCTTTCCTCTCTGTAAAAAATCAATAAAATATATTTAAATAAATAAATAAATAAAAATAAAAATCAAGTGAATAAATAATCTGATGAACAGAATGACCTGGTAATTATAATAGAATCAGGGGCATAGAAAGGGAATGGACTGACTATTCTTGAGGGGGAAAGGGGTGTGGGGAATGCGGGTAGAGACTCGACATCTATGGATGAGGACAGTGGCTGGGGAGTGAGGGCAGAGGGTGGGGTGGGAACTGGGTGGAGGGTAGTTATGGGGGGAAAAAAAGAGGAACAAATGTAATAATATGAACAATAAAGATTTATTAAAAAAAAAAAAGATTGAGTTGCAAGTGACAGACACTGGATTCAAACACCAACCCAGATTAGTCAGAGGTTGGAGGGTGGGATTCACTGACTAATGCAACTGGGGAAACTAGAGCTAATACCAGCTTCAGGCAAAGCTGGATGTAGGGGCCCAGACAATGTTAAGACTGTCTTTCATACACCCTTTTGGTCCTGCTTATCTCTGTCTCTTTATAAGATGGCCTCACCTTCTCCGGCCACAGTCTCTCTTCACAGAGTGTAAAGACAGCTGTCAGTTGTCCTTATACTCTATTCCTGCTTGAGAGCCCAAAGAAAGCCTCTTTCTCAGCAGCTTTGCCTTACTCTCATAGAATGATTATAATTGGCCCTGCCAAGTCACATGCCCACCAACTAGGACCAATCACTGGAGACAACCAGATGGGGAAGTGCTTGGCTTTCTAGAGTCACACGCCCACAATGACTTCCCACCACTCTATGGAGTGAGGGGCACAGTTCCTTCAGAATCACATAAGATGGGGAAGAGTTAGTTCCCCAACAGAAAAAGGAATGTTGAGCTAACAAAAATAACAGATGTCATGTCCTAGCTGGTTTTGCTCAGTGGGTAGAGCATCAGCCTGGTCAGGGCACATGCCTGGGTTGCGGGCTGGATCCTCCTCAGTAGGGGGCGCGTGCAGGAGGCAGCCAGTCAATGATTCTCATCATTGATGTTTCTATCTCTCTATCCCTCTCCCTTCCTCTCTGAAATCAATAAAAACATATTTAAAAAAATAACAGATGGCCCTAACCGGTTTGGCTCAGTGGATAGAGCGTTGGCCTGTGGACTGAAGGGTCCCAGGTTTGATTCCAGTCAAGGGCATGTACCTGGGTTGCGGTCACATCCCCAGTTGGGGATGTGCAGGAGGCAGCTGATCGATGTTTCTCTCTCATTGATGTTTCTAACTCTCTATCCCTTTCCCTTCCTCTCTGTGAAAAATCAATAAAATATATTTTTAAAAAATAAAAATAAAAATAACAGATGTCAGAAAAGGATCCCCGGGCCCTGGCCGGATAGCTCACTTGGTCACTTGGTTAGTGCATCCTCCCAATACTGCAAGGTTATGGGTACGATCCCCATCAGGGCACATACAAGAATCAACCAATGAATGCATAAATTAGTGGAACAACCAATCTGTATTTCTCTCCCTCTCAAATAAAAAAAAAATTAAGAGGCTTGCTGTAGAAGTTGGAAGGGGGCCAATCTGATGGAGAAAGAAGGTGGACATTGGTATTAGTGGGAGGTGTGGGTGCAAAGGCAGAGCTGAATAAGGAAGGCCCTGGGGATGCGGCTGAAGGAGTATGGGCAGTGAATGACGAAGCCTCGGGTCGGGCAAGCCGGGCTGGCAGGGTGTCGCTGGGGTCTAAGTACTGTGCTAGACGCTGTGCTGCCATTAGTTAATCCCCCCAACCACCTTAGGAGGGGATGCCATTATCATCTGTTATCCAGACAAAAAACAGAGCTCAAAGTGGTTCAGTAACTTGCCCACGCTCTCACAGAGAGGAAGGGACAGCGCTGGCATTCCTGACTCGGACCCAAGTTGGGCCTCTGGTAGCCTGAACCTGCACCACGGAACCCCACTTTGCTCTAATCCCGTTTGCGATCCCTGATAATGAACAGCAAGGAGGTAAGAATGTCACCACTGAGCCTTGGGCGAGCGCTGCCTCTGTTGACACCTCAGTCATCACATCTTTGAACCGGGCACAAATCTGCAACCTGGACTCCACACACCTGGATCTTTGAAGCTCCCAGGCAGCGGCACGCATGCGCGAGGCTGTGGGGCTGGGAAGGGATGGAGACCTGCGACGGCTCCGGGCTCCGAAAACACACCTGCGGGGAAGGGACTGGGGTGGCGGAGCTACGGGCTGCGCGCGCGCCGGCCCCGCCCTCAGCCTCTTCAGGCACCTGTTGGCTCGAGGACCTACTCGGCCGCAGCTGCCACCCAATAGGCAGCCTCCCTGCCCCAGCCTGACCCCGCCCACTTCCAGGATTCGCCAATCGCCGGGCATCTGGGCCCCTCTCCCTCGGAAGGCCCGCCCCTCTGGGCGCTTCTTCCGGGTGGGGCCGGGGGGCCGAGGTTATGGCGCCCTGGGCGCTCCTCAGCCCGGGCGTCCTGGTGCGGACCGGGCACACGGTGCTGACCTGGGGAATCACGCTGGTGCTCTTCCTGCACGACACCGGTGAGCCGGACCCGCGCCACCCGGACCCACCCGCTCCCCCGTGGACCCCAGACATGTGGGTCTTACTGGGTCCCCCGCCGAAGCCCCAGAGCCCGGGGGGGACCACCCGTCTCCGCCGGCTCCCGAGGCCCCTTCCCCGCCTGTCATTCCGAGAGTTTCCGCCTAAGACCCCGTCAGTCCCTAATTCATCCCAGCGTCTTCCTGGTCCCTGCCAGATGCCCTGTCCATCCCGGACCCATGCGATGGCCACCTGATCCGATGACCAAGTCCAGCCCCCATCCCCCCTGGTCTCAGGATCCACCGATCCTGCCCGGGAATTGACTCCCAGCCTTCCCTCCGCCGCCGCCCAAGTCCAGGCTCCCCATCCTCAGGCAAGAGAGCACCCATCCTTGCTTCTTGCCCTAGTAGCTCTCACTTACCCCACAGACACCCTCACTTCCATCCCTCCCCTTGGGTTCCTACCCCTCCTTGCTTCGGCCTCACCCCCTGGGCCGGGGTGTTCTCACTTTCCTCCTAAGACCTTCTCAAGTCTCCTCCACAGTCTTTGCCCTTTATTTTTTTAAATATATTTTTATTGATTTCTGAGAGGAAGGGAGGAGAGCTAGAAACATCAGTGATGACAGAGAATCATTGATCGGCTGCCTCCTGCACTCCCCACACTGGTGGAGTCCACCACCTGGACGTGTGCCCTGATCAGAAACTGAAACGTGACCTCCTAGTTCATAGGTCGATGCTCAACCACTGAGCCACACCAGCCGGGCCAGTCTTCGCCCTTTAGCCTAAAAACCTGCTCAGTCTCCCCATCAGAAAGAAACCCCCCTTCTTTCTCTGCTCCTTTTACAACCAGAGTTGTTCACTCTGCTGTCTGGCTATCTCACACCCCTTGATCTTAGCACCCCCCCCCTACTCCCCGCCTCCCCCAAATCCCCAGTCACCTCTTTGGTCTGGACCCTTCCTGGCCTGGGCCGCCATCCTGCCCCTCTTTGCAGCATCTGAGCCTACCAGTCCTGCCTTCTGTCTGTCTCATGAGCCTCTCAGACCTGGCTGGTCTCTCACGGTGGAGCCAGAGGCAGGGACCCCCTCCTTCCTCTCCCTAACCCCCAACTGTCCATCTCCTCCTCTCCGCTCTCGTCCAGCCACCTTCCTCTCCCTTCTGGACAGCCCTCTCTCTGTGCCTCCAGGCTTCCCCTCCAATCACCTTCACTGGGAAGGTTTCCAGATCTGCCCTCTAACCTTCCATGATTCCCTGCTGCCCTCCAGAGAGTAGAGATGAACTGCCTTTCTCTTTTTTAGCTCGTCCTGAACTTCTGTACCTATGCAGGAGACACACCTGGCCACTCGTCAAACCCCATCCCCAGGCCTTTGCTCAGCCAGCACACACTCCCCCCTCCACCTGTACCTGCCCCCTGCCCTTCCCCCACACCCCCTCCTGTCCCCCAGCCCGGCCTCACTCTCCTCTGGCCTTACTCTCCTCTGGCCTCGGCAGCACTGCGACAATGGGAAGAACAGGGGGAGCTTTTCCTGCCCCTCACCTTCCTGCTCCTCGTCCTGGGCTCCCTGCTGCTCTATCTGGCCGTGTCACTCATGGACCCAGGCTACGTGAACATCCAGCCCCAGGTAACCAGGGGGCCCCTGGGGAACTGAACCCCTCCTCCCACCAACAGGGGACCCAAGGCCCCAATAACAGTCTCATGCCAGGTTCTGTGTGGAGGGCTTTTCTGGGGCATCTCAGTGAATCCTCTTGCCAGCCCAGAAACCCATCTGCAGTGAGGAAATGGCCAAGGCCCAGAGAGGGAAAGCAACTGGCAAGGGTCACACAGCCTCACTAGGTCCAGGGCACTGTGCCCCACTCTACCACCTCATTACCCATGGGATGGCCTCCAAAATGTGTTCACCAGCCACCTGCCTCCCCAGGGGACCCCCATCTTATGCCCTGGCCCCCATTTCAGGAGGAGGCCAAGGAGGAGCAGACAGCCATGGTTCCTCCAGCCATCGCCCTTCGGCGCTGCAGACACTGCATGGTGCTGGTGAGTGGCTCAGGGACTTCCTGGAGGCCAGGGGTAAGGTTGAGACCGATCGCCTCCTGCCCCAGCACCTTGGCCTCACCCCCCAGGCCTCCCAGATCCAGGCCCCGACCTCCCACCCTCATCCCTGCCCTCACTGTTGGTCTGGGGGGAGCCAGTGTCGAGCCCGACTCTCTGTGCCCAGCAACCCCTGCGGGCCCGGCACTGCAGCGAGTGCCGCCGCTGCGTCCGCCGCTACGACCACCACTGCCCCTGGATGGAGAACTGTGTGGGGGAACGGAACCACCCGCTCTTCGTGGCCTACCTGGCGCTGCAGCTTGTGGTGCTTCTGTGGGGCCTGTACCTGGCATGGTGGGTCCCGCCGCTGCCCTGTGTGTATGGGGGGAGGGGGAGCGCGGGCAGCATGTGCCCACAAGGTGTGCACAGCCGGACACCTTCAGGGGCCCGACCCTTCACCATTGGCCTGCCCTCCTGGGCTCCCTGGGGCGCCCTGCCTTCTCCCAGCTCTGGGCCCCCATCCCTCTGCTGCCCCACAGGTCCGGCCTCCGCTTCTTCCAGCCCTGGGGGCTGTGGCTGCGGTCCAGCGGGCTCCTGTTCGCCACCTTCCTGCTGCTCTCCCTCTTCTCCATGGTGGCCGGCCTGCTCCTGGCCTCGCACATCTACCTGGTGGCCAGCAACACCACCACCTGGGAGTTCCTCTCCTCGCACCGCATTGCCTACCTCCGCCAGCGCCCCGGCAACCCCTTTGACCGGGGCCTGGTCCGCAACCTGGCCCACTTCTTCTGCGGATGGCCCTCGGGGCCCTGGGAGACCCTCTTGGCCGAGGAGGAGGAGGAAGAGGGTGAGGGCAGCAGCCAGGCTGTTTAGGGTCGCAGGAGGCAGAGCCACCATCTTGTGCCTGAAAACGAAGGGCGGACCCCGAGGGCCTGGGGCTGCTCACGTCTGCCCACACCTCCCAGCCTCAGAGCAGACTGACCTCCAAAGGAAGGAGGGGAGGAAGAGGACCTGTGCGGGGCTAGGGCACCAGTGCCCGGGGCATCCGGAACCTTCCACCCTCCGAGCCAGAATCCCTCCAGTGCACAGTTTCGCATATTTAATAATCCATAAAGCAAGTCAAGTATTAAAAACCAAACCAAATTGCTCCTCACCATGTCACCCTTTCTGTCCACGTCTGGCTGAGAGACGGGAGGGGAGGGGGGAGGAGGAGGGGAGCACCAGGCCCAGAGACTGAGCCGAGCCACCACCTCGAGTCCGAAGGGCTGATAAATACCAGGCAAGGCCTGGCCTCCAGGGCAGGGCGGGTAGCTGGGCAGACGGGTGGGCAAGGGAGGTTCTAAGAGTCGGGGGGCGGGGAGGCGGGCAGGAGACAGGGACACGGGAAAGGCCCTCAGGGCTCCAGGAATCGCTCTGACACGAAGTCGAAGTCCCGGAAGGCGGCCTGCTGGCGGGCAGTGAGGGGGCTGCGGGGGTCTGGCGGGGTCAGGACAGGCGGCAACCCCGTGAACTCGCCCTCGAAGTAGCGCAGGTCTGTGGGCCCGCAGAGGGTGGGTGCAAAGGGGGGCTGGACAGCGCGGGCCAGCAGAGCCTGCCAGTCGGTGGTCTGGGGACAAGGGCAGAGGTGCCTGAGGTGACGGCAGTGGCAGCCCACGCGGTCCCTCCGCACCTCCCACTGCGCCCGGCCACTCACCCCGAAGAAAGGCTGTGTCTTGATCTCCTCGGCGTCCTGCTCGCCGGCCCCCAGGCGCTTCTCCGGGCACTTCTGGAGGAGCTGGGCAAGAGCAGTGCTCACCGAGGGCACTGGGTCCCAGGCTGCCGCCTCCCCAAGCCCCCGAGGGAGCTGGGCCCAGGGCCCCGAGGATGGATGGTGCCGCCCAGCCCTGCACCCTGCAGTGGTTACCTTCTGAATGAGCTCGAGTCCTTGCACCGACAGAAAGCGGGGATACGGGGCCTCCGCATTGACGATGCAGTCAAACACCTCCTCCTCGGTGTCCCCTGGGAATGGGCACTGCGGGGACGGGGGCTCAGCCGGGTGCACAG
The DNA here is from genome assembly GCF_028538775.1 of Myotis yumanensis. Taxonomy (NCBI): domain Eukaryota; kingdom Metazoa; phylum Chordata; class Mammalia; order Chiroptera; family Vespertilionidae; genus Myotis; species Myotis yumanensis. The sequence continues at coordinate 5,189,844 of NW_027223763.1, forward strand.
CCACTCCCAGCCCACCCCGACCTCGAGGCCCTGGCCGCCCAGGCTCGGCACTCACCTCACCCACCAGCATCTCGTACAGCAGCACGCCCAGCCCCCACCAGTCCACGGCCCGCGTGTAGGCCTCCTGGGTCAGCACCTCGGGGGCCAGGAACTCCGGGGTGCCGCAGAAGGTGCTGGTCCGGTCCCCAAAGCCAATCCCTGCAAATCGACATCCACATCAAAGCCGGCTCCGTGTGTCTGGTCCACAGTAACCTCTGTGGTTGTAAGAACCAACAGCCAACCCTTATGTCCCCCCGCACCTAACTGCCAAGCCCTGCCCCACTCTCAGAGGTGGGAATGGATTTTACGACATCGGACGGAGGCAGCGAGGCTCGGCCAAGCTCACATGCCAAGGCCACGAAGGAAGCAGAACCCAGTGCCCTCCCCCAGCTCTGGAGCACAGGCTCGCCCTTGGGCCAAGGAAAGCTAGGGCTCCTTAGAGTTTGTAGGGTTGGGAAGGAAGCACTTGGTCCCTGGACTGAGGGTGCGGTGGGGAGATTTCCCGGGAGACGCCACTCGCTGGCCTGGACTGGGTGCCAAGGCTGGAGGACACAGGATCCTGGACGGGAGACACCCACCTTCCTTACATAGCCCGAAGTCTGCGATTTTCAGGAAACCCTGGGCGTCCAGCAGAAGATTATCCAACTTAAGGTCCCTGGGAGGGTGGGGGGCAGAGCAAAGGGGCCCTGGAACGGCGCCCAGGAGAAAGACGGCATCCGCGCCCTCGCCACTCCCCCAGCCTCTCGGGGACAAGTTACCTGTAAATGATCTTCTTCTCGTGCAAGAACTGCAGTCCCAGGACCACACAGGCCAGGTAGAACCTGGAGGGGGTTTAGGGGAAGCTTAGGCCCAGGACTGTGGGGGGAAGGGAGGGCAGGGAGGTGCAGGATGGCCATGGCCTGGGGACCTTTGGATGGGGGCAAGAGGCTGGGGCAAGCCTCATGGGGGGGTGGGGCTCCCCCAGACAGCAGCCCAAGGCTGTCCCAAGGTTGCTGCCAGCTCACAGCCTCCTCTTCCTGGGGTCTCAGATCTCATTCTCCCGGCCTCCTCCCGGCAGCCTGCAGGCCTGTTTCCAAATGAGGCTCTGAGACCCCAGGTCAGTGACGTGCCCGGGGTCACACAGCTAGTGGCAGAGCTGATATGAGCCCAGACTTCAGGGGCGCACTCTGGTGGACAAGAACTAACTTCAGCTGCCAGTCACTATTCACCGGCAATTCATTAATGTTAAGCCCATCTCTGCAGCCAGCCTCTGAAAGTTATTTTTAACCCAATTCCTAGCTACATAAACTGAGGCTCAAGGTCACAAATGCTGAGAGCTGATACCCAGGATTTGAACCCAGGCCTCCCTGACGCCCTGCTCCTCCGCTGATGGGTGCCCGGAGGAAGCAGGGTGAGGGAGGCCTGGTGTAGGGAACCAGAGCCGGGTTGTTGGAAGAGGCAGACGAGAGGAATGGAAACCCACCGCGCCTGGGGCTCAGGGAAAACGTCCTCGTGGATCTGCATCATGAGGTCGCCTCCTGGCGCAAACTCGGTCACGAAGCAGGCATGGCTGGAGGTCTGGAAGCAGGCCAGGAGGGACAGCAGGAAGGGATGCCCCGTGCGGCCCACAGCCTCCAGGATCCGCTTCTCGCAGAACAGGCTGAGGGGAGGGCGTGGGTTTCAGAGGGAAGGAAAACCTCCACTGGCTGTGCCCTGCCACCCACAGGACACCCCAAGCTCACTGTGTCCTCGGTCTAAGTGCCGGGCAGCTACATGGAGTGACCGTTTCTATGTATCAGGAACTCACGTGGGTCATTTAACCTGCACAACCACCACCGTCCCATTTCACAGATGAGGAAACTGAGGTGCAGAGGGACCTGCCCAAGGGCCCATCGTTAACTGCAGGTGCTAAAAAAAGAACCCAGGCCTGGCTGGCCCCAGAGTCACCACTTCAAAGCCCCAGGAGGGTTCGGCTGCCTTCTGGTGCCAATAGCCCAGGCCAGCCATCCGGGGCCCGCTGCAGGCCCAGTGCCCGGTGGCATCACCACACACCTCTCTATCTCGTCCCGGCTCAGCACCTCCTGCTTCTTCAGCGCTTTGATGGCGTAGTATTTCCCCGTCCCCTTGAACTGCACCAGGAGAACCTGGGGACCAGAGAAAGGCTGGGGTCCAGGTGGGCAGTACCGGGAGCCTTGACTTCCCCCAACTACTACCTCACGATCACAGCGTCCTCCTAGCTAATGCGCCGAGGGCTGCCCACCCTGCACTGCACCCACCTTCCCGAAGTGTCCCCGACCCAGCACAGCCAAGCAGCGGAAGTCCTGAAGCCGTGGGGGTTTCCTGAAAGAGAGCGGGCACAGGAAGCCCCCTGGGCCAAGGCTGGGCCTCCACCAGCCCTTCATGCCCAATCCTGGCCTGGCCCCACCTCTGGGGCTGGCGGACGGGGGCTCAGGACAGCTGTTGCCTGGAGTCTGGCATACAGCTGGGCTCAATAATGTTGGCTCAGAGTGAGAACCTGAGCGAGCCAGTGAATGCGCCCAGGAGCCGCGGGGTGAGAACTGAGTGGACTCGCAGGCACTCGAGTGAGTGGACAATGTCTCAAACAAGAAGGTGAACCTGACCGGGTACCTGGTCGCGGAGGCTGGTGGAGATGACCCCAGTCGAGTCCTGGGCTCCATGTGGGGGCGTTTGGTGCGCTGTGAAGGAGGGCAGAGGGGCTCAGGGCAGAGCAGGGCTTCCTTCCTCCCTCCCTGCAGCTCCACCACCCCCAGCCCAGCACCCCCAGGGCTACCAGCCCCCCTCACCGGCGTCTCCTCGAGGGCTGGCTCCCGGGGCAGGTAGAGGCGCGGGGGCTTGGGTGGGGGCCTCATCTCTTCTCCCAAGGGGGTCTTCTTGGGTGGGAAACTACTGTGGGGAGGGAGCAGACACATGGTGGGGCACAGGCAGACAGAACAGCTGGGGGAAGGACACACAGCCATGCCGAGAGAGAGAGAGAGAGAGAGAGAGAGAGAGAGAGAGAGAGAGAGCGCAACAGGGACAGAAAGACAGACACTGACAGCACCTGGAGAGGCGGGCGCCGCAGAGAAGCCGGGAGTCTGGGGGGTGAGGTGGCTTCTCACCTGGGCGAGGCAGGGCTGGTGGCCCCCCGAGGAGTGGCAGGGGTCCGGGGGCACCCTTTGGGCGGGCTGATCGTGCTTGGGGAGCTGCAGGGGGGCAGCAGGTTCATGACCAAGCGCCCCCAGGCCGCCATGCTGAGGTTCATCTGGGAAGCCCTCAGGAAGTCCTGACCTGCGGCCAAAGGGAGGTTCAGTCCCGGGGCCCCCTGACGCCCCTGCCCTCTTCCCCACGTGCACAGCCCTCTCCTGTCCGTACCCCTGCGCTTAGAGAAAATGCGTTTCTGCCTCTGCAGCCGGGGCCTCCTCTCAATGACAGGGTCACAGAAGGTTACCTGTGGGGTCACAGAAGATTACCTGAAGACCAGTCCCCTCCCACCCCACCTGCCATGGGCACCTCCCCAGCCTCCAGGATCCCAGCCTGAGCCCCCAGTGACAACGATGCAAGAGCCAGAAGGGCTCAGAGAGACGGAATCAACATCCTCATTGGTACCAGTGGGGAAACTGAGGCCCAGAGAAGAGAGGCACTTGTCTAGAGTCACCCATGAAGCAGGGCAGTCAGGACAAGGACACAGGCCTCTGGACTCCGTGTGGGCCTCGGAGACGGCCTGGGAACCTATTCTTGGAGACCTCCTCCCTCTGGGCCTCAATGTCCACTCCTCCGAGGGAGCCAGGAACCCACGTGATCAGAAGGCAGGGGTCAGTGGGCACCTGGGCAAAGAGCAGCCCCTGGGGCACCAGGCTGAGGGTGAGCTGGTGACACGCATTGTCCAGGAAGTCCTCCAGCCGCAGGAAGGCCACGCCGCACAGCTGTCGCCAGTCCCGCCAGTGCACCCCGATCTCCAGCTCTCGGGCCTGTATCGGAAAGGCCGGGTTGAAGATGGGGCTGGCCTTCCACCCGGTGGCCCAAAGTCACCCCTGGCCTCACAAGAGCCGGCCTCACCCGCTCCAGGGGGATGACAAAGGTCTGGTCCCAGGACTGCTGGGCTACCGGCCCCCAGCCCGTCTGGCCCACGATGTGATTGTCCACCTTTAGCACGGCCAGCACCTCACCTGCAGGGCCAGAACCAGGGCTCAGGGAAGGCCAGGCGTGGGGGTTGCTGCCCCCCATAGCTCCCTGTAGCCCCTTACTCACTGGCCAGCTCGCTTGTGCCACGCTGCTGCCTGGCTCTGCCCCGAAGCCAGCCCTGGGAGGGGCTCCTGGCCAGCGCGGTCACCGGGGACCGGCCGGGCACAGCTGTCAGCAGCTGCTCACAGCCCAGGAGGTGGACCTGCAGTGTCCCTGTAGGGAGCGAGGGGTGGGGGAGTGGAGGGGGGAGATAGCATGGTTAGGTGCCAACCTCCCACTGCCACCCCAGTGGGCCCCTGGATCCCAGGAACACTACCTCCTTGTAGAGATGGCTGAACCCAGAGCCTGCCCACATTAGGCCTTGGCAGCCATCTGCCACCCTCCAGGCAGACCAGCTGGCCCTCCTTCCTGAGCACCGTCCATGTGTTGTGGGCAGCAGGGACCCACAGGCGGAGGAGTGACCCTCAGACCTCAGCCAAGCCACATGGAGCCACGGTGCATGATGACATGCTACCCAGGGCTCAGGGCCTGGGGAGCGGCATGGCGGAGACCAGAGCTTGGCGAGCAGGAAGCCTGGCTGCCTGTCCTATCCCCCCTCCTCCCTGGGCCTCAGTTTCCCCATCTGTACAGAGGAAAGGAGTCTCAGCTCTGTCCCACCTCCCACGAGGGGTGCAAAGAGTGCTTTGCCAACCAAGTGGATTCGTTTTTAGGGTCACTGGACTTTTGTCCCTCAAAGAGGAAGCAGTAGGGCTCGAGTAGTTTTTGAGGAAATAAACTGGGCCAAAGAGCACCATTTAAGGAGTCCAGGCCTGGGGGTTACACCCCAAAGGACCTTAGACGAGGACAGTGGCCTGGGGAGGAACTAAGGTGTTCAGCCAGGAGACAGGTTTAGAGTGGCCCCGATAGCCCACTTCTAGGCCTTTTAACAAGTCATTTCCCCTGCCTTCCCAGCTCATCCATTTGGCCAAATCTCATAAGCCCGGTAAGGCCAAGCTCAGACACCACCATCTCCTCCAGGGATCATTCTTGATTCTCTGAGGCCGGGTAAGGGGGCCCATCCGGCCGCTGCACCTCCCCCCCCTTCTCAGCTCTGCTCACAATGGGATGTGGCCTGTGTACCCTCGAACCAGCTCTGAGCAGGAAGGCGCTGGGCTCTCTAGTTGGTGCTGTCTCCCAGGTGGGAAGCTCAGGGCTTCCAAAGTCTGCATCTGAGATTACTTACTGATTAAAATTCACCTGCCACTCTCAGGAGACAGATCCAACTTGGGATAAGAACGAACTCTGTAATAGCCCAAGCTGCCCAGCACTGGGTACCAAGGTCTCCGGGGCTGAGAGCTCCCTAACACTGGCGCTTTCAACGTTACTATGGTTACTCATTTAAATAATAGCTTCACTGACAGAGTGCTAACTGGGCCCAAAGAGTGCTTAGCACTTCACAGGCAACAAACAACGCACTGCATTTTCACAGCAACCCCATGACGTAGGTGCTGTTATCGTCCCCATTTTACAGATGGATAAACTGAGGTTGGGAGAAAGGATGTCAATTGTCCAAGGGCTCAGAGCTAGGGGGTGGTGGAGCCGAGATTGGAACCCTTCTCCAGAGTTCTTCCCCACTGTATCTCAGTCCTTTCTGGAAGGGAACGAGAGCTCTGCCATGGGAGGGGCTCCTGCTACCTGTCATGGCGATGGGCTTTACAAGCATCCCTGAAGGCTGAGGGTTCCCAGACACAGCAGTCCGCAGCTCCCGGGCCACTCTGCCACGCAGAGGGTGGGCAGGAGGCAGTCCCTCCAGCAGCTGCTCCAAGGCCAGCCGCAGGAGGTCCAGTTTCTGGGAGGACTCCTGGAGCTGGGCCTGAGCCTGCAGAGGGGACACAGGCCCATGGGGTAAGGGGTGTGGGGGCACTGGCTCGGGCCACCTGTAGACACCCCCTCTGAGGTCTAGACAGAATGAGCCTCCTGGTTCCTCACTGCCACCCCACATGGCCAGTCCATGGTGCCTCCCGTCACTGCAGAGGGGGGATGGGGACAAGGAGACCCTCAGAGAGGAGTGGCAACAGAAGGGGACAGCGGCCTGACCTCAGCCAGCGCCTTGCGGTCTTGCATTCGCCGGCTACCCAGCAGCTTCACCACGTTCTTGGCCCCGTCGGCCACGGCAGCCTCAATGCGCAGCCGGTGCCTCAGCTCCTCTGCCAGCAGTTCAGGACCTGGGAGGAGGGGGTCAGCCCTCAGGCCCACACCCTGCTCTGCCCTGCCCATCCCTGCTTCGCTTCGAGAGGTGCGAGGCCTCACCTGGCTCCGGGGACCCGCTGGCCTCCAGGCTGCTGATCTTCATCCGCAGCAGGGCCACCTTCAGCTGGCTGTCCCGCAGCATCTGCTGAGCAGCTGCCAGGAGCTTCCTCCCCTGTGGGGTGGTGACATGTGCTAGCCCAGAGCCACCCTGGTCAGACCAGGGACTGGAGCTAAGCCTCCCCCGTTCACCAGGACCGAAGCCAAGCCTCCCACAGTAGGCCAGATAAAGAACCAAGCCTCCCTTGTTAGATGAGGTCCGGGGCAGAGCCTCCCCCATCAGACCAGATAAGGGCTGAGGTCAAGCCTCCTCCGACATGTCAGGCCTGAGCTCCCCCATCACGCTGGGGGCTGGCACTGGGGCTGGGTCTTCCCTATTAGATTGGGAACTTCCGTGTTTGCCTTCTCTGTTAGACTAGGGGTGGGAGCCATGCCTTCCCCACCAAGCTGGGATTTGGGACGATGCCTTCCTTCTCCATCAGAGCAAGGGTTAGGACTGTGTCTCCCTTATTGCATCAATGGCTGGGTAGCATTTCCCTTTCAGAATAGAGGCGGAACAGCACCGACTCTCATAATCCAAGAGCCAAATCTCTCCCCACCAGAGCCCAGGAGCCTCACCTTGGGTGTGCCGCGGGCATATGTGTGGGTCATGTTCTCCGCCCCCTGCTTCACCTTCAGCTCCACCTGCAGCTGCCTCTGTAGAGCCTCCAGGTGCCGAGCCCTTGGCTGCTCTGCCGGAGGCCGGGGTCCCGGGGCCACAGGTTCTGTGTGCACAACATGGAGGGCCCATAAACCCCTCACCTACAGCCTAGCTCTCTCCTCCCTCCCCTCCTGGGCAGGGCCGAGGAGCTGGGTTAGTGAGCTGGGACCTCCTGTCCCCAGGGGGCTGCCCAGACTCTTCACTCACCAGCTGGGGGGCCCGGCAGCAGGATGCGGGTGTGCAGCTCCTGGAGCTCCCCATGCAGCTGCTCCAGGCGGCGGTTGGAGGTCCGGAGGAGCTGCTGCACGTGCCCCAGGTGGCGGCGGTCGGTGGCCGCCCGCCGCAGGTTCTCCACACCCTCCTTGATTTTTAGCTCCTTCTGGATGGCCCGGCGGATTGCCTCTTTCTCGTCCTCTGGGGGCCGCTGGTCCGGCCCAGGCTGTGGGATGGAAGAGGAGCAGGCCACTCAGTGCCCGCCGCCCGCCGGCCTCAGCTCAGCACGCACAGCGGGGGAGGGAGGCACGGATGGCACCTGGGACCCACACACAGGGTGTGGGGAGCATCTCTGACGGCAGAGGAGTAGCCTTGAGCCGGGTGGAAACCCCACGGCTTTCTGTCCAGCCCACGCTCCTGTCCTCTGCACTTGTGTCCAGCCCACGCTCCTGTCCTCTGCACTTGTGAGGAGGGTGAGGGAAAACTGTTCCCGTGTGCGTGGTGCTTCGGGGGCCAGGGTCTGTGAGGGCTTGGCGTACGTTCATTTGTCAGTCCTGACAACAACCCCGTGAGGTGGGTGCAGTTGTGTCCCCGTCGTGTCGGTGAGAAAACGGAGGCACAGAGAGAGGGTGGGTAACCTGCCAAGGTCACACCACAGAGCGACACCACCACCCCTCGGGCCCGGCCCCTCTCTGCCAGCCTCGCTTCCCAGGCTGCTGCTCTAAAGCCGGGGTTCAGGCTAAGATCTGGGCCAGAAAAGAAGCGAGGGATTTACTCAAGGTTAGAGGGCAGCTGGAGGCCTGAGTGGGGCCGGGACTGTTCCCTTGAGGCCTCAGGTGGCAAAGCAGAGGCACACAGCAGGGCTAGGGAGGCCTCCGGGGACCCTCTCCTGGGCCGAGCTCCCGGGAGAAAGCAAAAGGCTTTCTCACAACTTCACCCCAGGCCGGAGCGAGGCAGAGGCAAACCTTCCCAGAGCCCATTTCAAACCAGCCGTGCCAAAGCCGACCTCAGCCCAGGGTCACCCATGACCCCTCCCAGGGGCTCCTGCAGGGCCTCCGCCTTACCTCTCTGCTCGCCATCTCCCGAGCCCAGTGGAAGGGTGGCCACCCCAGCCTCAGGGACCCCACCCCCAGCCCAGGCCTGAGGCCCCGCGCGCCAGGCCGGCCGAGGGCAGGGGTGGGGCTCAGGAAATCCTTTGCCGGCTCTAGGCTCTAGACTGGAGGCGCAGGCCAGAGCCAAGGGCTGGAGCAAACAAAGCTCCCATGGAGCTGGGGGCCCGGCCACCGGGGTCCTGAGTCACCCAGCTCCACTGCTGGGCGGAGGTTCACAGGAAATAGGAAAATGTGTACAAGTCGCTGCTGGAACAGGCGGAGGGAGCTCCGCAGGAAGGAGGTTGTGGGGGGGGCGGGGGAGACGCAGCCCTGAGGTTGCCACAGCATCGGGGTGGAGGCCACCCCGCTCTTGAGCGTGACCCAGACTCCTGTCTGCTCGGGCCTGGACGCCTGCCCTGTGCACACACACCTCCCCGTTGGCTCTTCACGGGAACATCACCTCACCCTCCCCAAAGCAGATATGCACGCAGCCTTGGCTCCTGTGCCCACTGCACCTAGTGCCGCTATGGCTGTGGCTGTGGCAGGAACCCGGCCCCTCCCCCTTAGGGCTGGACCCCTATGTACTCGAAGGTTCCCGCCCAGGCACAGGGCTGGGCCCCTCTTGTGCTCTGGGGGGGTCTCCCCACCCCAAGTGCGCCGGGACTAGCCCCTCCCGGGCCCCTCACCCAGAGCGCACGAATTCTCCCCCCGCAGGGCCGCTCCCCGGGGGGCCCGCACAGACCTCCCTTTACTTTTCTGAAGAACTGATTTAGGACACTGGGGCCCACCCTCGTGGCTCTGACCGAGGGTTCAGACGTGCTCCTAGGCTGGCCTGGCGGGGGGTTCCGAGTCCATGGGGGTGATTTGGGCACGAACGCCTTACCCCCGTGCGCAGTTATGCCCTGCGAAGGGGACGGGGCGGGAGGGCCCGCGGCAGGGGCAGCAAAGGGACGCGGGGCGGAGCTGGGGACACCGCCGGAGGCTCCCCCCGCCCCCCTCGGCCGGCGCCCGCACCCCGGCCTCTCCCGGAGCCGTTCACCTGCCGCAGCGCCTCCTCCTCCATGGCGTGCTCTGGCCGCGCGGCCTCTTCTCACCGGTCGGGCTCCGGAAGCCCCGGCCCCTCCGCCGAGACTTTCAAAACTTGAAACTTCCCGGGAAGCGGCGCCGGAGCGGCGGGAGCGGGCGCCCCCTCCCGAGGTCCGCGGGCCTCCGGGACCTGGACTCAGCGCCGCCACTCGGCCGCGCCAGGTCGGCTCTCGGGGCTCCACTCGCGAACCCGAGGCCACGGCACCTCCCCCGACTCCGAAGTTCCGTGGGATTTCTCTTCTGAGGCCGCAGTTCCTTCTCGGGGACGCTGACCCCCGTCCCGGGACAGGAGGGCAGGAAGGGGCATCGCCCGGCTGGAGTCCTCGGGTCGCTCCGCCGCGTGCTCGGAGGGGCGGGTCCGAGCGCAGTCAGCGCCGCCTGCTGACCGCGGGCGCTGCCGGTGTGGCCGGTCACTGCGGGCGGGTCAGCCTCCTCCTCCCGAGAACCCCACCACGACCAGGCTCCGCCCCTCAACGGCTTCCTCTCCGAGGTCGTCGGTGTCGGAAGGGCTAATTCCAAACCTGTCGCCCCCACGTCCTAATCAGACTGAACAGAGTGACGCCTCACCCAAGTGATGCCGAAGCCAATCTCAGGGGAAAGCAACGAACGTCTCGTGCCTCCACTTGGCCCACCTGGAGCTCTGGTTCGGCAGCGCCATTGCCCACCTTTGTCCCGAGAGGCCCGTCTACAGAGACACACGGACACCCCGTGTACTGCCGCTATCTCGGAAGGTAGCTAACCGAGCCGCACTGGACGCCCTGGCGATGGCTGGCCTGGGGAGGGAATCCAGGTGCCTTATTGCCTAGCGTACCTGCGGCTGTCTAGCCACTTCCTGGGATCCTGTCCTCACCTGCACCTTGTGCCAAAGGAGCCACATCCCAGAAGTGTCAAATATTGAAATAGTGCAATTGGCAAGCCAGGGACAACCCTGGGTTATTGCCCTGCAATGGGACATCAACCGAGAAGCATCACCAACGGCAAAGGCAACTTGGTTCAGTGGGGGACAAGCCTGCTTTTCACAATCAGAGGCAAGTCGGGACACTTATTGATATTGAGGGAGACGCTAACACATCAGAGGCTCTGGTATCAAGCTGCCCGCAGGTTAATGTAATTAACCGTAATTTGGAAGTCAGGACTACCAGCTTCTGACTGCAGGTTGTACGCTAGTGGGAAAACCATGAATTGAACTAGCAAAACTATGGTCTAGCTCCCAGCCTGAGGACCACTCATTCACTTTTGCAGCCAGAAAGCTGAACTATGTCAAAGAACTGGCATTTATTTTCCAAATTTTCTTTGAACCGTTCCACTGCTTGTCACCAAGGGAAAGTAGACTCCATCCTTTTCAGTGAACCCCAGGCTGGGCAAACCTACAAGGAAACCTGATGGGAGTCTGAGCGGACAGCTAGCTGTACTGTCTGTGTGACAGTGATGGGAATTCACGAAATTTTCATTCTTAGCAAAATTGAAGTTTACATTCAACATCCATCATATTGTTAACTACATAACTATCAACCTGAAAGGAACCTAAATTCCTAGCAGGGTACGTAGGAAACATTTTTCCCTTTCTATACTCTTTCATTATGAGAAACATCCATCCATCTACATTTAGATCTGCCTCCCTCGGGTAGTATCTGAGTACACAATGTCACCAACTGATCAAGCCAGCACACACCCTCCTTTGAAAAGTCCTCTCTGTCCTTATTCTAATCACAAAACTTGTCTTTTCCTTCAGACCTGTTAAAAAGTATATTTGTAAGCCAATAAGCACAGCCAGATATTCAAAAGGAAATGGTCACTGCTAGGGTGGAGGATAGACTTTTCAAAATAAGATGTCCTCTTTGTTTTTAAAGGATGTGCTTCTTTTTTAAAAAATATATTTTTATCGACTTCAGAGAGGAAGAGGGAGAAATGCCAATGATGAAAGGATCATGGATTGATTGCCTCCTGCACACCCACCACCGGGGACCAAGCCCAAAACTGGGAATGTAAACATGACCTCCTGGTTCATTGGTCGAGGAGCAACACTAGCTAGACAAGATGTCCTCTTTAAACAATTGTAGACTACTCCTGAAGATCTTTTTTTTTTTTTTAAATATATTTTATTGATTTTTTACAGAGAGGAAGGGAGAGAGATAGCGAGTCAGAAACATCGATCAGCTGCCTCCTGCACATCTCCTACTGGGGACGTGCCCGCAACCCAGGTACATGCCCTTCACCGGAACCGAACCTGGGACCCTTCAGTCCGCAGGTCGACGCTCAATCCACTGAGCCAAACCGGTTTCGGCTACTCCTGAAGATCTTGACTCAATCTTCAGGAAATCCTGAGTCTCCTTTACCCTTTACAACAGAATTCCATTCTTGTAAATAGCCAAAAAATAATCATAGAATAATGTAACAAAAAAAGGCAGAAAAAAACATGTTTGTGGGACCAAGAGAAACCATGAAGCCATTGTGCCATAAAGCAGAATGACAGATTGCCAGATCAATTCAGAAACACAACTGTCTAGGAATCCTCTAAATACCCAAAAGGTCATACCTTTCATAGCCAAACAGCTAACCCAAGCAAAGCAAATCTGTCAGCTCAACAAGACATCCAAGTACTCTGTGGACCAATTAAACTCTACATTTTAGAGCCAGAGTTGGGTGAAATAGTGAGGGCCTGTTTACGTAGGTCAGGGAATCATCTTTTAGAAACCAGGGCATCATTGGAGAAACCAAGGTTAACCTCAACTGGAGGGATGCTCTACAATAGAACCTCAAGGTTTTGAAATTAATGTAAAGACACATTACAAGCTACTGGCCTCTATACCCCAATTCATTAGTTAAGTTCCCCTCCTAAACTAAGCCTATCAATCTGGGGAGAAACTAAACAGCTATTTGCTCCTTTGAAATGTCCTTGTACCAAAGAAGCTTTGAGCCATCCATCTAGCACTTTCCAATATAGACTTGCCTAAGGGCAAACCCAAGAACTCCCTTTGCAACTGGGCACAAAGCACACACACTACTCTGTAGCCATTTTCCAGGACCCTAATGTTGCCAGTTTTCTCACAGCCTAACACTATACAAGATGTGCAGGCATAGGGGAATCTCAATAGAAAGAAGTTACCTTTAGTGACTTTTTATTTTTTAATTCACAAAATGTTGTAAAATGTGACTTCATGTGACCTATAACCTAGCCATACCACAATCTCACCACAGTACATAAAAACCAGTTTTGGTGAGGTGTAAGTTTGTAAAAAACCACAGGCTTCCTTGATGTGTATTAATTAAAGTGACCTTCCCCACCCCTCAGGTACTTGCTATATTCCAATTAAGTCCTTTTTTTGTGTAGCTGTTGCCTGTGCTCTACTTACTGCTTAACTATTTAACATTTTTCCTACTTCCTGTCACTGTGAACACAAATAAGACAAAAACTTGCTTATCATCTAAGTCCAAATGCAAGAAACATTTCTCTACACAAGGAGAATGACCCCAGTCAAAAAACTCTTTATGTTCCTTTATTGGAGCAAGATTCCTGACCAGTATACAGTGATGTATTCACTAAACAGAAACCTGTGCAGAAATTACATACTATCCATCTAGATAGGTTTTATTACACTTTGCCTATTGATGGAATAGTTCCACTTATAAAATGTTTTATACATCAAATAGCTCTGAATTTGACCAGGCTGTCCATTAATTCATCTCTGAAAAAATTAACTGGCATTTAATTTCAGCTACTATACTTTACAGCATTAAAAAGCTTAGGCATTAGGTAGCTTCTCATAATATTGTTCTATGCACAATGGCATCTAGCAGACAGTCCATCATCTTGCCCAGATTCACAGACGGGTCTCATTGGAGAACGGCAAGCTAAATAGCTGGTACTTGAGACAAAAGTACGCCTAACCTGAGCTTCTTAACCACCAATATGGACTTCTTACGCTTTGAGCCTGTCTTCTGGGCCACCTTTATAGTGCCAACGAAGACATGCCAGCAATAGCCCCGTGTGTAACTCGGCATTAGAGCACCAGGTCTGTCTGGTGGTGGTGGCAGGCACTGTTATATCCAGGTAAATATAGACCCATTTTTTAAAATGCCAATTTGATATACGAAACTAAAGGTACAACATACTCAGAACTAAGTTTGAGCAATCTGGTATTCCAAATAATCTGAAAATTTTCAGAAACTGATAACAAACTGTACTCATGATGTTTCGCAGCTATGGAGACATTAATACACTGATTCAAACCCCTTTACTCAGTCCACATAGCCCTGAGATCATCCTGCAAAGTGCGTATAAAATATGGAGTTGACAAAGTTTGACAATACGTTATACGAGTCAAACTTGAAATCTGTTCTGAGAGAAAAGCATCAAATCCTTTGTGTACACATTTAGTTTTATTGTAACAAAGCAACTTGTACACTTTTAACGTTTAAAACTGAGCATTATCTTTCCTTTCCAGTGAAACAAAAAGAAAATTTAAAAATAAACAGAACAAAATTACAATAGAGAAATGTCAATTCCAAATAAGATCCTACAGGTTCTGCTGATTCTCCCATCGAGTGGCAGGGCTCAAGTCATCATTAGGAGAGAATTTTATTTTAAAAGTGTCATCTTAGACTGCAAGGATGTCTGTTAAACATCACAATTAAACATGCCAAAGGAGAAGCCATGTTGTCAAAATGCCCACTTAACCCACCCAAACATCTCAAACCCACCCTTTGTTGACCTTCTATAACCCCCCTTTTTTTAAAAATTTTTTTTCTTTTTTTAAACAAGAGAAAGTAGACAGATACATGTTGGTAAATGCTAACTGTCCATATTCACATAGAGACACAGTGTAATCTCTGAGCCCAATATACAGAGAAAGGAGGAAAAAAGCTAGAATTCTATGCACTACTACACAGGGGCCTAGCCACCTCCAGCTCCCAGCAGAGCTAAGGGAGCAGAAGGTTTTTCTTTTTTCCCACAGAGCACGGTGGTGTTGATTCCATTAAGTTTTTCTTGAGACAGGAAGGGATAAAAATGAATTTGGAACAGAAAGGGGCAAAGATTCTTTTCCCGCTGTATTCTGCTCAAGGTACATCCCCCCCCAAATAAGGTGAGAACCATGGTGTAAAGGAGAGAAGAGAGACCTCAAAAACAGGGCGACTGAGCACAAGAGGGGGAGAAAAAAGAAAAAGAAAAAAGACTGCAACTTGCTCCCAGGGACTGGAGAAAATTAAAAAAGGTTGGAATCCATCAGTATTCATTAGTCATCTTCTCCTTCATCTTCCTGTAAGGAGAAAAAGCAGGCAATTAATCTTTAGGGTTAATTCTAAAGTCATTTCCCAACATTCATAGGAACCATGATGAAGAATCTAATTTTATAGACCTATATATCACAACCTATGCTCAAATCTTAGCTGAATGACCCAGTGATTTTATTCCAGATAAATTAATTTTTCAGCACTAACTAAATCACTAGACATCTTTCAGACCAAATAATCCAAAACACAGTCTGACTGTTAAGAATTTTATAGTGAATCTAAAACATGTAAATTTGTTATTTGGGAGATTTCTCCAAATATGACCAGCTGCACTATCCATACCACTTTCATTAAAGTACTGGTTAGGGAAGGACAGGATTGTGTGGTCATAAAACTAACCACAAAAGCAGAACAAGTTAAAAATCACTGATACAATCTCATCAAAATTCCTCCCAATCTTGTACAACAAAATAGCTTATCTCTTCTACAAATCCTCCCATAATTAGTTGAGTCAGTCCCTTTTTACAATATATATAACCTCTAAAATAACATGGCTTCAAAGATTATCTTTCTGGACTTACCTCTCCTTCTTCCCCCTCATCATCATCTTCATCTTCTTCACCTTCATCCTCATCCCCTTCTTCATCAATATCTTCCAACCCTTCCTCTTCTTCATCATCATCATCATCTTCTTCTCCTTCCCCTTCTTCATCATCCATGTCAGGAACCTTAAAAAACCAAGAGTTATGTTAAGAACTCATTTTCAAACAAATAAGACAAGTGAAACTTTGAATAATAGACCACTCAACTCACCAAGTAGTACTGTAATGGATTTGGCCAAATGTCATCTTTGATGACTTCTCCCAACTCATCTGCACCTGCATCAGAATGGTCAGTGAACCAGGTAAAGAAGCTTTCTGGTTCCTCATGCTGTCTCTTCCTGCTGGCTTTATTCTGTGTTTGACTTGAACGTTTCGTCAAATCCTAAATGAAGATGGAAGAACTTTTGATGTAGGCTCTCTACAAAACCTAAGTCCCCCATAATTCAAACAGCAAGATTTTAACACAAAGGAGAACAAAAAATGTACATCAATATATTATCAAACTATTATTCTTATTTATGAGAAATTACAAAATATAAAGAGAAAAGGCCCTAGAATTCTAGGTCTAGAAAGATTGTTGTCAACTTTGTATGACAAGGTTTTCCTGAAAAGGTACCATCATTTAATTTTGGCTTTTTCTAAATTAGTTCCACTTTAACAACCAGTCCAATATAGTGTTATTTAAAAGATATTTACTAATTAAATGTGGGAATAAATGAATTTTGGGAAATGGCATGGCATTGGAAGAGCTCGATCATAAATTAAGAAACAAAAACTAGTCAATTTCTATAAAAGTTTGCACTGCACAAGTTATGAGAGCTCCAGACTATTGTATTGACTTTAACACACTGCAGTTTTTTGTTTTGTTTTTTAATCCTCATCCTAGGACATGCTGAGAAGAGAAGACAGAAGAGAAGAAGAGAGAAGAGGAGAAGAGAAGAGAGAGAAGAGAGCAACCTCTATCCGTGGAAGAAAGTGATCGGTTACCTCCCAGACATGCCTGCTGGGGGGTTGAACCTGCAACTCAGGTATATGCCCTGACCGAGAATCCAACCGGCAACCTTTTGGTGCAAAGGCCGAAGTTCAACCAACTGAACCACCCTGGCCAGATTGGAATTTTTCTTGTATTTTAAGGATTTGCATAACACATTATCAAAGCACGAAGTATTGTTAATTGATTCAACTAAACCAAAATATACAAAATATTTTTGCCAAACAATTTCTCAAATACCTTTCCAGATTTCCATTTGATTTCAGTGGACTTTGAAGATGGATCACCACTCTCATTCAGATGAAACTCTTTGGAGAGAACTTTATTTTCGAAGTAAGGATTTTCATCAAAATACTACAAGAGATAGAAGATTAGAAATCAATACAAACAGCTCTTCTAACCAAAGATCAAGTTAAAATATCCATAGTGGCAAACAAGAGTTACTGATACTCACAAAATCTATTCTGTAACCTGATTTAATATCTTCAAATTCTGTCACTTCAACTCTTGTCAAATAATGCAGCGCCTCTTCATCCTCTTCCCCAAGCAGTGCAGACACTAGACCAGCAAATTATAAGCCAAATGAGTATTAAACAGCAAGCACTAAGTAACTCAAGTGCTTGTTAAAGCACTTTAAAATTTTTCCTAATTTAGTGAGCATCTTGGTTTCATAAATCCATTAACTGAAAACCAAATGGCTCAGAGTGTCAGAGCTAGCAACATCATTTTATCAATTGAAGACAAATCCTGAGTTAGAATACAGACTCTTCTGAATAGACAGAAAACATTAATTATAAGCATCCCCTCTCAGTGTTTCAACCTCTATGTGTAACCAACATGTTGGACCAAGTCCTCAACCAAGGTTCCTCTACTCCTTAACAAGTGGACATCCTCCTTTAGTAATGCTGCTGATAACATACCTTGTGGATGGTTGACAAATGTTGTTACCCAAAAATTTGGGATTTTGGCGATCAATTCTGACCTCTTCTGAAAAAATGGTTGGCGGAGTTTGTTATATTTCTGTTCTACTTTCAAAATCTCCTCACTGGCTTGTTCATTAAGTCTGAAGCAAATGAAAAGACATGTTAACAATGATGGTACTTGACAAATACAAAAATGGCTGAGACTACAGAATATATACTCTTGTTAGCTTTAGAAAAGGGCAAAGTACACATTTATAATAAACCAAATCATCTAGATTTTTGTACCCATATTAAATTCAAGTCAAAACTAAGTTGGCAATTTGATCTGGGTTAGGCACTCAATAATGGGCAGTTCTTTAACTAGGTGCCCAAACCGAGCATTTTGGTAACGCTGTACCATTTACTTCAATTCGGTGTCCCTCAGGCAGATCAAGGGGGGAAAGACTGCTAATCAAGTCAGAACAACACTGATGCCAGAAAGCTAAACTGTCAGAAGTCTATGCACTGCAATTCAGACAACTCGCAGCCTTTGAAGGGAGATGCAACCTTACAAAGTCAATGTACGTTCATCGAAAGCTTCTTGGTGATTACAATATTTCACAGAAAAATAACAGACTTCATGTTTCCGCTATCATAACCATCTCCACTTAGCCAGTGGATAGAGATTTGACCAGTTTCAAATATCACCATAAGATGTGTTTCAGAAAACGTCTAGAAATTAAGAAAAACCTTACCTGTCTATTTCATTTTGTACTTCATCAATATGTTCAATCGCTTCTTGCTGTTCTTTTTCTGCAAGAAAAAGATGCATAAAACTCAATATTAATTAGAAGCATTTATATTTATCTACCTTTCCTGATGAACAGTCTCTTGAATTATATCAATAAAGCTGTAAAAAAACAAAAACCCAACACACACACACACACACACAAAAACTGCCTACAAGGCATGCCCTCCACGTGTTCATGCAGGTAGCTGACAAATTCAAAGACAATTCACAAATCATGCTATCTGTTAGGTATTCAAAATGCTTGAAGCACTTTTTAGGAGTTACATTACAAAGAGACTAATCGTTAAAGTTTCTATTAAGAAAGGCAAGGAATACACCTTATTCAGGAATCCCTAAGTGTTTATTATTCATCACATTATATACCTGCAATAGACTAACACCAGCTGCTAAGTAAACTATGGAAAGCAACTCATGACATTAACAAAAACCAGGACCCCGCGCCTCCATCCAACGGTAGCATCGCTCTGAATAGGAAGCCGAAAATACCGCTCAGTCCCTACAACTGCAACACAGACAGGGCCCTGCACACGGGCCATCGCACACCCCCCACTTTCCCTCTTTAGAAGGCGCACCCCGAGACTCGTATCTGACCTTCCTCACCCCTCCAGCCCCATTCCAGGCGGGCTGATCTCAAGAGGGCCCAACACTTACAGGGAGTCAAGCCTGAAGTCAGAAAACTGGGAGCCCCAGGAGGAGGAAGAAAAGGAGGCGCGCTGCGGGAAAGCGGCCCTTTTGTCGTGCAGAGACCGCAAAACCTATAAACTAAGTGGGCGTGAAGGGCCCCGAGTGCGCGCGGCTCGTTTCCGGCCACCATCCCGGGTCCGCAGCCCCCCGCCGAGAAGCCCTTCCCGGAGAAGGCGGGAGGCTTTGCAGGAGCCACGGCAGAAACCCCAGCACCCTGCCCGCCCCGCCAGGTGGCTCAGCGCACGGCCGCGGCCGGGTGGCCGCCCCACGTGGGGAGCGCCCGGGGCGACAGGAGCATCCTCCCCGGCGGCCGGGGCCCAGCGGGCGGCGGGCCGCGTGCTTCCCCGCGCCCCCACCCCGACCCAGCTCGAGGCAGGGGGTCGCGCGGGGGCTGGCCTCCGGGTGGGGGCGCGGGGCCGCCGCCGGCGGGCCGGGCGCAAAGAGCCAGCCGCGCCGAGGCCCGGGCGCGGGGCCGCGTCCGGCCGCACCATGTGGCGGCGGTGGCGGCTGATGGGAGCGAGGCATCATGGCGGAGCACAATAAAGAGAGGCTTCTCGGGAGGGAGGGAGGGGGAGGAGAGCGAGGGAGGGGGGAGAGGAAGGGGGGGGTCTCCTCCGCCCGCGCCGAACAGGCCGCAGCGCCCCCGCCTCGCAGCGCCGTCCGCCGCCGCCGCCGCGGCGCCACCCCGGCCCCGGCCCCGCGCGCACAAAAAAGGGCGCCGAGGCGCGCGCCGGCCCGTCCGCCCAGCGCCCCCGGGGCCCCACCGGCGGCCTGCGGGCCGGGCGGGCGGCGAAGATGGCGGCGCGGGCCGGCCCCCGCCTCGCCTGCTCCTCACCTGAGGTCTCGTCGGCCCCGTCGTGGTTGGAGTTGAGCTCCTTTTTACTGACTTTGGCCGCCGGCGCCGACATGGTGCTGCTCCGCGGTCGGGGGGGGAGCGGGGAGGGGGAGAGAAGGGAAGGCGAAGGGGGCGGGCAGCGGCTTCCCCTCACGCCACACGCGCGCGGGCGCTCGCTCGGTCCGGCCGCCTCCTCCCGCGCCGCTCGTTCTCCCTCCCCCTGCCTCGCGCGCGCTGCCCTCGCGGCCTGACGACGAGGGAGAGGCTGGGGCAGCGTGCCGGGCCCCGGCCCGGGCTACTGCTTACGGAGGGGAGGCGGCGGCGGGCGGGCCAGCGGCTGGGCTCCTTCACTCACGCTCCGCGATCCAGCTCGCTGCTCGTTCTCCCCGAGTCGCCTCCTCCTCCACCTCCTCCTCTCGGCGAGGGGCGGGCGGCATTGCGCAGGCGCGCCAGGCCCGCGCGCAAGCCCCACCCCCGATCGGAGTGGCTCGCGCCGCCCGGCCATTGGCTGGGGCGCCGGGACGAGGGGGCGGGGCCTCGGCGAGGAGACACAGGGCCTGGCGAAGAGGCGGGAGGAAGGAACGCGGCGACGTACGGGGCCGGCCCCCCGCGCCGCGCTCCCCTCCCCCGCTTTCCCCTTCTCCAGCCCGACCCGGGACATTTGCGCGCTACGGCGCGCAGCGGCCAGAGGCGGGGCCTTGCCGCGCCGCGCGCAGGCCCCCGGGACGAGCGCATCACGTGGTGGCGAAGCGGCTTCCCTTCTCCGCAGGGCGGAGGGGAGTTCGCAGCCCCCCAGAAGTGCAGGCCTCGTAGTAGCATGGGGACCCAGAAATGCATCCACCCCAGGCTCTGCGCCCTGGGACAAGGCTAGGGCATCCCTCCGTGGGGGAGAGAAGGGAGCGCCTCCATCCTACCTTCCTGATGGGGAAACTGCTATTTTTACTCACTCGGGCTTTGCAAAGCCCTAAGCTGTCCAGTTCACTCACAGGGCCTTTTCCTGGCTTTTAAAAAGTGCAAGTTCTGCCCAGCAGGCTGTATGCCCTTGGGCAAGTCACATCCCCTCCCAACCTATTTGTTATAAAATGATAAAATGCAAAGAAGGCTGACAAATGGGACATGGGTAAGTGGTAACATTTAAACAGGGCCGAACTGAAGTAGAAGTCCTCTGAAGGCAGGGAAGTGGATCCTTTTGGCCCAACCTGTGCCTGATGCTTGCAAGAAAGCCTACCTAGGGCCCGTTCCTGGCAAAGTGCAGCGTGCACCTCATTAAGGCCACACAACTGACCAATAGAAAGGTGTTGCATTCATTCGCCCTGTCCCAGATGATAGGGCCAACCAACAAAGGCCTGCTTTAGAGGCCAGGTCTTGAACCATTAAGTAGGGCCAAGGCGCTCCTGTTAAAATAATGCTTTCTAGGTAACGCAAATGCACCTCACTCTACTCCTTCCTCCAGGGCCCCTAGACATGGACCTTAAAAAGCTTCCCTGGGCATTTGTAATCAGAATTTGAGATTGGATCATTTGCCTTCCAACAAGCACAGTGTCTTTCTTTATTGCTCAAGATAGTCCGTGGTGAAGTGATCAATAAATGTTAAGTAATTGGCATCCAGTCCATGGGTATAGAATACAAATATCTTCTGGGGACTCACTCAAAAACCCAGAAATTCATCTAATCCTTCCCTTCCAAACCTGAATCTCAATCGAGTCCAGCTCCATCCATACCTACCCCAATTGCACAGGTGTAAAAGGAAGAAGTATTATTAAATGTTTGACAACCAGATCCCAGAAGAGAAGAAGAAAAAACAAAACAAAACACCAAAACCCCTGATTTGCAGCATTTGCTGATTCTGGTGGTATATACATACTCTCACTATGGCCAATTTCCTGCCACCATTGTGATGTTACTGAGTTGGAAAGAATACCAGGCTCCAGAGCATTGCTGAAGCACGGACCCTGGATCACAGGCTGTGATAAGCACATGCCTTTTCTCATTCAGTCCTCATGACACACAGGCAGGTATCAATATCCTTACTGCACAGATAAATGCAATTTTTTTATGCAAGTGGCAGAGCCAAGATTCTCACTCAGGCTAGGAGAGAGCAAGCGCCTGCTCTTCCACAGAGTTTTTCCATTTGGGGCATGACCTACAGTAGAGGTGCAACTGACATCAAGAACCCGGCGCACAAATACACACAAAACAATGCTTTCCCCTTAACTAAGTGTGATGTGGCCCTTAATCTTCTATTTTCTTTCTTTAGATCAGGGTGCACGCCACTGAAATGATTTCATGATGAAACATCCTGAAAAACACTGTGCTGAGGGTTGCAGCTACACAAAGCATGTTCAAAGGTAGGTACCAGTGACCCACAGCATCCCCTCCGTGGCCGATCTACCTGTTTCCCAGGCATCTGCAGAGGCTCCACAGAGCCTTCAACAACCCCAGCCCTTAGGAGCAGCCTGCTCCTCCTCCAGACCTTTCTCACTGCACTCCAGATGCATGCGAAGCTGAAATATGTATCATTTTGTTAACCAGTGTCACCCAAAATTCAATAAAAAGGCAAAAAAATTTTTTAAATGAATGCAAGATCACACACTAGGAAGTGGAAGAGAAAGAAAAAGGGCAAAAGTTCCAGTAAATAAGGGAGTGGCATTGGACACACCAAGAGATAACTCATCCACTGTGCCCTCTTCGTGGCTCCAACACACTCCTGGGCCTCACTCAGAACTCCGCCCTCTCCTCCTTCCCTGTTTCTTTGAAGGAGAAGCCCATGGCTTAAGTATTGGAACAGAGAGATGTTGGTGTTCCCAACAGTGCCGCAGCGTCCCAGGATGAAGAGGAAATCCAACACACAAACACCCACTTCTGAGCCTCCTCTCTCTGATCTCCAAGATGGGGCTATTACCCACCGCGCTGCTGTGAGGGCTGACGGGCGGAGAAGTGCTTCGCAGCACAGTGCCTGGCAGATCAGTGCCCAGGGAGTGGCATGAGCTGTCGTCTGGGTTTGGATGACTGTGGTGCAGCTCCTGGTCAGATGCTAAGCGGAAGGAGACCTGGAGCCCTCGCCTACACTGTGCTGCTCACAAGTAGGAAGGAGTTGACCCATCTCAGGAGCCCAGAGTCTGTGCCAGTCAGGGTCCTACGTGGTTCACTTCTATTTGAGCCACCTCACAACCAGCCTAAGAACTGGGTAAATGTTGAGCCCATGTCACACAGGAGAAAAGAAACACTGGTGATGTCACTTGCCCAACAAGGTCACAGCCAGATAAAGCCAGGTTTCAAACCCCGGCCTTCAGCTTTGCCACCCTGGGCAGGAGGCTTGCCTGTCCCCCAGCACATCCCTAGGAACACTTGGATGAGGACTCTTGCTCCTTCCACCTCAGCCAAGTCTGCAAATTAGGGAGATTCAGACCCCTAGCCCCAGCCCCTCCCCACTGAGCCCGTGGTCACGTTTCCCAGGACGATGCCATCCTGCCTTCCACCTACCCAAACCCATCCCCCATGAAGGCCCCCCCACACCCCCGCTCCAGCAGGGAGGCCTAATCACCAGAACAATCCACTTCGTGCCCAGCTCCAAGCTGTGTGTCTGCAAAACGCAGCCCTCACCTCCAAGTTAAGGGTTAATGGGGCGAGGGGCAGACATGAAACCCACAATTACAAAGTACTGATGTAAGGGCCACGCTGGGGTGACCCCGGGAGCTGCAAGGGCAAAAAAACGGAACTCCTAGCCCTGGCCGGTTTGGCTCAGTGGATAGAGCGTCGGCCTGCGGAAGGTTCCATTCAGGTCAAGGGCACATGCCTGGGTTGCGGGCTTCATCCCCAGTAGGGGGCGTGCAGGAGGCAGCCAATCAATGATTCTCCCATATCATTGATGTTTCTGTCTCTCTCTCCCTCTTCCTTCCTCTCTGAACTCAATAAAAATATGTTTGTCTTTTAAAACAAGGGAACTCTTAGCCCAGCAGCCGCAGCTCAAAGGAGATTGTGTGCGGGTAAGAAGCGACTTTTCAGCAGAGAGCTGGGCAACAAGGAGACTCGCACAGGTAAGGAGAGGTAAGAAGTGGGGGTCAGGGTTCCACGGAGAGAGAACAGAGCCCCAAGAGGTGAACAGAGGCACACGGTGCTGGAGGGGGAGCCAG
Source organism: Myotis yumanensis (assembly GCF_028538775.1). Taxonomy (NCBI): domain Eukaryota; kingdom Metazoa; phylum Chordata; class Mammalia; order Chiroptera; family Vespertilionidae; genus Myotis; species Myotis yumanensis. Next base: position 5,213,610 of record NW_027223763.1, read on the forward strand.
CACATGGAGAGGTCGGGGTGGGAGGTGGGGGTTGGGACCCGAGGGGCGGGGCCCTGGAAATCTCAGTCTACACCTCGGGGCAATGGGAAAGCAAGAAGAGGAAGGGTTTTAAGCCGGGGAGTCACGTGATTGGCTTTGCGCGGCTGGAAGGGCGGAGGAAGCTGGAAGCGAGAGGAGGAGGAGGAGGAGGAGGAGGTAACCGGAATGTGGGCCGGCGGCGGCCGAGCAGGGAAGCGAGGTGGAGGGATATGCGAGGTTTTGGAGGTAGGACCGCCGGGACACTTAAGGATCCCGCGGCTGTGGCGGGTGAGAGAGAGGAAAGGGTCACCCGAGTCTCCCCCAGCCTCAGGTTGGCCGGCGGTGGCACGGCCCGAGGCCGGGGATCCCGGAAGCCCGGGGGCTGGTAGAGGAGCTGGGAGTAGGTGCTGGCGTGGGGTGGGGGCAGGGACGAGCTCCCACGTGCTCGGGGTCTCCCAGCTTCCCCCTTCGGCTCTTTCTCCCGAGAAGCCTCATCCACGCGACCCTGTGCCTGCAATCCCGCCAGGGGAACCCGGGATCACAGCTCAGACGATGGAAGGAGACGAGGCAGGGGGAGAAAATCACTTGGAAGTCGGTCTCCGCCAACCCCGTCCCTCCCCAGCGAGCGCGGCGCGGGCACCTACCTCCCTTCGGCACGTCCGGGGGGGCCGGCTTCTTCTCCGGCTTGGGGGCTGCAGGCACTTTGGGTTTCTTCGCCTGCGGCGGGAGCGAGGACTGGCGTTTGGGGGCCATGCCGCGCGGGAGGTCCGAGGAGCCGGTCGCAGGGAAGTGGCGGGGCTGGAAGGCGCGCGGAGACTGGGACCGCCCAGGTGCGGGAGGTTTAAATCGGCCCGGAGCCGCCCTGCCCCGAGGAGCTATTTACATGACAGTAGCGCACACACCTCTCTCCCCTCCCCCAGCCTCATCCCTTTCTCCCACCCGCCAATCAAGACCAACTTCTTTGAGTCCTCCGGGCACTTCTCCGGGGCCTCCCGGCCGGCGGGGGCGGGGGCGGGGGGCGTGCTTCCTCCGGGAAGCCGGCTGTGCTCTCCTGGCCCCTCCGGGTCTGGACCGGGGACGCCCGAAGCCCACCCCCCTCCCCTCTGAGAGCCCCTCGGCAGGCAGTGCGGACACCTTCTCTTCTTCTTTCTCCCTCCGGCCTCCAGAAAACTTAAATGTGACCTGGCCTCCCCCCAGCCTGGAATGTTCCCTGGTCCTTCCCTCCCACTCCCACCCCCTCCAGGTCTGGCTGACTCCTGCCCCACCTCCAGGTCTCAGCCCGGAGGAAGACGTGAATATTGAAATAAAGGATTCCCAACCAAGAATTGCAAAGAGGGAGAAGCGGGTACCCCGGCGAAGAGCCATTCATTCTTCACTCTTTTCAGAAAAGGAGAGAAGGGTTAGGAGTTCAAAGAAGCTGTTGAAGGCTTGGGAGTCACAAACCCCAATGCCTTTGGGGCCCTGTCGGGTAATCACGCGGGTGGAAGGCAGGCGAGTGAAATTCCCAGTAGTTAGTGGAGGTAGGTGGGTACCGTCACTGGAATCTGCCAGCTCCACCAGAGCGGAAGTCTGTGCTGACTTACTCGGTCACCCAGCAGTTCTGCTCCGGGCCATCCCCCCAACAGAAATGCATACCTCTGAGCACCAATGCAGGCTGGGGCAAGAGTCGGTTTACAATTGCTCCTAAGGAAAAAATAATACATATGGAAAATAATACAAGAATAATACAAGAATACTGCCTTGCCAAAACCGATTTGGCTCAGTGGATAGAGCGTCGGCCTGCGGACTGAAGGGTCCCGGGTTCGATTCCGGTCAAGGGCATGTACCTGGGTTGCGGGCACATCCCCGGTGGGAGATGTGCAGGAGGCAGCTGATCGATGTTTCTCTCTCATCGATGTTTCTGACTTTCTATCTCTCTCCCTTCCTCTCTGTAAAAAATCAATAAAATATATTAAAAAAAAAAAAAAAAAAAGAATGCTGCCTAGCTGGTTTGGCTCAGTGGATAGAACATCGGCCTGGGAACTGAAGGGTCTCAGGTTCGATTCCAGTTAAGGACACATGCCTGGTTGTGGGCTCCATCCCCAGTAGGGGGTGTGCAAGAGGCAGCCGATCAATGATTCTCTATCATCATTGATGTTTGTTTGTTTGTTTTCTTAATATATTTTTATTGATTTCAGGGAGGAAGGGAGAGGGAAAGAGGGATAGAAACATCAATCAATCCCTGGTCAGGGCACATACAAGAATCAACCAATGAATGCATAAATAAGTGGAACAATAAATTGATGTCTCTCTCTCTCTCTCTCTCTCTCTCTCAAATCAATCCATAAATTTTAAAAAAAGAAAAAACATCCTTTGTGGATTAAATGAAATATGTGATCAGGCTACTTTTTAAAAATATATTTTTATTGATTTCAGAGATGGAGAGAGAGAGATAGAAAACTCAGTGATGAGAGAGAATCATTGATCTGCTGCCTCCTGCACACCCCACACTGGGGATCGAGCCTGCAACCCTGTGCCTTTGACTGGAATAGAACCTTCAGCCCACAGGTCAGTGCTCTATCCACTAAGCCAAACTGGTGAGGGCCCACTTTCTTTTCTTAAAACTTTTTTTTTTTTTTAATTTCAAAGAGGAAGGGAGAGGGAGCGAGAAATAGAAACATCAGTGATGGAGAGAGAATCATTGATCATCCTGGGTATGTGCCCTGACTGGGAATCAAACCTCCTGGTTCATAGGTCCACATTCAACCATTGAACCACGCTGGTCGGGCTGGTCGGGCTGGTCGGGCCTATGGTCCATGAGCTTGCAACATCTGAGTTAATACAGTGATTTTCCTTTTTTTTTCTTCCCATCAATTACCCTCTTAACAAAATAAATCTCTGCCAGGGCAATGCAGCTCAGCGTTTGAGGTTCCGGGTTCGATTCCTGGTCAGGGCACATGCCTGGGTTTTGGGCTTGATCCCCAGCAGGGCATGCAGGAGGCAGCCCCCATCAATGTTGATGCATCGATGTTTCTATCTCTCCCTCTTCCTTCCTCTCTCTCTCTCAAAAAAAATCAATTAAAATAAATAAATAAATACATACATACATACATAAATACATCGCAGGCATAAGTCAGTGATGTCAATACCGGTAAAAAGCTGAGGTCTCTGGTGGCAGACCCCCACCATGACCTCTCGCTCCCCTCCATTCCTCCCTTTGTCAGCTTCAGAGGAACTTTGGGCTCCTTCTAAGACATTTTGAAAGTCACAGTGTCTTGGTTTTTACAGGTGGGCAAGCTAAGACCTGAGAGAAGTGATTTGCCTCAGATCATGAGGGAAATACCTGGGTTAGAGCTGGAACCAGGACTACGAGATCACTTTCTCACAGGAAGACCAGCCTCCACCTCAGTGTTTACATCTGTAAAATGGGTGATGGGTGATGCTAACACCTGCCTCTGTTTTAGAATTTTCAATTTGAGGACAAAAGGGTCATCTTTTCCCTGTTTTCACCCCAGAAATTACCCAAAAACAGTACGGAAAACAAAAATGAAAATTCTCTTAGTGAAACTGGGCGTTAGCCAAACCCCAAACCACAGAATGAATAGGTGACTGGATGGCCAGTGAGAAGGAACAGGAACCCTGGCTGCTGTGCTCAGTGGTTAGAGCATAGGCCCTTGCACAGAAGGTTAATACAGTGATTTATTAACCAAGGGTCATGGGTTTGATTCCTGGTCAAGGGCACTTACCTTGATTGCAGGTTTGATCCCGGCGTGTGTGGGAGGCAGCCAATTGATGTGTGTGTGTGTGTGTGTCTCTCTCTCTCTCCCCCCCACCCCTTCCTTCCACGATCTCTAAAAAATAAATAAATAAATAAATAAATAAATGAAAAATATCCTCAGGTGAGGATTAACAAAAAAAGAGAGAAGGAACAGGGTGTGTGCAGGAAGAGAGTTCTGGGAGTATCAGTGACCGACACTCTGGAAGCCAAGCAGCAAACCCAGCCCCCAGGCCGGAGCACAGTGTTCTGACAGGATGCTGCACCGGGCTGCGTAGTTCCTAGAAACAAAGGAGCTAAATGAGCCCAGAGGAGCTTCAAAAAACAAATACAAATTAGAGGTATCTCAAAATACTCCCCCCCCCCTTTTTTTTTTTTTTACCCACCAGCTTGAGGCTCAGAAATTTGGAAACACTCTACCTGGGAAAGGGCTTGAGGGGAGGTCCCTACAGCTTAAATGGATACAGCCTCTTGCAGCTTTAAATAGATATAATCTGGTTGGGGGCAATCTATCTTCTCTATCCATAACAGCCTCATATGCAAAGTGTCCCTTCAGGAGTTCCACCAGGAGAGTTCGATCGCTTGCTATGACGTGCGCTGACCACCAGGGGGTGGCGCCAAACGAAGGAGGGCCCTGACTGGCAGATGGAAGGCCCTGATCCACCCTGATTGGCCCTGATCGCAGGCCAGGCCTAAGGACCCTACCCATGCACGAATTTTGTGCACCGGGCCTCTAGTTTAGCTATAAAAATATATATCAAAACTAGAAAAACACGCCCTGTCCTGTTTGGCTCAGTGGATGGAGTGTCGGTCTGCCGACTGAAGGGTCCCAGGTTCGATTCCAGTCAAGGGCATATACCTTGGTTACAGGCACATCCCCAGTAGGGGGTGTGCAGGAGGCAGGTGATCAATGTTTCTTTCTCATCGATGTTTCTAACTCTCTATCCCTCTCCCTTTCTCTCTGTAAAAAAATCAATAAAATATATATATATATATATATATATATATATATATATATATATTTTTTAAGTAGAAAAACACATTCCTTTGACCCAGAAATTCCCCTTCTAGGAATTCATTCTGCAGAGTCATTGCTCCGCTGTGAGATGATACCTACACAAGGCAATTCATTGCAACATCGTAACAGCAAAAGATGGGAACAATCTCACTTCTTTAGGCTTCTGGAATGCTCAGCAACAAGGAGCACAAGTAGGACACAGGAGCTGTGGTGAAGTGAAAAATAAAGTCCTAAACCAAGTAGTTAGCATGTTACCATTTGTACTGGAATAAAAGGGGGATAGGGAAAAAAACATACTTATTTCCCTGTATATCTAGAACTCAAGGATTTAACAGAAGGACTCCCATGAAGGTGTGATAACTCCACCATCTCTGGGGAGGGGACTGGGTGATGAGAAATGAGAGGACAGGGATACAGGGAGATGGTTCATTCTTTTTTTTTCTTTCTTTCTTTCTTTTTTTGAAATGTTTCATTCTTTACCCTGCTATACATTTTGAATTTTGAATCTTATGAATATATTGCACTTAAAAAAATTTTGTTGATTGATTGACTGATATGAAGAGTGAAGAAATGCGGGGGGAGGGAGGGAGAGAGAGAATGCATTCATTGGTTGATTCATGCATGTGCCCTGCCCTGGGAATAAGGCCACAACTTTGGCATATCAGGAAGACTCTAACCAACTGAGCTACCAGGCGGCCAGGGCTACATTTTAAAAAATTACCTGAGTTCCAGTATTTAGACCTACGTACAGGCCCACTTGGCATAAGTCAGCTGAGAATTCAAAATACCAGACCCCACCTTTCCTTTCCTCCAAAGCTTCCAAAGTTTTAACTTCCTGGATTCCCAGAGGTGTTACCAGCCGTGGGCAAACTATGGCCCGCGGGCCGGATCCGGCCCGTTTGAAATGAATAAAACAAACAAAAAAAAAGACCGTACCCTTTTATGTAATGATGTTTACTTTGAATTTATATTAGTTCACACAAACACTCCATCCATGCTTTTGTTCCGGCCCTCCGGTCCAGTTTAAGAACCCATTGTGGCCCTCGAGTCAAAAAGTTTGCCCACCCCTGTACTAGGCAATTGTGCAACTCTGCTCCTTTGGCGGCAGGCAAGGTGGAGGCAAGGCAAATGGCCCCCCTCTGCCCCACCCAAAAGTTGACAGATTCTGGATGTTCTGCAACCTGAGGCAGGCTCCCTCTGGGAACCAGAAGTTTCCAAAGCAGTTAAAACACGGAACTGTTTAGTTATCTGTGTGCCCTGTTGGATCACTGTAACAGCCACCTTTTATTGAGCATTAGCCATATGAGAGGCATTCACTAAGCATCCTCATTTTGAACCCTCACATCAACCTTTTCAGAATAGGGTTATGTCCTTATTTTACAGTTGGGGGAATCAAACCAAATGAAGAATCCATACTCAAAGAATCTTGCCCCCAAATCTGAAGGACAGAAGAGTTGCCCGGCCAGCTGGCCAGCGTGGCTCAGTGGTTGAGCATCGACCTGTGAATCAGGAGGTTGTGGTTCCATTCCCGGTCAGGGCACATGCCCGGATTGCGGGCTCGATCCCCAGCGTGGGGCGTGCAGGAGGAAACCAGTCAATGATTATCTCATCATTGATGTTTCCTCTCTCTCTCTCTCTCTCTCTCTCGCTCTCGCTCTCTCCATTCCTCTCTGAAATCAGTAAAAACAAATTATATATATATATAAAAAAAAAGACTGCCCTGACCGGTTTGGCTCAGTGGACAGAGCGTCGGCCTGCAGACAAGGGTCCGGGTTCGATTTCAGTCAAGGGCACATCCCCAGTAGGGGGTGTGCAGGAGGCAGCTGATCGATGTTTCTCTCTCATTGATGTTTCTAACTCTCTATCCCTCTCCCTTCCTCTCTGTAAAAAATCAATAAAATATATATTAAAAAAAAGACGGATGCTAGCCTCAGAGTCTAGTGGACGCTTGGTGCCTCAGCGTCTAGCTAACCTAGCCCTGAAGAGCTGAGCTGAGCCTCGGAGAGCCCAGGGAGGCCAGCCCATGGGCCTCTCTCAGAGGACATTTTATAATTTGCCTTTTGGGACATTTTATATGAATGAAACCATACATGTCATCTTTTACATCTGACTTTATATCTTAATATGTGGTGGGTCTTGGCTTCTTTCGTTATTCTTCAATTTCAGGAGCTTTATTGGACGTTACTACAGGTATATTCTTCCAAATGAACTGGAACAAAAGTCATATTGACACCACATTTTCGAGATTGAAAGAGATCACCTCGATAAGTCCCAGCATAATAATCTGCAGTCACGTGCCCCTGGATGACAGGGGTATGTTCTGAATAACGTGTCATTAGGCGATTTTGTTGTGTGAACATCACAGAGTGAACTTACCCAAACCCAGATGGTCTAGCCCCGTGGTCGGCAAACTGCGGCTCATGAGCCACATGCGGCTCTTTGGCCCCTTGAGTGTGGCTCTTCCTAAGCCGTAGGAGTACCCTAATTAAGTTAATAACAATGTACCTACATATACAGTTTAAGTTTTAAAAATTTGGCTCTCAAAAGAAATTTCAATCGATGTACTGATGATATTTGGCTCTGTTGACTAATGAGTTTGCCGACCACTGGTCTGGCCTATTACTCCTGGGGGACAAGCCTGGACAGCATGCTACCAGGTTGAATACTGGAGGCCACTGTAACACCACGGTAAGTACTTGTGTATCTAAAATAGAAAAGGTACAATAGCCCTAGCAGGGCAGCTCAGTTGGTTAGAGCATCGTCCAGATACACCAAGATTGTCGATCAATCCCCACTATAGGCACATACACGAGTCAATCAGTGAGTGCGTGAATAAGTGGAACAGCAAATCACTGTTTCTCTCTCCCTGCCTCTCTCTCTCTCTAAATCAATCAATAATTTTTTAAAAGTAGCCCAGACAGTGTGGTTCAGTGGTTGAGCATTGACCCATGAACCAGGAGATCACCTGTTCAATTCCTGGTCAGGGCGCATGCCCGGGCTTCATCCTCAGTAGAGGGCATGGCATGCAGGAGGTGGCCAATCGATGTTTCTCTCTCATTGATATTTCTATTTCTCTATCCCTCTTCCTTCCTCTCTCTAAAATCAATAAAAACAATAATAATAATAGAAAAGGTACAGTAAAAACACACATAAAGGATAAAAAATGGTACACCCACAGGGGCTTAACCTAGAATGGAGCTTATAGGAGTGGAAGTTGCTCTGGGTGAGTCAGTGAGTGAGCGGTGAGTGAATGTGACATTATTGTCCCCGACTGTGGACTTTATAAACACTGTACACTTAGGCACAACTAAATTTATAAAACAGCAGGAGATTAAATCGAGCACAAGAGAAAATGTTGCAATCAAGAGACTTGGTAAACAGCTGTATGGGGCTGCTGCTGGTATAACATGGCATACTGAATTACAGCAAACTTTTTTATAAGTAAAGTACACTCTAAAATAACGATTAATAAAATAACAATTAAAAGTAGAGTATATTGCCCTAACTGGTTTGGCTCAGTGGATAGAGTGTCAGCCTGCGGACTCAAGGGTCCCAGGTTCGATTCCGGTCAAGGGCATGTACCTTGGTTGCTGGGCACATCCCCAGTAGGGGGTGTGCAGGAGGCAGCTGATCGATGTTTCTCTCTCATCGATATTTCTAACTCTTTATCCCTCTCCCTTCCTCTCTGTAAAAAAATCAATAAAATATATTTAAAAATAAAAATAAAATAAAAGTAGAGTATAGCCCTGGCTGGGTGGCTCAGTAGGTAGGAGCACCAACGTGTACACCAAAGGGTTGTGGGTTCGATTCCCGGTCAGGGCCACATATGTAGGTTGCTGGTTTGGTCCCTAGTCGGGAAGTATATGGGAGGCAACTAATCGAAGTTTGTCTCTCTCTCTCTCTCTCTCTCTCTCTCTCTCTTCCTTCCTCTCTCTAAGCTTATCCTTTAGTGAGGATTTTTTTGTAAAGTTTATTGATTTAGTCATGCTCCTTTGCATCCTTTCCATAATAAGTCTCTTTTTTTTTTTTAAAGTAAAGTACAGCCTGGCCAGTGTAACTCAGTGGTTGAGCATCATCCTATGAACTAGGCCACAATTTGATTCCCAGTCAGGGCACATGTCCAGGTTTTGGGCTGGATCCCCAGTAGGGGGCGTGCAGGAGGCAGCCAATAAATGATTCTCTCTTATCTCTCCCTCTCCCTTTCTCTGAAATCAATAAGAACATTCTTTTCAAAAAAAGGATAGTATAGTAAATACATAAACCAGTAACATAGTAACTTATTTTCACCACCCAGTCTTATGCACTGCACCTAATTGTATGGGCTTTATTTTTACAAGACTGGCCACACAATAATTTTGTTTACACTGGCATCACCACAAACATGTGAGCAGTGCACTGCGGGCTATTGTTGACCGAAACGTTGTGATGTGGTACGTGACTGTATTTTGTCTCCGAATAAATCTTGATTCTAAAAATACAATCCCTCTTACAAACAACAAGTGTCGGCGAGGATGTGGAGAAAAGAGAACCCTTGTGCACTGTTGGTGGGAATACAGATTGGTGCAGTCAGTGTGGAAAACAGTGTGGAGGTTCCTCAAAAAATAAAAAATGGGCCCTTACTGGTGTTTCCTAGTGGTTAGAGTATGAGCCCCACACACTGAAGGGTCTAGGGTTTGATTCCTGCTCAAGGGTATGTATCTGGGTTACGGTTCACTCCCCATCCCCGGTCAGGGACCATGGGAGAGGCAACCAATGTGTCTCTCTCACATTGGTGTTTCTCTCTCTCTCTTATACACACACCCTCTCTCTCCCTCCTCCTTCCCTCCCTTCCACTCTCTCTCTTTGCAAAGCAATACGGGGCCGGGGTGGCGGGGGGGGGGGGGGGGGTGGCGGGGGGGGCGGGGGGGGGCGGGGATCCTCCAGTAAGGATTAACAAAAAATAATAATAAATTAAAAAATACATTAAAAAATGGAACTGCCTTATAACCCAGCGATTCCACTTCTGGGAATATATCTGAAAAATTCCAAAGCACCAATTTGAAAGAATATATGCACCCCTGTGTTCATTGCAGCATTATTGATAATAGCCAAGCTATGGAGGCAACCCAGGTACTTCTCAGTAGACGAGTAGATAAAGAAGATGTGGTACATATATGCAATGGAATATTACTCAGCCATAAAAAGAACAAACTTTACCATTTGCGACAGCATGGATGGGCCTAGATAGAGGGTATTATGCTAAGTGAAATAAGTCACTCAGAGACGGCAAATACCATATGATTTCACTCACATGTGGAATCTAAAGAACAATATGCCCTGGCCGGTGTGGCTCAGTTGGTTGAGAGTCATTCTGTGCACCGAAGAGTCACCAATTTCATTCCCGGTTAGGGCACATGCCCAGGTTTCAGATCCTATCCCCAGGTGTGTACGTCGGGGTACGTGTAAAAGGCGACCAATCGATGGATGTTCCTCACATCAATGTTTCTCTCTCCCTCTCCCTTCTTCTCTCTCTAAAATCAATAAAAAGCAAATAAAAAACTATATAAATAAACAAACAAAGCAGAAACAGTCTCAAAGATACGGAGACACACTGGTGATTGCCAGAGGGGAGGGGCTGGGGGGACTGGGTAACAAAGCTAAAGGGATGGAGAAGTACAGATTGGTAGTTACAAAACAGTCATGGGGATGTAAAGTACAGCATAGGGAATAGAGTCAATGATCCTATATAATAAAAGGCTAATATGCAAATTGACCAAACGGTGGAATGACCAGTTGCTATGACGCACACTGACCACCAGGGAGCAGACTCTTAAGGCAGGAGCTTCCCCTGGGCGGTCAGTGCGCTCTCACAGGAGGAGCATCGCTCAGCCAGAAGCTGGGCCCACGGCTGGCAAGCGCAGCAGCTATGGCGGGAGCCTCTCCCGCCTCCGTGACAGCGCCAAGGACCCCTCGGGGGATGTCCGACTGCCAGCTTAGGCCTGCTCCCTAGTCCGCAGTTGGACATCCTGGAGGGGTCCCGGACTATGAGATGGTGCAGGCCGGACTGAGAGACCCCCCTACCCCCCAGTGCACGAATGTTGTGTACCAGGCCTGTAGTACTATAATAACCTGCAGGGTGCCAGTGGGGCACTGGAAATATCAGGGGAACACTTTGTAAAGTATATGATTGTCTAACCAATACCTTATACACCTGAAAATAATATTGAATGTACAGTAAAGTGTAATTTCAAATAAAAATAAATTTTACAAATTTTAAATATAAAAAAATCTCAATTCAAGGGATAGATGATATTTTTATTTTTTTTAGGGCTATCAGGGTAAAATGATAGTTCCAGAAGCTGTTATAACACTGAGTTCAAGTGTAGCCTCAGAATAAAATACATCATAACCTTATAAGGTAACTGATTGAAGGGCACCTTGTGTGTAAGTTCCGATTTGCTTCCCCCCAAAAAAACAAAAAAACAACAAAGCTATAAACTCAGCTGGGTGACAAATCAGTCTTTCTGAGCCCGGTTATCTGTGCACTAGGAATGGGGCCTGGACCACCTGCATCTGGAGTCATGACTATCCACCTGCTTTACCCGACTGTCCATCTGCAGGGTCACGCCGGCCCCAAACACAAAGGCCGGTGCAGAGCAGGGACTGGAGTGGTGGCTCCGGTCTATAAGCCCTTCCACCAGGTGTCAGAGGCACCGGTCTCCCAGCGACCAGGTGTGGCAGGTATTGTTATCCTCCAGAGCCTGTGTGTTCATTCGCGGTGGGTGCACTGGAGGCCCAGGAGACCATGGGCCCAGCGCCTGGCGGGAGGGACACACGGACTGCCAAGCGGGAGCACACAGGGAAGGCTGATACCACACTGAGAAGGCAGCCAGCCAGATGGCTCACCAGGCTTGCAATGGAGGATAACAAGGAAGGACTCTCTCTCTCTTTCTCAACTGGGGATCAAACCCAAAACCTAGGCATGTGCCCCAATAGGGAACCAAACCTGTGACCCTTTCGTCCAAGACGCTCCCACCAACTGTCCAGGGCAAGGAGTGCTCTTTCAACCAGGTCTTCAGAGGTGAGTCTAAGAAGACGCAATGTCAGGCTTCAAAAATCCAAAGGAGCCAATGCCTTGCAGAGCTGGAGGCCAGTGTTCCAGGCAGAGGAAACTGAGGCACAGAGAGGGTCAGGAAGGGCACGAGGTCACACAGCAGCTGCGCAGGAGAGCCAACATTTGAAACCCTACTGCCAGATGCCAAACCCCCCAAACTCCCCTCCGTGACGTCCTAGTAGGGCAAGTCACTGACTGGCTCAGCGTGGGGCTCACACATGGCAGGCCCGAAGAAAAACCCCCTTTGCTGGCTCCTAGCTGGACGATGGCAGCTCAGGTCTGGGGTGCGCGGCCAGGCCTGTGAGGGCTGGAGAAGGGTTTGTCTTCCCGGGCTCCCGCGGGGAAAGGGGCGGGCGTTTCATCCCATTGTCCTTCCCTTCCTTCCTGCTCTCTACTCCAGCTCTGACAAAGCAGTTTTAAAGGGCTTATTAAGGCCCCTTTGTCTTCTGTCCACCTTTGAGCTGGGCCTTTCCGGGTGGGGGATGGGTTGGGCCAAGCAGAGGGGCCCAGAGAGGGTGGGGCCGTCAGGGAGTCTTGGCGCCTGGAGGGACTGAAGAATTCACCTCTCATACGGTCCCTTTTCCTAGAGGGCTCCCTTCCCTGCGGTATGTGTCTGCGGTCCTTGGGTCACAGTAGCATTCAATTAATATTTGGTGAATAAAACAGTTATCTGTGCTCTTCCATGTGAGAGGCATGGGGCTGGGCCTGTTAACACCACTTCCTGTCCACCCCACTCTCCATCTCCCCAGTGGCAACCATGTCCTCACCATAATGACCAAGAATCTTCAAAGCACTTCTCACCCTGTAATTATGTGCACCGTGTCAATGCTCAGGGTGTAAATTCCAAGAAAGCAGGAGTGCTTGGTGGTGTCAGCTGCTCCCCAGCTCAGTGTCTGACCCATAGGAGGTGCAGGAAATCATCTGCTGGGTAAGTGAGTGAGTGAATGAATGAATGAGTGAGTGAATGAGTGAATGAATGAATGAATGCATGCTGGTAAGGGCGTCCCAGGGCTAAGCTGGGAAGGCTGCCTGTGTGACTTGCAGGTAAAAATGCCTACAACCCAGAACTTCATGGGATTTTCCCTTCGAAGTGGCTCTTATTTCATTGATAATGCCTTGAGCCCTAAATTCTCCTTAAGTGGATCTTAAACTTCAGAGCACAGAAAGACAGCCAGGGAAATTCCAGAACGCACTTTAGAGACAATGAATTAGTGGGGCTGAGCTGGGCTATAGAAACCTTGTTAAAATCCCCTCCACTCTGCAGCCAGGCTCTGTTTTATATACAGTATATTGATTTCAGAGAAGGGAGAGGGAGAGAGAGATAGAAACATCGATGATGAGAGAGGCCCTACTGTTTGCTCAGTGGTTAGAGCCTTGGCCTGGGGACTGAAGTGTCCTGGGCTTGATTCTGGTCAAGGGCGTGTACCTTGGTTGCAGGCTCCTCCCAGACCCAGGTCCTGTTCAAGGTGAGTGCAGGAGGCAACCAATTGATGTGTTTCTCTCACATGGATGTTTCTGTCTTTCTCTCTTCCACTCTCCCTAAAAAAAATTTTTGTTTAATGATGAGAGAGAATCATTGATTGGCTGCCTCCTGCATGGCCCCACAGCCCGGGTATGTGCCCTGACAGGGAATTGAACCACAACCTCCAGGTTCATAGGTCAACGCTCAACCACTGAGCCACACCAGCCGGGCCAGGCTCTTCTTAAAATACGTAAATCCGCCCTGACTAGTGTGGTTCAGTTGGTTGAGCATCCTCCTGTGCACCAAAAGGTTGTGGGTTCGATCCGGGATCCAGGCGTGTGCAGGAGGCCACCAATCAATGTTTCTCTCTCATATCGATGTTTCTCTCTCTCCCTTGCTTCTTCTCTCTAAGATCAATAAAAATCAAACAAACAGACAAATAAAAACATAAATCCAAATGAAGTCACTTTCTAGCTGAAAAGCCATCCATGTGTTCCAGATGCCACAGTGATAAAGTCCAAACTTTGTGTCCCTTTAGTGCCTTCGTGATCTGGCCCTGACCGCCTGCCGCATCGAGGCACCAGGTTCTTTCTGCGCTTGGCGACTCCGTGGTGCTCTTCCTTCCACTCTGCAGACTCTCCCCCTCCTCCCACTCCTCTCTTTGCCTTTAAGTTATTCTTGCCAGACTGACTTCTCTTTCTTCAGACCTCAGCCCAGAAGCCCTTCCCTCCCTCCTCCTGATTCTGTATCCCCGTCCATCACCCAGAGCTGACTCACAGGGCATTGTAACGGCCTCTCCTGTGCAGGGTTAAGCTCATTCAGGGCAGAACCTAGCACAAGGGTGGCTCGCAATCTCTCCCATCCTTTAAGGCGGGGTCTCCCTTTGTGTGGTCTCCCTGCTCCCTTGCAGTTTGGTGCTAATAACATGAATAATTAAGACGTCTGTGTGCTTGCTCTCCAAGTGCTACCTCATTCAGTCGTATTTCAACTGCATGAGATAGGCCTTAGTATCCCCATTTTGCAGACAAGAAAATTGAGGCACAGAGTGATTTAAAGAAAGGAGCCTGGGCTTTTTAAAAATATATATTTTTTATTGATCTCAGGGAGAAAGGGAGAAGGAAAGAGAGAGAGAAACATCAGTGATGAGAGAGAATCGTTGACCGGCTGCCTCCTGCACATCGAACAAGCATGGGCTTTTGAATCAGGCAGTTCTGGGTTTTAATCTAACCTCCATCACTCGCCAGCTATGCACAAAGTTGAGTGAGAAACCCAAGGTCTCTGAGCCTTCATTCTTTCCTACATCTGTGAAAAGTGGGTTGTAATAATACCTAGCCTGTCAGGGTGTTGTGGGGATTCATGCAAAGTGCTTACTTAGCACATGGTAAGAACTCCACACCCTCTGAGGTATTATTATATTACAATAAGTTGTTTCATCTTTGGGGTAACAAACATTCAAAAGTTGAGTCAGCCCTGGCCCGAGGAAGCTCCATTGGTTAGAGCTTCGTCCCAATTCACCAAGGTTATGGGTACAATCCCCGGTCGGGCACAAACGAGAAGCAACCAATGAGTGCATAAATAAGCGGAACAACAAATCACTGTTTCTCTCTCTTTCTAAAAATCAATTAAAAAAAAAGGTTGAGTCATTTACTAAACGGAACTGAATGTTCATAATATTATTGTCACCAGGGATTTAAAATTAGGGTATCTTGTAGAAAATATAGTCAATAATACTGTAATAAGTATGTATGGTGCCAGGTAAGATGCATAAATGTCTACTAATATACGATTAAATGACAACTGTAATAATAAAAAAAAGAACAAAAATAGTAACAATAAAGGACAGCTGGGAATAAAAATGGGATTGCTTTCTTTTTTCACTCTTTGCAAGCGCCTCCTTGAATGCGGCTGAGCATTCTCGAATACACATTGAGCGTTTGTGCAGTGAGAAATCGAGGTAGGAAGCAGGAGGCTTCCGGGAAGTCCTTTTTGAGATTTACAAGGGGCTCTGCCTGTAACGCAGGAAACTGAACTTACTGAGGGCTAGATGTTCATTCAATTAGTCTTTAACAAAATATATGTGTGTTTTTAAATGATTTTGGAGAGAGAGAAAGGGAGAGGGAGAAGAAACATCAATGAGGAGAGAGAATCATTGATCGACGGCCTCCTGCACACCCCCTACCAGGGATCGAGTCCAAAACCTGGGCTTGTGCCCTGGCTGGGAATGGAACCAGTGACCTCTTGGTGCACGGGACATGCTCAGCCAACTGAGCCACACCAGCCAGACTCAATTAGTCTTAATGTGTCTGCCAGGCCCAGTACTGGGCTCTGGGGACAACTGTGGTCCCCATGTTGGTGGAGCTGACCTACTGGGACAAAAACAGGCATTACTAACGTGTTACTTAATTGTAATTTTGAGGAGCTCTCCAGAGCGGGAGGGTGCATGGAGGCCCGAGGACAGGTGGAGCTGTCAGACTAATCTGGAATGGGCCTGTGGCTTCATGGTGCTTCTCCCCCTCCCCTTCCTCCCCGCCAGCCCATCCTCCAGGGAGCCTCCTTCCCTTTCAGCCTTCACCTCTCTAGCACACATGTGGCTCAAACCAACCTTCCTCCCTCCCTCCCTCCTTCCCTCCCTCCCTTCCTTCCTTCCTTCCTCTCTCTCTTTCCCTCCCTCTCTCCCTCCCTCCCTCCCTCCCTCCCTCCCTTCCTCCCTTCCTCTCTCTCTTTCCCTCCCTCTCTCCCTCCCTCCCTCCCTTCCTTCCTCTCTCTCTTTCCCTCCCTCCCTCCCTTCCTTTTTAAAAAATATATTTTTATTGGTTTCAGAGAGGAAGGGAGATGGAGAGCGAGACAGAAATAACAATTATGAGAGTGAATCCAATCGGGCTGCCTCCGCCCTGACTGGGAATCAAACCGTGACCTCCTGGTTCACAGGTCCATGTTCAACTACTGAGCCACGCCTGCTGGGCTCAGGACTTTTCCGTCCTAGAAATGTTTCCTCAATTGTCTGCCCACCAAGATATACACAATGTGCCCTCCAGCACAGCTAAGCATCTGTCTATTGTTCATCCATTCACTCCTTTCTTTTCGCATATAAGCCACATAAAACTTGAACATTATAAAGAGAGGAAAATAAAAGTTACATTACCCAGCCTGGCCAGAGCGGTTCAGTTGGTTGGAGCATTGTCCCATGCACCGAAAGAGTGACGGTTTGATTTCTGGTCAGGGTACATACCTGGGTTTCAGGTTCACTTCCTGGTTGGGGTATGAACTGAGGATAACCAATTGATGTTTCTTTTTCACGTCAATGTTTCTCTCTCTCTCTGCTTTCCTCTCTCTAAGCATATCCTTGGTGAGGGTAAAAGAAATAAAAGTTAGAGCAGCGAAATAAAATCTAAAAAAAACCTCCCCAAAACGTGCCCAGCTGGTGTGGCTCAGTGGTTGAGCATCTGCTCATGCACCAAGAGGTGGTCAGTTCAATTCCTGGTCAGGGCACTTGCCTGGGTGGTGGGCTTGATCCCCAATAGGGAACATGCAGGAGGCAGCCAATAGATGCTCTTTCTTTCTTTCTCTCTCTCTCTTCCTCTCTTTCTAAAAATCAATAAAAGTATATTAACAAAAATAAACACCCAAAACTTAGATTACCCAGAGGCAAACACTATCAATGTTTGGATCTGTACTTCTAGGTTTTGTTAGTGAGGGCATCAAATTCCCTGCTTCTGCCCTAACCGGTTTGGCTCAGTGGATAGAGCGTCAGCCTGCGGAATGAAGTGTCCCAGGTTCGATTCTGGTCAAGGGTATGTACCTTGGTTGCTGTCACATCCCCAGTAGGAGGTGTGCAGGAGGCAGCTGATCGATGTTTCTCTTTCATCAGTGTTTCTAACTCTATATCCCTCTCCCTTCCTCTCTGTCAGAAATCAATAAAATATATTTTAAAAAAATTCCCTGCTTCTTCCAGGACAAGGTAAGACTATTCCTACAAAATGATGGCAGCTATGACTTAGAAGTCAAAGGCCACTCATACATTAGGAATCCCATTGTAACACCTAAGACTAATATAAAATAATATTGAATGTCAACTGTAATTAAAAAAGAAAAAGAAAAAGAGAAACATGTTATAAAAATGAGATATACTGTATGTAAATCGCATTTTATAAAAATCTTTCATATGTTGCAAACGTTTTGCTACATGTAAACATCTATATAACAATAGTGTTAATGCCACCTGAGACTCTATACCATGTGTCAGAAATACTCTAAACCAAGGGCCTCTGTCCATTCTTTTCCAAATACTTAACCATAGCTGATTTGACTCAGTGGATAGAGCCCCGGACTGCGGACTGAAGGGTCCTGGGTTTGATTCAAGTCAAGAGCACATGCCTGGGTTGGGGACTCGATTCCCAGTGGGGGGCGTGCAGGAGGCAGCCAATCAATGATTCTCTCTCATCATTGATGTTTCTATTTCTCTTTCCCTCTCCCTTCCTTTCTGAAATCAATAAAAAAGTCCTATATAATAAAGACCTAATATGCTAATTAGACCTAACAGCTGAATGACCTTCCGGACATCCTTTCGGACGACCTTCCAGACGAAGCTGGGGCTTCGAGGGGCAGCTGGGGCTGTGAGGGCCAAGCCCTTTGCACAAATTTTGCGCATCGGGCCTCTAGTATATATATATATATATATATATATATATATATATATATATATGTATATATATAAAGAAATTGCTTCTCAAATACTTAGTGAACACCTGTTGTGTGCCACAGCTTGGCTTGGCATTTACAATGACTGCAGAATCAGTCACTACTAACATAGTAACTGATAGATCCTCCCTTCCCCCAACTGGTGGGCGGAGTAGTAACATTATTATAAATGATATGTTGCTGAATATCCTTGGGGCTCAATGTCTGAGAATGTGTAATTGTTAACTGAGGAAGAATTCCCATAAGTGGGATATCTAGATTAAAGGGAAGGTATACTTTAAGGTAAAATTACCCTCCAATTGGGTTTTACCAATTTGCACTCACACCCACTTCCTGTGTTTAGCTTCCCAACAACGTTCATTACTTTCTCTGCTTCCTCCTTTTGTTCCTAAACCCTCTGCAGGCTGGTTTTTGTCACCACTACTCCGATGAAATTGCCAAGGCCACCAGATACCATCTAAACTGCCAATCTATTTTCTGCCATTCTCTTTATTGACCTGTTTGGGCATTTAATACTTTGGACCTTACCCACACCCTTCTCTTCCTAAAATGTTCTTTCTTTCTTTTAAAAAACTATGCTTTTATTGATTTCAGAGAGGAAGGGAGAGGCTGAGAGAGACAGAAACATCAATGATGAAAGAAAATCATTGATTGGCTGCCTCCTGCATGCCCCCTACTGGGGGATCAAGCCCACAAGCCCTGACCAGGAATGGAATTGAATTATGGGAACCATGACCTCCTGGTTCATAGGTCAACACTCAACCATTGAGCCACACCAGCCGAGCATCAAATGTTTTCCTTCTTCAGTTGGGTAAAGCAGGTCTGTCCGGTCTTACAGCCTCATTTCACAGCTGGGAACCCCAAGCCCAGAGAGGTACTGAGCCTAAGAGGACACACAGCATCTTAGGCTTCAAATGCAGGCCTCCTGACATCCACAGCCATGAGCTTCGTTTTGAGTGTGATTTCTGGAATCCTTGGTGATGTTTGCAAGTTTTTTCTAGCATTAGGAGGGCCTCACAAGAGAATCTTGTCTGGCTCTTTGTAGTGAGAGCGGCTAGTAAGCCAGGACAAGTGGGATAGGGGAACCGAGACAGATAGTTCAACAGCAGCCTGCAGCCACCAGAGAATCTAGATGCCACGCAGTCTGCAGCCCGCTAGTAACTCCTATCCTCCCTGAACCAAGGACACTTAGGAGTAAGTCCTTTGCCTGTCTCCTCCCTGACCGGAGGGTAAATTGCTCAAATCACCCTACTCAGGGAGAGGGCAGACATCCAGTTAGTGCCATTTGCCAACCACACCCAGGCACAGAGGAAGTTAAAAGAATAAATCTCTTTTTGGTACATCAGCATAAAACTGACAAATACTGGATCCTCCGCTCAGACGCCCCCTAAAAGCTCAGCCTTTTAAATCCCCTCAAATCCAGGTCCCAGTCCTGCTCTCCCTCCCAGGGGCAGGTTATTTCCTCCCGCCCCCTCCTCCCAGAGCATCTCCTAAAGCAATCCCAGGAGGCTTACAACCAGGGCAGCAGAGGGCAGCGGCAGTTCCCCCAGCGCAAGTCCCCTGAGCCTCCCCCGAGGCCCCTTTCCTCTGACTTCTTCGTGAGTCAGCGCAGCCCAGCCGAGGCCCATTTCCCCACCTAGTCCCTCTCCTGCTCTCCCAGGCCCTTTCTTGTTGCACTGTTCCCAGCTTTAATGAACGTCCTCTACACTAAATGCACTGAATTCGTATTGTAAAACTTTTCCTGCACGAAGTCAAGAACCCGCACACTGCGGTCTGGCCCCAGGCAGACCCGCCAAGGGCCAGGGCCCCTTCCAGGAACAGTAGGAAGAACTTTCCACAGCGTCTCGTTCTCAGCATCCCTGCTTCTCTTAATTGGTCCTCACAGCCTCGGCTGAAGCAGGGCCCTAATGAGGACTTGGTCTGTGTGCACAGGGCCCCAAATAGGGCATTTCCACCCCTGAGAGTTCGGGGATGGCAGGGAAGCGGCCCAGGGACCTGGCGGGAGGGTCAGGCCGAGAGGCTCAGGACAGGGCTTTGGGGCCGGGCAGCCCTCTGTGGGGTCTTGGGCAGACGCACGTGGGCTTTCCTGGGCGACCCAGGGCATGACTCTGCCATCCGCACGCTCATGGGGCGTAAACATCTGCTTCTTCCTGGCAGTGTTTTGAGGCTTTAATAAGATCAACACACTTAGCCCTGGCTGGTTTGGCTCAGTGGATAGAGCGTTGGTCTGTGGACTGAAGGGTCCTGGGTTCGATTCTGCTCAAGGGCACATGCCCAGGTTGTGGGCTCGGTCCCCAGTGGGGGGCGCGAGCCGGAGGCAGCTGATCAGTGATGCTCTCTCATCATTGATGTTTCTCTCTCTCTCTTCCTCTCTGAGATCAATAAAAATATGTATATTTTTTTAAAAAGATCAACACACATAAAGGTTTAGGCTCTTTGCCTGGCACATGATACCCAGTCAATAACTGAGTCTTTTTTAAAAAATAACTTTTATTTTTCCTTTCCTTTTTTGGGGGGGCGGGGGGAGTGGAGGGGAGAGACAAGAGGGAGAAACATTGATTGGTTGCCGCAAGCCTGCAACCGAGGCACATGCCCTTGACCGGACTCGAACCCGGGACCCTTCGGTCCGTGGGCCAAGGCTCTATCCACTGAGCAAAACCGGCCGGGGCAGTAACTGGCTCTTTACTTTCCATTTAGCAAGGCTTTTTCTGCAGGCAACCTCATCTGGGCCTTCCAACGATTCAACCCCTCTGGCTCCGCATATGGATATTTTAAATGATCCTTCTATGGGGGCAGAAACTGGAGAGCAGAGGTGGCCGCCAACCGGAGCAGCGCGGTGCTCGGCTCTGCTGGGAGGCCCAGGCTGCCCTGCTGGTCCAGGGCCTGCGGGTCTTAGAACTCGCCAGCCTGCCTGCCGGGCCGCAGCCTCCCGCGCTCCCCCTGCGCCCCGCCGCCCGGCGCCATCTTTGAGCCGGGCGCGGCGGCTCACTGTCGCACTTCCCTCCCCACGGGAGAAGCCGCGCCTGCCTCAAGCGTGCCCGTTCGGGGGCTGGTGTATCTAACACTGGTCATGCTTGTAGCACCGGCTAAAAAGAATAACTGCTCTCCTTTTTCTGGGCCTTGAAGGAAGCGTTCTGACCAATTCAAAGATGGCGCCGATAGCTTCACTGCCCCAGTCTTCCGCTCTGGAGGTGCGGGGGCGAAGGTCGCGTGGGAGTGCGCCGGCGCGAGGGGCGGAGCCGTCTCCATGGCAACCCGCGCGCACCCCGGGCAGCTGTGTCTGGCGGGAAGCGGGCGTGCTGAGGCGCTGGCGACAGGCGGGGCTGCGAGTGCGGAGGGGCCCGGGCGGCCGGGGCCGCTGCGGGACGAGACCCTGGGCGTGGTGTCCGTGCCTTCCCAGTGGAGGGGCGTCCAGGGCATCCGCGGGGAGACGGTGAGGGCGCGGGCCCGGCTCGGGGCGACGCGGGCGGCAGGGTGAGGGCCGCGCGAGGCCGCCGGGCCAGGGTCTGGCGTCCCACCGTTTTCTCTTTAATATTTTAATATTATACAGGAACTGGCCTTTGGGCTGCTTCCGTCCCCGTTTCCTCAGTCTTTGAACGGCAACCTAAAGGCGTTTTTGTTGTTTGTGTGTGTTTTTTAAAGAAACCTCTAAAAGCCCTAAGTTTGGAAGGGTTTTGTGTGAACTGCAGGCTTTCAGCATTTCACATTCTCTTTCGTTTTAAAAAATGACCGGACTGCGTCTTCAGCTCTAGATAAGCCGGTTCTTGGGGTTTAATCTGAAGCACGAAACGAGGTGCTTGGGAGCCGGAGGGCAGCGCTCGGGGCCGCCTGCCGAGGGGCTGCGCGCGGACTGGGCTCCCCGCAGCCTCGTGGGCGGTGCTCGCGGGGACGGAGAGTAAACAGCGTGAAGTGAACTGAGTGTTGGGGGCCGTGGACCCGATGCAGAGGGCGGGGGAACCGGAGGATGTCCCGGACCCCGGAGAGCGGGCGGGTCGGTCCGGGAGGAACGGTCGGAGCGCGTTCGGGAGTTAGCCCACCGATGTCTGCCTGTCCGTCCGTCTCTCCCTCCCTGCCTCCCTTCCTTTTTCCAAAATAAAATAAGCCCTGGCCGGCTGCTCAGTGGATAGCGCATCGGCCTGCGGCCTGAAGGGTCCCGGGTTCGATTCCCGTCAAAGGCAGGTACCTTGGTTTCCGGCTGGAGCCCCAGTAGGGGGCGCGCAGGAGGCAGCTGATCAGTGATTCTCTCTCTGATCATTGATGTTTCTCTCTCTCCTTCTCCCTCTGAAATTGATACAAATCTGTTTAAAAAGAATTTTAAAAACTTTTTTTTTAAAGGATGGGTTGGGGAGTGAGAGGGTGTGTTGTAGAGTGGGAGAGAGTTGGAGGCGGGGCTGTCAGGCGGAAGGGTCCAGGCAGAGCCAACTGCACATGCAAAGCCCGTGGGTCAGAGCAAATCTGGGGTCCGCGGCGGCAGGGGGGCTGGTCCCGGTGAGGTCGGACAGGGCCGGCAGGGCAGGTCGAGCAGGGGGATACGGTTTCCCCGGAGAGGAAATTGAGGTTTCGTTTGCTACACAGGTGGCCGCAGAGCTCAGGTGCTCAGCACGTCTTGCCTTAGGCCAGGGGTGGGGGACCTGTTTTCTGCCAAGGGCCATTTGGACATTTATAACGTCACTCACGAGCCGCACAAAATTATCAGCTTAGACATTATCAGCTGTGTTTGATCAGGCGTTTAATTAACTCGCCCGCCCCTGCCTCGGGCCAGTGGTGTGCAGGTCTCAAGCAGGGTTTGGCCTGGCTTCAACGCACTGCCACTCGGCCATGCTGCGTAGGAACCGTTCTGGTTAAAAAGAAAAGGCAGTGGATAGTTTAGTTAAGGCCTTATCCCAGGTCCATGTGTAATCCGCTGGCTTTTAAAAAAGCACTTGACCTCTTGCTGCGGAAGACTCCGATTTTAGGAGACTACAGGTTGGGAACCACCGATTCAGCCTTTTGTTGTTTTTTAAAGAATGGGATTGAAGCTTGTTAATTTTGTTGTGGATAGTTTTAACCTGTAGAAAGAACCGATTCTAGGCTTTTATTTGTGAGCGTGGTTCACTTGAATCAGCCTCCTATCTTACTGAAGGAGATTTTTAAAAAATATCTCTTTTTTATTGATTTCAGAGAGGAAGGGAGAGGGAGAGATAGAAACATCAATGATGAGAGAGAATCATCGATCGGCTGCCTCCTGCACACCCCACACTGGGGATTGAGCCCCAAACCCAGGCATGCGCCCTGACCGGATTTGAACCCTGACCTCCTGACTCAGAGATCCACACTCAACCACAGAGCCACACCGGCTGGGCATTACCACAATTTTTTTGTTGTTTTTGTTGATGCTCCAACCAACTGAGCCAGGATTTTAGACTGGGAGAGAACACCAAGACTGAAAGACAGTTTAGTGTCACAGGTCAGACTGCCTCTGGGCTCAAGGATATTTTTCCATTGATTTTAGATAGAGTGGAAAGGAAGGAGAGAGGGAGGGAGGGACAGACAGAGAAAGAAGCGTCAGTGCGAGAGATATAGTGATTGGTTGCCTTCCCAATGCTCCCCAACCAGGTTGGGGGTCTAACCTGCAACCCAGGTATATGTCCTTGACTGGGAATGGAACCCATGACCCTTTGGTGCACAGGGTGACGCTCTAACCACTGAGAACACTGGCTAGGGCATTACCATGATTTTTTAAAAAAGAAAAATGCGCCCTACATTTAGAATTGGGCTTCAGAAAGGTAATTCTGTTGGGAAGTAGGATGGATTAAATCAATGGTAGTCAAATTTTGCTGGGAGCTTTAATATTTAGAATGACCTGGGAGCTTTAATAAAACCAGAGTCACAGGTCAAACCACTTGCCAATTAAGCCAGAATCGCTGAAAGGTAGGCCCCAGGCATCCATTTTCCAGTCTCCAGGTCATTCCAATGTCAGCCAAGTTTGAGAAACAGCAGAGGGCCCTAGCCGGTTTGGCTCAGTGGATAGAGTGTCGGCCTGCAGACTGAAGGGTCCTGGATTCGATTCCTGTCAAGAGCACATGCCTGGGTTGCAGGCTCAATCCCCCGTGGGGGGCGCGCAGGAGGCAGCCAGTCAATGATTCTCTCTCATCATTGATGTTTCTATCTCTCCCTCTTCCTCTCTGAAATCATATTTTTTAAAAAAAGAAAAAGAAAAACAGCAAAAGAACAGAGAGGGATGGTTAGGAGCCCTCTGTCTCAGGCGGCTGGACTGGTCACTGAAGACTCATAACTCCCTCCACCTGAATAGCACTGGGCTTTCAAGCTTGATCAGCAGTCTCACTTCATCCCACAGGAAGTATGCTCACAAGACCCATTCGGCAGGAGAAATCACATGAGTGCCCAAGCCCAATCCCCTAGACTCTACACCTGGTTCTCAAACCAAAGTCCAGGATCTGGCCGTCTGTGCAGATGAAGACATGAATTCCTCAGTGTGCACGCTCCCTGGGTGGACTCGTCCAGTTCTGTGGCTTAAAAATTACATCCGGTCGGCTGCATTCCAGAACCTCATGCCGATGACCTCTCTCTCTGGCTGTGTGAAAGCCATCTCAGTCTAGAGGCGGTCCCACAGATCTGCTTCCCTGTTCCCTTCTAGAATTCACCCTCACGTTCCCCTGGGTCTCAGAGCAGGGACACCTGTCCCGCTGCTGCTCCCCCACTTCTCCCTGAGCAGCCAGAGAGGCCCGGCCGGTGCCATGTCATGGCCCTGCTCACGGCCACCCGGTGGCTTACACCTGGAGGGAAACCCTAACTGTCCTGGCTCTCAGACTCCTTGTGACCTGGGCCTTGCCCACATGCCACCTTCCCTCACTCCCCAGGCCCGGGCACCGGACCTTTTCTGCTGATAGGTTTTGCTCCCCCTGCTCCCCCCAAAACCTTTTCCTGCTGCTCTCCACTTGGCTGGCTCCTCGTCCTTCGCACCTCAGCTCAAATGCCATCTTCCTGGGAGGCTCCTTTGCCATCCCACCCTGTAGCCTCCCTAGCTGTTGCCTCCTCTCCCACACGCCGCTGCATGAGCACCATTGGCGTTTGAGGGGTTTTGTTTGCTTGTCTGCACCCAAGCCCCCGTACGTTACTCAGGGGCGCGGATCTTGCACTTTTTCCTTCTATATCCATGGTGTCCAGACAGTGCCTGGCAAGTCGATGCTTAATAAATGTATGTGTGTGCATACATGTGTATGTACATATGCACACGTGCATATAGAGTATACATGAACTTGTACTATGTGCCAAACACCATGGAAGTGCTGGAGACATCAAGGCAGAGCGCAGTGTTCTTATGCTGGAGGAGCTCAAGTTTAATGAGAGACGGACAAGCAAAGAGTTTAATAGGATGTGAGGGGAACGTGGAGATGTGCTGAGTGTGCTCTGTGTTCTAGCAGGAGCTGCCCTTGTGTGGCCCTCGCTTCCTCCCTCCCAGCTCCCTAACTGGCCTGGTGCCTGGTCCTGCCCCCCAAGCCTGAGCATGGGGGTCAGGCCTTGTCGCTGCCCTGTGGATGCAGGTGCCTGATGAGTGACTACGAGGAGAGTCTTGTAGATGACAGTAGTCTCAGGGCTGTAGGACCCCCGGTTTGGTAAAGATTGGTCATGATCGTGAGAAAGGCGGGTGGCAGTTCCTTCCTTGATCTGATGTCTGTCGCTGTGCCCAGCTCAACAGGGACTGGGAAGACAGATGGCAGGTGGAGGAAAGGACAGCTGGGAGTAACCTGCCTTAAACCAGTAACTCATCGCAGACATGTGTGTCCTTTGATCACGGGGACGGGGTGGGGGGGTTACCTTGGGAGGTACCCCACTAGAGAGGGCTGCCTGCCAAGGGAGGGAGAAGCTGGGGTGTTCTGCTGGTGGCCAGAGGTTCTAATGTTAAGCCAGCCACTGGGCTCGAAGATTCCACCAGGCCCTCAGTGGTGGTGAGATGCTGTAGGAACTTGTTTATGTCAGTTAAGCTTTGATAAAGCTGGTTTCCTTACACATCATTTGTTTAGTTGTTACTTGACTCTTAAAGCTGTCAGTATCTTCAAAAGAGCACTCTGGAAACCTCACCAAACAGTGCCTGTCACCTAAAGTCCTAGGGCAGGCAGGCTCTTACTGGGCCATGTGGGCCCTCTGAACCAATCATGGTGGCTGGGGGACGGACCCAGTGCTCTAATTGGCTAGAGGTCATGTGTACCCCTCCCCACCTCTGAAGGATAGGAGGTCGGAGGGGTCATCTCCACCCACACCACACTGGTTGGGTACCCCTAAGAAAGACGAGCTACGTCCAGGAGGAAAGGGGCAGACTTTGAGCAGACAGAAGGAACTGAGGCCCATTAGCCTGAGGGTGAGCAGCCACATGGAAGGTGAGTGCCCTGAGCAGGTGATGCTGGGAGTGAGCTGGCGGTGACTGGGGTTTTGATCATCTCCAGAAAAGCTGCCAGACGGTCAGCATTGCCACTGCCGAGGCGTCCGCCCAGACCCGGAAGCATGCAGATGCCCAGGTACAGACCGAGCCCTCCGTGCCGGTGGGCGTGCCACCTGGGTCCCGGCACGACAGCCCCGGGCTCGCAGCCTTTCTTCGGAGAGTGGAGGCCACGGTCATCCGAGAGCTGAACAAGAATTGGCAGAGCCATGCGTTTGACGGCTTCGAGGTGAACTGGACCGAGCCGCAGCAGACGGTAGGAGCCTAGGAACCGAACCGGCGGGCCTGGGATGCCCCTCCTCTGCCTCAGGTCAAGCCTCGGTCTCATTTTAAGTCCATCTTTTGTTCCGCCCAAATAATAATACCCGTCACGGTAGCAGCCGTCCCCAGCTTACTCTTCGCCAGGTGCTGAGGGCTGTTCCGTAAGAATGAGTTTTCTCTGCTGTTCTTTTTCTTTTTTTTTTTTAAATATATTTTATTGATTTTTTTACAGAGAGGAAGGGAGAGAGATAGAGAGTTAGAAACATCGATGAGAGAGAAACATCGATCAGCTGCCTCTTGCACACTCCCCACTGGGGATGTGCCCGCAACCCAGGTACATGCCCTTGACCGGAATCGAACCTGGGACCTTTCAGTCCGCAGGCCGACGCTCTATCCACTGAGCCAAACCGGTTTCGGCTTCTCTGCTGTTCTTGAAGCAGGTGCCGTCTTTATCTCCATTTTACGTTTGGGAAAATGGAGACTCAGAGTCGCAGCAACTTGTCCAGAATCGCACCGCGCTAGTGAGCAGCGGGGCAGAGTCTGACCCTGGGCAGTCCCGTCCGCATCTTGTTCTCTCCACCGCTACGCAGCGAGGGCTTTCTCTGTGCCACCTCGTCTACTTCTTGGGACAAGTATGACCTTGTAGAGAGGCTAAGTGCCTTGTCCAAGGTCATAGCTCTATCCAGCTGAGCTGGGATTGGAGTCCTGGTCTGTGGTTTCCCCACTGTGCTCTAGTGACTTCAGCGTCTCCAAGTCTTTCTGCTCTCGGGGCACAGCT
Organism: Myotis yumanensis; assembly: GCF_028538775.1. Taxonomy (NCBI): domain Eukaryota; kingdom Metazoa; phylum Chordata; class Mammalia; order Chiroptera; family Vespertilionidae; genus Myotis; species Myotis yumanensis. The sequence goes on from NW_027223763.1 coordinate 5,241,129, forward strand.
CAGAGCCGCTGCTGTAAACTCAGCTGGCACACAGCCTGGGCTTTGAGGTCAGGGCGCCTCTGAATGAGTGAAGGGCTCTTGGCTGTTGCCTCACTCTGGGCTGGGTCTCACTCTCCTCAGCTTGTTGCCTGTGGACACGCTGCTCCCTCAGTGCTAGGCACCCCAACCTGCAGAGCCACTGTGTTCTGTTCACACTTAAAAAATGTTTTTATTGATTTGGGGCGGCGGGGGGGGGGGGGGGAGGGCGGAGAGAGAGAGAAACATTGGTTGCTTCCCTTACCCCAACCAGGGATCAAACCCGAAACCTGGGTATGTGCCCTGACACGCAATTGAACTGGCAGCCTTTTGGAGCATGAGATGACATTTAATCAACTGAGCCACACAGGCCAGGGCCACACTTTTTTTTTTATTCTTAAAATTTTTTTTTTTTTTTTTGATTTCATAGAGGAAGGGAGAGGGAGAGATAGAAACATCAATGATAAGAGAATGATCAGTTGCCTCCTGAATGCCTCCTGCACCACCCCCTGCTGGGGATCAAGCCTGCAACCTGGGCATGTGCCCTTGACCAGAATCGAACCTGGGACCTCTCAGTCCATAGGCCGATGCTCTATCCACTGAGCCAAACCAGCTAGGGCACACACTTTTTTATATATAATGTTTTCTTCCTTTAGAAACTGAGATGAGTAGTTATATATTCAGAGATCTTCGGCCCTTCTCCCACCCTCTCCTCTGTCTTCCCTCCGTCTATTTCCAGTGATATACAGCTGCCTTGTTCCCATCAAATCGTTGGTAGGTATGGTAGTCAATTTATGTGAGAGAAATCCTGAAAATCGCCCTGAAAAACAGTTGCCAAGGCCACACCAAAGCGTGGAGTCATCATATCTTTTTAAACAGGGCACAGAAGCATGTAATGAACCTTAAAATGTCAGCGTGTCCTCTCTCTCTGCCCCCTCGGCATTGTTTATGTCCCGTTTTACAGTTGCATTCAGAGAGGTTAAGCTTTTTGTTCTTTATTATTAGGGCTTTTCCACATTTCTATGCATTAGTTTGGTCCATGTGTGTATTACTTTATCCTCTTTTTAGAAATATCTATTTTTTTAAAATTGATTTGAGAGAAAGAGACAGAGAGAGAGAGAGATTGAGATTGAGATTGTTATTCCATTCATGTATACATTCATTGGTTGATCCTTTTATGTGCCCTGAACAGGGATCAAAGCCACAACCTTAGTGTATTGTGATGATGCTCTAACTAACTGAGCTACCCGGCCGGGGCCTCTATTCTTTTTTCTTTTTTTGAATCCTCACCTGAGGATATTTTTCCCATTGTTTTTCAGAGAGAGTAGAAAGGAAGGGAGGGAGTGAGGGAGGGGGGGGAAAGAGAGAGAAAGAGAGAAACATCGATGTGAGAGAGACACATCAATTGGTTGCCTCCCACGCTCACCCCAACCTGGCTGGGGGTTGAACCTGCAATCCAGGTACGTGCCCTTGGCTGGGAATCAAACCTTAGACCCTTCAGGCTAATGCTCTGACCAATGAGCCACACCGGCCAGGGCTGGTTGTGACCTTTCTTACTTACCAGAGCTCTCCACGTCAGTTCCTGTAAAGGTGCCCCCATCTTCCCAGCAGTTGCATCGTATCCCGCTGCACAGACACACTATCCTCTAGCTGAGTCCCAGCTGGTGGGCATCCAGGCAGCCACTTCACTTCTAGAAATGTGTCCTCCTCCCACATGTAACAGGCGGGAGGCTGGGCAGCACCCTTGGTTTGAGTGGCCGTGTGGTGTGCAGCCCCCGACAGCCCCAGTTTCTAGCTGACCCCGAATGTCAAGTAGAGGAGTGCTTTCAAATGTTGCTGTTCTGTAACAGAACTACAGTGAATCTCTTAGTGGTTTTTTTGCTCCAATTTCTCGTGTATTCCCCATCGAGTGGAATTACTTTTTGGCCGAGGTGCGGCTTTTCTGTCCGCTGTTGTCGGGGCTTGGCCTTGACACTTACCACTGTCCTTGGCATAGGTGCAGTAGCCCCGGAAGGGCTGAGTTGCCTCCTAATGTCAACATTGTATGAACGATGCGACAACATTGCCAGAACTTAGAACCCAGAGATGAGGAAGAAACCCCTCGGGGACCTCCCGTTGACCTCTCTGCTGTGGCATTTCCTTCCCCTTGGTTCCCATACATGTGTTGCTGCCAGCTGAGTCCCCTGTGACCAACCTTGGGGTCTTTTCTGGTCAGAAGCAAAGCCTATTCTATGTTGGCAAACACGTACCCCAAAATGACGTGTAAAACAGCCCTATTATCCCCTAATTTCCTCCCTTCGTGGTATCGTTTTATATTGTAAATTGCACAGTCATTGTAATTATGGTGTTATGATAAATAGTAATGTATATATAATAGTTCCCCCTTACCCATGGGGGATATGTTCCATGACCCCCAGTGGATGCATGAAACTGTAGATCAGTGGTTGCACATTAGAATCACCTGGGAATCTTTTTAAAATCCTGATTTCTGGGCCTCATCCTCTGGAAATTCTGTGTCTTGTTACTAATGTTGTGGCCTCACCCCATAACAAAGAAACAGAATTTCCGGAGGATGAGGCCCAGAAGTCAGGATTTTAAAAAGATTCCCAGGTGATTCTAATGTGCAGCCAAGGTTGAGAACCACTACTGTAGATAGTACCGAACCCTATACAGTAGGTCCTGGAATAATGTTTTATTCAGGTCATTTCATTATAATGTTGATAAGATGCTTAGGAACTTAACTCTTGTTTATAATATCAGTTAGCATCTGGTAAAACTCGGTTCATTATACATGGTTTCACTTAAAGTTGCAGAACCTGTTGGTGACGTTAGGTTCGGTTACTGTATGTACAATGTTTTTTTTCTATATATGCATACTAATGACAAAGTTTAGTATATAAATAGGCACAGTAAGGAATGAATAATAATAAAGTAGAATGACTATAATAATATACTGAAATAAAGGTTATGTGAATGGGGCATTATTAAGTAAAGGAAGGATTACTGGAACACAGGTGCTGTGATGTAGCGACAGTTGATCTGATAATGGAGACCGCTACCGAGTGACAAGCGGGGAGTGTGCACGGAGTGGACGTGCTGGGCAAAGGGACGGTTTGAAATTGTGTGAGAACAGATGTGAGAACAGGTCCAGCTCTAATCCTGGGCTGGTGTTTTCCCAAGGCCCTCCCTGCTTCTGGATCTCTGGACGCGTTCTTTGGGGGAGATGGGATGAAGGCTCCACATTTCCTCCAGAGCTGCGTGGTGGACTCCGATAGCTCTCGGGGCTTTGGGAGGCCCCAGTCTGTGTGCTTTTTGTTAGGTGGTATCGAGGCCACTGCTGGGTGGCTTTTGGGCTCAGGGTTGGGGATGGTCTGTCTCTTGCAGGTGACCTGCCTGCACACCCTGGGCTACCCCCCAGCCCAAGGGCAGGGTCTGCATGTGACCAGTGTTTCCTGGAACAGCACGGGCTCAGTGGTGGCCTGTGCCTATGGCCGGTGAGTGGCTGCAGGGGCAGGTGTGGGGCAGCGGGGGGCCCTCATCTGAACCTGTTGCCCTGTCTGCACAGGGTTGGCCTGTGAAAGGTTGGCCCAGAGCTTGGTCATTCTGGGACTCTTTCTTCTCAAGGCTGCCTGGGCAGTGGGGGTGGCAAGGGAGGGAGGGGCTTAGAGCCCAGGACTCATAGTGCCCACTGGCCAGTACTGGGCAGTGAGCCCTGGGCCTGCCTCGCCTTCTCCATGAGCAGTTTTCTGATGTGTGAGGGTTCCCCCACCCACCATTGTGTGGGCCCATCCTTGGTTCCCCGGGACCATTTTCCAGAGAAAATCATGCTCTCGGGGTGCCATGAAGAAGCCTGTGCCACTTTGTTATTAAGTACAACAGGTATGATGGGGACACAGGCCCATCTGTGGGTAGTGGGGGGTGGAGGCGTGGGTCAGGATGAAGCCCCGGGCCTAGGGGCAGAGCCAGCTCGGGCATGTCCACGTGCAGCCTGGACGACGGGGACTGGAGCACGCTGAAGGCCTTCGTGTGTGCCTGGAACCTGGACCGGCGAGGCCTGAACCCCCGGCAGCCGGCAGCAGTGGTGGAGGTGCCCAGCGCTGTTATGTGCCTGGCCTTCCACCCCACACAGCCGTCTCATATTGCAGGTGAGCGGCTCAGCCTGCCCGGGTCCGCTTTCTGTCTGCAGAGGGTGGCCAAGGGGGGCTCTCCACGGGGCCCTCAGTCCCTGGGCACGGTCAGGGCAGAGCTACTGAGAGGCAGAGACCACAGGTGGCCTGTGCTCAAGTGAGAGTGCTGAGTGGGCCTGTGCCGGGCGTGGAGCTTGGAGGAAGAGGAGACCTGTCCTTAGTTGAGTCTGGAGGGGATGTGGGCCATGCAGAGGTGCAGCTTGGTCAGGACAAGAGCAGGTGCCTTGGGGGCTGCCATTGGTGGTAGGAGCCAGTGGTGATAGGGAGAGGGACTGTGTGCTGGCAGGGGAGCTCGCCTGGCAGTGGAGGAGCTTCCTGGGTGAAGCACAGCAGGATAGTGAGGCCTGGGGGGATCGGACCTTTCCTCCTCTGGATGGGATGGTTTTCGGGGAAGTGGCTCTATATCCGGGCTCAGTGGGCGGGAGGGCAGGTGCTTGTCCAGGAAGCTGGGCTGCTGGGCATGGGTCAGCTCCTGCCCTGGCCCGCTTGGTCCCACAGGGGGGCTCTACAGTGGCGAGGTGCTGGTGTGGGACATGAGCCGTCCTGAGGACCCATTGCTCTGGCGCACAGGCCTGACGGACGACACACACACAGACCCTGTGTACCAGGTCAGAGCAGCAGGTTTGGGGTGTGCCACCTTCTCTCTGAGCTGGGCCTTGCTGTTGTGGGCCTGCTTCTTGAGGCAGAGCAGGAGAGAGGGTGCCCACTTGGCACAGTCACGGAGGAAGGTCACCAGGGTTTGGCAGTTGGGCAGCATTCGGCATTCTTGGAGCTCCCAGGACATGAGTCACCCCACCCCCTTCAGGGGCCACCCCCAGGGCCATTCCCAGCCTCCAGTTGTCCTGGCTTTCTGCTGGGACAGGGAGGGACCTTGGAACCCTCCATGCCTGCCCCTGCTGGCTGAGGTGGCTCCCAGGCCTAAGCCTCGGGATTTTTTTTCTTTTCTGGAAGAGAAGGGGAGGGGCACCGGGGATGACATTTGGTCTTGCTGGGAGGTGGGTTAGGCCAGGCAGCAGGCATCCCTTTCTCAACCTTGTCCCCACACCCTGTTGCCCCAGGTGGTTTGGCTTCCTGAGCCCCGCTACAGCTACCGCTTCCGGGTGCTGAGTGTGGCCACCGACGGGAAGGTGCTGCTCTGGCAGGCGGCCGGGCCGGGCCAGCTGCAGCTCACGGAGGGCTTTGCCCTGGTTGTGCAGCAGCTGCCGCGGAACACCAAGCTGAAGAAGGTACGAGGCCAGTAACCCCAGAAATGGCCCGAAGGCAGCTGCGGTCTGTGGGACCTCCCTGAGGAGTGAGCCTTGGGGGCAGGGGGGCACTGGCAGTCGTGCCACCAGCTGAGCCAGGACTTGCTGCATCAGCTCTTTAGGCCTCAGCGTCATGACATGCCTGGGCTGCTTTGGGACCCTAACCAGCTCCCCTCAGCTCTGCCGTCCGTTTCTCCGCAGCCTCACCGCGGGGAGACCGAGGTAGGAACCACGGCGGTGGCTTTCTCCAGCTTTGACCCCAGCCTTTTTGTCCTGGGCACGGAAGGCGGCTTCCCGCTCAAGTGCTCCCTGGCAGCGGAAGAGGCCGCTCTCACGCGGACGCCCAGCTCTGTGTCCCTGCGGGCCCCGGCACAGTTCACCTTCTCCCCCCATGGTGGTCCTGTCTACTCTGTGAGCTGTTCCCCCTTCCACAGGTAGGGAGGCCCGGCCGAGGGCTTGTCCTCCACCTGCTGACACAGGGCCTCTGGCACAGGGAGGGTGAGGGAGCCCTACTAGGCCCCACCATGTAACTGCTCCAAGGACCTGCCGTTTGGTCTGGGCCCAGGTTTCTCTGTTGGAGCTCTGGTTCCAGAACTCTGGTGGTTGGCCCTTTACTGAGGACCGCAGGTTTGGGGGTCCGGGGAGGCTTTCCAGGAGCCTGAGAGCCTAGAAGTCTGGCAGGAAGGCCCAGCCGTACCGGACACCCAGCACTCATCCACTCGCCTGGCTTTCTGCCCTGCATCCCCTCCAGGAACCTCTTCCTGAGCGCAGGGACCGATGGCCACGTCCACCTGTACTCCATGCTGCAGGCCCAGCCCCTGACCTCCCTGCAGCTGTCCCACAAGTACCTGTTTGCTGTGCGCTGGTCCCCAGTGCGACCCTTGGTGTTTGCGGCAGCTTCTGGTGAAGGTAGGCAGTGGGACACCAGGTTGGATCCAGTTAAGTGCCCTGGGCCCGGCTGCCTTGGAATTCTGGGCTGGGGATAGACTGCACGTGGCAGGAGCTGAATTGGGCAACATTCTTACTTTGAACTGTGGCCTCTAGAGTTCCTCTTCCCAAGTGCACAGGGAACTTGGAAGGGGTCAGGCCTCTCACCCCACAATCTCTCTCCACGAAGGTGATGTGCAGCTGTTTGATCTCAAGAAAAGCTCCCAGAAACCCACCATTTCAATCAAGCAAACCCAGGATGAAAGCCCTGTCTACTGTCTTGAATTCAATAGCCAGCAAACTCAGCTCCTGGCTGCCGGTGATGCCAAAGGCACCGTGAAGGTCTGGCAGCTGAGCACGGAGTTCACTGAACAAGGGCCCTCAGAAACAGAGGACTTAGAGCAGCTGGCAGCGGAGGTGGCCACCTGAGAACAAAGCTGTGGCCCTAAATACAGCGTGAGGCTACATCTGTGCTGAGCTTTGTAATTCTGATGGAAGCTGAATGAAGACAGGCAACTGTTATAGGGAGTTGTCATTTATTTGTCTTTTACATGGAAACAAAATTGGGGGGAGGGAGAACAAGAGGGAAACCAGCCAGCTGCCTAGATTTTCTGGAGTCGGAATGGGGCAGCCGGCTTCAGGACAGGAATCTGGGTCCCCACTGCAACATGGCGGCTGCGACTGGACCAGGAGCAGTTCATCGAAGCACCATTTTCTACTAAGTTTCATCCCAAGCTAAGCAGGTTTAAGGTTACATTGGAAAGTAACACTGTCTAGAATATTTCCTTAAGAGCACAGAGATGAGTTGACATGCAGCAAGGCAACAGCAGGGCAAGCAGCACGGGCCGGGCTAACCTAGGAGCAGAGGATCAATTCACGAAGAGCGAGCGGGTGAATTCGACGTAGTCAAATGCCGTGGGGAGCTCACGGCCCTTGCCGTCCACGTAGGGCTTCATGTGGGAGACGCAGTAGTCGGCTTGTTCCCGAGTCAGGTTCTGGAGGGGAAGATGGCACCCATGAGCCACACGGAGGCGGGGTTGGGTGGACTTTAAGAACGTTAATGCCCAGAGTCCAAAGCCAGTTCTAGGAACCGATCCAGGACTTTGGCCTGGGCTGAGATTCATGTAGGTGAGCGTGAAACACCTATACCCAGCGGGGGGTGGGGTCGGGGGGGGTGGGGGGGACCCTCCAAGGTGGGGTCTGCTACTGTAGACTCAGCTCTGCCCCTAACCCCCCTCCCCAGGGCGGGAGCAGGAGCAGAGGCCCAGACCTGGTACAGCTCCTCCTTGGTCACGTAAGGCTTTCCCTCGGAGCTCAGGGCCCGGAAGGCGCTCTCGATCTCCTCACTGGACTTGACATTCTCCGTCTCACGGCTGATCATGAAAGCCATGTATTCTTGCAGGGAGACATGGCCGTCCCTGGGGGAGGGGGGACAAGTGTAGTGAGCAGGAGGGAGTAGTGAGGCAGAGCCGTCTCCACTACTTCTCTGAGACTCACCTGTTTGGATCCACAGTGTCCAGAATCGCCTCGAACTCGGGGTCGGGCTCCCCTTCCTCCACCATGGGCAGGTCGTAACCCAGGGAGCGCAGGCAGGACTTGAACTCCTGGTGGTTCAGGCGGCCAGATTTGTCCTTGTCAAAGTGTCTGCAGCACAAAGCCCAGGGCAGCTCAGCACACGGGCCCTGCTGAGCCCTTGCCCCACCCCAGGGTACAGGTGTACTCACTTAAACATCATGCTGAACTCTTTGAGGGCCTCCTCAGTCACCCCTGTTGTGTTCCTGGAAGAAAGGACAGGATTTGGGACCGAGTCCCCCACACAGCAGTAACGTGACTGCTGACGCTGGGTGACCGTGGTGGTCAGGCGGCTCAGATGTCCTCCCACAGCCCCCAGGGCCAGCGAAATACCTGGCCTGGATCTGCTGCTCCAGGTTATGCTGCATGCGCATGCCCAGCTGGTCGAGCTGGTCCCACTGCTGGGCCAGGCCCACCGTGCTGTGCTCCGTGTACTTGTTGTCCAGGATCAGGGCTTCCTCCATGGCCGCGCCCAGGTCCTCAATCTTCTTCAGCTGACTTCTCATGGCTCGAATCTCCTGGTGCTTGCGCTGCAGGGATGGGGGGCAGAGATGTATGGGAGAGGGGCTCTCACCTTGGTCACCAAGCCCAGGAGCTGGCTAATGGCCCTGGCCCGCCCCGTCTGAGAGCAGCAGGGCTGTGTGCAATGGGCAAGGGGTGGGATGAGGGGTGGAGTCCAGCAGCCTCAGGAGAGGGAGAGACTTCAATGTGAGAGCCACAGGGCAGTGGGCAGACCTGCCTGGGAAACTACACTAAGGACCAGAGGAGCTGCTTCTTTTCAAGCAGGGCTCCAGGCAGCAACCCCCAAAGACTTCCTTTAAAATGACGGGGACCCAGACTACTGTAAGCCAAGGGAAACCAGGTACCCAACCAGCCCACCTTGTGCCTGACTTTGAACCAGGCAGGCCTGCTGGGGTGGGTACGTGAAGGGTCTCAGCCGAGCCAGGAGCCCTTGGGGCACTTACTTTGGTAGCTTCCAGCTGGGATTCAAGGGTCCCGGATTCTTCCACCATGCAGGACCTAAACACGGAAGCACAGTGAGGCGGGAGGGACCCGAGCGAGCTCTAAAGGAGCCATCTTAGATAAAACAGGGCCTGCAGTCTCCAGTTCCTTCTATTAAGGAAACACCTATCTGCTATTGGCTATCTCTTCCTAGCGGCCCCGAGAGCAGGCAGGCCACCTGCCCAGGCCAGCTGGTGGGCCCGGGCTGGGTGCCTGCCAGCCTGCTCCCAGGACAGGACCCTTCCTCGGGGGCTCTTCAGGCCCAGCCCCACTGGGATTTGGTGATGGACACAAGTGAGGCCCTCGTACCTCAGGACAGACTTTAAGGAAGCAGAGACGGTCTGCAGGCCTGACAGCGCACCCCCCTCTGCAGAGACACCCCATAAACCGGCCAATGACAGGCGGGAGACCTTAGGGAGGAGGGGAGCCACGTTCAAGGGGGAAGTGCTGTCGGCTGACCCCTCAGACACGGAAACTGGGTGCTAAGAGATCACGACTAGACATGCGTTTTAAACGTTTCCAATTCTGCTCAAAGGAGGGAGGTGGCTGTGACTAAGCCCCAGACTCAGGACCCATGACTGGGAACACAGAGGCTCCTTCAGGGCCAAGCTCTGAAGAGCAGGGGCTGTGGGAGCCTCCATCTTCCCGTAACACAGTGCCAGGTCACAGAAGGCTACCAGTGAACGAAGACGACAATCAGGCTGGGTCACGTGCAGAGACAGTCACACTGTGTGTGTCCTTAGTGGGATTTTAGCCCAGCCTCCCCCAGACCCACAGTTGCCCCATCCTCCCCTCTTACACCCAGTGAGCCAGGGTTAGCTCCGAAACCTCCCAAGGTCAAGTGTCTAGCAAGGCAAGGCACCAGGCTTCCTCCTACCCCAGCAGGTGAGACTCACAGTCATGCCATGTCCCCCAGGGCCAAGCACCCCCCAGGACTGGGGACGGGAGGCTGGGTGCTGGTGCAGGGTGAGGAGGACAGACCCCTCTGTCCCAAGCGGCTGAGGGCAGTGGGTTAGTGAGAAAGCGGAGCCGCCTGGGAAGCCGAGTGCATTGGTAAACCACAGTGAGGTAAGAAGAGAAATAAGAGGAGAAAAACCTTCCAGACAGATCATCCCCAACTTCATACTGATAGACACGAATGACCCGACGATATGCTATGCTATTTAAAGAAAAGAAACCAAGTGAATACACCAAAGGAAGGGGGAGGCGAGAGCAATACCGAGACACACACACCACAGGCCCAAGCTGGCAGTGCACAGGCAGGGCAACCTGGAGCCCAGGCAGGGACCTGGTAGAGGGAGAGCTGAGGGCCGGTCTGGGGGGACAGGCAGCCTCGGGGCAGTGCACACGGGCTGAGCAACACTGGACAGGGCTGGGAGGAGCCACACAGTAAGGGGAGCACAGCACCTTATGGAGACAAGACCAGGACCAGCAGACACAGCCACGGGGCCCGGGAGGAAAGCAGACACCAGGGGTGCTTACGAGCTCAAGCTTGAAACTGATCTCTAAATGCTGACCCATTCTGCCCTCAGCACGTGGGGACAGATCCGTGGGCACGTTTCTCCCCCTACTCCATTCCCCCGTGCAGAGCCTTAGGAGTGCGAGTCTAAAACACGGTGCTACCACCAATCCTGGCCTTGACAGTGGCCTGGGAGAGAATGCAAAGGTGACCGGCCCAGCCAGAAGCCAAGCCGGGAGAAGAGGCTCCTACTGGGACTGGGCGGGTTGGCCCTGCTCCTCCTGGACTCCTTCCAAACCCTATCACTCAGAAACACAGGGCGCTTTTGCCTTCGATTAGGGTAAATGACACCTGTACCCCGCCCCCCCCCCCCCCAGGAAAACGGGGATTGCTGGGGGAGAGATCACAGCTGGGGACTTCCTGAGCCAGCCTGAGCCCCCTAAACATGGGCATCCTGCTTTGTGCCACGGCCTTCCTCAGGACTAAATAGTCCCAGTGGACACAAGAGGCAGGGGCACGAACCAGCATGGGGGCTCCCAGAGGCTCTGGCCGTCTGGCTGGTCACATTCCCTACCCAAGAGCACTTGCAATTGGAACAGGAAGGTGGGAGTGGCTCCCCTCCCAGACGGCAGGCGTTAGGGACAGTGGGCTGTGGGGCAGGGCACACACTCCTTGTGAGATGACAGGGACGGGGCAGGGGAAGTGTAGCCTGCCTTGGGCAGGAAGGCGCAGGAAGGCCCACCCTGGGGTCCTCTGAAAGCCAGGCCACAGGGGGACAGAGGGTAGAGGGACAAGCACAGGAGACACCACCACACCACGAGCCCGGAGAAATAAGACAATATTAACCCATCGAGGAGATACGTTCTGTGGAGATGGGATCCAAGCAGCAGCGAGACAAGATGGTGTCCAAACAGCAGCCATCGGGAGAGGGAGACACGAGAAAGAAAAGAAAACCAAAACCAACATCAGTACCCACAATGCATTCACCCCATACCCTCTGGCACTGAGTTGTTGCTCAGGGCTGACCAGGGGCCATGCACTGTCTCCCCCCCTCCCCCCCGAATTGGGAGAAGTAACTTCAAGGACACCGCTCTAATGCCACCCACCCTCTGGTTCCCACGCTCCTAACCCTTTCCTTAATGCCCAGCATGCCTCCTGCTTTCATGAAAAGTTTCCCTCGACCTGGAGGCCCAGGTATTCAGCCCAGAACCAGCATGCTCCCAGGGCTGAGCAGGTGGGGCCGCACCTGGTCTCCTGGATCCACTGGTGGAAGGCGTTGGCGTGCTGCGCAAACTCCTGCCGCAGCTTGTCATTCTCCTCCTGTCGGCGCTGCTCCTTCTGCAGCTCCAGCTCCCTCTCCTAAGGACCAAAGGGAGGCAGGAGCCCTGTCACCCAGCCCCTCCGGCACAGACAGGCCCGGGATGGCGACGGCTCTGCCCTTGGGAAGGGACAGCTGGCCTTCACATTGGGAAGGAGTAGGAAGTTGTTTTCTGATGATGAACACAAGAAACTGGCTCTGGAGGTCAGGAAGGACTGATGTCAACCTTAACCCAGAGACACAGGAGGAAATCTGGGAGACACGCATGAGCTCAGAGCACTCAGTAATTCTCTAGCGGCTCGAACCCCTGCCAGAACTCTGGCAAGCTGTGCCGTGGAACTGACTGGTGACAGGTAAGGGTGGGTGTTGCTATGGTGACATGGTAACTTCTGATAAACAAAACCCCGCTTCCTCCGCCCGAATCTCATTGCTCTCCTGCTCAAGGGGTTTCTCTGACGGGTCCCAGGCCGACAGCCTGGACAGGATGCAGGGAGCAGTGGGAGGGCACCTTAATGATCTTCTGCAGGTTCCTCCAGGTCTCCTCCAGGGCCTCCATGGTGAACCAGGTGTAGGGGTTGGAGGCCACACGGAAGCTTTTGATCTGGCGGTCGAGCTCGGCCAGCTGGTTGAAGTCAGCCTGGGCGGAGCTGAGGGAGGAGCGGAAGGCGTCGTGGGCCTCTCGCAAGGCCTTGATTTCTTCCAGGGAGTTGCAGCGCACAGGGTCCGTCAAATCCTCCTCTGCATTTTCAAACCAGCTGTTGAAGGCAGAAGCCTTTTTGGCAAAGGTCAGGAAGAGGTCCTCCACCTGAAAGCAGAGGAGACGGAGTCAGGACAGGCCGGGGGAGTTCCCTGGGCACAGGGTTGAGATGGCACGGGGCGGGCTTGGCTCCTTTCTTCCACGTCCACTTCTGTCTTCCCTGCCACCCTTCCCCTTGGGTGTGAGAATTCAGCCTGTCCTGGGGTTTCTGAACGGCAGGGAGCTCACTGCCCTGGTTGAAGCTGACGCCACGCCCTGTGCAGAACCTCTGTGCCAAACTGACGCAGAGCCTGGCAAGTGGAAGACGGGTCCCCGTTGCCGGGCGCTGGGCGGCTGAGCCTGGCCGGCCCCCCTCACCTTGCGGAAGTGACTCTGAGCCTCCAGCAGCTTCTTCTTCCGGGTGGCCGAGTTGGCCAGAAGCTGGCTCCATCTCTTCATGAGGGAGGCGTGCCGGGCCTCGATGGCCTTGGACTGAATGTGCTTTGCGGCCAGCAGCTGGTCTTTGAGGGCAGTGATGTTGGCGATGCCCTCCTGCTGGAAGGCCTGCAGGCCGGCGTCAAACGTTTCCTGGAACAGGAGTCATGAGTCATCTGCAGTGGCCACAGTGAGACTCGCACTCGCTCTGTCTGGTGCCTTAACCAGACTGTCAGCCTGGAGTCCCCACCTTGTCCTGCCCTGGTCACACCGCCTCCTCTTCTGCTTGTCCCTCAGACCACGGATTCTGACAGCAGCCTCCTCCCCCGCCCCCTTGCCCCGAAGGCACTGAGGTCAGACACAGTGTGAGCAGAGTGCGTGCTGCGCGCACACCGTCAGCACCCGTCAGGCCACCGCACACGCCTAGTGTGCAAGCTCCCGAGGACCAGGACTGTATCTTGTTACTGCCGAGTCCCTAGAGCCCAATGTAGAAGAGTCAAATATCTCAGTGAAAGACGCCGACCTTCATTTATCTGCCAGGAAACACTATTTGAGTGACTCTCGATCCACCAACCAGGGGCCACCACTGACCTGTTTGGTAAGGAGAGTTTGGACAGAAGACAGATCTCGGCCATAGTCGTCTGTCTTCAAGCTGTTCTCCTTTTCACCTAGAAAACCAAGCGTGGGAAATACAGCTCTCCTCCGGTGAAATGCCAACTCTACCAACAGCAGTCTCTGAGCCACGTTACCTGCCTGCTTCTGCACCCCAGACCCCGTTCTCCATCTGCGCCATGAAGAGTAGGTTCAATCGCTACTTAAGTGATAACCGCTAAGGCCACTTGGTCCCAAAACCAGGCTGCTTCCTCCTCTCAGGGAAGCTGATCACACCCTGGACCCAGCAGTGAGGGGCAGTGCTGATGCTGCCCGGTGCAAGCTGCTGTGCGAATTTTGTTCCTGCTGGACATTCCCTGCTTCTTTCACTGGCCAAGGGCCTGTGTGTGTGTGAGAACCTGTGTGTGGCCCAGTGCTGGACACGGAGGCCCTGGGAGTCTGGGTCAGGACACTGGCTCCTTCTGCTGCCGCCAGGGGTGTGCCCTGGTGGCGGGCTCTCTGCCCACGTGACCAGCTCCTCTGCAGAAGAAAACCCACTGCAAAGGGAGTGGAGGCGCCGTGGGCCCGGGGCAACCCTGCTGGCTGGGCTGGGAAACGTGGGGCCTGCGAGACAGTGCTCACCGATCCACGACTCCACCACGTCCGCCTTCCAGTTGAACTGAAGGAAGGCCGAGTTCTCGTCAAGCTTCGCCTTCCTCTGGGCGGCAGCTTTCTCCAAGTCGGACACTTTCCCGTTCAAGCTCTTCATCTTGGAAGAGATGTTCTCCTCGTGGTGATTGTTCTAGGCCATGAAGAGAAGGCACGCTCTGGTCAGCCTCACCGCCCTGCGGTGACCTGCCCTGGCCCTCCCTGCGGGAAGGCCTCCATTTCTGGAAGATGCGCCACGTGTGCCATCCACCGCGGGGGAGAGCAACAGAGAAAGCCTTGAAAAGGTGGATACTGCAGTTCCATTTAAAGGAAGTTCTAAAGGAATAATGAGGAATAGACTGGAATGTTAAGTCACAATGATGTATCGGCATTATTTTTGATAGCAAACAACTGGGAAAAGCCCAAATTACCACTTAGAAAAAATACTATACATCCAAAGAAGGGATATCACACATAGTCACTAAGAACAATGGTTCAGAAAGTGTTCTGACACTGTGGAGACTGAAACTACAAAGTCTCAGACACTTGGATTCAGTCTTGGTTAAAATTGTATTTGAGCCCTGGCCGGTTTGGCTCAGTGGATAGAGCATCGGCCTGTGGACTAAGAGGTCCCAGGTTAGATTCTGGTCAAGGGCATGTACCTTGGTTGCAGGCACATCCCAGTAGGGGGTGTGTAGGAGGCAGCTGATCGATGTTTCTCTCTGATCGGTGTTTCTCTCTATCCCTCTCCCTTCCTCTCTGTGAAAAATCAATAAAATATATTTAAAAAATAAAATAAAATTGTATTTGAAAACAATCCTCCCCGTCAGCAGGAAGTTTAAAGAGAAGCGCAGGGAGGAGGCCAAGGCTGCTGCTGAGGGCGAGAGGCACTGGCCTCTTGTTCAGAGGACAAAGGAGACCCACAAACCAGTCCTGTCCCGTGTGAAGAACAGAGCGCAGCACCAGGGGGCTGCCACCGGGGAGCTGTGCAGAGTGTCACCCACATCTGTACACCCGCCTCTAGAGTTCGTTTCAGTTAATTCGCCCACCAGGGCCAGGAAAACCCTCTCCAGTGAAACCCATTTTTACTACGTTGTTACCTCCTACGGACCCAATCTCTAGTCTCCTCTCCAAGGCCTGATTACTGGCCAAGTCCTGTGATAAGACAGTTTACTGGCTGATTGTTCGAGACAGGAAATAACTGCTGTGAAAGTTGCTTGCCTTGTGGCACTAAATGTGTCATTTAAGCGACTGGTGGAGACTCACTCCTGACGTGTGGGGACAGGTCACATCTGGAACTGCAGCGGGGTGACTCCCCTGCTATGGAGGGGCACCCAACCCTTCCTCCCTCTATCGAAAGGGCCATCTGAGCAAAATAACCCTCGAGCCTTTAACAGATTCACTTCTAACTCGTCCTGTGTAACAGCCAGGCCGCAGGTAACTGTACAGGGTGGTGTAAGCCAATCAGGCATCACTTCACCCTGGGGGGCTGTACTGTGGAGAGAAGTCTGGAAGGCTGGGCAAAAGGCCTTGCCGTGGTCTGGTGGTGGCTCGATGGGGACTATTTGACTTGCTCATGTGCATCCTACTCTCTCTGTAACGGGCTTTATTACTGAGAAACAGACAAGGACAGCCACATGGGAGGGAGGGCGAGGGCCACAGAAGGACTCGGGGTGCTCCTCTGCTTCGTCAGGCAGTCAGTGCTGTAGACTAACTACTCACTGGCTTCAAACTGGGGAGAATGGCCACTAGTCACACAATCTCCCCTTCTTTGTGAAACACAGGAATGGACTTGGAATTGGTCTGGTGCAAACCTCTGGTGACTATCCCAGGCGTGAGTGTGGGACAACTGAGGTCTCCCCAGCGGGCAGGACTCACCTTCTTAACGAGGTCTTGTCCATTAGTGCAGACGTCATTCACACGATCCTTGTGCACAGTGAAGTCTGTCTCGAAAGCTTCATGCTTCTTCAGTAAGCCCTGCAGGGGAGGCAGCAAGGTGGCTCTGAGTGCCTGGCATGTGCCCGTGTGCCAGCTGCGGGACAGAGGGTCACAGCCTGGAAGGCGCATGCCCTCACACCATCAGTCTAGCTAGGGACCGAGACGGCGACGGGTACAGAAATAAACGAGCCGTTATGAAGGTAGTAAAACCCGGCTGCAGCAAGAGTAACCGGCAGGGGACTGGCCTTGGGAAGTGACGCCAGGGAAGGCCTTCCTGAAGGGGCCAATCAGCATGGCCTCTCTTCCCCTCTAGACCTATCCTGAGGTGTAACTGGATGTGTCTCCTAAGGGACCGAAGCACTGGAGACTGTGCTTCAGGCCCAAGCACACAGGAGGGAAGCCCTCGCTGCATGTCAGCTCTACCCCGGGTCCCCGAGGAGCTGCTCAGGATCCCCATCGTGAGGGGTGACTCAGGGCTACTCCGCTTCTCGGGGATGCAAACTGCTTCCTCAGTTGGTGGCTTCCATTCAGGAACATTCTACGAGAATATGCAGCCCCTCCTATCAAGAGGCGAGTCTATCCTTTGACCCATGACCCCGGCGGCCTTGTGACAGCTGCGACCAACAGAAGGCTGCGAGGACAATGCTGTTACGTCTGAGACGAGGCCTGAAAAGCCCTTGCAGACTCTGCTTTTGCTGTGCGAACGCTGCCTATGGAAGCCGGTCCAGCTGCTGAGGCCGAGGCATGTGGAGGGACAGCTGCCAGCCATAGGAGTGACACCATCCTGGATGTCAGCCTGCTGCCCTCGGTCTCAATGCAGCCGTGAGGGACCCAAGTGAAAGCAGCAGAGAGAATGTCCCCATTCACATAATAAAGGGAAATGAGAACTGCTGTTTTTAGGGTGGTTACAGAGCGATAGTTAACCAACGTTGTGTGTTGAACTGTGTGCCCCTAAAAGAAATGATGAATTCCTACGCCCTGGCACCTGTGAATGGGGACGTGAGGCCGCTGCAGAGGTGATCAAGTTAAGATGAGGTCATTAGACTGGGTCCTACTCTGATGACAGTGTCCTTTTAAGGGAAATCTGGACCCAGAAACATCCAGAGAGAATGCCATGGGAGGACAGGCACAGCGAGAAGACAGCCCCTGAACACAGAGACGGAGGTTAGAGTGATGCTGCCACGAGCCAAGGAATGCCGGGGGCGACCAGGAGCTGCAAGGCCAGGAGGGTTCCTCCCCTGGAAGTCTCAGAGAGCAAGGTCCTGTCTACCCCTTATCTCAGGCTTCTGGCCTCCAGAACTGTGACAATACACGTCTTGTTTTAAAGCCACCTGCTGGCGATTTTGTCATGGTGGCCACAGCAAAGCAACAGAGCACTAGTAATCGTGGTGACGATACTAATGATACTGCTTAACTGACAACAGGGCCCCATGCATGGGGCTCACAAAGTCATGCCAGTTTTGTCTACAGAGGGACATCTCCAGCCTAAGATCTTGAGGGCAAAACTCAACCAATGAGACCTTGGCTGCTGGCTGTGTGGTGCCCTGGGAAGAGCACAGTCCTGACAAACCCGCAGTGAAATGGGGACCAGAGGCAGCACTAAGAAAGGAAGCCGGCGGCGCCTTCAGCTTCTCTGACCTGGATGGCAGCGAGGGTGTCTCCATAATCCTCACTGGCCACCAGGGTCATCTTCTCATTGATCCAGGCTTCCTCCTCTTCCACGTTGGCTACAAACTGCTGGTATTCCAAGGACTCTTCCAGCCGCTGGCCCCTGTGTGCAGACAGAAAAATCAGCAGTTCTTCCAACACTGACTCTAACGGCTGACATGCTAAAGAAGACTGACCAGTGTGTGACGTAAGCGGTTCAGTCAAGCTCTGCAAACACCAAGTAGAGACAGTGCTGGGCAAACGGGAAATTCTGGGCATATGCTGGGTTCCGAGTCTCATACTGGAACCAGCTCAGCAGGGGCCTGTCAGAGGTGGCTCTGGAGCCAGCCATCTGTGGCCTCGCACACCCAAGGGAAAGGGTCCAGGAGGCGGTGGGCAGGCCTGGAAGCTCCGTGCAGGCCTCCCGAGTCCCAGCGGGTCCCGTGCCCTCCTCTGCCACTCACCGGGCTGTCGCCAGCTGCTTCAGCTCCTTCCAGTGCTCCACAAACTGCGCCAGGCGCTGCTGGATCTCCTCCTTCCCGATGGTGTTGTCGTCAGACAGCTTCTTCCCAGTGTCCAGGACGCCCTGCGGCCAAGAGCACATGAACAGCCACTGCTGCTGAGAGGCAGGCACAGGCCTCAGCTCCAGTTCACAACTCCCACCGTTCGGTTCGGGACGAGGGGCTACAGACCCTGGTGCGGCCTCCGTGAGGTGAGTGAGAACAAAGGTTTCTTCGTACGTCACCCGGGCCCATTCAATCCCGCTCCCGTCTCGGCCAGGCCCTCACCCGGACCACAGGCCCCTCACCTGGATCGCAGGCTCGTGAGCAGCCAGTTCTGCCTCCAGCCGCTTGTGCTTCTTCCTCAGGTTCTGGACGCCTGTTAAGTCCCGGCCGTAGTCCTCAGAGCTCACCAGCAGCTTCTTCTCTCTGGACAACACAGGCAGGCGGTCAGTCTCTGCACCTCCATGTTTTCAACTGGAGATGTCTGGGCAAAACTGGTGTGAAATTTACATGATATCCTTCCCCTACATCCACCAATTCCTCCAGGAAAACACTGTCAGTTTTCTGGAAAACAAAAGCCTCTATTTCCCAAATGAACAGTGTCCATGAACTGTGCCTGACTCTCAGAGGGCTGGGGTGCACTGGAGAACAAGAAGGCGCTGTGGCATTGCCCTTCAACCCCACTTTACCAAACATCCACATACCACACTCGGGAATTATAAAGACATTGATATAATTTTTAAAGTGAGGAATTAAGATATTCCCCCCTCCTTAAAATTGTCCATTTATATGCGTCATCAACTAGAAAACGTAGACTAAAATTTTGTGGGGGAGAGAGGATTAAAAGCAATCTCCTCTCCTTCCTTCAAGAAGTGATGTACCCCAGCGATCTCAGGGCAGGTCTAGTGTAACCATCATGTGTCACCACCATTCGGAGGCCATCGCTGACCACTGTCACTGCTGACCTGGACATGGGAAGGAACGGAGGCGTTCCACAGTGAGTGGTGGAGCTGGGACCCAGCACAGCGTGGCTGGGAGGCCAGGCCCTTTCTGCCACTTCCCTGTCTCGCCACACAGTCCAGGAGCGACCAAATCTCATGGCCAGATAGCCTGGACCTGACTCACTCAGCCCCATGGTTCCTCTGCCATTCAAGGCTCCAGGGGTGTCCTAGAGGCCCCGAGCTCGAAGTCCAGGAGCACGTACTTGATCCAGGACTCCTCGTCGTCCATGTCCCGGAAGAACTGGTGCAGGCGATGGGACTCATTCAGCTTGGCCCGCCGGGAGGCTGCCATGCTCTTGATCTTCTGGAAACGACTGTTGATGGTGTCCCGCTTGTCCTTCACTTGGGAGGTGTCGAAGGCGCTGCTGGTCATCAGGCTGTCTGCCTGGCTGTTCAGGTCCTTCAGGCGATCCTGGGGGAGGGGAAGTGATGGAGGGGTCAGAAATCTGGGTCCCCAGGAATACCTGCTTGAAAGTAACAGCCCAGGACGTTCTCAGTGCCGAAGGCTGGTTTACGATACATTTGGTGTGGAGTGTGGATATTCTCCAAGTGTGGTGTGCGGTCCCCTGGGTTCTACAAGGTCAAAACTATGTTCATAACAACACAACTGTGTTTGTTTGCACTGATGGGCGACAGCAATGGCGTGGGGTGCTGATGCCTTAGCTCAGGGCAGGCAAACTGCACACAGAAGCTGACTCTTCACTGCCCTGCACTCCCAGGAAAAAGGGCTGCCTCACAGACACCCTTTAAACAGCAACAAAAATTTTACCTCCATGGCTCCAATCTGTGGTTTTATTGTTTTTCCATTAAGAATTTAAAAACTGGTAGTTTTGGTTTTTCTCCTCTCAGAGGAGTGTTTCATGAAGAGGTCATTACTTAGTTATGTTAGGGTTGCTTCTGGGTTCAGGAATTTCGTTGGCCTCTCTGCCTTTACTTTTCCCCGTGGAAACAGCACACTGGCTGTTTTCTGCCGCCACTGCTGTGGGGATTTCCTCCCCCTCTCGTGAGGATGCCCGCCTGCTTCCGAGCCATTGCCATAGGCAGCAGGAGCAGCGTAGTTCAAGGAGGACATGGGCACTGTTTGGTACCCCTCCGCTTCCTGCTCACCAGGGAATGACAAGACAGGAAACTGCCCAGCAAACCAGTGTCTGCCTATGCAAACTATTTAAGAAAAAGTTCAACCCAGATCTTGTATCCTGTGACTTAGCAGTTGACTGAATTCAAAATTCATCAAAATAATATTATCCATTTTTGCACACTTGGATATGATACTATGGAGTAAGGTTTTGGGATTTCTGGCTGACTTATATATCTTTTGTGATATAATCAAACTTCTATCATTAGAAAATGTTTTGTATGTATTATAAGATGCCTCTTTAAAACAAACTTATGATAAAAAATATTTTAAAAAGCAGCAAAAGCCATCAACTGTACTAAATATCCCTCTTTGAGGCCATGCCACTTAAAAGCCTGAGTGACAAAGGGAAAGCACACCCTTCTGCTGCAGACTCAAGTTCAACGACCTTCCTGGGAAAGCACGTGGTGCGAGCTCACGAGCCACGTTTTCACAGACACCACGTCACTTGAAAGGTAACCAACAGACAAACTATGGCCACTCAGACTGGGATCTCACAAATACTGTGCTGAGAATAATAAAAGTGAATCTGTCACTTTAAGGACACCTGAGTTTGTTGCTGATAAAATTTTCATGAGAAAATATAATTTTGGAAAATTTTTGTCTCCTTCAATGAGCTTGTCAGCTTTCCAGTAGGCACGACTTTTGTGTTGAGACTGGTTGTGATGTAAACTAATGCGAAGATATAATGAAATGTGTCCAATTTAGAAGATCTACATAACTCAGCGAACCAGTATTTTCCAGATGATTCTGTAACTCGTGCATGGGTGAAAGATCCATTCAATGCCCTGACCGGTTTGGCTCAGTGGATAGTGTTGGCCTTCAGACTAAAGGGTCCCAGGTTCAATTCCAGTCAAGGCATGTACCTTGGTTGCAGGCTTGAGCCCCAGTAGGGGGCGTGTAGGAGGCAGTTGATCTATGTTTCTCATTGATGTTTCCAACTCTCTCTCTCTCTCCCTTCCTCTCTGTAAAAATTCAATAAAAATATATTAAAAAAAAGAAGAAGATCCATTCAAAGTCCAACATGGACCAGTACATTTTAAGAGAAAACAGCATAAAACCCGGTAAAGCTTAAGAGTCCATTTTGCAACTAACCTCTAAGAAACGACCACTTACTGAGTCTGGTGTAGCAGCAAATATTCACATTAATTATCTGAATTGAAATAGGGCTCCCTTCTCGAACTACCTGTGAGAGGCTGTATTTTCAGATGACACACCACAACTAACTGAGTTCAGGAGCAGCTCTGGGAAGCCAGCCATCTTCTATGAAGCTGGACATTAGAGAGATTGGCAAAAATACAACCAATGCCACTCTTGCTTTATTTCTGTTTTTGGAAAAATTTAGTAATAATTCATAAAAATGTTAGCTTGTAGTGTCTTATTTTAAATTAATTAATAAATTTATGGATTCCCCAGGAAGTGGCAAAAACAGCTCAGTTTATGCATCCTCTCTCCACTGTAGTGTCTCCTACAGCACAGGAACAAAACCAGCCATTCCACTGCATTGGTGGAACCGGCCCACTGCCCTTACTCAGATTCCACCCTTTTTCACATGCATTCATTTGTGCATGTCGTTCCATGCAATTTTATCTTATGTGTAGATGTGTGTAATCACCACCAAAATCAAGGCACTGGTGTTGTTCTGTTAGCACGAATGAACTTCCTTGTACCTTACAGCTGCACACCTCCCCATTCCCAACCCCTGGCAACCACTAATTTGTTCCCCGCCTCTAACTTGTCATTTCAAGAATGTTATATAAATGAAGTCATATAGTATGTAACCCATTGATATGCATTAGTACAATTTAACTTTTAAAATTTATTTACTTTTAATAATGATGAATATTGATAAATAAAGCCCACACACTCCTCAGGGCCCCTCAATAACGTTCAGAGTATAAAGTGGCCCCAAGACTACAATGTTTGAGGCCCTCGGCTTGGAGTGACAGACACCCCTCTCCTGTCCCAAATGCACAACCGCGTCCAAACACTGGCCTGGCCACCCCTCTGCTCACCTCGTGGGCAGATATATCCGCCTCCAGCAGCTGATGTTTTTTTAGCAAGTTGTTTACAGAAGCCAGATCTTTGCCGTAATCTTCAGACGCCAGAAGGGCCTCCACCTGGCAGTGAAAGACAAAAGGAAAGGCTACGGTATGGTGCACGCTGAGTTCTGGAAAACCCGGCTGCTCAGCTGTTATTCGGGTCTTAGTTTACAGGGCAGCACACCTCTCAATCACGCGTTACTGTTATGCTCAGCCTGTATCAGCCCACACGGCCTAACATGCTCTCTCTTTCTGTCAATCAAAACCTCAAGCGCCTGTGAGTTTAAATGCTACAGCTTAAGGCAGGGTCACTGAGCCTTAAAGAGGTTTGATAGCACAATGCAGAGCAATCCCACTTCAAGGAAACTCTGCAAGGGAAAGGCTTAGCAGCGTGGGCAGAGATTACTACACAGGGATGCTCACTGCAGCACAACGTATAGTGCCCCAAACCTGGAAGACCTGAATGTCCAACCACATGGGAATGATTACATGATGGCACAACTTGGACTTGGGTAGCTATTCAAATGTTTAGGAGGAATTACTAGGGACTTGGGGATAACACTCCCAATACATACTAATAAAAATTACATCGTGAGCCCAACTATATATAAAAATACAGCCACACAAGTATTCAAGTGAATATGTAGACTAGACATGGATAGCGCAGTGGGTTCTAAACATTGCTATTGTTACACTTTCTGTATTCTCCAACGCTCCTACAGAGCACACTGCTAACTCTGGCTTCCTGCTCACTACACTCCCTATGGAGGAGTGGTCTCTAGTCCAAGGCCCATCAAAAATAAGCTTACTCTACTCTAAACATCCCTTCGCACTACTTCTCAGCCCTGCACAGCTCTCATCTGATAGTGAAGACTCTGCTAAAAGGGGAGTGGGGAGAGCCCTGACTTTCCATGGCTTTACGTTTGCTGACTAAACTACTATCCAAAATGACTAGACATCTCGGCGTTACCTCGGAGAGCCAGAAGTCAAAGTCCTTGATTCCGGTGTTAAAGTTCTGCTGTTTGTTGGCTTCTTTCAGTTTCTGGCTCTTTTCAGCTGACTTCTGCACCAGGAACTGCCACTGGTCAGCTAAGGCAGCCAGACGGGCCTGGGGAAGAGAAGGAGCCCTCAGAGATGGCGAAATCCACGAAGAACCTGCTCTGCTAAAGCCGACCTGACACACTTGAGAGAAGGGGAGACACTCAGAGCAGCCAATCTCACTCGTGTCCCCATCGTATGCAGCCCGAAGCCTTCTGATGCGCTGAAACCAGCCCCTCTTGTCCCTGAGCCTGCGTGGAGCTGGGGCCCCTACCTTCACAGCATCCTCGCTGCCGGCACAGGCCCCGCGCTCAATCAGGGAGTTGCCGGTGTCGATGACGCCGCGGATCCGGTCGGCATTGGCGTGCAGCTCTGCTTCGAAGGCCTGGTGCTTCTGGTGCTTGCTCTAAAAACACCAAAACCACCTTTCAAAGCCTGGGCCTCACTTACATCTTCCCAGGGGGGAGGGGCTCTCAGAAGGGAGGGAGTGGCAGCAAACTTAAAGACCTGGGGGAAAGTGCCAACATTTTGAGAGAAGGCAACCGAAGAACCTGTGGCTGTTTTAGGGGTTGGGGCAGCGAAAGTAAGGGCACCAGCTCAGAACAGTGAGCTGAGTTGATCTTAAATACAGGACTGGCTATTTGGGAGTGAAGTCCTGGAATTATATACTTTCTAACATTTTGCTGAAATCTCAATGGCCAATTGAAGTATTGAATCTACTTGAACATCAATTTCCATCCATGAGGTTCTCCTTAGTGGACAGAACTCTGACAATGACACACATACAGATCTCTCATCATCTACGGCAGCGTCACTACGAAGCAATGCATATGGAGGGCCGGCTGACCCTCTGTGGCAGACTGTGGCTTCGCTGGCTTCTCATTTAGTAGCTGTCGTTATCAAAACTCCTGGATATTGTAAAAATCCAGGCTTGAGTCCAGGTAGGGACTTCGCTTTGCTAAGAAAAGAGAGGGCGGGGAGTGGTGGCTCCTGATGCTGGATGGGCTCCTGATCCTGGGGCCTAACAGTGTTTTTATTTTAAACCACAAAGGACCAGGAGGCACGGGAACACAAGAGACAAGTGCGAGGACATAGCTGTGGCACAATTCTGGGTGAGAAACGCAGCGTCTCATGGAGAATGTTATTTGGGGGGAAAAGAACTAAAAGAAAAAAGCAGTACAGGTGGGGAAGAATTCTGCATCAAATGTTTCATTTCAGGGGCAGCAACTGTCAAAGGATGGAGCCACCTGGCTGGCTGAGCACAGCACTGACACCAAGTGACCCTGCCGTGTCCCCAGGTGCCTGTGCCTTGGAACAAGAGCAACAAGGTCTCAAGTAGCCCAAGTCCTGACCAAGCCCAATTTCCCTCTTCTTGTTCTGATGGCTCTTTGGTTTCGAATCCCATCTATTCTATTTCTTCATTTCTTCCATCCACGTATGCAATTTCCGAGCTCCATGTGGATGGAAACGTCCCTTTCACCATTCCTTGGGTAATGCCCACTTTTTGCTCAGCCCTTCCCGCTGGCTCCTCTTAGGGTTGGGAGCAGATCGTCTGCCTCTCTGAGGATCCCGCACTGTCCCTCTCCCGTGACCAGCACAAAACTTTCACCCCCCACTAGACCCACGGCCCTAGGCCACTGAGGGCCACGAGCCCACGTCTACACAGAAAAGCTGATTATTTCATTTTTTAAAAGAAGCCCCTCTGGCAAGAAAGCAGTCAACTAGTGCCCCCCAAATCAAACATTGCACAGAACTTGCCTGCCTGATACACTGGGAGAGGGGACGGGGAATGAAGGGGTGCAGGCTAATGACAACAGAGAAGCCACATCCCACAGGGACACTTGGATGGAGTGTGATGGATGATTAGAAATGAAAGGATGGATGAAGAGACACCAGCAGACTGCATGTGACCACGAAAACAAGGATCTATACAGAACACAAATACTGGAGCTCATTTAACTAAAACTTTGAGAGACAAAAAAACTTACCAGCAGCTTGGAAAGCTACAAAAACAGATTGAAATAACAAGAGTTCAGTACACTGATGTGAACACACAAATCAGCTATTAAACAGAAACTCATTTTGCTGTCATACTTCCCCTGGGAAGCTGAGCATTTGGGGACAGCAAACAGAAGGGGACTCTACAGACTTTTAGCAGATACGGGCCATTTCAATAGAGACGGAGCAGGTGACAACTTCACACCAGCTCAACTTATCAGGACAATGTCCAATGGCTTCCCCATGGGCACCAGGAGCTAGTTTCACAGGCACTCCCCTCTCACAGATGCCATATTTAACACAACCTACGCAAGGGCCTCGGCTACTTTGGAGACAACAGCCAGCCGGTCCAGCTCACCTGGATGTTCGTGGGGTCCTTGTAGGACTCATCGCTTGCGGTCTGTAATTTTTCGCTGATCCAAGCCTCGATCTCATCCACGTCCCGGCTGAACTGCTGGAGGGTTTGCGATTCTCCCAGCTTTGACCTTTTTTCAATCATCTGGGCTTTAAGACGTCGCCACCTGAGCAAGAGAAACAGAGACCCAATGTGAGCACGCCTCAAACAAGACTGGCCAGGGCTCTCCCACAGGTGTGGTGGGATCTGTCAGCACCACGGAGCACCCACCTGTCCAAAACCTCATTGCGCCGGCTAGAAATGTCGCCTTTGGCATAGTGGCCGGCAGCGATGAGCTGGTCAGCAAAGGACTGCAGAGCGGCAATCTTCTCCTCCTGCGGGCAAGCGGAGGCGTGAGGTCAGGGTGGGCGAGGCGGCTCTGCCCGCCCTGGACTGCAGGTCTCGCGCAGAGCGCGGTTATTTTGGGTGACCAAGAACTAGCTGGTGCAGGATCAGAATACACTGACACTTTAGAAGGAGGAGTGTAAAAGCCAGAAGAAAGCTTGATTTCAATCATTACTAGAGTAGAGTTTAACTCAAGATTCCAGGTCACACTGGGGTGGGGCAGGGGGCTAGGACACCAGTAAATGTCACATACAAAACGAGGCTTAAGTGGAAAAGGTGGTCAGATTTTCAACAAAGTGATTTATAAATCAAAGTATTTTATCTCTTTCTGATTTCCGCTAGTGTGTTCCCTAACCCTAACCCTAATCCCACCCCCATCCTCACCTGAGAATGTTTATTGACGCTAGTGTGTATGTATTAGAGACCCTGATGTGAGACACACCAGCTGGATGCCCCCACATGGGCCCCAACTGGGGAGTGAACCTGCAACCTAGGCATGTGCCCCGATCGGGAATCAAACTCAGGACCCTTTGGTGGATGGTCAGTGCTCCAACCGAGACACAATGGCCAGGGCCCCACAGCTTTATTTCCTTCCCTCTCTCAATAACCTTTTCCCTGTGGCTTCCCATGACCAAAACCTCAGAATGTCTGTGTAAAGTTAAGAAAACTACTGGTGTAACTCATCTCCTGGGCTGCACAGGCGATCCTGGGAGATGTACTGGTGGCTACACTGCTTCCTTCATGTAGTCAGTGCTGAGCACTGTCATTTGAGGAAGCTGCCAGAGCTCTCCAGCTGAATTAATCAAACCAATAACTACTTTTTATTCTAGTTGTTAACAGAGTAAAGGAGGAAAAGTCATCGAAGATGTCAGTTGGGCCCAGCCGGTGTGGCTCAGTTGGTTGAGTGTCCCATGCACCAAGAAGTTGCCAGTTCGATTACTGGTCAGGGCACATGCCCAGGTTGGGGGCTCAATCTCCAGTATGGGGTGTGCAGGAGGCAGTCGATGGATGTTTCTCCCATCGATGTTTCTCTCCCCGCCCACCTCTCTATTAAAAAAAAAAAAAAAAAAGTCAATTGGGCCCTGTTTGGTGTGGCTCAGGTGGTTGGAGTGTCATTCCAGAAGGTCAACGGTTCAATTCCCAATCAGGGCACAATACCCAGGTTTCAGGTTTGATACCGAATCAATGTAGCTCTCTCACATTGATGTTTCTCTCTTCCCCCCTCCCTCCCTCCCTCCCTAAAATCAATAATGATAAAAAAGAATAAAAACCAACCAAACAATAAAGATGTCAATCGGGAAAAATCCAGTTCAGACTCTTAGGTACGAAGGCCTCACCTGGACATTAATGGCTTTGTCAAAGTCCTCATGTTTTTTGATCAGGGCCTCCACACTGTCCAGTGAGTCCCCTTTGTCTTCTGTATTCAAAAAGGCCTCCCGGGCGGCCATCCAGTTCTCTGCTTGCTCACAGTCCCGATGAAACAGCTAAAGAAGGGTGAGACAGTGAGAAGGCAGAGCCTTTGCAAGGAAACACCGGGCCTGAACCCCTGTGGCACACAGGAAGCTACTGTCCAGCGCACTCACCTGCAGTTCCAGGCACTGGTCCAACATCATCCTGCGCTGCGCCCAGGCCTTCTCCAGATCTGCACGCTCCTGATCTAGAATATCTAGTTTCTCCTTGATCTCTGGGCTGGCATAGTGCCCATGGGCCAACAGCTGCTGCCCAAACTGCTCAAATGCCTGGAAAGTGCCAGCCCTGGCATCAATTTCTGTCCGGTGTTCCTGCCAAGAGGAGGGAAGGGATTAGGTAACGGGCAGAAGATGCTCACTCTAATGTCAACCACCAGCTCACAACAAAGGGTGACGGGGGCAGGGGGGACGCCGAGGTCCCCCCGGCCCAGCAGAGCAACCAAGTCTGCTCCTCAGCAGGCAGGTCTACCCACCTGGTGTCGTTCCAGCAAAGCTTCCGCTCCGGTGACATCCTTGGCTAGCTCGTCTGAGGACA
The DNA here is from genome assembly GCF_028538775.1 of Myotis yumanensis. NCBI lineage: Eukaryota > Metazoa > Chordata > Mammalia > Chiroptera > Vespertilionidae > Myotis > Myotis yumanensis. The sequence continues at coordinate 5,269,308 of NW_027223763.1, forward strand.
CCAACCCTCGTATCCCATTAATCCAAGACATGAGGTCCCTGGAAACCAGACCCACAGAGGAGCAGTCATTACATTATTTGGCAAGCAGGCTTGCTGCCCAGGAAAGAGACAACTAGCAACTCTTGTCTCAGAAGGCTATTTGGGGTGAATCCAGTCAATCTACCAAATGGGGCCAGATCTCTGAGCAAAGTTATGTCAAAGCCTCTTGTTCAAGTTATTGACATATTTTTAAAAAATAAAAAATTCCGTCGAGGAAAAATGAATAGCTTCATAACTAAGAACCTTTCCATCCTACGGAGTAGTAGGTTCTAACAGAGACAACAGCTGTGGTTACAGCTTCAAATGACAACGCCTTCTTTAGGATTGAGCCTTAAAAGTCCTAGGTCCATGCATGCATTTAATCCAGCTGCTCACAGATGTCCACATACACGGGCACAGAAATCCATGTGTAAGGCCACACGTCATATGCTTCCTTTACATCACACACCCAGAAAGACAAGTCCATGGAAACATGAGGCAGATTCAATGGGGAGTGATTACTTATGGGGTCTGGGTGTTCTTCTAGGCCAGGGGTGGGGAATCTTTTCTCTGCCAAGGGCCAACTGGATGTTTGTAACATCAGTCTTGGGCCATACAAAATTATCCACTTAAAAATTAGCCTGCTAGCCCTTGCTGGTCTGGCTCAGTGGATAGAGCATAGGACTGTAGACTGAAGGGTCCTGGATTCAATTCTGGTCAAGGGCACATGCTTGGGTTGTGGGCTAGATCCCCAGTGTGGGGCATGCAGGAGGCAGACAATCAATGATTTCCTCTCATCATTGATGTTTCTCTTTCTCCCTCTCTGAAATCAGTAAATACATTTAAAATAATAAAAATTCTCTCTCTCTAAAAAAAAAACCCAGCCTGCTATATTTGGTCAAACATTTAATTAACTCACCCCCTAATGTCTTGGCAGGGCCAGACCAAATGATTTCTCAGGCTTTATATGGCCCTCGGGTCGGATGTTCCCCATGTTCTAGGGTGATGAAGTTTCAAAACTAGAGAGTGGGTGGTTGCATGACACTGAATACACTAAAGTGACTATTTCATGACTTTTACTTCAAAGAAAACAAAACACGACCGGGACCTCCTACCAGAGGCCCTGAAGGCGAAGAGCACATGGGCCTGCTCCCATCCCAGCAGAGGACATGCCCCGGCAAACACACACAAGACAGGAGCGTGGGAGAGCACCGTTAGCACAAAGACATACAAAAGAAACGCTTGTCCTAAATGGTACTACTAAACAAGTAGAAGGCTATGCAGCCTTAAAAAGACTGAGGTCCCAGATCATGGGACATTCCACAAGACGACTGCCCTGGGCTTTCAGGAAGGTCAGTGACCGAGGGCAGAGGGGTTCTGCTCTAGATGACGGAGACCAGCCTACCAAATGCAGACAGTAACTCTCAACTAGATCCTCGATCAAAACATAAGCCCTGCAAGCCCTGACCGGTTTGGTTCAGTGGGTAGAGCGTCGGCCTGCGGATTCAAGGGTCCCAGGTTCGATTCCAGTCAAGGGCATGTACCTTGGTTGCGGGCACATCCCCAGTAGGGGGTGTGCAGGAGGCAGCTGGTCGATGTTTCTCCCTCATCGATGTTTCTAACTCTCTATCCCTTTCCCTTCCTCTCTGTAAAAAAATCAATAAAATATATCTATATATATTCTTAAAAAAAGCCCTGCCTGTGAGGCAGATCTGAGATGAATGGAAGGAACTACACGAGCCAACCAAATCCTGCTGTCTTAGCGCGGGGCTTCTTAGTGGCCATCCAAATGCAGGCAGGTGGGAGGAGACCTTGCTCCCGGGAGCTGCCCGCTGAAGGACTGGAGGTAAATACCAGGCACCTGCAACCTACTGTCATGTGGTTCAGAGAAACCAAAGCACAGATTTAGAGATAAAGCAAATGTCACAAAAAGTTAGGGACAGGTGAAGGGTATCCTGGGTGTGCACTGTGAATTCTCCCCATTTCTCAGCAGACTTGAAATGTTTCTAAATAAGGAAAATGGAGAAGACTAAGCCATATCCGTATTAAGTGAAAACTCTGTTTAAGGAAGAAACAGTGCTTGGCAGGGGAGGGGAGCTGTGTGTGCCTCTGCGCGCACACACTTGGCGGAAGAAGAGACTGATTTTTGCCTTTCTGGCAGTCAGTAGTTTGAAGGAAATGACCCCTGAGAGGCCCCCTGCCCCGGGGCTGAGTGAATGCTGCATGCTTTACCGGAAGTCGCTCAGGAAGCGCTGCAGGTCGTGGGAGTCGCCCAGCTTGGCCTTGCGCTGGTCCGCACGCTTCCCCAGGCTGCTCCACGCCTGGTTTAACTCGGTGCACTTCTCCTGCAGGTCCTCTGCGGACTCGGGGTGGGACTGGATCAGGCGCTCGGCTGTGTCCCCAAGGGAGTTTACCTGGGGGAGGAGAGGTGAGGAAGCAAGAGCTCAGGGATCTGCTCCACGGAACCTAAGAGCTGCCGCGGGCACGAATGCAGAAGAGGACTCTGCGGCTCCCACCTTGTCTCCGAGAGCCGCGAGGTCCCTCTCAAAGCCCTCGTGCTTGCGCTGCAGGGCTTGGACGCTGGCCAGATCGTGGCCATAATTGTCTGTGTTTAGAGCCTGGTTCTTCTCCTCAATCCATTCTTTAGTTTCGTCAGCATCTCTACAGGCGAGACACACGTTCATGTTAGTCAGTGCCGAGACAGCTGCCTTCACTATTCTTAGCCGGCACGGGCACAGCTGTCAAGGGTCCACCACTAGTCCAAGCGCAGATACACTCACTCCCTCAGCAGGATTTACCAAGCACTCGCCCCATCCGTCACACACAGGCCCAGGGGCCAGAGCACAAATGCCAACCAGCTCCAGCTGTCACTCTGAAGCGTCAGCAGGTGTGGGGGCGGCGGCAGTGTCCCCTCCCAGCCCTGCGCTGCTGCTCACCTGTGGAACCTCTGCACCTCATGGGCGCTGCCCAAGAGCTGGCTGCGCTCCTCGGCCAGTTGCTGCAGGGACCGCCACCGCTCGTTCAGCTCCTGCAGGACAGTGATGCGTCAGCTCTTTGGCAACCCCTCTCTGTCAGGCCTCCCCAGACTCTGGGGAAAAGGCCAAAACACTGGTGGTTTCACATGAAAGGAAAGGCTGGGGCACAGAGAATGTTCTCTCTCCAGCCTTCCCAGTTGAAAACATTTGGACAGAACTACAGCAAAATCCAGGCGGCCACAACCTTGCCACAGCTAGCCATGTCCGACGGCGTGAACACTCCATCCCTGATCTGGAATCACCTTGGAAACAGCAGGAGATGCTGCTGACTCATCCTCACTGTCAGCTCCCAGGCCAGTACCCAACACATAGCAAGTGCTTCATGCATGACTGCCTAGTGGACAAACCTGAGTCCACGGCTCCTGAACATGAGCCCGCTGTCCCATCACCAGGCCCGAGAAGCGTGGCAGCGCTGCGGACTTTGTCTGCCGGAGACAAGCCACCCTCGGGTCCAGAAAGGGAGGCTCAACCTCTGCTGTGAGGAGGCCAGAGGGACAGCCACAGCTGTCCTTGCAGCTCCAGGCCCTACTGGAACCTACGGGAAGGCTAACTCTGGTAAGACCTGGCGAGTTTTTGGTGGAAAAGTGAACCTTGGTGCACAAGCAGAGTTAATATTTGCCAGGACACCCTCAGAGCAAGGAGAGTGACGCGTGCTACAGCTCACGCATTAATTAGGACAAGAGCTGCGTGCGAGAGGAGAAGGAAGCGGAGAGGAGAGCGGGAGGCAGGAGCAGCCGTGCTTCCTTACCTTGATGGAATTAAAGGTGGCCACGGTGTGAACCATCAGGCGAGCAGACTATGTAGAGGAGGAAAGCAGAAAAGCAAAACTAATCAAGTGTCTGTCAATTAAGGGACAGAAATCTGAGATTCAAGTACCATTCATTAGTTCCCAATTGTCAACCAAAATTATCTTAAAGGAATCTGTCAAAATTCTGAGCAGAGGCATTAATTAAAGGTATCAACCACAAGAAAGCCATGAAAAGACCCAAGTGCACAATTAGACCAACTCAATGATTAATTTTTCTTGATGAAGAGTGAAAAGAAAATGGTGAAAATTACAATTAAAACAAGTGTTTGGAGAGAAAAACCGTTTAAAGGCCAGTGAGTGTCTTCTTCCTGCCCACACTACAGGAGAACAGCCCAGAAAACATATTCGACTTAACAAATGCTGGCAGCTGAGACAGTTTTTAACATTCAAGTAGATGAATAATTTAATTTCTAATTATGGTTACTGGGTTGCAGTTCTTTTTAAGTGTCCCCTTGACTTAAGGGCAATAGCCCTCACGAGATGGAAAAGTAAACCAATGAATTAGCTTTCTTTCGGTCAACGTAGCTACTTCTTAAAAACCATGTTTCTCTTGGGATCTCACAAAGAGATCCCTAGTTCTGAGATCCCTAGTTTTATCCAAAAGAAACTGCCTTGGCATTGCACTGTGATGCCCATAATCTTATAGGGAGTAAGAAAAGGGGGAGGGGCTGGTGGGGTAAGGACAACTTGGATGCAGGGACTCAGGATCTCAAATGCCCCTACGATACACCCAGGTGACATTTTCAACCAGTGTGGGTGTGCATAGGATTCAGAAGGCAGACACCACTGTCTCCGGCCCTTTCAGAAATAAGAGCTTTGCTATTCACAAAGCCATCTGAAATACATTTCTGAAAGAATACTTGTCAGCAGAAAAACTACCTGGAGGTCAGACTGATAAGGTCATTGCCCACTCATGTCATCGTTGATCAAACTTTGCTCTGTAAGAATTAAGACTGGCCCAGCCAGTGTGATCAGTGGTTGACCATCGACCCATGCACCAAGAGGTCGCCGGTTCGATTTCTGGTCAGGGCAAATGCCAGGGTTTCGGGCTGGATCCCCAGTAGGGGGCCTGTAGGAGGCAGCTGATCTATGTTTCTCTCTCATCCACGTTTCTAACTCTTCCTCTCCAAAATAAATAAAAACATACTTTAAAAAAATTTAAGATATAAAAAAGAGGAGGAAGTGGAATTAAAGGGAAAATGCCTCCCACCCCGTTTTGAACCTATTTAATGAGAGGATAGTCAGAGCCCAGAGGGTGGAAGGCCGAGAAACACACCCTTCACTGAGCCCTCCTCCAGCGACAGGTGAGAAGCACCCCCGGGGCAGGGGCGGGGGGTACTGGTGTTGGGAAGCCTTTTGCTTTGAGGCTTCCACACCCTCGTCACTGAAAGGCACACTTTCATCAAGTAGAAACCCGCTCTATCTAATGCCAGCCCATAAGCCAAGTGCGGAATCGCTACAGAGCTGGGCGAGGAAAGACGCTCCGGTCTAGGACCTAGGCCACTGCTCCCATAATCACAGCTGCAAACACTCACATAACAAAGCTCCACCCTGCACTCCCGGGCAAGCACCACCCGGACAAGTCAGAAATAATGTCCCCTTCCATCTCCCCTCAGGGCTCAGAGGAGAAAGCGGGCGGGCAGGCAGAGGATGAAGGCTCTTCCTCCTCTCCTCATCCTCAGTCTTTCTGGTTCCTGTAATGCCCTCTTGCACTGCAACCCTACCCGTGGGAGCATGCCTAACTACGTGGTACACCTCTGCAAAGTCCATCCTGGCAGCGCCACGGGTAATCAATACCATCTAACTCAGTGGTTCTCAACCTGTGGGTCGCGACCCCTTTGGCGGTCGAAAGACCCTTTCACAGGGGTCGCCTAAGACCATCCTCCATATCAGATATTTACAACATTACGATTCATAACAGTAGCAACATTACAGTTATGGAGTAGCAACGAAAATAATTTTATGGTTGGGTCACAACATGAGGAACTGTATTTAAAGGGCCAGAAGGTTGAGAACCACTGATCTAACTGAAATCGTGAGTACTTGCACGGGAACAATTTACAAATATCTATTAAGTATCACATTGCACTCTAACCGGTTTGGCTCAGTGGATAAAGCGTCAGCCTGCGGACTCAGTGGTCCCAGGTTCGATTCCGGTCAAGGGCATGTACCTTGGTTGCAGGCACATACCCAGTGGGGAGTGTGCAGGAGGCAGCTGATCGATGTTTCTCTCTCATTGATGTTTCTAAATCTCTATCCCTCTCCTTCCTCTCTGTAAAGAATAAAATATATTAAAAAAAAAAAAAAAAGTATCACATTGCAAGAGAGAACATATTCAAAGAAAGTAATGCCAGAATCAGAAGGAAACCAGTCCAAACAGTCCAGAAATGACTAAAAGCTCAAGACAAGCCTGAATACTCAGAAACAGGCCCACCAGAAAAATACATCAAATGTTTTTGTTCCCATAAAACCTTTGGAAACGATTTGCAAAGGAGTTCTTACCTTCCAGGGGGAGGCTGTCTTGGAATCAGTATCATCCTGTTCAAAGAAGGAGGAAGAGTTTAGGCAGCCACATAACTGACACAAAACCACCCAACTTGCTTTTTCATGGTGGGGAGGCCACAGAGAAATGAACCAAAACAGCTTTTCCTCTGTGACTTAGAGCTTATCATTGGCTGGTAGCAAACCACAAAGCTACTTGAGGAAAAGGAAGCAAACAAATGGAAGAGAAAACTTCAAGTTTTTAATGCAGGAGAAGAAATGCGGGAATATAATCTGAAAACAACCAACAATTCTTTCATAGTATTTTTTTTAAGGGACAGTAATCCCTGGACAGTGTGGCTCAGCTGGTTGGAGCGCTGTCCGTGCACCGAACGGCTGCCGGTTCGATTCCTGGTCAGGGCACATACCCAGGTTTTGTGTTTGATCTCCAGTTGGGGCATGTACGAGAGGCAATGGATTGATGTTTCCCTCTCTCTCCCCCTCCCTCTAAAAATATAAATAAAAACATCCTTTTTTTTTTTTTTTTTTTTACAAAAAGGGAGTAATAAGCATAAAATTACTTAAAAAACGTTTTTAGAAAGCTAGAGATAAGAACTTTTTGATCTTTTGGAGAATGGCAAGGGGAAACCAATGTCTGCTATTTCTTTTCCAGATTTTCACACACAAAAGGCATCTCGGAGGGTCAGAAGCAGAAATCTTTAAGAGGCTGTTGACTCTATTTTTCCCCAGGTCTATTCCTTCTCATGTCCAACTTCCACACGGAGCACCTGGGACTTACCCTGGGCATCATGCCATACACCTCCTACAAGGAAAAAGGGAAACCAGTGTTATCAGAGGAACACACACCTCTCAGTCAGTAACACTCGCTCCTGTCAAACCTGGAGACACAGGAGAGAATTAAAAACCCCCACAAAAAAACACAGTGCAACTGGCCAGAAGAACTTCTTAAAATTTACTAGCGCTCAAGTGTTTATACGTAAAACCCTTTAACTAAAGGAATATAGGAGCTTATTATTAGTTAAAGGTCATAAAACTTTGAACAACTTTCACAATATTTTGTTTTGTTTTTTTGTTTAACTTTCACAATATTTAATGGGCATAAGGAGAGGACGGTGTGTTTCCCCTATGGGGTGAAGGTAACAGATATTGGCCACGAAGTGAAACAAAATGGTTCGGGTCACACAGGGTCCTGACCTGCACCCTGGCCACAACTCTGTATAAAACACTGCTTGTTGGGCGATGAAAACAGAGGGGAGAACTGAGTTGCTTTCCTCTGTCCCTGGAGCCTCCCTCAGGGCAGGACCCACACACCCACCTGCTGCTGCACGGCCTGCACCTCCTCGGCCATCAGACCTTCAGACTCCAGGTCTTCAGCCACCTTGTTAATGTCCTTCAGTCGTGATTCGTTGGCCTTTAGATCCTTTGAAGCAAAAGCCATAATAACCAAGACCCATGAGAGCAATTCAAAGACGGAGGGCAACAGAGATTCAGGAACTACAGTTTTGCATCTGTAAGTTTCTGTTTAATAGATTTTGTACAAATAGGTTTTTCTATTTCTTGATAGTGACATAAATCAGGAAACCCTGATTGTCACTAAAATGGAGGTAAAAAACAATTGGGTATTAGAAATAGTGTGTTTCCAATTTAATAAACTGTAGTTAACCAACCATTATTCTGATCGGATGGAAATTTTTTTAAACCTCTTTGGGAGAGGGGACACAATGTTTTAAAAATGTGATGAAATTTTAATGCCAGCCACTAAGAGAGACCCCCCGCCCCCCTCCCCCCGCAGCTATTCTGATGGATTGTAAGAATACTTTTAAATTGAAGAATGAATAAACAAAATGTGGCATGTGGGTACAATGGAATATTACTCAGCCATAAAAAGCAGTGGCGTACTGATATTGCTATAAGGATGAGCCCGGAAAACATTACGCTCCGTGAAAGCAGTCAGTCAAAAAAGTCACATAACATATGATTCCATTTATATGAACTGTCCAGAATATATAAATCCAAAGACAAAAAAGCAGATCTGTGGGGTGCCACGGACAGGGAAGTGATGGGGAGTAACTACTTAATGGGTACATGGTTTCCTTTGGAAGCGATACAGATGTTTTGGAGCTAGATAGAGGTGATGGTGGTACAACACTGTGAATGTACCAAGTGCTTCTAAATTGTACACTTTAAAATGGTTTACAGCCTGGGGGGCTAGAAGAGGTCAATGAGGGGGGAAAAGGGAGACATATATAATACTTACAACAATAAAGATTAAAAAATTAAAAAGTAAATAAAAATAAGTGAAACAGTTTACTTATGTGAATTTTACCCCAATTAAAAAACAGGCCCTAGCTGGTTTGGCTCACTGGATGGAGTGTCAGCCTGTGGACTGAAGGGTCCCAAGTTTGGTTCTGGTCAAGGGCACATGCCTGGGTTGCAGGCTCGATCCCCAGTAGGGGGCATGCAGGAGGCAGCAAATCAATGATTCTCTCTCATCACTTATGTCTCTCTCTCTCTTTTCCTCTCTAAAATCAATAAAAATATAAAACAAAAACAGTCCTAGCTGGTTTGGCTCAGTGGATAGAGTGTCGGCCTGCGGACTGAAGGCTCCCGGTTCAATTCCGGTCAAGGGCACATACCCGGGCTGTGGGCTCAGTCCCTAGAGAGTGTGCAGGAGGCAGCCAATCAATGATTCTCTCTCATCATTGATGTTTCCCTCTCTCTCCCTCTCCCTTCCTCTCTGAAATCAATAAAAACAAAACAAAAAACCCACTTTTATACATTTTATATTTTAGGTTTAGAAAAGTTCTAAACCAACATGTAGAGAAAATTGCATTGTATGTCCTTGGAACTAAACAGATCCAAGAAAAGTTTGGGTTAAAAGCATTTAAAAATAGCTACACAGATGGTAGGACATAATATGTTATTTTCATTCTAATAACCTGCAGTAAAAAAAAAATCAAGAGCACCAAGTCTTTAAACAATTTTTGGCCCATCGGCAAGACCTCCCGTACCTTCTGGAAGTCATCGAACTTCTTCTGTAGCACCTCCACCTGCTCCAAGTCTGCGGCAACCTCCTCGCTGGTCAGGGCCGCTTCCTTCTCATTGATCCACTGCTGCAGCTCGTTCGCTTCACGGAACAACATAAACTTCTTGCAACTCTTCTCCAGCATGCCTTTGCGCTTCTCACCCAGTTCCAGCAGAGAACGGTATCTGATGTCATTCAAGAGGGTGACAAGAGGGGCAAGGAAGGCAGTTAGCGTCTTACAGAGGCTACGTCCCTAACATCAAGGAAACCACCAGGCGTCTCCAAGACGTGATCCAAGGCCATGAGTTTGGAATGAGGCTGCCCTGATGATGAAGTGTCAGGCGCAGATGAAGAGCCTGAGGACCCCCGACAGCCTCCGGGAGAAGCATCCATGTTCTGTTCACCCCTGGTGGCCAGAACAGCCAGACACACTCATCCCCGGGCCAACTTTGCACTGACAACATCATAACCACAAATGACGGAAACCCAGCGTTCAGCACAGTGACACAGGGTTCATGCAACTACAGCTGAGAGATGAGATGAGTTTGCTGGGTAGAATGTACAGAGTTGTTCCCTCTTATAATCAACTCTCTGAGCAGCCCCCAAGGAGATGGGCTTTAAATAGCCTCATACAGAATGTCAGCACCTCTGAAAAAGGACATTTCTAAGATGATATATTTACTTCTCAGGAAGTTTTGGCAACTTCAGAAGGAAAATCAGGTAGAGTACAGAGTATCTGTACCATCTGATTAGTTGAAAGATTTCTTAAGATGAACCCAAGAATATTCTAGCTCTTGGGAACTAATATACAAAAGGCTAAATTCCTATTATCTTTGATGACAAAAAATGACAAAAATTAGGCTCATTCTCAAATTTAAGCTTCCTAAAGTGAAATAAAAAAGCAACGAGTTACAAGAACCAGGACACTGTAACAAGAGGCACAACATTTCCTTCTTGCTACCAAGGATCACTACAGGACTGGCTGTCAGGCCTGCTGCTGGCCCACCACAGAAGCCAACAGGAGGGGGACCCAACAACACTCTGAACATACAACTGCACAAGGAAGCCACCAAAGAGCTAAGCGGCCATCAACTGACAGCTTCACCGACACCTCTACCTGTGCAAGCGGAAGCGGAGGCACGGACACGGTCCCGCCCTCCACCTGGTCTTTCTGTATGAACAAATGCCCTCACAGGAAGCGGCAGGGGATGGGCAGGCATAGCCATGGACACAGGCGCTCAGCAAGGCTTCGCCTACTCACAGTTCTTCCACCTGTTTCATACGCAGGGATACACTGCCGGCCTCCTTAGTTATGCGTGTCCTGCACAGAGGGGCACAGCAAAAGCATGCACAGATTAGTGGGGCTCACCCCCAGGGGTGAGAAGCGGCAGCTCCGACTGGTGCCTGGATGGTGGATGCACCAAGTGGGGAAAATTAGGGAGTCATTGAAAAGCTCTTGGAAACAGGCCAGGCCATGAGTAAAATCATGTAAGTTAGAAATAGCAGGGAGAGTCAATCAGTTAGTTCGCCGTCACTTTCCTGGAAAGGCGGCCATGCGACGGCAGTCAGCTTTCCTGTGCTGAAACACCAGCGACTTCAGAGCAAGGCCGGGATCAGATTTTACTGAGAGCTAAGTGTGCAACTTCAGTCATCTGTTTGGTCCACTTTTCTATTCTCATATTTGATATAGGCCCACTCTTGTCTTAACCGTAACAGAGCATCTGTAAGTGTACAAATAACTGATCTTTTCAGGGACCATCAGGGTCAGAAAAGCTCTATTATTCTACACTCAAGTGCCAACATATTTCCTGGGTCTCTGCCAAATGTCCAGAGCTGTTGACATCCTTAGCGGAGTTAGGTATGTCCCAAAGGAGGGGCACAGGTCACCTGGGGCTCAGCTCTGGGAAAATGGACAGAGCCAACACTAAGTAAATCCCACTCTCAGAACATAAGCCACAGCAGAGAGAGCAGCTCTCTAACAGCCTTTTAACGGGGCCGAGCTGCAGAACATCTGAACGTGCAATGTGAGAAAGGAGCTCCTGAACTGGAGGACAAAGGTTCAGATCCTAATGCTCAGAAAAATGCTGTTTCGTAAAAGCAGCTCACAATGCGGGGAAGAAAGAAACAACGGAAAATAAAGGCGTCAGTCAGGGATCTGCGGCTCGAACAGGGTTCTTGGGTAAAAAGCGACGTGGGGTAAGGGGGAGGAGCATGTTCCCGAGTCTGACGGGCACCAGAACACTGGCCCTGAAGCCGCAGCACACTGCCTAGCCCTGGGCCCCTGGGTGCTACGACTGGGCCCCGAGTGACACCAGGACCTCTGCAATCGACTGTGTCGTCCTTACTGATTGTCAATCTGCTCCTGCCGCAGCGCGATGCTGCCTTGCTCCTCCAGCAGGTTCTCCCGGGAGGCTGACTGGGCGGGGTCCAATTTCTTCACGTACGCGGCTGGCACAAAACCCTGGCGATCGTTCACTTCCACTTTCCACCAGTCCTAAGGAAAGAGAGGGAGAGCAGTGACAGCAAATTCCTTCCCTGAGGAAGGGAGAAACCAAGGAGGCCTGTGTGGGCGCGCACGTGTATGTGGGCACGCTCTCTCACACATACACACAAAGGAGAACTCTAATCACATTAAGAGGATCTCCTGATAGTGTCAGAATCACTTGGCACAAAAACTGAAATTTTGGTCCCATCGTGACCTGTCGAGCATGGAGAAGGTCATTAGTTAAGTAGCAATGACACCCAACACGAAGGCCATTCTTCCCTCGGGTTAGAGCCCAGAACTGTGCTGTCCCACACTACAGCAGGGAGCCACATGTGGCTATGTAAATTTCAATAAATTAGAATGAAATAAAAAACTTCAGTTGTACTGGTCACACTTGAAATGCTTAATAGTCACATGTGGTAGTAACTACTAGAGAGCCAGCACTTAGATTTCCACCACCATAGAAAGTCCTATTGGATAATGCTTCTCCTGAGGAAACCAGGGTGGGACCAAGGTGTTGATTTAGGTTTAAATTAGCGTCAACAGAAAGATAAGAATCCTGGGTTTTCTCAAATTCTTGACTAGGGAAAACTGGGGTGTGGGATAAGGAGGTTCTTAGCAACAGCTGGGGACATTTGTCCACATTGACCACGATGAGAGGTGACAGCCTTTGGGAGCGTCAGATAACATGTGGAGTATCATGCACCTCACTTCAAAGCCATTGTCAGATAGAATGTCTAGGAAGAAAGGCTACGGAGCCAGGCAGCATGGAGCTGTGAGAAGACAGAGCCTAAGGGGTGACGTCACGGCTGTATCCCACTATCCACTCTAGCCATACAGCTGAGATTAAGAACCAACAGGTACAAGGTATAGACCTGCAGTTGTATACAGCAGACTCTGCCTCCAAAGAAAAAGTGGAGTGTGCAGCTGTGAGTCATTGTACTGCCTGTGGGTATCTAAGAAGACAGACTGATTACCTTCGTGATGATGCACAACACAGGTAAGAGAAACCTATATTAAAGCAGACTGACTAGGAAGCTCCAAATTCTAAACCAGCCTCATTTTACAAAGACACAGTAACCCGAAGACACCCAACCTGAGCACACTGGTGCTGCTGATGGAAACCAACACGCAACCCCAGTCTGCCTTGCCTTGTTGGTGCTGTTGAGCAAGGTGAGGATATCGCCTTTCTTCATGGTGACCTCTCGAGGACTCTTCTCCTGATAGTCATAGAGAGCCAACACCAGCTCCTTCCCAGTCTCATCGTCCATAGGGGCCACTTGTTGCTAAAAAGCAAACACGGTTAAATCAAGGATGTTTATAACATGATATGGAAGCACATGACAGAGTTCAACTTCGACAGCCGTACCAAATTCACCAAATACACACTTATGAGCATTCTAGGATGCTACCAATAAAATCCGATTCAGGAACTTTAGCTCTCTGGTGTCTTTAAAAATCTCATTTTAAACCATCTACAAACCTTTGTCTCATAAGCCTTAAAGTAAGGCCACAGAATGTTGCCCAGGACAGTAACACCTGCTGGCAGACGCTAGTTCCTGCCTGTCCCCGGCCTCCCCCCGGGCAACGTGTCACCGCTGAAGGGGAAGCCACACTCACCCGGCATGACTGCGCTTGCTCTCGCAGAGCCTGAATGCTGCTGCCATAGGCACTGAGATCCGACATCAAAGCTTCATGTTTCTTCAGGAGAGCCTGAAACCAAAACCACACCGACCCTGTGGAAGGCGCCAGAGGCTCCTCCAACGGCATCACCCAATGAGCCATCCCCTCTGAAGTCTTGTTTAGTGATATGACTGGATGGCTTCCTGCTCTACACTTTCTCTCCCTTTTTAATAAACATTTAATTTGGAGGAAATATTAACTGTGACCTAACAGTATTTTTTCAGTCTGCTTTTACATATTTAGTTATGCAATATCTGCAATGCATAAGGAGACATAAAGAACAGTATCGACTGAACCCATCACCATCTTAGGAAATAAATGCCAATCAGACAGCTGGCTGGGGACAGGCCCTCCTGGAGGGCATTCCCGGCCCGCCCCCCCTCGCCACAGCCAGTGCTGCTTTCTTCACCACCATTTTCTAAGCTTTTCAGTTCTCCCATCTTTTGGGAGAACCAAATATAGTTCATGTCAACATTCGACACATTTTGTTTTTTTGTGATGACTGGCAAGAAAACAGCTTCAGGGACTACATCTAGACTTTTATGAATAAAATGTAAGAGTTTCAGTCAAAAAACAGAGGCCCAGCAAAACACTGTGTTAATGTAATACATGCATATGGTGGAGGGACGACAGGACACGAGAACAGCAAAGTGTGAACAACGAAGGAAGGGGACAGGTAGTGTCCTCTTTCTTTTCAGTAGGACTGCATTCCCATCATAAAAAGTAAAAAGAGACCCTAGATGCCTTAGAAACACAATCAATGATGACGCTGCACCTTCCCAACTTGGTCACTTTCCCCGCTAGCCTCCCAGCCTGAGCCCTGGGGCAGGATCCCCAGCAGCTCCATGTTCCCCGACCCGGTCACCTCAGCGGAGTCCTCGTCCTTCCCGTAGTCGGTGCTGCCGACAATGGGCTCCTTCTCCCGCATCCAGGACTCGGCCTCATTGGCATCGGCAAAGTACTGCTGGGCTTGCAGCGAGTCCTCCAGGTCTTGCCGCCGCTGCGAAGCTTTGGATTTGAGTGACTCCCACTTCTGGTTCAGTTCATTGAGCTTGGCCTTCACGTCCTCCGCAGCAAAATGGCCTGGGAGGGAGGCAGGACAGGGAAAAGCATTTGACATGCTGCAGGACAAAAAAGGCCTGCGTGTTCACTTTCTGTCATTACATGTTGGTGAGCCAGGCCTCTCCATATTTCCAAATTCATGAGCAGCCCAGGTTCCAACCCTTTAACAGGTTTGCTCATTTTTACCTCCTCATAAAGAAATAAAAATAACAGCACTCCCATAGTTCTCAGTCACTGAGACCCCGGCTCAGAGAGGTTAAGGCAGGGGTGGGCAAACTTTTTGACTCGAGGGCCACAATGGGTTCTTAAACTGGACCGGAGGGCCGGAACAAAAGCATGGATGGAGTGTTTGTGTGAACTAATATAAATTCAAAGTAAACGTCATTACATAAAAGGGTACGGTCTTTTTTTTTTTAGTTTTATTCATTTCAAACGGGCCGGATCCGGCCCGCGGGCCATAGTTTGCCCACGGCTGGGTTAAGGTCTAGTTAAGGTCAAACAGTTAGAAAAGGATGGAGACGGTCTTCAACCCCACAGCCCAGGCTGACTCAAATCCATGCACTGAACCATCAGAGAGGGAGGATAAGAGGAACAAAAGCAGGCCCTAGCTGGTCTGGCTCAGTGGATAGAGCATCAGCCTGTGGACTGAAGGGTCCCAGGTTCGATTCCAGTCAAGGACACATGCCTGGATTGTGGGCTCAATGCCCAGTAGGGGGATCTCTCATCAATAATGTTTCTCTCTCCCGCTCCCTTCCTCTCTGAAATCAATAAAATTATATATTTTTTAAAAAAGGAAACAAAAGCAAAGCTGCTTCCCCGTATGACAACCACTCACCTTCCTCCACCATGGCATTCCCCTTCTGTGTAACTGCTTTGATGCGGGGTTCATGTCCAGCAATTTCTGCTTGTAGGGCTTGGTGTTTCTTTAGCAGATTCTGGACTCCAATCAAATCTTTGCCTAAAAGCAGAAGAAATCACCCTCCCGTCATGCAAGCCATCAAAAAGAAAGTCAGCATTAACTGTCACTTGTGGCTTCCACCCTGTCCCAATGTACTTTAACTTGACCTTGCTCATTTTGACCAGCGTCCCCTTTGGGCCGTAAGGGCAGAGCCCTTTCTCAGCTTGACTCCTATCTGATGGAGGCAGACTGACCTCTGTTGGTGGACGCAGCAATGGGCTCTTTCTCTCGAATCCATGTCTCCTCATCCTCCACGTCACGGAAGAGCTGCTGCAAACGCAGAGAATCTGCCAGCTTCTGCTTCCGGGCGATCATGGGTTCCTTGAGGGCCTCATAGCGAGCCACGAGGGCTTCCTGCTTCTTCTTGATGTTTTCAGCATCAAAATGGCCAGCGTCCTGGAACTGGCGGGCCTGAATGGTGATGCCATCAATCCGATCCTGGGAATGGCAAAGGGCAGTCTTGAAAGCCTGGACCAGAGCTGGGCAACTTTATTACCAGGCTGGCTTTATTACTTCAGGTGTGGTTTGAACGACACAAAGAAAAGGGAACGCATTTCCTTCCCACCCCACGAGCGTTCCTCCTGTCATCTGTTTCCCTCCTGTTGGGCTCCCATAAAGCTCTGAGGGAGATGGCTGAACTGGAGCCAGAGCACATGCAGCACATGGGGGGGCTATGTAAGGAAATCAATACATTTCATCCCTCCCCAAAGCAGCCTGGTCCTGAATTACTGCATCCCTCACGCCTACCGACTGTGTTCACCGGCCCAGCAGCGCCCGCACTCTACCTGGTGGGCGGCCACATCAGCCTCCAGCAGGGCGTGCTTCTTCTGCAGGTTCTGGACATTCGTAAGGTCTTTGCCGTAATCGTCGGAAGCCAAGTGACCTTCCACTTCATACAGCCACAGTTCAATGTCCTCAACGTTTCGGTTAAACTGCTGCTGCTGGTTAGCCTCTCGGAGCTTTATTCCTAGTCAAAGAGGCAAGTGGGTTTTCTAATTACCCTTCCAGCAACACAGGGGTGGGTAAAAGTAGGCTTACAGTTGTGAGTATGGGAAAGTTTATTCTTGTGCTATGAACTATTAATAATTATATTATTTCTAGTACTTGCTATCATTATTACTATTGTGATTGTATTTCATATCCTTACTTGTAATTTCTCTTTTGGGTAATGATGGCTGGTAATATAACCTACTGTTGCCCACCCCTGTACTGCTCACGACAATGGCATCTTAGTGAGGGACCTGACCAGGACTGTAGTGACTCTCACCTGTCACAAAGGTGAAGGAAACAAATGCAACCTCTGCTTGACCTCTACATGCCGACTTGGAAGTCGCTTAAAAGCATCGTAATCCTCAGGAGACAGAAGCCCCTGAGCATTATTAGGACTGAAAATTATTAATTCCTTTGGC
Organism: Myotis yumanensis; assembly: GCF_028538775.1. Taxonomy (NCBI): domain Eukaryota; kingdom Metazoa; phylum Chordata; class Mammalia; order Chiroptera; family Vespertilionidae; genus Myotis; species Myotis yumanensis. The sequence continues at coordinate 5,286,293 of NW_027223763.1, forward strand.
TCACAGGTGAACTGTGATCTTTAGTGATGAGGCTCAATTCAGTCATGGCTGGTTGGCCAATCATCCCCTTCTCACTCAGGCTCCCCACCAACCAGCATGCTTAACCACAGTTACCAAATCAGCAAGGCATCACGAGTCCAAGGGAAAATAGCCCGAACGCCCAGGGCCATCCACCTTACCTTCCCAGGTGGTGTATGTCCCTAAGACACTTAACTAGGAAGGAATAATCAACTCCCCAAACATTCCTACCACAACCTAGTGAATCCTTGTACCTTTCAGTTCAGTGGCCTCCAGCAGTTTCTTCCACAAACTGATGACCTCATTCATTCGAGCCGCCACTTCCTCCTTGGCATAGTGGTTGACGTCAATCAGTTTCTGCCCTGCTTTCTCCAGGGCATCAATGCGGCTCTGGTTTGCTGAGAGCTCAGCCTCAAAAGCCTGATGCTTCTGGACTTTTCCTTGTAGGTTGGATGGGTCCTGCCAATAAAAGAAAGAAGCGGGTTCTATCTTGAACGTGAGTATGTTACCTTGCATTAGCTTCATACTCATCTCTGTAAGAGGATGTATAAAATGGTCAGCTTATATTAAATAGTGTGGGCTGGTTTTAGAATTCCCTCTTTCTTTTAACTACAATTTATTTGTAAATCTGTGTTCAATTCAGCTCACAAACCAAGTGCTACATGGAAATGCTAACAGTACATTACTTTATAAGCTTCATCTGTGGCAGTTTTCATCTTCTCGTTGACCCAGCTCTTGAGCTCATCGGAATCACGGAAAAACTGCTGCAAGTGGAAGGAATCGGCCAGCTGGGCCCGGCGACACATGGCTCTCTCATGAAGGGCATTGCGACGGCTCAACAGCTGGAAGAAAAGGATCATGTGAACCTCCAGTTCTTACCGCCCCAGAGATACCCAGCTCGAGAGGCTACACAAATCTGTGTAGAGCAGGGATGGGCAAACTTTTTGACTCGAGGGCCACAATGGGTTCTTAAACTGGACCGGAGGATCGGAACAAAAGCATGGATGGAGTGTTTGTGTGAACTAATATAAATTCAAAGTAAACATCATTACATAAAAGGGTACGGTCTTTTTTTGTTTGTTTGTTTTATTCATTTCAAACGGGCCGGATCCGGCCCTCGGGCCGTAGTTTGCCCACGGCTGGTCTAGAGGGACATCCGTGCAGGGAAAGGATGGCACATAAAGAACCCAGGAACTTACAGCATCTCGGCGAGTAGCCACGTCTTCCATGGCATAGTGGTTGTTCTGGATTAGCTTGGTTGCAAATTCATCTAGTGCCTAGGAAGGAAGGAGAAAAGTTCTTCACTGGTAAAGGGACTATTCCATAGCTTGGCCTCCAGAGAAAAGTAACCACTGAACAGGTCACAGAACACTTCAGGTCAAGGTTTTCACAGACAACTCTCATCCCCGAACTCCTGAGCTGGTACCTGATGTTGTTACTCAGGTGTAACAATGCAACGCTGGCTCCCTGCAAGGCTGGAGACAGCTACAGCGTGATCTGACTGCATCAGATACAAGTTAACAGCCTTCCAATTCCTACTTCTACAATCTGCTGCTAAAGGTAAAGACATTCTGACCTTTTTCCCCTTGTATTAGTTCTTAACTGCTTTTAGTAAAAGGTAAATCTCAACCTGGAGGCTTATGTCAGGAAAAAGCTTTCATTCGATCACTGTGCGGTCTCCCTCTGATGGTATATCATCATCGCCCGGAGATTTTCGGCACCCACAGGCATGTCTCTCGCTCACATCCCTCATCCAACCTGTTCAGAGCCTTTCAGACAAACAGGGGCCTTCAGGCTTATTCCAAGGGCTATTGAAGGCACCGAGGACAAGAAGGGGTCTTACTGTGATCTTTTCCTCCTGGGCACTGAGGGATTTCTCAAAGTCCTCATGCTTCTTGAGAAGCGCTTCCACGCTGTCCAAGGAATCCCCCAAGTCTTCGTTCAGCAGGAAAGCCTGCAACAGCAAACAAGGTGTTCAGAACAGCGCCCTGTTCCTTCCGTCTCTTAAGGCTGGAAAGCAAAGGATACTCTGGCCAAAATACAAAAGGAAGGAAAGCGATTCTTGGACTAATAAACTTCTGGAATCTGTTCCAGGAAGCCCAGAGCCCTTCCAAATTGATCCAATGACAGCGTGAAATCCTTGTCCCACATTCTATGAACACTTATTTTTTTAAAAAAGCTTTTCTTGCTTCTATTAGATTTAGATTACGCATAATGTTAAGTTCTAAAGGGAAACCTCCCCCTTAATAAAAAACAATTTCATACCATCACACTCATCTGAAAAACTGGGGCCTTTCTGAGGGCCTGAGGTGACAGAAGCTGGCTCAGTGCCCCCCTTCAATAAATACTAACTGAAATGGTAATGATTTCCTACAGAAACAAGCTAATGGTCTGAGGAGGGGCAGGGATGAGGAAAAAATAACAATCATCCACAGAAAGCATTTAGCACAGGTCCTGGCCACAGTAATCTGTAATGACAATATGCTATTAACACTTTAACCATTAAAAATAAAAAGCTGACTATCTGAGAAGTAGACAAACAGAAACAAAGACTTCCCTGCTCACTCAGGTGGCCAGGTCTCCTCTGCTAACATGTTACCTCTTGCTTGCTCATCCAGTTGTCCACCTGCTCGGTGTCGCGGTAGAAGAGCTGCAGGTCCATGCACTGCTCATACTGCTGCCTGCGCAGCTCCCACAGCTCCAGCAGGGCTGTTCGCTCCTCAGAGAGAATGGCCAGCTGGAAGGAGGAGCACACAGGGGATGAGGGGTGGGTGGGAGGGGATGGAAGGGGAGATGGGAGCGGGGAGCGGCAGGGATGGGGAGACAAGTCAGTCCTGACGCCCTCCACTCAGAAGAAGAGAATCACATCCACTGTGTGTGCCAGGCAAGTCACAATAAATCACATGAACCCTGAGCAGCTTGTATGTTATGCTGAACATAAGAGGAATGGTCCTGTTCTAATTAGTCTACAATTAACTTACTGCCACATTGTCACAAATGATTTTTAGTAAAAATGCTATGGAAACTCCCAGGCAGAAGAAAAACAGCATCTATCTAAAATTGAGGCAGGAGGGCCTTAATCGGTTTGGTTCAGTGGATAGAGCAGCCGTGGGCAAACTACGGCCCTCGGGCCGGATCCGGCCCATTTGAAATAAATAAAACTTAAAAAAAAAAAAAGACCGTACCCTTTTATGTAATGATGTTTACTTTGAATTTATATTAGTTCACACAAACACTCCATCCATGCTTTTGTTCCGGCCCTCCGGTCCAGTTTAAGAACCCATTGTGGCCCTCGAGTCAAAAAGTTTGCCCACCCCTGGGATAGAGCGTCGGCCTGTGGACTCAAGGGTCCCAGGTTCGATTCCGGTCAAGGGATGTGCCTTGGTTTTGGGCACATCCCCAGTAGGGGGTGTGCAGGAGGCAGCTGATCGATGTTTCTCTCTCATCGATGTTTCTAACTCTCTATCCCTCTCCCTTCCTCTCTGTAAAAAATCAATAAAATATATTAAAAAATAAAAATAAAATAAAATAAAAGTGAGGCAGGAGGAGCATTTGAGATCTTGCTCCCTGGCATGTTATCAGTTTGACTCAAACGCTTTTAAAAATTCAAAAACTTAAAGTGAGGCAGTATAAATGGAGGGCAGTGGTTCTCAACCTTCTGGCCCTTTAAATACAGTTCATGTTGTGACCCAACCATAAAATTATTTTCGTTGCTACTTCATAACTGTCATGTTGCTACTGTTATGAATAGTAATGTAAATATCTGATATGCAGGATGGTCTTAGGCGACCCCTGTGAAAGGGTCGTTCGACCACCAAAGGGGTCGTGACCCACAGGTTGAGAACCGCTGGAGTAGGGACTCTCAGTTGAGAAATGTCAATTGAGGAGGGACTCCACAAAATATGTTAAATAAATCATGAGTGCCCTAGGCATAATTCTTAGGCTCCAAAGTGAATGACAATAAAGTGTGTTTCTGAAATCTCTCTTCTTAGTCTCTATATAATTATTTTAAAATTACCATTATGTAATGTTCCTCAGACAACTCTATACTCAAAGACACTCTGAATTAAATATACCCATTGATTTGATAAAAATGCGTCCCCCTTGGCTCTAGCTACTAATGCGGACTCAAGTTTCTACAAAGTCTCCTTTAAGTAGGAAATATGTCACATTATGTCCCAAATAAATGAAACGCTCTATGTTCATTCATGTTGCTGCGTATACATCTTTTTCAATAAAGAAGCTGCTCCTTCACTTCCAGGTGAATCCCTGATTAAGTTTGCTCATGCCCCACGGTAAATGCCAGGTCTGGATATGTAAGGATGGGTAAGAGACCTTTAGGAGCCTTTTCTGCTCTTACCTTCTCTCTCACTTCATCAGAGGCGTAATGACCAGCAGCAAGCAGGGCCTGTCCAGATTCATCTGCAGATTTAAAGCTGTCTTCATGAGCATCAATTTCACCCTATAGAGGACAAAAGCACAATTTGTGCCCAGATCTTGTAAAAGAAAAACAAGTTGCTGAATTTCAAATAATTATTACAAATCAGAATATCACATCTGGAATGAAGAAGAGGATGGAAGATAAGGCTAGGGTTCCTAAGACCAGTCTGGGCCCTCAAACAGGAGAGCACCACTTATTAAGAAGTCCTTTTCCTCCTGGCTCTCAGGCTGCCTCTGTCAAGTTTCCATACAGTCACAGGGCCTGAGCTCTCTGTCTTCTGATCCACTGGTCTATTTGTCCTCCTTATGCAAAATGCATTTTTTTTACCATGACTTTGGTACCTGGTGGGGGCGCTACCATAAACAAAGTTTCAACTGCAATGCCTACAAGTGCTACACCAATGCATTATATGCTTATTTCTTTACTTCAGGAAAACCTAGAGACTTTACCTTGTGCTCCTGATGCCTATCCAGAAGGGCTTCGGCCCCCGCCACGTCGTTAGCAAGTTCATCTGCATTAATGAGGGCTTTCATCTCAGTCACCCAGCTGGTGAGGTCCCGGAAGTCAGCAAGGAAGCGCTGCAGCCTAGGGAAAACCAAAGGTAAGTCATTAGGTATGTCCAGCAGAGCTCCAGGACGGAAAACAGAGTTTTGAGTTCTATGCTCTCAGAAGTCTAACACACCATACAAATCCTCGTCCTGGGAAACATGGATTCTTTCATGGAAACATGGAATCCAAAGGAACACAAGACAAGGCCAAAGTCAGTCCTCTGAAACTTAGGCTCTGCCCAGCACTAGAATTCCCCAGTCTTGTCCGTTAATTTCGATTTCCTTATCTTTCCCAAGTTCAACCCCTGCTTAGTAAGTCAGAAGCATTCCTTCCGTTTCCAACCTTTGTTTACTCAATTTTAACAGGGTATTTCATGTGGTGCTCACACTGCTAAAGACTACTGGTTATCACACAGTGACACAGGATGGAAACAGATATTTCTGAAGTTGTAAGTAGTATGTGTACACACTCACACACACTGGATAAAGCTGTCAGTCTCCAAACAAATACAATGCAGGTAGAAAAGGTGACCTGCGTTTTCTTAGTAGAGGAAACACAGGGCATCCAGGAGCTCTCAGTGTGAACTGCCCCTTAACCCTGCCCTCCTCTCTTCCTTTCTTCCAAAGTTGCACGGTTCGGGATGCTGAGCACGGGGAGGTATTTCTACCTGTACGAGTCGTTGAGCCGCGCGTGTCTCTCCGCCGCCAGAGTGCGGATCTGCTCCCAGTTTGTGATCAGCTCTTCTCGCTTCACTTGAATCTGAGTGGCGCTCAGCGGGTGGGTCTGCTGCAGGCGGTCAGCCTCGGCACACAGGGCTTTGACCTAGAAACACACTCTGTCAGAACTGCTCTCCCGACCCTTGGTGACTTATTTATAGAATCGGCTGCTTTTAAAACCCACCTTGTCCTCTAACGCGGCCAGGTCTCTCTCCAAACCCTCATGCTTCCGAAGCAGAGCCTGAACACTGGCCAGGTCTCGGCCGAAATCATCAGAGGCCATTAACTGTTCCTTTTCCTTAATCCAGCTGATAGTCTCATCCACATCCCTGCAGAATAAAGGCCCCCGTTAATCCTGACGCAGGGTTGTCTAGAGCTGGGAACGCGACACTGGGCCAAGACCCCGTCACTCCGACCTCCCATGGCACATGCCATATACCCGACCCCTTCGAGTAGAGGCCTGTTCCCTGAAGCCCCCTCTGGCGTGGTACCTGTTAAAGCGCTGAACCTCAGCTGCCCCAAACAGCTTCCCCTGTCTCTGAAGAGCCAGTCCCTTCAGCCGCTGCCAGGCTGCGTTCACCTCGTCTTGCTTAGTCTTGATCAGCTCCTCCTCCGGGTGCTGCTCCTGAACAAGGAAGAGAACAAGGAAGCTCCTTGGCCCCCTGCCTCTGGCACCCCAACTAGTCCCCAGGGCGGCTCCCTGAGGGATCTGCTTCAGCAAACCTCATCCTTCTGAAGAAATTCTGGTTTTCTGGGTGGAATGAAGTGAAGCTCATCCCGAAAGAGCTGCTACTCCTCGTCTATGAGGGGAGCCCGCTCTCTCCCTTGGAGGGTGCTGTGTCTATGAAGCGGCTATGGGCCTCAGCACCAGAGCCTGGATGTGAACAATCACTGTGGCTCCAACTCAGGGGGAACCCTCATCAACACACCGTCTCCGCCCACCTGGTCAAATGTATTTCAAAGGTGCACGAGGCTGATCAGCACCTGCCCATAAGCATGGCTTTTAGGCTTTGTTCCTGACTTCAGACTGGAGATATTTCTCTAAAAGTATCCTTCCCCACCCACAACATTTTTTTAAATGAATATAATATGTCGAATAATAAGGTGAAGCATTTCAGGGTTCTGGGGTCCATATGTGAGACCATGGGGCTTGGCCTGACTGCTCCTCTGAGCACGGCTGTGTGCTGGCCCAGGGTTCGGGGATAGCACATCTGTCCCTGGAAGGGTGAGTATGTTTGAGGAATGCTGGCTCTTCTTTCACTTCATCACTAATTAGAAAGGGAATAGGTACTAGGCCTGACACAGATCCATACATTTAAAACGTGTACCCCCAAAATCAAATTTCCTAAAGCAAAAATGGCCTAGTTCCGACTACTTGATGTCCTCAGAGCACTCTGACCCCTATAGTGAAAGATGAGAATAGGAGGCTGCTTGTAGGACTGCACACGCAGGCACTGGGGAAGGCTGCCACTCCCCTCTAACGGCCACAGCTACCAGTGGAAAGCCTGCTCATTACAAGGTCCCCAGGCTCCCAAGGGAGCCCAGGGAAAAGCAACCATGCACCGGTGGACGCCTGCCAATCTAAGAAGCATTCACTGCCACACCCTCGCCTGAGAAACCCTGACGCCCAGCCTCAGCAGCCCAATAAAAGCTTCCCAAGCCCTACTTGAACGTGGGTGGAGGCAACAGATCAAATGAACTCTGCCCTTCCTGCCCACCTCCACAACTTAAAAACCATTCTCTAATTTAGGAGTGGTAGGTACTGCTGCCTCACTTGGATCTGAACAAAACTTAGACATGTGTACCAGAACTTGCTCTCAGAAATCAGGGGCTGGCCATCATAATGTTCTGAAACATTAGACAGTTCTTACCTGAATGAGTTTGGCAGCAAACTGGTTCACTTCATTAACTCTTTCTTCATGGGCAGCCATATCTGTTTGAAACTCTTCAAATTTCTTCTGTAAAACCTCCACGTGCTCCAGGTCCTGGCCCAGCTCCTCAGAAGTCACAATTGCTTCCTATTCAGGGACCATAACAGAGCCGGAGTCACCAACCAGCACTTGGAAACAGCAGTCCCAGAACTTATGAAACAGGCACACTGGGCTGGGCCTGTTAGCTGTAGCAGACACAGTTTCTATGAGGTTTGTGGTTCAGATATTGAGGGGACAGCATTTCGGTCTCAGCGACTCCAAGTTTCAGTTACAGATGAGAACACGGGACAGCAGCTGGAGGGACAGCCACCCCTCCCGCTAACCCTGGCCCTGGGATGCAGATCAGGGGAGTCCCTTCCCTTTCTTTCCACAAGACTGACTTAGCAAACCTCCTTCTCAAAACATACCTTGTCATTGATCCAGTCCATCACGTCCTCACACTCTCGCAAATACTGCACCAGCTTCTGAGCCTGCAGCAGTTTGACTCCTTTCTCCCGCATCTTCTCCAAAAGTAACTCCCACTGGCGGTGCAACTCCAGCAAACGAGTCTGAAGGTGAAAATTCAACCCCACACATTACAACCGTTTCCATGGGAGATGGCTCTTTCAGAGTTCCACCAAGTCAGAAACCTCATGGAGCTCCGAACAAGTCTTTTAAGAAGATAATCCATAAGCTGAGAGGAAATCATAAGTTTAAGTGAGAATAGGAAAAAGTATACACTTCATAGTGGTTTGGTGGGTCTTAAAGTACTGACCTTTTATAGGTACATTTATTCTAATTTACTTCAAGGGAATTATTATCATCAATTATTGATTTTAACCAAGCCGGTATATACGGCTCAGTGGTTGAGCATCCACTCATAAACCAAGAGGTCACTGGTTCCATTCCCAGTCAGGGCACACGCCCAGGTTGCAGGGTATGCAGGAGGCAGCTGATCGATGTTTCTATTTCATTATCCCTCTCCCTTCCTCTCTCTCTAAAAAATCAATAAAACATACTTTAAAAAGTAAAAAAAGATTGGTTTTATATTATTTGTAAGTAATTAATGTTACTAGTTATTATTACTAAATTACTAAATGGGATCCTAGGTCAGGAGACTATCAGGGAAAGAAGGATGAGGGTTTAATATGGAACCTCAGCAGAAATGACTGAAGAACATATTCTGAATTCATAAAGGTGAAGGGGAAAACAAGAGGTCCAACAGACATAAAAGCAAAGAAGTAATTATGAGGCCCAAGTAATAATTATGAGGCCCAGGACAACCTTGGTATAAAAGTAGAAAAGATGGGGTTCTGACACATAATGAGCTATCAAAAAGGATTCTTGGCAGAAAAAGTTTTGGAGCTTCTCTGAAGAGAGAAAATTTGTGGTACAATACATCTCAGGTTAGATTTATTTCAAATTTCACCCAAGTGGCAGCACAGGCCCAAACATATTCACTTCCCAGCATCTTTGGGTTATCATAGCACAGCCCCAGTAAGGACTTGTCAAAAACTGGGGAAAATCGATCATCAATTCAAGCTTAGGTGATGCATTCTCATATTCTAATCCAATCTCAATGCACTGATTATGCCGACCCAAGATACTGGGAGTTTCAGTGTAACACTGACAGACACAAGTAAACAACACAAAAGGTTTGAATGCTAACAGAAGAAAAGTTTGGGATCCACCCACTGTTGGCCACTCCCAGCCAACTCAAACTTGAAAGTCATGGGAGAGTCAACATGGGTGGATTCTCTTAGAAACAAATTATGTTTCATTTGAAAGGAGAAAGCAGTGAGGAATAAAATAATGTTCACACAGTTCACCTCCATCACTACTGTCACTTCCACCATGGATGGTTAGAACTGGAACCATCACTGGGAAGGAAGTGAAAGGCATTCCAAGGCAGGGGGAAAGGCAACCCAGAGCAACTCAATACTCCACCTACGCGGATGTGGGACCCGATGTGGGTGGCGGTGACTATGGGGCGCCATGCCGTCCGGTACGGTGTGAAAGTCTAAACCAGTGATAGACAGGTTATCCAGGACACATACAGCCTCCGCACTCCACCACCTCCTCTGTCACTGCCTGCCAAACTAAGTTACTGAGTTACGGGACCAGATAAATCACCCAATCAGAACCAACATGGGAACTGTGAGCGTGAAAGCAAAGATGAGAGAGATGAAAGAAGAGCCCTTTGCTCAAATTAAAAACAGGCCACAGAAAGCTGAAGAAAACCTCATCCTCCAGGGGCAACCATCAGTTTCTCACAAATTTCATTTTCACACCCTCAGTAAAGAACTAGGGCCAGGCCTGTCCTAGGACTGGAACAACATTCCCATTGCTGGTGTGTCTGAGCTTGTAAATACTGCAGGTCAGAGGGAGTCCAGCTTCCCAAGTTTACTTTGGTTTGAGAGCGTGTGTGGGCAGAGAGGCAGGGGCACTTCAGAAACACTCGGAAAGCTGACACCGTGGAGGAGAAATCCTGGTTCTGACTCAGGTGGTGTTCTCAGGAGGGGCACGAGTGAGCAGCTGACGGAGGCTGTTCTCCCAAGTGAATGGGCTGCTCTACAGTAGCACAGCCAGGTGACAGAGGGGAAACTGGACAGACAGATCAAGGGGAAACACTAAGGAAAGTCTACAGAAACGAGATACAGGTTGGAAAAGTAAGTACTTGTGATCAGAGAAAGAGAATGGACTGAAATTCCAGTTCTGTCACCTATTAGCTGTATGAATAAGGACAACTCCAGCTTGTCAGAGCTTCCGTTTCTGGCCCTCTATACTATGGGTATAATGGCTGCCTTGATAGCTTGTAGTAAAGATGAGAAACCACATATGTAAAATTCCCAGCAAGACGTTTGAACATAAATAGCTACTAATAGCAACTCAACAAATAGAGGCTAATAGCACTTTCAAATGTGGCTTTAATAAGATCACTAAACAGGAAGAGGGTACCTCCTAACAGACCTGAATGAAGTGAGGTTGGGGTGGGCCTCCCCCTTCCCCAGATTATGTTCTCCTCTGCAGTCTGGTTGTACAACTACAGAGTAGCCCCTTGCATCCTGGGCAAACAACTTCTATCAAGGAAACGGGCATGCTGATTTCATTTGCGATAAGCTGTACACAAAGTAGTAGGAAAATGGCAGATAAATATTTGTATTTAATTGCAGAGACACATATTACATTAGCCAAATGGGTTAAATGTGATTAAATAATTTGTCACATCGCATTTAAAATTTTATTTCCTATTTACAATCATTACCACTAATAGTTATTTATTAATAATAAGCTTAGGGCTAACTGAGGGCTTCGCTATGAGACTGCAGAGTATATCAGAGTAAGAGAGACAAGCATGCATTGTTGAAAACCACTAGACAGAACCTAAGGGAATGAGACCTGCACGACGGTACAGGAACCGTGGAGGATGAAGCCGTTCTTGCTGGGCCTAAGCTTCTATCTAAACTTTCAGGATGGCCTTGACAGGTAAAGAACTGAAAAGGCTGGTCCCTCAACAGAAAGGGACTTTGGGTGACAAAGGACAAAACATGAAGATAGATATGAGATAAATCAAACTAACTGTACATACCTCATCCTAAAGAGGCTTGTTAAAGTAGAGAAAGATCAATTATTGCCCCAACTCCAATGAACTGGCACCAAAACGAGCCTGACCATGAGTCTGACTCCTGCTGCAAAGTCGGTCATGTCGCGTGGGCACTGACTGATAGGTACCAAAAGTCGTTCTTCACAGCCGGACCTTTGTCTTGCTGACCAGCCCTCAGTAACCCCCAAGACCCTGAGAGCAAGCTTGCCAATAGACAACTTTCTTTATAGTGTCAGGGATTAATCCTATTTATCTTTTCTTCCTAATCCCTAAAGTCACCAATATGCTCTCCCATCTAATTACCAACTGTAAATGTTAATAGTTTAATTTACACAAACTTCTTTGAAGTATAACCACATTCTAATTTGTTTTACAAAAAGAATATTCCTCGCTTGTTTGTATCCATACTGAATCATATTACAAAGGCAGGATGCGGGTAACCCCTTTGGGGAACTTCACAAATTCTTTTTTAAAAAGCTATAAAAGTCTATCTTTTTAGGAACCCAGATGTACATGTAAGCATTAATCCACATTCCTCTACCGAGCAGATAGGTGAAGGCCATCCGTCCACACCCGGCACTGCTCTTACTCACCCTTATGGTTTCAGATGCAAAATGGCCCTCTGAGATCATCAGGTTTCCAGTTTCGTCCAGCTTAACAATGGCTCCTGAGTTGGCCTGCACTTCCGCTTCAAAGGCTTGATGCTTCTGTAGCTTGCCCTGTTAATAGACCACAAAGTGAGCCATAGATGCAAACATTCAGCACTCATCATTCTGTTGTTCCCCCTCCGAAATTCCTCCCCTCCTGAGTCCCACTCCCTCTATTTATGGACACCTCACTCAGCACTGCACCCATCCCCCTACCTGCTCAATTCCTCAAAAAACTCTGACTGCATCTATCTGGACCTCCAAAAGCTTGGCCACTGAGGACACCAACTTTGCAGATAACAAGATGCTACAAATATCCTGATGTTATTGTCCATCAGGAAAGGAGGCGTTATGTGGATATCCAATCCCTTCTAGAGATACAGAACCACACTCACAGTCTTCTCAGAATGTGGTGTTTACCCTTGAATAATCCATCCACATTCACTTATGATATATTTACTTAATTTTTTAAACATGTTTTATATATTGATTTTAGAGAGAGAGGAAAAGAGGGAGAAAGAAAGGGAGGGAAAAAGAAAGAAACATCTATTATTCTCTCTATGCATTCACTGGTAGATCTTTGTGTGCCCTGACCAGGGACTGAAGCCACAGATTTGGTGTATCGGGACAACACTCTAACCAACTGAGCAACTCCAGCCAGGACCGATGATATTTTTAGCTTATTGGATGGATTTGACTCGATACATTCCATTTCTCAATACCTCTTTTCAATTAAGTACTGAGCCAGGCACCTAAACCAGCGTCTCTTCTTAGATGACTTTGACACGGTAGTAAAAGAGCCATGAGCCCACTATTGCTCCATTTGCTAAAGTCTTTCACCAAAAATCAATGAGAAGGCTTTTTTTAAAAAACAGGCTTACTGTTTTGAGGTACAATTTACACCATAAAATTACCTTGCTTTATGTACAATTCAATGCTTTTTAAAGACTTTTACTTTCTTGGCATAGTTTTTAGGCAAAAACATTTGCTCTTGAATTTTGGAACAAATCTTATGGAGATGACACACACCTGCAAGTTGGTTGGGTCTTTATAATTCTCATCAGATGCGATCTGAAGTTTCTCTTGAATCCATTTTTCCAGCTCCTCAGCATCTCTTTGGAAAAACTGGAATCGATAGGAATCTTCAAGCTTCTGGCGCCGAAGGGTTGAGAGCTCCTTGAAGCGGTGGTATCTGTCTAGGACCTGCTGCCGCCTCTCCTGGATGTCCTCTGCTGTTTCCAGCACTTTGACCCCACTTGGGTCCATTTTCTGAAAAGACAGAATAGAATGCCCTGAGATAAGCACAAGACACCAAAATATATTTAAATATATTTAATGGAATGAGCCTCTCCTCTCCGAAGGAACAAAAAAAACCCCAAAAAAACAAAACAAAACACAAATCAGACACCCTAGCAGACAAATGAATTGAGAAGGCAGGCCCTTCTCAGGACCTAACAACGAAGCTGATCCTACTCCTTCGTAAAAAATGGCTCTCACGCCCTGCAATACCTGCCGCAGAGGTCCCTCAGGGGATCCTAACCAACACAGCAAGGAAACCAGGAAACAATATGAACAGAACTGTGGTTACACTTTCAATTCTACGAGCACTTTGAGAATTCAAAGGAAACGCTGACTTCGGTACTCAAAGAATTATTAAGAAATCCATTCAAAAGTCCTTCCCTCTGGTCTCTGTATTTCATTATGTGGAGATTAGATAGAATCTATTCTTAAGTCAGTTTTTCTATCTTTCTAGATCTCAGCCTCTTATTCAATGGAGAAAAGGAAATGATTATGAAGTAACTGAGTCCTTAACATCAATAACCAATAAAATTTTCCTATTCAAAGGAGATTTCTCAGTCCCACCAAAATGTCAATTGTACAGGTCTTCTTCAGGCCACCAGAGAGTCTGGGCAATGAACAGGCCAAGTCTCACCTGAAAGTGTACAATTAAAAGAAAATCACAGTGTATCCTTTAAAACAGCGTCGCCAACCGGTGGTCTGAGGACAACGGGCGGTCCGCGAGGTCCGAAAGGTGGCGACCACGGCTTTAAAAAACAATGTGGTCCTAGCAGGTTCGGCTCAGTAGATAGAGTGTCAGCCCTCAGACTGAAGGATCCTGGGTTCAGTTCCGACAATGGCATGTACCTCGGCTGCAAGCTCAATCCTGACTGATCCAGGCCACTGGTTGGGGCAGGGGCAGGAGAGGCAACCAATCGACGTCTCTCTCACACATCAATGTTTCTCTCTGTCTCCTCCCCTCCCTTCCACTCTCTAAAAAATAAAAAATAAAAATAAAAATTCATGGAAAAACATCCTTGGGTGGGGATTAACAAAAAAACAAGTGTGGTTAAATATTTATCCTACTTTACACCTTCCTGTTATTGGGGAAAGCAAGGAGACTACATAAACTCAGTATCAATTTCAAATTCATCACAAATGCAGGCTGACTGGGTAGGTGGTACTTCCCATAAACACTCAGTCTGCCCTAACTTTAAACCCTCAGATTTCTGGACAATCACCAAATTTCAATGTCAAAAAGAAAAACTGCCCTATTTTGGGGAGTAACCCAGAATGTGTTACCTGCTCTTATCAGGAAAAAGTCATTTTATCCTCTAACCAAGGAAGCATCACAGGAGGAAATAGATACAAATTAAGGACAAGGAGCTTCATAAATTAGTCTGTTAACACATGATCTTGCACTGTCCACCTTCCCTCTCTATGCCTCAATTTCCTAGAATGACTAAAAATGGCAGGTGAAAATGAGATGGTCCCAAGACCTTTCTAATTTTAAAATTATACTCTACAGAGAAGATTCTGAGATCTGATAAAGAAGCCAACCAGAAAACCTTAATGGTCTCTCCAGCTCTCACTCTGTAATTTATTTATACGAGGCCTAAACTTGTTACCAGGGAAACACTGGAGAGCTCTTCCTGACTGGCCTGCTCCTGGGAAAGGATCAGCAGGCTAAGGATTAGGCATGGAAACCAGGGAGAGGCCCCCACCCCCAGCCCCACCCCCAGCAGGAGGTAAACAAGATTGGTGAGATCTGGGCAAGGTCCACGTTTCCAGCTCTTCAGGGATTAAAGCAGCTCCAAGAGGTCTGCACCGGTCAACTCTGAGGACCACCTTCCTATGAAGAGACGCCTTCCTGAGGAAAGAGACCACCAGGTGATGTTAGCCTGTCACCGTTCCTTCTAACTGATTTTCCAGCTATTAACCAGTTATTTTTGTTGTATTGTTTTTCTCTCACAAAGTCCAATTTATTTATTTATTTTACTATAAAAAGAAACCTATTCTTTGCCATGGCACACCCAGGCCTTAAAACCTTTCTGACTTCCTTCTGAGAGAGGAAGAATCCACCCCTCTGAGGAGGCCTTCGATCTGGCCCAGCATCCCTGACTGATATTTCTCACCCAGGCCCCCTATTCTCTTGGCGTGTAGAAATATTGTCTCTCCTTCCAAACACACAATTCTCTGTAAAGACTCCAAGCCACCTGCACAGGCTCCCTTTGCCTAGCATGTCTCTGCCCCTTCTGTGCCTGGAAAACTCCTATTTGGATCTCATCCCCCAGCGGAAGCGATTAGGCTGCGGGACACTGCCTCCTTACCAGGCTGTCCACTCTGCCCCTTCCTCCCTCCTCAGATGTAATCACACTTTTCTGTAGGTTTACAAAGCGCTTGTACATACTTCCCACTGTACAACTAGACTGCAAGATCTGCTCTTTGTATCCGGATTTCTAGCACACAAAGATCATTAAGAAGTGTTTGTTGAAGAATGATCAAGAGCGTGCGCAGCCCCCAATTCATTTGTAAAGAGCAAGGAGAGAGCTCAATAGCCTAACCAAGTTTCATTTTCCATATGGTCAAACTGGAATTTTATCCAGGAAAAAGCTAGATTCCTGACCAGAATTGCAATCACTACACTGCACTTGAGCTCCTTCCTGGGGTCTAGGTCTTCAGATTAATGTCTATGGCGCCTCCTCACATTGCATGATTCACTGCATTTCTAAAATCCTTTAGCTGCTACAGAAATTTCCAAGAAATCACATTGGGGATTTTTTGATGAATAAAAGAATCCCCAACATAACACTGCACAGGTTCCACCTGAGCAGTCCCCCCGCTTGGGTCCAGCTTGCCGATTTGGCCCTACCAATCCAGGGAGACAGTCCAACGAGGCCCTGTTGAAATTAACCAACCTAAAAGGCCCTCTTTGTCACCCCAGTGAAGTAGAACGAGTCAATTCTATAGCAAGTGCTTCGGTCAGGCAATAATGGACTTTTCTTCCCTACAGTAGATCAGCTGATGTGGGAGGTGGGAGCTCTGCCAAGCCACACTGGCCCTCTCTGGGGAGCTGGGCATCTGAAAGTCATCACTGCTCTCCCACTGCTGTCGGCCTTCCAAATGTGCATTTGTGTGATCACAGGAGCCTACGATTACAGGTTAATGGGAATTTCCCCCCACCCTTACTTAACCTGACAGGGAGCTGTCTCTAGTTTATCTACACAAGTTCCCTGTTTCTTTTTACTTCTAAAAGGATACTGCCATAGACTGTATTAAACACAGGAAAATTTTCATATCATCAAGAAACTATTGCCACCCAAAGGGGCCATATAACCTCTCACCCAAGACCATGTGAGAGCGGAATTCCTGGGCTGTGCCGGCGTGCACCACATTCCCTTCATGACTGAGGCTGCTCAGGAACTCCACCCCTGCCCCGAAATATGCGGCTGACTGATAAGGCAGACTCCACAGAGACTGTTCCAGGCTGTTCCCAGCCTTAATGGGATTAACGCCTGCGCCTCTAAAGAGATAGAATGGAAGACTTTGGGACAGTGCCATTAAAGAACAATCTGCAACCATACCAGCCTATCTACCTATTCCACTGACAGTACAAAAACCCGCAGGAGTCCACTTCCTAGGACTGCAGTCAACTGACTGCTTATCTCACAGCAGCAGATCAGCTTTGATTTTGCCAGTCAAGACCATGTACACGGAGAACAAGGGAGGGAAATGAAGTGCTGGATGTAGGTAGGCTCTGTGTGTTTAAGGACAGCTTCCCATTTAACGTAAGCGAAGAAAAGGTCATGTTTTTGCAAATATTGTTAGGCAAGGCTGAAGATGCAGGCTAGTTATCAATGCTGCAATGCAGCAGTCAAAACGCTGGCTGCATCATTCAGCAAGTCATGTGAATTGATCTCAGGGGATAAAACAGGAATTACAACCATGTCCTCTATTGTGATCAATAAAAAAAACAAACCTGTCAGCGTTCTTACAAAACTGCTAGATCTCTGGGAAGAGAGGGGTCTAACAATATGAGTCTAGTCTAGGATGTTCTAGTTTAACCCAAAGATATAACCTGCCTAAGAATGGCTCCTCCGATCAAACAAATTTATACACATTGCCACCTAAAAACGGAGTTCTACTAAAGAGCCTAGCCATTAATTAATACCTTTGTCTTTTTGACAAATGCCAAGAGACACTATTTGGGGCAGTTTTTGGTGCTTAGAGAATTTTTAAACTCTAACCTAATGTGCAGAAGCAAATGCCCCACTGTGCCAGGGGAAGGATGTCTTTGGAGGGTGGGAAGCAGTGGGTGGGACGGACACTGTATTAAGCAACAAAAGAGATTGCAGATACAAAAATTTTCAAACCAAAGGCCAAATGCTTTGGCCTCTGCACACTTGGCACCTGCAGTGAATGGTGTAGGACACCCTCACCTCTATGGAACCTCAGAAGGACATAAAATTGTAGTGATGAGGAAAGGAGTTGCTCTTTAAAACAGTGTTGGGACTGCCGACATTTCAACAGGCTCGATGTGCCGGATGTAAGAGGCCTTTGGAACACTACAAAATGAATTCCGACTGCAGGCAGGACACGACGAGATATATGGTTTTGCAAGGAAAGCGATTTTAGGAACTAACAGGATTAAGAGATCATTTGGCTCCTCGGAAAAATTCATAAACATTACCCAAAGCAAAAGGTCACAGAAACCATTCATCAGCGTTGTTTTTGTTGCTTAGTCAGAGCTCAAAGGTGCAGAACCAACAATGCCCTTTTCCTATGGCTTATAAAGCCAGCTTCTTATCAAATTTTACATTTCCAGAGCAAGAGAACTTGATACCCATCGATGTGGAAGGAAGGGCTACCCCAGAACAAACCACCAAAGAACCGGTTAGCACCCATTAACAATTTTATACCAATTAATTCTCAGAGCAAATGAATTAGCTCAAAAAACCAGCTCAGATGCAGATTTTAGTGGCAGATCTGATGGTAAGTAGAGAGAGGTAAATATTACATAAACTAAGAGTTTTAACCATGAAAAAAAAATCTTTGTTTAAACCACATTTAATCTGATTGTGGACCAGCATGTCAGCCTTCAAATTGATTAATTCATTTCAACTCATTAGCTGGATTCGGCCGAGGTGAGCAGGAACTTTAGCCTTAAGAAAGCAAATTTCATACTGCATTGCATCAAAACCCAGAAACGCAGAGCAAGGCTGCAAAAACTTACTTTTGCATGCCCCCCAAATATTACCTTGTTGCTACTTACCTGTTAATCTGTAAAATTCAGATGAGAAGTACTTAAGTGCAAAATATTGTTACTGAGACTCAAAACAGGAGGAATTTATAATGTGGCCCATTTTTATAAACCTCATTTAAATCATCAACCAGTCTGATTTATAAAAAGGCTTGCCTTGGATTTATCACCCATAATCACTAGACACTTGCAAAATTTGTATTTCTCCTTATGGGATATCAAGACAATTTAAGCATTTTTCTCTTTGAAAAAGGTCCAATTTAGCAAACACTCAAAAACGATACACAAACACAACAGATATATAGTGAGCTTTTTAAAAAAAAGAAAATGCAAGCTCCATTTCATTACAAGGATTGTGGCAGAAGAAATAAGTCAATGGGGTCCTAGCCAGTTTGGCTCAGTGGATAGAGCGTCAGACTGGGGACTGAAGGGTCCCAGGTTCGATTCTGGTCAAGGACACAAGACCGAGTTTCAGGCTCCATCCCCAGTAGGGGGTGTGCAGGAGGCAGCCAATCAATGATTCTCTCTCATCATTGATGTTTCTATCTCTCTCTCCCTCTCTTTTCCTCTCTGAAATAAAAATATATTTTTAAAAAAGAAAAGTCAATGGGAACAGGAAACAAACCCAAGTTTACAATATTTATCAAATGTAAAGATATTATTTTTACTACATGTTTCCAGATTATTTTTTGCAAATATCTAAGATAATCTGTTTAGCCTCTTGGTTCTTAAGAACCAAGTAACCATCAAAAAAACAAACCAGCAAACACTACATGCAAACTCTAGTATAAGAAATAATATCTTCATGCCTTAAACAGGAGGATCTGGAAATTTTAGAATAAATTGACTAAGACTTCTGTTTACATAACACCCTAAAAAACAAAACAAAACCTTTAACAGAAAACTCATGCAAGCAGTTTCCCCCACTCTCTTTGGATCATTCAACCGCTTTGACACAAACGTGTCTTCACTGCAAATCAGGCAAAACGGAAAAGGCAACGCATTTCCTGCATGCTGGTCAAATACCTGGACTCTGCGCTTACGAAACGATGACAACATGACGGAGGAATGTGGAGTCTAAAAAGGGCAGGGGAAGAGCGAGATAACAAGCTTCTAAGGGCAAACAGAACAAAATCATTTCAAACTAAAGAAAACAGATCCTTAAAAATATATGAATACAGGTGAAAATAAAATTTCAGATTTTTTTCCAGTACCTTCTAAACCCCACCAGGGATTTCATATGTGGAAAAAGAACCAAAGTTATCTGGTCTTGGCACTTCCTATCTATCTAAATGTGATGCCGTGCCTAGGTCATACCCCCTTTCAGGCCTCAGTTTCCCGAATATACTGTTTAACACTAAAAGTTCCGATGAATTGAAACTCCTAGGACTAGATGATTCCTAAATCCCCTTCCATTCAATAACGAAATAGCACCTCATGACATCATCAGAAACAAGAAAGAACTCAAGGTGCAAAGATCTGACTTGGGCCTAATGTACTGGTCCACTTCCTCTGCAAAATACTATTTCCTGTTGAAAACAAGTACAAGAGGAATATGCAAAAAAAGGTGGAAGGGAGGTAGAAGAACAGTTGCTCTAGCCCTAGCTGGTTTGGCTCAGTGGATAGAGTGTTGGCCTTCGGACCAAAGGATCCCAGGTTCTATTCCAGTCAAGGGCACACCTTGGTTGCAGGCTCCTCCCTGGCCCTCCTAGGCCCAGGCTGGTGGGGAGGGGTAACCAATGGATGTGTTTCTCTCACATCGATGTTTCTCTCTCTGTCCTTCCCTCTCTCTTCCTCTCCCCCTAAAAAAAATCAATGGAAAAATATCCTCGGGTGAGGATTAACAACAAAAAGAACAGTTGCTCTAGTCCACTGGCTCCAAGTGATCAGCTATGCGTGTCCCTCCTGCATTCCTGGAGTCAGCACTTGCTACCAGGGCGCTGCATTCCTCTACCTACTCCCACCACAGCTGATAGGCCACAGCTGATAAGATGCAGCAGTGCCGCTGCATAACCAGTGGAGTCCTCCACTGGCCCACAGAGGACGGATCACAGGGTGGCCTTAGGTGCAGGTTCAGCAAGGACGGACAGACAGCACAGCACTGCGGACTATTCCTGACATAATTTCTCAGGATCCGCAGTGGGCCCCTCCCTTTGGGATGAAGGCAGGTAAGGAAAAGGAGAGAAAACCACCTCAATAAACCTGCTCACCAGACTGCTCGATGAGCTCATTAGAGCCAGTGACAGTTCAGATTTCTCCAATTATTAGATGACTACAAAACACACTGCCACAGACCCGAAGCACATCAGAGAATGCTCCTCTGCTGATGGCTAACTCGAACCGCTCCACACCTGTCCCGCACAGAGCAATTAATTCCTCCTTTCGAGCCCCCTGTCTCCATCTAGGTCCCTGGATAACAGCTAACACACTTTGAAGGTCCTTTGAGTAATTATTGGCCCAGTTACTAAAAAGGGCTTATTGTTAATTTCCGGCACAGAGGCTCTCACTGCAGCACATTTTTTTAAACTTTGACTTCAATGTGACCTTTCAAAATCTAAGACATTTAGCTGCAACAAAAGGGAAAATAAACGACTGGTTTGCAGAGCTGGAACCTGGGCTCCATGGCTTCCACTGCTATTCTTAAGATGTTGTTTCCTGGCTGCAAGACACCGCCACCCTTCCATCTTTGACAGATTCTGTTTTAGTAAAATGCAATCGCTATGACGACGCAATTTCTCAACACATTATGAAAATACTTCATAAGGTCTCTCTTCCATTCTTCCCTAACAGCCATGACGGTAAGTTTTTCTAAAATACCACAATGAAGACAGAACAAAGGGCCTTCCTTCAGGTTTCAGGATCTATTATATAAGAGAGATGTCAGAAGGTATGGCAGCGGTTCAAGCATCATCTCCACCCAGCTTTTCTTTTCTACTCAGGCCTTTGATTTAAAACACATTCAACCCTCAACCTGAACAAGCCCTTGATTTAAAATGCATTGTACCCAGCACATCAGAGAGACTTTTAAAGGCAATTTTCTTTGGGAAACATCAAATTCAGGGACGACTTTCAAACAAAAGGCTGCTCTGTCACTCAACACCGGCATGGCTGCAGGATTTCTGACAAATAATACACCGGACAAACCCGGTCTCGGGGTGCGGGGGTGGGGAGGACAAAACGAAACTCGAAGCTATGAAATCAGTTGATTTGGGTCTCGCACAAAGCCAGAGCCGCCGCTGTTACTTACAAGCACATCACAACCGGGTAGGAAAGAAGTGTTTATTACAAAGGAAGACAAGGAGGCGGCCAGCCTCGAACCTTCCTGCGTCGGGAGGGCCAAGAACTGCCCAACAGGACGAAATTCACATCGCAGAGCCCTTCACCCGACGCTCGGCTCCTCCTCCGTCCACGGGCGGCCGGCACTGCTTGTCGGGATTTGGGAAAAGGGGCCGCAGAGGTCGGTCCCCGCCGCGGCAGGAAGGGAACGGCGACCCTCCGGACCGGGGAGCCCCCGCCCCACCTGCCGCAACCCGATGGGGCAGGGCGGGGCGGCGGCCGGGCTGGGGCGGGGGGCGGGTGGGGCCCGCGGCCTCGCCACCCCCTCCGCCCAGTCAATGACATTCCAACCGCCGGCGCCCCGACTCGGCCCGGCGGCTCCCCCGCAGCCCACGCGCCACAAGCCGGTCGCGACCGGCTCGTCCGGCTCCCCGCCCGGCGGAGGGAGCAGCAAGGCCGGCTCACCTGTCCGCGCGCTGGCCCCGCCCCTCCCCTCCCCGGGGGCGACACGGCTCCCGGCCAGGGGTCGGCTGCCCTCGGCCCCGCTGCGGCCCGCGCCCTCCCGCCCCCCTTCTCACCGGCTCCTGCGGGTGAGGGCAGCGAGTGCGTGGGGCTGCGGGGGTTGCTGAGAGACCGACGCGCCTCCGCGGCCTCCGCTCCTCGCCGTTCGCTCCGCAGTGGGTAGTGGCGGCGACGCGCGCGCCCCGCCTCTTTTATAGGCGGCCACGCGCGTTCCGGCTGCGGGCGGGCGGGCGGGCGGGCGCGAGCGCGAGGGAAGCGCCCGGGCGCGGCGCGAGGGGCGGGGGCGAGCGCCGCCGGAGCAGAGGGGGCGGGGCTCCCGCCGGGTCGCTTGCCGAGCGCTCGACGGAAAGGGCCGAGCGCTCCCGGAAGGAGCCGAAGCGGCGGTGCAGGGGAAAGTCGATTGCGGGAGCGCAACGGAACGTGGGGGAGGAGGGCGCGCGCCAGGGGTGGGGGTCGATGGTGCAATAGAGCCTCTGCCTCCGCCCCGGCGGCCCGAGAGCCTCCAACCGCCCCGTCCCCGCAGCTCGGATCCTGCAGTCCTGCCCCTCCCCGCCCTGCAGAGATTCTCTGCGCCCCACCCCTGCACCCTCCGCCCCTGGGAGCCCTGCCAGGACTGCAGCGGAGGGCGGGGCGGCCATCGCTGCAGTCTGGCTGGGGATGCTGCGCGCCCCGGCCGGAAAGACGCCCAGCCCCGAAGGGTGAGATCACCGTGTGCTCCTCCTCCTCCTGCCCACGGTCCCAGGCCACGTCTGGGGCCGCGGACTCAAGTCAACCTATGCCGCTGGGGTCTGGGGTCAGAGACGGAGGGTGATTTAGGGGCTCCGCGCTTGAGGAGGTGGTAAGAAAAGGCCAAATCCGACAATAAAACACAAAGTTGACTAATTTGGAATTAAAGTCTGTCATCCCAGGGTTTGGAGAGTTCACAATTTATTATATTCTCACATAAAAAGCTTTCTCGCAGGTCACCCGTAGAACAGGATGCATTTAGTCGTATTTCCTAAACAAGGCATTAAGGTTCTTCCTGCCACAATTAATTGAACTTTCCTCATGTGCGGACGCTATGCTAAGCGTTGCATGTGTCCCCTTACTTTCTTTAAATCTTTGCAGTAATTTTATGAGGTCGGAATTATTTCCACCATTTTACAAATGAGCACGCAGGTGTCTCACCCTCGGGCAGGCAGGTGGGTCAGGCAGCTAGCAAGAGGAAAAGCTGATTTGAATCAAGAGGCAGAACCTCCTCTTACATAGTCTGCGTTCAATACTGCCTTCCCACAGGAAAGGGGCATTGTGATGGTGGGTGCTGGGGTGTGGAGACAAGAAAAATCAGAGGATTTCTGGAGTTTCTGTTCTTTACAGTCTTGGCAGTTTGAGGGCCAGACTAGCCAGAGCCCTGGCTTAGGACGCCTTTCCCCACCCCCACTGGGTGACAGCGGGCCGCAGCCCTTGGGAGTAGCGTCTCATTCCTGTGCAGTCAAGCAGACCGGGAGCTCTGCAGCTCAGGAAGGCTGAAGCCTCCCAGTTACCAAGCAGCCCTCCTCTTTAAATAAATATAAAGGCACTGGGCACAGCACCAGAACTTGGGCTCAGGCCCGGCCCTGAGCTTCCTGGTCCTCTGCAGTCTGGCTTCTTCCCCTGTGCCTGGGATCTGCAATCTGGTTTCTAAGTAGCCCTGGCTGTAGCCGTGACAGTGAGGAAAAATCCTATTCCCATACTCCATCGGAGCGGAGAGGAAAGAAAAGGAGAGACCACACCCAGGCAGCCGCTTTACAGAATCTGGAGGAAAAACGTAGGAACTCGGAGGCATTTCCTGCAATCTTCTCTATGGAGAAAACAGCACCAAGTAACTCCTCCCTGGGCAGCTGATGGCATTTGCAGCCTCTCCTTCAGCGGGTAGCAGCACAAAGATACTCGGCTCTGGGTGCAAAATGGCTAACACAATCTTAGCTCTTCAAAACTTCCAAGACCTGCTCCAGCAAAAGAACAGGTCTCAAGGCCACGGGCAGAAGCTATAAAAGGGAGGGTTTTTCTTTTTTTTCTTTTTGTTAATCCTCACCCGAGGATATTTTTTCCATTGCTTTTTCAGAGAGAGTGGAAGGGAGGGAGGGAAGGAGAAACAACTTTGTAAGAGACACATCAATTGGTTGCCTCCTGCAGTAGAGTCACCTGAACTAAAAAGAGATTGTGGAGCACCCAAAACCCAGGTACATGCCCTTGATCAGGAATCAGACCCGAGACCCTTTGGTGCTAGGGCTGACGCTCTAACTGCTTACCACATAGGCCAGGGCAGGAGGATTTTTCTTTTAAACCATTCTGGCCTTGTAGTGAAATGGAGGTTTTGCTGTTTTTGCCTGTTGCAAAACAGACTGGAGGCCTTAGAGAGCGCTACTGTATTGATACAGAAATTAAGATCTGATTAATTGATCCTTTGATCTGAGACATGGCCAAAAACATTATCCAGCCCTCTCCACCTCCCACTCACCCACCCACCCCAGTAAGCCTTTGGCACTGACATAAGCCATTTTAAAGAAACCTTTCTTCACTGTTCTATTGTCTGCCTACCCCACCTCCCACCAATTTCACCATATGCCTAACCCTGCTAGGTGTGGGAAGAGGGAGATGACAAAGCAGATAATGGCACTCTTTGTTGTCTGAGAGACACTCATTCAGAAAAAACACCACCACCAAAAACACCACCACAGGACAGTAGGAGCGTAATCAATCAACTCCATGTCCTTAGTCACATAGTTCCTGGCCTCCTGAAAAGCAGGGAGTAGGGCTGAATTTTTTTTTTAAAATATATTTTATTGATTTTTTATAGAGAGGAAGGGAGAGAGATAGAGAGTTAGAAACATCGATGAGAGAGAAACATCGATCAGCTGCCTCCTGCACATCTACTGGGGATGTGCCCGCAACCCAGGTACATGCCCCTGACCGGAATCGAACCTGGGACCCACTGAGCCAAACCGGTTTTGGCATAGGGCTGAATTTTAAACTCCTTTTTCTATTTCAGCTGTTCCCTGAAGAGTTGATATGTGCCCTAAGCTTAGGCATCTCCGTAGTCCCAATACCTTTTCAAGTTGTTCAAGAGGTCAACCATTGGGAAATACGCTAAACGTAATGATTTTTTTCACATGTTCTGGCTTCAAACCATGTCAGACCTTCTCAAAAAGCTTCAGTAGTTTTCATTTAGTAGTTTCAGTAGAGTCACCTGAACTAACTAAAAAGAGATTGTGGAGCACCCACAAACTCCTTCCAACTTACTTTCCAGGGCCATTTCTTAATGCTTTTCTCCAGACCTGAGCTTAACCACTTCCTAAACAGGTTTTTTAAATTTTCCAACTACATGCTTTTTAAAAAATAAATATATTTTTATTGAATTCAGAAAGGAAAGGAGAGGGAGAGAGATAGAAACATCAATGATGAGAGATTCATCGATCCCGCACACTCACCACCCACCACCCACCACCAGGAACCAAGTCCGAAACTCAGGAATGCGCCCCTGACCGGAATTGAACTCGGGACCCCTCACTCCACAGGCCAATGCTCCATCCACTGAGCCAAACCAACCAGGGCTACATGCTTTTGCTTCCAATTAAAATGTCCTTTTCCCCCACACCCACACCTCATTTCTGCTTGACAGATCTTACCCATGTTAAGAAGAAACTTCCTGGAAGAGCAATTTGGCAATATGAAACAGAATATAAATTTGCATGTTATTTGACACCAAACAATGTTACATCTAGGAATTTACCCTAAGGAAGTAGGACAAGATATATATATCCCTGGCCAGTGTTTCTAAGTGGTTAGAGCATCAGCCTGTGGACCAAAGGCATGTCAAGGGCATGTTACCTGGGTGGGAGGCAACCAATCAATGTCTCTCTCTCACATCGGTGTTTCTCTCTCTCTCCTCCCTTCCCTCCCTCCCTTACACTCTGAAAAATTTTTTTTAAATCAATGGAAAAATATCTTTGGGTGAGAATTTACATATATATATGTACATATATATAATTTTTATCTATATATAAAAAATTTTAATTTTTTTATTAAAAAATTAAGCAACTGGTCACCAACTGAAAAATGGTTCATTCTGATTCTTAAGTTCAAGACTACATTGGTGATACGGTTCATATTGATTGACCTGAAAACTATGAGATACATACCACTGAAAGATAGCAGGTGGTAGGACAACATGGGAACTGGGTCGACGCAAAAGCTGTATTCGTGTATCTGTGTATTTGCGGGTGTGCACAGAGATGTTCACAGAGAGTCCTAGAATAAAAGGATTTTTGGACTTTTTTGTCCTTTTACAGTTTTTGAATATTTTTAAGTATCTGGATCAAATACTCTCTTCAAGATACTTTCTCGCCCACCATACCCTCCAAGTAAAGCAGTTCAAAAAGTTTATTCCCAGAAATACTAGGCCCAAGAGAAGCTATGGGAATAGGAGTTTCATGTGCAGTAACACTGCAAAAACTCTTGGTGGTTAACAATTCAAAGCAACAGTTAAGGCACCAAAAAATCTTGCAAGAAAAAAGTACTTTTTCCTTTTATTTAGAATGAAAACATTTTATTGTGGAAGATTTATAACAACAGTACAATGAACCTCCATATGCCCATCACCACCTTCAACAATTATCAACTCTGCCCTTCTTATTTCATCTATTACTTCACCTCGTTGACCTTGAACACAGTACATAGTTCCCAAACTTCTTTGACCACTGAACGCTTTTTTAGGATCCTGCAGAAAAATCCTCTGGGAAAAGCTGCCCTAAGTGAAACGGATCTGTCTTCTGAGCTCCCATCACTTTTAGCTCAAACCATTGAGCCCAGAAAGTCCAGAAATCAGTCTCATTGACTTAACATTCCATTCTTCAAGTCACCTATTTCACTTTATGGAGGAAGCACCTTGTAAAACCTGTTTGCAGTCAACGCTCCACAGGGTCATGATAGCTTCAAGGTAACCTTCACTGTGGGTCCCAGAGCTGGACTTTGTCACCTCATTAGACTGTCAGCCGGGTTTTCCTTTGTTTTGGCGGGGTGGGGGAAGATTCTCTTTAAACTTTGAAGTAATTTCACATTTACAGAAAAGTTACAGAAATAATAACATGAAATCTCATACCCTACACCCAGATTCCCCAATTTGTTAACATTTGACCACATGTACTTTATTATTCTATGCATTACATACTTACATGTACACACTCGGGCGCTCGCGCACACACACACACAATGTGCCTAGGCATTTAATCACCTCCTGCCCAAAATGATTTGAGAATAAGTTGCAGATATCATGCCCACTTACCTCAAGTACTTCATGTTTATTTCTGAAGAACAAAAACATTCATTTTTATAAGCAGAGTACGATAATAGAAGTCAGGAAGTTCATGTTGACGTAATATTATTACCTAACATATAGACCTTATTCAAGTTTTGCCATTGTCCCAATGTCCTTTATAGGACAAACACACAAGAAGATATTTTTTCTGGTCCAGGATCACATAGTACATTTAGTGTAATTGTCCTGAAGGAGCTAAGAAAAAAATGCTTCTTGAATACGTCATCTGTATAAAGTAATTGTTTCTTTTTAGAAAGGAAGCCTGGCTGTAACCTAGAGGATAAATTCCTTTAAAATTGGTGTTTTTGTAAATTCAGCACACGGCCTGAAGACTACAGGAAATCAGTATCAGAAGTTCATTAGGTGGAACAGACAAAAGGAGATGAATTTGCAAGCCCAATAAGGCACCTGTGTGAAGCTCTGGGGCTCTTTGGGGTGTCCCAGCACTGAGATAGAAGACATCCAAACTTCATTATGTCACCGCTATCTTCAGAGGAAGCTTGAGAAGTGGGAGGAAGCTCTCAGTGCCTGGGTGAAAATCCCCAGAATTCCATTCCTCTATTTCAGGGATGTGTAGGGTTTTGAATTTTCAGTTCATCATCACATTTGCTTTAAAATGATGTAGGACAATGATATGCCAACAACATGGGCACTCTGCCTGAGAAATGAGGTCAAGCCTGAAAGGAAGCAAGCAGGCAAGTGAGTACTTGAATTTAACAACAGAATGCAGTCCTCAGTATTCTACTCTAAGGAATCCGATGCTACTACCCATCAGGAGTTGCATCTATCGGCAGTCACTATCTCTGAAGGTGACACCATCAGGGAGTATCAAAAACCTGTCCTCCCAAATGCCCTCTTCTTGGTTTTCCATCAAGAACCCATTAGGAATACCAAGCATTGAATGACATGTGCAACATGTTAAACACGTCTAGAGGCAGAACACTCAAACATCAGAAGTGTTCTCTCTGGAGTGGTGCAAATTCAAAGTAGCAGAGACCTTGGGAATCAGGCTGTCCACTGCTATTTCACATTTCATGTTTGGTAGAGGAACTTTCCCACACATAGCCTTACAAAGAACCGCAACACATCTAGCACAGAAGGCAAAAGGGCTGTGGCAGAGAGGAACCCGGAGCTCCATTAGGGCCCCACTAAGAGGTGCCAACTGTGAGCGGCATCAAGAACTCCAGCTGGCACGTTCGCTGGCCAGTGTCACAGATTTTCAGTTATGAACAGGACAATTTTCCCGCAGACGGCAGTGGTATCTTAAAGAAAGGGATGCCCTTTGAAACTTTGCATAAAAGCCTCCATGTGCTGACTGACTACAGGGCCGAGCTCCATTCACACAACACCCTGCAGTCCGTGCTTCCCAACCTGTTCCCTGCCCTGATGCTTAGAAGATGCTGCTAATTGTAACGTTCAAGTAAAGAGAGCAAGTGCAAAGGGCACCTGGCCCTGGGGCTGCAGGCAGGCCGAGGTCAGTGGCCCTGACACACAGGCTGGGAAGCACTGCTGAGACTCTGCTGAGGAACACAATTTGAAACCTACTGATGAGTCCACTTGTGTTCTGCAGGTGGGGGACGTGAGGTTCCGAGAGGGTGAGGGACTTACCCAAGGCCACAAAACCTAAAAGTGAATGGAGCCCAAGTCTCCCACTGTTCATTCCATTGTGTCCACCTTGCAAATCTTTAATTTTCCCATTTCTGCTGGATAAAACAGGATCAGGTACTGCTATATAATTTTTAAAAAAGGGCATTTTCCTAAGGTAAAGGTCAAGAAGGCAAAGAAAGGAAAAATGTATGCTTCTCTGTACCTAGACTTGGCACTTCCACACCTCAGTGATCGAACAGCTCAAGGCACAGGAAGGTGATCATATTGAACCAACTAGATACCAGCAACGGATTTTTAAAATTCAAGTTTTATTACTCATTTTTTGGCACCATAGTAAATAATTCATAGAGCGGGTCACTTCAACAGTACCAGGGAACCTCCTCAAAACACCCCATCCCCCACACATGACATTTAAGGAGGAAGAGATTGTGGCCACTGCCTCTGCAGTACGAAAGGCAGTAAATCTTTCAAATCTCGACTCTTATCTGAAAAGCCAGGCTTTGGATTTTTGTAGTGGGTTTAGTCAGGCAAATTTATCATCATTCATTAGTCAGAACAAGCAAAAAATAATAATAATAATAATAAAGCAGTTCTCAATTCCTAACATCTGTTTAACCCCCGTCATTGCTTGTGGATGCTCAGCTCATGCATACTGTGGCCAGCTCCATCGGTCCATCTTCATTCAAACTGAAAACCAGACACACACAGAAGGCCCCTGCCCTGGCTCATGCATCCCTTGTCACCCAGGCACTGGATTCCAATCGAGAGGGCAAACAGTGCTTCTTGGTTCAATACAACACGTGGCAGGGCCTAATCCCAGACACTGAGCTGTCTGCGATGCCATTTAGGACAAAGTCCATCCCTACATCAGGCATTGCCTCTGAATTTCTAATGACTTCACAAGCCGAGAAAGGCAAAGCAACCACAACTCAGACTCCTATGTAAGGATTCGGGCCTCAACTACTACAGGACTCTTGGAAGTGGTGGGCTCACTTCAGCTCAGAGCGAAATGCTTAGGTACTACCGACTTTCTGAAAGATTCGAGACAGAAAGGTAATAAAACAGTGGCATCAAGTGCTAACCACCTCAAAACGTTTGCAAAAGTGAGAAGGCCAAATCCATTTCTCCTGTCATGTGGATCCTTGAGGAGTCGTCAGTGGCCCATGAAAACCTTTCTTAGTCACAAGGCATAAATATATAAAAATACATATAGGTAGGTTTCTAACTCTGACAGCGCTCTCTCAAACACAGCTATGTTCAGTTGCTTTATTATTGCGCCTCTGCAACGAAACGGTGACGGTGGGTGACGGAGTGATATCAGGAACGCCAGAAGGAGGAAGTCAGAAAGCCCTTGGGGACAGGAATCTCCTTGCGCTGCAAACATTTCTGGTCAGGGAAAGATGAAGAAAACAGAATGACTTTCTGATAACACTGCTTTCAACACGTAACAACCAGAAGGAGCTCTGAGGACAGGAAGCTCAGGTCCCACAGGACGGAGCTCAAAGAAGGAAAAGGCACAGGACTGCGGTTGTGTAGAAGACTTCCGCTTCTGAATGAAGTGCCGCCCAGGACAAACACTATGCGATATTCTGCCTGTCCCTCTCGTCTCCCATGGCCGGGCCCATCTTTCAATATCGCTGGCTTCCTAACGGGGCTCCTGGAACTGGAAGGTAGCAGGCTGTGTAGGCAGACCTACTGGAGCTCTAAGTTATCTGTCAACATTATCTGCTTAGAAATGTTGGCACTTAGAAATATGAGAGGAGTCTGGCTGGAAGTTCAGTCTGTTCTCGTGGAGAAAAGTGAGCAGCACACTCACCATCTCCCCTGACCTGAATCTGGGCCCAAGTGGTGTGGCTCAGTGGTTGAGCATCGGCCTATGAACCAGGAGGTCACAGTTCAATTCCTGGTCAGGGCACAGGCCCAGGTTTCGGCTGGAGTCAGGGGTGTGCAGGAGGCAGCCAACCAATGATTCTCTCTGATTCTCTCTCATCATTGATGTTTCTCACTCTCTCTCTCTTCCTCTCCCTTCCTCTCTGAAATAAAATAAAAATTTTTTAAAGAAAAGAACCTTGGCCAACATGCCAAAATGTACTGGTGAGACAAGACTCGTTAGACAGGTTTTATTCATCTCTTAGGGCAGCTTCCCCATGGGCAGCATGGACAACGACATGCAGGAAGGAGAAATGGCAGTCTTTAAGGCTCTGGGGAAATTATGAACAAACAAGTAGAGTTTGGAAAAACCAAGAGGAAGAGACTGCAATCAGAGGGCCTGGAGGCCCAAGACCAGTCAGGCATAGGCTCATTCAAGGCCAACAACGGTTCGGGATGTGTGGGTTCAGGGCATCTCACCTCCAAGAACTGCTTGAGGCGTATGAAGGAACCCATCTGTCCTGAGCTTGTAATGGCTTCAATCCTGCAGGAACAGGAAGAAGACACGTGGTGAGTGACCCCACTTCTTGGAAAGGAGCTAGGGGAAGGGCGCGATCAAACGATTCACGAAGATGTCTTCTAGACCAGCGGTCGCCAGCCTTCCAGACCTCGCGGACCACCGGTTGGCGACCGCTGTTCCAGACTGAGGATGCTGTCGCTCTTCCAAATGGTCTCAACTTTCTTTTCAAACAAGGGGGTAAAGGAGAGAAAGCACTCCTCCTTCCCAAGGCCGTTGTGATTGGGTGGGATGGGGCTGTCAGGGCCCTTCCCCCATTTGAAATGCCAATGAGGTGCGAGGAATGAGAAGGGAACCTAAAGCAGATCTCCACACCAGAATCAAGCAAACTCACAACTGACTTATTGAGGGGGTTTGACTCCTTGGTTTAATTAAAAACTGCATGTAATCACCATCCCAGATTACCTGGATGGGGTGGGGGAATAGGGGGGGTGGAAAATGGTGGAAAACAATAGAGTTTAAAACAATGTCAGGTATCTGAATCCAAGATGTTCCTATTCGTTTTTTCATTTAGCAACGAGAGAGACTCTTATTAATAGTTCAGCCCCGCTGAAACCGGTTTGGCTCAGTGGATGGAGCGTCGGCCTGCGGACTGGGGGGGTCCCGGGTTCGATTCCGGTCAAGGGCATGTGCATTGGTTGCGGGCACATCCCCAGTGGGAGATGTGCGGGGAGCAGCTGATCGATGTTTCTCTCTCATCGATGTTTCTAACTCTCTATCTCTCTCCCTTCCTCTCTGTAAAAAATCAATAAAATATATTAAAAAAAAAAAATAGTTCAGCCCAGCAGGCGTGGTTCAGTGGTTGAGCATCGACCTATGAACCAGGAGGTCACGGTTCGATTCCCAGTCAGGACACATGCCAGGGTTGCAGGCTTGATCCCCATTGGGGGGGTAGGGGGGCGTGCAGGAGGCAGCCAATCAATGATTTGCTCTCATCACTGATGTATCTATCTCTCCCTCCCTCTCTCTTCCTCTCTGAAATCAAAAAAATACTTTTTTAAAAAAAATGTTTATTCAGATATCAAAGAGGATTGGAGTAAGGGATGTCACACTTAATGCAGGTGTTTTTAACCAAGTCAAACCAGCATGTAATAGCGCCCAAGGGTATCTGAGTTCTACCTTCTGAATAAAGTGAGTTCTACCTTCCGAATCCCTGGTGTCTGCTCAACAAGGCTAATACCTGGGGAAGTAGTCCTCTTTGATGAGAAGCATCATCTTCCAGAACTGGGCCTGATACTGCTTCATGAGGGCAT
Organism: Myotis yumanensis; assembly: GCF_028538775.1. Classification (NCBI taxonomy): domain Eukaryota; kingdom Metazoa; phylum Chordata; class Mammalia; order Chiroptera; family Vespertilionidae; genus Myotis; species Myotis yumanensis. The sequence goes on from NW_027223763.1 coordinate 5,319,156, forward strand.
TCCCACACACCTAGGGGGAAAGACAGGCAGAGAATGAAAGCTCACACTCACCCGAGAGATCGGGAAACCACCATCAGCCCTGGCCTTTCACTCCTGTCCAGAACTTCAGCCACAGAATGGCACTGGGCTAGCAACCAAGGGAATAAATGGAAAAATACAACTTTCTTCTGAAGCATTTCTCTCTATATGCCAATACCTCCATTTAACCAGCCTGCCAGGTATTAATATGAACCAAACTCAATTAACTAGTCTTCTTTGATTTACTGTACTGAAAATAAGCCTTTCTAAAAGGCTGGCATACCCCCAACCGTAGTAAGCAGAGAATATAGAATCCCACCCTGTTCTCAATGATTCAGGGTCACTGTTCACATACTGTGACTTTAAGGTGATTAGAAACTATTGGCATTTTAAGGCCAAATGGCCCCAGATTTATGGCACGTGCCTTCTTTCTTTAAGCAGTGTCTCCTTTCAACAGAAACCCTTACCCTTACGCCTTCTGGATGAGGGAGACACCTGACACAGGCTGTTTAATTATATTTTCTGTGCTGAGAATTATGAATCGCAATGGTGGGATACCAGTCCCCCCAGACTGGGTGGCCACACCAAGACTGAGGGATATAGCCCTCCACTGTGTACGGAGAACTAGAGAAAGTCAGTCTGGAGAGCAAGAACGAGGCAACTGGCAGGAAGAGCTCATATGAAAGACACAGAGTGAAAACTCTTGGTACCTGGTGACATCACATTTCCTGGTTCAAGGCCTCATGAGCTCCAACTGTCTATCCTAGTGGTTGGCAAACTGCGGCTCTTTGGCTCCTTGAGTGTTGCTCTTCCACAAAATACCGACTTCTGCGCACGGGCCACGAAGTTTCAATCGCACTGTACATGCGCGCCCGCACGTGGTATTTTATGGAAGAGCCACACTCAAGGGGCCAAAGAGCCGCATGTGGCTCGCCAGCCGCAGTTTGCAGACCACTGGTATCCTGCCCTTGGTCCTGGGAGTCACTTTTCTATCCCTAAACAAATTCCCCTTTTCACTTAGGCTGGGATGTACAGTTTTCCATTCTCTACAATGAGAAGACAAGTACAGTGGGAAGAAAAAGAAAAAGCTAAGCCTGTCGTAGGACTCAAGGAAAATCTGACACTAGACTCATGCTGTTCACCATCACCCCTGTGTCTACATTGCTTCACCACTCGCGTCACGCAGAGGCCAAGGCTGCTTCGACCTCTGATAACTGCACTGTGTACCTCCAAGAAGTCAAAGAGGAGGGTGGCTGTCACGTCCGACAGGGGCTCCATGTTCAGTATCTGTGCCAACCAGCGCCAGCCATGGTTTAAGCCATGAGGGTGAACCTGGGAGGAGAGAAGCGTGGTCATGATTTGATCTCACTTTATTCAGAGCTACACTCCCAATGCTATCACCCAGCCATGACCTAGTGGGCATGAGCCCCATATCTCTAAACCAAGCACATGCAGCAGGATAGAAACCACCAAAGCCAAATGAACTCGGTTTTGTTTTAATATGCTTTTTTAAAAAATATTGATTTCAGAGAGGAAGGGAGAGGGGGAGAAAGATAGAAACATCAATGATGAGAGAGAATCATTGATCAGCTGCATCCTGCATGCCCCCTACTGGGGATCGAGCCCGAAATCCAGGCATATGCCCTTGACCGAAATCAAACCCGCAACCCTTCAGTCCGCAGGCTGACGCTCTATCCACTGAGCCAAGCCAGCTAGGGCTGAACTCTGTTTTTATTTTTTTTTATTTTTATTTTTTTTAATATATTTTATTGATTTTTTACAGAGAGGAAGGGAGAGAGATAGAGAGTTAGAAACATCGATGAGAGAGAAACATGGATCAGCTGCCTCCTGCACACTCCCCACTAGGGATGTGCCCGCAACCCAGGTACATGCCCTTGACCGGAATCGAACCTGGGACCTTTCAGTCCGCAGGCCGACGCTCTATCCACTGAGCCAAACTGGTTTCGGCCTGAACTCTGTTTTTAAATGTTCCAACACTCTGAAGCCCACCCATTCTTTACAGGATCCCTTTAATACAAATCTGTCAGCTTCAATTTCAGGAATTCCATATACCAACAGTCACCCTAATCGACACTTACTATTTTGCTACCTTAGCGAAGAACCTGGGACAGAGCAGGTGCACAATAAAAACTTCTTGGGTTGCCCTAGCTCAGTGATGGCAAACCTTTTGAGCTCGGTGTGTCAGCATTTTGAAAAACCCTAACTTAACTCTGGTGCCGTGTCACATATAGAAATTTTTTTGTATTTGCAACCATAGTAAAACAAGGACTTATATTTTTGATATTTATTTTATATATTTAAATGCCATTTAACAAAGAAAAATCAACCAAAAAAATGAGTTTGCGTGTCACCTCTGACACGCATGTCATAGGTTTGCCATCACTGCCCTAGCTGGTTTGGCTCAGTGGAAAGAGCGTCGGCCTGTGGACTGAAGGGTCCCAGGTTCGATTCTGGTCAAGGGCATGTACCTTGGTTGCAGGCATATCCCCAGTAGGGAGTGTGCAGGAGGCAGCTGATCGATGTTTCTCTCTCATTGATGTTTCTAACTCTCTATCCCTCTCCCTTCCTCTCTGTAAAAAAATCAATAAAATATATTAAAAAAAACAAAAAACTTCTTGGGTTCAATTAACTCAGACCCTTTTCTCTTTAGGTTCCCAAGTCCATTGGCTTCTCCATGTTGCCAATCCGTGCCTCTGGTACTGGCTGGGCAGCTCAACTGGCTCGAGTGTCGTCCCTTGGAGGTACATCAAGGCTGCAGGTTTAAGCCCTGGTCAGGGCACATGCAAGCAGCAACCAATGACTGTATGAATGCATGGAGCAACAAACTGATGTTTCTTTCTCTTTCTCCCTTCCTCTCTCTCTGAAATTAAAACACACACACAAAAGAGATTGAGCTGGCAGGTCAAACCTTGGACCCCAGCTGTGGCTCTGTCGTTGTCAAGTGTGTATCACCATGGCTTGCTAAACCTCCATCTGTCCATTTAAATGTAACCATAAAGCTCAATTTACAACCGACTACTGTCTGGTAGACTCTTTTTTAAAAATATGTTTTTATTGATTTCAGACAGAGAGGAAAGGAAAGGGGGAGGGGGAGGAGGAGGAGGAGGAGGAGAGAGAGAGAGAGAGAGAGAGAGAGACAGACATCGATTGGTTGCCTCCAATACACATCCCAACCAGAGATTGAACCTGCAACCTGGGTATGTGCCCTGACCGGTAATCAAATCAGTGACTTTCCAGGGCATGGGACAATGCTCAATAACGACACCAACCAACTGAGCCACACCAGCCAGGGGTGGTTGACTCTTTTATGAACTGGTTACTAATAATCAACATCAACTTCTCTAAAGAAGACACGTGAAGCGGCGGTATACTTGAACTCAGCACGTAACTGGAGGCCGTCTCTGAAGGCCAGTATTTCCTGCAGACAGAACACCGACTACGGACCGACCTCGCATTCTCGGCAGTAAGCCTTTCCTACTACCTCTTGTTGAGTTCCATACGGCCACCGGAGCTGGATGATGGCAGCATAGAGACGCATCATCCCGGACATGCGTTTCAGAAAGTTGTCCTGCTGCTCCACCTTGGAATCCTTCACTTGGTAGCCAAGCATTCTAAGCGGGAGGAAAAAATTCAGTGTGACAAGGCCAAAATGAGAGTGACAGAGCAGAGATTACGTTTCATGGCTAAAAGTAACAACATATTATTAAATAGATTATTGCACATCAATGCATTTGTAGAAGACGCTGTTTACAAAGCACTCACATCCACATCAAATCTGTACATCATATAAGTCCTGTGAGGTGAACTCACAGGTCATATCATTTACAAATAAGGAAAATGACACCCAAAGAGGTAAAATTACTTACCCATTTTGCAAAGTTATTCAATGACAAAGCAGGATAAAATTCCAAAACTCCTGGACTCTAGATCCATTATTCTTTCCACTAAACCAGGGGTCCTCAAACTACGGCCCGCGGGCCACATGCAAATACAAATATTTTATTTGTTCCCGTTTTGTTTTTTTACTTCAAAATAAGGTATGTGCAGTGTGCATAGAAGTTTGTTCATAGTTTTTTTTTAAACTATAGTCCGGCCCTCCAACGGTCTGAGGGACAGTGAACTGGCCCCCCATTTAAAAAGTTTGAGGACCCCTGCACTAAACTATATTGATTATTGGCACCTAAATCCACAAATTCCAATAACTGTCCAGTTTGCATGAAAAACATTGTATTTTCTGATATAACATTCAAGACGCCTAAAAGCTGTGAGGAGGAATATAAATTCTACAAGTATTTCTACTTCACGAATCGCCCTAGGGCTAGTCAGGAGACCGGCCTCACCTTTGATAGTCTTCCAAAGCCATTCCCTCCCTGAAAGCCGGGTAGAAAGGGACAGAGTACGGACAATTCTTGTGCAGATGAGCCAGGATGAGGTCCCCCACCCGCGGGTGCAGCTCCCAGATCCCGGACGCCACGACGGCGATGGGGAACGCAGCTTCATGATGAGAGGCCACCTCCTCCTCTCCTTGTTTCTGGCAACAGAGATGGGGACGGCGTTAATATCGCAAATGGCTACGTGCTGCGCACCAGCCTCGTCTTCCCATACTCGGGCAATAAGGTTTCTCACCACGAATTTCTCTGCCAGTTTGTACTGGACAAAGTCCAGGCCCTGTGGGTTCAGGGTGACGGACACAGAGCGCCCACCAGACTGAACAGGTTTTCCAGAGAGCAGGTTGTGGATCTTGTCAAAGATCTCCTTCAGCTTGGAGCCTGGGAACGAAAGAGATAAAGTGACTTAAATCAACCTATTTTTTAGAAGGAATCTACATAAACCCAGCTGTGCAGCCCTATAGAAGTTCAGAGCCTACGGACAAAATACTGATGCAGAAAAATGTATGACAATCAAATACATATGTGGGGGAATGCAAAAGGACACAAGACATACTATTTCATAGGAACCCCTCATTTGGGAATGAATTCTGAAACTGATACATCAAACAGAGGGATAAACAGTGTGGAGATAGGTGTTATTACAGATCCCGCCTGTGGTTGACATGCCTACGGGAGCCACTGCATCTCGAGGGAAAACCTTCCAGAGCATCTCCCCAGCTCACAATCCCCCCCGCTTCTCCGCACCCGCCTTCCTCCATCCTCAGACACAAAGTGGGTTTCTAGTAGCTGCGTTTGTATAAAAGAGCCTGTGTGCCCCAACCCCGACATGGGCTACAGGTAGAGTTGTCTAGCTGAGCCGATCAGCCAACTGACAGAGTCCATTCCTGACGTGCCCCAGCAACACGTACACTCGTAAGCAGTGGGACCTTGCAACTGCCACGTGGACCGAAGAACAGCCGTCTACAAACTACGCATCGAGATGCACAGAGAAAGATGAGAGGAGAGAACAGGGTCCTGAAGTCTCTAGCCTGAGACCTAGCTTCATTCCCGCCATGAGGTAATCCAACACTCGCAAGCAAAGTTTAAATTAGCACAGCATTGCCCTAGCTGGTTTGGCTCAGTGGATAAAGGGTCGGCCTGTGGACTAAAGGGTCCTGGGTTCGATTCCAGTGAAGGGCATGTACTTCGGTTGCAGACTCCTCCCCGTCCTGAGCCCTGGTGGGGGCTCGTGCAGGAGGCAACCAATTGATGTTTTTCTCTCTCACATCGATATTTCTCTCTGTCTTTTCCTCTCTCTAAAAATCAATGGAAAAATATCCTCGGGTGAGGATTAAATTAGCACGGCATCACCAGCTTAGAAATACCCTGCCATGGTCCTAATTACTTTAAGAATGTTCCCCTTATTAGATGTGGAGAATGAAACAGAGGAGGCAGTCAGAGGGTGCCTTCCAGGTTCCAGCTAAGGTGACTGAATAGACAATGGTGCTACTGATGACTCAGCACAAAGAGGAGAAAAACAGGCATAAGGAAATGACCAGCTCGGACCTCACCACACTGCACCTGAGGTCTCTGAGAGCCTCCGCGCACAGATATCCCGCAGGAGCTGGTCCTAGCGAGTCTGAAGCTCAGAGGAACGGGGTGAGTAGGAGGTAGACTTGGGAGTCATTCGTCAGCACACAGGTAGTAATGCTGGAAGCCATGGAGGGATGGAGAAGTGAGGGTGAGAGCAGACCCCTAGGGAACACCTACTACTGAGGTGAGGGCAGGAGACCAAGGAACCAAAGGCGAGAGGCAGGAGGAGAGCCTGGAAACTAACGCTCCATGGAAGCCAAAGGAGTCGCGTTTCACAAAGGGAAAATCAACGGCGCCAAACAGAACTGAGAGGAAGACCAGAAAATCCTCAAAGGTGTAGAATCAAAGGAATGTATTTTAGGGTGTGAGTGACTCATGCATATTTAAAAGAAAAGGAGCCTGTAACAAGGGAGTAATTTCGCATAAAACAGGAGGGGAAGGCCATGAACGATGCTGCAAAGCCTTGAAGGCAATGGGAGGGGATGGGAATAAGGCAGAGGCAGAGGGTCAGCAGGGTTCAGGACACCGCCTCCTCTGAAACAGGAGCCTGAGAGGTAAGTACAGCTGTGCACAGGTGCAGGCGGCATCGCAGGCTCTCGCACCTGTCGTCTCGATTTCCTGATGAAAGAGGAGGCAAGGCAGTCGGTCGCCTTAGGAGTAAAGGCTGCGGCTAAGCCTGCGGGGGGAGTGGGGAGGTGTGGTATGGCTGTCGAGCCACCTCTCCCCGCTGCTTGCTATCAAAGGTCAAGGCACTTTAAATTCCAGAAAGTGATACGTATTTATTTATTTATACCTTGCCCTGTTCCAGAAAGAATTTCAGGCAGCGATGTGATAGGTAAGTCCCATCATATACCATCTCAAGGGCAGAAACGGCAACCTTCCTACGCTTTGTAGGCACCCAGTCAATCAGGGGACCTGGGAGACCCAGCTGTCCATGTGCCCCTGCCACTCGGCAGCAAGTCTGTCATTTGGAGGCTCCACAACCAGAGCGCTTGCGATAAAACATAAACCTGTTTCTAAAGAAGAAAGGAAGACGGTCTTTCCTCTGTCTGGCTCCTACTCTCTCATCTCAGTCTCCGGAGAGAAAAGGAAGGAGTCTAAAGTGCTAGCAGGACTGGCTTCGAGTCTGGAAAAGCTGATGCAGGACAAAAGCCAAGAATCTGAGTCATGCCCTAGGCCCCCTTAGCAATACTTTCTGCAGCAACGTCCAATTTTAGGTCAGAGCCACTCTAAATAATTCACTATTAACATGCAGCTTATTATTTATTTATTTTTGGTTAATCCTCACTCAAGGATATTCTTCCATTGATTTTTAGGGAAGTGGAAGAGAGAAACATCGATGTAAGAGAAACACATTGATTGGTTGCCTCCTGCACGTGCCCCGACCAGGGCCTGCAATCAAGGTATTTACCGTTCACCAGAATCGAACCCGGGGCCCTTTGGCCCATCGCCCATCGCTCTAGCCCAGTGATGGCGAACCTATGACACGCGTGTGACACGCGAACTCATTTTTTTGGTTGATTTTTCTTTGTTAAATGGCATTTAAATATATAAAATAAATATCAAAAATATAAATCTTTGTTTTACTATGGTTGCAAATATCAAAAAATTTCTATATGTGACACGGCACCAGAGTTAAGTTAGAGTTTTTCAAAATGCTGACACGCCGAGCTCAAAAGGTTCGCTATCACTGCTCTAGCCATTGAGTCAAAGGGACTAGAGCTACAGCTTATTTAACAACGAGCCACCAAACACAGAATTATCACCTTCCACGTGCTGAAGAGGAAACAAAGGAGGGCAAAATAGGAGGCGTACACCTTCCATACGCCTGATCCGACTGTCAACATGCAGGCAACCTGCTGTCCGTGAGCACCTTACAGGTAAGTGGATTTGGAGTCTTAAAAATAAAACCAAGTGAGGGGCCCTGTTCCTAACTCCTGTGACCAACCTGCGATGGTGGAGATCTGGCTCACGGGGATAGTGGCGGCCTTCTGGAGGTCCATCTTTATCTTTTTGACCTGCCAGGAGAGAACCGGGAGGAGACAGATCGCTTTCTGCAGAGCTGCATTAGGGAAGGTCACACGCGACACATGTACCTTTGGGGCACAAGGCTGATCAGAGAACTCTGAGGCCCGGAGAATCCCCGCTTCCACCCCTTCCTACCTGACTGTCCTTGCTGCTGGTCATTCCCTCAAAGGCCAGCACACACTGACGGGAGGCCTCCTGCAGCTGCTGGTACCACTGCATTGTACTGTCTTGTACCTTCACCTGGAGGTCTGAGGAGTAAAAGACAGGCTCTCTTAACAGTAGCTAGTATTTACTGAACACAGTACGAACCAGACACTGTTCTAATCACCTCATGCATGCACAACTGCTTTTACTGTCTAATCCGTGAAGCAGATACTATTATTATCTTCATTTTATTTTATTTTATTTTATTTTTTTAAAAATATATTTTATTGATTTTTTACAGAGAGGAAGGGAGAGAGATAGGGAGTTAGAAACATCGATGAGAGAGACATCGATCAGCTGCCTCCTGCACATCTCCCACCGGGGATGTGCCCGCAACCCAGGTACATGCCCTTGACCGGAATCGAACCTGGGACCTTTCAGTCCGCAGGCCGACGCTCTATCCACTGAGCCAAACTGGTTTCGGCTATTATTATCTTCATTTTATACAGAAACAGACGAGGAAAGGTTAACCAATTTGCCCAGGTCACATTGCTAGGAAGCAGTAAAACTAGATTCCCACTGATCTGGCTCCAAAGCCAGCATTCTCGACCATCACACTACAGTGATTCTCTTGTGTTTTAACAAGCATGTATTTTGTACATATTTATTTAAAATACTCAGTAGCAGCAATACTTGGAATAATGTATCTATTAGAATGATACAGAATTTCAAGTCCTCACGGCAAGTGCTGGAGTCTGAAGTCAGGCTCCACATCAGCCGATACTCAAACGCCTACTTGCTCCTTCGCATGTGCTGAAACTTACAAGGATCGTACCCCAGGACACTCACCTTCGCCCCGTTTCCCTCCCGGGCCCTGGCTGGGAGCGGGGCACTCTTTGCGGACCTCTGGCCTCTGCTGCGTCTGTGCCTCTTGCCGCTTCACCTGGGCCTCCTCTTCTTCCTGCCTCCTCTTGTCTTCACACGCCCTGGCGTCCGTCAGGAGGTCCCGCATTTCCTGCAGCGCGCTCTCGGCCACGGCTTGGTCCTCCGCCGTGGGAAAGCCGTTCTGTCAGGGTGAGAGGCAGAGCTTTGTGGTTATGCCTAGGCAGACTGTGGGGCTGAGTCATACCTTACACAAGCCAATGTATTTCTAGAATTACAACTGTTGTATTAATGTCTTACCATTCGTCAACATGGCGATACCTACTGCTTCCTGTTCTCATAAAGGTAACACCAATTTACCATCAACACCACTCACCAACACCGGGCGGAAAAGCTTTTTAAACATTTGTGACAAGAGTCTACACAAAAACGATATGGTGTTTTCATTTGCATTCCATGTATTAATGGCAATTTTGAATTTATTTTCAAATCTGTTAGACAATTATATTTGTGCTTTTATACACTGTCCTGTCCTTTGCTCATCTTTCCATTAGTGGGATGGAGGTAGAGTGATTTATCTTTTTTCCCTTAAATTCCTAAGTTCCTGATGATAGTTTAAAAAAGAAAAGCCCTCTTAAGTCGCTGTAGAATACTAGGAAAGCAACTCATTATGCTGGAAACTGATGAGGGAAAGACTCCAATATTTGTTCTTTCTTTCTTCTATAGGCTGCACCTCAAGATAATAGTTTATGGGAAGCATTTCTTCTTGTAGTTGAATTCCAGAAAGAATAATAAACTTAGAAAAACGTAAAACATACCACCCCTAATAAATGGTAATAGCCACTGAGCCACTAGATCAGCGGTTCTCAACCTGTGGGTCGCAACCCCTTTGGCGGTCGAACGACCCTTTCACAGGGGTCGCCTAAGATCATCCTGCATATCAGATATTTACATTACGATTCATAACACTAGCAACATTACAGTTATGAAGCAGCAACGAAAATAATTTTATGGTTTGGTCACAACATGAGGAACTGTATTTAAAGGGCCAGAAGGTTGAGAACCACTGCACTAGCTAAAGGCCCACGGGGATCTTCATGGTGGAAGATAAGGCTGACAGTATCTGAAGCCACGGGCTGACCTGAGTATCACCAGTGGAAAGGCCATCAGATAGAACATGCCTTTGGCATGGTGCAAAAACAGGTACATACATACTACCCGCTATGAAGTTGTCATGTGCCCAAAACAATCAAACACAAATCTGAGCAAGCTCCTAGATCTGTGCTGTCCAATAAGGTAGCCATATGTTGCTATTTAGGTTTAAATTAATTTTAAAAGTGTTTTATATTACAACTCTCAGGCCCTTGCTGGTTTGGCTCAGTGGATAGAGCTTTGGCCTGCAGACGATGGGTCCCAGGTTTGATTCCAGTAAAGGCCACATATTGCAGGCTCGATCCCCAGTAGGGGGCATGCAGAAGGCAGCCGATCAATGATTCTCATCATAGATGTTTCTATCTCTCTCCCTCTCCCTTCCTCTCTGAAATCAATAAAAATATGTAAATAAATTAATTAAATAAAATACAACTCTCATGCCCGGCTGGTGTCACTCTGGCTGAGCATTAACTTATGAACCAGGAAGTCATGGTTGGACTCTAGTCAGGGCACATGCCTGGGTTGCAGGCTCCATCCCCAGTAGGGGGCATGCAGGAGGCAGCTGATCAATGATTCTCTCCCATCACTGATGTTTCTATCTCTCTCTCCCTCTCCCTTCCCCTCTGAAGTCAATAAAAATATATTTTTAAAAGTAATAAATAAAATGGTGTCACTGCAGTGTTATGCACAATAGTGTAAATATAGAAACTTAAATGTCCACCAACAGACATGCCTTTATTCTTTTTTTGGGGGGGGGGGGGGGGATGAAATCACAGGGGCCAGCACATCCAGGGTGCAATGGATAAGCCTGGCCTGGGAAAACCACCTTCGTGATCATGGTATCTCCCCTGCCAGGTAAGTACAGACATGCTTTTTTCAATACATGTTGGTATGGTTATATGATGGAAATATCCAATTTCATCTATCCACCCAATACTTATTGACTACATACTATGTGTTAAGGCAATACTGGCATGTTTTTTAAATATACTTTTATTGATTTTTTACAGAGAGGAAGGGAGAGGGATAGAGAGTTAGAAACATCGATGAGAGAGAAACATCGATCAGCTGCCTCCTGCACACTCCCCACTGGGGATGTGCCCGTAACCAAGGTACATGCCCTTGACCGGAATCGAACCTGGGACCTTTGAGTCCGCAGGCCGACGCTCTATCCACTGAGCCAAACCGGCCAGGGCAATACAGGCATGTATTAACAGTGCCTTAAAAACATGGAAATATTTTTAGTAATTATAGTAATTATGTGTTCAAAATACATTAACTGAAAAAAGCAATGAAAATTTCTGTAAGTTTTTAATATTGATCATAAGTATAGCAGGCATTCAATAGACATTCTTGAATGAACGAGATAAAGTATTTTTCAACCAGAAAACACACACTTTTTAAACCTAAGATGAGAGACTCTATCTATGAGGCCCATGTGGGACAGGGATGACGCAAACGCACACACTCTGCAGACAGAACAGAGTCCCCTGCAGCCCCCTCACCTCTGAAGTGGTCCGAATGATCCCCGAGATGAGGCCGCACAGCTGGTTGCCTCGGCTCCGCAAGGCCAGCAGGTCCACCTTCAGGTCTCTGTGCTGGCCCACGGAGTCCAGCTGCTGGTTGAGGTGCAGCAGCTCCTCCTGCAGGGCATAGAGGCTCCGCAGGCGGACCTGGCCTTCCTCCCTCCGCAGCCGCTCCTGCTCCACCTGCTTCAGGCGCTGCTGCTCTGCCTCCCACAGCTTCAGGTTGAGAATCTATAGAAAGGGCTGCCGAGTTACCTCTCTGAGGGGCTCCTGGCCTTCTCTTTCTACATCCTCAAGCTCTATGCGGGACACATATTTTCATAGACAGACCCAGAGCAGGACAGGGCTGCCCAGCGTCAGTCACACAGAGGCAAGAAAGGGGCCAGGTCCCCCTGTGAGGCTGAGATGGCCCCTGTGAGACTGAGACGGCCCCTGGGAAGCTGAGAAAAATACCACATGAACTCACTCATTTATGGATAATAAGGACCATTATAGACTGATGAACAAAAATGGATACAGAGGCAGAGCAGCATTGAGCAGACTGTCAAACTACAGTGGGAAACCTGGGGAGGGTTGGGGTAGGGGGGCAGGTAGGAGATCAACCGAAGGACTTATATGCATGCATATGAGAATAACTAATGGACACAAGACACTGGGGGGTGGGGAAAGCTGGGGGAATGTCGGGGAGGGGGGGGAAGGAGACATGTGTAATACTTTAAGAAATAAATTAAAAAAATAAATTAAAAAAAAAAAAAAAAAGAAAGAAAGGGGCCAGGTCCTCCACAACTGTTTGCCAGAACTGACTCTCTGGGAGGTTACAGCCAGACCCCGAAACCCCCACACGGGTTCTCCCAGGCTCTGACCTTGGCTCTGTGGCGATGCTCAGCTTTCAGCTTCTCTTGCTGCCCCAGGGCTTCTCTGGAGCTGAGTGAGGAGTGGCAGGGAGAACCAGTCAGGGATGCTGCCTAAAACCGTCTTCTCTCTTCCTAAAACTGTCAGTTCCAGCTGACCCTCCCGACATTTCCAGTCCTACTTCAGGACTCACCTCTTCTCCATCATTTCCCTCAAGTCCTGGAATTCTTTATGATGCTTCAGTTCCTTCCGTTCATCAAAACGCTTCAGCTGTTCAGATGCCATCTCAGAGAGCGCTCGCACCTTCCTCTCCTGCTCCTCCTGCCACAGCCTCAGGCCCTCCTGCAAAGGATCAGGCCCTGCTTGCGGAGCTCACTACCACCTGGCTCCCTTACCCTGTGGAATACCCTCCCGTCGGTCCGTAACTCTAGCAGGTGTCCCAGGACATGCAATCATCTGCGTACTTCTCCGAACCTCTGCTCGGTCACCTCTCTCCTTGGGCTGATCTTTAAACTCAGCAGCAATCTATCAAAATCCTTATCCCAATCCTTATCCTAAACTTGCTAGGTACATTTCTACCTCAATCCTTTCCTCGTGTCCTCATCTCTGCCTAGATTTCCCCCCACAGCCACTTATGCCTAAGGTCCATCTTCTCAGGATAACCTTATCTTAAAACCCCAGGTCACCTTCCAATTTTGGAGAAGTAAATGGAATCCAGGAAAGCCTATGCAGTTTTCCTAAAGTCACATGTAAAACAGAAGAGGATATGAAACTGGATTTGACTTGAGAGAGCTTAGTCTGGACTGCTACATTACACTTTCTCCACAAACGAGTCAGCAGCTGCTAGCACTCAGTAGGGCAGGATGATCAGCACACAGTGGGCTTTCATAAACCCTAAGGAACTGCACCTAACTGTGGGTCACTTACTGTTCCTCTCATTCTGTGCACCAGCTCATACATTCGGATGCAGCCTTCCACCTTGATGCCCCTGGAGGACTGCAGTAACATGGGCTCCGTGTGCTGGGACTCACGTTTGCCCTGACAGACAGAAAATGGGAAAAATTAAGCTTTTAAGATGGTATGGTTGCTGTTATCCCTTCAAGACAAAACCCACATTCCTACTTATAAACAACAATGAAAACAAAACAAAGGAGGTCAGAACTAGTGAGCTTTTCGTGATACTGACCTTGTTCTCTTTGTTTTCCTTAAACACACACACACACACACACACACACAGCACAAGGAACAACAACTTCTTTTCTGCTTGCTTGTTTTGATCTGCCCAGCAAATTTCCCCCTTTTTTCTGATAGTGTCCATTCGTGCCAGGATGGTTTGGATGGAGCAACCCCAATCCACATCCTCAATTCTTTCACCTTCCTGGCCTCAGGGGCAAGCAGCTGACCAGCTAGCAAAGTCCCCTAGCCTCCTGTAGCCAGTATCCACTTCAGCAATGAGGCTCAGAGCCAAGTGAGGCCAGAGTTCATCTCTGAATTTCTCTGATGAAGCGATCTAGGAGGCCTTCTCTAACCTAAGAAGGTGTGTGTCTAGTGCTACCAACAGCCATCTTGCCCTATTGAGTCTTCCTGAAAAATGAACCCAAAGAGCGTTAGGCAGAATCGAGAGATGGAAAGGCAAAGCCCTGTGTGTTCAAGAACTGGATCAAGTTGGAAATAATGTCAAGCAGAGACATACAGAAAACAGACCATCATTGCCCTGGCCAGTGTGGCTCCTGCCCCCTCTCCCTTCCTTGCTCTCTAAAAATCAATTTAAAAAACATACACAAAACAAACAAACAAACAAAAAACGGTCAAATGATAGTCCTGGCTGCGTAGCTCAGTTGCTTGGAGCGTCATCATGATACACCAAGGTTGAAGGTTTGATCCCTGGTCAGGGCACATACAGCAATCAACCAATGAATGCATAAGTAAGTAGAACAAGAGATCAATGTTTCTCTCCTTCTCAAATCAATAAAACTTAAAAAAAAAAAAAAAAGATAGATAAATAAATCATGCTCCTGTATACCTATAGTACCCCTTATCCGGTCCAAACCTATTCCTAAATTTGTGTAACCATCCCTCACATGCAGTAAATAGCCCGGTGTCACTCATTTTAGGGGATCCCTTGCTTACTATCTGTTGTCTTCATATGGACTCAATACTTTCTCGCATAAAAACACATTGCCATCAATCAAACAAGCTTTCTGGTCATGTTATCCACCCACAAATTATATGTCTTTTCCAATTAGCTGAACACTTATCATGCACTGTGGTCATTAACTTTTTTAGTTTCAGATGCAACAGCCAATCTTGCACAAATTTCTTTTTCCTTCTTTGCAATTTAACGGATGGAAGATTCATTGTAATCATAGATCTTAGAAATGTCAGCATACAATTTTCCCCCTTTCCTTATTGAGCTGAGAACTTTCACCTTTTGACTTAAAGGAGGCACTTTATGGCTTCTCATTGGTACATCCAGATTGCCAACATCCCTCCTCCTGCACTTTGGGGACATTACTAAGTTACTTGAACATTACAATTACCAGAGTTACTTGAACATCAGCACTACAACACTGCAACAGCAGACCTGACCCAAGACGGCTACTCAGTGACTAATGGGCGGGTAGTGGGCACAGCATGGAGATGCTGGACAAAGGAACGATTCCTGTCCCAGGCAGGACAGAACGGGAGGCACATCACATAACTCAGAATGGTGCACAATTTAAAATCGTATGAATTGTTTATTTCAGGACTTTTCCATTTAATATTTTTGGACTATAGTTGACCGCAGTAACTGAAACCATGGAAAGCGAAACCTCAGATAAGGGAGAACTACTGTACACAGGCAAACTACTCTGAAAATATACCACCAAAAAAAACAAAACAAAAATACAAAAAAAGACCACCACCAATAACAATTTACTGGGTTTTCTTAAAATATTTTTATTGATTTCAGAGAGGAAGGGAGAGAGAGAGATAGAAACAGCACTGATGGCGAGAACTACTGATGGGTTGCCTTCTGCATGCCCCCTACTGGGGATGTGCCCTTGACTGGAATGGAACCCGGGACCCTTCAGTACGCAGACCAACGACGCTCTAGCCACTGAGGCAAACTGGCTAAGATAACAATTTACTTACTTTGTAAGTAAGAGAAACAAACAAAGGCAGTGACAAAATAGAGTGAAAAATAGGTAAAAACTCAGAACTAACGATATGTAAATCCTAAGAGCAGGTTAAATTTTATTGTATGCCCCCAGCAGCCAGCACAAAAAGAGAAACTTTACCAGTTAAACAGATGCAAGGTTCATGTGGAAAACAATCCAATTGCTCATGACATTAGCTACTACTCTCGGTACTAAGAATAGAGGGCAATCTCTCTCTTTACGTCTTCATAAGGCGAACACAGGGTGATGTGGGCAACACTGTCCCTACAAACAGCTACCAAGAAACAACCACGACTTTATGCAGGGCAAAGCCATTGTCACATGACGACATTACACAACTCAACTTTGCAACCACCCCTGTCGTCTGTCCTCAGCTGATCGAAAACCTTACCTTGGTCCCACCTGGTGTCGCTGGTGTTCCTGGGGATGCTGGTGAGAAGGCAAGGCTTCTGATGGGAGACTTGGGAACAAATGAAGGTTGGTCCAGGCCTGAAGTGGATCTAGAGGATGTTGACGTCTCAGAGGGAGACAGGTTCTCTTGTGTGTGGGGTAGGACATGATCTACCACCCATCCAGCATAAGAAGATAGCTGGGGAGTGGATACACATTCTTCTAAAACATCCTAGAGAAGAAGAAGATGTGAAGCTCAACTTGCATGTCAACTGAGATGGACTGAAGCACTTCCTGAGAACGCAGCCTCATTTCTGCGGTATTCCTGTTAAGGATGTATAACCTGAGTATACACCAGACAGACCAATCCTGGGACTCAGCCTCTAGAATGTAAGGTATGTATTTTTTAAAATTGTCAAAGATATAAAAGACAGGGGAACACTTTAGAATTGTTTTACATAAAAGTCTAAAGAGACAGGGCAGTAGCTAGATTACCAGAAACTCCGGAACAGGAGGTATGCCTTAACTGTTCCTACATGCCCCCTCCACCTGGCGGTCTAGTACAGAACACTGCAAATACAGTGATCACGCCCCCATTAAACCTCACAGGTCCGTCCAATGTCATCTAAAACTCTGTGCGATCAAACTTTTGGCCCGGTGGATAGAGCGCCGGCTTTTGGACTTTAGGGTCCCAGGTTCGATTCTGATCAGGGGCACATGCCGGGGGTTGCTGCCTCGATCCCCAGTGGGGGGCGTGCAGGAGGCAGCCGATCCATGATTCTCTCTCTTCATTGATGTTTCTCTCTCTCTCTCTTCCTTCCTCACTGAAATCAATAAAAATATATTAAAAAATAAAAAAATTTAAAAGTTTGTGTGTGATTCTTCACTTGCAGCAATACGTCATATTAATCGTTCACTGCAAAATCTGCCCGTTCTAGCACAGGCAGTAACTTCTCTGACCCTGAGACCAGGGCTGCTTTGACAACAGAGACGGAGGCGCCTAGTCTGGCTGCGGGTCGCACGGAGCCTTCAGAAAGAAGAGCGCCTCTGAAGGGGTGTCCCCAGCGGCTGGAATAGGCTGGGGAGAGCAGAAACCCTAGGGCAGCGTGGTGCACGTACAGGAGTCGAGAAACAAATGCGGGTGGTTAGAAAGGACGCACGGGGTGCCGGCGTAGCGGCCAGAAGGGCTACAGCCGCCTCTGGATCCACTGCTCACCTCGCCCCGCAGGAGCCAGTCGCGGTGGTAGCAGAGGCGACCTTTGTCGGAGCTGCGCAGCGCCTGCAGGGTCTCCCAGCAGCGACTCTCGGACGGCATGGCCCGTACTGCAGTCGCTCTTCCGAGATGCCGCTGGTGGAAAAACAAGCCCTCGAATCAGCCGCCCCGTAAATAAGCGCTCGCTTCCGCTTCCGGGGCGTGCTCAGTTGTACACAGCAACACCGCCTCCGGAAGACGGTACGCCCCACTTCCGGTTCCGGATCTCCAGTGCGCCTGCGTACCCGGAGGGCCGGGCCCTGCGGGAAACTTCAGACCGGCGCACTTCAGAAGCCTGGAGCCTCCTTGTGGTAGAAAGTGGAATACGTAGTATTGATGAGGATGTGAAGAAATTGGAATCACCCCCACACTGCTGGCGGGACCCTAAACGGTGGCCGCTGCTGTGGAAGTCAGGCATTTCTTCAGAAAGGTTAGAGTCACTATACACCCCAGAGAAATTAAATGTGTGTCCATACAAAAACTTGTTGAATGTTCATAATAGCATTACCCAGAATAGCCAAAAAGTCTAAACCCAGATGTACATGAACGGGTATGTGCTACACAACAGGGATGAACCTTGAACACATTATACCAGGTGGCCGAAGCCAGTCACAAAGTTACATATTACATAATTCCACTTACGTGAAATGTCCAGAATGAAAACCCACAGAGACATGAAGACTTTTATTAGTGGCTGCCAGGGGCTGGGGCTGTAGGGCAATGGGGAGGGGAGTGGCTACTAAGGCATGAAGCTTTCTTTTGGGGGAGATGAAAATGTAAAATTAGATCATTGTGATGATTGCACGACTTTGTGAATACACTTAGAAACCACTAAATTATACACTTTATTACCCAGAGCCAGCTTTGATTCGGATCCTTTAACTTTGTAAAAATGTTTTGATTTCAGAGAGAGGAAGGGAGAGGGAGAGATAGAAACATCAATGATGAGAGAGAATCATTGTCTGCCTCCTTCCTGCACGCCCCCCACTGAGATCGCAAGGTGGGGTGGGGGGGGGTGTATATGCCCTGACTGGCTTCCGTGACCTCCTGACTCGGATTGACCCTCAACCACTGAACAGCACTGGCCAGGCCCGATCCTTTCACTTTAGAGTCTAAAGTTTAGACTCTTCTTTTTTCTGTCTTAGGGGATTAATTTGAGATAGAAGGCTTCTCTCTGGAGTTTGAAGCAATATAAACAATTTTCTTTTTTTTTTTTTTACAAACTCTGGACAAAGAAAAACAGAACATTATTATTATTTTGGTGCGTTGGCCGGGAAGGAAACCCAAACAGAACGTTATTGGGAGAGGTGTTTCCCACACCAGCATTATAAATACCCATGCCCTGCACTGAGGTGTTCATTGGTTTGATGAAAATAAGAATGAATTATATAAATAGGTATGTACATTGGTGTGAGTACCAACTGTCCTTTCTAGGGAAGGTCTTTCATATATTGTCCATGTAAGTTCAAGTCCATTTGTTAAGGGTGTGAAAACAGGCTTGGCTTTGTGGCAATGGTGGCTAGTAGTTGTTTTGTCAGAATTTCCTTGGCAAAATTAACAGCTGGAAACGACAGATGTCACCAAAATTTTGGGTGTGGGGGGAGGGAGTTTTCTGGTCATGAAATCCTGATGCCTGGGTGTGGCCACTGCCTTTGAGGACATAGGGGAATTCTCTGGAGTTTTGGACTTGGGTTATAGTGGCTGAGAGAGAACAAGACTGGATCAGCCAGAAGGCTTAATACCAGCTAAGTGGAAAGGTTACGTTTCAGCACCGTACCAAATGTGTTCTCACTAAAGAATTTGTTGCCCTGGCTGGTGTGGCTCAGTCGGCTGGAGCATCTTCAGAGAACACATACCCAGATTGTGGGTTCAATCCTGGGTCAGGCAACTGACCAAAGTTTGATGTCTCTCTCTCTCAAATCAATTTAAAAATCTTTTTGTTGTTGTTAATCCTCACCTGAGGGTATTTTTCCATTGATATTTAGAAAGAGTGGAAGGGAGGGGGAGAGACGTGATGTGAGAGAGACACATCAATTGTTTGCCTCTTGCACATGCTCTAACTGGGGTCCGGGATGAGCCTGCAACCAAGGTACGTGCCCTTGACTGGAATCGAACCTGAGACCCTTCAGTCCGAGAGCCTATACTCTAACCACTGAACCAAACTGGCTAGGGCTGTTGTTCTTTCTTTTAAATACAGGAAAAATGTGAAGAGAACAAAAATAGGCAATACATCATTCAGAAACCAATTAACATTTTAAAAAGTCATATATACACACATCTCATTTTCTTTCTCCTAACAGCTAAAGTGATCTGCACCCCAACAATGAACAATGCCTCCAGTCATCTCACGAAAAGCGCCCGCAGGAGAAACTAGCTGGGCCACAATGAAATGAAAGATCTAATGTTCCATGCACCACGTACTTTAAAAATAGTTACTGGCTCCCATTAAGCACTATACTTAATCATTTTTAGAAGAGGGATGGGGGTGAGTAAAGGAAATCATCCACGGAGTCTTAAATATTGATCATAAAAGCTTTTTGTAAAGCAACACAAATATTTCAAAGATAAATGCATTCCATAGATACAAACCTGGCAAAGAGAAACAAAAATTAATTATCTTGGGATCACACTTTTAAAAAGGCCAACAGGACATGAGCCCTTGAGTGTCTATTGTGAAGTGCGCGGGGCAAGTGGCCTTACGGAAACTCGGATACGAGAGGTTTCCATCGGGCGTGGGAAAACACCGCACCCCGGACACAAGGAAAAGCGGAAGTAAATGTGCCCACGACCCAGGAGGGGTGGGGAGGACCTCTGCTGGCTCAGGTCCAAGAATTTACTCAAGAAATATATTTCTAGAAAGAGGGCCGTGGGGACTGGCGGAAAAAGTCCAGTCCACACGCTCTCTCAGGAAAGGAACGCGCCGAGTCAGTGAGTTAAAATCTGGTTCCCTCGTAGCAGTAGATTTAAGGCCTGGCAAGGTACTTAAAAACTTCCTTCAGGCAACTCTAGCAGAGAGGAGAGAACTGAGTGGCTCCTGCTGCTTCATGCCCTGCTGCTCTAGGGACTGTCATGGAGCACAAGATCCTAAACACACACTTGTCACTGGGAGAGAGGAAAAGCAACAGGCTTTCCAGGTATGGCTTGGCAACTTGTCAGTTCCCATGGCATCGGTCTGGGCTCCCGGCCCAAGACAGGCGGGCTCAGACAGGAGGAGACCTGGAGCGGATGGGAGAGCTGGTCAGGTAGGTAGTGTAAGGACTGTCCCCAAACACGTTGGCATAGGACGACTTGAGGAACTGGACGTAGTTCTGCATGCTGCGGTTGGTGCTCTCCGACTGCTCCAGGCGATCTTTCAGGTCTTGCAGCCGGCTCTGGTAGCGGCGGTCAGCCTACGAGAGGAGCAGAGTTCGGTCAAGTGTGTGTGAGATGCCCAGCGTAGACAAGGCCACAGCGACACAGAGACTTTACTAGAGTTGCCAGGGGCTGATGGGGAGAGGATTGGGGAGTGACTGCTAATGGGTATAGAGTCTCTTTTTAAAAATATCCTAAACTCATATTGTGATGATACTTGTACAACTCTGAATATACTAAAAACCACTGAATGATGCAGTTTAAATTTGCATAAATGTGATTTTCATGGTATATAAAATGATATCTTAAAGCCGTTAATAAAAAAATAAAAAGGATCTGCCAGGGCTATCCTTCCGGGATAGAGAAAAATTAAACCATGTTCTTTTCATAAAACAACAAAACACCTTGCCCTGCAGATCCCAGGAAGCCCAAAGTTCAATCCACTCCCATCTCTTCTGCCCTCTGCCCTCCAGCCCGACTCACATCGTCACGGCTCCGCCGCAGCTGGGTGAGTTCAGTTTTGGCCCTGCTCAGCTGGGTCTCAAGATCCAGGATTTTGTTCTGGGCTGCTCGTTCCTTGGAGACTGCGTGCTCCTTGGTTTGCTCCACCTGCCCGGAAGGAACAGAGGTGGAGGTGCCCGCCTGACGGTGAACACCTAGCAAGAAGCCTGGGCCACTCCACTATCTGGTCTCAAGGACCACACTTGCACATCACCATGGCGAGTTGTTTGGGGCCTCAGGGTGGGAGCTAACTATGGGGACTACCTCAGCAACCATCTTTACCAGCCCTTTCCCAATACCCCATGAGTCATCACCACCTAAGATATGACAAGCCTGTCTGATCCCACGCAGGCAACACTTAAATGAGCAATCATGCGTCAGGGGTCAGGTCCTTCACAATAATTGCTCATTTGATTCTTATGGTGAATTCACGAGGCAGGTAGTACTCTAGGCCCATTTTTTAGGTGGGAAAATATGCTCAGAGAGGTTATGTGATTGGGCCAAGGTCACAGGATTAGTAATGGAATTGACACTGACCTGCCTCCTAGCATCTTCAATGGCGCTCTCCAGCTGCCTTGCCAGGGACCCACATTCCCGTGTTTTCTCCTCCAGCCGTAGCTGGGACTGGTGGATTGCCTCCTCCCTCTTGGCAATCACCTGTAGGAACTCGATATTCTGGGCACTGGTCGCCTCCAGTTTCCTAGGTGAAAGCACTCAATCAGATCCTGTTCATTTCCATACCTGCCCTGTTCACCCTGCCAGGGGGCTGCAGCCACCCTGGACCAGGGCTCTCGTCACGCAGGGAACCTCCAAGGAGCCACAGGAATAAACCAAAGGAACCTGCTGATCAGCCAGGCAGCAAGGAATTGCAACTGGAGCAGCTGGTTGGAGAACCGTGTGAAGGCAGGAAAAGGAAGCAGACTGAGTGCGGTTGTGTAAGTGTGCACATCTTCATGTAATACAGCAACGGGCAGCTCGGGAAGGTGGGTTCCCTTATTCCCCCCCTTTCAGATGAAGACGCTTGGCCTCAGAGATGTGAAGTCACTGGCCCAATGTCACACAGCTGATAGGCCTGTCACCAAAACTCATGCCCTCACTTCTGTTCACTGCTGCCTCCTTCAGGAAAGGGCCTTCAGCCGGACCACTCAGTATCTCGCCTGACCAGCCATGGGCAGCATGACCATCCCGACGTGCAAGCGCAGTCGCCACTGCACTTGTGGAACATGCTCCACTTTAAGGAGCTCTGCAAGTCCTGCCGAGTCCAGCTGCATGTCTCAGGCCAGCAATGCAGAGTAGAGGTGAGGCTTGCCCACACCCAGAGCCCAAGAGACCAACTGGTTCAAGTTTCTCCCTGTAGGCTGCATGATCAGGTACAGCCGCCCAGGACCTCAAGCCCTCATTTCCCAGATGCTAGAAGCTCTGGAGGAAGACAGGAGGCTAAGTTGCAGCTTTGCCAGGTACCAGCTGAGTGACCTTGGGCAAGTCACTGAACTCTCCCGGAGCTGTTTCCTCATTTAAACTGGGATAATACCAATACACACCACCTATACTGTACATTTTGTTTGCCAGGTAATGTGCTGAGCCCCTTGAAGTTATCTCATTGAAGACTCACAATAACCCCACGTGCTACACTATTTTCCCTGCCTTGGTCCCTTTCTCAAGATTAGTAATCAGCTTCTGATTCCTAAAGGTGTAGTATTCACCCCTGACTGCCTCCTGTGTCCACGGGAGAAGAATCAGAATGCTTTTGGGAAGGATGATCGGGAACACAGAGCAGAGTGGGGAGGAAATGCCCCCACAGCAGCCTGCAGGCCCTGCGGGTTTGCTTGGACCAAGTGTGCCTGACAGGTGGTCCTATGGGTGGTCTGATGTTGACCACTGTCTTCTGGAGCATCACCCCCGGCAGGAGACCACCTTCCTCTCCCACAATGCTTACCACTGCGCTGAAAGCAGCTTTTCCTCTGAGGTCTGCCTAGTACCTTCCAGCACACTAAGCCCAGAGCAGCTAAGCGGCTGAAAGTCTCAGGTCCTAGGAAGAGGACAGAGTTGGAACCAAGTGCCTCTAACCTCTCCAGTTCATCCACCTTCAGACTCAGCTGTTTATTTTCCTTCTGGGAAGCCTGGTGTTTCTCTCTCGCCATCTCCAGCTTGTCCCCCTGATGCTCGATCTAAAATGACAGGAACAGACTGGTTTACGAAAGAACTTCCGGTGCGGCCCCCCTTCTCCCTGACCTGTGATCCACACCCAGGAGAGGCATGCTGCCCTCAGCAGGCGTCCAAGTCTCCACACACAGCCAGCAGGAGAGAGGAGAGCAGGGACAGGTTAGGGCCGGCTCCCCGGCTGGGCTTGCCCACACCCAGAGCCAGGTTGGATCCGCAGAACCACGCCGACGCTTTCTTTCAGGAGAGGCCACTCGGTGGGATCCGGGGCCGGCAGGAGAAGCAGAAGCAGATGGCAGGCCCACAGGACACACCGGGGAGCTCTTTGCCAATCACTTTGTCGTCGTGCTGATTTCCTTCTCCCCTTAATTGGGGACAAGTGCGGGCAAGGCAGGAGGAAAGCTATCAGTTCGTTCAGGCTGGCAAGTGCGAGAAGTTATCCAGAGGGATGCTCTACAGAGACCTCAGGTATCTGGGCTTGCAAGGCCCTGCGATGCTCAGGTTCAAGAGCACGAGGTAATTGAAGGTACTGGGGACACGGGCTTGGGAACCAGACAGAGCTGGCTGGGTCCCAATCCCTGTTGATTAAGTATCAGCTCGGTGACCTCAGGAAATTCCTTCTCCCTCTATGCCCTGGGCTGCTTGCTATAAAATGCGCAATAAACCTTACGAAGTTCCTAGAAGAATGGAGGATGGTGGAGCACAGGGCATGTGCTCTAGAGATGGTAGCTTTTATTATTATTAGTGAAGCAGGTCCAGAGAGGGAAAGGGCCCTGCCCAAGATCACCCTGCAGATGAGAGGCATGTAATTTCTGAGGCATCATAGGCATGGCGCCCATCACCAGAGGCAGGCTGCTTCTGGGAGGAAGGGAGCCCTCTTTCAGGACAGAATCTCAGGCAATGGCTCTGCTGAGTAGGGGAGGCAGCTAAAGCAAGAAAATGGAAAAAAAGAACGCCCGCGGCTTGCTGCCTGTGGGTGCAAGGCTGAGGACAGCAGCAGAGCATGAAGGGCAGAGGCAGGCGGAGACTTGCAGCCCTGGGTGAGGGATAACAACAGGAGGGCCCAAGGACTCCAATGAGTGACGGCTCCTATAACTATAATCATTTGGTGCGAACACGAGGCATTTGGCACACCAGACTTTTATTTCACAGCACTGATGATAGCTCACTCCTTTCAGAAACGGCAGCCAAGAAAAAAGAAGTGGTCCTCCCTTGGGGGGCGTGCAGCTCATCTTGGTAAGCGGGACCCTGCTCGGGCCAGTTCGTGGGACCCTTTCTGCCAGTCCCTTACCCGGCTGCGCAGATCTGATATGATGGCTGAGAGGTCGATGTTCTTCCTCTCGTAGCCCTGCAGCTGGTCTTGGCACTCTGCAAGCTTAGACTCCGTGATCTTGAGGATGTCAGGCAGCTGCTGCAGGTCAGCCAGCTGGGACTGGAATTGCCTACGTGCCTGGGGTCGGGGAGGAAAAGCCCACTGTTGGGAAGGGCCCAGTTGCTGAAGGGTAAAGAAGTGCAGCCTGCCCTGACTGGTTTGGCTCAGTGGATAGAGCGTCAGCCTGCGGACTGAAAGGTCCCAGGTTCGATTCCAGTCAAGGGCATGTACCTTGGTTTCGGACACATCACCAGTGGGAGGTTTACAGGAGGCAGCTGATCGATGTTTCTCTCTCATCGATGTTTCTAACTCTCTATCCCTCTCCCTTCCTCTCTGTGAAAAATCAATAAAATATATTTAAAAAAAAAAAAAAGAAGAAGTGCAGCCTGCCCTCCCACAGGCCACTGGGCTCGTCCAGTCATCATCAAATACCATCACCAGGACCCAGGCATTGTCCCAAAGGCTCTATGAATTAACTCGTTTAATTCATACAACCTGTAAAGTAGGTGTTGTTTTCCCCATATGTGGATCTTAAGGATCAAAGGCTCATTTGCCAATGGCCACTGAGCTAGAGCCAAAATCAGAGCCTAGTTTAACTCCCAAGCCCCTAGAAAGGCAACCACAAAGCTGTAGGTCAGAGGGAAGGGTAAGAACGACCTGGTCTCAGTCCCCCCTTGTATAAATTAACAAGACTGAGGACTAGAGAAGGGCAGTGACTTGCCCACGGTTATGCAACAAGTCAGTGGCTGAGCCTGGACTCGGCCCATCTCCGAGGTTACTACTAAAATGATTGATTGCTTCTAGACAGCCAAGCCAACTCTAGACGAATAAGGCTCCTTGGGGAACAGGATAGGAGGCACAGTTTTTGGAAGGCACAAAATAAAGACAACACGCAGAACGAAATAGGTATGCCTAACACCTGGCATATCTCTGGATTTGAATCCACTTGGATGCTCCAAGCAGGAGAGATTTTTTTTTTTAAGGAAGTTGGAGAAGGAAAAAAACCAGGAGGGAGAAGGAGAAAAAGAAGTATAAGCGAGAAGAGATGAGAGAATGTGGAGAAGACCAGCCCAGAAACAAGAAAATTTGTTCATCTTTGTTGTCCACACCAGGGAAGATCAAAGGCAAATGAGAGACAGACTGATGGACACAGAATTGGGTGGAGGAAGAAAGCAAGGAAGGGGAGCAGTACCGCTTCAATCTCTTTGTTCATCTCATCTTTAAGGATCTTGTTCTCTTTGTCGCAGCGTTCCAGCTGGGCAGCTACTTCATCGGCCTCTAATCTGGTCTTCAACACCTAGGGACCAACAAAGCATCAGGTGGTCTTGGGCAGAGCCAAGTTTTGGTGAAAAAAACCTTCCACACCAAACCCCTCCCAGGAAAGGCCTCCTGGTCAATCTTCCAGCAGCTGAGAGGTGCTGCCCTTACAGGGCAGGGGCACTTGAAAGAGACCTACCTGACTCTTATAGTTGTCAATCATCCCCTCATAATTCTTAGCCGATGCCTTCAGCTGCTGGACCTCGAGGTGCGCCTGATTGAGTTTGTCCTCCATTGGAGCGAAGCTAGCCTAGAAGAGGTGGCCCCGTAAGTCACCAACAAGAAGGTTCCGAGCAGGTGATCATCCCACCCTCAGTTCCTACTCCCAGGGGCCAGCAAAGGGAAGCCCCTCAGTTCAAACCCACACCAGGGGTTCTCCTCAGGCACCAGGGCAAGAGTCCTACGGTGCTCAACTCCAGTGAATATAGATACAAATAAGGGACACGTGTTTTCTTGTTCTCATTACAAAAGCAACAATAAGCAGTAAAGAAAATGGAGATAAGGCCAAGAAAAAATGAATCAGGATGCATCATACCTTGGTTTATGGCTCTATATTAACAGCGGGATAGCAGTTTGAATTTTCAACAAGAATGGAGCTATACCATACTTATTGCTTTGCAACATGCTTTTTCAACAATTATGTTATGAACTACTTCTGAGGTCAATAAATGTCCTCCTGCAACCCAAATACTCACCTTAGCAGATGGGACAAAACAAATCATGTATCTCGATATGATAAGCAGTCATTAGAAGAGATAAAGCTTTAAAAAAAAAAAGACCTAAAAAGACCTCCATGGGATATTGTTAAATGAGGAAAGCAAGCTGCAGAATAATGAATGCGCGTGTGTGTGTTTGAATATGTATGTTAGTATGTGGGGGAGGGGCCCTGGAAAAATACAATCCACAGTTAACAGAGACCTTTACTTCTATATCACATTTCTGTAATGTTTTACATTTTTACTATGAGCAGATTTTACCTCTGTAAATATAATATCTAAGAAAATACACTTCTACCAATATCACTGAATGGCCACACTACATTACCCTACACAGACATATCATCCTGTAACTCACTCAACTAATTGTTAGACTTGGCAGCTGTCTTTTTTGTTGTTGTTGTTAATCCTCACCCGAGATATTTTTCCATTGATTTTTAGGGAGAGTGGAAAAGAGAGGGAAAGACAGAGAGAAACACATCAATTAGTTACCTCCTGCATGAACCACAGCCTGGGCCGGGGAGGATCCTGCAACCAAGGTACGAGCCACTGAATGGAATCGAACCTGGGACCCTTTGGTCCGCAGGCTGGCACTCTATTCCACTGAGCCAAACCAGGTGGGGCGAGGCCGTCTTTAACTGCATTCCAATACCTGCACTCCAACAAAGTCTGATGTGTTGTGTTGAGGAGACACGGAGCACCTGGTTCTCACATGTCCCTGATGGGAGTGTACATTTGCACAATTAGTTTCTTGTATAGTAATATCTACCAAAGCCAAACGTACGCACACCACCAGATGACCTGGCAATTCTATTTCAAGGTATAAAACCTGTAAAAATAGCCCTGGCTGATTTGGCTCAGTGGATAGAGCGTCGGCCTGCGGACTGAAGGGTCCCGAGTTCGATTCTGTTCAGGGGCACATGCCCGGGATGTGGGCTTGATCCCCAGTAGGGGGCTTTCAGAGGGCAGCCAATCACTGGTTCTCTCTTATCATTGATGTTTCTATCTGTCTCTCCCTTCCCCTTCCTCTCTGAAATCAATAAAAATATATTTTAAAAAAACAACCTGTAAAAATACATGAAATGTGCACATAAAAAGATGTTCTATGACCCAAATGTCCATCCCCAGTAGGACGAATAAATGACAGTGCAGCCATACTGTATAGCACGGAGAATGAATAAAATGCCACACGCAACGTGGATAACTTTCACAAAGCTAGGCACCAAGTTCAAAAACAGGCAAACTAATTTGTGATGACAGAAATCAGGATAATGGTCACCTTTTGCGGGGGAGTTTGTAAACAGGCAATGTCATAGGGGTGCTAGTAAGGTTCAATCAGGGTGACTGATGGACATAGCGTGTTCATTTTGGTATGGTGTACTTACTTAAAATCATTCTTAACAAACAGAAAACATGACTAAAAAAATAAACCTAGCCCAACTGGTGTGGCTCAGTGGTTGAGCATTGACCTATGAACCAGGTCACCGTTCAGTTCGCAGTCAGGGCATATGCCCGGTTGTGGGCTCGATCCCCAGTAGTGGGCGTGCAGGAGGCAACTGATCAATGTTATCTCTCATCATTGATGTTTCTATCTCTCTCTCCCTCTCTCTCTGAAATCAAGAAAAATATTTTAAAATAAATAAACCTAGATACTACTGTCCAGATCAATGGAAACCAAACCTGGCTCTGAAATGTCAACCTCTATTCAGGTGCCTCTGGCCCCTGGCATGAGGGGAGGATATATGGCAAGTTGTTATGAGCTAGAGCTCCAGGCCCAGACTCAGGTTCAAATCCCAACTCCAACACTTCCAAGGGTAAAATCTTTTTTTTTTCCCCAAGGGTAAAATCTTGGCTCGAAACTTGACCTTTCTCTAAGCCTCAATTTCCTTATTCTATAGAGACAGTAATCACATTATTGGAAGATTAAAGTGCAAATGAATTCATGTGGAGGGGCCCCTAGCAGAGTCAGTGTTAATTAACCTCAAAGTCAAGTCTATTGCATGTGATTGGCTGAGTGTGTCATGTTAGGCATTTTACATGCATCACCGCATTCTCACAAGCACCTCATTTCTTGCAGCAACCGAGGATGAGATCTCTCACCCAGGTCCCGTAGCTGGCAAGAGGCAGAGGCAGGACTTGAATCTGGGTAGTAGGTCTTAATTTAAATCTCTTGGACATTGCTTTTACTTTTTTAATTTTTAAAAAAATTTATTTCAGAGAGGAAGAGAGAGAGATATAAACATCAATGATGAGAGAGACTCATTGATTGACTGCCTCCTGCACACTCCCTACTGGGGATCAAGCCCTAACACAGACATGTACCCTTGACTGAATCGAACGGGGCAGTCTTCAGTCTGCAGGCCGATGCTCTATCCACTGAGCCAAACTGGTTAGGGCAGAAAGTTGTTTTTTATTCCGAGGTCACCCCAACCTAAATTGCTAACTCAGTTAAAAATAATTTATTTCTGCCCTAACCGGTTTGGCTCAGTGGATAGAGCATCAGCCTGTGGACTGAAACGTCCCAGGTTCGATTCCAGTCACAGGCATGTACCTTGGTTGTGGGCACATCCCCAGTAGGAGGTGTGCAGGAGGCAGCTGATCGATGTTTCTAGCTCTCTATCCCTCTCCCTTCCTCTCTGTAAAAAATCAATAAAATATATTTTTAAAAATAAATAAAAGTAATAAGACAGTAAAACCCTCGTGTGGCCACTCATACACGCCCTGACTCCAGAGCTACTTCATCCCTCTGCTCCCTCCAGGCCCTCTGAAAACCGTCATGGTCCTCTCTGGGGACCGACCAGGAATGCCCAGCCATCAGTCTCTTTGCTGTTCCCTCTCTGTCCCAGCCCCCAGCTCCCAATACAGACCTTCAGCCTCTCATTCTCTAGTTTAAATGCAGAATACTCGGCAGTCTGCCGGTGTAGTCTCTCCACCAGGCTGTCCCGGTCTTCCCGCATCTTCTCCTCCAAGGTTTGCTGTTGGTTCACGAGATCTGTCACTCGGCTGGAAGGTCACAAAGTGAAAGCAGACAGGAGAATCAGTTACACAGGTTCTGAGGAGCCCAGTCTTTGCGAGGAGAGGGGTCAAATGTTCCTACTCAGGCCATGTCCCGCCTTTTGGCCCCCTGCCTGCTCCCCAATCTCCACTCTGAGAAGCAGCTGTACGTCCTGCCCTGGCATTGCTGCCTGTGGCATTCCTTTGTATCCCACTTCTGACACAACCTTTGAGATTTGTCTCCCATACCAACCCCGATAAAAGCCCTCTCCATTCTGACTTCCCATGAGGCCAGGACACTTCTGAAGACAAGGACCAGAGACTTGATCCCTTCCCAGCTCCCACAGCCTCCCCTGCCTCTCTCAGGCAATCAGGCCTTAAAGTTAGGACAGAACTCCTGGCTGGGTGGTCACACCCTAGGCATGCCTGTCCCTCAGGCACACATCACAATGGGGTTCAGTGTCTCCCGGGCAAGGACAGGTGTCATGATTGGCTTATTCACTTGTGTGAGCACTCACCTAGCTCAGGCAAGAATGGCAATGAATGGATATGAAACAGGGAAAGCAGTCCACTCGGCAGGCAGCTGCCCACCTGCACTTGAGCCCTTCGCCTTCCCCTCAGTCACTGAGCAGGGCAATCATCCAAGCCTCAGAGCAGCACTGGCGCTCACAGATGTTCCTCGTCCGTCTTGACCACAGACCCAATACAGAACCTTTCTATGCTGTATGTTCTCAGTATCGATCAATTATGGTTCAGTCAGCACTGACTAGGCCCAAGCAAACACATCATGTTTTCCCTGGCAAACTCCTACTCACCCTTAAGAACCCAGTTCAGATCTCCTTCCTCAGGGCATCTCGCCCCTGTACCATACATCCTTCTATCTTTTTTTTTTTTAATTGATTTTTTACAGAGAGGAAGGGAGAGGGATAGAGAGTTAGAAACATCGATGAGAGAGAAACATCGATCTGCTGCCTCCTGCACACCCCCTACTGGGGATGTGCCCACAACCAAGGTACATGCCCTTGACCGGAATCGAACCTGGGACCTTTCAGTCCACAGGCCGACGCTCTATCCACTGAGCCAAACCGGTTACGGCACATCCTTCTATCGTAATGATCTGTTTCCTCCCATTAGAGGGAGAACTTTCTGAGGGTAGCACTTGGCATAGGGCCTGGCACATAGCAGGTTCTTAAGAAATGTTTGCTAACTTGAGTTGAATACAACAGAAGACACTTCCTCAGGGAAGACTTTCCTGACCTGGAGACTCAGTCCCCTGTGACCTGTTCTCAGCCCAGATAGCCCAGGTCTCTGCAGCCCCATCGCCTCCATCTGAGTGGAGCCTCCCTGAGAGCAGAGACTGCACCTGTTGTTTCTGCTGCTGTAACCCTGAAGGCCAGCACATCGCCTGGGATACAGGAGATGCTCAGTATTTTTAACTGAGTGAACACAAGACTAGAGCTGAGACTGAGAACGACTGAGTAATCACTGGAGAGTACAGTGAGGCCCTAACTGACATACTGACTGGTTGGCAAAATAGCAGAGACGCAGGGATTACCGGCCATCCCATCCCCAAGAACAGGAGTGAGGTGACCATGGGACCGTGCCCACTTCCCGTGGTGTGCAGATCAGGACCCACCCCAGGCCCAAGCCTCTGTCAGCAGAGAAGCCTGGCCCCAGGACTGCTTGGGGGGCAGGACCGCAGGTACTGGGGCTGGAACCAGGACCTGGGGTCCAACCAGAAAGCCCACCTCAGGGCTGCCCACATCTCGGTCCAATGCAGCCCTTGGCCGGAGGAGACCAAATGTCAGCCACGTGAGTGATGTGACTGCCTCGGGCCACCAGGCTCCTTCCCCCGCACACCCACCTCCCTCAGTCGGCCTGCGCTCCCTCTCCCAGCACAGACGTACTCATTCAGGACAATAATTTCCAGCTCGAGGTCCCCCTTGTCTTTCACAACTTGGTTGTAGCGGGTCCTCCATGACTCCAGAGTGGATAAAGCTTCAGCAACATAAAGATCCTGGAACACGGGACAGCAGGGCCCATCAGCCTGGTGTGAGTGCTCAGGCCGAGGGAGCTGGGGGCTGGGTCACCCTGGCCGACCCCCAACCCTCCCTCCTGCAATCCCTCTCTAGAGAGCACGAGAGTGACAGGAGGCCAGCTGTTGCTTTTAGATTTCCAACAATCACATGCACCCTGTTTGCTAATCCTTCCTTAATCATCATCCCTACCCACAACATCCAAGTGGCTAAACTGTCCAGCCATCCTTCCAACCTCTTTATTACCCTTTTACCCATTTAATCCTCCCTCTGCCTCCCTCTCCACCCAGCTATCCATCCTATCAGCTCATTCACCCACTCGGTGCCGTTTTCCCTCCATTCACCCACCCAGCCACCTCCATCCACCCAAACCACCTGCATTCGGCCGCCACCCACTCCCCACCTATCTAACCCCCCATCTCCGGCCCCCCACAGGGAGGCCGCTACCTTGTCAGCGAGTTGCACGTGCAGCTGCTCAGCGTACTCCTCGCTCTTCTCCGCTCGCTCCTTCTGGGCGCGGATGGCCTTCTTTAAGGACTCTTTGTCTCGATCTCCCTTTTGCTTCAGTTCCTTCAACTGCTCCATGATGGCCTCCACTTCCGCCTTGTGCTGGTTCCCGCTGCGTTCCAGGTTCTGGGGGGGGAGGGCCAGGGAGCAGATTGAAAGGAGAGGGACGAGGTGAGCAAGAGAGTCCCAGGGAGAGAGGGAAAAAGGGACCAGTGAAAAGAGGGAATGGGGGAGAGGGAGTAAGAATGAGTCACAAACTGCAGGGGGTTAGGGCTCCCCTAACACAGACCGGAGACGAGTGCCCTTCGCAGGCTCGCCACAGCACCTCCCTGGGTCACTGAGCCCATCAGGTCTTATGTTAGAACTCCTCCGGAATCTTTCCTTGAACTCCCAGCACAGCAGTCGTGGTTCGCCCTGACACTCAGCGGGTCTGTGACTTTAGCGAGTCCCAGTTCACAGATGCAATCAGCACTGAGGCCACCCTTCCTCCCCAGGGGCAGTTAGGAGAACTGAGGGCCTAAGGGATGAAGTGATTGGCTTGGGGGCCTGAAAATCAACCCAGTCACTGCTGTGAAGGGCACTCAAGACCTCCAGGTCCATTGCTCTTGCCACTGTCCCAGAGTCTCCCTGAAGCACAAGAGCTTTGGTAGCAGCTGCCCCATAATCCTTTGGGGCAAAACCTTCCTGAGTGTGATAGGCTTGGCCAGGCAACCGCCCTTGGACTGCCAGGAACCTGCCCCCACTTCCCTCCCCGCCCCTGGTGGGGCTAGCAGGTACCTTGATCTGCATACACAGGCGACTGTTCTCTGCCTCTTTGCTCCGAAGCTGTGCCTGCAAATGCCCACGCATGGACTCCATGGACTTGGAGAGTTCGGATGCTGTCTTTGCTTGAGCCTTTGGACAGATGGAGAAAGATAGAGCCAGAATTTGAACCCAGGTCTCCAATTCTAGGGCACACTGTATCCACTGAGCTCTACTAGCCAGTAAGAGGGAGCAGCTGTTGGGATGGTACCTTCTCACATTGTATTTCCTGGAGGAGCTCTTCCACCTCCTTGTCCTTGTCTTGCAGCAGTAACAGCAGCCGCTGGAGAGAACACACACAGTCATGAGCTCCCTGGAAAGGGCAAGGAGGCCCAGCCCCGAGAGGAGAGACACTCCATTGTGTGCCTGGCCACCAGGGCCCAAGGTCCCAAATATACTGGCCCATGTCAGAGACCCTGGTGGGAAGCACCTAACATCTGTATTAAATATTTAGGACAATAAATATGTATTTATTTTGTAATTTAAAATAAAGTAACATTAATTGTGGAAAACACTAAAAAACACACAAAAATGCTACCCAACCCAGAGAACACTGTTAACAGACATTAAAGAAGTTATATGCGCCCAAGCCAGTTTGGTTCAGTGGATAGGGCCTGCGGACTAAAGCAGCAGTCGCCAACCGGTGGTTCGTGGACCACTGATGGTCCGTGAGGTCCGAAAGTTTGGAGACGGCTGGACTATAGGGTTCCAGGTTCGATTCCGGCCAAGGGCATATGCCCGGGTTGCAGGCTCGATCCCCCCAGTAGGGGGGGTGCAGAAGGCAGCCAACCAATGATTCTCTCTCATCATTGATGTTTCTCTCTCTCTCTCTCAAAGGAAAAGAAGAAGAAAACGAAGAGGAGGAGGAGAAGGAAGAGGAAGAAGTTATATGGTCCTGTGTTTCGTCACCAAAAAACGAAACAAAACAATAACAAAAAGGAAGTTATATGCTTTGCCCTGGCTGGTGCAGGTCAGTGGTAGAGCATTACCCCACATACTGAAAGATCCCAGG
The DNA here is from genome assembly GCF_028538775.1 of Myotis yumanensis. Lineage (NCBI taxonomy): Eukaryota > Metazoa > Chordata > Mammalia > Chiroptera > Vespertilionidae > Myotis > Myotis yumanensis. The sequence goes on from NW_027223763.1 coordinate 5,353,312, forward strand.
TTCGATTCCCCGTCAAGGACGCATACCTGGGTTAAAGGTTCAATCCTTGGCTCCCAGTGGGGTGCATGCGGGAGGTAACCAATCGATGTGTCTCTCTTACATCAATGTTTCTCTCCCCACCCCCACCTTTCTCCCTTCTACACTCTCTAAAAATCAGTGGAAAAAATATCGTCAGATGAGGATTAACAACAACAAAAAAGCCATATGCTTCTTCTGTTCAGTAAATTACACGCCCACATTTGCCATAATGTAATTAAATCTTCCACAGCTTCTGAAACAGCAGCTTAATGTTTCAAGTTATTAATGTATCACAATTTGACCCGGTTTCTCAGGCTGGGAATGCAGGTTTAGGCCTCAACATCACTGCTGAACTCAGAGATGCTCAGCGAGGCGTTGAGGGCCAAGGGCCATGCCTTGGGAAGCATGTTGGGCACTAATATATCAAAAGCTCCAAAAGGTCTTAGAGTTAAGAAACCTGTTGCACGTACCTTTTGTTTAGGCCAGTTGGCAGTTTCTCAAATAAATTTGGCTATGAGTCACTCCCCACTTTTGTTTTGTAAATAAAACAGTTATTTCAATTTTAAGAGAATAATTTCACTGTAACTAGTAAAATGTAAAATTCACCCATTTAACATCTTGAGGAACTTAGGGTTCCATGGAGTGAATTCTGGAACATGCTGCCTTGGGAGGCATTCCTAGAATTGGAATTGTTGAGTCAAAAGGTCTATACCTGCCCAGCCAGAGTGGCTCAGTGGTCGAGCGTCTACCTATGAACCAGGGGGTGACGGTTCAATTCCCGGTCAGGGCACATGCCCAGTTTGTGGGCTCAATCCCCAGTAGTGGGCATGCAGGAGGCAGCTGATCAATGTTTTTCTGTCATCCATGTTTCTATTTCTCCCTTTTCCCTCTCCCTGCCCCTCTCTCTAAAAATCAATAAAGACATGTTTGGAAAAAAAAGGTCTATACCTTTTGATGGCTTTTCCCCCAGTGAAACGAAGGAAGGGCTTAGGGTGGAAGGAGCAGAAGCCTAGGCAGTGGTCTGCTTTGGCTCCCTAGAAATGTTACAGGAAAGACGTGAGCCAAGGTGGGACTGCTAGAGCTCACTGACGATCTAGGACAGAAGCAGCAAAATGAGAGAGACTACGCGGTGCTGCTCTGGCCCTCTGGGGAAGAAGTGGGCCGTGCTGGGAGTGTGGAATCACTGAGAAGGAAAAGTCACAGTGCAAGAAGTGAGCTACGGCGGGGCTGCTGTTAGCTCATGAAGGCAGAGAAAAGGGGTCTCGGCGGCAGGTTCGGGTGGGAAACGCAGGATGAGCTGCTGCTGCTCGTTGCTCCCTTGGTTGCAAGTTTGGTGGCCCTTAGAGTTTTAGGAGAGAAAAGTAAGATGCACACCTGAGAGGGAAGAAAGGTGTGGGTGTGATCCAGACAGAGCCCATCCCTTTTGATGGCTTTTAATCCATGATACAAATACAAAAATTTAGGTGACAGACAGTCATGATTTGTAATTCCATCATCACCACCGGCTCTCAGGTTGGTGTCCAGCTTGGTGGCTCAAACTCTCAACTGATCAACTAGATAAGCCCAGTGGAGCAGGTAGGACAGGGGACATCAGCCCATTATACAGATCATGAAACTAAGGCCCAGAGGAAGCTCAGAGCGGGGCTGCAGCCTTCCTGCCCCCATTCAGCACTGGCAGCTTTGTCGAGGCGACCACCAGAGCAGGCAGGGGCACTTGACGTACCGCTTTCTCAGAGTCTGCCTCTGCCAGCCGTTTCAGAAGTGCTCCTTGTTGCTCCATCAGCCTTCCGGAATCCTTCCAGGGAAGGCAAAGGGAAAGCCGAGTCATTAAGCAATAAACCCAGATGGCTACATTCTATTGATTCTCTTTTCCAAAATTACACTTCTAGTTATTAAGGTAATAAATTACATTCTCACTATGAAATATTAGTGAGCAGATAAAGCTCGTCCCCCTCACTCCTGTTCTACTGTTATTAGTTTGATGAGTGTCTTGCCCATCCTTCCACTATGCATTTATTTAAGGACACGTAGAGATATATTATCTTTTGGGGAACAGAAAGAGATTCATGTGTAATTTTTTTTAAATTTTCATATACATTTTACTAATTTTCTTTCATCTCTGACACTTCCATTATAAAGGGCAAATAGCAATATTAAAATACTAGAGGCCCAGTGCACAAAATTCATGCACAGGGGAGGCGGGGAGGGTATGTTCCTCAGCCCAGTCTGCACCCTCTCCAATCTGGGACCCCTCAAGGGATGTCCGACTGCCCGGTGTGGGATCAGGCCTAAATGGGCAGTCAGACATCCCTCTCACAATTCAGGACTGCTGGCTTCCAACCACTCGCCTGCCTGCCTGATTACCCCTAACCACTTCTGCCTGTTCAGCCCCTAAACACTCCCCTGCCAGCCTGATCGGCACCTAACTACTTCCCTGCCGGCCCAATTACCTCCAACTGCCCTCCCCTGCTGGCCTGGTCCTCTCTTGCTGCCCTCCCATGCAGGCCTGGTTGCCCCCCAACTGCCCTCCCCCTGCTGGCCTGGTCCCCCCAACTGCCCTTCCCTGCTGGCCATCTTGTATCCACATGGGGGCAGCCATCTTTTTTTTTTTAATTTATTTTTTTAAAATTAAATCTTTATTGTTCAGATTATTAGTTGTTCCTCTTTTGTCCCCCCCATAGCTCTCCTCCACCCAGTTCCCACCCCACCCTCTGCCCTTACCCTTCCCACTGTCCTCATCCATAGGTGTACGATTTTTGTCCAGTCTCTTCCTACACCACCACACCCCTTTCCCCCCCAAGAATTGTCAGTCCACTCCCTTTCTATGCCCCTGGTTCTATTATATTCACCAGTTTACTCTGTTCATCAGATTTTTTATTCACTTGATTTTTAGATTCATTTGTTGATAGATATGTATTTGCTGTTCATAATTTTTCTCTTTACCTTTTTCTTCTTCCTCTTCTTAAAAAATACCTTTCTGCCGAAACCGGTTTGGCTCGGTGGATAGAGCGTCGGCCTGCGGACTGAAAGGTCCCGGGTTCGATTCCAGTCAAGGGCATGTACCTTGGTTGCGGGCATATCCCCAGTGGGAGATGTGCAGGAGGCAGCTGGTCGATGTTTCTCTCTCATCGATGTTTCTAACTCTCTATCTCTCTCCCTTCCTCTCTGTAAAAAATCAATAAAATATATTTTGAAAAAAAAAAAAAAAATACCTTTCAGCCGAAACCGGTTTGGCTCAGTGGATAGAGCGTCGGCCTGTGGACTGAAAGGTCCCAGGTTCGATTCTGGTCAAGGACATGTACCTGGGTTGCGGGCACATCCCCAGTAGGAGATGTGCAGGAGGCAGCTGATCGATGTTTCTCTCTCATCGGTGTTTCTAACTATCTCTCTCCCTTCCTCTCTGTAAAAAATAAATAAAAAATATTAAAAAAAAAATACCTTTCAGAATTTCATATAATACTGGTTTGGTGGTGATGAACTCCTTTAGCTTTTTCTTATCTGTGAAGCTCTTTATCTGACCTTCAATTCTGAATGATAGCTTTGCTGGATAAAGTAATCTTGGTGTAGGTTCTTGGTATTCATCACTTTGAATATTTCTTGCCATTCCCTTCTGGCCTGCATAGTTTCTGTTGAGAAATCAGCTGACAGTCGTATGAGTACTCCCTTGTAGGTAACTGACTGTTTTTCTCTTGCTGCTTTTAAGAATCTCTCTTTGGCCCTAGCCAGTTTAGCTCAGTGGATAGAGCGTCAGCCTGTGGACTGAAGGGTCCCAGGTTCGATTCCGGTCAAGGGCATGTGCCTTGGTTTCGGGCACATCCCCGGTGGGGAGTGTGCAGGAGGCAGCTGATTGGTGTTTCTCTCTCATCGATGTTTCTAACTCTCTGTCCCTCTCCCCTCCTCTCTGTAAAAAATCAGTAAAATATATTTTAAAAAAATAATAATAAAGAATCTCTCTTTGTCTTTTGCCCTTGGCATTTTAATTATGATGTGTCTTGGTGTGGTCCTCTTTGGATTCCTTTTGTTTAGGGTTCTTTGTGCATCCTGGACTTGTAAGTCTATTTCTTTCACCAGGTAGGGGAAGTTTTCTGTCATTATTTCTTCAAATAGGTTTTCAATATCTTGCTCTCTCCCTCCTTCTGGCACCCCTATAATTCGGATGTTGGTGCGCTTGAAGTTGTCCCAGAGGCTCCTTACACTATCTTCATATTTTTGGATTCTTTTTGCATTTCCGGTTGGGTATTTTTTGCTTCTTCATATTTCAAATCTTTGACTTGATTCTTGGGATCCTCTTGTCTGCTGTTGGATCTCTGTATATTATTCTTTATTTCAGTCAGTGTATGCTTAATTTCCAGTTGGTCTTTTTTCATATCCTCCAGGGTCTCACTAAATTTATCGGCGGCTTCTAGAAAATTCTTGAAAAACTTTATAACCGTGGTTTTGAACTCTATATCCAGTAGTTTGCTTTCCTCCATTTCTGTCATTTGTGACCTGTTTCTTTGTCTCCACATTTTTTGTGCTTCCCTGTGTTGGTAGAGTGGCTTTTTGTGCTAGGTGTCCTATAGAGCCCAGTGTCTCAGCCTCCCCAATTACCTGAGGTGGACACTCTTGGTGCACCCCTTTGTGGGCCTTGTGCACAGTCTTATTGTAGTTAAGCCTTGATTGTTATAGGTATCACTGGGAGGAATTGACCTCCAGGCCAACTGGCTGTGAGAATCAGCTGTGTCTAAGGTGGGAGAACTTCTGTGCTGAAGACACCCTTCTGGGGCAAGACTTGCTTCAGTGGGGCTTTGGTGCTCACTGAGTCTGCCCCCTGAGTGTGTCCCTTATGGATCTGAGGAGTTGTAATCTGGATGGTCCCACTCTGACCACTGGGTACACTGGCTCTTGGATCTAAGGAGGTGCTAATTTAGCCTCTGCCTGAGGTTACCCAGCAGGAGCTACGAAGAGATCTGCAGATTCCCCTTCCTTGTTTGGGGTTTGGAGGTGCCCAGATGAGGCCCAGCTGTGAAGCAATGCAAGCTGCTGTGGGGCCTTGGCCTTCTCTTGGAAGTTCTGGGTCTGTCTGGCCCAGCTGCAGTTTGTTAGGTAATTTTCAGATTGCAAAGGGGCAGGGCATTCATATGCAAAAGCCTCTGCCATAGCTTGGGTGGGGCGGGGTCTCAGGGAATCAACAGGGCGGAACAAACAGCTATGGCTGATCCTCAGCCCTGCCCTAAGAGGCCCGAGTCTCAGTGTCCCGGTAATCGCTGCAAGCACCTTTGAGATAAAGCCGCTCTCGAGTTCCGAGTTCGCCCGCTGTCAGACAGTCCAGTTTCTCCCTGTATGAGTCTGGGTCCCCAGAGATTCACCCGGAACTGGAGTTCAGAGCAGTTGAGGGCTTGTGACTCCCTCCCGATTCAAAAAGACAGCCGTGTCCTCAGTTGCCAGCTCTTGCCATGTGCGCCTCCGTACCTCTGCACTTTACTTCCACACCTCCTCTGAGTCTCAGTGTGCTTTTCTCTTTCCTTCTAGTTGTAGAATTTCCACTCAGCCAGTCTTCCTGTGTAGTTCTGGATGATGTCCGTTTTGTCTTTTAGTTGTATTTTTGAAGTTGTTGTGGGAGGCAGCAATTTCCAGTGTTTACCTATGCCGCCATCTTGGTTTCTCCCGGGCAGCCCCCATCTTTGACCACATGGGGTGGTCCTCTTGTGTGTTGGCGTTATGGTCAATTTGCATGTTACTCTTTTATTAGATAGGAGGATTCCCTCTAATTAATTCCCTTTTAATGTGCACAAACTTCATGCACCAGGCCACTAGTTTAGCCATAATTCCAATTCCCTATACGCCAAGGTTGTAGGTTCTATCCCACGTCAGAGTAAATGCAATGATCAACCAATGAATGAATAAATAATGGGACAACAAATTGATGTTTCTCTTTCTCCTTTCCTGCCCCTCCCTCTTTCTCAAAATCAATTTAAAAAAATTTTCTTTTGCCGTGGCTGGTTGCTCAGTGGTTAGAGCATCAGCCTGTGCACTGAAGGGTCACAGGTTTAATTCCCCATCAAGGGCATGAGCATGGGCTACAGGTTTGAAGCCAGGCCCCGATCAGGGTACCTATGGAAACTAATCAATCAATGTGTCTCTCACACATCGATATTTCTCTCTCCCTACCTTTACCTTCCCTTCCACTCTAATTCATGTGTAATTTTACCAAAATGTTATTATACTGCTTTTGTGCTACACCTTGATTTTTTTAAATAGTTTTACTAAGATATAAATTCAGCTACCATACAACTCACCCATTTAAAATGTACAATTCAATGGTTTTTGGTACATTTCACTATTATTTTTTTTTACGCGGTAAAACACTTACAACATAAACTGTGCCATTTTAACTACTGAGTATAAAATTCTGTGGCATACAGAACATTCGGAGGCAGTCCTCACCACGACCTGTTAAGCAGCCAGCCTCCATTCCCCTCCCCGGCCACCTCTTCTCTGCTTTCTGTCTCTAACGTGCCACTGCATTATTTTTAAACTCTCCCCATAACCTCTGGGTAATAAGGTTGGTCCCAGGTTTTGCAACTAAAATAGACACCACTGGGCATGTACCAAGAGGAGGCTTTCTGCAGGGCATTTTAGCTGCCACAAATCAGAGAGGTAAAAACCACCCACCCGAGAACACTGAGCTAGAAATAAAAGTTATTACAATTTTAAGGAAATAATTTCTCTGTAACTAGTACAATTCATAGAAATATAGTCTAGAAACTCTCAAGCCCACTGGGATAGTGTACACTGATGCTCAAATAACACCACCTGTGATAGCAAAGATCTGAAAGTAGGTCTCCACCAACAGAAGAATGGACACACAAATTGTGGTATTGTCATAAGATAGGACATAGCAGTGAAAATTAATTACCTTAAGCCACAAGGAAAAAAAAAGGATCAATCTCATAAAAATATTGAGTGAAAAAAGCAAGCTCAATAGAACATATGTGGAATAATACCATTTATGTAAAGTTTGAAAACATGCTCAACAATACCAAATGTTGCTTAAAGATACATACGCAGATGATAAAACTATCAGATTTGAGATAAAGGTCCCTGAAGGAAGGGAGATGAGGGGTTACTGCCAAAGAAGACACAAGAGGGATTTAACGATGTGGACAAGGTTTTGTTTGGAATGCTGAACACCACATATTATTACTCATTTTAAACATTAATTTTAAAAAGTAAAAACAAGAAAAGTTGACAATATCGGGACAAAAAGACACTCAACTAAGAAAAGTGTCATCATTTCAACAGCACAGGGACTTTGAGATCTTTGGTAACCCTTTGGTTTGAACCAAACAGGAAGATGGATGTTTATAGCTGTCAGTCTTTTCAGAATCATTTTCTAACATAAAACATATTTCACTGACCATCTTTTCAGAAGATGAAGTGATACCACACAATCTGTGTCCGCCAGCAGTTAGTCGTTCTTCTACTCCCCCAAAGCTCAGGTCTAGTGCTCTCCCTGTATTGCTGCACGACTCTGGAACGGGCTGAACTCCTCCCCGACTCCCCACTGCCCTTCTCTTGGCTCCCAAGGTCCTTTCTGTGCAGCCCAGTCCAGCTTCCAGGTCCACCAGGGGCCAACACTCAATGTGAATGATTTTGTCAAATCTTTCGACAGCCCACTCGGGTCATTCACCAAGAGTATTATTTGTTCACAGAAGAGGAGACTGAGGCTCAGAGAGGATGGGCATGTGGTGCTAGGGAAGGACCTTAGTCGGGCGCCCACGGTGGGGCTGGAGCCGGGAGCTCACCTCTTTGCCGTGCTGATCCTTCAGTAGGTCTCGGAGGGTGCGGTTGGTCTCCTCAAATGTGCTCAGCTTCTGCAGGAGAAGTTCCTTCTGCCTCGTCAGGGTGTTGATGTCCGTACAGGTCATTTGTTTTTCCTGGAAGACAGCAAGAAGCCTTACATGGTACAGGGAGAGAAGGGAGGAGCTGGCAGAGGCAGGCCACACCAGGACTTAAGAGGTACTGGTGCCCGGAAGCCCAGCAACGACCTGGGCTGTGTACAGGGTCAGGATGGCAAGGACAGGATTCCTGGAGGTCTTGGACCTGGAAGGATGGGCAGGATCTGAGCCTGCTGACAGCGATAGTGGGGAAACTCAGTGTGGGTGAGTGTAGTCAAGGCAAGCTTCCTAGAGGAAGCAGACGACACCACCTGGTGGCTGATACTGTACTTGCAGGAATCAGGTGGTGGGGTGATCCCAAGAGACCCATGACGAGGTCTCCTCAGAGGCCCTGGCCACCAGAGGTCATCCTTAAGGGTCTGGCCATGGACCTGAGGGTGGGGGATGGGAACTGAGGAGTTCAGTGTGCCCTTCCCCCGCCTGGAGATGTCACAAAGTCAGCCTGATGACTGCGTAAAGCCCCCACCCTCGCTTGTGGCTGCCCCCTCTCGGGGCCCAGTAACAAGGCTAGGCTGCTCTGCCTACCACCCACCGTCTTCAGCTTCCCGATGGTATCCTTCAGGGCCATGACTTGCTTGGCTGCGGCAGCCCCATCCATTTCCGCCTCCACCAGCTTGGACATGAGGCACTCCTTCTCTTGCTGGAGGTGTTTCTTCTGAAGCCTGGGGCCAGAAAGGAGGACTCTCAGCCTCTCAGGCCCCAGCCCCCCTGGAGCTCTGAGGCTCGCCTCACAATGCCCTGTGAGCCTCACCTCCTAGTCAAGGAACCGTGGGGGAGGGGGAAGAGGTAGCTTTCTGGTCCAAGTGGCCTAGAAAGACACCTGGGCACCAAAGCAGGGCTTCCACATCAGGCCACATGGTGCCACCTACTTGTCCTGCCCCGGCCACTGCCCTGGCCTCTTAACCATCTTCAGATCAGCTCTTGAGCCCTCCCATCCACTCTCCACACTGGAGTCAAATCTGCTTACACCATTTCCTGCTTTGAAACCCTTCCACGGCTCCCTATTGCCCTCAATGCAAACTCCTCCAAGTGGCTAAGAGCCAGCCCCTGACGAGCTCCATGGCACCCCTTGCCCTCTGCCCACCCACCCTCCTCACTCTGGCCTGCTTTCCCTCTCTGTCACAGAACCCTCCCATCTTGGGGCCCTCACACGAGATGTTCCCCAGCATCCACCTGCCTAACTCCTCGCCACCTACAGGACTCCCCTTAAGTGTCCCTTTTCCCAGAAAGGGTCCCTCTTCCTGAGGAGGGCTGGGGTCCAGGGCAGGGCCTTACATGGTGAAGTCCTTCTCCTCCTTGATGCGCTCGATGTTGTGCCTCAACACTGTGTTCTCATGCTCGGTCTCAGCCAGCTCGTGGGCCACCTCCTCCAGTTCCTCCTTCCGCTCTTCTAGGAACCTCTTAGCCATCTGACGCTCACCCTTCTGCATCTTGACCTGTCCATGGGCAGCAGGTGGGGCCACTGAGGGACGGCCCCTCCTTCCTGCCACATGTGAGGCCCACCTAGTGACAGCTACATAGGTACTCAGTGCATTGGGTGAAATCTTAGCTCGTTGTCACAAAGACTCAGGGAACACACTGTTCCTCTCATTCCCTCTTACTGAGGAGACTGAGTACAGTCAGCCCGAGGGGCCTGCTGGGTGGGGAAAGAGCCAGGCTATAGGCCGTGGTTCCACTGGAGGGAGGTGTGACAGAGGCCCCTGTGCTGTGGCTACGGCGGAAGGAGGGACTGTTGCCAGGCCACCCGCCCAGGTTCTCTAGGAGGGCCCAGGGCCCCGAGTGCGGGGGGCCGGGGGGGATTAGAGGCACAGGCCACAGTAGCAGTGAAGGCCTGGGTTTCACACCAGCAACGCCAACTTCCTAGTTGGGGGCCATGGTCTTCCAGGTTGTTTCCGTTCCCATTGCCACATTCCACCCAGACACCGTCCAGCAACTGAGAACAATCTCCCTTCAGGGACACGACTACTCCAGGTTCCTCGGTGGCATTAGAGGCCACCATCCACACAGAGCACCAGGCCGGTCAGGGCGGCCAGGCTAAGTGTTTGATGGAGAGGGATCCCAGGTCCCCAATTCGAATGCCAGGGGCACCCGAAGTTCTGGGCAGAGCTGTGTGGGTGGCCTGCAGAGAGGCAGCCGGAAGGAAGTGCCCACCAGGAACACACCTGGGAAGTCCCACACCACCTCAGGGTTCTAGCTGTCCCAGCCTCCCACACCCCTCACCTCAGATTTGAGACAACCGACTGCGTTCATTAAACTGTCAATCTTCTTATCATAATGGTTCATTTTACAGTGACCCGAGTCGTCATCCTCTGTAGAGAGGTCACTTAATCGCATTACTGAGACCAGCTTTTCTGAAGATGGTGGCGTAATCTCCAGGCAGTGAGGTGGATTCTGATGTAGAGGAGGGAGAACACAGGAACTCATAAGGCAAATCCACAGCCATCAGCTCCACCACACCTGGTTGTCCACAGGCAGGAAGAACCAAAATGCTAACGGGCCAGCCACAGGGGCCCCAGGAGCCAGAATCTGCCATACCTACTTGATGGAATGCCACCTATCCCTGTTTAAATGTTTTTGAATATTTTCTAACACAGAGATAGTATTTAAAATAAAGAATATAAAGTGCCAAAAACAGTAATTTCTAAAGTTGGCAAATGTTTGGGGCAAGAAATGTTTTCATATACCTAGAGTGGAAGTGAAGTGTGTCAGAAGTTTTTTAAATGAATATGAATGCCTAATAGTAGATAGTTGTAAAGGTAACAAATCTTTTATAAAAGACATTTTAAGTAAGGGAATTTGAATATTCACCAGATATATGATATTAAGAAATAAAGTTTTTAGGAGTAATAATTGTTATTTTGGTTATATAGAAAAAATGTTACTAGAAATACATACGGAATAATTAATATGGTATGCTGTTTGGAAAATACTTAAATACATCAGCATAAAAAATTTTAAATGCATATGCCCCTCAGAAGAGTTTATGCAAAGCTGTATAATGCTTTGCTATTAAGACTTCAAAAAAGAATATTATAATCTGGGGGTCCAGGATTTGCATGGGTTTTTGATAAATTGAACTTGACTCATTCTACAAATTTATTCTGATGCATTAAGTAGCCGCTGTTTCTCATTATTTATGTAGTTCTTTGCTCCTCTTTTTTTTAAATATATTTTTATTTAAAAATTCAGAGAGGAAAGGAGAGGGAGAGAGAGATAGAAACATCAATGATAAGAGAAAATCATTGATCGGCTGCCTCCTGCACACCCCCAACTGGGGATGGAGCCTGCAACCCAGGCATGTGCCCTTGACCGGAATTGAACCTGGGACTACTCAGTCCGCAGGCCGATGTTCTATCCACTGAGCCAAACTGGCTAGGGCTCTTTGCTCCTCTTAAGCCACTGTTGGCTGACCTTCTGTGCCAATTTCCAGGAAAAGAGGATGGCTATCAGGAGTAAAAGGTGGTATACAATAAGAGTGTAACTGTTATATTAAACAAGTAGGACTCATTGGGTACAATTTAAAAAATGTATGTGCCTTTGGTTCCAGCAATTCTATTTCTAAGGATTTATCAAGAAAATGAATCAGTATTTAAATTCAAGGCAAGGATACAGATAAATATATGACAATATAGTATTGTTTAAACACGTAACAGTACAAACATACACATAATAGAATACTGCCTTAAAAAATTAACATGCGCCCTGGCCGGCGTGGCTCAGTTGGTTGAACGTTGCCCCATGTACCAAAAGGTCACTGATTCGATTCCTGGTCAGGGCACATACCCAGATTGCAGGTTTGATCCCCAATTGCCAGAGGCAGCCGATAAATGTTTTTCTCTTTCTCCCTTCCTCTCTATCTCAAATCAATAAAAACATAAAAATTAAAAATAAAAACCACTAAAATAATAATAACATGTAATGGAAACATAGTTAAAGTATGTTTTTAAAAAAGGATGTTGTGCCTGGCAGGTGTGGCTCAAGGGATTGAGCGTCACCCTATACACCAAGAGGTTGCTGGTTTGATTCCTGGTCAGGGCATAGGCCTGGGTTTGGACTCCATCCCCAGTAGGGGGCGTGCAGAGGGCAGCCGATGGATGTTTCTCTCTCTCTCTCTCTCTCCCCCTCTCCCTTCTTCTCTCTCTCTCTAAAATAAATATAAACATATTGTTTTAAAAAGGATGTTGTACAATAATTAAAATATAATCCCATTGTTACAAAAATTAAAAATGAGTCAGTTCAAAAGACAAGATCAGGAAGTTGCAAGTGACATAGGTCATTTCAGGATGGTGGGATCATAGGTGATTTTTAGTTTCCTCCTTAATTTGAGTTTTCTAATTTATCAACAATGACTATGAATTGCTTTTATAAGAAAAATAATTTTTAATATTTAAAAGAAAATCAGAAAATATACAGATAGCATCATTACAATTGAAGTAAAAAAAACAATAACAACAACTCTGCACCCTGACTGGGCAGTCGGTTGGTTGCAGTGTCATCCCATACACCAAGGGGTTTCCGGTCAGGGCACATACCTGGATGGTGGGGTCGATCCCCGGTTGGGGTGCATACGGAAGGCAACAAATCAATGCTTCTTTCACATCGATGTTTCTCCCTCTCTCCCTTCCTTTCTCTCCAAAATCAATTTAAAAAAACCACCTACTTCCATGGGTATGGTAAAAGTTCTAAAATATTAGTTTTGGGACAGTGATTACCCTTGGGGAGGAAGTGACAGGAAAGGGCCAGAGGGGAGATTCTGGGGAAGCGGGCTGATCTGTGCATGGTAGTGTAACTACTACCTCAGTCTCGGTAATGGTCACATGGTATTCCATTGTATGGATGTATCATAATTTAAGCAAGACCCTCCTGACTGACATTTAGGTTGCTTCTGATTTTTCTCTATTACAACTTAATATTTTAAAGCTTAATAGGAGCCAGATTAGAGAAGAATTACAGACAATTTCCTATTTTTCTGTATTTTCAGTTTTCCATAATAGAAATCGATCCCTTCATTTAATAATAGAGAAAAAAGCCAGACCTTCTGTTTCCCAAAGCTAACCTTATGTATCAGAAAGGGTTTTTAAAAAACTAGAATCCCTACATGCACACAGCAGCTCTGGGTCCATGTCCCGCTCCACCACAAACTTCCACCTCCTAGGGTCTTTCTCTCTAGTCCAGAACAGAAAAGGCCAGGCGGGGGCCTCCCAGGCACACAAAGACCCCTGGGAAGTGGGAAAGGGCTAGCCCAAGTAGCATGAAAGACAACTACTGTTTGAGATGACAAGTACTTCCCTGGGCCCCTCCAATTCTGGATTCAGTGGCCCAGGACGGAAACAGACATTGAGCTTTCCGGAGGAGATCATAGATCCTAGCAACTCATGTCCAAAGGACGCCAATTTCCATAACGGCATATCTTTGTTGTAGACCAGGGGGTCCTCAAACTACGGCCCGCGGGCCACATGCAAATACAAATATTGTATTTGTTCCCGTTTTGTTTTTTTACTTCAAAATAAGATATGTGCAGTGTGCATAGGAATTTGTTCATAGTTTTTTTTTAAACTATAGTCCGGCCCTCCAACGGTCTGAGGGACAGTGAACTGGCCCCCTGTTTAAAAAGTTTGAGGACCCCTGTTGTAGACTCTGAAAACTACCATTGTTTTGCAAAGCACTTTAGATAATAAAATATAGTATGCTTATAAAGAAATTCAAGCATGCCATTAAAAATAAACCATTAAAGCCTCCCATACTCCCAGGGTAGGTAAGCATTGCTTAACACTTCTGTATACCCTCCCAGAAAATGTTATGTGCATACAAACATATCCATACAGGGACGCACAGACTCCCCTTTCTGGACAAACTGGGCCGAACTCTCTATGCTATGAGGCTCTGTGATACATTATCATGTATAAATACTACCTCAATCCTGGTAATGGTTACATGGTATCCACTGCATGGATGTATCATAATTTAAGCAATATCCTCCGGACTGACATTTAGGTTGCTTCTGACTGCTCTCTATTACAATGCTTAGCAAAAACAGCATTTATACACAGTCCCTGTATTCTTCTGTGACTTTTTTTTTAAATGTGGTTGGCATGGATAAGTGCATATCTTCTTGTTTTTTTTTTATTGTTAATCCTCACCTGGGGATATTTTTCCATTGATTTTTAGGGAGAGTGGGGAAGAGAGGGAAAGACAGAGACAAACATCGATGTGAGAGAAACACATCAATTGGTTGCCTCCTGCAAGAGCCCTGACCAGGACCTGGGCCAGGGAGGAGCCTGGAACCAAGGTACATGCCCTTAACCAGAATCAAACCCAGGACCCTTTAGTTTACAAGCTGATGCTCTATCCACTGAGCCAAACCGGCTAGGGCTCTTTTGTGACTTAAAAGATAAATTCCTATGCCCTAACTGGTTTGGTTCAGTGGACAGAGTGCTGGCCTGTGGATTGAAGGGTCCCGGGTTTGATTCTGCTTAAAGGCACATGCCAGGGTTGTGGGCTCCATCCCCAGTGGGGGGCATGCAGGAGGCAGCCGATCAATGATTCTCATCATTTTTGTTTCTATATCTCTCTCCCTCTCCCTTCCTCTCTGAAATTAGTAAAAATATATGAAATAAAGATAAATTCCTAAATGTAAAACTAGAAGCAATGTTTACATAGATGCTGCCAAGCTATCTCCAGAACAGCTGAATCGGTTTCATGATCCTCTCAAAACTGTCAGAACACTTTTCACTTATTCCCTAGAACCCCTCCCCCACCCCACTCCAGTAATCTCTTAGGGACAAACAGGTAAATCAGGGAGTCAAAACCATAAGTATGATTAGAAACTTTAGAATAATTACTTTTATTTATTGTTAATTAATAGAAGTAATAAGCTTTCAGAAAACTGAATCTTCCAAAATAGATCAGGTATCATCATCTTAAAGTAGCCTGACATTTTTTATTTGTCCCAATAATGAGATCTCTGTCTAAAACATGACCAAAAGGCCTTGTCTTATCATTTGAGTTTTTTCACTGCAATTGACAAGAATGGGCACATCTGTATGCTGCAGGTGTAACCCAGCGCCCCGCAGTCTGGCATAAGTCTCAGTAAACATACGCAGCATGAACTACTGCAGAGACGGATGGACAGGCATGTTGAGGTGTGGCTAAAAAATGACAACCGTTCTCTTGTTATCTTGACAACTAAGTCTGAAGGCACTTATGCATCAGTTCATTCCAAAAGTGGCTTTGATGACACTGTGGAATCTGTGCCTGGTCTTAACGAAGACTACCTCAAAAGAGGCGATGCTTTTCTGGGTATGTACATTCTGGTGTATATGTATATAAATGTAATTCAGTTATGCTCCAAAACTATCACAGTCATGTGGGACAAGACCTATGGCTCCTCACATATAAATCAGAGAGGTCAAGAGTACAGCCCCGCCCTAGCCGGTTTGGCTCAGTGGATAGAGCGTCGGCCTGCGGACTGAAGGGTCCCGGGTTTGATTCCGGTCAAGGGCATGTACCTTGGTTGCGGGCACATCCCCAGCGGTAGGCAGCTGATCGATGCTTCTCTCACTGATGTTTCTAACTCTCTATCCCTCTCCCTTCCTCTCTGTAAAAAACCAATAAAATTTATTTTAAAAAAAAAAGAGTACAGCCCCTAGAATAAGACCCCCTTGAGTACTCACTCCAGCTCTGCTACCTTCTCTGTGAGCCCTCACCTGTCCGGGCCTTCATTTCCTCATCTGTACATGAGCAGAGCATCACATCTCACTGTTGTGAGGACTCAAGAAGACTCACGTACTTTCAGGGTTCAGCAAGGCCCTCAGTAAACGTGACCTACTGCCTGTCTCTAACAGCTACAGCGGACCCTGAATCATACTGCGTTTGAGGCCTGCTAAATAGACCCTGCCTAGTCCGAGGAGAAAAGCCTGAACAGAGTGAGCCTACCTCCCACTTGCATCCCACATGCCGGGCAGATGATTTTCCGGGGGGCATCCAAGGTACCTTGGTTTTCACTCGGACACTCCGCCGCACATTCACGGTGTCCCCTTTCATTCCGCGCTTATGAGATTTCTGTGGAGGAGGACAAACCCAAGGTCACTTTCTCACACAGCCGGCTGTGGTGTCACTCTGATGGATGGCATCCATCTCCAACTCTGCCAGGCAGCCTCTTCTGACTACGGCTGCCGCCGTAGATGACAGTCCTGCCTACCTTCTAGCCAGGCAACTGACCTCTGAAAGCAAGTGCGTTCGTCTGTCAAACCTTTGGAGTTAGGAGCGCGAGGAGGCTGAGCGGAGCCGTGTCACCCTGCTCCATGGCCTTCACCTCGCCCCACTGGCATGCTCCTACCTGGCTGCTGGTCGCTGCTGGTTTCGGGAGTTTTTTTATGTGGACGTGGACAGGGGTGTTCTCATCCACGTGAACATGTAAGGGGGGAGTTGAAGAGCGGTCCTTCATAGTTCGCTTCTGGCAGGCCGAGGGAGACAACACAAAAAAGGTTGATCTGTGGATGAGTAAACTGGGCATAAAACACAGAACTCGCAGCCTCTGAGGGCCACTGAAAGCCTCGCCACCAAGCGAGCAGGACAGCTACTAACTACTGGCATGCAGGCAGGGACCAAGGCGGCAGTGCCGTGCAGCAGGCTCCTGCAGAGATTCCAGCGGAAGACCATCAGACACACCCAGGTCCAACTGAGAGGAGGGTCTGCCAGACCCGCAGGTTCTACAGAAGAGCCCAAACCCAGGCCCCAGGTGCTCCGAGCTGGATCTCCGTCCCAGCCTGCTGGAATGCAGAGCTCTTCCTTGGACTCAGTGCAGCACAGCTGGGAAGCAGACGAATCCTTCTACGCCATGATCTCTACTGGGCATGCGTGTTAGCACAGCAAACACACAAAATGATTATGGGGCACAATAAAGCAGGCAGCAGGCAGGTAAGAGACGGTGAAAAGAGAGAGCTGGAGGAAATGCCAAGGTGAGAAGGTTGTATTGATTCTAAAAAGGTATAAAGAAGGCAAAACCCCAGCTACATGCCCCTCACTCACCATCAGCTCCTATCCCCTCCCCAATCTTATTTTCTTCTTCTTCTTCATTATTATTATTATTATTTAAATCCGTTCCAAAGACTTCTGGAATTTGTCCAGGTGTAAAAAACCTCCTCAACCCGGCAGCCTTACCACAAGCAAAACCACGCCCAAGCGATCAGCAGAACATGCATGCAGGCCCCTAGCAAAGTGCCCAGCTACAGCGGGGCCAGCCGGTAAGGCAGCTCCTGGACAAGATGTGCAGAAGCGCTCCTGGCAGGGCTGCAGACTGGAGGGCTGCTCCGTGTGCGCATCACCTACCGTCACGGTCACACTGGGTGCGCCACAAGCTGTCCTCAAGACCTTTTTCTGCGTGAGACTTGTTACTCCGTTCTTCCCACACGATGGAAACCTGCACCCAGGTATAAGAACCAGATTATTACCAGAAAATTAGGGTTCTTCTATTGCTTAGATCTCCCAAAATTATACACTACATATGGCGGGTAACAAGTTGGCGGCTAGGAGAGCCGGTCTGGAATCACTTGGCTTCCTTGACGTGAGCACCAAACAGGCATGGTGTGCCGGGCATTGGGATGGAAAGAGCAGGGGTGGCATTCGCAGGCTGGCCTTTTAACCTGCCATCGCATCACAAGTATTGTGACCTTTTGCTGGGAAGCCCAGCTGTCATCCTGCCAGGTGACAAGGAACAGGCAGCATATGAGCAACAGCTGGGGTGAGGTGAAAGGGCCCAGGACAGTGCCTGGAGCAGAGGTGGCTCAGGGAATGGCTGACATCAAAAGACAGAGCAATAAGCTCAGGAACAAAGTCCCTGTGACTCAAATTCATAAAATCAACAGTCAAATATTCAACAGAATGAAAAATTACTAGTTCCCAAAATACCCCACTTGATACTTTTAAGCTCCTAAGAAGCAGGGTTATTTTTGTTTTGGGTTGTTGTTTTTAAATACCATGTGTAATTCATCGTGCTTACACACAAACAGCCCTACCGCCAGATTTGCAAATGTAGCAAACATTTAATCTCCCAAATTTGGCAGTACTACATCCAAGAATTCCGGATGGGAAGGGACCTGAAAAGTTCATTTGATCCATTCTAATGACAACCTCCGACAGTCCCAAAATATGACTCTGCCCTCCCCACAAATACCTGGGAAAATAATGCAACATAAAATGCAATATAAAAAATCTTGAGCCTTTTATCATGGATGGAGCTGGAGAGCATTATGCTAAGTGAAATAAGCCAGTCAATGAAGGAAAAATACCACATGATCTCACTCATTCATGGATAATAAAGACCATTACAAACTTAAAAAAAAAATCTTGAGCCTTTTAACATGCATTTTGCTGTATTCTATTATACCTTGATTAAAAATGTAGGTACTAATCATTTAACCAAGAAATACCAAAATCTAATAGACAGCTGTTGTTTTTTTTCCTTCCCCACCGAGAACATTTCTATTTACTTGAAGCCAGTAGATTTGGGTCATCTCCCCGCCTGAGCAGCCTTCCCATCAAACCGCTCGGACTCCACGAGCACCTTGCTGGCGGCCACATCCCCCTCCTGCATCACTGTCAGGCATTTACACCTGGCCCTCTTTCAAAAAGGATGAGCCTTGCACTCCACTGAGACAACAATAGTGGCCCTATTCTGCTACCGGAACTGGGACACCCGGAAAGAGAGGGAGGGAGTCGGGCAGAGCGGAGAATGTGTGCATGCATTTTTTTTTCCTCCTTCCCTTTAAAAAAATGATTTCCACATATTTTGGTCCAGACTTCCAACACACCGCACAGAGAAGCTGAAAAGAGAAGCCTCCTTCCTGCAAGCCTGGCCCGGGGAGGGGGGGCCCTGACCACCTTTCCCTGCCCTTGGGCGGAGGCGCCCCCCACGTTGGCAGTACCTGGGGGAGCCGCCTGAGGATGAGGCAGACATGACTAGGCATCAAAGCCGCAAAGGTGGGCAATGGGGTCAGCAGGCTCTGCTCAAGGGGACTCAGAGGGGCTTGTCAATGAGAATCTCAGGGGCCGGGCATCAAACGTCCTCTCTGAGGGGAGGAGGGTGGAAGCTTTGGGGGTGGCAGTTGGATGAAAACTTGGGAGGCGCTCCTCTCTACTGTCCAAGTCGCACAGCAACTGTCCTGCCAAAGTGGGGGGGAGAGAGGAGAGGCTGAGCGACGGGGGGCGCCAGGGAGTGCGGGGGGGCGGAACCTCGGGGGGAAAGGCCCACCGCGCCCAGGCCCACCCAGGAGGGGGGCGGGGGGCCATCAGGAAAGAAACCTGAGGTGCTGGCAGGAGAGAACCGCTAGGCCCCAAGTGGGCCCGAAAGGGCCGCAACCAGCGCAGCGAGCTGGGGTGTGTGGGGAGGTTCGCGGCGGGGCCGGGGCAACAGTCTCCTAGGAGAAGGGGCGTTCCCGCTGAATCGCCACCGGAGGGACCAATAGTCTTCAAGGAGGGAAGAACGGGGCGGCGGGACGGGGCGCTCGGCCGCGAGTGGGTACCGCCGGCGCGGGAGGGGGAAGCCCCTCGGTCGCAGCAGCGGCCGCGGGGATCGAGGGTCCGAGCGAGGGCCGGTTAGACGCCGGGCTGTGCAGGGAAGCGCAGCGGGACCCCGAGCGGGGGGTCCGGGGGGACAGCGCTGCGGCCGAAGACCGGGCGGTAACTGCCGTGCGCGGCCCCCGGGAGCGAAGGGCGATCCCGGCGACGCCCATCGGCGGGCAAGAGGGCGGGGGGCCGGGCTCCGCCAGCGGAGGGGTGACCACCCACCAGCGGGCAGAAGGGGACCAGTTTCTGCCCATAGAGAGAAGGCGACGCCCTGCCGGGGGGCAGCAGAGGAGCGCGCCGAGCCCCGCCGGTCGCCAGGTGCGGAGGGGGCGGCCAGTTAGCGGGAGGAGAAGGCCCGCGCCGGGGGGCGGGGCGGGGGCCGGGTTCTGACGGGAGCGGGCCCAGCGCGCCAGCGGGCTGCCGGCCGGGGCGACGCGGGGGCGGGGGGCGGCGGGACTCGGCCCTCCCGGCCGGGACCATAGTGTCCGTGGGGACCGGGGCCGGCGGCGGCCGCGGGACGCCCCTGAGCGCCCTGGGTCCCACCTGCCGGCGGCCTCTCACCAGGAGCGACACGGCTGCGCCCAGAAACGCCTCCTTAAGAAGTCGTTGAAGTTGGAGGCCAGGGTCGTGCCATGGAGACGCCGCGGCGGATGTAGTCCTGCTGCAACGGCGGCTCCTCCCCGCTTCCGCCTCCTTTTCCGACACCCGGTCGGGAGCTCGCCCATTGGCCAGTTCAAACCCCCCGGTGGGCCTCTCGGGTTTCGCCATTTACGCCCGGACCCTGGCGTCACAGAGATGCCCCGCCCGTCTTAGGCACCGCCTACTTCCGGGCCACGCTGCCCGTCGCCATGGAGACGCGAGACGCCACCGGCGGGCCCTGCCGCGCCGGCCCCAGGATTCTGGCCCCGCCGTCCCCCTCCGCCGCCTTTTTGGCCCTGCTGGCGGCCCTCCTCGAGTCCCCGAACTCAGAGGGGCGCCAGAACGCCAACCTGCTCCATTTGATACGTTAGTGGCCTGAGCGGCGCCCTGCTCCCGGGAGTCCAGCCCTGACTCTACCGGCTGTCCGTCCAGAGATGGAGCACACCACCCACTCTCCCCTTCCCACTTCGCCTCTGTCTGTGTCCGGACAGGAGGGAGGGTCCGAGTCCCCCTTGCTCCTCACGGCTGTCCTGTACACTGAATGCCACTGTGTGTACAGACCTTCTGTGATGAGCTTTTCGCTGAGCCGCCATCTTCTCAACTATGTTTCACTGTCAGCCAATCCTGAGGGGCTGTCACGTGGCTCACGGTTCCGCCCTGGATTCTGGGAGACTTTACCATCCTCAGGGCCAGCCTGGCTTCCAGTTCCTCGACGTGCTCATCTCCAAGGCCTGCCCCGCACCTCAGCCAGGCACCTTCAGGGTCACACAACTTCTCCACCCGAAATTTTAAACAGACCCGCTTTTCCGCCTTGCTCTCACAGTCATTTTTCAGCGTTAGGGAGCGTTCCAGTCCCTTTGACCCGTTCATTTTCTCGCTGGTGAATACATGGTGGGTCCCCAGTCCCTGGAACCCAACCATCTGAGGCTCTGCAAAGATCAAACCCACAAACCACTGGCCAGCAATTGTTCTATATGTTCCCAAACCCTTGCCCTTCCCCACGGTGGCTTTTCCAAACCTTTGCCTCTTCCCCATCTCATACTCCAGCTCTTCTTTTTCATGGAGAAAGATACAGCCATCAAGTGGGATACCCTCCACCTTCTCCCTTCCTCCCTCATCTTTGTCTTCCCCCCTCACTCTTAAGTCCCCCCTCTTCAGAAGAAGAGATGTCCTTCTTGCTGCCCAAGATAAGCTTCCTGCTTCCGGCCCAGGTCAAACACCTTTGCAAAATGTCTCTTGTTATCCCCAAGATAGACTTGTTTGTCAATGCTCCCACCTTCATTGAAGCAATAAGTCCCTACTATGTGCTAAACCCAATGTGAGGGACACTAGGCCAACACAGCCCACCAGTCTGCAAGGGGCTCACAGCTGACCACTATAATGGGACTACATCAGCGGTTCTCAACCTGTGGGTCGCGACCCCTTTGGGGGTTGAATGACCCTTTCACAGGGGTCGCCTAAGACCATCGGAAAACACATGTATAATTACATATTGTTTTTGTGATTAACCACTATACTTTAATTCTGTTCAATTTGTAACAATGAAATTGGGGGTCACCACAACATGAGGAACTGTATTAAAGGGTCGCGGCATTAGGAAGGTTGAAACCACTGGACTAGATAATATGATTACAGCTTTTCCCTGCCCACCCACTGAAGGATTTTGCCTACGTGGTTTCTCCCCTCCCCACCATCTGAGAAGCATCCTTCTATGCCAATTCAGTTCTTTGGGGCTTTTGTCATGGAGAATCTGAGACAGGAAGGATTGAGAGAAACACACACACACACACACACACACACACACACTAGAGCTGGGTAGGAAGGAGGAGGAGAAGGGAAAGACCAGGAACAAGGAGGTGTTGGGATAGGGGTGCTGAACAGAGAGCACAGGGACACCTGTAGTGTGTAAAGGATGTGGGATGGGGAAGAAGAGAGGAATTTTAAAAGTACAGATGTGGTCTGGGTACCGGCCCCTTTTGTGGGGTTTGAGCATTGTACGTACTTGAGTTATTCTGCTATTACTCTGGATTGCTAGACCGTGTGTTCTGAATGCAAACCACTCTAAGTCTGGCCAGCAATGGCTCCTTTCTTTCTTTTTTTAAATATATTTTTATTGCTTTCAGAGAGAGGAAGGGAGAGGGAGAGAGAGATAAAAACATCAATGATGAGAATCATTGATCTGCCTCCTGCACGCCCCCTACTGGGGATTCAGCCCACAACCCAGGCATGTGTCTGACCGGGAATCAAACTGCTACCTCCTGGTTCATGGGTCGATGCTCAACCACTGAGCCATGCTGGCCGGGCAATAATCATGACATATTGGTTGGAAAACAGGTTGCAGAATGGGGTGGTCAGTAAGCCCATGTAGGAGCTTGGGGGCAAGGGGACATGCAAATATAAATTCATAGAGAAAAAGACTGAATTTTGGTAGAGGATACAGGAGCATTTCTTATGTTATTCTTATATATTATATTTTGGTACTTAAAAATGTTTTTACTGTAAACCATATATTCAAAAGAGGTTATGTGTTTTAGTTTGCTAGGGCTGCCGTAACAAAGTACTGTACCACAAACTGAGTGACCTGAACAACAGGAATGTACTGTCTTCCAGGTCTGGAAGCTAAAAGTCTGAGATCAAGGTGCCAGCAGGCCTCTGCTCCCGCTGTAGGCGCTGGGGAAGCATCTGTGCCAGGCCTCTCTCCTG
The DNA here is from genome assembly GCF_028538775.1 of Myotis yumanensis. Taxonomy (NCBI): domain Eukaryota; kingdom Metazoa; phylum Chordata; class Mammalia; order Chiroptera; family Vespertilionidae; genus Myotis; species Myotis yumanensis. The sequence goes on from NW_027223763.1 coordinate 5,376,177, forward strand.
GCTTCTAGCAGCTTCGTGGTAGCAGAACTTTCAGTTTACATATTGTATTGTCCCTGTGTGCATGTCTGAGTGCAAATCTCCTTTTCTTTTTTATTTATTGATTTTGTGAGAGAGAGAGAAACATCGATTTATTGTTCCACTTATTTATAGAATCATTATGTGCCCTGACCTGAGATGGCACAAACTACCTTAGCCGTGGTCAGCAAACTGTGGCTCGCAAGCCACATGTGGCTCTTTGGCCCCTTGAGTGTGGCTCTTCCTAAGCCTTAGGAGTACCCTGATTAAGTTAATAACAATGTACCTATCTATATAGTTTAAGTTTAAAAAATTTGGCTCTCAAAAGAAATTTCAATCGTCGTACTGTTGATATTTGGCTCTGTTGACTAATGAGTTTGCCGACCACTGCCTTAGCGTATCGGGACAATGCTCTAACCAACCGAGCTACCCGGCCAGCGCCAAATTTCCCCTTTTATAAGGACAGCAGTTATACTGGATTAGGGACCCACGATATTCCAATATGACCTCATCTTACCTACTTTCATGTACAACCACCCTGTTTCCAAATACGGTCACATTCTGAGGTTCTGGGGGTTAGTTCTTGGACATTGTGACTGTGGGGGACACAGTTCAGCCCATAGCACCGTGCAGGTACTCAGTGTGATGATGTGTAATAAAACAGCCTGGCCAGTGCTGTTCCGTGGTTGAGCATTGCCCTATGCACCAGGAGGTGGCTGGTCGATTCCCAATCAGGGCACATGCTGGGGGTTTCTGGCTCCATCCCCAGGAGGGGGCATGCAGGAGGGGAAATAAAGAGATGAACATTTTTAAAACCAGAAGACACTATCTCAAAATGCTAACACTGGCAATTTTCTTTTTCTCATTCTGTTTATTTTTCCTTATTCTTAAAATAAATAAAAATAAATATTTTTTTATTGACTTCAGAGAGGAAGAGAGAAATAGAAACATCAATGATGAGAATCACTGATCTGATCAGCTGCCTCCTGCATGCCCCTCGCTGGGGACCGAGTCCGCAACCTGGGCATGTGCCCTGACCTTCTGGTTCCTAGGTTGGTGCTCAGCCACTGAGCCACACCAGCCGGGCCTCATTGTGTTTTTTTAAACTTCAACAATGGCTGTAACCGGTTTGGCTCAGTGGATAGAGGGTCGGCCTGCAGACTCAAGGATCCCAGGTTCGATTCCGGTCAAGGGCATGTACCTTGGTTGTGGGCACATCCCCAGTAGGGGGCGTGCAGAAAGCAGCTTATCGATGTTTCTCTCTCATCGATAATTCTAACTCTCTATCCCTATCCCTTCCTCTCTGTAAAAAAATCAATAAAATATAATTTAAAACAAACAAACAAAACAAAAAAACTTCAACAATGAATGAGAAGCAAAGGAGGAGCTGCACCTCCAGCTCTGAGCCCAGCCCTTGTGCAGCTCACCTGAGCCCTCTGGCTCCCACTCCAGCCTTTCCATTTGCCCAGGGGCCTGATTACCGGTTCTTTCCATCCAGGAGCACCTCCTCCAGGGACCTGGTGCAGCTACCAAGCCCCGCCCTGGGAGAGGGATCTGCTCCCGGGGGTCTGGCTTTTTCTCCCAGTGACTTGAGAGTCTCAGGTCCCGGGTGCAGCTGGAAGGGAACATTCCCGTGGGATCCACTGAGGTTGGCTCCTCTTGGACTCTGACTCGCCACGCCCTGGCCCTGCCTCTGAGGTTGGGAGGATACTGGGCTCCGCTGAGAGTCCTGGTTCTCCAATTACCCAAGGCAGGGTTTTCTCAGCTGTGGTCCTTGCACCACCACCAGCAACAGGACCAAGGAACTTGTTAGAAATGCAAATTCTTGGACACGACCCCCCCCCCCCCCCCACCACCACCACCTACTGAGTCCAACACTGGGGGTGGGGCCCAGCAATCTGTGTTTTAATAAGTTCTCCAGTGTGAGAACCACTTCCCCGACCATCAGGGGGGCATCTTGGGGGGCAAATCTTGTGCCCCTTCATTTTACAGAGAGGACAGGGCCTGGCTCGAGTGGCAGAGACGGTTAAGTGGCATTACGGTGGCTCTGGAAGCCAGGCCATCGGTTTCCAGAACCCCCACTCTCTGTTCTGACTCAGGCAGATTAGAAGCTGTAGTATCAGTATTAGGGAAGATATTAAAGCTCAGTTTTGTATAAAACTTCCATATAAGCCCTAGTTGGTTTGGCTCAGTGGATAAAGCATCGGCCTGTGGACCGAAAGGTCCTGGGTTCGATTCCCATCAAGGGCACACATACCTCTGTTGCAGGCTCCTCCCCAGCCCAGGCCCTGGTCAGGGCACGTGTAGGAGGCAACCAATCGATGTGTTTCTCTCACATCGATATTTCTCTCTGTCTTTCCCTCTCCCACTCTCTCTGAAAATCAATGGAAAAATATCCTCAGGTGAGGCTTAAATAAATAAATAAATAAATAATAATAAAACAGCCACATAAAACAAGATGCTGGATAAAAAGGAAGACAGCACCAAAAGCCACTTACTGTGTGATTCCGTCCACACGACAGTTTGGAAAAGGCAAAACCATAGGGACGGAAAACAGCTGAGCGGTCTCCGGGGGGCTGGAGCGGCGGGGAGAGCTGACCGCAGAAGGGCACAGGGGAGCTGGGGGAAGCCGCATCTTATAATTATATAGATCCCGTGTCTGCATTGTAGTGGCGGTGACATGACTGTTTATATTGTCAAAGATCATCAAAGACATTATTATACAAAGCTGAGCTGTATGTAGATTGAGCAGTGGTTCCCAAATCTGCCAGCTCCTCCGAATGACCTGGAGTGGTCAGTTCAAAACCAGTCAGGTGCCCTGGCCAGTGTGGGTCAGTGGTTAGAGCATCGGCCCGTGGATGGAAGGGTTTCAGATTCCATTCCCAGTCAAGGGCACATATGTGGGTTGCAGGTTCGATCCCTGGCCCTGGTCGGGGCTCGTGTGGGAGGCAACCAATCGATGTGTCTCTCTCACATCTATGTTTCTCTGTCTCTTTCTCTCCCCCTTCTTCCCTCCCTCCCACTCTCAAATAAATGGGCAGGTGGGGGGGAGTGATCTTTAAAAACAAAAACAAACAAAAAAATAATTAGTCAGACCTCACCCAGAAGCTACTGGATCGGAACCTGCAGGGGACAGGGGGGCAGGAATCTGCATTTTAACAAGCTCCCCGGGTCAGCGGTGCTCGAGTGTATGTTTCGGGGCCAGGACTTCTGGCTCAGGACAGGATTTCAAGCTTCCAGCTCTAGCCCAGACTTGGACCCTCAACTCCAGGCTCAGGTATCCAACCCCACCTGGCATCTGTACCTGGCTCTCGAATTCAGCACGTCTGACCGTGACCTCCCGACCTGCCCCCAACCAGCCCCACCGTAGTTTTCTCCACTGCAGCCCATGGCACGTCCATTCTTCCAGTAATTCTACCAAACCGTTGGCATCATCCTCGACTCCTCTTTCTCCCTCCCTTTTGTTGATGATGATGTTCAGTTTTAATTTCATGATTATAAACGTAACTCTTCATCCTGCAGGACTCGGAAGGGGACAGGACAACATGGAGCCCCACAACGGCAGCGAGAGCAGGAAGACGGCAGGCGTCGCGAGCAGTGGGCGTGGGGTGCGCTCCTGAGCTGCGGAAGGGATGGCCCCTGGTTAAGATGAAACACGAGGCCATGTTGGCACTGCCCTCAGCCAGCAGCGGGGACCTGGTCTTGTCATTCCTGGACCCAGGGTGCCCCACGGCTCCCACAGTCCTCGTGCCCTTTCTCACCTCGCCCGAGGCCACGTGCTTGCCAGGCGCGCACTCAGGCTTGGCAGCGCCCATGAAAAGCTGGAACCGTTTGTGTTGGTCCAGCTTTTGCCATGGAGATGCCAGGACGCATGTACTCGAGGGTGACATTCTCATGCACTTCTCCCGGTGATGGACTTGCCGCCTGTGCCATGATGTTGTGTGAAGTCACCACCCTGGCACACAAATCCCAGAATAATTCTGTGAAAGCAGGAATCTTCATAGTCAAATTTTCCTGCTCAGAGCAGGAAAGCTTTCTGCTGTCTTTGGAACTTTGTCTGCAAAGAGCTTGAAGGAGATGAGGCCCAAGGGCTCGCTGGCAATGTTGAAGAACGCCGTGGGCTTGGCCTGGGCTAGGGCGGCTCCTGGGGCAGTGTCTTCTCTTGAAATTCTGTAGGCTTTACCTTTTCATCACCTCCCCGCCCCCACCCTGGCAACAGTGTGGTGTGAGGCACCATCATTGTGTCCGGCCTAGATTACTTGAATGGGTTCCTAACCTGTGTCCCTATTTCTGCCCTGCAGTTCATTCTCAGTACAGTAGCCAGAGTGATGATGTTAAGTCATTTCTCTGTCTGAAACCCTCTGGGGGCTCCTTATCTCAGAGTAAAAGCTAAAGTGGCCTCCATGGCCCTGACCTTAGATCCATCATCTCCAGACCTTGGCTCCTCCTTGCTCCCTCTGCTCCAGCCACACTGGCCGCCTTGCTGTCTTTTGAACCTGCCAGCCCTGCCCCTCCTGCCTCAGGACCTTTGCACATGCTGCTCCCTCAGCCTGGAATGGTCTTCCTTCAGATTTCCCCATCACTGGCCCCCTCACCTCCTTCAAGTCTTTGTTCAGATGTTAACTTCTCCGATCATCTTGACATCTCCTCCCTCATTTTTTCCTATAGACCTTACCCTCTAATATTTACTTGTTTTGTCTGCCTCCTTCACTAGACTGTCAGTTCCCAACCTCATGGAGCTGACATTTGTCTGTTTTATTTACTGCTGTATCTCTACTGCCTAAACCTGGCCCATGGGAGGTGCTCAATAAATGTTTATTTTAAAGAATGAAGGGGAGCCCGGCTGGTGTGGCTCAGGAGGTCATGGTTCGATTCCCACTTGGGGCATATACCTGAGTTGTGGGCTTGATCCCCAGTGTGGGCTGTGCAGGAGGCAGCCAATCAATGGTTCTCTCTCATCGTTGATGTTTCTCTCTCTCTCTCCCTCTCCTTTCCTCTCTGAAATCATATATATATATATATATATATATATATATTTAAAAGAAGCCTGGAGAGAAGTGACTAGCTCAAGGTCATAGCCATCCAGAACCAATGGCTTTCACTCTTAGAACAAACAAATCATCAATCCCACAGCTCTGGCCCAAAGTCCTTCTCACAGCCATGCCAGGTCCTGGATCCAAAGCTGGACCAGCTGGGCCTCATCGCCAGGACAAAAGGAAGGACAGCCCAGCCTCTGGGGGTGCCTGTCTGACTCTGCCAGGACCCAGGTGCTTACAAGACCAAGGCAAGGGGCTGCCATGGGAGAGGGGCTCCTCTGAAGAAAGAAACTTAGAGCTGTCTGTGCCTCAGTCCTGGGCTGGTGGAGGCCGAGGCAGCCACCTCCGCACCCCCTCCAGCTGCCTGAGTGCAGGCACTGGAGACAGTTGCTGGGCCCAGACGCCTGACTCTGAGGTGACGGGTGGGGCGGGTGGAGGAAGGCCTACAGCTCCCAAGCAGAAGAACAGAACACAGCTGCTGCTGCTAACCCGCAGCACAGGGACAGATTTCAAATGCTCCAAGCGCCCTTCCCCTACCAGCAGAGGGCGCCCTGGCCCACGAGGTCCAGGCTCGGTCACCTAGCGCCCTCTGGCGGCCACACTGGAGCCCTGATCTCCCCAGCCACTTCCACCAGAGGGTCCCAGCCACACAACTGAAGATTCAAAGGCAGGAGGCATCAACAGCCCTGGGTCTGGCCTAGGCCCACCTTGACCTGCAAGGTGAGGCCTGTGATGCCCTTGACAGTCCCACTGGGTGAGCACTCACTGTGGGCCGGGCTGTTTCTCCTCCCACCCCCACTACCAGCCAGTAGACAAGCCAGGGGGCCTGACTCCGCCTCCAGGCTGCACTCCCCTCTGTCCCTCCAACTGCTCACCCGTCGATTTGAGACCTCCTGACAAGCACAGAGGCTCAGCCATGAGTTAAAAAATGTCAAGTGCAAACACCAGCTGAGTTTTATTGAGGGCCTACTGGCCGCTGGGTCCTCCTCCCACCACCTTGCACTTCCCACTGGCTAGGGACCCAGGCTTTGAGCTGGGGGTGGGGGTAGCTGAGGTGGAGGTAGAAGGAGGGGCCCCAGCAGCTGGGTCCTCAGGGAGGGCAGGGCCCCTGCGTCTGCCCAGCTTGAGCCTCCCTACATCCCTCCACCCCAGGCCGTGAGGCAGGCAGGCGGGGTGAGAGGGCCTGTGAGCCCTGCCCTTCCACGCTGTGACCTCGGGCAAGGGCATCTCTGATTTCTCCGATGTCAGATGGGGCCAGAGCGCAGAGTGGCCATGGCTGCTGGTTTCCACTGGGTCTGTGGTTCCCGGTGGCGGCTCCTGCCAGCAATCTCCAACTCTGCTCCCTGGACAGCTCTGGCCTCTCCTGGGCACCCCCTGGAGTCACCCTGGGACCTGGTGGGAGGCAAGAGGAGAGAAACAGAACTGGAGTCAGACAGTGAGAGGCAGACAGAATCAGAGACAGATCTAGTCAGAGACACAGACAATCAGAGGTGAGCAGAGGGAGACACCAGGATACAGAGAAACAAAGAGAACCAGAGACAGACACACACAGACACAGAGAGAGAGCTAGAGGTGGACGGAGAAATGCAGAGACAGCCCAAGACACAGAGACAGAAACACAGCCAGAGAGAAAGAGGGGGAGAGAGAGAGAGAGAGAGAGACAGGCTGAGAAGGGGGGACACAGACCCAGACGCAGAGTTGGCCGTGGACGTGGACGGGGAGAGGACGCTCCAGGCTGGCCCTCACCTAGAGCTCGTCCCTGGGGTGGGGATGGAGGCTGTGCCCACTGCTGCCAGCCAGGTCCAGGCGGGGGTCACGAAGGGTCTTGTGAGAGCCGCTCCAGCTGATGAGGCGGCCGCTGTCGTCGTCCCAGAGTGAGGAGGTCTCCGTGTCGCTGAGCCACTCCGCATCCCCCGCGTAGTGAGTGGGCTCCGCGAGCAGGGGTCGGGCGGAGAAGGCCTGCAGGTCCCGAGGCCAGAAGTGTGCCTTGTACTGCTCACTGTGGGTGGGAGATGGCATAGGGGGCGGAGGTGAGCCCCTGCGTGCAGGCCTCACGCACCTCCCTCCCTCCCCAGCTAGACCTCACCGCAAACATGAGAGGCATGGTTTCCCTTAGCACCATTTTCCCGATGAGGAAACTGAGGCCCAGAACTGGGAAGTCCCTTCTCTAAAAGCCACATGGCCAGCAGAGTCCACACCTCGGTTAGCCTGCCTCCAGGGGGAGGCTGGGCTCCTCTGCTACCCCTGGGTGCCTCAGCCTTGCCAGCCTCAGTCTCCCCACCTGCCCAGCCGGGGGGTGTACCACTTGCTGAGGTGGGCCTGCCCCGCCCCGACCTGAGACTCACTTGGGGTGCTGATCAAACATGATGGGCAAGAACTCGTCCACAGGCAGCATCCGGCGCAGCGGCTGGGAGGCCAGCAGCTTGCGGGCGCCGGCCAGGCTCAGGACGTATGCCAGCGTCCAGTAGGAGTACCCGGCCACCACCAGGCGTGGCAGCCCCTCCACGGCCACCTCCTCCTCAGGGTTCACCTGCTTCCGGCCGAGGTAGCTGCAGGCGACATTAGGGTCCCAGGAGTCATTGTAGGACCTGGTGTGTCATAGGACCCACCCCCGTCCTCCGGGACCAGGTTGAGGGAAGGAAGGCTCCAAGCAGGAGGCAGACCGCCCCCCCCAGGCCCGCCCCTCTCCCTTGCCCTGGGGGTGCAGACTGCCTACATCAGGTCCCAGGGAAGTTTCTCTGCCTCCACCTCCTCCATCAGCCTCTCCAAACGCCCCTTGAAGTTGCTCTCAAAGCGCACGTCATCCTCGAACACCACGACCCGGGCCAGGGCCCTGGCAACCACCTGTGGTAAGAGGTTGGGGGGGCTCTTTAGATTCGGGCTGTCCCCTTCCACCTGGCTAACACCGACCCTCTCCCTGGCCTCATGGACATGCCAGCTGCTCAGTCCTGGCCACGTCACTCCCCTGCTCCAGAGCCCGCTAGGCTCCCACTGCCAGGGGACTGAAATCCACGCCTCGCTCTGGCTTGCAAGGCCCCACACCCCTCCTAGTGCTCCAAGTAGGCTCGTGCTGGCGATCGGAACCCGTGCTGCATTCACTGAGTGCTGCCACATCCCAGGGGCCACGGTGCCACTGCCCGCCTCCCGGGACCCGCAGCGGCAGCGGCACGATGGCCCTGGACTGCAGCAGGGAGACAGACAGGGAGGTGAAGCCACGCGCCCAAGGACACGCAGACCGCATGGCAGAGCCAGGATCTGAACCTGCACCTGCTGGACCGCAGGGCCCAGGTGCTCACTTGGGCCTCCTGAGCTTTCTCTCCTAAAGGAGGCCGGGCTGGGCGGGGGTCGGGGAGACCCTGGCCCCCAACAGCTCGAAGAAAAAGCACTTTCCGAAACGTTTGGAAATGTGGAAAGAACATGGAATCAGCTCAGCAGATGGTGAAATGGACATCAGGTGTCCATCCGTTCAGAGACAGCGGAAAACAACGACACAGAAGCTCACACACACACTGTGGCTACAGCAAAGAATGAAACAGGGAGTGAGTCTGCACTGCCCCCAGGAGGGGGCGCCCCTTGGGCCAGTGTCCCAGCAGTGGCTCAGTGTCACTCGCACCCCTGGCCCTGGATTGAGGCCCTTCTTCTTCCCACCTGAGAACACAACCAACTCCTCCCTGCCCGTAGGCCAGTGATGGCGAACCTATGACACGCGTGTCAGAGGTGACACACGAACTCATTTTTTTGGTTGATTTTTCTTTGTTAAATGGCATTTAAATATATAAAATAAATATCAAAAATATAAGTCTTTGTTTTACTATGGTTGCAAATATCAAAAAAAGTCTATATGTGACACGGCACCAGAGTTAAGTTAGGGTTTTTCAAAATGCTGACACGCCGAGCTCAAAAGGTTTGCCATCGCTGCTCTAGGCCTTTGCTCCTACTGTGTGCTTTTTGCTAAGGAGGCTCTTGTCTTTGCCTGTCAATGGCGAGGTGCAGGCGGGTCCCATACTGAGCCAGAAGCCCAGGCCAGTCCGCACACTAGGGCAGCCTGTGTACCTCCCTTCAGAGGCTAGAGGGTTTTTCCTTGATTTCAGTGCCCCCTCTGGTCCCGGAGCCCCAGGAGGGCCAGGGCTGCACATTCTCCGTCTTCTCAGAGAGGGTATCTCCTGGCACACAGTAGGTGCTCAACAGAGACTGTAGAATGACCATGGTGTAGGGCTGGACACCGGTTGAAAGCTGCTGGGCGTCTGTGCTAATGTATTCAATCACCCACCATTCACTCCAGGCTGGGCAGAGGGCAGGGAATGGGAGGCCTGCTGTCCCCGAGGGTGGGCCGAGGGGCGGGTCCTCACCTCCTCCCAGATGGCGTAGTGGCTCAGGAAGCAGCCCACCTCTCCCTTGGTCAGCGTGCGGCCGGAGTAGGGGTCCTGGTAGCCAGGGAGCAGGTCCACACCGAGGCTCCTCATGACACTGCTGTTGAGGGTCCTGGGGAAGACAGGGGTGAGGGCTGAGGGTGGCCGCCAGGGACTCGTCCGGGCGCCTGGTGCATGCTGGGTCGGTCACACTGGAGTCTGGCTTCAAGGAGGTCTCAGCCTTGTTCCTGCTCCGTGTGGCCGGAAGCCATCAGTGATCGGATGGGGAAACTGTAGCCATCTCGGGCCAAGTGACCCACAGGGGAGGGGTGGCAGCACGGGAGGTGGGCGGTGGCGTGAGGGGGTGCACCCCAGGGTGAATGTGGGGGAACATGGCAGAGGCCCAAGCACAGGATGGACATCGGGTGATCAGAAGGGCTGGGGCGCCGGCACAAACAGCAGCAGGCACGTGGGGCTGAGTAACTCCGGGTCCCTGGGGAGGGTGACCGGCCTGCTCGCACCCACAGGTCCAAGTCCAGGCTGGAGAAGAACAACGCTGGGAATAACCATGAAGATACCACTGTCGGTGTCGGGCCCCAAACCCTCGCAAGCCCCTGAGAGAAAGTCACCGTGCTCCCCATTTACACCCCAGGGCTGAGAGATGGGTGACTGGGCAAGTCACACAGCTGCTAAGTGGCAGAGCCCGAACCCAAGCCCGGGAGCTCCTGGGCCTTAACCACTGAACCTCCCCTTCCTGGTTCTGTCTGCCCGGGGACCCCCTGAGACAGAGTTCCTCAGGCCCTATTTGAACGCCTGGACCAGGAAACTCACTCAACTCATTCATCTTCTTTTCCCACCCCAGGGAGCTCCAGAGGCCCACACCGCCCCCCAGCTGCCCAGGGCCCCACCTCAGGGAGCTCCAGTGGCCCACACTGCCCCCCAACTGCCCAGGGCCCCACCCAGGGAGCTCCAGAGGCCCACACTGACCCCCAGCTGCCCAGGGCCCCACCCAGGGAGCTCCAGAGGCCCACACTGACCCCCAGCTGCCCACCCAGGAGCCTCACCGGCCATCCACAGCATCCACCACCCGCCCAGAGATCTCCATTTCCCAGAGCGAGCTCAGCATGCGCTCACGCCTGTCGGGCCTGCGGGCCAGGCTGATGACAAAGACCTGGAGGAGGCAGGGGAGAGGGGAGCAAGGAGTGGGTGCAGGGCCCACCCAGGGGAGGGGCCCATCCACCTCCTGACCCCAGGCCTGCAGGCTGAGGGAACTTACCTCATCAAATCCCATCCTGGTGGGACTCTTTGGGGGCCGGGACACATGAGCCGAGGCCCACATAGGGGGCCCGTCCACTGCAGAGGAAAGCACCCCAATCATAAGCCCCTTTGGCGGTGACCCTGGAGTCCTAGCCCCCCCACCCCGCCCCATTCCTGCCCCTTCGGCAGAACGCCCAGCAGGAAGGGCCCTCAGAGATCACAGAACCCACCTGCCTCCATTGTACAGATGGGGAGACTGAGGCCCAGTGGAGAAGGGACTTGCCCAGAGTCAGGGAATAAGTTAGGGATGAGGCTGGGACCCCGAGCCCGGTGCCCAGTCAGGTCTGGGGCCTCGGAGAGGGCACAGGGGAGGCAGGGAGTGGTGGCAGCAGGCAGGCCCCCGGCTCCCAGCCCTCACCGAGCGCTTCCAGGATCAGGTGGACGAAGTTGACCCTCTCGTCCTCCAGCTCCTGGTGGGATTTCACAGGGACATTCATGTACCCATAGCGGTGCTCGTTGCACACGTGGACCGAGACTCCTGCAGAGAGAGGCTGGCTGAGTGCCAGGGCAGGGCTCTCAGAACCCAGTCCTGCCAGGGTCCCAGTGTGAGTCCTCCCTGGGACTCAGTGTTCCCACCTGTGGGACTGGAAAGGGCTTGGCTCAAAAAATAAAAAAATAAAAAATCTGAGGAGGTTTCCGCTGAGGTGGTTTATTCATTTAAATGATGTTTCTGGACCACCTGCTGGTTGCCAGGGCAATGGTGGTGAGCAAGACAGAGTCTGTACCCTCAGGGGCCAGGAGCGGGCCAACTCCGTGCCTACAGCCGGTGATATAGCCATGGAGACCACGTGGGGGAGCCACGGCTTCATGCCCTAACTCTGCCTCTGCCAGGTCCAGCCCCGATCCAGCACCACCCATCGCCTTTGACCCAGGTCCCTGCACTTAAACCCACACCCTCTCCTGCTCCCTTCAAGCTGTCCTCCACTGGCACCTTTTCATTTCTTCAAGATTTGTCACCTTTATTACAATTACTATTTACTCTTTATCCTCTACAGACGTGAACCCGTCAGGGGCAGGTGCGTGGTATCCTGTAGCTCAGTGGTTGAGCATCAACCCATGAACCAGGTGGTCATGGTTCAATTCCTGGTCAAGGGCACATGCCTAGGTTGCAGGCTCGATCCCCAGTGTGGGGCGTGCAAGAGAAAGCCGATCAATGATTCTCTCTCATCAGTGATGTTTCTATCTCTTTCTCCCTCTCCCTTCCTCTCTGAAGTCAAAAATATATATATAAAAACAAATAAACAAACAAAACCACTGCTCACTAAACTCCTTCAAACTGCTGGCCCATGAACCGTGGCTCATAATCAAAGTAGTAGCGGCAATGAAAAAGACATTTGCTGCTTCTCATTGTTTCTCCATACAGTTGTCTCTCACTTTTTACATGTGACTCTTTTTCTTCCTGCGTGTCTGCACCACAGACGCAGCCAGTATCTCCTGCACACGAAAACCTGTGACCACGCTCCCCTCTCTGAATTGCGGAGTGGGAAGGGCATGCAAAGCAGAGGGAACAGCACGTGCGAAGGCCCAGAGGCTTCCGAGAAAGGATCAAGGAGAGCTGTCCTCACCCGCAGCCTGGCAGGAGTAGGCGAAGACGATGATGTCGTCAAAGGGCCAGGTGTAGTTGGGGTGAGGGGGGTAGAAGGCGAGCTGGGCTGCCCCCTCCGCCCGCAGGGATACCAGGAAGGTGGAGTGGACCATGGGGACCCGGAAGCAGCCCCGGCGCTGGCGGTTCTTTGTGGGGAAGTACTCAGCTGTGCGGCGGTAGTAGCCCTGGGGAAGGGGGTGCTCTGGGCAGTGAGAGGGACCCTCCATCCCAAGAACACTGCTCCCTGCCACGGCGCACAGACCCCAAGGCCTCCAGGCCCTCTGCTCTCGGGGTCCCTCCTCCCAGAACCTCCAGCTTCCTGAGGTCCATCCCCAGCCTCACCTGCGGCGTAATCCCGCACCAGAAATTGGAGTAGTAGGTCTGTGAGTCCAGCATTGGGGCCACCACGGGCAGCCCCTGCTCAATCAGAAGCCGCAGTGTCTGGTTGTTGGTCAGAATGTTGTCTGTATCTGCAAACTGTGAGGAGGGGGGTGTCACAGACCCCAGCCTTGCCTGGGCTGCAGCCCCCAGCGATTCACTGAGTGGGATCCCTCCAGATGGCCAGACTCCCAGAAGTGGCTCTCGGAAGCCAGTGGGGTTCCCTTAGAGAGGTCTACCCTACAAACTAGTAGATCTCTTTCGGGACCAAGGATCTAGTCTGGAGCACTGGCTCAGAGTCTGGGTCCTGAGATAAGAACAGAGCTGCTCGCCCAGCCATTGTGGCTCAGTGATTGAGTGTCCACCCATGAACCAAAAGGTCACAGTTTCATTTCAGGTCAGGGCACATACCTGGGTTGCTGGCTAGATTCCCAGTAGGGGGCGCACAGGAGGCAGCCAATTGATGATTCTCTCTCATTGATGTTTCTATCCCTCCCTCCCTTCTCTCTCTGAAAATAATACAAATCCGCCGAGACCGGTTTGGCTCAGTGGATAGAGCGTCGGCCTGCGGACTGAGGGATCCCAGGTTCGATTCCGGTCAGGGGCATGTGCCTTGGTTGTGGGCACATCCCCAGTGGGAGATGTGCAGGAGGCGGCTGATCGATGTTTCTCTCTCATCGATGTTTCTGACTCTCTATCTCTCTCCCTTCCTCTCTGTAAAAAATCAATAAAATATATTAAAAAAAAAAGAAAATAATACAAATCCTATATAATAAAGAGATAATATGCTAATTAGACCTGATGGCGGAATGACCTGGAACGACCTTCCGAACGACCTTCCAGAATGACCAGTGGGCAGGGGAGCAGGGCTGCAAGGCAGCTGGGGCTGTGAGGGCCTACGCTTGCACGAATTTCGTGCATCAGGCCTCTAGTATAAAATAAAGAAAGGAAGAACTGAGATGCTGATCTAAGAACTTTATCAGAGATCTGACTTGGGAGTAGATCCAAAGACCTATTCTGAGCCCTAGTTCGGGGAACTAGACTCAGTATATACCCTGGAATCTGTCTCAGGAATCCAGGCTTAATATCTATCTGAGTTCAAGCATAGGGATCCCAGCTCAATATCTGATTCTGACCCAGGTCGCTCGCCTACAGGAGGTTGTCACACCAGAACTTCTGTCAGAAACAGATCCCAATCGTAGGCCAGGCTTTCTTACCAGGATATAGTCTGCCCTCGAGTCCCTGGCAAAGGTCAGGGCTTCCTGCTTCAGCTCCATCAGAAACTGGTGCCTTTCTTTGGTCCAGTGCTTGGGACCCTCTTCGTCTGGGTAGGGCCTGAGGGGTAAAGAGATGAGATGTCCCGTGGTGTAGGTGCCTCCTCTCTGCAGGGCAGTGGACAGAGCCCTGGCTGGGAGCCTGTGGCTTGGGCTGGCCCTTTTTCTCTCTGGGCTGCAGCTCTTGCCTATCCCCCCGTCCCCCACCCCCTGCCAGTTCACCACCTGGGCTCCCCCTCAGGCCTCCAGACCACGGCTGCATAATCATTGCCCACAGCGGCCAGCCACTCCTGCAGCATCTCCGTGGTGTTGTCCACGTTGTGGTCCGTGGCACACCTGGGGACACAGGAGGAAGAAGGGTGAAGGGGGTACAGCCACAGAAGAACCAAATCCCGAGGCAGCCTTGCCCCCCGAGCAGCAACACCTGCGAGGCTGGCTTCTCCTAGGAGCCTGGTGGTAGGTATGCTGCAGAAGAGGGGCTGCAAGCAGGCAGCCAGGTGCCCATCACAGGTCTGTGACCCACGGTGAGACCTCAGGCAAGTCCCGCCCCTCTCGGGGCTTCACCTGCTGCCTCTCTGACTCTAGGAGGACCCAGCAGGCCGAGGGAGCAGAGCTGGAGTGCCTTTCGGAAGATGGACAGTACCTCTGCCTTGAAGAACACACCTGCACGCGCCTGGGTACCTTCCTTCCTTGCTGTGTTACCAGTCAGCCCCCCACCCCCCACCCCCGAGTCGGGATGGGGCAGAAGGGCTGCTGCTTCTCTCTGCTGGGAAGCTGTGAGAAGGCTCACACCACACCGAGTGTCCTGAGAAGTGCGGATGGGCCCACGCTCGGCTGACACCGAACACGCTCCTCCTCTCCTGCGGAAGGGCCCCCATGACCGAGTCGGGGGAGGGGGGCTCAGACAAAAGCCAGGTTTTAGGGGACACTGTCCCTTTAAGCCAATTCCCCAGAAATGAAGACTAACTACGTGTCAAGTCCCGTAGGGGGTGGGAACTATGAGCTCCCAAAATGTGGTAATTGTGGGCGGCCTCCCCGGGCCACGGCTCCACCCCAGCCCGAGTGCAGTGTGTTGTGAGGGGTAGTTTGTCCTTTCCCTCCATTTATCCCCAACCTCAGCTTGGGACTCCTCCCTGTTCTGGCTGCCACAGGCCGTGGCCGCTGAGTCCAGTGCCTTGTGGGGACACCTGGGGGTGGCAGAGCAGAGGGGGCTCTGCCATCCGCTGGCAGGACCAGCCCAGCGGGCGGGGGAGCAGGTCTGACTCCCCTGCAGAGCAGTCTGGAGCCAGGGCTGACTGCCCCCAGACTGGCCTCCAGGAACCCCCAGTCCTGCTGATGCCGGCCACCCCAGGCCCCAGGGGGTGTCTGCTATTCCTGTCTGCTCCCTCCACGTCAAGCAACCACAGGTCCCTGGGGTGGAGTGTGGGCACTGACAGCAAGAGCGGCCCAGCCCAACGTACACCGGAGGAGGTGGCAAGAGGGGGAGCAGGGGCCAGGGTGGGTGTCCTAGGGTCAGCCCACGGCCTCAGAGGTCAGTGTGCAGGGCCAGGGGGTCGGGGTCCCGCCTGGGGCTGGGGGTTGAAGAGGGCCTGTCTGCCAGGGAGAAGCCGGCCTGGGCGGTGTCTGGGCGCAGACGGCCTCATCTGGAGCTGGGGGGCGATGCCCAGTGGGTGCCAAGGCCCGGGTCTCTCACCAGAGGGTCAGCCGGGCCCGGGGGTAGTCCAGCCGCTCCAGCGCGCCCAGGTAGTGGGGTAGCGAGTGCTCGGCATTGCGGGCCAGGACGGCAAGGACCACGGCGGGCGGCGGCTCCGCGAGGCCCGTGACCTGGAGCCGCGGCCCCAGCAGGAGCAGCAGCGGGAGCAGCGGGGCGGCGCGGGCAGCGCGCATGGCGAGCGCTCCGGCGGCGGCGGCGGCCCCCAAGGCTCCGGGCCCGGCCGAGGGGAGTGGGCGGCGCGGCTGGGCCGGGGCGGGGCCCGGGGCCGGGGTGGGGCCGTGGCGGCCCAGAAGGGAATGGGGGTAGCGTACCCCCCCAAAGTGGGGTCCCACTCCCGACCCCTATGCGGGGATTTTCAAGTGTCCTCTCCTCGGCCAGGGGGACGAAGGACCAGGGCCGGAGAGCCGCCGCAGACGCGCCCCGGGAGCAGCCCCCTCCCGGCTGGACGCCCGAGGGGGGTGGGGGGAGAGGGGCGGGTCAGGGGTGACGGCATCCGAGCCTTCCCGGCGTCTGCGAACGCTCCTCTCCAAATCCCTGAGATGCAACCCCCGGAATCCGGCTTCGCCGAGTTCCCGACGCCCCTGAACCCGGATTCCTTGGCCCAACGTCCGACCCACGGACCTCAGCCACCCACCCGCGGGACAGGACCAACTCCTCGCGGCCCTCCCCGGGCTCCGGCCCCGCCCCCGCCCCCGCCCCCCTGCGCGCCCGGGCGCCCTCTGGCGGGCGCAGACGGAACTCCGCGGAGCCCGAGGCGGCGCGTGGGCCCGGGGCGAGTCCCGCTCCGGTGGCGCGTGGGTCCTCCTGACCTGGGCGCGCCGTCCCGCAGTGGTCGGAGCCTGGCGTCTCCCGCGCGTCATCGCCCTCGCCTCTGTCGCGGCACCGGCGCTGCTTCGATCCTTTAAGAGAGCAAAGCTCACTCTTAGGCTGAGTGCGGAGCTAGGAGGCACGGAACAGCCCCTGGGGACACAGCCTTCCCTGGGGCAGAGTTGGGGTCCAGGCCTCGCTGAGATGGAAAGGGGTCTCCAGGCTCTCTCTCTTTTAAAAATATTTTTATTAATTTCAGAGAGGAAGGGGGAGGGGGAGAGAGATGGAAACATCAATGATAAGAGAGAATCATTGATCGGCTGCCTCCTGCACGTCTCCTACTGGGGATTGAACCTGCAACCCGGGCATGTGCCCTTGACCGGAATTGAACCTGGGACTCTTCAGTCCACAGGCTGACGCTCTATCCACTGAGCCAAACTAGCGAGGGCTCCAGGCTCTTTTAAGATGAGCTAGAAGACAGGACTGGGGAGGAAGCCAGGTTCCCTTCCATTCACCACCCACCCACCCACCAGGAAAGCCTGCTTCCCAGGGTCAGGGAGAAGGGCTAAGCCTGTGCACACTATGTCCACCCAGAGGCGAAGGGGTGGGGGCCCGGCAAGGAATGGGCTTGCCTAGTGATGGGGCAGGATGTGGGGGCCTTGAACCCTGGAGCCCAGGTCTCAGCCTGGCTGCAGAGCCTCCACCAGGCCAGTGGAAGCTTCCGTCCAGGTGGGGCCACTCCCAGCCAATGGTCCTGCAATGGGAGGCATAAGGCCTCTCCCTCCTCCTACTTTTTGGAGAAAAGAGAAGCCATCACCTGGGAACTCCCATTTCCAGCCTCCAAACCTTCCACCTCCTGCCCCTAAGCCAGCCTCTGCTCTCACCACCTGGTACAATGGAATAGGCACCCTTTCCTCATGACAGAACCACCCCTGGGCTCCCAATGCCATGCCTTTGCTCTTCCGGGATCACAAACCTCCCTCTCTTCTGGATCCTTCCTCCGACTTTCCAAAGGACTTTAATCTTCCCCAACGTAAAATACAATACACCAAGCTGCCTGCTGGCCCCCAGCTGCAGCCCTACTTCTCTCTCCTTCCAAACTTCTCGGAGGGGAATCGCTGCTTTGCTCCCTGTCTTGCTTCCTCATCCCCATTCAGAACTTGACATAGGCCAAGGCTGCTCCAGCCAAACGGCTCCTGCCCTGCCGAGACCAGCATCCCCCTGGCCACTGCCCCCAATGGGCCCTTCTTCCTCACCCAAGAGGGCGCTCTTCAACAGCTGATCACATGGAGCAGCTACTCACTCCCTGTTGCTGGAAAAGTGCCCACCTAGACCCAAATCCCATCTGTCCAAAACAGAACCTCAGCCCTTTCCCCAAACCTGCTCCCTCTCTGGTGGCCTCCCAACACTAGCGAATGGCACCCCCACCCACCCAGTCCCGCAAGCTGCAGCCCTGGTGCCACTGATCACAAGCCCCCCTCTCTCAGCCCAATCCCTCAGCCCATTCATCCTGGGAAGGCCACCTCCTCAACGTCTCCTGCACGTGGCCACTCGCCGGGCGCAGGGCATCAGCACCACTCACCTGGGCCCCTGCACCTCCCAGCTCCCCCCACCCCCTGGCTTTCTCCCTGGAAGCCACTCTGCATCCAATGGCCCTTTCTAAAATGCTTGACATTAACATGCTTGATGGGGAAGGGGGGCTGCCCATTGCCCTCCGCAAAGAGCTCAAACCCCTCAAGGGGCAACGAGGCCCTGCTTGGCCTCCTGACTTCTCCAACTGCTCCAGCCACATTGGACCATGTGCAGTTTCCAGAACACTCCATGCTTTAGGACCGTCCCACATCCTTTTTGGTTGTTCCTCTGCTTGAACTGGTCTTTCTGGCCAACTCCTACAGGCCCTCCAGCCTCAGCTTAAACTTCCCTCCTCCGGAAAGTTTTCCCCCAGGTCATGTCTGAGGGACATAGCCTACATGGCATCCTATATAACCCCATCCATTCAGCATATTTGTGGAACCCATGCTAGGTGCAAGCAGAGGTACTGGGGCACGCAAGACATTCTGCTGAGAGGAGATAGACAGCAAACAACAGCTGATAAATTAGTGGATCGTTTTAAAGAACAGTGATGCTGTGAACAAAGTGAAACAGGTTCCTAAGAACAGAGAGCAGCTGGGGTGGGAGGTATGCTGAGTCGAGGTGTCAGTGAAGACAACACAGAGCATAAGGGGAGCCAGGGGTTCTGGGGGGACAGTGTTCCATGTGGAGGGAGCAGGTGGGGTCACTGGCCTGTGGTGGGAACAAGCCAGGAGGCCGGGTGGTTGGAGGGAAGTGAGCCAGGGGAGTGTGGTGAGAGGAGAGGACCACGCAGGGCCTTTTTTAAAAAAGCGCAACAAAAAAGTGCAATGAAAAGACATTGGAGAGGAAAACCAAAGGAGTGAGATGACGTGTCTTTTAAAAGATTGTTCTCACCCTGGCCGGCTGCTCAGTGGTCAGAGCAATTCCCTGTCAAGGGCATGGACCTCAGTTGCAGGCTCGATCCCCATCCTGGCTGGGGTGCATGTGGGAGGCAACCAATCGATGTGTCTCTCTCACATCAGTGTTTCTCTTTCTCTCTTTCTCCCTCCTCCCTCCCCTTCACTTTCTCTAAAAAAATCAATGGAAAAAGTATCCTCGGATGAGGATTAAGGAAGAAAAAAAATTGCTCTGGCTGCAGCTCAGAGGGTGGCCAATGGGGGCAGGGATGGCAGCCGGGAGACCCTGGCACAGGGAGGGATGCGGTGTGTGGGCGGGGCTGAGGTGTGTAACCGGATCAGATGTGGAGATGCAGCGAGGAATCAGGATGAGCCGCAGGGTTTGCGACTGGGCTGGACTAATTCCTGAAAGGGGAAGACCCGAGAAGGTGGAATATATATTAGGTTCTGTCTGAGGCCTTGTTTGAACGGACTTTAGACTTGCGGGTGGAAAGATCAAACACCAGACCTGCCTGGCTGTGAGTTCAGAGGCAGGACCTGTCCGCCTTCAGCACCATTTTATCCCCAGCCCCAGAGCAAGGCCCGCCGGGCAATAGAAAGAGGATGAGACACTGTGTAGGTAGCTGATCAAGCACCTGTAATCCCACTCCCAATCTTTTCTCCCCGCCCTCCAGAACAGAATAATAAGACATACTCTATAAAGGTAGCATTGGGCCAAACTCACAGCGTTACTAAAGCAGCGGTTCTCAATCTATGGTCCCCGGATCAGCCAGCAGCAGCCTCACCTGGAAATTGTTAGAAATGCAAATTCCTAAGTCCCTCCCCATACCTATTGGATCACAAACTCGGGAGTGGAGGTTTAACCAATGAGCTTCCTGGTGATTGTGAAGCCGGCTAATGTTCGAAGCTGCTGTTCTGTGGAGCCTCAGGCCTCGTTCTCCAGGTCGGGGAGGACACACACCCGGAGAAATACTGGGCCCATCTGTCTGAAGAGGACAGAGGCCCTCCTGGGCCAACATCTGGCTGAGCTCTGGGTTTCTCCCCACCACAGTATCTTCACTCCCATCCCTCAGCCACTGCAGTGCTGCCCAAGGCCAGCTGGTGGCGCCAGAGCCTTAGGCTTCACTGTGGCATCAGGAACTAGAGACCCCGGAGCTGTCCCCCTCCCCAGGGCCTTCTTCGGCTCCCAGGCCTGCCCGCTGGCCTTCACAGGAAGAGGAGCGCAGAGGTTGGCACACACAAGTGGGGACCAACCCCCTCTTCCTGGAGGTTAGGAAGGTGGGCTAGAGGACATCCCTTGGTCAGAGAGAAATTAGGGGTGTCTAGTCTGTGGGACTCGGGGGTCAAGAGCCCAGGCAGGTGACTCGGGTCCAGTGGACTCTGGCCACATGCCCATTAACCCTCTGCCTACCCTGCCCGACCTCATGTGAGGCCTCAGGTGCCACTTCCCTGCCCGTGGATGGGGGCAGCCTGGAGGTACTCCAGTGCCCAGAGCTCAAGGGCTGGGGGTCTCAAGCAGGCTGGGAATAGGGCACAGCTGAGGGATGCTGGGATGGAGCTCTCTCTTACCAGCTGCCAGCTTCATGCCGCCTGGGTTGGGGGCTCTCTGGGCCCCTGTCCTGCTTTGTGGCCAGAGGAGGAGCCCACACCCCACTTCTGGTTCTGGGTGCAGCTCAGCAGATAGGAGTCTCAGAGCCCCGCGTGGGCTCCCTCCCACTCAGGTTCCGAGCTCGGTTCCCAGAGGACCCAGGGCTGAGCACAGGCTTGCCCCCCATCTGCTCCCCTGTCCCTCATCTTTCCTACTTGAGGGGAGACCAGAGCCCCCAATCCTGCTGGAGTCACCCTGTCCACTCCGGCTTAGACCTAGCATACCTCGGCCTCTGCTCCAGGAATCTGCCTGCGCGCCCTCATCCCCTAGTCCCACCCAACACCCACACCCACTCCAAAGGACTCCCTCTTGGCCAGGCCTGCCTCTCCCAGGCCCTGAGATGTGGAGCTGTCCTCGGAGGCTCTGCCCCGTCCTCAGGGGGCTGGGGCCAGGCCAGCTGTTTTCCACGGCCGCCAGCTGTTTTGCCCATCAGGAAGCAGCCCTGGCTCCTGCTAAAACCGTTGCTGTGGCCGGGCTGCAGCGTGGCAGCCTGGCTGGGCCAGGGCCTGGAGCTGTTAACTCCTCTGGGCCCAGGCAGCCCCTTCCCCTCGCGGCCCATCCTTCTGCCCGCCCCACCCCCCCACCCCGACCTGCAGGAGTATCTAGTCACATGACTTCTAGAGACCCCAAGAAAACCAAGCATTGCTATCCCCACCCCCATCAACAACTGCTAGCTTCCCCCACCCCCTCAACAGAGCCTTGTCCTCAGGTGACCCCAGGTGAGAGGAAGGTTCAAAAGGATAAATGTTACCCCGTTTGGAACAACAGTAAGAACAGCTACCATTAATGACTGCTGTGTGCCAGGCACGGTGCTAAGTATTTAAATGTATAATCTGATTGAATTTTCACCACAACCCCGTGGAGTAGGGGATATTTTCATTTTGCGGATGAGGACACTGAAGTGTGGGACTCTACGTCAGTTAGCCAAGCCCACACAGAGTTGGGGTTTGAAACGGGGCTGCCTGCCTCTCTCTGGCTGACCCTGGCGGCTGCAGAATCACTGTTGGTGTTGCTATTTACGTTTCCCCAAGCTCCTCACCCCAGACTATTTTTCCCCGGCCTGGGTCTCAGTAGCACCCTCTGTGGAATGGGAACACTGAGGGATGGCATGGACACCGTCCGCAGCTCGCACAGGCTGTCTGCAGCTTTGCCAGGCTCTGCCTTCAACACCTTCCAAGTATTTATTAGCAGATCATTCCTCTCGTGGCGGCGGTCAGCCTGGGCGCGGATCCCGGCTCTGCTGCTTCCTGGCAGCCTGACTTTGGGCAAGAGACTTTACCTCTCAGAGTCTCAGTGTCCAAAGCTGGAAAACAGATACAAGAACCAAGAACCGTACCTACTGCCTCCTCAGTTTTGTTGTGAAAAGAATGAGATAACGCAGGTCCAGTGGTTGTCAGCACGGTACCCAACGTGGAGAAAGTGGGTGGGAATGTTAACCCCTTACTATTACATCCATTAACCACAGTGGGCAAGGATCAGAGTGGCCCACCCGCCACTGAGCCCAGCACGGAGCTGGCATCCAGGAGGGCTCTGTGGTTACCTTGTGAATGAATGGATCCTGGCACAATGGCACCTACATGGGACAGCAGGCTGAGAGAGGGGCACAACTTGCCCAAGAGCATAGTTACCAGGTGGACGAATGGGGATCCCAAGGCGCCCAGCTCCTAACTCCTGCACCCCCAGGGCCTTCCTTCCTGAGGCTGGACCCTGGCTTGGGGGAAGGGAGGAGGGATGAGGGACCTGGGACAATCCCAGGACTCAGACAGCCCAGAAGGTGACTGGCCGTGGCTGGGTGGGATCTCAGGGTCTGGGAATGACCCCTCAGGATGCAGTGACCCGTGCTCCCCTCCTCTGTCCCCTCCCCCTGCCCACCGTGGGTCAGCTCCCTGGTCCCAG
This sequence comes from Myotis yumanensis, assembly GCF_028538775.1. Classification (NCBI taxonomy): domain Eukaryota; kingdom Metazoa; phylum Chordata; class Mammalia; order Chiroptera; family Vespertilionidae; genus Myotis; species Myotis yumanensis. Next base: position 5,398,664 of record NW_027223763.1, read on the forward strand.
CCTAGACATCTGGAACTGGGGCAGACAAAGGGCTGCAGGGAGGGACAATAACCTTCTGTCCATTTTCAGATGCCGGGGCCGGGTCTGGCCAGGGCTGGGGGCCGGAGCCCCGGCGAGGCGGTGCCAGGCCCCCCGTGGGCAGCGGACAATGTTGGCAGTGATGGAGAGGAGGCATTTCAAAGCGTTTTGTTCCCGCTGACCCCCTCCCTGCCACATCTCGACCTAGCGCAGGGTGAGGCCCCAGCCCCACCCCCAGCCACCCAGGCCCCTGCTCTGGGGCAGCTTGGGGACTGGCCACATTCTTGACCTCAGGGGAAAAGTTTAGACTCTTTGCGCCCTGGGCAACAATAACAGTGTCACAGACCTGATTTAGGAGCAGCACTTACCATCACAAAGCCACAGACAAAGAGCCAGGGCTGAGCAAGCAGCCGGGGCTCCTAGCCCACTGCTCCCAGCTCTGCTCGCTCTCTCCCTGCTCTCCCGGGCAGGGCTCTGCCTGGTGGATGGGTGCCAAGGCCTGACCCTGGGCACCCCAGAGGAGGACCAGAGGTGGGAAAGGAGCGAAGGAGAAGAGATGGGGACCCAAGTGGGAACTGGGGGGCGGGGAGCGGAGAGAGCTGCTTCCTGCTCCACCACCAATTTGCAAGTTCCCATTCTGGACCTCAGTTTCCCTATCTGTAACCAGGAGGCTAAACTATAAGGCCAAAAGCTGCAGGCTCCGACCTTGCAGGCAGAAGTGGGTCGATGATGATGATGGAGACCGATGATGGAGAGGAGTATTCACTGCTTCGTTCTGAGCATGTCACAGGTACCAGCCACTGTGGTCACCGACCCTTCTCTGGCCTTCATCCTTTCTAAACTACGATGGAGACCACTCAGATGGCATCTTCCCCTGGTACTCTCCCGCAGGGAGAGAAGAACGATGAACTATCCATGGCAAATGACAGGGGCAGAAGCGACGCCAAGAGCCAGCTTCACACTCAGGCGAGAACACTGTGCCTCCTCCTCCTGATTTCCGGCGCTCTAACCGTTCAGAGAAACTTCTCCAGTAACAAGCTATATAGGCTTTTCTTTCTTTTTTCTTTTTTGTTAATCCTCACCCAAGGATTTTTTCCCCCATTGATATTTAGAGAGTGGAAGGGATGGGGAGAGACACAGAGAGAGAAACATCCACTGGTTGCCTCCTGCACGTGCCCCAACCAGGGCCAGGGGTCAAGCCTGCAACCAAGGTACGTGCCCTTGACCAGAATCGAACCCAGGACCCTTCAGTCCTCAGGCTGACTCCCTATCCACTGAGCCAAACCAGCCAGGGCGGTATAGTCTTTTCATCCCCTTTTAACATTCAGTCCTCATCAGCCTCACAAAGCTGGTGTATCATGAACCCCAGTTCACAGTTGATAACCGAGGCTCAGAGAAGTTGAGTCACTTGCCCAGGCCCACACAGCTGGAGGGTGTGGAGCCGAGGCACAGGCAGGGCTGGTTCACTTCCGATGACACTGCAGTGGGGAGGAGCGAGAGGTACGGCGGCAGCTGGACGCTGCTGCGTTCTGGGCGGGAGGGCCTCTTCCCCAGCCAGAAGGCTATGAATACATACATGTCTGATTACCCCCAGGGGGAATCCACCCTCGGAGCAGGTGCCTTTAAAAGCGAGATTGATTCTTTGTGAGCAGAGGTGGGCCTGCGCAGACACCCAGATGCAGGGGACGCCACACAATGACCTCTAGTGGGACCTCTTAGGCATCAGAGCCAGGGCAGACAACAGTTAAGGACTCAGGGCGCCGGAGCCAGGCTCTGGGTTCGAAAGCCAACTCGATTTTTCTTGGGAGTGTGTCCTGGACAAGTTATCTCAACATTCTGGGCCTCAGTTTTCCAATCTGTACGACTGAACCACCTTATAGGGGGTGGTGACCATCAGTGAGGTACCTGGAAGGCCTTACAACAGCACCTGCCTCGGTGAGGGAGGCCTGGTGTTATTCAGCAAGGCCCTCCCAGCCCGGTCCCACTGCTAGGACAGCTCACGGTGGGCACAGGGGACGCTGTGCATACAGCCAGCTGTTGACCTTGCTTTCCAGGAAGGGGTGGGGCTTTGATTACAGTATGAGGGACTATGGTTAGACCTTGAGGGCAAAGGGGCCCTGGTCTTTGGGATCTGAAGGCAGAGGCCACCCGTGGCTTCTCATGGCTTCCCTGGGGCCTGAGCAGGAACGCTTGGCCCTGCACATGGGGCCTGGAGGGAGGACAGACACAGGAGGAGGCCCTGGGAGGTGCTGTCCAGAGCCTGCCCGTCCCTTAAATCCAGAGGGACCAAGCTGGAGAGGGGAGGAGAGGGGGCCAAGCACGGCATCCATTGCACAGACTGTGCTGACCTCGGCGTCTTAAGGGGGCCTGGTGGGTTCAAGTCCCAGGTCTGCCAACTGGCTGGGTCACCCAGGATGAGATGCTAACCCCCTTGAGCTCATTCCAAAAGTCTTCTAGAAGCTGAAGTGCTCAAAGGAGACCATCACGGGACTCTGGGGTCCACAAGTCTAGTCTAAAGGTTGGCTTGGAATCCAGGAGTCCCGCTCCCCAGACTCCAGTCCCTCCTGCCTCCCCTCATCCCGACTGTACCTCCAGTTTCTCGAACCATCTCTTTGGCTCCCTCATCAAACTGCAAGTGTCACGTGTACCCCAGACAGACGGCAGGACAGTCCGGTGGAAAATGTCCCAGATTCTCTGGGACTCAAAGAGGGTGCGGGGGTCCCTGGGAGCCCCAATAAGGACAGCCTCACCCTCCCTCCCTGCCTGCCTGTGGGGCCAGTGTAGCACTCACCTGGGCAGAGCACCTTGGGGTCCCCCTTGTCCCGGGGAGGCGGATGGCACTGCTGGACCCGTCTCTGGCACAAGGTGACTTCCCCACCTAGTTCCTGCTGCTAAGAAGGGCTGGTCAGGCAGGCCCTCAGGTGCCAGACAGCCCTTCCTGGGCACAGACTTTCCTGGCATCTGGTGGGCAAGAAGGCTGGGGGTGGGGCAGTGGGGCAGGGAACAGGTGAAGGTGTCTCTAATAGAACTTGTCCCCAGCCCTTGAACCCACTCCCTTTCTGGACTCTGTGGGGCACAAGTCCAGGAAGCCATGGGCCCTCAGGGCCCAGGAGAGGGGTGCTCGAGGGAGGCTGAGATGAGCCGGGCCTCTGCCCCATCCTGTCCCCCCACCCCCACCCCGCCCCAACAGGCCAGCGTGGCCCAGGCTGCGGTGTTTGCTTTTCCTGTCTCTACACTGACTCCATTCAGAGCAGCCTTTCTCCACCCCCAGCCTGTGGCCAGTGAGCCAGGGCACCAGGGAGAGCGATCACCACCCTCACCCTCCCCCCTTCACACCCTCCTATCAGCTTCAAGGGCTTCCTAGTTTTTTTGTGGGTTTTTTTTTGGGGGGGGGGGCACAGAAGTAGGAGGACTGGGGCAGAGGGGGCCCACCCCAGAGGAGAAGAGGGAAAGAGGGAGACCAAATGGAGAAGAGGGTGGTGGGGAAAGAGGAACATGAAGTGAGGGGCAAGGAGACACGGGATGTAGGAGGGGCTGGTGGAGACAGGCCTCCTAATGGAGGAGGCTCCAGGTAGAGGTGGGCAGGGCAGCCGGGCACAGAGGCGGGCACAGGAGGCAGGGAGCCCTTTCCAGGCTGACCTGGGGCCCCAGCCTGGCTCTGTGCCATCAAAGCTGGCAGGGCCTGAGGTGGACCCTGAGGCTGGGGCTACTGACTCCCATCTGAGAACCAGCCTCCTCCTCGTCGTCCCTCACAGGGTCCAGGCAGGGCTGTGACCTGGGCTGGGGCCAGGGGGAGGAGGCGGGTGAAAAGTTCCCCCAAGTCAGAAGGCCATGGGGGAGGCATCTCAAGGGGTCCTGCTCTTTGCTCTCTCTGACTGTCAGGTTGGTACATAAAGGGGGTAGAGAGGTCAGATTCGGCCTTTCAGGCCCGTGGGAAAAACTCTTCCCATTTCCCTAATCCATATTTATTGGTGTGAGACACTGGGGTGGGAGGAAGCCCCCGCCCCACCCACCATCCCAGCCAGGCCAGGTTAGCACTGAGAACAGGCTCCGTGTACCCAAATCCTACTCTTTGTCTCCAGATTGGCTCCAGAGTCCTCCCCCTACCCTCCTCCCCTTTGCTCCCCCCACCCTCCTTTGGGGTTGCCAAGCAACTGTGGAAGGGTAGCTGAAATATTTTCTTTATTACAAGCAAAAGCAAGACAGCATCATGGCCCCAGGAGGAGAGCAGGGTGGGGGCTGGGGGACAGGGCATCTTGTGCTCTGGGGGAACCTGATACCTCAGTGTGCCCGGGCATGGGCGGTGGGAAGACAGGGCTTCAGAGCCCCAGGGAAGGCAGGAGATGGGACAGAGTGGTGATGGTGATGGGAGGGGAGGTGCACAGACACTGACTGTCCACCTAATGCTAAAAGGAGAAGCAGTGCCCAGAGACCAGGCCCCAGGCCCTCACCTGTCACCCACCTGCTGTGCATTCTGGGCCAAGTCACTTCCCTCCTCTGGGCCCAAGTTTCCTCCTCGATCAAATGGGGAGCATGGCATGTATTATCTCATTTAATGTTCACATGAACCCCAGGAGGCATTTATTTTTCCCATTTCACTGAGTCTGGGAGATGTGTAGTAATGTGTCTAGCAGGGAAGGGGCAGAGGTGAGAGCCTTGAACCTAAACTCTTTTTTTTAAATGTATTTTTATTGAGTTCAGAGAGGAAGGGAGAGAGGGAGAGAGGGGGCGAGGGAGAGAAACATCAACGATGAGAGAGGATCATTGATTGGCTGCCTCCTGCACGTACCCCACTAGGGATTGAGCCTGCACCCTGGGCATGTGCCCCTGACTGGAATCCAACCCAGGACCCCCCAGTTCACAGGCCGACGCTCTGTCCACTGAGTCAAACCAGCCAGGGCAAGAACTCTTTTTTAATATCAGCTTTACTGAAATGTAACTCACATACCATATAATTTGCCCACTTAAAATGGACAATTTAAGCCCTAGCTGGTTTGCCTTAGCGGATAGAGGGTCAGCCCATGGACTGAAGGGTCCTGGGTTCGATTCCAGTCAAGGGTATGTACATTGGTTGCAGGCTCGGTCCCTAGCCTGGGGTCAGGAATTGATGTGTCCCTCTCACATCGCTGTTTCTCTCTCTCTGTCTCCCTCCCTCCCTTACACTCTCTAAAAATCAATGAAAAAATATCGTCAGGTAAGGATTAACAACAACAGCAAAAAAAGTGGAGCTAAAATAAAGACATTTAAAAATAAAATGGACAATCTAATGGTTTTTAGTGCATTCACAGAGTTGTGCGACCATCGCCACAATCAGTCTTAGGACATATTCACCACCCCCCGAAGAAAGCCTGTACTCATTAGCCTTCACTCGTTTCTCCCACTTCCCCTCCCTCCGGCCCCTGGCAACCACTAATCTGCTTTCCGTCTCTATAGATTTTCCTCTTCTGGGTATTGCTACAAACGGAACCCGACAATATGTCTGAGTCCCAGCCCCTAACTTCCCATGGCACCGACCTCACTGGGTGCTGGGGTAACCTAGTGAGGTGTCAGCCGGTGGCCTGGTTAAGGACGAGGGCTTTGCTGCCTAACCCTGGCTGCACTCAGTAGCTCTGTTCTCTCCCTGAGCCTCAGGTCCCTGGTCTGCAGAATCAGGAGGTGAAGGCATTTCTCACAAAGCTGTAGTGATCCACGGAAGTGCTAGCCAGTGCCCAGGGCCTGGACGGTATTGTGAACTGGGTCACAGTGCTCCGCTAGCTGCCTGTCTGCTCGTCGCTTCGCCCAGGCACTTGGTAAAAGTTAGCCCCTTCTAAGGGTCAGGCATTGTTCTCGGTGCTGGGGATACAGCAAAGGATAGGACGAGACCCCTGTCCACGCAGGGCTGACATTCTGATGGAGAGACAAGTACGACGGGCGGCCAGAGGCTTTTGAGGAGGACTGATGCATGCAATGGAGACCATAGCACAGCAGCAAGGGATGAAGCCGCCCAGGTGGGTGGAGGTGGCTGCTGCAGTTTGAAAGCTGCCCGCCCCTGCCTCCCCTATCTCATGGAGAGGACCATCTTTTATAAACTGAAACATGTTATGCAGGGCAGAGGGTTTTACTAGTAGGATCCCCTCTGCGTGAAGACAATGGCCTGGCTTTGTCATCTTCCGAGACTGGGGACGTGTCAGATTGTCCATTCACCTCTGAAGGGAGGCCGCGCAGCTGGTCACCATGTAAGAGCACTGGCTACTCTTAGAGAACTTAGTACAATTGGGCGATTGGAGCCCGGAGCAGGCAGGGCCTGGCCTGGGGCATACTGAGTGGTGGCACAGTCTTTCTGCTACCACAGCTGTGTGTGTGTAGATCATGATACAACTTTACTGCAGGCTTCAGCGAACCTGGGTTGATGGGAACATCTGGGACAGGACTCCGGGGTTGAAAACATCTGGCACAGCCTGACCGACCGGTGGCCATAGCTGCTCCCTGGGCACCTGTCTGCCATGCTTTGGGCCTTGGGCCTGCCTTTGAAGCACAGAATTGAAGCCATAGCAAGAGGGAAGCTCCCTTTTCGCCCCTTCAATGAACCCACCCACAGCAATGCCTCTAATCCAGCAGTTCTCAACCTGTGGGTCGCGACCCCTTTGGGGGTTGAACGACCCTTTCACAGGGGTCGCCTAAGACCATCGGAAAACACATATATAATTACATATTGTTTTTGTGATTAATCACTATCTTTAATTATGTTCAATTTGTAACAATGAAATTGGGGGTCACCACAACATGAGGAACTGTATTAAAGGGTCGCGGCATTAGGAAGGTTGAGAACCACTACTCTAGTTCCACACCTAGAACCTCAGCTGATTGGCTGCACTCATGCACCCAGTCAATTCTTTAATCATTCTTCTTTCACTCAAGTTTCTCTACGTCTGTTTTTTCAACCATCTATCTGTCTGTCCATCCACTCACTCACTTAGTTACTACTCCAATAAGGCATTCATTCATTCATTCAACAAATGTTTACTGAGCATGTCCTTTGTGCTGGGCACCGTGTTTGGTCAAATGCCAGCTCTAGGGGGCTGGGTGGAGGAAGGCACCGAGGGGAAAATGGGGGACATCTGTAATACCTTCAACAATTTTTTTTAAAAAAGCCAGTTCTGGGAGGAAGAACATGCTTAACGGGCAGCGTGGACAACTTTGCTACCTTCTTCCTGAGACTTGGTGTTAAGAAGGGATAATGGAGCCCTGGCTGGTTTGGTTCACTGGATAGAGCGTCGGCCTGGGGTCTGAAGGGTCCCAGGTTTGGTTCCGGTCAAGGGCATGTACCTTGGTTGCAGGCACATCTCCAGTAGGGGCTGTGCAGGAGGCAGCTGATCGATGCTTCTCTCTCATTGATGTTTCTAACTCTCTATCCCTCTCCCTTCCTCTCTGTAAAAAATCAATAAAATATATTTTTTTTAAAAAAGAAGGGATAATGGAGAGAGCAGAGGCTAGGAATGCTGAGCGCATGCATGAGTCTGAACATGTATCTGCATGGGCGTGTAGGTAATGACACAACTTTACTGCAAGCCAATGCAAGGTGTGTTTGGATACTCCTAATACCACAGCCATCTCTAGGGAGGCAGGATGGGCATAATGGCTCCATTTCACAGAGGCAGTAACTAAGGTTCAGTCTATTGGAGTTCACCTGCCCTGGAAGCCCAGGCAATGAATGCTGCCTCTTCCAGAAGGTTTCCCACAGTGCGCCTGTTGGGACGGATCACTGACCTCCTGCAATCCCAGAGGACTACGCTAATACTTCAGTTAGTGTTTTCTGATGGCTCTGCTTCTTTCTTTGGCGCTGGCTGTGTATTTGTGTGTCTGCTTGCCCACTGGATGGATACTTCTAGAGAGGCAATATCAGACTCTGTTCATCTTTCCTTCCCGCCTCCCTCTCCCCTCAGCCTCCAACATACACACAATGCACCTCAGGTGCTCACTAAATGTTACTCATTGCCAAGTGGCCTGCCTAAGGCCACCAGGGCTGTTTAGAACAGTTTTGGCCCTAGCTGGTTTGGCTCAGTGGATAAGAGTGTTGGCCTGTGGACTGAAGATTCCTGGGTTTGATTCCAGTCAAGGGCATGTACCGTGGTTGCAGGCTTGATCCCTGGCCTGGGTCAGGACATGTGCAGGAGGCAACCAATTGATGTGTCTCTCTCACATCGATGTTTCTCTCTCTGTCTCTCCCCCTCCCATCCACTCTCCCTAAAAATCAATGGGAAAATATCCTCAGGTGAAGATTAACAAAAGAACAGCTTTGAACCTTGCTCTGCCATCACCTAAACCCAGGCCACCATCAGCTCTCACCTGCAAACCAGTAGTCCCCATTTTTAGGACTCCTATAGTCCAGCTTGCCCAACCTCCCTCGCCAATCCTTTATACATTATCCCTAGCAAACCTTTAAAAACGTAAATCCGGTCCCACCAGCGTGGCTCAGTGGCTGAGTGGCAACTTATGAACCAGGAGATCACGGTTCGATCCCTGGTCAGGGCACATGCCTGGGTTGTGGGCTCGATCCCCAGGAGGGGGCTTGCAGGAGGCAGCTGATCGATGTTTCTCTCTCTCTCCCTCTCCCTTCCCCTCTCTGAAATCAATAAAAACATGTTTTTTAAAAATGTAAATCTGAACGTGGCAGACCTTTTAGGATCCCCACTGGGTTAGGATAAAATCACAAAGCCTCCCAGTGTCCTATAAGGTCAGGCAGGGTCACTCTAGCATTATCTGAAACTTCCCTTCCTCTCTGCGCCCTAGGCCCACCAGATTTTTCTTTCTCAGAACTCACCAAGTTCTTTTTGCTCATTAGCTTTTAGCGGGCTGTTCCCTCTGCCTACAACAGTACCAGTGCCAGCGCCCCGCCCACCATCACCTAACTCCCCACCGCTCAGGGTGGCTCCCTCCACCACGTGTCCTGCCTCCCCTGTGCATCTCCTTTGGGGACCTCTGCTGAGCCCCTCACTACTAGCACACAGTAGGTATTCTATACATATTTGTTCAATGACTAGCAATAGGACCCCTCTTGTCTCCTCAGTTTCCGAGGGTGAGAGTGAGGTGAATGAGCCCTTTTCTGCCCGGGACTGATGGCTTTAAAGAGCCCTGACATTCCCCGGAGGCCGAGGAGCCCTCCTTCTGGGATGCACCTGACCAATGGGGTCTGAGGGTTCCCAGGTCATGCAGAGACCACCCTGGCCACTCCGACAAGGTGTGCTGCTGCCAGGCCAGGGCAAGACTAATTTATAAGGAGACCCTGGGTGTTCTCCTGGGTCTGGAGCTCCACCCCCCTCTGTTTTTCTTTTCTCTTTTTTGGGGGAGGGAGGGATGGGTTCTGGAGTTTTGAGTATGAATTAAATCAGTCCCCTCCGTAACTGTGGAGTAAAGGCTGGCAAACTGTAGTGTGCAGACGGTTCCAGAGCCCCGGGTTCCAACTCTGGCTCCATCATCACCTGCCAGTTGCATGGACTAGGAGCTTAACTGCCACCAATCTCCGTTCCTTCAGCTGCAAAACTGGACTGATAATAGTACCCACTTCCCAGAGTTGTGGGACTCAGCAGGCTACCACTACCTTCAAGCACCCTGCATAAAGCATTGTGGGTATTGTTATCAGCATAGGGCTAGTTCCCAAGGTGAGGACCCGGCGCAGTGCGCCCTCTCTTTAAGTGTTACTCCCCAGAAGTCATATTTCTTCTGCTTTTGTAATAAACTTCCAGAGGTTTACGTGGTTCATTTTTAAGTTACCAATGGATATTCAATGATTGATCCAAGGGAGGGCACCATACTGGGCTCTGGGGACATAAAGATCAGTAGGACCCATTTCCTGTCTGAGTGAGAACAGACACACCGATAATGACAATTCAGCGAGGGCACGTGTTGAGGCGGCCCACAGACTGTGAGGAAAGAGGATTGTAGGGCAGGGGTGCTTTGGGGTCTTGGGGAACCCTGGGGTGGATGGAGGGCAGGAGGTATGGAAAGGATGGCCACACACTCCCCTCCAGGGGGTGAATTCCCTGGGAAAGCGAGGCGGAGCTCTGCGGAACACAAACTGGGTTGTAACCCCTGTAGACTGAGAACCATCTCCTGGCAGAGATGGCGTGGAGAGCGCCTCTGAGCCGACACAGCTCCTGCCCTCCTGGACGGGTGGGATGTCCAGTGGAAGAGACAGGACAGCAACGCTAGATTCCACGCCCCTCTTTCTCCCCTGCTCCACCCCCCAGCCCCTCTGAGAGCTGAGGTACCTAGGAGCCTGCGGGAGGTGTCTTGGGAATCAAGCCTGGGTCCCTGCAGTCTGCGATTCTTAGGCGGGGGGTGGTCACTGGAGACCGCACCTTCAGCCTGGGGGTCAGGGCTGCGTCCCCTCCCTTAAGTTTCAGCAGAGCCTTTTAAGGGGTGACCCTCTGACCTCCAGACTGTTCCCCCTCACCCTCCAGCTAGAAGCCCTTGGGGCAGGAGTTTAGGAAGGAGGGCTCCGGAGGCCTCAGTGTAGATGCAGAGAGGAGGCCAGGGTTGGCTGGGCCTTGAAAAACTCTAGAGCCCCCTGGGCCCGCGAGGAAGGCTCAGTCAAGGCCAGGAGCCTTGTCAGGTCCATGGGAGCGCAGGGCAGAGATGCGGGGGGCCTAGCCCAGGAGGAGGGAGCGGGGTGGGCAAAGGGTTCAGTGGAGGGAGCAGGCGGGGCACTGAGAGTCTAGGACACAGGGTGGGGGTGGGAGGGCGAGGGGTCCGGCCAGCGCAGGGGGGGCGCCCCGGGGAGGGGCACGCTATGTCTTTAAGAGCTGCCTGAGCGCAGGTTGCAGCTGCCTGGCCAGCCCAAGAGACAGCGGAGATTCATTACCCGCCGACACAATGACCATTGATGGCCCCGTGGCGTTATTCAAATCCAGTACCAATTGCAGCCGAGCCCCTTTCTCCGCGCCAGGCCGTATTGTTGGAGCGGCCCACTAAAAGCCCGCCCCGGCCCCGAGCCGCCAGAGGCGCCCGCTCGGGCTCAGCCCTGTGCCTCGCCAGCCCGCCGGCTCCCAGCCCGGCTCACCGGGCAAGACAGGTGACCCGGCGGCGCATTCCAGCGCTCCCTGCCGCCCGGGCCACCGCCACCGCCACCGGCGCCCCGGCCGCGACTCAGCCAAGGGAAGCGGAGAGCACCCAAGCCGGTGCGTGCGCGGGGATGGCGGGGGCGGGGGACCCACGAGTCCAGCAGTCCGACCCCGGCTCGGAAACGCCACCCGGCCTCGGCCCCCGCTCCCGCTCTCCGGATTCCTGGCGATCCCGGGAAGCCCAGGCTGGGGGCGGGGAGAGGGGAGTCGGGGTTCCCCGGGCCTGACGGAGGAGATTCCCCCAACCTGGGGCAGCGCCGAGACCCAACAAGGGCCACTCTAGGGACCCTGGGCCGCGATCGAAGGAGACACACGCCCGGGGCGAAGGGGATTCCCCACGCAGGGCCGGGATCCGCGTGGCTGCTGTCCACCTTACCGCGGCTTGGCCCGAGACCGCCGGCGTCTGCGAGGTGGCTGGATGCGCAGCGCGGAGACCTCCTGGTCTGTTCCTTGTTAAGGAGCGAAGCGGAGCCGCGCCTGAGACCGGGGCCCTGAACTCAGGGGCTTCGCCACTGATTGTCCAAACGCAATTCTTGTACGAGTCTGCGGCCAACCGAGAATTGTGGCTGGACATCTGTGGCTGAGCTCCGGGCGCAACAGGGGCGGGAGCCGCAGGGATCGAGCTCGTGAGGGCGAGACCCTCGCTCGAGCGGCGGCTGGCCGGCCCCAGCGCCGGGATCGCAGCCACCCCGCCGCCAAGGAGGGATGCCGGTCCCTGCCGCCAGCGCCGCCATCCTCATCCTCGTCCTCCTTCTCCTCTGCGAGTGACCAGTCCTGGCTGAGGGGGTCCTCCAACCGATCGCGTCGTTTCCCCTTTTTCAAATTCCGGCCGGAATGAAGCTGGCAGGCGGCAGTGGGACGAATGTGGTCCCGGGAGCCCGCTGTTGGCGGGCCAGCCGCAGGAAGTCAGAGCGAAAGAAGATGCTGATGCCGGCAGAATGCGCTAACTCGTTTTGAATTGGTTCTCCCCACCAATACCCCAATACAAAAAAAGTCTCAACAGATCCCTAATTTCCCAATAAACCGACCCCTCCCGCCAGGCCCTCCGTGGGCTGAGCCTCCTCCAGCCGCTGCCGGAGTGGAGTGTGGGGAGTGATGCGTCTCAGCCCGGCAATTGCCTGGGCTTTGGAAACGGAACTTGGGTAAACGAATCCTTTTCATTAAAGACAAATCTTCGGAGATAGTGGGGCTTATTCGTTTATTTCCTCACAAGCAGGAGTCAGGAGACGCCTGGGGAAAGGGGCAGTTGGGCATGGCTGGGGCTGAGGTCAGGTAACCTGACCCCTCAGAGGCAGGGCTGAAAATGACCCCAAATGCTGTGGACCCTGGCTCCGAGCTGGCATCCCTCCCTGCCTCCCTCCGAGGGGTCCTTCTGCCTTACTCCTCTTCTTCACCACTCATTGGGGTGCAGTGGAGGAAGGGATATCCCATATCGACCCCCCTCAGCCAATAAAGGTGAGAGGAATCCTCACCCAGATTCCAGGACTTGGAATCCTGGGTGGGACAACGGCCACTCCAGTGGGGCTGGAGGCAGGGAAAGATGTCCAGGTTACAGGGGTCAGGGGTCAGGCTGATCCTCTAAAGTTGAGGCTGTGGGGGGCCATTTCAAGTCCCTTGCTGTTCCCTACCATGGAGACCCTGACATCAGCACCTAGTGTGGGCTGTCGATCAGCCTCTCTAGACAGCACTTTGGACCCCAACATTGGCCTTCATGTGCACCCAGACCAGCTCCTACCAATAACCCCAATATGGCTGCCTCTACCCACACAGGTCCAGAGGCCCCCCACCTGCAGAGTGGAGGGGGGCGTGGGTCCCTTATGCCTTGAGAATGATGCAAACACATCCCCCACAACTCTAGCACACTGCTGGGACAACCAATTGGCATTTCATCCCCATAGAGTGAAAGAAAGTTCACCATAAATCATTGCATTTAATGTTTTGGGCAGGATGATGTTACTGCTCTAATATTTATTTATTTATTTAAGACCTCCCTCCAGCAACCAAAGCTTTTCTCCAGGTCTTGGGAAGGAGGGGCTCAGCAGTCTTATCTATGCCACCCCCGATTCTGGGTTCTGGGGCTGCTGGCTGCAGCTGGTGGGACAAAGCCTGGCCTCAGACATGTGAGGAAGCGTGTTTCCTGGGGCCCAGACTGGTCAGCACAGACTGGCTCTGCCACTTCTCCAGATGGCCTGTCAGGTCACCCCCTGCAAGACAGGCTGGGTAGTCTGGGTTTTAACCCCTGCCCCCTTTTCGGGTGAAGGGCAGCTCTGAAAGCCCTGGGTGGGGGCAGAGAGGGTGGACCAGAGGCCATGGCTGAGTGGTTGTGGGGTGCCATTGGTTTCTACGGATAAAGCTCCAGGCAAGGCTAGTAAACAACTTAGTCTTTTATTTGCCCAAGGCCAGCTGTTGCAGGCACCGAGGCTCCAAGACTTCCAGAGGGATGGAGGGAGGAGGGGTGAGCCACCCTGCCTACCAGGTGCTGCCTGCCCCCATCCTGCTTCTTGCAGGCCGTGGGAAGGGAGATAAAGTCTACATTTGTGGCATCAGTATCAGCCCTGTTTTCTGATACTATAATTATTCAGTTGTTGTTGAGGAGGAAACTGAGGCACGCTGACCCTTTCAGGCCTCTATTTGCTAGTCCAAGGTTAAGCCTACTCCCTCCTCCCCAGAATGAGCTGCAGGCAGCCTTTTGCTGGGGGAGGGTCTCGGGAGCCCATCTGGTGGCCTGTGGCGGGGGGGGGGGGGGGGGGGGCAGCCAGGGTCAAGGGCTGTGGATGGGGGGGAGCAGAAGGAGGGGTGTGGTTGGAAGAGCAGCTGCTGGGTGGGGGGGAGGAGGGTTAGCTCTGAATAGGGGACCCCAGCTGGGGTCCCATAATGATATCGGTGGGGGACAGGCAGAGCCCTCTGCTGTCCAGATGGGGAAACTGAGGCGGGGACTCCTTCAATGTTTGAGAAGGGAGGGGCCTCTCATCAGCTATTCAAGGCCATTCATCTTCCCCATGAAGACACTGTGACCTGGAGCTGGAGCGCCTTGTCAGTGGTCACTCCGTGTTTAGACTGAGACACAGGAGTGGAAGGCAGCTGGGTCACCTGGCCCCAGAGCCCCTCTCTACTCTTGTCAAACCAGAGGGGCACCCTCCCCCACCTCAGCTGCTGGGAGAGGGAGTGCTAGGCTCAGGCACCTGCCTGCCTGCCTGCCCCTGCTCACGTGCCTGCCTGCGAAAGGCTCATTTTAGCACCTGGCCTCTTTTCCCTGCATGGAGGGAACCCAGGGGACAGATCAGGGAAGAAAGCAACGAAGAGGGACAGGGAGCTCTGGAAGCAGGGTCCAAGGGCATGTCTGATTGTTCTCTTCTCCCCACTCCGGGGCCCAGGCAGAGAGGAGAGGGGTCCTTAGCCACCGTGCAGAGTGGATATGAAGAGGACGCTGTCCTGGTCCTGAAGCTGGTAGTCCAGCTCACCCTGGTCCAGGAGAGAAATGAGGAGACCATCAGGGCCACTTTCCCAGTTTCTCCCCAGGTGTCGTGAGGGCAGGGGGGGTGGTGGGGGTGTGTGTGTGTGCGCGCGTGTGCGCACCTGGTTGTTTTGGGAAAGATAGAATGTACCAGAAAACCAGGTACCCTGTACTTTAACTTGCAAATGTCCAGGATGGAGGACAGCTCACCACTCCCCCAGCTCCCCTTTCCTTCCTCTCTCGGGTGGGAGACCGGAGTGGCCTCAGTCTGGAGGCCAGAGTGGGACGGAGGGTTCTTCAGTCACCCTGTCTGGGCCTCATGAAAGGCCTTCGGCTTGCCCACTAAAGCAGGGAGGGGCAGGGGTGGGGGAGGGATGTCCCGAGGTACTGACCAGCAGTTCCCAATCTGCATCGTTAATCAGCACCAGGATCCCTGGCCGCCTGTGGGAAAGATGGTGGTGAATAGCAGGGAGAGAAGGGCAGGGGGCAGGCAATAGCAAGGACAGAGAGGCTTAGACGCTGGGGCTGAGGAGAGTGTGGTAGGAGCCTTTCCTCCTGAGGTTCCTGTTAAACATCTCCCAGGAAGCAGAGGTGACAGTCTGAATCTAATGGAAACAGGGTCAGACAGTCACAGCCTTGGGGCCACATGGAAATCCCAGCACCGCCGCCCAGGTCTCAGCAGGTCATTTTGTTTCTCAGAGTGTCAGTTTCCTCTGAACGTGGGGCAAATGACAGTGCCTCCCCCACGAGGCCTGTGTGAGGATGAACGGGGATGATGTGAGGTGCTTCTTGCCTGCGTCTGTGGTGTTGCCCACTGGCAGCGGCATGTTTTTCCAAGGGTCTGTCTCAGTCTTCCAAGCCAGGGAGGCCACCAGTGCTCCGAGCACCCGAAAGCCTATGGCAGCCCTGCCTGGTGTCAGGAAGGGTAGGTTGATGCTTGAACGGGTACCTTGCCTGGCTCCTGCTGGCAGTGGCCCAAGAAGTACTGCTGGCCTTGGGGGTGGCCTCCATGACTCCCGGACCATGATCTGAGCCCGGGGCTGGATGCCCCAGGACCGGCTGGTGACCTCTGCTTCAGGGCAGATGAACGAGTCCCACAAGTACCCTGCCCACCACTTCTACCCCTGAGGCTGGCCTGTTGCAGAAGTGACTTCTGTGCACTTGGAGCTTGGCTCCTTGCCTAGGAGGCTGAGCTGGGCCTGGCACAGGTAGAGGGGCTGTGGGCTGAGAGTAGGGGTGTCTTCAGTGGGCACAAATGTGTGTGTGTTTGTGTGTGCACATGCACTGAGCGACCCCCTAGAATCCTAGACCTCTGCCGTCCAATACGGTATCTATTAGCCACGTTTAAATTTAAATGACCATGAAATAAAAATGAATATTTAGTTCCTCAGTCACACTAGCCACATTTCCAGGGCTCAATAGGCTCACGTGCCCAGCAGCTACCACATTGGCCAGCACAGATACAGAACACGTCCATCATCACAGAAAATTCTAGACTGTCAAGGAAGGAAAGGGACCCTGGGCAGCTTCTTTTCCTCAGTACTTTTGAACAGAGAGCGTAGCCAAGGCCTAGAGCAGTGAAGTAACTTGCCTAAGGTTCCACAACAAGTTTGTGGCAACCAGAAGGAGGTTTTGGTGACCGGGAGAAGTTTACCAGTCTCCTGACCTGGGTGTTAAAAAGTCCCCAACGATCGTGTGGTAACAACAGTGCAGGCTCTTTCCTCAGAGGGTCAGGGGATGGCAAAGGAGACAACAGGAATGGAGAAGGCGGTGGCTGGACACACAGCGAGGGGCTCAGACCTCCTTCCCTCTGCCCACCCCCTCAGGGAAGGGAAGAAAGGGACTCACACACTGTCTCCCTGGATGAACAGCTCTGGCCGCTCTTTTAGCAAATTCTTCTTGATCCAGACAAGGAGGCTGCGGATGTCCCCTGGAGAGGAAGGCACAGAACAAACTACTGTCAGACCCAAATGATTCCTGCTGCCCAGTGCCTTGCCCACGCCGGGAGGAAGGGAACACGGGCTCTTTGAGAGCAGGCTGTCATGCCCCTGAGCTCGTGGATTCCCAAGGGGAGGAAGTGGGTTAGCAGAGGCAGTGATCTGCCAGGAAGATCTGCAGAGAAAGGGTCACTTCGCTTACTGAGGCTTGAAGAGGCAAGGGGGACTCAAGGCAGGCAGCAGGAGGAGCTGTCACAGCTGCAGGGTGGGGAGACAGACCCCCATCCACGAGTCCTGGAAACTGGTCTGAAGCTGCCACAGACCGGCTCCTGCGAGGGCCCTGAAGAGCCCCCTCCACCTTCCTCTGCCCAGCCAGTCCCAGGGGGGAGGATTCCACTTTGCTCCTGGAGGGGTCTGTATATATTTCCCTTTGTGAGGGGAGAAAAACAATTGCTGAGCTGATACCATCAGTTAATTTCCTCCAGCAGAAGGAGAGAAGGATCCTTCACCAGCAGAGAGCTGACAAATCACTGCCCCCCAACTCCCCTTCACAGAGCCCCCCCTCCCTGGGCTGTGGGCAGCACCCTGAAGAGGCAAGAGATTCAGGGCCAAATGGGCCTCTCCTGCTCCCCTGGACACTGACACCTGCCACTTTGTTGCTGTGGGACAGCCACCTAGCTCTTTGTACATTATGTGGAGGCTCGGGGCCACTGTCCCCAGGGTCACCTCTCCTTTCCTAGGCACACGGACACCTGGCTCTCTAAGCTCCTCGGATGCCATGGCTCTCAGCTGCCACTCCTCAACAGTCTGTCTCCTGAGGCTGCAGAAGTTCCTTCTCTCCCAGAGACAACTCCAGGACTGAAGGCCAAGGAGACACCTAGTGTTGGAGAAGCCAGTGGAGGACTTGGGGCTAGCTAGTCACCCCCACCCTGAGTCCATGTCTCAGGCCAAGCTGGAGAAGGGCTCAGGCAATGCCTTGGTTTCTGCGCCTAGAGTCAGTCCTGGCACGTTGGTGAGGGAAAGGCTACTGGGGCAAGGCAGGCCCAGCAGCATGTCACACACACAGGACCAGCGTTGCTCGGGGTTGTAAGACACTCTCAATGGCCTGCATACCACCCTCCCTGGAGGCAGGCAGGCTGCACACTGGTCCAACTGGCTCACTCTGCTCCATGCCAGCTTCCCTGGATCCTATGTCAGAAGAGCACGGGACCATGGGCAAAGTGTCCACGGACCGAGACTGCCACCTTAAAAATTCCTTTTATTTATTATTTATTTATTTATTTATTTTAAAAATATATTTTATTGATTTCTTACAGAGAGGAAGGGAGAGGGATAGAGAGCTAGAAACATCGATGAGAGAGAAACATCGATCAGCCGCCTCCCGCACACCCCCCACTGGGGACGTGCCCGCAACCAAGGCACATGCCCCTGACCGGAACCGAACCTGGGACCCTTCAGTCCGCAGGCCGACGCTCCATCCACTGAGCCAGACCGGCTAGGGCTTAAAAATTCCTTTTAAACAAAGCAGACGGGAGTCCTCATGGTCCCTGGAGTGGGCAGGGGACGGGGAGCGTTGCCTCCAACGAGCTGCAGTCCATTTGGCCGCCTGGCTGTGCTCCCCTGAGGCCCGAGCTTCAGAGGTTTCCCCTTGGCCTCCATCTTGGCACTGTCTGGTGGGCCGCCAGCCCATACATCTTGTGGCCGCTCGATAGAGCCGCCGGAGTCTGACACATCCATCAGCCAGCCCTGGCGGCAGGGTTCTGCCTGTGTGTGCAGAGGCACTGAGAGGGACTGGGCAGTGCCTGGCCTGAGGGCCACCAGCTGCACCTCCACAACCTGGCTGTCCTGTATAGAACCAGCCCCAGTTGTGTAAAAGGAAGGGGCTTCTATTTCACTCTGGAGATGCTGGGGGGTGGGGGGTGGTGGTGGCTAGTAGTCATGTCGGGGTCATCAGAGTGATAGCACCATCCTGGAGTCCCAGAGGGGTGGGCTCGGGGTGAGTCTGCTGCCGGTGCTGGCTCATTTATCATGATGCTCCTCTTTGCTGAGGTCATTCCCTCCCTCCACTGCACCCCTCAGGCCTGCCCACATTCTTGATAACCTGTTACCATGGTGAGGCTACCACATCACCATTCTTATTGTTCCCCCATGCCTGGATTTGGGGGTGGGGAGAGATGGGACTCAGAGCAGGCTGCAAGGGCCACTAGGCCTGGCCTCAAACACCCCCCCGCCCCCCCCCCCCCAGGGACATCTTGCTAGGCTTGCTGAGGCCCAGACAATATGCAAATGGCCTCCAAGCCAGATGGTCGGCTTCCAAAGGCACCCAGGGGAGGAGGAAGGGTTAAGCAGAGTCAGGGGCTGGTGGCTTGAGGATGGCTCTGGGGAATCTCACTTTTACCTTCCCGCTGAGTCCTGCTGCCTTCCCACTTCTACAGAGGGTGTTTTTCCTGCTGGGATCCCATGCAATCATTCTCAAGATAAATATTTACTGAGCAACTAGTAGTGCCAGGTGCTAGGGAGATGGCGGTGAGCAAGACAGACACGGCCTACCCTCATGGAGCTGACAGGCCAGCAGGGAAGCCAGACATTACTTATTTAATGAGTTATGATAAATGCTCCTTTGTGTAGGGTTGGGGAAAACTTTTCTGAGGATGTTAACATTGAAGCTGAGGCCTGAAGAATGAATAGGGTAGGATGGGGGAGCAGAAGGAAGAACATATGGGAAGACCTGAGGCAGGAGGGAATTGGCAGGTTCAAGGTAACAGAACAGAGAAGGCAAGAAGATTGGCATGAGCAGTTTTAGGGGCCAGATCTGGAAGAGATTTCACTCTCCCCGTGAACCCCAGGGTTATTCACCAAATCTGTGCTCCGAGGGCACAGAACCCACACTGCCTGGAACTGTGCTCTGTGTTTCTCTGCCTTGACACACGTATCAAGATTCAGCTCAAATGTACAGTCACCGGTATTAGAGTGTTCTGAGGACCCCAGCACTGGCCATAGCACACAGCACAGAACCTTACACACAGCCCTGGACTCCATCACTTCCTAGTTACGTGACCTTGGGTAAAGATTTCATGAGCCTCAGCTTCCTTCTTTGCAAAATGGGAATTAAGAGTCTCATAGGACTGTTGTGAGGATCAAATGAGATGATTCATATAAAGCTCTTGGCACTGTGCCTGGCATATCAATGCTGTAATTCTTCTATGATTCAGAAGAACCAGTACCTTTTGCCCTCTCTTGATGCCCTGAGCTTCCATACTCTGCCCGGGGGTCTAGCATCCTGGGGATATGTTCAGACCACTTTGGAGAGTGGGGTACAGTCAGCCAACCATTAATCAGACAGTGCTGGGACTAGCTGGGATTTTTTTTGTGGGATTCACTACCTTTCTTTTTTTTAATCCTCACCCAAGGATATGCTTTTATTGATTTTAGAGAGAGAGGAAGGGAAAGAGAAACATCAGTTGGTTGCCTACCGTACATGCCTCAACTGGTATGTGCAACCTAGGTATGTGCCCTGACCAGGAATCGAACCCACAACCTTTTGGTGTATGGGACGATACTCCAACCAACTGACCCGCCCCGCCCCCGCCCCGGGAGGATTCGCTAACTTGGAGAGTGGTGACGGAGCCCCAGACACTGGCCTTCTCTCTATTTTAGATGTTCAGACCCCAATGATGCTGCCAGGACAACCCAGCTAGAAGGAACCACATCCCGAGGCCCTGGGTGCTAGAGGCCAGACTGCCCCTAGGCACACAGCCCCAGGAGAGGAACACCCTAACACAAGGTTTCCAGTGCAGGAGGCCTGGGACCCGGCCTGCCCATTGGGGAAAGTCAGTGATAAGCGATGGGGGCTGCTTGCTGCCTGTGGCCGAGTGGTTAAGGATTTGGGTTCTGGAGCCGGGATGTGTGTGCCAGATGGCCTTGATAGGAAGTCACTTTACCTCTCTAAGTCTCAATGGCATCTTCTGACAATTTGGGACAATAATCCAACCACAAAAGAGTTGCTGTGAGGATTCAGGCATAAGGCCAGCAGCAGGCCAACACAGCATCACACACACAGGACAAATGTACATTTGCCCAGTGAGTTAGGAGTCCTTACCCTCCAGGCTACCAGAACCTCTTAAAAGCTGCTGGCAAGCCCTAACCGGTTTGGCTCAGTGGATAGAGCGTCGGCCTGCGGACTGAAAGGTCCCAGGTTTGATTCAGCTAAGGCAGTGGTTGGCAAACTGCGGCTCGCGAGCCACATGCGGCTCTTTGGCCCCTTCAGTGTGGCTCTTCCACAAAATACCGGCTCTTCCACAAAATACCAACTTCTGCGCATGGGCCACGAAGTTTCAATTGCACTGTACATGCGCGCCCACACGTGGTATTTTGTGGAAGAGCCACACTGAAGGGGCCAAAGAGCCACATGTGGCTCATGAGCCGTGGTTTGCCGACCACGGGGCTAAGGGCATGTACCTTGGTTGTGGGCACATCCCCAGTAGGAGGTGTACAGGAGGCAGCTGATCGATGTTTCTCTCTCATCGATGTTTCTAACTCTCTATCCCTCTCCTCTCCCTTCCTCTCTGTGAAAAATCAATAAAATATATTAAAAAAAAAAAAGCTGCTGGCAATAGGGCACCATGATGCCCCTTAGAGAGCACGTAAAAAGGCTTCCACCAGAATCCCTCACCCTGGTGGACTTGTCCTTGCCTGGGAACACTGGCCACCCACTGTGACACGCCCCCACACCCCATAGTGTCAAGCCTAGATTCTCAGACTGAAAGGGAACAACCTCAAGGCCTTATCAGATATTGAATCCTGGCTGCAACAGACCCTCATCCAGCCTCTCCCTGACGCTTCAGGGAGAGTTTTCCCCCAACCAGAAATCTATCTTCCTGTCACTCCACTGAGCCTGGCTGGTCCCCGGGGACCATGCCGGCACATGTGTCCCCTCATCCCCATGCCTGCCTTGCAGATTTGGGAGACGGATCCTGGCTCCACTGAGTCTTCTCTTCCATAGGTTAAACCACTCCTGTCCCCACCAAGCCTACTAGGCTCCAAGCAAGGCTCTTCGGGGAG
Organism: Myotis yumanensis; assembly: GCF_028538775.1. NCBI lineage: Eukaryota > Metazoa > Chordata > Mammalia > Chiroptera > Vespertilionidae > Myotis > Myotis yumanensis. Next base: position 5,420,233 of record NW_027223763.1, read on the forward strand.
CCCACCCCAGGCCTTAGTTGAAAAGGGCAAAGAATGAGCTGAGATGGGGGGAATAAAAGAGAAGAGAGGGTAGAGAGAACATCAGAGGGTCCATTTACAAGTGAATGGGGGTAAGAAAGGAGCAGTTTGTGGGCTAAACTGGCCTCAGAAGGAGGCTTACAGATGTGCAAAGGGACGCTCCTCATTGTTTAATTAAGCAGAAAGTGGATCTTTTCAAAAGCAATTTTGCACAGGGACTGGGGTGGGGGTGGGGGGGTTGTAGGGGAGAGGATGGCAGTGGGGAGGGGATCTGCAAACAGGCCGAGAGCAAAGAAAAGAACAGCTGGCCCCAGAGAGGCTGTGAAATGCATAATAAGCAGTTTAAAGCACACGGGAGCTCTCTCCAGCTCCTACCCTCCCTAGTCAGCCACCCTTTAACACAATGGCAGGACAGAAGAAGAGGGGCAGGGAAAGGTGAGGCCAACACGTCTCCTCCTGGGGGTCAGGGCAGGTAATGCCCCTGGTGGGGCAGTCTGTCTACCCATGTTTTGGGTTTGCTCCAGGCCACTGACCACCATGCATAGGTTGGAAGCCTTGAGTTAAAGGGATCCTTGAAGCAAAAAACCAGCCCCCAGCAGCCACAATGCCCAAAGCTGGTGGGTGCCCAGATGACCTGTTTCATGGAGATGGCTATTAAGATGTCCCCCTACAACAGAGGTGGAGAACCCTTTTTTTTTTGCCAAAGGCCATTTGTATATTTACAACATCATTTGTGGGCCATACAAATTTATCAACTTAAAAATTAGCCTATGCCCTAACTGGTTTGGCTCAGTGGATAGAGCGCCGGCCTGCAGACTGAAGGGTCCCAGGTTCGATTCCGGTCAAGGGCATGTACCTTGGTTGCGGGCACATCCCCAATAGGGGATGTGCAGGAGGCAGCTGATCGGTTTCTCTCTCATCGATGTTTCTAACTTTCTATCCCTCTCCCTTCTTCTCTGTAAAAAATTAATAAAATATATTAAAAATAAAAATAAAAATTAGCCTACTATATTTGGTCAAACATTTAATTAACTCACTCCAATGCCGTGGCAGGGCCAGACTAAATGATTTCCTGGACCTTATATGGCCCACAGGCCAGATGTTCCCCATCCCTGCTTCCCAGAATTGTATACTTGCTTTGAAAGCAATGTTTCCAAAATGTAGATGTCAAATAGATAACCAAATCAGTGAAGATGAAATCTAGCCCAACCTCCCATTGTACAGATGGGAGGACAGGCTCACAGAAAGAAGTGACTCGCTATTGGCAATGCCAGGCTCCTTGCTTGCAGTTTCACCCACTTTGGCTGTGCCCATCCTCTTCTCCCAAATTGGCCGGGTTGGAAGCTGTCCCCTGGCCCAAGACCCAGGGCCCTGGAGTTTCCTTGTTTGTGAGACTTGTCACAACCCATAAACTTATGGCTGCTATGTTCTCTGCTGGAGTCTCCAGGACCTACTTGGCCAAGTGGCAGCCCCTGGGCTGGGAAGGCTGCCAGACAACAGATCTGGGCACGGGCCGGGGAGAAGAGTAAGACTCTCCCAGTGGCAACTGTTGGGCTCCCATGTGCCAGGGTAAGGCCTGGCAGCTGCCAACCAGCTCTGCGGCTGTGATGTGACCCAAGCCTCTGGGCACGGCAGGGCAAAAATGGGAACCAGAAGCAGAGGAACAGCCAAGGGCCCAAGGCTGAGCAGAGGGACCATTTCCGCTTCCCTCTCGTCTCCTTTTCTTTCATTCCAGAGAGGGGAGGCTAGGCCCCACCTGCCCTGTAAGCAGCAAATGGAGGAGGAGGGATCGCAAACCTGGTTACCCCATCTTCCTGAGTAACTCTGGACAGGTCTCCTTTCTCTTGGTTTGGTTTCCTTGATGATAGATAATATTTGCTGGGGTAATTATGAGAGTCAAAATATGTAAGTAGCTGCTGAAAGCATGAGTATAAATGAAAGTGTAAAAACTGGAAAGTACACTGCAGGTGTGAGATGTTATGTGACTCAGGGAGCCTCTTAGGGTAAATGATGATGGGTTAGACCCTGAAATCTGGTTCTGAATCCCAGCTCTGCCATGTAAACAACTGTATGACTGGAGTAAGACACATGACACCTGAGTTTGGGTGGCCACTTTTAAAAATGGAATGATAGCCGAGACCGGTTTGGTTCAGTGGATAGAGCGTCGGCCTGCGGACTGAAAGGTCCCAGGTTCGATTCCGGTCAAGGGCGTGTGCCTGGGTTGCGGGCACATTCCCAGTGGGAGATGTGCAGGAGGCAGCTGATGGATGTTTCTCTCTCATTGATGTTTCTAGCTCTCTGTCTCTCTCCCTTTCTCTCTGTAAAAAATCAATAAAATATATTTAAAAAAAATAAAAATAAAAAAATAAAAAAATAAAAATGGAATGATAGCTACCGCCTAGGAATCTGTGACAATTATTTGCACAACCAATGGGGCTTTGCCAACCACGTCAAACTCAGCACATGCCCCTCATGACACTGGACTTCTTTCAGTGCCTTGACATTCTAAGGCGTTTCACCAGGGGGTCTTCCCAAGGGCTACCTGCTTTGCTTGAAGCAGGCCCCAGACCCTCCGCTGTCCCTCCCATTTACCGGGCGGACTTAGCCTCCAGGTCACCTCTTCAAAGAGGCCTTCCCTGACCACCTGTTGTCTAATTGAAAGCACCCCTTTGCTCTCATGCCCGTGACAACCAGTTGTACAGTTATACATGTATGTATCTACTTATCTATTGCCTGGCACCACTTCCGTAAGCTCCATTATTAGGGCAAGAACCATATCTGTTTCACTAGCACCGAATACCCAGTAACTAGTACTATGCCTGGCAAAAAGGAGGCACTCAAATTAATACATGCCAACTACAGGAAAGAATAAAGTACTAGTATTCAGTGAGCATTTGGCCAATGAATGAATAAAAGGGTTGGAATTATTAAACGTGGGGACATTCGTGCTATGCAAATGCAGGGGAAAATAAATCGTAATTTGTGGTATTTAATCACTGCCCAGCCAGGTCTTTAAGGCTTCTTCTGAGAGCCTCGTGTTCCCTCCCAAAGTTGCATGGCCATCAGTCAAACTAAGAAACAGTCACCTGCATCACCCTGGCTCTTTCCCTACCGAGGACACACACAATCCCACAACCCTGACATTTAACCCCAGCCTCATACCCACCACCAGCTGAAAGGGGGCAGTGCCCTGGTCCTTGGTGAGTGTCCCCCAATCTCTGAATGTGGCACGTAGACCTACCTTGTGCCACTGCTCTCAGACCCGGACGAGGATCAGAGATAACCTTGGCAGCCAGTGAATTTGGGGAATAATTGTTTGATTCCTGGCAGATGAGTGTCCAGTTCCAGAAGAACCCTGTCAAACCTTCCTGACCTTTTCTTCTGCCTGCCTCCAGGAACCTCATTCCCCTGCCTCCTAACGGATTCCTCTTCTCCCCTGAAGCGTCTCGGCCCTAGGGAAAATGGCTCTCAGTCCTGAGGGTCCTGAGCATTCTTCTCTGACGAGGACCCACTGCTAGGAATGTGGCGCATCTCCACAGTGATACCACCCCTGCCTCTGGGCTACACTGATATTTATCCAGCTGGACCTCTTCAACTCCCATTATTAGGGCAAGAACCATATCTGTTTCAATAGCACCGAATACCCAGTAACTAGTTCTATGCCTGGCACAAAGGAGGCCCTAAAATGGGCTTCCCACCCCCCGCCCCTCCAGAGTTTGAAGGCAGGGACTGGCTCTCATTCATGGCTGTCTCCCCAGTGCCTGGTACATGGTCTGCCACACAGGAAGTGCTCAGTATGTGTTTGTTAAAGAAAGATGAACCAGTATTTAAATGGACAAATGAAAAAAGCCCATTGTCTCTCAGTCATCCTCCCTCCTCCAGCCTCCTTTCTGGCTGGGTATCTTCTCATCTGAATCCTCTTACCATAATGTGAGCCCATGTGCCTTTTCCCATCCTCGGTGAGGATTACCCACCTTCATGAGAGCATCTCTCTGCTGCCATATAATAATAATAAAGATGCTCCCTTAGCCCTGGCCAAGTAGCTCGGTTGGTTAAAGCATTATCCTGATACACCAAGGTTTCGGGTTTAATTCCTGGTCTGGGCACATACAAGAAGCAACAAATGAATGCATAAATAAGTGGAACAACAAATTGATGTTTCTCCCTTCCTTCCTTTCTCTCTAAAATCAATAAAGGAAAATATTTTAAAAATTAAATTAATAGAGATGCTCCCTTTAGCAACCCTGACAGCTGGAGATCACCATGCCTACTTCACAGATAAGAACACTAAATCTAAGAGAGGCGAGCGCACTGGCCTAAGGTCCTAAGGGGAGGCACACTCAACCCACATTCATGAAGACTTAGGCACGCCACCACCCTCCTGCAAAGCTGGCTGGTCTGAGAGAGGATGGCGAAGGGTACCCTGGTGATCTCTCTTCCTCCTTCCCTCTGGCCAGGAAATCTGACCTTTTCCCACTTGAACGGGGTTGAATGACCCTGTAGACTCCTGCCCAGTGTACCCCAGAGAGGGGCTCAGACACCCATACTCACAGGGCTCCTCCTGTCCAGGCAAGGTGACCTGATGTTTTTTCACACCGTCGAACAGGAGCTCCGCGCCACCTCTGCAAAGGAGGGCCAGAGAAAGACAGCCCGGTCAGTTCCTGCACACACCTAGCTGAGGATGAAAACTGAGGAGGGGGCTGGCACCAGAGCACACGAGATGCCGAGATCCAAGGTTCGGGAACACCTGGGGTACCGGTGACTGATTCCTGGTGTGGTCAGTAGGATAGAAATCATTTTTATCAATAACCAAGTATTCAATTTACAGACTCTTGTTTTCACTCCTCTGCCTTCTCAAGAGGCAGCTTAGCATACAGGTTCAGGTTGGGTGCTTTCTGCCTCGAGATGGAGACCAGCCTCCACCCCTGCCTGACACCCGGACCCCGGGCATGTGACTCCGTGTTCTCAAGCTTTAGCCTTTCCATCTACAAAAATGTTGAGAAGCCACCATGAGTCACACTGCGGACCCTGTATGTGTTGAGGGGTTTCCTCTGGCCAGGTGAGGGTTTGAAATGTCCCTGCTGTGCCAACCACTGCTGGCCTGGTGGCACATCACAGTGCCGGAGGGTAAGAGATTTCACCAGGCTTAGCAATTTACAAGACCATTCTTCATCTCATTTCATCCTCAGGGCATCCCAGGGAAGGAAGAAGGGAGGCAGACATTATTAACGCCATCCAATGGAGAAGCAGAAGCCTGAAGAAGTTAAGTGACTTGTCTAAAGTCACAGAGGTAGTGGCTGAACTAGGCTTTGAAGTCTAACTGGTTTCTGCTTAGCCCTGGCAGCCTTAGCAGAAAAAAAAACAACAAAAAAAACAAGACCCCTTGGCCCAAAGATCAGAAAGCCCCTTGAGGGTAGAATTTGGTTCACTTCTGTGTGCCAACACCAGACAAGGGAAGGCTGGTTCAGCAGAGATGCTCAGAGACAACTCCAGAAGCCTGGGCTTATGATGTGGACACCAGGACTCTTTCGGGGCCCCACACTGCTTCTCCCTCTGGGTCTCCTGATTCCATTGCAGACTTCATGTGGATCTTAACTGAGAAGGCCTTAAAAGGCCTTTGACAAGATGCGAGGCCTCCCACCCTACCACTCTTTCCCAATTTCCGAGAACAGAGATGTCCTGAGACATGCCACTGGGAGGCAAAGGCAAGGCAAGCATTGTCATGGGGGAAACATGGGGCGACTGTCATCCAAACAAGGTTATGCTTTGTTGATGCAGAAATGTGGAGGGGGAGAGGAGGCCCATCTGTGGCCGCGCACAGGGCCATTTCAGCTGCAAGCCTGCACAGAGCCTCCATTTATCCCCTTCCAAGAGCCTCGTTCTCTCTTGGGTGGGGGCTGGCACATGCAGCAGCTGGGGTGGGGGAGGGCCACAGGCAAGGGGCTCAGAAATTGGGGGGTCAGAGAAAAGGGGTGGGAGCTGGAGACATTGGGACCCAGGCAAACAACCAAGAATGGCCAAACCTGGTGGTGCCAGGCTCAGAGGCCGAGTCTGCTTTTCCCTTTGCAAGCAGATGAAGAGAGAGCCAGAGAGTGACCTCGCTCAGAGAGTGACCTGTCACCGCTGGGCTCACTAGCTCACCGAGAGGGGTGTGTGCTGTCAGCACACCTGGAGGGGAATGAGGTGTATGCCCAGCCTCTGGAGTGATACAGGGAGGCAGGCAAGCGTCCTGTTTTGGCCCCATTAGAGAACCAAAGCCAGACTCTTTTATGTCGGACAGAGTTTGCTCTTCAAGGTCAATTAAGGAATTGTATCTTAAGATACCTCATCTTTCTTCCAGTCCCCAATTCTTGGTGGGAGTGTTTCTTGGTACCAGTGACTGGTACAGACATTCCCAAAATTGCCTTCACTTTTTCTAGTTTATCATCTTCTTATCTCTCACACACACACAAACATACATATATAAAATATATTTTTTTGATTTCAGAGAGGAAGGGAGAGGGAGAGAGAAAGAAACATCAATGAAAGAATTATTGATCGGCTGCCTCCTGCACCCCCCTACTAGGGATTGAGCCCGCAACCTGGGCATGTGCCCTGACCAGGAATCGAACCGTGACCTCTTGGTTCATAGGCTGATGCTCAACTACTGAGCCACACCGGCTGGGCTTATCTTATATTTTTTTAATTTTTGTTTATTTTCCCTCTACCAGCTGGAATGCAAGCTCTGCCTAAAACAAGGCCTGACACATAGTAGGCACTCAGTATGCCATGAGTGAAAATGCCCATTTCTCCCACTTCTTCTCTAACTTCATTCCCTCCCTTTGTCAATACCTCCAGACTCAGGAAGAAGGAAAAGAAAAAAGGAGGAGGGAATCTCATATCTGCACCACAGGAACAAAACACACCTATACTACAGACTTTGGATCCTGTGTGACCTAAGAAAATGGTCTGCTAAGGACAGTTCAGGAGGGAAGACAAAGGAGGGCAGAACTGATAAGAGTGAGAAAGGTCTGAGTGGTCTTCTGGATCAGAGCTGGTGGGGCTGGGAGGACATCTGCTCAAGGGGGAGAGGCCAAGTCCTCACCCAGACTCTTCAAGGATCACAGTGGCCGCTTCTATGCAAATCTGCTAAGGTTCAGAGTGAAGGGTGAAGGGAGTCTGCTAAGAAACGTAGGAAATTAAAGGAAGGCCAGGGACAAAACCAGGCACTGAGAAAAGAACAAAGAGAGAGGGTATCTGGGTTTGGTATGCATCTTGGGCATTTCTGCTTTCCAGAGGAGCTGTGATTCTCATGGGACACTGTGGTGGATGGAGGTGTTAGAAGGTGGGTAAATGGGTGCAGGAATGTTGTCCTGCCCTGTTGGGGCTCACTGTTGCTCTTGGGGATAAGGGAGGCTGAGGCTAGACATAGTCCGGCCAGAAAAGGGGTAATTAAGCTAGTCTATAAGCTCTGGAGGGCAAGGACCATATCTTCTTCACAGGAATCCCCTACTGCTGACAGACAGAAGACATTTTTGATCAACAAATACCATGTCTGACTCAGTGAGACTGAAAGGTGAGGTTGGCTGGAGATAGACCTTAACATTGGCAGTCGGCAGCTTCCCCATGTTCAGCTCTGCTAAGGCCTGTCAAAGCAGCAGGGATCTCCTGGAACCTCTATGCTATGGGGGCCATGGCTGGGCCAAGGGTCAGTGAAGCAAAACAGTCAGGAGTCCAAACCAGTATGGTCCTAACTGGATCCAAGGAGCTAGACAACATCATCAATTAAAATGCATTTAACATTCATGAGGCTACCTCCCCCGAAGGGACAGAAATGCTGAACACGGGAGAACATGGACAGAGTTCCATTTATCTTTGTGTCCTCAGTGTCTGGCTCGCTGCCTGGCACATGGTAGGCACTCAATAAATGACTAGTGAATAAACTACCCAATGAAGGGAAAGCATGAAAGAAACTGGGGGCATCCAACATAAGAAAAGGCATTTAGGGACAGAGGTTTTATATTCCCATTTCAGACTTTTCCTTTCACATAAGCCTTGGTTTGTTTACCCCCTCACCCCCTCCCACACACACTCTCTCAAGCTTCCATATGACTGGAAATTATACTACCCATCTCTTAGGGTGTCAGTTCCTTTGCCTTCTAAGCTCAGCAGTTTCTCTAGGCTCTGAAATCATATATAGAGGACATAAAGTAGTGGTTTGAGGTGACATCCTCCCTGATCAGTGTTTCTTCAGCTACTGTTATGCATATTCCGATTCCTGTACTTTTCATCTGTGCATACTGTACTGTCAGGGTTAGTCTTCCCCATGGCGCTATCTTATCCCTACATCTCCACCTGCCTGCAGACAGGCTCAGTAAATGTACTGAACGTCCTAAAAGGGGCTCAGGTGTGTTGAACACCCCAAATATTGCGAAAGAGAAGAAAGGAGTCTCGTCTTGGCCACACATCCCACGAGAATCAAGGCTTCAAGAACCCTGTAAGTGGACTTGCTGCCAGGAAAAAAGAATGCAGGAGTGTACGGTAGTCCTTCTGGGCCCTAGATCAGGTGCCAGACACATGGGCTTGGTCCAAAACGGGATTGGCGAAGAAGGTGGGGAGCCCGCCTGCCAACCATCACGCCTTTTGAGGCCGGCAGGGTAGAGGGCACTGAAGAGTGTCCAGAGCGCACCTCCACGCCCGGCCGTGCGCCTCTATTCCCGGACTTACGGCCTCGTCGCCAAAGGAGACCGAGCCTTTCAGACCCTCCGAGGCGGATGGCGTAGCTCAAAGAACGCGCCAGAAACCTCGGAGATTCGGTCATGACAAGCCCCAAAGCAGAGGGAGAGGAGTTCTGGGCCTGAAGACTTCAATCCATCCCCACGGCGCCCCCAACTCTGTGACTCACCCGAATTCCACCTCCACTGATAAGGGCGCCGCCATGTTGAGGAAGCCGAGGTCGCAGGAAACTCCCTTCAACTTCCGGCGCTCCCGGCCCACTTCCGGTCTCCGCTGACGGAAGAGGCGGTGCCCAGGGAGCCGTTGTCCTCAGCTATTGGGCAAAGGCCCGGGGTGGGCGGGGAAGGTCACGGGGGCCGGGGCAGGGGGTGGTCCTTTGAGTTGGTCCCTCACTGTCTTTTAGGGAAGGAGCTCAGACCCCCAAGGTGGACAGCGACCAGGAGGCCACAGCCAGGCGGAGGAGAGCCCGCCGCTTCTTGGCGCAGCGACTGTGAGCCACGTTAATGTTTATCTTGGGATGAGTTACAAATAATCTTGTCCGCACACCGCTTGGGCGAGCCCGTGCACCCTCTGAATAAGTGACCCCTCCAATCTTTATTTACAGCCCAGAAATCTCCCTCCTGGGCTATCCACTCGCCATCCAACCACCCCCTTCGCTGTGGAGTTGGATTTAACCTATTCTACAGATATTTATTGCACGTCGTCTGTGGACCAGGCATCTTGGTGGGTGCTGTGGGCGCCGTGGTGAACCGGATGGACGAGATGCCTGCAGTGGGGCACTCACAGTTTAGTGGGGGAAACTAACGCTGATCATATAAACACATCAGCCTTCCTAGTAAATGTAAAACCTCAAAGAAGTGACTCAGAGTTTGAGCTGAGCTTTAAAGCCTGAGGAGAATTATGGAGGTGGATGTCAGGGAAGAGAAAGCTCCAGGGTGGAGATCAGGAGGTGCAAAGGCTGTGGGTGGGAGAGCATGCTGGATCAACAAGGCAGGAAGGTGCAAATTGGGGAACAGAGAACCTGATGAGAGATGAGGCTAGAAAAGTGGGCAGGGACCAAATCATGCCTTGTCAGCCAGGTAAGAATTTCAGTCTCTATTCTAAGGACAATGGGCGGCCTTTCAAGACTTTTAAGAGGGGGCGACATTATTAGAACTGTTTCAAAATATCCTTTCTGGCTGCAGTGTGGAGAGTGGTTTGGAGAGGAACAAGGAAGAAGATAGGAGACCACTGGAGCCTGTTAAAAAAGCTCCGGGCACAAATGGAGTGAAGGGGATGTCTACTCAGCATTGGTAGAGTAGGGTGGTGTAGTCTGCTGGTTAAGGCAGAATGATGTAATGGTTAAAAGGTTGAGTTCAACTACCAGCTTACTATCTAGGTCCCACCACTTCCTAGCTGTATCTTTGGGCAAGTCCCTACACTTCTTTGTGCCTCAGTTTCCTAGTCTGTAAAATGGAGATGATAACAGCCCCTACTTCCTAGGGCTTTAGTGAGGACTAAATGAGTTTTTGGCACAGTGCTTCTTTCCCTAAAAAGGCTCTCACTTGTGTTCCCCATCTCAAATATACCACTGCCACCCACTGAAACACTCAAACAAGAAACCTTGGACATTGTTCTTAATCCTCTCCTACACCCAGTCACCAAATTTGGACAAATGAGACACAGCCCTGGTTCTCAAACAGTGCAAAGGAATCCTATGGTATATGGAGAGGTCCCACATTCCTCATGCTGGATAGATCACTTCTCCTCTCTGGAACTCAGTTTCCCCAATCTGTAAAAAAGGTTTAGGGCCAAAGGATCTTAAGGTCCCTTCAACAAAAATGTTCTTCTAAGATTATTTCACTGAATCCAGCTCCCCCAGGTTACAAACCTTGCCTGATTCATCTTTGATCCCTAGCTCATGGTATTGATACTGCACATTGTTGGGGTCTGGTAAGTGCTTGCCGAATGAATGAATGAATGAATGAACACATATCACTCCCCTGCTCAAAATCATTTAATGGGCTTCTCTTTACTAACAAGACAAGGGCCTTCCCAGAAATCATTCAAGAGCCCTCTGATCCCAGCCTACCTCTGAGTTGAATATCCTCTGACCCTGGGAACTCCCACCTCCTGCACCAGAGAGCTGAGGAGCGTTTGAAGAGCTTCATCCATTTCACAAACATTCACTGAGCACCTATTAAGTGCTAGGCCCAGCGCTGGTGCTGGGAATACAATGGTGAACCAAACCAATGGGGTCCCTGCCCTCAAGGGCTGATGTTCTAGGACAGCGGTTGCCAGTCAGTGGTCCCCGGACCACTCGTGGTTCGTGAGGTCCGAAAGGTTGGCAATCACTGTTCTAGGAGACACAGATGGAAAAATGTATAAAACGGCCCTGGCTGGTTTCTCAGTGGTTAGAGCACCAGCCCAGGGACCAAAGGGTCAAGGGCATGTACTTCAGTTACAGGTTCCCCAGCTCCCGTATGGACATGTGCAGGAGGCAACCAATTGATTTGTCACTCTCACTTCGATGTTTCTCTCTCTTTCTCCCATTCCTCCCTCCCTTCCACTCTATCTAGATTCGAAATCAATGGAAAAAATATCCTCAGGTGAGGATTTAAAAAAAAAAAATCAGACTCAGTGGTTGAGCATCAACCTATGAACCAGGAGGTCACGGTTTGATTCCGGTCATTGGGGAACATGCCTGGGTTGCAGGCTCGATTCCCAGTGGGGAACATGCAGGAGGCAGTTGATCAATGATTCTCATCATTGATGTTTCTATTTCTCTCTCCTTTCCCTTCCTCTCCGAAGTCAATAAAAATATATTTTTAAAAACCATAAATGGACCACACAGTGCAATCAGTGTTATGAAGGGGGAACACGAGGTAGGGGGGACACTGTAGGAGCAGGAGGAGGCCCCTAATCCAGCCCTGGAGGTCACTTCTAAACCCAAATCCAAAGGAATTGTGGGAGGTGGGGGTGGGGAGGGAGAAGGTGCATGGAAAAGCCAGAGGCATTCCCTCCCTCCTGGAGGAGTGGGAATCCCCCCCCCCCCCCCCAGCAGGCAGGGGGTCCACCAGAGAGACTGGGAGCTACCTTCTGGGTAAAGCAGCCATTCTGTGAACGCATGGGACTCACTCTGCTCCTGAGCCGACTCCACTCCGTGCACTTTGCACCTGCCAGGGGCATGAATTACCAGGTTGATTCCTCACAGGGACTATTACCCCCATTTTTTGGGGAAAAAAATTATTGATTTTAGAGAGGAAGGAGGAAACAAACATTGAGTTGTTGTTCCACTTATTTATGCGTTCATTAGTTTGATTCCTGCATGTGCCTTGATGGGAGATCAAACCCAAAACCCTGGCGTATCTGGACGATGCTCTAACTGAGCTGTCTGGCCAGGGCAATCCCCGTTTTCAAATGAGAAAAGCTGAGGCTCAGAACCAGTGGCTTGCCCCTGGGACCCCCTAAATGTCAGGCCTCATCCCAGGCTGCTGTGCTTCAGGATCCCTGCCCCTCCTCCCTGAACCTCTCTCTGGTTGGGCCCAGCTCCCCCAAGGGCCTTCCCCTGGGATCCCGCGGAAGAAAGCTTCCACTGGACCCAGCTCCCCCAGGGCCCCATCCCCAGTCCTCTCCAGCAAGCCGGCCAGCCCGGGCGTCGGCCTCCATCCCTTCAGAAGCTGCTAGGGAGACAATGGTGGGGTCTGCGGGGGAGGCGAGGGCGCGGGTGCCCCCCTGCCCGCTGCCCTTTGTCTTCCCGCCTGCTCCCCTTGTGCGACCGGGGAGGCTGGGAGGCGCCTCTCGCCGGCTTCCTCCTCCCATTCTTGTGCTAATTGGGTGTCAAGCTGAGATCAGTGAGAAAGAAATCCACCCCGGCTCGGGTTAAACTGCCGCCAAAGACCAGGGCTGAGCCAGAATATCATTAGTCGGGGAGGAAGCAGGGCCCCTCCTCGGGGTGAGGGGCCAGCCGCTCATTCAGATCCCTTTGAAAGTCACTCGGTTGCCCCCTCCTTTGCCGCCACTTCAATGGGCCCCTCGGAGGTATTTAACCTTCTTCCCAGGAATTGAAAGTGAGAGGCCACGCACTGGCTTGGGCGGCCACTTGCCTGTCCCGAGGGCGGTAGGACCTCCGGGGTCGCTGGAGGCAGGCCTCCCGGGCGCAGGCTGCAGATGGGGACACTGAGGCTCCCAGAATGGGGCCTTGCCTCCCGGCGCCACCCTTCACAGGCTCTGTAGTTAATGGAGAGACTTGGACTCTCTGAGCATCAAAATAGCAGCTGCTTTGTTATGGGTTTAATGCAGTAACGCGCAGGAAGCGCTTTGCACAATTCCTGGCACACAGGAAGAGTTCCCCACGCGGTGGCTATCAGCCAGCCTAAGGAAGGGGTTTGACTGCACACTAGCACCTCCTGGCGGGCTCCCAGGCACTGGAGGTGTGCAATTACAAGTGCCCACAAGGCACTCATTTTCAGATCTTGCCTCAACTCTACCCCCCTTCATCCCCCGTAGCCAAACTGCACTTCACTCCAGGCCTTTACATTTTGCTGCTCCTTCTGTTCAGAACACCCTTCCCCTCTGATTCTTGGAGCTCTTTTTTGAAAAGTCTCCCTGACCTGGAAACACGGTCCCCGGTCCTGCACCCCCCCCCCCCGCCCTCTCTTGTGCTGTCAGGAAGCCAGATTAGGTCAGCTAAGCACATACCCTTTGTTGCTTTACTGCCAGCCTCCTCTGCCTTGCCTGGGCCTGGGTCTCTATCTTGCTCACCCTGGGCTCCCTCACCCCCACCCCACCCCCTGCACAAACTCCTTTAGAATCTGCTCCATAGATGAAATTACTTGGTGCTCTGTAAACTGTGAAGCACTATACAAACGTCAGGAAATGCCCAATAGACACTATCATTAACTGCACAAGCACACACTGTGCACGGAGACAAATCACACAGCCATGTGTGCATGAGGCTGCAAGGCCCAGAGGCCCACCAGTCCCACCGCTTCATGGAGGGGCTGATATGGAAGTGGGAAATTTAGGCCTAGTCTGGGTCTTAACACCTGAACATACACTGAGTGGCCAGATTATTATGACCACCTGACGTTTGTAGGCAAATTAGCTGTAATTTCGCGCTGAAATTGCTAGAGGGCCAGATCATTATAAATAGGGAAGCAGGTTGTTTACCACGACAGTAGAAGTGATTTTTTTCTGAAGATATGGGTAAACAACGTGATTTAACAGCCTTTGAATGTGATACACACACACACACACACACACACACACACACACACACTGAGTGGCCAGATTATTATGACCACCTGACCTTTGTAGGCAAATTAGCCGTACACTGCATTGTATGGGATATGGAAGCCGAAGGCCTGTTCGAACACCTTTGCTGTCTGCAGTTACCAAGATAAAACGTCTCCAATTCGCACAGGAACACAAGGATTGGACAGTCGAGCGATGAATGTGGTCCGATGAATCACATTTCCAGTTGCATCATGCAGAGTGAGAATTTGGCAGAAACAGCATGAAAGCATGCACCCCACATGCATGAGTACAACCCTTCAACTGGTGGGGGCAGTGTTATGGTTTGGGGCATGTTTCCCTGGCATGGCTTGGGCCCTTTAATTCGTGTGGAACGTCTGAATAGCACAGCATACCTGAGTATCGTTGCTGATCAACTTCATCCTATCACGTTGATGGCGTATCCCAATGGAGATGGCTTCTTCCAACACGACAATGCGCCATGCCACGGTGCTCATATTGTGCAGGAGTGGTTTCAAGAACATGAGGGAGACTTTACCTTGCTTAAGTGGCCCCCACAATCACCAGATCTCAATCCAATTGAGCATTTGTGGGATGAAGTTAAAACAGCCATCAGGCAGCTGGTTCCACAACCATCAAATCTCACAGAACTGGACAGTGCTATTCATCAGGCATGGTGTCAGATTCCTCGTATCACCTTTCAACATCTCGTGGAGTCAACGCCAAGAAGAATCGCCGCAGTGTTGAAGGCAAAAGGTGGCCCAACGAAGTACTGATGGGGATATATATATATCCCACGTTCAAAGGCTGTTAAATAGCGTTATTTACCCATATATTCAGAAAAAAATCACTTCTACTGTCGTGGTAAACAACCTGCTTCCCTACTTATAATGATCTGGCCCTCTAGCAACTTCAGCGCAAAATTATAGCTAATTTACCTACAAACGTCAGGTGGTCATAATAATCTGGCCACTCAGTGTATATCCCTTTTTAACTATCATATACTGAGCAGCTATCAGCACCAGACCCCGTGCGAAGAGATTTCCATGCATGTTCACAAAGACAGCAACGTAGATTCCTACAGGAGAGGAAACTGAGGCTGAGCCTGACTAACGGACTGGACTTGAACGTAGGCCTGTCTGACCTCCGAGCTGGAGCTGCCTTTGGTGGCTGTGTTCAATCTGGAGAAAGGCTTAAGCTCCTTCCCACTGGAGAGCACATTGCTGAGGGTTAAAGATACAAGGCCATGCCCTACCCGGTTTGGCTCGATGGATGGAGCGTCGGCCTGCGGACTGAAGGGTCCCGGGTTCGGTTCCGGCCAGGGGCACGTGCCCGGGTTGCGGGCTCGGTCCCCAGTGTGGGGCGTGCAGGAGGCAGCCCATCGATGATTCTCTCTCATCATTGATGTTTCTCTCTCTCCCTCTTCCTTCCTCTCTGAAATCAATAAAAATATATTAAAAAAAAAAAAAAAGATACAAGGCCATATAGTCCTGTACACTGAAAGGTTTCGGGTTCAATTCCCCATCAGGGTATATACCAGGTTGTGGGTTTGACCCGATTGGGGTACGTATGAGAGGCAACCAATAGATGTTTCTCACATGGATGTTTCTCTCAAATCAATAAAAAAAATAAATATACAGCCCTAACCGGTTTGGCTCAGTGGATAGAGCGTCGGCCTGCGGACTGAAGGGTCCTAGGTTTGATTCCAGTCAAGGGCATATACCTTGGTTGCCGGCACATCCCCAGTGGGGGATGTGCAGGAGGCAGCTGATTGATGTTCCTCTCATCGATGATTCAAACACTCTATCCCTCTCCCTTTCCCTTCCTCTCTATAAAAAATCAATAAAATATATTTAAAAAATATATATACATATATATGAAAAGAAAAAAAGATATAAGGCTGTGCTCTCAGGCAAGCCCAGCCCCTTGGAAGCCTCAAAAGCCCACCGCAGGGTCTTCTGGGATGGGTACCTGCCGGGGTGGGGAGGTTGGGTTGTGGGGTGGGATGAGGGGAGGACTCAATCCCTGCTTCCTACTTGCCTGGCCTGAGGGCCTGGAGGGATTCTGCAGTCTCTGCACGCCCCCTGCTGGTCACACTAGGGCACTGCAGCCATGCCTGCCACAGCCCGCACGCCCCCTCCCCACGCTCAACACCACTTGGCATCGCTTTCCAAGGGGCCAACTGCCACCCGGCCCCCACCATTTGCCCCCAAGAGAAGCACTAGACTCCTCTTCAAAGGTCACGTCCCTAGGAGGCAACCCATATTCTCCTGGCCACCCTCCCCCTGCACTGTCAGCTGCTGGCCTAGGGTGTGGCCCATAGCCGGCTCCGCAGGCATGTGCGGAATGGGAGTGCTCTGGCTTCCCTGTTGTCTTCTGCACCCGGAGGTGGGTGGAGCAGTGGGAAGGGCCCCCTGGCCTGTGGTTTACATTCCAGCCCCCACTACTTGCTATGTGACCTCAGCCAAGTGACACAGTGAAGACAAAAACCAGGGATGCAGTGCCTAATGCCCTGGGCTGGGTCAGACTCCTTTCCCATCAGGCCTTGCGTTTCTAGCCTGGGTGTAACTCCAGCGATGGGGCCAAGGGCATTGCTGACTCCGTAGCCCCAGTAAGACTGCTCCGGGGAGCTTTCCTGAACTCTGCTAGAGCTGGTGAGGCAACCCTGCTCTGCCTGGGCAGGGCCTGCAAACCCCTGGGGAAACGCACCCCAGGAAAAGGGAACAGAATGAGCAAAGGTCTGGAGGTGGGACCCTGCTCTGGGTTAGGTTTTCTCTTTCCAAGGCTCTGAGCAGCCCTTGCCTCATAATGGGTGCCTTCAGTTCTCTGAATCCTCCTTATTCCATTTCACTGATAAGACTGAGCCACTTGCCCAAGACTCGGGTGGGAGCTGAAATGTGGGGCTGTAGCATCTCACCTGCCCTAAGTCCAAATGAGTGAATACATGGTGATTGAGAGATGGGGCCAGAGGGGCAGCAGGTGGGGCCTGAGTAGGCTGGGGAGAGCTCAGGTGGCATGCACACAGGCTGGGGGGAGTCAAGGCAGAGTTTATTGGCCCTTGAGTACCCCCATCCCTCCTCTCAAAGCCAGGTCAGGACTGAGATGGAGGTGACATGGACAGACCCAGACAGAAAGGCCCTGCCTGAGGACAGCCAGGCAGCCACCCACCAGGGAGAGGGTAGGAGGGAGGATGTGCAGTCGGGCGGCCTGCTGCAGGTCGGGGTCCTCTCCCACCCTCCTGGAGGCGCAGGCAGAGCGGAGTCTCACGCTAGAGCAGCGGCGGGGCAGGATCCTCTTCAACCAGCTGATCCACGGGCACTTCCGCCTCTGCCCACTCTACTGGCTTCCTGAGTCTGGGGGCTATGCCCTGGTCCCATTTACAAACTCCCTGGCTCTCTGAGGAGCGCTTGGCGACCCTCACCTCCCCCTGACCTGGCCAAGACATCATCCTGAGCGGCCCAGTCAGTCTCAGCCTGGAGCCCTGCCCGGCCTCGAAGACATACAGGGACATGAGGCTTTCACAGAAAGCCTGGGGGAGGGGGAGGCGGCAGTGAGTCACTTGGCAGTTTGAAGGGGGAGGCGGCCAGCACCTCACAGTTGAGGTGCTGGGCCCTGCTTGCTTTGGTCTGGTGTAACCCAGGACCCCTCTGGGGTGTGAGCTGGGGCTCTGGATCCAGTATCTGCTGGCCCTAAGAGGGACTCAGGGCAAATCACAGCTTCTCCTCGCCAGCCTGGATTCGGGTGTAGGCCTCTTGGTCCAGCGGTAGGTAGCGGCCCTTCCGGGCATCCAGGTAGAACAGCGGGTCTTTCACGGTGGCAGGGTTAAAGCCCTCCTTCCGCAGCTCTGTCTTCTGTAACTTAAACGTCCCTGAGGGAGCAGATGACGGGGAAGGAGAGTCAGAGGGTGCAGGCAGGGGCTGAGCTCCCGGGAACCCACCCACCAGAGTTGAAGATGCACAGAAGAAGACCGGAGACATTGGAAAGGGCACAGGTGGGGCGGCAGATCCCTTTAGAGTTTGCAAAGAAGGCTCCATCCACTCCGTGATGTCCTGTTTCTCAGAGCAGCCCTGCATCACCCACCCCCTTTTTACAGAAGGGGAAACTGAGACCCAAATAGGGAAGCTATCTGTCCACAGCCACATACTGAGTGACGGAGAGGGAGCAGAACTTGGGTTTCTGAGATGGCTCCTTTGAGCTGAGCACCTCCCAGGTACAGGTGCAATGGCATTTAATCTGCTCATCAACCCGCGTGTCCATCCGTAGTCTATGGATTCTAAGATGCACGTTTCAGATTTTAACATCTCTGAAATAGTGTAAGTGGCAGCAGCCTTTTTACTAGTATCAAGCAGGGCTGACATGATGACCATGTGGGAGGTGGCCAGGCAAGTGAGACCAGAGGCTGAGCAGCCAGGGAAGGGCCGAGAAGTGGGGAGAGTCAGGGCAGGGCAGGAGGGACCGAGGAGAGCAGGGTGGGGGTCTGGCCATGGACTTCCTGCCCACCAGGTAACTCCTGAGTCGTCAGTGTACCAACGACAGAGGAATGGCACCACCCTGTCACGTGACGGTAGACCCACACTCATCTCTTCCCTGGATGAGGACCACGCACTCATTTCCCCACGCCCCGCCCTGGCTGCCTGCTACCCTCCCACTCTCAATGCAGCAGCAAGAGGGCTTTGCAGAACACGAATCTGACCAGCTACTACCCTGCTCAAACAATTCTGTAGCTCCCTACTGCCCCCACCCCAGCCCACAAGGCTCTGGGCTTCCAGCCCTGCTAGCCTCTCTTCCCCGCCTCATGCCACTGCCCACCCCTCTCACTGACTCCAACTTTGGGGGCCTCCTTTTACTCCTCTAGTGTCCAAGGTCTTCCTGCCTCAGGCTTCACACTTGCTGTTCCCAGAGCCCAGAATGCCTCCCACACTCATACAGTCCTCCCTCTCATTCAGGTCTCAGCTTAAACGTCGCCTCCTCAGGGAAGCTTCCTAGTCCTCCGAAACCCCTTCACTCACTTTTCTGTCAGTTTGATCTGAATTCCGTTCTTAATCTTGGAATTCCTTGTCCTAAGGCTGTCTCCGTTATTGCCCTAGAAGCTCCAAGAAAGCACAGGTCCTGTCAGAAACCGCTACCTATGCCCCCACGGCCTAGCACAGTGCCTGGCACATAGGTGGTACTGAATTAACATTTCTTCCATTAGTGAATGAATGAACCTTCTCTCTCTGAAGACTCCATCTGCTCACCTGTACACAGGGAGGTCAGTTTATCAACTACCTGCTAAGCTATGGGTGAAGTTCAAGTGACAGCCACCCAGGTCTCTCAAGAAGGAACCGGAAGGAGCCTAGGCCTGCAACTGCACGTTGGGCAGGGGAGGAGACAGACCTGTTTTGTGAAGCTCAGGCATGAGGCGCAGGAAGATGGGACGGGCATAGAGGGGCAGCTCTTTCTCCAGCAGCTGTGCAAAGTGCTCCAGGTCGCAGCTGCCAGTGGGGTTGGCCACAGCAGCCATTCCGGCTCGGCCCTCGGTTCCTGGGGGTAGTGGAGTGAACCGTGAGCGGCTGGCAGTGCCCCCTGGTGGCACCTCCCCACACATACCTGGTATCTCCCACCAGCCCATACAAAGATACCTGGCACCTCGACCCCATATACTGCCACATCGGCCATGTCTAGCAGGCGGCTAAGTGTGCCCTCCACCTCCGTGGTGGACACATTCTCGCCTTTCCAGCGGAACGTGTCCCCCGTGCGGTCTCGGAAATACAGGTAGCCCAGCTCATCCATCACCAGTACATCACCTAGGAAGGGGGTGTGAGATAGGGCTTAGGCCAGGGAGTCCTCGCTGGATCCCAAGGATTTGCTTGGCTGTAGGGGATGGGATTGGGGGAGTCCTGGGGAGGTGTCCTCTGAAGGTGGGAAAGACCCCTTCATCTCTCTCCATCCCTACCCTCTGATGGGGCTGTGAAGGGCTAGGGAGAGGTGCCACTCACCGGTGAGGTAAGCCTGGTCCCCCTTGCTGAAGACATCTTTGGCGATCTTCTTATTGTTGGCGCCCTGGTTGAGGTAGCCATCGAAGCGCCGCAGGGGGTCCTGCTGGATGATGCGGCCCACCAGCTGGCCTGGCTCACCTGGGGCCGGAAGGCGGGGCCAGATTTGCCATGGTGGCCTCTTCCACAGGGCTCCCCCACCCCCAAATGCACCCTACATGCTGATCTGACCTCTGGTCACACTACTTCCCAAAGAAATTCCATCCCCTCCCCACCAGTCCATCCCCCAGGGCAGGGAGCTTCTCTTGGCAGGCCTGACACAGGTAGGCACTCGGTGATGTCTGGTCACCTGAGCCAATGGAAAGATGAACAAATAGATGAAAGGGTGGCTGAACCCTACACGGACAGTCTGGCCAAAGCAGCCTTCCCTGGGCTCCGACTCAGCTCAAAGAGCTGCATGTTCTGCACCACACGATCCTCCGGGCCACCCCATGAGGCAGTGCTGCCATCAGCCCCATTGCAAGGTGGGGGGACTCGGGCCCAGAGCTAAAGGGCTGAGCTAGGATCATCCCAGGCGGCCTGGACCCAGGGTCCTCAACACAACAGAGAACAGAGGAACTGAGGGAATAAACGACTAAGAGAACTGACTGATGGCCACTGGTCAGAACAGGGTTCCCTCCCACCCACCTGTCCTGTCTTCCTCCTGGGCCAATCCCTCCCCTCTGACCCCCAATTCCAACCCCAGAGCAGACCTGGCTGGCAGGGGAGGCAGACACCATCGGGCCCCCGGATCAGCTCCATGGTGTCCTCGTTGACACGTACCAGCCGGATCGGGTACACGAAGGACAGGATGCGGCTGTTGAAGCCACAGGCTCCCACCTGCAAAGGCCAAGACCTGGGCCTGGGCTCTCCCCATGTGCCCGAACTGGGCCCTGTGTGTGGGGGACACTCCAGCACCCACTCCCTCGCTAGAACTCTGCCCTCCCTTCGGCTGCCAGTGCCTCCGTGATCCATCCACGTCCCCAGTCTGAGTAGTACCTGGCTGTCAAAGTTGCCCAGGCTGCAGTTGCACTCAGTGGCCCCGTAGAACTCGGCCACCTGGGGGATGTTGAAGCGACCAGAAAATTCGGTCCAGATGGACTGTCGGAGGCCGTTGCCCAGCGCCATGCGCACCTTGTGCCGCTTTTCCACCTCCCGCGGCGGCTGGTTCAGGAGGTAGCGGCACAGCTCGCCGATATACTGCACAATCTGGAGGTGGACGTGGGGTGAGTCCGGGTCTCTGAGGTTGCTCTCACTTCCCGCCTCCCAGCCCCTCAGGCCCCTACCCCTGCTAGCTCTGTCCCTCCCCACCGGGCAATCCTTTTCCTCTCTGGGCCTCAATCTCTCCATCTGTCAATGGACAACTGGCTGCCTCAGCTGTAAGACAGAAGTCCCCGAGTGGGGCTGGTGGGAGGGTCACGAGGGGACAGGGATGGCTCATCTCCTTCCCTCTCACTCACTGTGCAGTTGTACTTGATACAATCATCCCAGAACCGAGAGGCTGAGAATTTCTTCCGGATAACCACTGTCATGCCATGGAGCAGGCACTGCCCGATCCCCACGATGTTTCCTGAAGGCAGAGTGAGCCCTGGAGGTCAGTGAGGTGGAACACCCTTCCCTCCAGAGCCTCGTCTTACCCAGACCTTTGGTCTCTCTCTTTCCTGTCCTCTCCCTCCAACACTAATGACAATCACTCCCCTAGTCAGACATCTTCCATGGCTTCCCTGTGCCTACTGGATCAATTACACATTCCCCAGAGCCTGCAGAGCTGGCCCCAAGTTCCCGTTCCTATAACCATAATGATGCCCTTCAACTTGGGAGGCCAAGCTAGCCAGCCTGGCTTCTGCACCTCACATCTGCCCACATTGAGTACACCTCTTCCAAGAAGCCTTCCTGGCCAGACCGAGCTCTTCCCTGGAGCTGAGCTCCTGTCCCTGGCCCTCCCGTACTCACCACGCTGCTTCTTGTATCATGGAAGGTGTGCTCCCATCACTCATCCTGCCCCAAACACACACCCAACTCTAAGCACCTTGAGGACAGGAACTATATTTGTCCCATCTCTGTCTTCCCTTAAGCTCTTAAGACCAAGCAGCAAGGCCATGTATATCCACGGGAACAAACTGAACAGTCAGATCAGCCCAGGTGCCCTGTGGGACATGGCCATACCAGCAATCAGACTGGTGTGGCCATCTCGTTTTTGTTATTGTTGTTGTTTTTTGTTTTATTTTTTGGCCATCTTTGTTCAGAACTCCAGTCAGTGGCCACATCTGGATCTGAACCCTGATTTCACTCGAAAGCTCATGTGTTTCAACTGCAACATGCTGCCTGCCAAGAGGGAGTGTTTCTGAGGCCCTAGGGCAGTGACGGCGAACCTATGACACGCGTGTCAGAGGTGACACGCGAACTCATCTTTTTGGTTGATTTTTCTTTGTTAAATGGCATTTAAATATATAAAATAAATATCAAAAATATAAGTCTTTGTTTTACTATGGTTGCAAATATCAAAAAATTTCTATATGTGACACGGCACCAGAGTTAAGTTAGGGTTTTTCAAAATGCTGACACGCCGAGCTCAAAAGGTTCACCGTCACTGCCCTAGGGGTTCTGGGACGGAGGAGAGGCCCACGTTACCTGCGGAGTGGTAGAGTGGGAGGCAGTCGTAGACAATGTCATCGGGACGCATGCGAAATCCGTAGTACACCAGGGCAGCCATGCGGTAATACCTGGGAGGACAGAGGGCGGAGAGCTCAGTGGGCCCCTGGGAAGGCAGAAGGGGAGGCTCCTCGGCCCTGTCACCCCGGCTCTCCCCCCAGGCCCTGTCCCTTACCTGCTGTGCACCACGATGGCAGCTTTGGGCAGCCCCGTGGTGCCCGATGTGTAGATGTAGAAGAGCTTATCTGAAGAAAACAGACACATAAGCATCTGTGAGAGGAGGCAGCTCAGGGCTGAGTGCGGAGGCAGACGGACACCCGTGTGTGCGCATCTTTCAGTGCCCACTCCCATCACACCTCCTCCAGAAGGCTACTCTGATGACCCCAGACACCACTCTCTGCTCTAATGCCTGCATCTGTTCTATCAACAAACGTTTTCTGGGCCCTCATTCTGTGCCAGGCCCAGGGAGACATCAGTGACCAAGAAGAGTACAGGCTCTGCCCCGGTGGAGGTTGCAGCCATGTGAGACAGGCAGGTGCAGACAGGCATTCCAACACTGAGCACAAAGGGAAGCACAGGGCCTGTTGAAGCCCAGTGGCAGCACCTGACCCAGGCCTCAGGGAGGGGAGGTGGCAACAGGGAGAGCTTCCCAAAGGAGGTGATGCCCACCTCAGAGCGCGGGGAGGTCTTAGAGTGCGGGGAGGCATGAGCTGCAGGAAGCAGGGTGCTGAGGTCGCTCCTGCACCACTGGCCATTTCTTTTTCCCACCCTGCAGCCCAGTCCAGGGACTGCCACATTACAGTTTCTGTATGCGGCTCAGCCCCCCAGGCTGGAGGCTCCAGGAGGTCCAGAACACCATGGGGCGACTGCATGTTCCTTGTCGACCATCTCCTGCTCGTGTGTGCCTGCTGTATGCCAGCCTAGGCTGCACACCATGAGGGCAACAGGCCGAACCAGTCTGAGTCCCTGCCCTCAAGTGGCTTACAACAGCACCAGGAGATAAGATATGACAGATTACATGACTATAATGAGGACAATGACCTGTTACTGAGCCCTTCCTGTCACACCCTAGTCTCCCAGTGCATCTCTTTCAATCCTTAGTCACTATACAAAATAGATACTGTTACCACCCCCAATTTTATGGCTGTAGGAACCCAAGGCTCAGAGGGGCAGCTCAGGTGTTCAGGGTCACACAAGGGAAGCAACAGAGGCAGAATATGAACTAGTCCAAGCTCTGAGCCACCAGGAGATATAGCAAGCTCTGGGCTCCAGTATAGAAGAAGAGAGGCAAGAGGGTCTGGGGGGCTGCCTGGAGGCGGGGAGGTGGGGACAGGCAGCCCAGTACAGGGGAGGATCATAGCTCAACAGGGGCCTGCACTGAACAGGTGCTGGATGAATATTTAAAGGGCCCCGGGCCCAACTCCAAACAAAACTCAGAAACAGCAGGTTCCTGGGCTCCGCATGACCCTGCACGTTAGGCATCCATGAAGGCTGTTCGACAAATCAGAATCAGATTTTGTGAGCTCCTGTGTACTCAACACCATGCCTAGCACTGTCCTACATACCAGCTCATTGAACCTGCACAGTAACCCCAGAGTTACTGTACCCATTTTCCCAGATGGAAGAGGGAGGTGACATGACTCACTCCAGGTCACACAGCAAGTATGCAGAACACAGGCTCTGGCCATGAGGCCAGTGATCTGTCCTTGGCCACCTTAGGGCCCTCTGTGGGGGGTGGGGGACTCACCTGTGAAGCCCTTGTCAGGGCGACTGGGCAGGTGCTTGGGGGCATCTTCCAGCAAAGGGTCCAGGTGCTCCGTGCTGGCAGGCACTAGGCTGGGATCCCACGGACCAGAGCAGAAGAGGCTGATTGAAGGGTCCAAGCTGCCATGGATCTCAAAGACAGCTGGGGGGGAGACAGGGAAGATCAGCAGGCTGGCCAGGAAACCGTGTTCCCAGGAACTCTGCTCCTGTCAGGGCTGGGCATGCTGTCCGGGGAGCCTGGCTGGGTAGGCGGAGAGAGAAGCACCCAGGACCTCATAATAAGAAAGATGCTGATAGGAGCAACAGCTCCTATTAGCTGCTGGCTAACTACACAGTGGGCTCTTTATATGCATTCTCCTGCTCACACAACCTAGGACGTAGGTACCAATATCAGCCCATTTTACAGATGAGGAAATTGAGGCTCTGAGAATGAGGGACTTGCTCACAGCTAGAATATGCTGAAGCTGGGAATCTAAGCCAGCTCTATCTCACATGAAGGTTTACTAGTCCGTGGGGGTCTGGTTAGAAGGAAGGAGTGAGGCTCAGAGGCTAGTAGCCCTCCAGCCTCTTCAGACAGCCTTCTCTCAGGCTCCCCCACGCATTACAGATGACCACCCGCCCTAGGCATGGGCCAGGTCTGGCCCACTTGGCCCCATTTCTTCTGGCTTCCTCTTTTTTTGTCCAACATCTCCACTCTCCCTGCTGAATCTGTCCTCTTCCCCTTTCAACTTCTCAATAACCTTCCCTGTCCATTACTCCACAAACCACAGCAGCGTGGGGAGAAAGAACAGGAACACTGTGGCCCAGCCCAGATCAAATCTGGGTTCCACCACTTACCAGCTGCATGAGTTCCTCACACCACTATGAACCTCAGTCTCCTCACCTACAAAGCTGATGACAGTCCCTTCCTCAGCCGGCTTTGTGAAGATTAGAGCTGCTCTTGTAAAGTACCATGCTCAGCACCCAGTTAACATACCAGGTAAGCTCTGCAGGACAGCAGAGAATGGACTCTTGTTCCCATTTTACAGATGAAGAAATGAGGCCTAATCAGTCACAAGAATGGTTACCAATTAAATCTGAGGACTCACCTACCACCAACCACTTTGTTAGTGCTTCAGGTGAAGTATTACCTTGAAAACAGTATGAGTAGGTACTACAGTGAGGAAACGGAGGCACAGAGAATTCTGGTCTCTTACTCAGGATCACCAGCTTACCAGTGGCAGAGCCCAGGCCTTCTGATTCTAAGGCTCATGCTCTTAACCTCGGAGCTACACAGCTTCCCCCAGGGCTGGAAGAGGTCTGTGCAAGGTCCCATGAGACTTCCTGCCTGTCCCTGCCTCTTTGGGGCTCACCTGGGGCCATCTCGCTGCCAAAGATGAGGGCCCGGGCCCGGGAGGTGGTCAGGCAGTGGCGCAGGGCGTCCCGCCGCAGGTTGGTGTTGATCAGGGCCGCCTCCACGCCCAGCTTGGCCATGCCCAGCCACAGGCCCACAAACTCATTGCGGTTCTCCATGAAGAGGGCAGCCACATCGCCGGAGGCCAGGCCCCGCGCTTGCAGGAAGTTGGCCACACTGCTCGAGTAGTCATCCAGCTGGCGGAAGGTCCAGTGTGTGTCTGTGCCCTCAAAGATCAGGGCTGTCTTGTTAGGGTGGCGCTGTACCGTAGAGGCAAACAAGATGGGCACTGTCCGCCGCTGCCGCAGGTACCGCCGGACCTTCGCCTTCACCTTCAGGAGCACCAGGCCGCCACTGTGTGGGAGCCAGCGAGGGAGCTGTGACTGCTGAGGCTGGGAGTGGGGGGGTCCCTGCACCCCGCCCCAGGGTGCTGCCTCATGGGCCTCAGGCTCCTGAGCCCCATCACTTGCAACACTCCCCTTGTCCAGCACCTGTATGCTGGGCACCGTTACACACACCAGCCTGCTTATGTCGTACAGGGACCACGGCAATTACTCCCTCCCCTGTACAGAGTGGGAAACTAAGGCTCTGCCAGCAGATGGCTTGCCTGGCTTCATAGGTAGAGATTTGAAGCCCAGTTTCTCTGGCTACAGAGTTTAACCCCTACTACCATCCCTGTCTACTGAGTCTGCTGCTCCGTCAGAGCATTCTGGGCCGCGAGGGGCCTCCCACAAGGCCACATCATACCTCCCCCCACATTGCCCAATAAAGGATGAGTTTGCGATTTGTCCAGTCTTCCTCCTGTGAGCCCAGCAAGGGGAGGGCTCCATCCTAGTCACCACCTTGTCCTCTGGGCCCTGCTCAGTGTCAGGCACAGAGATGTTCAGCAGGTGTTTGTGGAATTGCTGGCCACACCCCACTCTCCTGCCCTGGCCCTGCCACCTCTGCCCCTGAACTGTCCCAGCTTCCCAGCCTCTATGCCCTTGCTGATGCCCTACCCTCTGGCTGGAATCCCTTGATCCCACCACCTTGAGGTATCTCTCAAGAACAACTACTTTGGCCCTAGCCGGTTTGGCTCAGTGGATAGAGCATCAGCCTGCGGACTGAAGGGTCCCAGGTTTTTTTTGTTGTTGTTGTTTTGAAGGGTCCCAGGTTTGATTCCGGTCAAGGGTACATGCCTGGATCCCCAGTGGGGGGCATGCTGGAAGCAGTCAATCAATGATTCTCTTTCATCATTGATGTTTCTATCTCCCTCTCCCTCTCCCTTCCTCTCTGAAATCAATAAAAATAAATTTTTACAAAAAGGAAAGAACTACTTTGCCTCCAGAAGGCCTTCTCTGATTCCCTGAGGCCCTGGCCTAAGCCATCTCTCTCGGCCCTGCTCCCACAGCTCTCCGCTACCACCCTTCCTGCAGTGGCCACTCTATATTTACTTTTGAAATCAACTCAGACTGACAAATGCTAAGCTGCCTGTTCTGGGTGTGAGTCACTGTGTTGGGCACTGGGACACTACTGTGAGCAAGACAGCCAGGGTCTCTGCCCACACAGCCCTGCCAGCTTAGGGATTTACTGTGTCCCCTAAGGCTCTCTCAGACCAGTCCAAGCTTGGCCTGGGACTGGGACTGCCTTGCTCCTCTCTGGGCTCCAGAGCCTCACACCTGACACAGAGGAGGCCACAGCAGGTGTTTCTGGCCCAGGACATCCCTATAAAGCACACCTGACATTCTCAGGGGAGCAGGTTTTCCCCGATATCTGAGGCGGGGCCCTCTCAGACTCAAGCCAACCCAAGGACAGGCCCTTTCCCACCGGGTTCCTGTTACAAACTACAGACCCCTTTCAGACGTCTCCTCAACACCTCTCCCTAACTGAGTGTTCCATGCTATGACCCGGGCCCTCAAGCTGGCCCCAGGCTAAGGAGCACCAAGTTAGGGAGATTCCCCAGGAGGAGACTGTGACCTTGGAGATGGAGGTACTAGTGCCAGGGAAAGAGTGTGGAGAAGAGGCTGCTGCTTTGGGGGCCAGCTACCCTGTGCCGGTAGAGGCCCCGGGTCTGTTCTGCGGAAATTTTGTGGACGAGGAGCCCAGAGAGGCGTGGGAGACTCCAGGAAGGGCTAAACCGGGTACTCACAAAACATCGCGCCTGATGGTCTTGATGAAGATCCGGACGAAGCGCCAGCCGCCAGACCCCAGATAGAGGAGCAGCAGGGAAAACACCACCTGAGTCCAGGGCAGTTTCAGCACCAGCTTGGAGAATAGCAACACTCCCAGGAGAGACGCCCCGAGCAGCATTGTGGCCTGTGAGCACAGGGTAGTCAGTGGATTCAAATGTCCAAAGTTCTCCATTTCCTGGCCCGGTCAGCCAGGCCGCTATGATCCCATGGGTCAACCTGTAGTGTGTCTTGGCAATACAGAGTGAGGTGGCTGCTGACAGGTTCCCTTTCCAGGGCTGCCTGGAAGGGGCAGGCTAGAGGCACTGGAGGGGAGGTGAGGCGTTCCAGAAGTGACAGGCAGGAGGCTAGGTGCTAGCGCCCTTGTCCCATCTCTGCCCATAATTCTCCGAGTGACCTTGGGCAAGTCCCTTTCCTACTTTAGGACTTAGTTTCCCCCTCTGTGCAATGGGTGTAGTGGGACCTGCTCTCAGAAACCTTTCCCGCCAAAATAGGACAGTCCACTCTCCCGACATCTAGGGTCCCTAACCAAAATGGCTTGGAGAGGGGTGCTAACGTAAGCACCTCTGGCTCGACTCCATACCCAAAGACCTAGGTAGGTTGTGTGGATGACCAGGCCAAGCCAGATCACAACACCCAGAGGGGCAGCTTCCTGGGAAGGGGCCCTAGCCCTGTCCCTGCCCAGAGGCTCCGGCAGCGCCATGCCTCTGCCGGCCCATAGGGGGCGACAGAGCAAACGGGGTAGAGTCCGGAGGTGCCTGAGAGGTGATCGCCCAAAAGGAAAAGATGATTGAGAGGAATAGGGCCGTGAAGGCACCGCCACACACACACTCAGCAAGCCGCTCGGATGAATACTGGGGGACTGGGCTCAGGGGGAGGGGAAAACCTGGCTGGGCTGAGATTACAGCGCTTGGGTTCTATTCCAGGCTCTTCACGGATCTGCTCAAGAGGGCGGCAGGTAGGGCTGAGTTTTCCTTCAGGTCCTATTCCTGGGGAGGGGGTGAAGGTCACGGCTGTAATGTAGCCGGAGAGCCTCCGAGCCGGAATGAGGCCATGGTCTGGACCACAGGGAGCCCTTACAGACCACCTCCCGCTCCTTCACGCGGAAAGGAAAAGCCGGTAGTACCGAACTAGCGACCCCAACTCCAAAGCCAGGATCTATCTCCAAGGTCCTCAGACCTCTGGCCTTCCAGAGCCGCCGGAGCCAAGGGTAGGAGCCCGTCCCGGAAGGCTGGGAGATGGAATGTGGAGAGAAGAGGATGCCTAGTGCCTCGGGCCCCGATCCCAGGTCGGTCACTGCATACAACCCTGGTGCCTAAAGAGCCAGGACAACAGCAGAGAGGCCGGCAAGGAGACAGCAGCAGGGCGCGCCCCTCACCCGAGGCCGGCACCGTCACACCTGCCTCCGACGGGCCGGGCACATTACCCCGCCCAGGGACCCACTCGCCCGGTCTATGCTCACCCAGCGTCGGCCCCGCCGCGCGGCGCCCCGTCCAGATGCGGCCCGGCAGCGGCAGCGGAGTGGGGAGCGCGGGGGGCGTCAGCCGCCCCTGAGCGCGCAGAGCCGGGTCTCAGGATCCCTTTGCCAGCTCTGCGCCCTGCATGGCCCGGACAGTCCCTCCCGCCGCTCAGCACCGCCCGCCCGTGGCGCTCCTCCCCCGTCCTGCCTCCAGCAGCCCAAACCGGCTGCGCCGGCCGGCAACAACGCGAGCCGCAGAACGAGAGGCGCAGGGCAGTCCCGGCGCGCTCCACGCCACCTGGCCCAGCCCGCTCTGCGCGCGCGACGGTCTGAAGTGACGCCTCCCGTGGCATTCTGGGAGTTGTAGTCCGTGCCGCAGAGACCCGTGCTTTCTTCTCTCTTCTCCCGCTCCCCCCCCCCCCCCCCCCCCTCCGGTAAGAGACTGGCGGGCTCTGCCTGGGCCCCGAACTCCCAATCCTCCGGCATTCGGTTCTATGGGAGAGCACCTCCCACCTGCCACATTGGCGAAGAATCGGAGTCCGCCTTTAGACCCGGCAGCATTCGGCAAAGGCCCAGCACCACACCTAGGAGAGAGCTAGAAGTGTGGTTTCAGACAGAAAGGTTAGCAAGGATTAAGTCCAGTAACTGGTTCTGTGGCAAAATGGCTAGCGCATTGGACTTTTATTGGAATTTGGCATGGTTATTCTAAAGTTTTGGGCTTGAGGTCCTCCCTCAATTCCATTTTTTTATGTTCTATAATTATTTTTTCTTTATTGATTAAGGTATTACATCTGTGTCCTTATCCCCCCTATTTCCCACCCCCCCCCCCCCCCCACCTCGTGCCCTCAGCCCCCTAGTGTCTGTGTCCATTGGTTATGCTTATATGCATGCATACAAGTCCTTTGGTTGATCTCTCCCTGGGTATTTTTTTTATGGACATAGTACCTTTAGAAGGTTCAGAAGACCTGCAGATTTGAGCACCTCTCACCTACGCTTCTGGGACAGTAAACTTGCTGCCCGGATTACTGAATAGGAATCCTTTCTCATCCATGGTAGTATCTTGTAAGCAATCTGGCACACCTGATGGTACAAAGGGCATGGATCTGGAGACCTAGCTTTGACTTCTAATCACTGAACCCTGCAGGAAATTAACCTCCAAGTCAGTGACCATATTTGTCATGCCACCTGCTAAGCCCTGGGCCATTGGCCAACTTCCCAGTCCTGTGCAGCTCTGGGCCTCTGAAAATTTGGTTCCTTGATAATCAAAACATGTTGGTCATCCATGGTTGCCATCTGTCTTTGAATAGATCCCTGAATCCCTTAGTCTAGTAGAAATCCTTAAAAAAGGAGTAGGGACAGTTTTCAGGGTCTATTCATAGGGATTAAAAATGAAAATTTGGTCTGATAAGTATTTGGACCTATTTCTTCCAGGGTACATACAGGGTCCTCCTTTTGGGGGAGCTGGGTAAATTAAAGCAACTCCTTCCCCATGGGTGTTACAGTCAGGAGGCAGTGTTGCACTGGGTGCTTATGGGTGTGGACATCCAACAGACTTGGGTCAATTCAAAGTCTCCATTTCTTCTTCTATGTAAAAACTAGAGGCCCGGTGCAAGAAATTTTGTGCACTCGGGGGTTTAGGGGGCTTCCCTCAGACTGGCCTGCCCCCTCTCACAGTCCAGGAGCCCTCAGGGGATGTCCTACTGATGGCCAGACTGCGGCCAGAAGCCAAAGTCTGGCCTTCCTCTGGGGGAGGCGACCGGGCTGATCAGGGGAATGCGCCACCCCCATCACCCTGCTGCTGCTGCCACTGCCAACCACTGCGGCTGTGAGGCCTGAGCCCTGGGCCTCGCAGCCACTGGGGCTCGCAGCTGCTGTGGCTTTGTCTGGATGGAAGTCCACCCTAATTAGCATATTATCCTTTTATTAGTATAGATGAAAACATACTAATAGCGATTATCTCACAGGGTTTGGGTGGAGATTCATGGGGAGCTTTTGAATTAGCACTTGACATACTTGTTATTGTAGTTTACAGGCTCATTGACCACAAAGCTCCTACAAAATCTAGGCATGAAGATTATCTCTGATTGTATCCACAGGGCTTAGCAAATAACAGAAGCTGGATAAATGTTTGACAGGGAGAGTGAATTGGAAGCACTGACTTTATCCAGACCAGGATCCAGGGAAATAATTATGATTATTTCCACATCAACTGTAGAGGTCATTTGCAAATAAGGCAAGTGAGAATTTGAAGTAGGGTGGTGGTGACCAGTCCCCCTGTTCTCCTCCACCCAGGCAGGTCACATTAGTGAAGCCAAAGCAGTAAGTCCACAGCCAGGGGGCCAGGCCTGAGGGGTAGGTGCAAGGGGACACAGAGGCAACAAGACAGTCTGCCTTCAAGTTGCTTATAGTGAGGGCAGGTGGAGATTAGATCACTAGACTAGGTTGCTCACTGCGCTTCTGTAATACCCACCACACATTATGGTGATGTCTGCTTTGCTTTGTAGTCAGATGCATGTGGGTTGCACTTCCATCCCCAACCGTGAGTCACTGGGCAAATCACCTCTCCCCATGGAGCCTCAGTGTCCTCATCTGTAGAATGGAAATCCAGCCATCATGGCCCCTGCTTTGTGGGGCTGGGCATTGATTCAATGAGATATGCATGTCAAGCTGTCAGCCCAGGGCTGGCACATGGGAGGCCTCAGCTGCCATAAAGTTGCTCATCCAAGAGGGTGAGGATGCAGCTGTCTTGAGCACTGAGAACCTCCAGCAACCAGCAAACACTTAGAGGACACTAGTCCCTTCCATGGGCAGGGAAGGCCGTGTGGTGGGGAGGGATTGGAAAGGCCTTTGTGTGCCAGGTTGAGTTTTGTCCTGGTGCAGTGAAGAGGCATTGCAGGTTTGAGGAAGGGCAGGAGCTGGATGCTGTCATTGGTGGGACAGGCTCAGCTAGGCTCAGCCTAGGCTGACCTCACAGTGGGCTCCTTTCCATGGACATGACCCCCATCTGCCCTGCATTAGGGAACATCAGTACTTAAATCTCCAGCTTTACCAGAGCCTCACAGTTGGACTCACTTGAATTAAACCTCTCCAGAGTGGAGTGGTTTAATCCCTGGCACACAGTAGGCACTTACCCCATAGATATTCAGTAGGATGGCGTTAGTGACCTCTGAGTTGTGTAAGTCCACCCACTCTGGGTGTGTGCAAAATAAACACTCTGGTTGATTTGTACATGATGACTTCAGAGGCCTCCAAG
Organism: Myotis yumanensis; assembly: GCF_028538775.1. Taxonomy (NCBI): domain Eukaryota; kingdom Metazoa; phylum Chordata; class Mammalia; order Chiroptera; family Vespertilionidae; genus Myotis; species Myotis yumanensis. The sequence continues at coordinate 5,452,904 of NW_027223763.1, forward strand.
GGCCTTCCTGGCAAGTGACAGCTTCCATTTCCTAAGTGTTTACTATGTGCAAACTGCACGAGCACATGGCCCTGTTGTGGGACAGGCATATACTCTCCCTGTTTTACAGAGAAGAAAACAGAGGCTCGAAGGGGTGCCCTGATGAGGGCAAGGGGGCAGAGCTGGTCAGTGCAGGCCAGGTCTGCCCTTAGAGCCTGAGTCCCCGAACGCCGCTCTGGGATCAGCTCCATGTGGCTTTTGTGGGGCAGAGGGAAAGGGAGCTTCCCTTGTGCGCCCTGAGACAAGCTCCACCCCCCAACCCCCCCAGCTGTGGGACCCGGGGCACTTTCTGAACCCGAGACCCAGGGTCTTCACCATGGAGTGAGGCTGTGGTGGGGGCTGAATAAGATCTTGCATGTGGGGTGCTCAGCGTGGGGCTTGATGTCCATTCCTTCAGCAACGAAGCAGTGAGCCCCTACTGTGTGCCAAGCACTGTTCCCAGCAGTGAAAGAATAGGGTCCCTGCCCTCCTGGAGCAGACATGGAACTTGGAAGTAAAGAAACAAAATAATTTCGGAGTGCTCTGGCCCGGTAGCTCAGTTGGCTGGAGCATCGTCCCTGTTCATCAAGGTTGTAGGTTTGATCTCTGGTCAGGACACATACAAGAAGTAACCAATGAATGCATAAATAAGTGGAATGACAAATCAGTGTTTCCCTTCCTCTCTCTCTCTCTGGAAAATAAAAGTAAAAATAAATAAAAAGTTAAAAAAAAATTTCTGAGTGGTGAGCACTCTAATAAGGTGATGTGGAGTAAAGGGGAGGGGGCGTCTCAGATGGCGTGGTCAGGGCAGGCCCCTAATGAGGTGACATTTGAGCACAGATGTGAATAACAAGAAGCTGTCTATGTAATGACTTGGGAACAAAGACAGGAAAAAGGTCAACATGGTTTATTAAGATGAATGTAAGTTTCTGGGTAGAAGTTGACAGGGCCTCATGGCCTGAGGTAAGAACTCAGTATGCGGTAGCTATAGCCAGTATAATTTTCCTCCAGCTGGTGACAAAAATGCCACCCTTTGATCTGGAAGCAGGACTCTACCGGCCACCCCCGCTAATCCCGATACCCAGCGCCCATCTCTTGCGTGCTGTAGAGGCCCAGGGTTGTGCAGGCACCAAGAGGCTGGAGCAGGTGAGCTACCAGGCTGGGCAGAGGCCATCTCGAGTCTGACCTTTCGCCCCTGATCTTGGCACTGTTGACTTTTACTGCTCTAGGAACAGTGCCTGGGATCCTGGGAAGCCATGGAAATGGCGGACAGGTCTGGAAAGGCCTATACTGCAAAGATCGATGAGGTATGAGGAGCCCACTCCAACCTCCTCCTCTTTCTGCAGAAACTCAGCTCAGGAAAAGGCTTCCCTCTTGAAAAGGCGATGGCTCCGAGGTCAGCCTCCAGCCTCCCACGTCCTCCCTCTGCCACTGGGAGCCCTAGACCGGGATGTGCGGGCACAAGGCCGACACACGGGCATGGCAGTGCTGAGCAGGTCTTCCAACAACCCCCAGGTCCAGCCCCAGCTGTTCCTGTTGCCTCTGTAGGAAAATTCAATAAATAGTACCACCTCCCCCCATGACTGTTGGTGTCAATGTGATAATAAACAGAAGTGTTTGGCACTGCTTAGCACACAGTACAGTTATAACTACACTGTAATTGTTACCATCCGTAGGGAAACTGAGGCACAAGAAAACCAAGCAGGAGGCCTTGCAACCTGTGTTCTAGTTACTCCAGCCAAGGCCTTGCCCATCCTGGGCCTTTGTTGCCCTCGCCACACAACGAGGAACCAGTCCCTCAAAACTCTAAAGGCTCTGCATTCTCGTCGAGTATCTGGTTCTAAATCCACAGCCAGGGCCACCTCCTCTTCCACGATCCCTTTTACTTGTCCGTCCCCACTCCTTGGCTCTGACCCAAGGAAAATGCCTGGTTGCTGCTCTAAGATGAACCTGTAGTCTCGCAGCTGCTCCTCCACCTGCGCACACAGTAACGCAATCGCTCCTGCCCCTTGGTCCTTCAGAGAGCATCACCGCATGAAGCCTCCGCAATAACCAGAGGTGCTGTTCTCCTTCCCTTTAGCGATGAAATGGGCTGAGGGGAGGGATTGCCCCAGGCCCTCTGCTAGAAAACCCTAGAGGAGTTAGGAGCTTGAATCTGTTGGGCCAACTTCAGGCCCGAGGTGGGCCAAGCGGCTGAAGCACAGGCTGGAGGGGGTGTTTCCTCTCGGGGCTCAAAGGCCCAAGGCTGCCAGCCAGCCAGCACTGGGCGAAGGCAGGGAAGCAGGCCCTCGACCTGAGGGAGCCTTTCTTCGGACAGTGGAGACTCCCTTCCCCTCTGCCTCCCTCTTCTCCAGCCTTTGGGATTGGGTCGCATCCTCACTCCTGGGAAGACGCTCAGCCTGGCACCCAGGAAGCCCTGGCTGGGAGGGAGGGTCTAGAGCAGGTGTGGACCAGTGCGAGTCCAGATGGCTGGTTCCTGTCCACGTGTGGTTCTCTAGGCAGCTCCAGGCTCCCCTGGGAGCTGCACTGCCTGCTCCCGCCTGGGTTGGCCCTCAGAGCCACTCAGCACTGTTACAACAAATTTTGATAAGTAATATCCAAAGGTCAATGTTCAAAGAAAAGGAACAAAGGTAGTGGCCATGGAGCCTTCTGCCTCCAGGGGAAGTGGGTGGGGTGAGGGTGAGAAGGGCCTAGGCCTTGATGTGCATGGGGGGGTCCGTGATGCCCAACTCCTCCCGCAGAGCCTTCAGGGGCTGCTCCCAGCGCCGCTCGTAGTACAGATTGAGGACACACGGGGCCCTGCGCCCGTTCTGAACTGCCCACGGGACCAGCTCCGAGACCAGCACTTGCAGGTGCCTATGGGGCAGCAGAGGGAGAGAACAGAGGGTCCTGAGGGCCGGCACACTGTGTGCCCAGCGGTCCACGTGCATTTTCTCAGGTGATCCTCACACAGACCCAAGACGAAGTGGTTATTATCACCAATTTTCAAATGAGGAAGCAGAAAATCAGCGAGGCTAGAATCCCGCGCCCAAAGCCACCCATCTTGACCGTGCCACGCCCAGGTTTAAATTGAGGGCTACCTCACTCCAGAAACGAATGTCGATTGCCCCCACCGCAACTGCATCATTCTGCCCTGGCACCGAGGCCTGGCCCAAGAGACTCGAGGGTCCAAACTGTCCAGGCTTCATTTATTGGCCTGGAGGCCCCGGGCCAAGCCAGTTTCACCTCTCCGCCCCGTTCCTTCCACCCTGGCTTCCTGGAGGACCACTGAGGCTGCTTAGGAAGGCTGCATGCTCTTCCTTTTCCTGGAGCCTTGGCCCCTTTTGACATCTTCCTTGACCCCTCACCCCCACCCCTTGAGAACTTACTGGGCACTGAGTCGGATTGGTCCAAAGAGTGCGCCCAGGATGCACATGGGCAAGCCGGTCTGGACAGCCTCAAACCACTTCACCACGATCTCCCCTGCAGGACAGGGTAGGGATGGAGGTGGGAGGTGAGGAGGGGCCAGGAGAGGCCAGGGATGCTCATGGCAGGGACCAGTGAGGTGTCTGCTCCTCTCTAAGGTGTCTCTTCTCTAGAAGGGGTCAGCCATGCTAAGTCTGGTCTGTGCTGTGCCCAGGTACTCGGCTTGGTGGGGAGGAGAGTGCCCAAGAAAGAGCCAGAGGAAAGAAGGGCTGGAGAGGAAGTTTGGGGTCAGAATGCAGAAGACTTGACAGCCAGGCTAGTTCCTACAAGCCTTCGGGAGTTCCCGAGGGTGTCAGGAGAGGGAGCCTACTGCTTGGATGCTGCTCTATCTGTGTAGGAGCCATGAGAGGTACTGGGGATGGCACAGATGCTACCAAGATGTTCAGATAAAGCAAAAAATGAGGCACTATGTCAACTAATTGGTGGGTGGCAGAGAGAGGCGAGCCCTGCCCCCGGCCCTGGTGGACAGGCTTGCTGGAGCATCCTGCCCTGCCCAACCCCCACTCTCAAGGCAGCTGGCACTCACCCAGGATGTTGGTGGGCATCCCCAGCAAGGTGTGGAGCATGTCGTGCACCTCCCGGTACCGCTGGATCACATACGCTAGCTCTTCATCGTCCACGAATCGGGTGGGTGCCCGGGTATCTGGGGAGACCCTCTGACAACCATGAACCTCCCCTAGACACCTTTCCCACAGTTCCCAAGGCCCAACTGCCAGCCTCTCCTTGACTCTGTCAACCACTCCCACCAAACTCATCCCTCAAGACTCTCCGGGGACTTTGCTTCTGCCTATACCAGCTGACAAGGGAATCCTTCGTGATACTGGCAACCCCTCAACCCACGCCAACTCACACATAACATATGTAACCAGTTGGAATATATGGTACAAAAGCCCCAGGGGAGGGGGAAGCAGGATTTTAATGGGGATAGAATTTCAGTTGGACAGATGAAAAAGCTCTGGAGGTTGGTTTCATAACAATGTGAGTATACTTAACACTACTGACTGTCCATTTAGAGATGGATGAGAAAATTTAAAAATTTTTCTTTACTGATTGATTAATGATTGATTAATGGGAGAGAACATGATTTGTTGTTCTACTTACTGATGCATTTATTGGCTGATTCTTGCATGTACCCTGACCGGGGATCAAACCTGAAACCCTGGCATATCAGGACAACACTCTAAGTACCAAATGACTATCTGGCCAGGAAAGATGGGAAATTTTATGTGTTTTTTTGTTTTGTTTGTTTTTTACCACAATTAGAAGTTGAGGGTAAAAAAAAAACCCCTTAGCATGAGCTAAGGATCCTAGCGTGTTCTCTCCCACCGCCCTCATCTTCACCTTGGTAATTCCTGCTCATCCTTAATGACCCCGCTTAAGTGTCCCCTCCAAGGGCAGCGTGTTCCTGACCTGCAGACTGATCAGGCCCACAGCATGGTCTCCTGTAGCGTGCTGCACCTCCCTATGGCACTTGACGTGACTGCATCCTGTTTAATGCATGTGCTTGTTAACGTCTCCTTCCTGGATCTGGCTGTCCACACAGCACCACTTGCCACATGTGGCCACTGGGCCTTGACATGAGACAAGTTCCAGCTGAGACATGCTATCCATGAAAATCACACACTGGATTTCAAAGACTTAGTATGAGAATAGTGTCAAGTCTCAATAATTAAAAAATAACTAAAAATTGACTACGTGCTGAAATGTATTTTAGATACACTGGGTTAAACAAAATGCTATTAAAATTAATTCCACCTGTTTTTTTTGGCTTCACTAACGTAGCTAGCAGCAGATTTAAATTTCCTACATGGCTTGCATTCTAGTTCCATGAAGAGCGCTGCAGCGGTCTGGTCTTCCTGTCCCCACGCGTGGCCTCAGCCTGTCCAGAGGCTGAGAGGTTTGTGTCTTTGCAGCTTGGGGGCTGCTGGTTCAGTGCCATGCTCTATGTGTGGCCTCACTGGGTCCTGCTTTCTTTTGTAGCGTTCTGCTTGTGTGAAGCTGAAGGTGATCACAGTAATAGCAGCTAGACTTACTGAGTCCCTACTATGTGCCTGCACTGGATGACGTCCTTTACATATATTACCATACTTCATCTTCATGACCATCTAGGGGGTGGATGCTGTTATGAGCCTCAGATACAGATAAGAAAAATGGGCCCGGCTGGTGTGGCTCAGAGGTTGAGCGTGGACCTATGAACCAGGAGATCACAGTTCGGTTCCAGGGTTGCTGGTTCAACCCCCAGGAGGGAAGGGTGTGCTGGAGGCAGCCAATCAATGGTTCTCTCTCATCATTGATGTTTCTATCTTTCTCTCCCTTCCTCTCTGAAATCAATAAAAAATATTTAAAAAAAAAGAAAAAGAAAAATGAGGCTCAGAGAGATAAAGTAACTTCCCAAGATCACACCACTAATCAAATGGCTGAGCCAGGATTTGAAACAGTTTGCTGGATTCCAAGGCCAACAGCTCTAACATCCATTATTGATAAGCCTTATTAGTGCCCTGGAAGATAAACACTAGGTCCTTTTCCTCAGATAAGGAATCTGAGCCCCAGAAAGGCCAAATGACTCGCCCAGGCCCTAAAGCTGGGAGGAGAGGCAGGATTCTAGCTCAGCCTACTCTTCACTCCAAAGCTCATGCCTCACAATCTTGATACCACAAGGACAACTGACCGCATTCCTTACCAAGGTCCACGCAGGGTGGGTGACTTCACTCTGAACCTTGATCTAAATCTCTGCTGGTGCAAAGGTGTTACTTCACCTTTCGTGGCTGCTGGTTCCCATCCTCTGGAAGTGTCACAACCGCTCGGGCTGTTAGCACAGCTGGGGCTGTAGCTGGGCAAGGTGCCAGGGAGGCCCTGCAGTCCCCTCCCCTCCTCAGTAATAGGACAAAGGCTCTGGGGGAACTTCAGAAGGCTGTCCCTCCCTGGCTGACACTAGGGGCAGGTTACCTTGGTGCGTTTCCCATTGATGAAATAATTTGCATCCTGGTGAAGTGTGAGAGAGAGGGTCTAAACTGGGGTGGGGGCAGGTGCCAGGAATGTATGGGTGCAGCTTATTTTTTCAAGGATAATAACCTAGAGCAGTGGTTCTCGACTGTCCACCAGGGGACATTTGCAAAGTCTGGAGACATCTGTGGTAGTTAGGACTTAGGGAGGTGCTACTGACATCTGGCGGGCAGAGGCCAGGGAGGCTGCTAAACATTCTGCAATGCACAGCACAGCCCCACAACAATGACTTATCCAGCCCAAAAAGTCAATAGTGCCAAGGTTGAGAGACCCAATTCCAAAGGAACCTTCACTCACTCCGTCACCTCCCCCAGCCTGGCTGGCTCCTGCGCTGGGCTGGGCAGCATTTCAGAGGTCCTTTGTGGGGATGTGTACATGTTGGCGGGTGGGGGGAGGGGCGGGGGCTGTATCCTAAGGCGCTTTTATAAATCAGATGTTACTCTCCTGCTTGAAACCCTCAGGGGCTTCCTATTGCTCCTATTACAAAATGCAGACTCCTTCCCATGGCTGGCAGGGCCTGGCCCGGCTGATCTCCCCGCCCATGGCTGCCTCCCCCGACTCTCTCCTCTGTGGCCACGTGGGTAGGTCTCCCTCTCCTTAAACTCAGAGCCTCCCACTTGCCAATCCCTTGGGATGGTCTTCCTGTGTTTCCTCGGGGCTGGCTCCTCCTCCTCTTCTTAGTCTCCCAGGACCACCAAATCGAAAGTGGCCAACCCCACGCCCACCCTTGTCCTGTCTCGATGATTGCTGTCCTCATAGCACCATCTGCTCGAATGCGAGCTCCACAAGGTAGGCTCTTGGCTGGTTTTATTCACTGCATCCCAATTACTATGAACAGTGCCTGGTAAGTTCTAAGTACTCAATAAATATTTTATATGAATTTTTATATGACTATTTCTTTCTTTTACTGTTTTATTTACCTCCCCAGCCAGAATATTAGGTCCATGAGGGCAGAGATCGCCTGGTTAGTTCACTATTATGTCCCCAGGCCCTGGAACAATGTGATGACATATGCCAGATGCTAAACAAATGAATGAGTTCCTCAGTAATTGGGACTCCCCCCCGGCCCCCCCCCCCCGCCCCCCCGCCACCTGGGGCTGGAGAGTGCCACGACTTGCCATCCCCTAGGGAAGCATAGAGTCTGGAACAGGGGACACAGGGCAGCAGTTAACAGCATGATCTGGGTGTGCGTATTGCTTCCATTAACACTGGCTGTATGAAGCCAGCAAGTTGCTTAACACCTCGGAGCCTCAGTTTCATCTATTCAAAGGGCATAATAAAATGTACTTGACGGCATTATTGGGAGGATTCAGCAAGATCATGTAAGCCTGGCATCTGGAATGCAGTAGAGGTTAATAAATGCTGGCCAGAATTCTCGGCTGGAGCGATGTTACTGGCCCATTTACCTGTCCCAGAGAAAATGACAAAGGCTTGGCACAAGAGACTGAAAAGCACTTCTGCCCATGGTGGCAACTTAGGGTTCCTCCTTTCTTGGGACGCCACTCCCATGCCTCTCATCTGACCTTCCTGGTGAGGGCCAAAGGCACAGAACCTGGACACTCACATTCACATCCAGGAAACGGAGATACTCGCGGCCGAGGGAGCCCTCAGGCAGGCTCTGGAGCTTGTCCAGGTCAAGGGTGGACAGAGAGATCCGGGGACGCTCCCTGCAAGGCAGAAGGCAGGACCTAGGTATTGGGAGGGCACCAGCAAAGGCAGGTAAAAGGTTCCGCTGGAACAAGGTTGAGAGAGGGGAAGGGGCAGAGCAACAAGGGGGTCACAAGTCCCGAGGGGGCTTGTTCTGTTTGGCAGGGACTGAGGAGACCACTGCAGGTCGCGCTTCCTGCCTACAGGGGCACAGTCTAGGCAGGCAGACCTCACAGGTGGTCAGGGTACTCACCAAGGGCACTGCAGGAAGGGGTGAGGGTACAGTTAGCACGTGTTATGGAAGCTTAGAGAGGGTATAGAGCCCTGTGGCTGGAACTGGGCCGAGGCCACCAGATGGCACTACCCAGGGGTGATCGTAGTGTCTATATGAATTGCTTCCCTTGAGTTAAGCAGTGCCCAGCCTGTGCAGCCATCCATAGCCAGGATATGGAGAGCTCCCTAGAGGAACAGGACTGACACAATGGGACTCGAGATTCCCACAGAATATTTCCAACCGACACCCCCAAGCAGAGCTGGAACCTACTGCAGGATCTGGGCACCCTCTGAGTCCCTCTTCATCTGGTCCCTGAGGACCCTCAGGGCACGGCACCCTGTGGTTTCCCCTAGAACTGCAACCATGTCTGAAAGGAAATTGGGACAAATACAGGATCTGATTAGGTAAGTTACCTGACCTGGTCTGAGTCTCAATTTCCTAACTGATAAAGATCTACCTCTTAGTTATGAGCATTCATGTTAAACACTTAGCAAATCATCCTGCACAGAGGTAGGGCTCAATACAGCTATACTTATTAGTATTGCAGTTATTAATCTGCTGGGATGAGGTAGCTCCAGTTAGCACAGTGCTTTCCAGATCACTTTCACATCCACGATCACAACACAATATAATGTCTCCATTGACAGGCACAAGCTTTGGTATCAGAGTGCTGGGTTTGAGTCCAGGTGCAGTCACTATCTAGGTGATCTTGTATAAACTACTTCCCATTTCCAAGCCCCAGTGTCCTAGTTTGTGCAGATAACAGCTTTCTAATAGGGTTAATGTAGAAATCAAAAGCATCATGCATAATAAAGCACTTAGCACAGTGAGCAACCAGCATTATCATTTTTATTAGCAGGAGTAATAGTACCCTCCAGACCTAAGAAGCCTGGGAGGGATGAGGAAGGCATGGCAGAATCTTAGGATGCTCTAGTTATACATCCAACAAACATTTATCGAGCATTTATTATGGGCCAGGCACCATCCACAATGCTGCCGATACTGTGGGAAAAGGCAGTCATGGTCCCGAACCTTATAGAGTTTAATTTCTGGTGGGTTGTTATCATTCAATGGTGCTTATAAATCACCTATTTAGTCCAGAGGTTGCCACTGTGGCTGGATGACAGAATATCCTGGGAAGTCGTTTCAAAGGGGAGAGGGGCTCAGATTCCAGGCCCCTTCCTCCTGCCCTCTCCACACCTGACAGATACGGAACCCAGGCATCTGCATTTTTACGAATGTACCGGGTGATTATGAGGTACAGCCTCCAGCCTTGGGTGCCCGGACCTAGTCTATTCCCCAGTGACCCGTAGGAAACGGAAATTTTGACAGAGGCCGGGGCCTGCCCAGGCTTCCAAGGCAAGGGCCTCCCGGGAAGCGCGGGGCATGGGCGGCCTTACCGTGGCGATATGGGTTGTAGAGGGCCATGCCCGCAGAGCCGGCGGTCAACAGCACCTTCTGCAGCAGGGACGTAGGGATGTGTTCGGGGTAGAGCAGGCCGGTGCCCTGGCTCGCGGCTCGGAGCGGCACATCTGCGGGGCAAGAAGAAGGCCGGGGTCAAAAGTGTGGGGGCGACCCCAAGACTTCCCTCCGTCCCCGCCACTTGCCTGCAGCAGGGCCAGGGAGAGCTTGGAACAGACGGAGGGGACGCAGGGTCCCGCGCAGCAGCGTCACCATGACAGCACGCGCTGCCCGGAGGTCGCGGGAGGACCGGCGGGGCAGGGCCGCTGCTCCAAACTTCCCTGGCGACCGAGCGCCGGGAAGGTCAGAAGAACTCGAGCCCTATTCCTCCGAGTAGGGCCTTTGGGAGGCGGGGGAATGGGGCCGAGGAAAGGGGAAGTGAGCCCAGGCGAGCTGTCTGCCACCTCCTCTACAGATGAAAACTCCCCATTTCACTTCACCCCCGGGAAGGGTGTCCCCGTCCGACCCACTAGCACGGGGCTTCGGCGACGGAACACACTTCCCTTTCCGCACACCGTTCCCCCGAGGATGTTAGGGGGAGAACCACTTCCGGCTGCGAAACCTGACGGCGCCCCTTGTACGGACTCTATTTGGTGCGGGACCGTACGGCACTTCCGCCCATCCAGCTTGGCCCGGAACCTGCGCCGCCGGCGCTGACATGGGGGCAGCCGGCGTGGCCCGGCTGCACGGGCTCTTTGCGACCTACAAGCCCCCCGGGCTGCACTGGAAGCACCTGCGGGATACGGTGGAGCTGCAGCTTCTGAAGGGTGAGTGCCTTCAGCCGGACTCCCGATTGCGCGCCCGTTCTCCCGGGAATCCCTTCTGATCCTCTAGCAAAACAAAGTCATGTGATCTAGTCGCCTGGACAGAGCGCTTTTCTAATCATGGGTTACGCCTCACCTTCCCTGTGTTCACATGGGCAAACAATAAGTAAGTCATAGGGTTGGGATTTGAACTCGTCTGTTTCCTAACTGTTCTGTTCGCTGGTGCGCGCCGTGGGTCCTCGTCCGTCTCCCGCATCTCGGTACTTCCCTGCCCCCTCCTCCCCAGGTGTTGGGACAGAATTGACACGATGTCCTCACCCTGTGTATGCACAGGTCTCAATGCTGGGAAGCCGCCTGCCCCTGAGCAGCGTGTTCGCTTTCTGCTGGGCCCTGTGGAAGGCAGCGAAGACAAGGAGCTGACCCTCACAGCCACCAGCGTGCCCACCCTCACCAACCATCCGCTGGGTAAGGCGCATTCAGGCAGGGGCTGGGGTCGGGGTCAGTACTCAGACTCCTGTCCCAGACCTTCGGGGGGCCGCAGTGGGGTTGAAGTGTTTGGCAAGGAATATGCAAATTTTCCAGGTAGGAAATGCTTCAGGCTTTGCAGGTTCAATTCTGCCATTGTAGTGCAAAAGCAGCTGTAGGCAGTATGTGAAGCCGTGAGCCTGGCTGTATTTCAATCAGACTTTATTTATGGACACTGACCTTCGAATTTCACATAATTTTCATATGGCACAAACTATTATTCACTTGATTTTTTTTTTTGGAATCTGTGAAAAATGGGGGAAAAAGTTTAACTCGTGGGCCATTATAAAAACAGGCTTGAGGATTTGTCCTGTGGACTGTAGTTTGCTGACCCCTTTACGATTCCCAGACTCCAGGTAGGAATTGAGACCTTCGGGTGGAAGTCCTAAGGAGGTAGAAGATGTTGGGAGGCTATATGATGACCAAGGGGAACCTGTAAACTTCTTCAGCAGTGATATACAGTGTAACAATCACAAGTATGGTATAATAAGGATCTGCTTTGTACTAGATACTGTGTTAAGCTTTTTCCAAATACCATCTCACTGAAACTTCACCACAACTCTATGAGGTCTAACCTATAGCTGCAAGGCTACATACTAGGAATGAGCCACACAGCCCGGAGCCATCCGTATTTGTTGAGGAAAGGTACCTCGTCTGTTTCCTTTTAGTACGTGGACCAGCATTCACCAGCCTGAAGATTGGCGTGGGACACCGGCTGGATGCCCAGGCATCTGGGGTGCTTGGTAGGTGAGGGGGTGCAGTGATATAGGCTTGGGGGAGGATTGGGAGATACCAGAAGCCCAGCCCACTTTTAACCTGATATCCCTTTCTCACCACTATTCTCCCCTGATTCTCGCCCCAAATCCGATCAGCTGGTGGAAGGGGGGAGGGGGAGTCACAATCGCCCACCTTTATCATGTGATCTCTGCATGTGATGTGGTACAAAGCCATTCACCACAGCAGCCTTACTAGGTAGATGTTGTATGATTTTATGAATGAAGAAAGTAAGGTCCCACAGCTTAGGTGACTTGTCCTAGGTCACATGGCTAGTGAATGCCCTCGGTCCAGAGAGGGGAAACCATCATTGCTTTCGTGGGGTTGCCAAGCATGGGACTCTGGCCTCACCAGCGAGGGTCTGGACACACAAAGCCCTGAGTCATGAGCCATCTGTGGCCCCAGGGTCAGGCGGTGTCTACATCCGTACGCGACAGTCACAGTCCCCTTGTCTTGCTTCCCGGGGCACTGGCAGGCAGACATGATCTCATGCCCCCTCCCTGTCTAGGAGTGAATGGAGGACCGTTCTCTCCTTCAGCCAGAGGGAGAAACAGCGGGAGAGGCAGGGAGTGACCACAATGCCCTCATTTAAGGGGCCCTTCCTTTGTGCTGACTGCTTCCTGTGCGTGGCCTCAGCCTTCATGACGGGCCGGGCAGTGTTTTTTCCCCACTTTACTGATGAAGAGCCTGAAGCCCACGGAGGTTAAGGACATGCTTAGAGCCTCTCCTGACTTAAGTGCAGGTCTCTGTGACTGGGCCAGCGGTCTCGTACTTTTGAGTGCATCAGAAAGCCCTGGAAAGCCCTGGCCGGTGTGGCTCGGTCGGTTGGTTGGTTGTCATCCGGTACACCAAACGGTTGCTCGTTCAATTCCTGGTCAGGGCACGTGCCCAGGTTGCAGGCTTGTACCCAGTAGGGGGCATGCGGGAGGCAGCCTATTAATGTTTTCCTCATATCCATGTTTCTCTCTCCCTCTCTCTCTCTCTCTCTCTCTCTCTCTCTCCCTTCCTTCCTCTCTCTTCCTCTCTCTCTAAAGATCAATTTAAAATCCTTTTTTTTAAAAAAAAGAAACCCCTAGAGAGCTGGCTAAGCATCCTAGGCCCCTCCCCGCCACAAGTCAGAGTCAGTGCACACGGGTGGAACCCAGAAATCCACATTGTCATTTATACCCAGAGGAGCTCACTTGCTTCCTGTAGAAGAAGCTGTCCTTGCCCCCTGCTGGCTTCAGCAGCATTGGACGTGGGAATATTCTGATGGCAGGTGTCGGGGATGGGGTCCCAGGGAAACGGGAAGGGGGGGCAGGTGTGAGATCAGCCTGGGTTCCTTTCAGTGCTCGGCGTGGGACAGGGACGCAGTCTCCTCACCGACATGTACAACGCACACCTCACCAAGGTACAGGGGGCTGGGGACAGCCCGCTTATCCTCTAGTCCTTTCCCTGGGGGTCACTGGCAGGATTCTGAAGCTGAGATGATTCCATTGGGAACATCCAGGCCATAAGTAAGCATGTTTTTATGGTCACATGCTATGGAAGACTAACAGCAACGTAACAGTGACAGCTGGCACTATTGCATGCTGGCTGCTCTGTGCTGAGCACTGTACTGTACGTGGACTCCCTTGTGAGCGCCTCACTACTTCCCTGCAGAGTGGGATCTGTTGTTAACCCATTTACAGATGAGAGAACTCAGAGAGGATGTCACTTGCTCAGGGTCGTGTAGCCTGAAAGGGACAGAGCTGGAGTTTGAACCGGGATCTGTCCGACACCGGAGCCTGATCCGGACACCACTTCATTCTCTCCCCAAGACCGAGAGGTGGATGTCACTATCTAGGCATCAGGACGATCTGGCACCACGAGCGTGTGCAATAGGTGTCATGTTAGAAGGTCCCTGTTTTTAATGGTTAAGAGCACAAACTCTGGAGCCAAAACCAGCCTCTCCCTGTGCCAGCTGTGGGTCCTTGGGTGGGTTACTTCACATCTGTGCGCCTCCGCTCCGCATCTCGTAAATGGGAACGATAATAGTACCTCTTCTGCATTAGGGTCACCTTGAAGCTAAGATTAGTGCCTACATGCCACGTAGCCCATGGTAAATGCTCCATCAGTGTCACTGTTGTCACCATCTCCATCATCGTTGTCATCATTACTCTGAGTTGTGGCAGAGGCATTCAGCTGCGTGGATCATACTTCAAGGGGGTGGAAGGAAGACTACAGGGCGTGCTAGCAGGGGCCAGCGTGACAGATTGTCAGGTTGCTGGAGTGGAGAGGCGTGGAGTGTCCTTCAGTGCCCTTTGTGGGCTGCCAGTCCTGACTGTCCTAGGAAAGTCCAGCATCCTTCCCCTGGGGGCAGCGGGCAGCCAGGCAAGGACTGAGCATCTGAGCTCCCTGGGGACCTAATGGCCCCACCCCCAGTCTCAGCCCAGCACCTCCCTCAGTGCTGAGGCTCCGCGCAGGGACACAACTGGGTCTTCCCCTCCCTGTCCTCGCAGGATTACACTGTTCGCGGCCTCCTGGGCAAAGCCACGGATGACTTCCGCGAGGACGGGCGGCTGGTGGAGAAGACAACATATGGTGAGAGCCCCTGGGAGCCCAGGGCATGTGGAGGAGCAGCTGAGGCTGCCCCCGCATTTGCTTTCCCTTTCCTCCCCCCAAGTCTCTTAGACACGCCAAGCTCGGGCTGCTATTGGGGGGGCTTTGGACACATCGTTCTGACAGGAGTGCCCTGTGTTCCCTTGTGCCTCTTCACCTGGTTTAAATGTCACTTCCCCAGGGAAGCTTTTCTAGCCCTTATACGTGGACTAGATGGACTCTCAGAATAGTAATTAACTAATGATTACTAGCTATTTAAAATCCATCTCCCCACCAGATTGATACCCATGAGAGTAGAAACTAATTTCACTCCTGTGGTCACACACAGCCCAGGGTCTGGGACGTGGGAGGTGCTTGTTGGATGGGGGGTGGGGGATGGGGGATAGGTAGGGACAGATGGATGAATGAATGCTTGGGTGGGGGTGGATGGCCCATTCTTCACTTACTCTCACCATGCTCTAACACTGTAATTTATCGTGTTTGTTCTGGCCAGATAGCTTGGTTGGTTAGAGCGTCGTCCTGATATGCTAAGGTTGTGGGTTTGATCCCTGGTCAGTGCACATTCAAAAATCAACCAGTGAATGCATGTATAAGAGGAACAACAAATCGATGTTTCTCTCTCCCTCTCCTTTCCTCTCACAAAAAAATAAAAAAAATAATCATTGCATTTGTTTATTTGGCATATGTTTTTGAGCACCAGCCATGTTCTAGGCACTGGGAGGACATACAGTAAATTAAATGGGTCTACAAGTACAGTGAACTCAGTCCTAAGAGGAGAGCAGACACACCCACACCTTCTGGGGCAGATTAAAGCCTGGCAGGACAACACTGTGTGTGTAGGTGTGTGTCAGCATCCAAAACGCATCTAAAGACAACTACCAAGTTGACACTTCTGGGAGAAAGGAAGCCAGAATTTGGAGAATAGAGGGTGGACGATGATAGAGATGATAACAGTGATAGAGATGCTGATGCGGATCTGAATTTCTTCTTTTGTTTTTTTTAAGATTTTTTTTAGAAGGAGAGGAAGGGAGAAGGAGAGAGAGAGAAGCATCAATGTGGGAGGGAATTGTCCATCAGCTGCCTCCTGCATACCTCCTACTGGGATTTGAGCCCACAACCCAGGCATGTGCCCTAACCAGAATCAAACTGGCAACCTTTCAGTGCATGGGATAATACCCAACTAACTGACCCACATTGGTCAGGACGCAGATTCATATATCAATTACATAATTAAAAAATAATGTAAAAACCAAAGAAAATTAAATGGTGGAAAGAGACCCAGGTGCAGATGGCAGAAGCCAGGAAGAAAAAGCCACATACTCCAGGAGGGCTTCCTGGAGGAGGCAGCATTTGAGTTGGCTATAAATGAGAGGAGGAGGCAGGGGCATTCCAGATAAGACAACAGCATGGAAGAAGCCAGGCAGAAGGGATGAGAGGCCTAGGCCCTTCCAAGCTGGCAAGTCTTCAGCTACTACAACTGCTCCCTAACCTTTGGCACTTGCCCCAGCTGGGCCACAGGATCAGCCTGCCAGCAGAGTTTGTGAGTGTCCCCGGGCTTTGCTGCTGCCTGTGCCATAGTTACTCGGTGAGACCAGCAGGCAGAGCTACTCCCACTTTTGCCACTTGTTTCTGCATTTGGACAGATGGCACCATCCCTGAATACTAGGCAAAAATCAGATTATATCTTTGAGCTTCATTTCCAGAAGAAAATGTTAGTCATCTAGAGTCTCACAGCCCCTTGAATGTGTCCTTAACATGCTGAGTTCATGTGTATCTTTCTGAGAAGAGGGGCCCACACTTTCATAAGATTCTCAAAGGCCTCTCAACCCCCAAATGGACCAGAGGATGCTCTGGGATCCCCTTCAAATTCTGAGGCTTGTTTGGGGGAGGGAGTCGGTCAGGTTGCTGTTGCCCACCTGTGTGCCAACCATCCCTGTCTTTTTCAGACCACGTGACCAGAGAGAAACTGGATCGAATCCTGGCCGTGATCCAAGGCTCCCATCAGAAGGCCCTGGTGACGTAAGTGGGGCTCCACCCACCCTCCCTGAAACGGCCCTCTAGGAGGTGCCAGAAGAGCAAGAGTTGCGTGCCCACAGGGCTCCCTTAGCCTCTGCCCAACCCAGGGGCAGATTCCACGGATCTTTTCAGAGCCTGAAACCAGACATGAACCATTCACTCCTTCCACAGCATGCAGAAGTGCTTCAGTGCTGGGTGATAGGCCAGGCCTTGGGGAAACCGAGGGGAACGAAACACCAGCTGCTCTCCTAGGGAGCGTGTGATCTAATGAAGAGGCAGCCAGGGCTCCCTGGCACAGAGCCAGGGAGCAGGAGCAGGCAGCACTCGTGTGATGCTGAAGTCGGCAGAGTGTGCCGAGGAGGACAGGCTGCATTTACAGATTGGAAGGGCAGAAAACAGCTGCTGGAGGGGAAGGGGAGATGGAGAGGCATGAAGAGCTTCAGGAGTGGGCAGGGCCAGGGCTAAGCATCAGCCCAGTTCCCCACCCCACGCCAGCCACCCAAGTCTGTCCACCTCCTGATCCCAGGTACTCCAACCTCGATCTGCAGACCCAGGAGGCCTACGAGATGGCCGTGAAAGGCTTGATCCGGCCCATGAACAAGTCCCCGATGCTGATAACTGGCATCCGATGCCTCCACTTTGCGCCTCCAGAATTCCTCTTAGGTAAGTTGCCCCAGGAAGTTGGAGCAGGGAGTTGGGACTCCACGGAATGCCCTTGCAGAGGCCGGCATGTGCCAGCCCCAAACTCTGCTGGCCAAGGCAGCAAGGACTGACGTCCTTCCCAGCCCTGGGCTGGACTTGGCTGATCATAGGCACACAGAACAAATATCGTCCTATCTTCTGCCAAGTCACCCTTTGAAGCCAGAACTTAACAAGCAACTGTTAACGTTTAGCGGCTCACTTCCAGAGCCACCCGCTGCTTCAAGTAGATGTGGGCCATCAGACAGTATTCTCACTTGCCCTGTCCACCCAGCCTACTCACCCCCCCCATCCTCCCCCCCCCCCCCGCCCACACACACTGCTTTCTTCTCCACTGGTCATATTAACGAGGGCTCCATTTCTTGGGCACTAACCAAGGCTCTCACCATGCTAAGCACCTGATAGTATCAATTATCCCTCGGACTCCTCATAGCCACCCATTTTATAGATGAGCAAACCAAGTCTCAGAGCAGTGCTTTGACTGACCTGCCCACACATCACCTGGGGGTCTTCTTACAAGGCACATTCTGACTCAGCAGGTCTGGGTGGGGCCCGAGATTTTGTCTGTCTAACAATCTTTCCCTACAGGGTGGTCCTTAGGCAACACTTTGACTAGCAAAGCCCTGGAGAACTAAGGTGTTTTGCTAAGGTTATTTCACAGCCAGGAGATACCAGGGGGTGTGGATCTAGATCAGCGGACACCCGAGGCTGTGCTCCTGACCCCCGTGTCTGTCTTTGCATGTCGCTGGCAGAGGTGCAGTGCATGCACGAGACGCAGAAGCAGCTGCGGAGACTGGTGCATGAAATCGGCCTGGAGCTGAAGACCACCGCTGTCTGCTCCCACGTGCGGCGCACGCGGGACGGCTTCTTCACCCTGGACGATGCCCTGCTGAGGACCCAGTGGGACCTGCACAGCATCCAGGACGCCATCCAGGTCGCAGCCCCCCGGGTGGCAGCCGAGCTGGAGAAGAACTTGAGGCTGGGGCTGGGCACCCAGCAGCTCCATAGTCCAGGCTGGCATGGGGACAACGAGGGGCCAAGCCCTGCCTTGGAAGGCTGGGCAGCGGGTGGGGCAGCGGGTGGGTAAAGATCAGAGTTGTTCATGAGCTAGGACGGACGACTGCAGAGAGAGTAGGGGAAGTTTTATTACATGTGACGTGAAACTTTGAAGCTGTAGGAGAAAACACTTGACCCAACTGAAAAGGAAAAGCTTCTATATGGAGAAAAAGACGATACACGCATGACAGACTGATAAAAATATTTGCAATGCTTAATGAAGAACTGATATCCATAATATAGAAGGAGCTCTTATAAAACAAGAAAATTGGGCAAATGACATGAATCATATGTATATATTTAAAAATAAATCTAGCCTGGCCGGCATGGCTCAGTGATTGAGCATCGACCTGTGAACTAGGAGGTCACAGTTCGATTCCCGGTCAGGGCACGTGTGGGACATGCAGGAGGCAGCCCATCAATGATTCAATGATTCTCTCTTTGTTGATGTTTCTTTTTTCTTCCTTTTTTTAAAAAAAATATATATATGTACACACACACACACACACACACACACACACACACTAGTGGCCCAGTGCACAGATTCATGCACATAGAAAGGAAGTTAATTAGAATAAATACTTTAATATCACTATTCACCCTTTCTCTATAATAGAAGTGTCAACCAGATTCACCATCAACAATGACAGATCAAAACACACGCATGCAATTGGCGCCAGCGAGAGCTTTATATGTGTCGCACATGCACGAGTCAATTTAACCTTATATAGATATAGAATAAACTTTCTCATAAAAAAAGAAAAAACGTCATAAAAAGGTGACATCCAGCAATGATGACCTGAGAAGATGGGTGATCTGTACTGTTAGTGGAAATACACAGCTATAAGCTTTTAGGAGTGATCTGGTTGTGTGTATCAGAATTTAAACTACTACCTTATGACTTAGTTTCAGGAATCTACTAGCATCGGTTGTAGAAAGTTAGATCCATAGATGTCATAGCTGCATTGTAATAGTTACAAGTGGGAAACATCACCATCCATCAGTAAGGAACTGTTTAAGTACAGCATATACAGGATCCAAAGATCTCTTCTGATACTGTCAAGAAAATGACCCCTCCCCCATTTTTCTAGCCATTTTTCCTGCCAATTTATTTCTCTAGGCTTTGGATACTTTGCCCCGGTGCACTCTCGCTGTTTGGCCTGGTTGTTTTAACGTGTAGGCATGTGGGTATTTGCCACTGAGAACACTCAGACTAGGAGTGAGTTGGCCTCTGGCTAGAGCTCCGGTTTGGGCCCTGAGGGGAAGCACTGCTTGTCTCTGGTCTCTGCTGTCTTCTCGGGAGAGGAGGCCCCCGTCACCAGGGCTCCCTCACCTTCACTCCAGGCAACCGCAGCTCAGAGCAGTGCTGGGCAGATGTGGGCTCCTGGCTGTGAGGCCTCAAAAGCTCCCTTATCCGTAGCATGAGCAGAATGATTTCGCCCACCTGCCCACCCCTTGGGATTGTTGTGGGGACAAATGAAATCCTGGTCGGGTGCTTGTCACAGGCCTGGCACATACGATGCTCTGTATGTGAGCCGACTGCTTGGTGTGGCTACACTTCTGAACAGTGACCTTAAAGGGTTGTCACAGGTAGAGTCGGAGGCCTTCCCTCCCTGACATTGTTTCTCTGGTATAAAAATCAGCTGGAAAATGGGCAAACACGACCTCAGCCAGGTGATTAAAGGTCAACATCAACAGTGATAAGTCATGTTGGTAGTATGTACTCTCTTTTAAAAAATATATATAGCCCTAACTGGTTTGGCTCAGTGGATTGAGTGTTGGCCTGCGGACTGAAGGGTCCCAGGTTCAATTCCAGTCAAGGGCACGTACCTTGATTGCATGCACATCCCCAGTAGGGGGTGTGCAGGAGGCAGCTGATCAATGTTTCACTGATGTTTCTAACTCTCTATCCCTCTCCCTTCCTCTCTGTAAAAAAATCAATAAAATTTTTAAAAAGCTGCTCAACTTTAAAAATAATATTATATATATATTGATTTCAGAGAGGAAGGGGGAGGGAGAGAGAGATAGAAACATCAATGGTGAGAGAGAATCCTTGACTGACTACCTCCTGCACGCCCCACACTGGGGATCGAGCCTGTGCCCTGACCGAGAATGGAACCGGCTACCTCCTGGTGCATGAGACAAAGCTCAACCAACTGGGCTACACTGGCCAGGCCTCGTGATGTGATGTGATGTGATGTGATGAAAATGCCCCTTTACATTGGAGGGCTTCCTCCCAGTAACCCACAACAAATACATCAAACTCATGGAAGATGTTAATACTATGGGGAACTGCTGAGTATATGGGAATGCTCTATACTCTCAAGTTTTCTGCAAACAACTTACTAAAAAAGTCAATTAAAAAAAAAACGCAAACATTGTCTGGAGAGATCTTTGAGAATCCAGGTTCTAACCCAAACTCTTGGATTCTGACTCCGTAGGTCTGGCTGGAGTGGAGCCCTAGTGGCAGGGTTCAGAGAGCTCCGGGTTAGTGACCATACCTCGGCGCTGAGGGTGGCACACCCAGAGAGCGCCCCTCACCCCTTCCCTCCTACCCCGCCCTGTGCGTCGCTTCCATTCGCCTGTTCCTGACTGTACCCTTTAAATAAAATTGTAAACATAAGTGTTTCTTGGAGATCTGTGAGCTGTTCAAGCAAATATCAAACATGAGGGGGTTGTGGGAACTCCCGATTTATATAGCCCGTCGGTCAGCAGTACATGTGACCGCCTGGACTCATGATTAGTGTCTGAACCCTAAGCTGTGCAATCTGTTGGCTCCAGGCAGTGTCAGATTTGAGTTAAACTGTAGGACACCCGTCTGGGCCTAATGAGAGCTGCAGAGTCGCTTGGCGTGGGAAACTCCACGTGCCCGGTGTCGGAAGTACTGCGTGTAGAGGACACAGTTTTCCTTCTCCTGTGTATGTGTTTAGCATGTGTGTGCGGAATGAACCCAAATGGTTAATTTTCTTCAGCAAAGTGGAATTACACAGTGTGTGACAAGTGGCTTCTTTCCTTGAACAACAGAGCATGGCCATTTCTCCCCGTCTGCCCAGCAGGTCTGGCTCCTTGCTGCAGACCCTGGGGGGTGGCCAGGTCACAGGCTCTCTGAGGAAGGCCCAGCTGCCCCTGGAGCCAGGGCTCTGGTGAAGAGCTCAAGCTAGGTTCTGTCATTTTATTTACCCTCTCGGGGTTAAGAGCCAGGTGTTCGGTGTTTGTTCCTGCAGAAGGGCCCTGAGCCCTGGGCCTCTCTGGCACTGACAGGGATCACTTCAAGCGAAGGCAGAAATGAGCTGCCACACTCTTCCTGAAAGGCTAGACTGATGCCATCGCTGCAAATGGCTCCCAGGGCCCAGGGCCCGGCCCGGAGCCTGGGCAGGTGTGGTGGTCAGCGGGCCAGGTGGCCTGAAGGGGAGATGATGACAGTGATAGGAATAACAGCAGCTGTCATTTACTGAGGACTTCTGGTGTGCCGGGCTCTGTGCTAAGAGCTTTACACTCAAGGTCTCCGAGGCTCCCACAACCGCCTAACAAACTAACGATTATCCCCCTTGTATGGGTAAGGAAAGCTGCTCGGAAGAGACATCCTGCCTAGCAGAAGGCATCTTCGTCTGCATAGGACCTGCCCCTCCATGATTTCTGACCAGGTAGCTGCTGGACATCAGTTTAACCGGCATGCCTCCTGAATCTCTGCCCAGAGGTGATTTCAGACCTGTCTTCCCCTCTTCAGGGTCACCCTAACCGTGGTGAGGCTGAGCCATGAGCAGGTACCTCCACCTGTGCTTACTCGAGCCATAGTCACTGCCACCCCTTCTTGTTTAGCATCTCCAGACATCCGACTACCACCCGCCTCCCTCTTTCACCAGCCCTCCCTCAGACCAGAATCCCCAGGGAATTTAATCCCCATTTTACAGATGGGGAAACTGAGGCCTAAGAAGGTAATACTTGCCTGGGCCTCACAGCCAGTCAAGGGTAGGTTTGAACTGGGTACTCTGGCTCCAGAGCCCATGCTCTTAATCTCTCTTCACCATGACCTCCCTATCTTGACCTTGGTGGGACCTAGGCCAGCCCTGAGTTGTGTCCCTAGTGAGACTTTCCTATTGAGACCTTGGAGCCAGGGGTGATATGCATAATCAAATCCCGTCTTAAAGTTGTGGCCTTGTTAGATAGGAAACATGGGAATATATATTTCTGCACGTAGACAATTCAGAATAAAATCAAACAATACTTGGATTAGTAGAATCCAATCCAAAGGAGGGGAAAACTGGGTGGGGCAGAGGGGGTTGGCAAATCTCAATAGGTAACTGGAACGCAGGCGACATAGGCGGTCACATTGAGACAGGCTAGTAAGCTAGGAATAGGGCAACTGAGACAAAGTTAAACAGCAGTTTGCAGCTATCCAGTAATCCTATCTTCCCTAAACCAAGGACACTTGAGAGTAAATCGTTTGCACTTCTCCCCAACCAGAGGGTAAATGACTTAAATCACCCTACTCCGGGAAATCCAATCAGTGCCATATGCACCCCCCGCCCCCAAGAATTCCCCTAAATGTCCAGCCTTAAAAACTCCTCAAAACTAAGGTCATAGGGTGAGCAAGTCCTTGCCTTCCTCCCCCTCCCACCTTCCCCCATTGGTATGCATCTCAGGCTTGAAACCAGGGGAGCAATGGGCAGTGGCAATCCCCCCACCCCCACCCCCGACCCTGTCCCCAAGGTCCCCCGTTCTCTGACTTCTTGGTGAGCCAAAGCAGACCAGCCTAGGCTTATTTCCCCAGCCGTTTCCTGTTTCACTGTCCCCAGCTTTAATAAATGTCCTCTGAAATTCACCTGGGCTTGTATTGTGAAAGTTTTTTCTACACAAAGTCAAGAACCCACACCCTACCAGCTGGCTCTAGGCAGACTCACTAAGGGCCAGGTCTCCTTTCCGGTAACAACATCACCTCATTTGGAGTCCTTATTGACACAGAGATTATAAAAGAGGTCAGAGTGGCTTATCTTGATCTCAGGATTGTGGGGGGCAGGGGTACCCCTGAGTCATGCCCAAATATTTGGTCAACATGCAGCCTCAGTTGGCAGGGAAAAACCACCCCAAATCCCTTGGGATGGTAAAATGTTTTCCTTAGTAAATGTTTTTAACCCTGAAAGGTTAGAAATGAACAATGATTGCTAAATTGTGCCAAATGTGTAAGCAACTTGAGATTTGTAAGTTGAGCTTTAAATTTTAAGTTAAACTATTGGGTTGATTTATTTCAAGAAAGACTTTTTAACGCCAAATATAGTGCAAATAATTCCGTAAACCAAATGTGCTCTCAAAAACACTAGCAACTTCATTAATAAACCCGCAGGCTCCCACATTTGCCAGCTGCCTGCCTGGCAACTGTTTTATTGTCTGTCTCCCCTCCTTAGAATGTAAGCTCCCCAAGGACAGAGATGTTTGTCTGTTTTCCTTACTATTACGTCCTCATAGGTTAGAGCGGTGCCTGGAAAAATACTTGTTGAATGAATGAATGAATGCCCAAATAAATGAATGAATATCCATGCCCAAATACTATAGCTTTCAAGGCAAAAGTTTTCTCTTCATACACTCCCAGCCTCCTCCCCTCTCCTACATGCCCTCTCTCTTATTCCTTCTCAGCCCTCCTCTCTCCACCCCTCCCCAGAGGCCACTGCACCCAGAAGATTGGCTCATTAAGGCTCCACTTTAAGCCAAAAGGACCTTGCATTCACCAGGGACCAGAAATATGCTTAGAACACACAAGCATATCATCATATAATGAGCTGACATTTGTCTCTGTGATCATTAAACCAGCCTTTATATCTATGATCACTTGTGAAGTGGCCACAGTGGGTATTATTTTACCTACTTTATAGATGTGGAAACTGAGGCCTGGAGAGGAGGAGCCCAGCCTCCTGTATCTGTCTATACGTGGCACACCACGCTGAGCTTCCTCTGTGTGGCCACAGGATAAAAAACAAAAAGCCATATCCACCACCGTACGATCAACATCCGGATCTCCCCTGCATATCCCGTCCGTCCCTGCTTTGAGCACCTCCCTCCGCTGGAGACCTGGGACTCCTCTGGAGATGGGCTGGATAACAGGAGGGACTATTAGTCACACAAAGAAGTTCCTGCGTGGGTGAGACTGGGCTCAGGATGCTGCTGGGGGTGGTGCAGGTTGATTAAGAGACAAGCATCAGGCGGGCGGCTCAGGTGTCATTGCAGGAGTGGCGGGGCTGTCCTGGGGCTTCCAGAGCCCCTGTCATCAGCAGAGAAGCCTGTGCTCAAAGTGACCCTGTGACCAGAACTCTTCTCCATGTGGTCCCCACTCCCAACCTCTCCAGGTCCTATCTGAGCCCTAGTAAGCCAGGACCTAGAAGAGCCCTAAGAAGGCAAGCAGGACCAGCTCCTCCCTGGCAAACCAGCCGGGCAGGTCTGCTGGTGCCAGGGTGGAGGGTGGAGCAGCAGGCAAACTCCAGCCAGGAACAGAGCTGACAAATGCCTGGGCCTCGGGGGGCTCTGGGGAGAAGTCAGAGGAAAGCCACCTGGGTTTGGCCTAGAGCTGGCTCGGGGGCCCGTGGCTCTGGAGGTGGATTTAGAGACAGCTGGTTTGGAGGCAGGGTTTGATCAGACATTATTACTTGTTATTACAAGTTATTAAAAGCAATTTGTCAATTGTTAAGGAACATTCACAGAGAGGCCAGGTACCAAGACACCTGGGTTGCTCATTAAAAAATATGTAATTCTGCCTCAGGCCTGCAAAATCAGAATCCCTAGGGAGGGGTTAGGGACTCAAATCACTACTTATTTATTTCATTTTTATTATTCTTTTGTTAATCCTCACATGAGGATATTTTTTTCCATTGACTTTTATTTTTTTTAAAAATATATTTTTATTGATTTCAGAGAGGAAGGGAGAGGAAGAAAGAAATAGAAACATCAATGATGAGAGGGAATCATTGATTGGCTGCCTCCTGCACGTTGGACCGAGCACGCAACCCAGGCATGTGCCCTTGACCAGAATTGAACCTGGGACCCTTCGGTTCACAGGCCGACACTCTATCCACTGAGCCAAACCGGCTAGGGCTCCATTGACTTTTATTTTTATTTATTTTTTTAAGAAAAAACTTAAATATATTTTATTTTTTACAGAGAGGAAGGGAGAGGGATAGAAACATCGATGAGCTGCCCCCTGCACACCCCCTACTGGGGATGTGCCCACAACCAAGGTACATGCCCTTAACCAGAATCAAACCTGGGACCCTTCAGTCCGCAGGCGGATGCTCTATCCACTGAGCCAAACCAGGTAGGGTGCTCCATCGACTTTTAGAGAGAGTAGAAGGGGGTGGGGAGAGAGGGGAACATCGATGTGAGAGAGACACATTGATCAGTTGGTTGCCTCTTGTACACACTCCAACTGGGGCAGGGGATCGAACCTGCAACCCAGGCCCTTGACCAGGAATCAAACTCTTGATCCTTCAGTTCACAGGACGACACCCCAACCACTGAGCGTCACTGACCAAGGCCCAAATTTTATTTTAAAAAGCCCTCTCAGATACTTGTGATGCTCAGAGGTTTAGAAATTATTCCCAGGTCTTTAAAAGAGCATGTCCTTGGAGCCCTCAATCTCTGAGTCCGCTATTTACCTGTGTTTCTTTGGGAAAGTGATTTAACCTCTCTGAGCTTTATTTGCTTCATCTGGAAAATAGGGATAACCATTAGGCATACATGCAATAGCCACACTGAGCACTGGGTTTGGGGCCTGGCACAGAGCATGTGCTCAGCGTGTTAGCTGCCCGGATTTTCATTGCAGCTGAGATCCTTTGGGATTCTGGGATGAAACAAGAAACTGAGAGAGTAGATGTCAGGAGAGGATCTGCTCCTGTTCAGAGTTCCCGATGTTGGGAATGAGGGGCTCACTGAGAAGAGAGCAAAGCCTCCTATGCAGAGAAATTAGGAGAGAGGGGTCAAGGCCAAGCCCAAGGTCAAAGCTGAGGTTGTTCATTTCTGAACACTGGCTTGGCTGCTGGGTCAGGGCCACGTGCAGATACAATTTGTAAGAAGCGCAGCAGAGATTTGTGGTTAAGACCTTGGGCTTAACTCAGAGAGTTCTGGGTTCAAGTTCTGACTCCTTTTATTAATGCATGACCTTGGGTAAGATACTCAAGAGAGGGTGAGCCTCTGCCGGGGGTGTAGAACAGCACATGGCAGCCAGGCTCTGAGGTTCAGACCTGTGACATTGAGCAGATAGCTCCGCCCCGAGCTTCAGTTTGGGGATACTGAACTGGGGATGTATGGGAGAACCTCACCTAGTCACACTGACCCGCAGTGTGTCCTAAATGTTGGTTATTACTACCACCCAACCCTTCTCAGGGGAAACCTTTGCTTGTAGCTGGGCCCCTTACCTGGCCTTCTCTCCCCCCCTTCCCGAGGTGTCACCTTCTTCTGAGCAAAGCTAAAGTGGGGTGCTGGCCTGGAGGTAGTGGGTTCCTTCTCCAGTTGGGGTGTGTATGAGAGGAACTTATCAATGTTTCTCTCTCTCTCTCTCTCTCTTCTCTCTCTCAAAAGCAATAAACATATCCTCATGTTACTGTAAAAACACCTTTAAAAAATAAATAAATAATGTGAGGTGCCAATCGGTGACACTCCCTCGGTGAGGTCAGACTGCCCTGAAATGACCCCTTCGGTTCCCAGGGACGAGAATGCAGGCGGTTTTGAACTTGTGTTTTGAACTTGTCTTGCCAGGTGATAAATATTTTCGGGGAACTTTGCCCTGGATGTGATCAAACAGACTACGCACTTCAAGGTCAGAGTTACCCCAGGTGGCCTGTTTTCCGCAGGCCCTGAGAAATGTCACTCTCTATCCACATCTCACAACCAGTTGGCTTCTTACTGACTTGGGGGGAGGAGGGGTCTCACTCCATACTCCTGGGAGGATTGCTGCCAGAGAAAACACTCTCTTCTCTAAGGGGCGCTGGGAGAATCTAGTCTGTGGCCTCTGACTTCCCAGCGAGGCCCTCCAGGGGTAGCCTCCTAGCCGCTGGGCTCATCTCTGAGTGGACACTGCCCCCTTGGGGCAGCCTCTCACCATGACATCTGGGAGAAGGGAATCGCAAAAGAAGGAAATGGTCCCAGATGATGCTTTCCTTCCAAGCGTCCTATTCAGTGCCTTAAAATTGGACCCTGACCTGGCTGTTAGGGCTCAGCAGATAGAGTGTCGGCCTGTGGACTGAAGGCTCCTGGGTTAGATTCCATTCAAGGGCATATGCCTGGATTTCGGGCTTGATCCCCAGTGCGGGGTATGCAGGAGGCAGCCAATCAATGATTCTCTTTCATCATTGATGTTTCTATCTCTCCTTCTCCATTCCTCTCTGAAATCAATAGAAATATATTTAAAAAATATTAAAATTGGCTCCTAATGCAAAAGTCTTTGGAGCACTGGCAGTGTATTCGTCCTCAGCTTCAGAAGCTGGAATCTACCCAAGTGCTTTTGTTGCCTTCCAGAAGAAATCAACTCAGGGCGACTGCCAGAAAGCAAGGCCACAGCCACAAGAGGGGGACTCCAGCTTATCTAATTTGTAAAGATTCGAGGGGCTTAGGGAACAAGTGACAAGTGTCCTTGCTTTCTAGTAACATGTGGAATTAGAGTTGAGGGTAAGATTAGAGTTAAGCAAGATAACTGGTATAGACTTAAGGGACAGGAGGAAAGATATCTTGCTATAAGTTTTTATTTTTATTTGATTAATAAAATAATCACTCGAGGATATTTTCCCATTGATTTTTAGAGAGAGTGGAAGGAAGGGGGAGAGATAAATAGAGAGAGAGAAACATCGATGTAAACTTTGATGCCAAAAAGGGGATGGGAGAAATAAAGAAAGAAAGCATCAGTTACAGGGAGGCCAGGACTAATTAAGCTAGACTGAGAACTCAGTGAGTTAAGAGGTACTGTGGTGGGGGTGTGGAGATGTGGGTCCCACAGCTTCTGTATTGCCAACAGAATGGTGACTTTGAGTGCTGTATAGAAATATGGGGGAAAAGAAAAAAACGTCAATAATCCTACTATCTTAAATAAGCCTGATTAATATTTTGGTGCATTCCCTCTGTTACTTTTTCCTACATGTCTTTGTTGGATTAAAATTTTTATTTATTGATTGATTTGGAAAGAGAGAACGAGAGAGAGAAAGAGAAGATATGTTTCACTTATTTATGCATCATTGGTTGCTTCCTGTATGTGCTCTGACCGGGGATGGAACCCCAAACCTTGGCATGTTGGGACAATGCTCTAGCCAACTGAGCTACCTGCCCAGGCTCTTTATTGGACTTTCTAAATCCTAAGAGTTAAATCATCCAGCATGTGAGTTGCAGGAAATGAAACTGCACCCACTCCCTCCCAAAAGAATATTGCTCACAAGGCAGAGCTGCGCTGGATTGTGTTTGGGCTCCTTTTCTAATCACTCTCCGCTGCACTCAGACCTTTCGTGCCCTGGACCCAAGTTCTCTGGCTCCGGGCCTTTGCAAATGCCATGTCCCTCCTGGAATGCCCTCCCGCTTTCCTGTCTGGCTGCCTCCTTCTAACAGCGGGCACTGATGTCTCTTGTCCCGGGAAGTTTCTCCATGTCCCAGGTTGGGTGCCACTCAGATGTGCTCCCGAACCCCTTTTATCAAACATGTCATTGTTTCTTAGTTCCCTGACTTCCTGCTGGCAGGCGAGCAGAGACCGAGAGACCGTGGCTCCCTGCTCCTGGTATTGACTTGAAAAAAAAATTTTTAAATATATATTTTTCTTGATTGGTTGGTTTTTAGAAACGTTTCTTACTTCACCTCATGCCAGCCTGTCCCCAAGGGCTGCTGTCACATCTGAACTCTTATGTGAATGTCCAGCAGGACAGGGCCAGAGCGGCAGCTGGAATAGTCAGAACTCTTAGCAGGTCTGGTGTGAAATCCTGCCGTTCTGGATTGCACGGAGCAGTTGCGACACTCCAGTTTCACCCCTGCCAGGGATAGCTGGTCACGATAAGCAACACCCAATGAGCTCACCCTGCCAAGTGAGCTCACCCTCGCTTGGCAGAGGTTACAATTAGGGATCGGAACCCTCATTCTGCAGATCAGTTTACAAGGTAAGAAACCTTCTCAATGTTGCTATTTCACTCTCAGCTCTTACTTGCTTGTCCCCAACCCAGAAAGGCAGTACTGCAAACCAACAGCTTCAGAGTTAGACTTGGGCTCAAATCCCTGCTCTGCTACTCACTGGCTGTGTGACCTTGGGCAAGTCACTTTGCCTCTCTGAGCCTCAATTTCCTCATCTGAAAAGTGGGGACAGCAAATCCTAAACCCTCATAGGATGGGTTTTAGGATTTGAGATAATGGACGTAAAGTACTTAGCAGAGTGCCCGGCTCACATAAGATTGTTCTAACAAAGGCAGGCTGGGTCCCAGGTGAGATGGGCTATCAGAGGAGGGACAGCATCCAGATTCACATCAACATTATCTACATGTTTATTTACAAATAGGACAACGTACATACATGCACAGGTGTCACTGGGCCACTCGGGAGTCCTGGAGCTGGAAACACACCTTCTGCTTCCCTGGGCTCCCTCCTGCCTCGGACGGGCTCACTGGAAAAGGGCTGCTGACGCTTGCTGGAAAGCCTGGAGGTGCGATGGTTGGGCTCTCACACTTCTCATGGCCACATCGCCCGTCCCAGTGGCCGTGGACAAGGCGCTGGGAGCCTCCGCTCAGTCACTCATGTCCAGGCCAAATTCTGGATACAACTCTTTGGTGGCGACACCTCGGATCACAGCTGAAAGGAAGGATGAATGTCCAGTGGGAGAATAGCCACATCCCTGACCACCAAGCCCCCACTCCTGCACCTTCTTCCTGCTCCCCCAGTTGCCAAGATAACCCCCTGCCTGGCCATCCCAAACTAGACTCACTGAACCCTCACCCCACATTGCAGAGGAGCCAAACAAAGCTCCCCTCCAATCTTTTCTCCACTCAGAGCAGCTGGAGCCATCTGCTGAGAATGGAAATGCACATTTGCGTCTATGCAGCACCTGCTGCAAACCCGCCTGCTGCAAACCCGGCTTCCTTAGCCTGGCCCTGCTGCCTGCCCTGGCCATTTGGTGACATTCCTCCTGCTCCCTCAAAGGCCCTCTTTCCTCCCATGGGATGGGCTCACCCTCAGAGGCCTCCCCTGACCTCCCCTCGCCCCCATTTGCCACCTGTTCCTGCCTCTCCATCTCTGCCCTTTGATTCATTCCTTCATGGCACTTAACACGCTTTATAATTCCTTTGTGTTCCTTAGTTAGTGACCATTCCCCTCCCCCCCAACATGGACGGACACGGAAGTCACATGAAAACAGAGCCTTTCACGTGTCCACTTCTCGGAAGTGTCCCCATGCCTGTAGAGCAGCACAAGGCAGGTGCTCAGTAAACACTCACTGAGCAAGTGACAGCGGACAGGCCACCCGCTCGAGCTCCTGGGACCTAAAGGACAGGCCTCAAGCTGGGGTCTATCCAGCAAGCACATGTCCTAACCACTAGGCACAATCACCTTGCATTGCTTTCTCCCTGCCCTGCTCATCCTCCTCTTCACCATTGATAATTCTCTTATCCTGTCTTCTCTTTCCCCTCATTTGGGACCCATTCCTCACTGAAACAAAGAAGCCCTCCCTGGGGCAGGGGCATTCAGGGAGTGGGGCAGCTGAGAAGGACGGGAGGGTTGGCAAGTTAGAATGCCCAGGAGATGGCCATGGCCGGGTAGCTCAGTTGGTTAAGTGTCGCCCTGATACGCCAAGGTTGCAGGTTTGATCCCAGCTCAGGGACCATACAAGAATCACCCATGAATACATAAATAAGTGAAACAAATGGATATATCTTTTTTTCCTCCCCCCCCCCCCGTTTTTTTTCTCTCTCTCTCTCTCTCTCAAATCAATCAATCAATCAAAAATTTTAAAAGAAAACAAACAAACAAACAGTAGCCCAGGAGAAAAATCCAACCACCGATGGGAAACAGGGACTCCTTCTAAGCCTGTTTGCTCCTGGAGTCCCGCCGCTCACCTAGTTTGCCCAGCAGCATCTGGCCCACATCTTTGATGTCGTTATACTCGTGGAGCTGGGAGATGTGGTCCTCCAGCTCATCCACACTGTAGCCTCTGGGGCGAGGGAAGGAGAAAGAGAAAGCTGCTGAGGACCCAAGGTTCAGGGAGGAACATCTATTTAACAAATGTTCACAAAGGGCCTGCCAGGTGCTCAGCACTGCGACAGAGAGATGGCAGGACAGACCCTGCCCACTAAAGCTGACGGTAACGGGATCCGTCCCTGGCAAATGCTCCCTGTACCAACCACACTGGTACTGTGTGGCCCTGGCCACGGCTGAGGGATTCACAGATGGGCACATGAGTGCTAGTCAGAAACCCCTCAAGTGTGAAACGCACATTCAAAAGCTGCTCGGCCTGAGCCGTGTGGCCGGAGCAAGGGGCTGGGAAGCTCAGGAGCTGTGGGAGAACCAGCTTCCCCCGGGCACTGAAAACCCCGCTCGCAGGGAGGAAAGCAGGCCGGGTGCAGACGAAGCAGAGGCAGATAATGTGGGCCCCGAGAGAGGCTGCTGAGACAGCCTGAAGCTAGCGGTGCGGTTCTGTCTTTCTGCTGAGCAGGCATGACTGGGCTGCAGTCACTGGGCACTAGTTATGTTAAGTACACCGAGGAACCCAGCTAGACTTACTCAGATATTAACTGGGAGATCTCCTTGTCCAGCACGTCCCTCTTCTCCTTCAGCTTCTGAATGTCAAGGTGCGGAGAATCCTCGCTGGCCCCATCAGCCTGGCCGCCCTTGGAAGATGGCCGCTGAGTGGCACAATAATCATTAGCTGGACTGGCCATTTCCACAATTCAGAACCTACACGTTGTCCCCCAACAGCCACTCCCTGCTTCTGCTTGGTAATAGCCACCACCCAACCCCAAAGATGACCTACTTCCCTTGCAAGTAGATGTGGCCATATAACTTAGTCTGGTAAGTGGAACTTAATCAGAAAAGGTGTATGCTATGCCTGGGAACTGGCCTTTCTCCTTCCTGCCAGCTGAATGTGGAAGTAACATGGAGTGAACAGCATCTTGATGAGGGAGAAGCCACACTGAAGATGTGGTGGAATAAGACAGAGGCCTGGGTCCCTGATGACTGTTTAAGCCACCGCTATTTTGGGTTTTCTTTCACTCCCAGCCAAACCCAATTCTAACCAAAGGGCCTATCCTGGCCCCAAGTCTGACCCCAGAGATTCCGCCTCAGGTCTATGTGGATTCTTCTCTCAAATCGCTGGGTTTATAATCTCGTTAGATAACAGAGTCTACAGTCTGGGGCTGTAGTCCATCTTTGCCTTTCTGCTTCCAAAGGCTGCACAGGCCAGTGCCTGGTGCACTGCTTATCTCCAGGAAACGGGTGTTGGATCAACGGTCTACACATGATGCAGAAAGAGACCGAGGAAGATGTGGTTCCTATTCTTAGGACGGGCAGTCACCAAAGAGTGAGTAGGCACCATCTGCCAGGCACTGGCAAAGGCTCCTGGGGTTCGGCGACGGAGAAGACAGCAAGCCTGACCCTCTGCTTTCATGGAACAGATAGCCTCCTCCCAAACAGAAAACTTCCAACAATTAGCTCTTCCCCCAGAGATCTTCACTCAAAGCCCTACTCACAGGTCACGCTTCATCAGAAAGGGCTTCTCTGACCGCCCATTTCAATGGTCTCTCCTCGCCTGGCCGGTGTGGCTCAGTGGTTGAGCGTCAACTTATGACCCAGGAGGTCATGGTTCGATTCCCAGTCAGGGCACATGGCCGGGTTGCAGGCTCGATCCCCAGGAGGGGGTGTGCCAGAGGCAACTGATCAATGATTCTCTCTCATCATTAATGTTTCTATCTCTCTCTTCCTCTCTGAAATCAATAAAAATCTATTTTAAAAAATAAATGGCCTCTCCTCAACCACTCACTATCCCTTTGTCCTGATGTTTTATGACATCTGACATGTCATGCCTTTCATTGATAATACTAGAGGTCTGGTACACGAAATTCGTGCACTGGAGGGAGGGTCCCTCGGCCCAGGCTGTGCCCTCTCGCAGTCTGGGAGCCCTCTCTCCTTACCGCCCGCCTGCTCGCTGCTCCTTATTGCTCAGCTCGCTGCTCCTTAGCCCTGCCTCGGAGGCAGGAGAGAGGCTCCAGCCACCACCACTGAGCTCACCAGCCCTTGGCCCGGCTTCTGGCTGAGCGGCGGAGTACACTGACCACCAGGGAGCAGCTCTTGCACTGAGCGTCTGCCCCCTGGTGGTCAGTGCGCATCATAGCGACCGGTCGTTCTGGTCATTCCGCAGCAATAGTTGCTTAGGCTTTTACTGTATAGATTATTTTCACTGTTGGCCTTACATCACTGGAGTGTAAACGCCACGAGGGCAAGGACTTTGTTATGCTTACTGCCGACTGCACTGCGTCTACAACAACCGTACCTGGCACATAGTAGGCACTCCATACAATTGGCCAAATGAACGAGCGAATGGATTGAGCCAGAAGTGGGGGTGAGGCTGCTCTGGGGAAACTCAATTGTCAAGGATGTGTAGGCATCAGCTTGGCAAAAAGCTGGAAGAAGAGCATCCCGACGGAGGACAGGGCATCCGAATGCCCGGAGGCAGGAGAGCGCGCCCGTGTGTGAGGGGCCCGAGTGGCTTACGTGTGGGTGGGGTGGTGGGGGAGGGGACGGTGGTGTGGAAAAGGAGCCACCATCCATCCGGCTGTCAGGGACGGGGAGAGAGAGAGCCCCCCTGGGTGCCCCTGACATGGCAGCACATGCCTCTTGTCTGCAGCTTGGAGGGCACGAGGAAAAGGGGAAGGACCGGGAGATGACCTGGAGTTTCTCCGCAGAACCAGCGGGCCGGGGGAAGGCCTTCCAGGGGGGCGGGAGAGCAGGGCCTTACCGGGCGGAGGGCGAGAGTGTGGGGACAGGGCTCAGGCATACTCACAGGGGATCGGAAGGCCCCGCGGCAACTTTTGGAAAGTCCTGGCTGCGTCCTGGAGAGGAATCCGAGGGAGACATGGCTGATTGGAACAAGGATGCGCTCCGGGAAGAAGGGGTACTGCGGGGTGTGGGAGGAGCGACGGGGGCAGTCGGGAAGGGGGCAGATATGCTCCCGGGGTCAGGGTAGAGATCCCCGAGGAAGGGGAGAGAGATCCCGAGAGGATGGCGTGTGCGGAGGGCTGGCTGGGGTCTCTGGAAAGTGGGGAGTCGGGAAAGGGATGTGAAGGGATGAGCTTATCCCCTGCTGTCCACTCCTAGCCCACCTCCTGAGTCCTGGGGTCCGGGGCCCCCGTTGCGGGGGGGTCTGCAGTGCAGGAGGGTCCAGGTCGGGGGCGGGAGAGCGGCCTCTCAGGTCCGCCAGGTAAGCAAAGTCCTGCGACGGAGACCGGGAACCGCCACACAGCGAGCTGCGCGCGCACCCGGCGAGGTCGGGCCCCGCCCCCCCAGAGGTGGGCGGAGACAGCTTTCATTGGGACTCCGCCTGTTCCTCCCGGCCGGAGTCGGCCTGGCCACGCCCCCTTCGCATTCATCTTTCTCATAGACCAATGATATTGAAGAACTAAGGCCACGCCCACGCAGCTGCTGCCTATAATCGCTCTGATCCCTCCTTTTTAGCTTCAATCGCCAAGATGCGCGGTGGCTGCCGGAAGCAATTCCGAGGTGGTTTCCGGGATCGCGGTGATGTGGCCCCCCCGTCTCCCTCCCCTTCCCGAGATGTCGGAAGAAGTCCGACAGAAAAAATTGGCGGAGGCCAGGAAAAAGGTAAAAGGCGCCGAGTCGCGGCTCCCCGACTTAGCCCAAGGTCCCTTGATGGCCGGACCGTGGTCAGGGTCTGTGCTGCCTCTAGAGGCACACGGGGCTAGACCCCGAGCGCCCCAAGCGTCCCCCCGAAAGTCTTCTCACCAGCCCCGCCCCCCCACCCCCGGCAGCCCAGCTCCCGCCCTCGCTTGTCTGCCCCGGGTGACTTTGGGCTGGTGACCCCCGAGGTTCCCGGCTCCAGGCTCGGCCCTCGCCTCCTGCCGCCCAGAACCGGACCTCCTGGGCTCCCTGGGCTCCCAGGGCTTGCTATCTCCAGGGACCCGGATCCGGGCCCGGCGCTCCCTTCCCCCAGCGCGGAGCGGCGACTCGGGCGTCGGTTGGGAGGAGTGGAATGTAGTTATGTCACAATCCCCCTGGAAACTGTCATTATCGCCCTAAGCCCCGTGTTTGATGTGACGACCCAGTCTCCTAGTGTTTTCATCCCCTTTCCGGTTCTCTGGTCACGGCCCAAATTTCCAGCTTCAAGGGGACTCGGGACTATGGGACTTAGGTCAGAGAGGTTTCAGGCTCCCTTACTCCAGACTGTACGTCATCCATAGACATTGATAGCGTGAAAAGCCTGCATTGCACTGGTGAGCTCGAAACGTTGACCATATATCTCTGGGTGTCGATGGGGAGAATGTGTTTTGTTTAGTTTGGTTTTCTCCCAGGTTCCTACTCTCCAGAGAGACTTTGAAATTTTTCATCTGAATTCTCGTAACTCATGTTCTAATTCCCTATGATTCTGGAATCAGATTGGCCCGCAGTCAGTGCTCTTCGGAGTGAGATCTGCTTATCCTCTGCGGAGCATGCACTTCACAGCTGGGAAGCTTTCCCAAGCCTCATCTCAACATGGAGTGCTCTGAGTGCCGCAGGAGAAATAGCACCAGTTTTGCTGGATTCTCTTGAGAGAGGAAAAGCCTTTTATCTTAATACTAGAGGCCCAGTGCACGAATTCGTGCACGCATGGGGTCCCTCAGCCTGGCCGGCAATCAGGGCCAATCAGGGCTATGGGAGGTTGGCCAGCTAGCAGGGGGAGGGACTGTGGGAGGTTGGCTGTGGGAGCCCACTGACTACCAGGGGGCAGCTCCTGCATGAAGTGTCTTCCCCCTGGTGGTCAGTGTGTGTCATAGTGACTGGTCGACTGGTTTGTTCGGTTGCTTTGGCTTTTATATATATAGAATACTTAGGGATGACATTTACGTATATTTGTAAGATTATAATAGACTTCTCTGAAATGGTGCTTGGGTTGTCTTATTTCTGTTACCATCCCAGATTCTCTAGGGGTGCGCCTTCACTGCCTTCTGCCATTAAGCTACACTGATGCAAAAGTTTGAGAAGCAGTGGTGTACATCTCCAACAGATGTATGAAGAGGGACCTTATGTCTGATCCTTAAACGTTAACCCCTTCTACCTCTGGTTTTGTCCCCTGGCAGCTACTGATTTATGGTGTAACTCAGAGTCAGAAGACTTAGTTTAAATGCTATTACTGCCTTTTTTTAAAAAAGCTTTGTTATCAGTCCATTTCTTCAGTCATTAGAGAGGAATTGCAACACCTTGTAGGGTTGTTGTGGCATTAAGTCAGATGGCGAATATGAGTATTTTTTAAACTGTGAGATGTAAATCCAGGGGTTTGTAGCTGTCATGAGTCTCACCGCTTTTCCTTTTTGCAGTTGAGAGAATTCCAGCAGCAGCGAGGCATTGGTGCTCCGTCAGGAGCTAAGAAGAAAAAGAAGGTTAAAAATGGCAGTAGCCCCGAGACAACCACTGCTGATGGTCACTCGCCTGAGGATGTGAGTCTTGGCTTCCGGGGGTAGGGTGCTTAGGGGGCAGTAGAGGGTAGAGGTTAAAGATTGTGGAAGGAGTATCTAGTACTGGTTAAGAATTCTGAGTTTGAATTCTTTTTATTTTTAAATTAATTTTTATTGTTGAGGGTATTACAGATGTCCCCCATTTTTTCCCCTTTGTCCACCCCCCTTTTTAAAAATTTTCACCCGAGGACATGCTTAGCGCAAGGAAGGGAGAGAGAGAGAAACATCTGTTGGTTGCCTTCTGTATGTGCCCCAATCAGGGATCGAACCTGCAACCCAGGTATATGTCCTGAGCAGGAATGGAACTTGCAAGCTTCCATTGCACAGGATGATGCTCAACCAACTGAGCCACTATGGCCGGCCTTGAATTCTTAATTCTCCCCCTCCCTCTGCTAGGAATATGGTTTGGGGCAAATTGTTTAAGCTATTTGGGCCTGTGTTTCCACATCAGTAAAATCAGGGTAATATTGACTTACATTTATGAAGCTTAAATGACATTGTTGTTTTTATATTAATCCCTTAATACAGGGCCTGGTGTGGGGTAAAGATCCAATAAAGGGTAGTTGCTACTGGTCCTGCTTATCTGGTGGTTTTTCTCATCCCCAGTCTCCAGGGGAAGCCAGGCTGTGAGAACAGCCAGCAAAAGAGCCCCAGGATACGGTGAGGAGACCCAGGGTACAGTGAGGAGAGCCCCAGGGTACGGTGAGGAGAGCCATCTCTGGGCGGCCTCAGGAAAATCACTTCCTCCACCTGGCCTCAGTTTCCTCATTTGTGAGATGATATTGGATCAGATTAGTGTCTTTCAAACTTATTTTTAGCTGTAATCCCTTTTGTTCAAGCAACCCTTTACTTGGAAG
This sequence comes from Myotis yumanensis, assembly GCF_028538775.1. Taxonomy (NCBI): domain Eukaryota; kingdom Metazoa; phylum Chordata; class Mammalia; order Chiroptera; family Vespertilionidae; genus Myotis; species Myotis yumanensis. Next base: position 5,490,699 of record NW_027223763.1, read on the forward strand.
CCTGGTTTTTAAAGTGGAGGTGGGGGTCTGGAGCCCTCACATCCTGGGCCTGAGGAGAGGGTGTGATGGGCGTATTCAGAGCTGCACTGGTCAGGTGACTCCGCTCTGTGTGCCTGCCTCGCTCAGGGGGCTGTTCCATCTGTTCATGTGCGTTGATTTCTGCCTGTGGCAAGGCAGCAAGTGTCTGTTTGGAAAGATGGCGCCGGCCATGGTATTGATCCCCTTCTCTTTCTGTAGCATTTAATCTCCCCGAACCCATCTCTTCTTCCTTCCCTGACTCTCTTGCCTCTCTCTAAGCCACTTTTCTCTTTCTCCCCCTGCCCTTGTTTTTGCCTTTTCGCTTCCTGTAGATTCAGGATATTCTGAAGGTGTTGGTGTCCGACCTTAACCATTCCAATGGGGTAGCGCTCTCCCCATTGGACGATTGGAAGGTGAGGCAGTGCTGAGACCCCTCTCTGGCTTGTTCTCTCCCGGCTGTGCATGTCCCCAAGGCGTCTCTGGTTTGGGGGGTTCTTTAATCTCTGGCTTATTTTTATTTTGCTCTCATTAACCCGAGGCCTGTTCATGTCTGCTTTTTCACCTGCTTGGTTGATTGGGTTTGTTTTCTTCCCCCACCTCTTTTATCATCTTGGAGCAGGTGAGATGCACCTTGAAGGTTAAAGGTAATTTGGGAATAGCTTCCAGAACAGGTGTGTGGGTTTTGAGTTTTTTGAACTTCAAGTTTTTGAATGGCCAGTGGTGCTTTCAGACTAAGAGGTTAAATAAAACCAAACCTTCAGGTCTTGCCCTGTGGGCCTCTGTTCCCAAAAGTGCAATAGACTGCAGAGCAGTTTGTAATTTTTCCAGTAGATTAATTTTGGTTTGAGAGTCAGCTATCTAGGGTTAAGAGAAAGGGAGTAAAAATCAAATATGGACACAACCATATTCAGTGGGCCCCGGAGAAGATAGGGGAGGAACCAGGTAGAATGCCCGCTGAGGGAGGCAACATTCCACATGCTCAGCTGAGAAGAAGTTGGTTTTAAATGGACTTGAGGCTGGAGGGGGTGGCATTTGAGTCTGGTTTGAAGATCCAGAGGTGGGTCACATCCATCCATATGGAGAAGGGAAAATGGGAGTTCCTGGCCCAGGGTGTGGTACAGGTAACGGCCGGGATTATGAGCGCACAGAGCACGTTCCAGAAAGGCGGGGAGCCAGGAGATGACGTCCTCCGGGTGTGATGCTGGCACTTCCTCCTTAATTGACTTCCTTGGGGGACCTCTGCCAGGCCAGAGGAGGAGGGCTGAAATGGGGCCGGATCCTGTTGGAGGGAGCGTGGGGTGGAGGGCTGGGACTCGCCCTGCTGGCTGGCGGTAGAGTATTCAGTCATCAGGACGACTCACGCCCAGTTGGTCAGGTCTCTCCAGGTGCTGTGACTCACCTTGTCAGCCCGAGTGGCATGGGGAGGGCACACAGGCCTAAAGGAATCCTGAAGCTGGGATCCACATGGTCTGTGCCCACATCCTGCTGTCCTTCTGGAAATGAGGATGCAGATTCCCATAGTCCCTTCTTGCTTTTTTTTTTTTGGTGTGTGTTTTTTAAATACCTTTATCGATTTCAGAGAGGAAGGGAGAGGGAGATAGAAAGAAACATCGATGATGAAAGAGAATCATTAATTGGCTGCCTCCCGCACGCCCCCTAATAGGTTATCGAGCCTGAAACCCGGGCATGTGCCCTTGACCGGAATCTCTTCAGTCCACAGGCCAACGCTCTATCCACTGAGCCAAACCAACTGGGGCTTCTTGTTTTTAAATCCTCTCTTTATCAATAACTGTTTCCCACTTAAGTTTTCTGCTGCAGTAATGCAGGCCTGTGATTGCAGTATCTGGGCAGAAATACAGCATTTCCAGAAATGGGGAATAATGGAGAAAAAAAAATTTTTTTTAATGGAATGGAACGTTTGAGGGGAGTAGATAATGTGTTTGTTTCTCTTTTTTAAAAATTGATTTTTAGACAGAAGAAGGGAGGGGGAGAGAGAAAAACATCTATGTGAGAGCCAAATACCCATCGGCTGCCTCCTGCATGCCCCCCACTGGAGATCGAGCCCAAAACCTGGGCATGTGCCCTGACCGGGATCGAACCCACAACCCTTCAGTGCATGGGACGATGCCCAACCAACTGAGCATATTCTTTATAAGTACGGACTTATAACTCCATACTTAGCTATAAGACTTAAAATTTTGAAATAACTTGGTTGCTCACAAATAGTCATGTTGTATATATTTAAGTCTTTAGAAAAGTACTTTTTCTCCTCTGAGCTTTTTTGTGTCTAATGCTAGGGATGAGTGGGAATCCAAGATGCCAGGAGGGACCTAGAGCTTGCTGGGGCCCATGGCTGGGAGGGTGCCCACCTCCCCCAAAGTCTTCTGTCCGGTCAGCTCAGAACCCCTGTTCTTACATATTAGAGTCAGTTGTACAGGTTGGCAAGGCAACACCAGGTTCCAGGGCCAAAGGTCACAGAGTGGACAGTAATGCAAATAACTCAACTCCACCGCAACTCCTCCAGGTTCTGCAGCACTTGCTCTAAGGAGGGTGGCAGGTTGGGACTTTCAGAGGCCAGAGCTGAGGTATCCAAAGAGCAGGCACAACCGCCCCCCCCCCCCCCCCCCCCCAGAGGTGCAGCCTCTTCCTCTGGGACCCAGCTTGGCTGGACAGCTCATGGCTCCCTAGCACTGTCCTTCCTCAAGCTTCAGCTTGTCACCCATCTTCCTGTCTCTTTGCCCATCTGGCCTCTTAGCTCTCTAGAGCCAGAGTCTGGGACCAAGTGTCGGGCCTGAGCCCGGAGAGAGGCGGGTGGGGCTCTGGCCAGGCAGGTGGGGCCGGTTGGGGAAGAGAGCGGCTTCTCCATGGCTCCTGGTCAATCCAGGATTGCTGTTCAGGAAGCCCGTCCACCGGTGGATGTCTTACCTCTGCTTTCTCAGGTGGCTTCTTGGTTGGGTAGTTGTGTTGGAGCTAGGAGGTTGGGGTGGGTTTACTTTCTACCCCCAGGAGCAGGGAGAGGCCTCTAGCTGGAAAGCTTCATTCCCAGAAAAGACCTCAGCCGGGCAAACGCAGCCAGTGGCTGGTGGGAGGAGGGGAGGGCGGGGAGGAGAGTGAGAGAGGAAAGCGGTGTTGACCAGCTGTTGATCCGCCGCTTCATCACTGTGCCCTCTGCCCAGCAAGGACCAGGGTGGGGGTCACTGAGGCACGGGCAGGCTTTCCCTCCTCCCTGATTGGCACACCTTCCTTCCACCTGCTGTGGCTGCCACAGGTCAGAGCCTGGTACTGTCTTGCTGCGCTCCGGGGAACAAGGCCTCTGTGTTCTTCTTGAACGTCTTGCAGTCCTGCTTTGAGCTCTGGCCGGCCAGAAGGCTGCAGAGTGGCCCGAGCCCTGGGCGAGCCCTGGCCACACCCCAGAGTGGCTCCCAGCATGTGTGACTGTCACTCCATTGCAGCAACACCTGTCCTACCTGCTCCGCACCCCTGCATCCATGGCAGCGAGAAGCCTTTCCCGCATGCCCCCTAACCCCCTGCTCTTTTCTGTGATAGGCGCCCAAAGACCACCCGGCCCCTGCGGCCCTGCCCCCTGATGACACCATGTCACCTGGCGGTGTCCTTTCCCCCAGTGCTGCTTCATCTGCTCAGGTTTGTGCCTCTTCCCCCTCTGCCCGCTGCCCCTCTGCGTTCACCCCTCTTCCTTCCCAGAGGACTGGCCCTCGTGGATTCCCTCCTTTCTTCAGGCGGCTTGGTTCCAGGAACCAGCCCTTCCTGAGGACCGGGGGCCGGGGCGGGGGGAAGGGGGGTGGGCAAGGCCAGATTTTCCCTTCAGTTTGGGGAGCTGGAAGGTTGTCAGAATGAGCTTGGCTCACCTCACCCCTGGCTTATTCTCACCTCATGCGTTTCTTCCCAAACAGAATTATGATCCTGAAAATGTTCCTTTTGTCCTGTCTGAAAGCACGTGAGTGTCTCCTGTGGGGGCAGCAGTTGCTAGGCGGAGGGAGTCGGGGCAGGCCACTGCCCATGGCCCCTTCTTTACCATCGAGCCTCCTGCACCCCTGACTCCTGTGTTCACCCCCAGATTCTCTTCTACCGAGAGCCTGCGTCAGCTTTCCCAGCAGCTCAACGGTCTCGTATGTGAGGTACCCCAGAACTGGGAGCCCAGAGGGAGCTGGAACGGGGAGGAGAAACTGCGATAGAAATTGAGGCAGAGGTTCCCAAGAGGGAGGGGAGATGCTGGGAGCAGGCACTCGGCCGGGTGAGATTGAGCTAGTCGTTCCTTCGCTGGGCCTCTTCTCTGAAGCTGTGCAGATGAAGGAGTGGGACCAGGAGATCAGTTGCATCCTTTTATCCCGCTGCAGGCAGCGCAGGAGGAGAGCTGCTTGGGACGGGTGGGTTGAGGGGGAGAGAAGAACCAGGAGAGGTTGGCACAAAGGGATTATGAGAGGAGGGGGCCAGCTTAGAAGGCAGAAAAGAAAATTTTGCCAGTTGCTGGGGAAAACGAAGTCGGAGGCTTAGGCATGAAGAGGGACAGAGCATCTCCATGCGAGCTCTTTCATCTCTCCTAGTCTGCATCCTTCGTCAACGGGGAGGGACTAGCATCTTCTGCTAATATAAAGGCTCTGGAGGTGAGTGGCCCTGGACTGTGGCCCAGTGACCCTGAAGGCCAGCCTCCGGACCCCAACGGAGGGGGCTGGGTGCCCTGCTGCCAGCTGAGACCGCCCGGATACCCCCAGCCCTAATGATTGCTCTCTTTACCTCTCCCCCCACCCTCCTCCAACTCCTCCTCTCTGCATGCGCCTCAGAGCCGGTACCAAGAACTATCTCTAGCCCTGGATTCCAGCAATCTAACAAACAAACAACTCAGTAGCGAGATAGAGGAATTGGTAAGAGTCCAGTGGGGTCCCCTGATTCCACGCTGCCAATCTGGGGCTCTGAAGAAAGGGGCCGGGAGCCCTAGTGCCAAGGGAGAATGGGGTGCCGGGGGGCCTAGGCCTCAGCTGGAGGGACCCCAGGGTGCGGAGCATGTGGCATGGCTCTTTCTGTGGCTGCCCTCTCTGCCTGCTCTCTGTCCTCCGTACACCCCTGCTTGTCAAGCCTTCTCCACACTTGCCCTGGGGACACTATTTAGGGAAAGAACTAGCTTGACTGTTGTGTCCTGGCCCTGACTCTGCCCCTAATTTGCTCTGTCTTTGACCTTGAACAAGTCACTTCTCTCTCGACTTCAGGGTCCTGCGGGTGTAGAAGTAGAGGGTATCTAAAGTCCCGTTTAGCTCAAAAAACCCAAGATGGAAAGGTCCTTTCCATTCCTATATCTGCTATTGAGGACGGAGCCTGTCCGTGGTGTGTGCTCAGGAATATTCGTTGAGTGAGTGAGTGAATGAGTGAATGCCCCTGTCCACACTACGAGCTGGCAGGGGGTCTTTCCCTCTCAAAGCCCGTGGCTAGAGCTTTATGTCGGTGTCCTCAGGGATCCAGGGAGCAAACCACCTAGACCCCAAGTCCCTCTGCTTGGGAGCTTTGACATCTCCCTTTAAAAGCCATTCCTGGTCCCTGTCCATCCCTCCTTGGTCCGGGGAGCATAGTAAAGGGGCAGCCTCGGTCACCTTCCTTTGACTCTTTCCACAGAAACGGCAGAACCAGGAAATTGCAGATCAACTAGAAAAAGTAATGTGATTTCTTTGTCTTCTCATTACACGGCTGAGGGACTCGGAGGAGGACTCAGCCTGGAAAAATATAGGGCCCACCCCTCCCGTCCCAGACCCTCCCCTCCCTCCCCCACTCCTGCCCCTACCAGCCTGGCCTCATTGGTGGGCTTGTCCTGGGCCATCGGTGGCACCTGGGGCATGTTCTTTGCTGTTTCATTCCTCAGAGGTGTTTCCTCTCTCCCCGCAGGAGAAGCAGGAATATAAGCAAAAGCTTGCGAAGGAACAAGGGGCCCTGAGAGAGCAGCTGCAGGTGAGCCAGGCGGACGTGTCCCCCATGCGCCCCAGGTGTGTGTGTCCCTCTTTCTCAGCACTGGTTTGGCTTTTCTCCCAAAGGTTCATATCCAGACCATAGGGATCCTCGTGTCCGAGAAGACAGAATTACAGACCGCGCTGGCCCATACTCAGCAGGCAGCCAGGCAAAAAACAGGTGGGAATCCTCGCCCTGTCCTGCTTCCTGCTTCAGCCCAGCACACGGGCAGGCCTTGAGGGGCCATCCTTCTTTGGACATGGTGTCTGTCCTTCCAGGAGAGGCGGAGGATCTCGCTGGTCTCCTGCAGTCTTCCCAGCAGCGCGTCGGAGATCTGGAGCGGACGCTGTGTGCCGTCTCCACGCAGCAGAAGCAGGCGGACAGGGTGAGCCCAGCCGCCCACCCAACCACTGGAGGCGCAGCTTCTCCGAGGCGGGAGTGAGCCTCAAGTTCCCTTTTTAAAAAAAAAAAGTTCTTTTTTTCTTTTACTTTAGTCCTCACCCAAGGATATGTTTTCTAATTTATTTTAGAGAGAGGGGAAGGGAGAGGGAGAGAAACATTGATTGGTTGCCTTCTATGTATGTGCCTGACTAAGGGATCAAACCCGCAACCTGGGTATGTGTCCTGACCAGGAATCAAGCCCGCAGCCCTCTGTGCCCAGGACGGTGTTCCAGCCAACTGAGCCACCCTGGCCAGGGCCTAAGGTCCCTTCTGTGGCATGGAGGGAGCTGCCCGCAGGCAGCCGGGCCGTTTCCACTGCTTTCAGTTGTGTGGGTGGTTAGAAGCAGCCAGTGGATGAGCTGGTTGCTGTGGTGGTTGGGAGTGTACTGTCCAGAGCGAGCACTGGATTTGGAGCCCAGAGCCTATGTGCCAGCCCTGCCCTTAACTGGCAGTGGGCCTTGGCCAGGTCCTAGGCACAGAACAGTATTTTTAATATGTTATCCTGTGTGTAGAAAGGGGAGAAGTGTGTGTGTGATGTAAGTCATGTCTGAAAGGACTTATACAATCCCAGAGGGAGAGGAACAGGGTGGCTGGGAGACATGTCACTTCTGTGCCTTTTGCGTTTGGGGCTGAGTCAGTATCATCCATTAAAAATATGAAAGATTACAATAAAAATTTAACCCCCCCCATAATGTGCCCCCACCCCAGACCTGAGTGTTCAGCCATAATTCTAAGTGATTTTAGGCAAGTGGATTAACCTCTAATGCTCTGTGTTGCTCACCTGTAAAATGTGAACAATAATAGTAACTGTTGCCTATGGTGATTGTGAGGATTCAAAGTTTAGCACAGCGCTGGGTAAAGTGCTCAGTAGGGTTCAACGTGGCAAGGCTGGTAGTACTAGCAGCACTACCCGCTCTCCGGGCCTGGCAGCCAGCTGTGACACTCTGCCTGCTTCGTCCACCCTCACCAAGTTCTCACTAAGCCAATGAGAACATGGGCTTGGAAGAGCTTTGGAGAAATGTAGTGCGACTCCATGTGAGAAAGTTGCTGTTACTCTTCGTCTGCCAGCCCACCTGACCTCACCTTTCTATGTTTGCAGCACAACAAAGAACTCACCAAAAACCGTGACGCCCTAAAGCTGGAGTTATACAAGAACAAGTAGGATGGGGCGGGGGAGGGGGGTGCGGGGGGGCCTGGGCCAGGTGGTGTGCTGGGAAGCGGGAGGGACACAAGTAGCACAGCGAGGAGGCTGTCCAGGTTGGACACGTGCAGCCTGCTCTAGTCCTTGCTGTGCTGACTCAGTGTTTAACCTCATGCAACTCATGTCCTTTTCTCTGGCCGGCCATTGTGACTTTTGATCCCGGGGTCCCTTCCCATGCCACTAGTCTGCGGCTCTGTGGTGAGGGCGGTGGGTTGATTACCACAGTGATCCTTGCTGTTCTTTATTCATGCCTTTCTCCACTGCCTCTGGCCACAGCAAAACGAATGAAGACCTGAAGCAGGAGAACTCGGAACTGCAGGAGAAGCTTCGGGTCTTGGTGACCGACAAAGAGGCCTCGCAGCTCAGGGTGGAGGAGCTGCAAAAGAAGCTGGAGATGTCAGAGCTGCTGCTGCAACAAGTGAGGGACTGGGCCCAGGGAGTCCCCGCCCCCTCCAGCTGGGGCCTCTGCGGTGGTTGTGGGTGACCCCAGCCAGGAGCTGGAAAACTTGGATCCTTGTTCTGGTCCTGCCATAGAATCCTCTAGACCAGTGATGGCGAACCTATGACACCCGTGTCAGAGGTGACACTCGAACTCATTTTTTTGGTTGATTTTTATTTGTTAAATGGCATTTAAATCTATAAAATAAATATCAAAAATATAAATCTTGGTTTTACTATGGTTGCAAATATCAAAAAATTTCTATATGTGACACGGCACCAGAGTTAAGTTAGGGTTTTTCAAAATGCTGACACGCCGAGCTCAAAAGGTTCGCCATCACTGCTCTAGATTTTGATAACAATCTACAGCTTGGGGCCCTGCCCTGAACTGTGGAATCAGAATCTAAGGTTTAGGGATGTTTCGTTTTTGTTTTTAAAAGCATCCTGATTGAAAACCATTGTTTTATAGACGACATTGATCAGGCTGCCCCCCGAGTCTGTTTTCTCCCTCTTGGGGGACCGAGCCACCAGGTAGTCAGGGTGCCCGGGTCAGAGAGCGCTCCTCTTCAGTTTCTCCACACTGAGCAATACTCTGCCTTCATGGAGCTAACTTCCTTCCCCTGGGTCTGTCTGCCCTCCGGAGCAACCCGGGAAAAGACTCAAGACAGACCTGCAGACACTTTGAAAGGGGGGGTGTGTGAGTCCCCGTCTTTCCTCAGATCTTTTCTGAGCTAAACACCCTCCTGATTGCTGTCTCCTGGATGTGACCTGGTTGTCAGGGACCCCAGAGTGAAACACCAGTCTCCAAATTTGGTCCAGCCTGGGCAGCAAGCAGACTGCTATTCCCGAGATAGGCAGTCTAACAAGTGGCCGGCTGGGGATAGGTCCGTTAGAGCCTCAGGGTGCTCTGAGGTTCAGATGGCTGCTCCTACTTTTGACCCAACCACTCCATTTTGAGGGCCAGCACCGGTGTGTAATCTCACTCACTACAGCCATCTGAAAGGCCCCCAGGAAGGGCACGAACGTATGCTGTATTCATATGTTGGACTACTGTGCAGCCATTACACAATGAAATATATCTTGTACGCAGCAAAGTGAAAATAAGTCGCAGAACCATATGTGAATGAACCCCAAGACGACACAGCTGTAATAGGCACACCAGATTGGGAGGGCTGAATCTGGCGGAAAGGTTGGGAGGACTTGGAACACTCACTGAATAGCTGACAATGAGTATTGAGTAAATATAAACCTATGGACGTGGTACTAATAAAGTGAGGCTAGAGTTCTTTGCGGACCCTGAGTTGTTCAGACCCTTTTGGGGAGCATTGTGTGGAACCGCCAGGGCTCCCCAGATCTAACCTCGTTTTCCACCATCCAGTTTTCCAGTCAGTCTGAAACCCCTGACAGGAAGGAGCAGTTACAGCAGGCGCTGGAAGAGCGGGCGCAGCTGGAAACACACGTGGAGCAGGTGAGGCTTTGCAGAGGGAGGGGTGTAAGGAGAACGGCTCCAGGTGACCCCAGCTGACTTCTGCGCCCGTCCTAACAGCTGAAGGAGTTGCTGAAGCAGCTACAGATGGAGAGAGACCAGTATGCAGAGAATCTGAAAGAAGAGAATGCCATCTGGCAACAGAAGATGCAGCAGATGTCAGAGCAGGTGAGCTGTGACCTCGGCCCCCACCTTAGATAGGTCACTTGCTCTTTCTGGGCATCTGTGAAATGGGAATCATATCACTTGTGTGTGCAGGTAGATGTATAACGTGTTCTTTTTTTAATTTTTAAAAATTTTATTAATTTGAGAGAGAGAGAGAAACATTGATTTTCACTTATTTAGGCACAATTGGTTGATTCTTATATGTGCCCTGACCGGGGATAGAACCCACAACCTTGGCTCATAGGGACAATGCTCTGTCCAACTGAACCACCAGCCAGGGCTGGACATGTGTGTTTGTAGGTGGGGGCAGAGAGGGAGATGGTCGCGTGGCCATGGCTCCATCCCCTCCCTCCGTACTCTCCGTGCTTTGGGCAGGTGTGCAAGCTGAGGGAGGAGAAGGAGCAGAGCATGGGTCAGGTGCAGGAGCTGGAGACCAGCTTGGCCGAACTGAGGAATCAGATAGGTAAGCTGAGGCTGGAGTGACCTGGAAGCAGGACTCATGTCGGGGAGCTGGAGAGGCTGGCTGGAATGCCCCCGAGGAGGGGGGCAGACGGAAGGTCATTGTGCAGAGGGAAAGAGGTGTGTACCAGGAGCTGCCAAGTCTTGCAATCTCTCTGAGCCTCAGTGTTTCCATCTGAAAAAAGGGGTGGAGTGCCCACTGTCAGCCCAGAGTTGTCTTGAGCATGAAAATGCAGAGAACTCTACTGAAAGTGTCTTGAAAGATTGAACATCATAGGAGTGGGGATTACTAGCAGGAAGCCAAGATTTGGGGTGAGGAACCCGAATTAGCTGTGGACCAAGAGGCGAGAGGCCCTTATTGTCTGCTTGCCTCCTCAGCTGCCCCCCCACCCCAGGAGCCCCCGGCAGGGCCCTCGGAGGAAGAACAGCGGCTACAAGCCAAAGCGGAGCAGCTACAGCAGGAACTGGAGGTCCTGACAGGGCAGCTTCGAGCCCAAATTCAGGACAATGAAAGTTTGAGTCGCCTGAATCAGGAGCAGGGGCAGCGACTGCTGGAGCTGGAGCAGGAGGCCGAGCGCTGGGGAGAGCAGGCGGAGATGCGCAAGCAGATTCTGGAGGACATGCAGAGCGACCGCACCACCATCAGCCGTGCGCTCTCCCAGAACCGCGAGCTCAAGGAGCAGCTGGCTGAGCTGCAGGACAGCTTCGTCAGGCTGGTGCGCAGCCCTGCTCGCCCAGCCTGCCCCCTCCCTTGCCGAGTCCTTTCCTGCAGGGCAAGACACTTCGCCCCTCTGGGCCTTTGTTGTCCCGCCTTTAAAATGGGGTGGTATGGTCCTTACGTGAAATGGAGCCTATGAAGGCATCCTGTGACCCAGGGAGCTTATGGCAATGAATGTGGGGAAGTGGGGAGTTGGGGGTTCCCTCCCTGCTTCTACCCTTTTCTGAGCTGGTGGGGAGGGGGGGTGGACATCAAATTCTGGTGTCTCCTGCTGCATTGGGTGGCCACAGATTGCTTCTCTCTGTCCAGACCAACGAGAATATGGAGATCACCAGCACGCTTCAGACGGAGCAGTATGTCAAGAAGGAGCTGGCCAAGAAGCTGGGCCAGCTACAGGAGAAGCTGGGGGAGCTGAAGGAGACGGTAACGCTGCCCCAGCTGAGAAGGGCTCAGAGTCGGGCACTGGCCTCTGGGGCGGGAGGCACTTGGGCAAGGATGAGCTGGGTGCCGGGGCCAGAACTGAGGCAGCTCCAACCTGGAGAGACAGGCGGTCCCAGAGTTCTTCAGAGCCTGTGACTGCGTTGCCCCTGCCCTCTGACCTGTACAGGTGCGTAGCCCTGTGCTGTAGGTCATCTCCTCCAGTGGAGGCATTGAGCTCGCTTAGAGGGGAAGAGACGTGGCATATGGTGGGTGGCTCTTTGCAGTCAGCCCTGGCTTCTAACCTCAGCCCCACTGGTCCCTATTCACGGCTCAGCTCTAAGCTCAGTTTCCTTAACTTAAAAGGGAGATTAGCACTTTCCTCACGGAGGTTTGAGGATTACACGAGAATCATGCATGTAAAGTGTCAGGCGCTTAGTGTGCAGCTTAGGAGATACTGGTTGGCGCTCTGTGCTTTTCCACAAGCCTGTGGCCTAAAGGGAAAACAGAAAGCAGGTTGTTGTGAGGTATGAGCCTGGGTGAAGGCGGCATGGGACTCTGGACAAGGGAGGCAGTCACTGAGGCCCTGGAGGGAGGAAGCCAGGGCCTGGGCAGGAGGTCTGTGCCCATCTCCTCAGAATCGGGAAGGAAGCCACCACTTGCCCTCACACCCAGGGTCTTCCCGCAGGTGGAGCTGAAGAGCCAAGAGGCCCAGGGTCTGCAGCAGCAGCGGGACCAGTACCTGAGCTACCTGCAGCAGTACGTGGCCGCCTACCAGCAGCTGGCCACTGACAAGGAGGCCCTGCAGAAGCAGGTCCTGGTGCACTCCCAGCTCATGGAGCAGCAGCAGCAAGAGGAAGTTCAGAGCCAGGAGGAGGCCAAGAAGGCCCGCCAAGAGTTGCAGGAGACCCAGGTGAGGGAGTTGGAGTGCTGGGCCCCTCAGCCCTGAGTGGGAAGGCCTGCAACTTGTGTCCCTTCTCACGCTCTTTCCTGGCCCCTTAGGGGCTCCTGGAAGCTGTCAACCAACAGAACCAGCAGCTACAGGCCCAGCTGAGCCTCATGGCTCTGCCTGGGGAAGGTAATTGGAACCGCCCAGAGGGAGAAGCCAGAGCCCGAGGGCGAGGGGGACTTTTAGCAGCAAAGAACTGAGTTAGAAGAGACCTTTGGGACAGTGAACCCTCTTCCTCTGGGGTCAGTGAGGCGGGGCAGAGCTGGGTCCCGAGCTATCTTTCTGGGCTGCTCCACTTCCCTGTGGGGTTGTCTGAGGCCCCTTTGGCTGCCTCCAACAGGCGATGGACTGGATGGAGAGGAGATGGAGGAGGAGGCTCCGCCACCAAAGCTGAGCATCCCGGAGGATCTAGGTAGCCGAGAGGCCATGGTGAGCAGACCTCCCTGCCTTTTCCTGTACCACCTTCCTGCCTCCCTCGGAGGCCCCTCCCGGACACCCTTGTCACCTCTTGGTTTCTACCCTCTAACTTCTCTTGATTCCCAACCTCGCCTGGGAGCCAGCGGTCAGACACCACCCCATCCTTGAACCACAGATGTGTCCACAGAGGCCCTGTGATGGGAAGGTCCTCTCTGCCTCTGTGCCTCCCGCTTGTCCTGAGCATTCCCCCGCAAAAGCACACACGCACCTCTTGCCCGCAGGTGGAATTTTTTAACACGGCCTTAGCCAGTGCTGAGGAAGAACGGGCACAGCTGCGCAGGGAGCTGAAGAAGCAAAAGCTACACTGCCGGCACCTGGCGCAGCTGGCAGCCCCATCCCAGCGCAAGCTAGAGGCGGAGGTCCCAGCCCCGAGCCCCGAGGGGGACAGGGTGCCTGCGGAGACCCACCAGGCCCTCCAGGTGGCCATGGACCAGCTGCAGGTGAGCGAGTGTCCCCTGGCCAGGGCGGGTGGGGACGGGCGGGGCAGGTGGCTGCTGAGCCCTGACCCTGCTTTGTGGCTGCAGAGCCGCTTTACAGAGGTCATGCAAGAGAACGTGGATCTGAAGGAGCGAGTTGAGGAGCTGGAGCATCGCTGCATTCAACTGTCTGGAGAAACAGATACTATTGGTGAGCGGCAAGGCCAGGGCCCGGGCAGGGAGCGCTGTATGGTGGGCGGGGATCCCCAGCAGCCGAGCCCTGTCCACCCGCCTGCCCTCCCCGCTCTTCGCAGGAGACTACATCACCCTGTATCAGAATCAGAGGGCAGTACTGAAGGAGCGCCACCGGGAGAAGGAGGAGTACATCAGCCGGCTGGCTAAGGACAAGGAGGAAATGAAGGTAGGGCCCTGACCACCTCTGTGGGCGGGGCCAGGGCCGGGTGTGGCTGCTGAGTGCCTCTCTCTCCAGGTGAAGCTACTGGAGCTGCAGGAGCTGGTGGTGCGCCTGGTTGGTGAGCGTAATGAATGGTATGGCAGGTTCCTGGGGGCTGCCCAGAACCCTGCTGGGGAGCCCACGACGGCCCCCCCGGCCCCCCAGGCAACTGGAGCTGCTCATAGCCAAGGTGGTGAGTAGAGCTCTCGGAGAGGGTGAGTGGGCAGATGCGGGGGGAGCTCTCACAACACTCAGAGCCCTGCCCTTCTCAAAAGATCTTCACGAGGTGAGCCTGGCGGACGGTGTGGAGCCGGGCCCTGCTGCACTTGAGAACTCCACCGCACAGCAGATCATGCAGCTGCTGTGTGAGCTGCAGAGCCCCCAGGAGTACCCAGGCTTGAGCAGAAACCCCTGCATCCCCTTCTTCTACCGGGCCGATAACGATGCTGGCGTGAAGATCATGGTGATCTAGTAACTTGACACTACCCCCGGAGAATTATAATAGGGGCGGCAGGGATGGGGTGCAGGGACTGGGTGGACTCTCCCCATCCAGTCCCTGCACCCCATCCCTGCTGCCCCTGTTATTATTATAATGCAAGAATAAACTTATTTATTGATAACATATGACAGAGGAAGGAGGCGGGGATGGGGTTGATTCGACTCTATTTGTTTTATTTCGGAATAAATGGATTTAGCCATACTGCCTTGTGTGTTTATTTTTAAAATATGTTCTTACTGATTTCAGAGAGAGGAAGGGAGAGGGAGAGAGAGAAACATCAATGAGAAAAACACTGATCGACTGCCTCCTGCATGCCCCACACTGGGCATGGAGCCCACAACCTGGGCCTGACCAGGAATCGAACCATGACCTGGTTCATAAGTCAATGCTCAGTCACTGAGCCATGCCAGCCAGGTGCCTTGTGTGTTTCTGTTTCTGGCCACTGGGTCTTGGGTTCTGTGCCTGGTACCGAACAGGAAGTGGGCCTGCTAGCAGAGGGCAGGCTTCTGCATGGTGTGGAGCCCCAGGGTGTCTGAGCATGTCCAGTGGGGATGTTAGAGATCTGGACCTGTCACATGCTGCTTGGTGAAGCCTGGGGGGCCCCCGGGGTCAGCCACAGGGCTCTAAGGGGCCTGAATGGCTGACAGACTCAGAAGACTGATCTAACCCCGAGGAGGAAAAGCAGCATCCCAGCACCCGAGAGAGCCGACTTCCAGGCCAGCTGCTTTCCATTCCATGACCCTGCCCTCCGGTGGCCTGTTTGTTCAGTCCTTCCACCCTGCCGGCCCACACCCCACATCCTCCCTCCAGGCTGATGGTGCTCCTGCCCCCTAGTGGTCAGAGCAGGATTCACAGGATGAGGACCTGCGAACATCCAGGTGCTTTCCCAGTAGCCGTGGAAAGCGGGGACCTGGTTTTTATCATTCCTGACAGCACCCTAGCAATGGCTGGGTCCTTCCCCCACCCCTGCACCCCAATGTTGAAGCTTCACCTCTCTCAGTGCCACAAACACAAGCCAGCAGAGGACACACTTTTCCCCATTGTCCAGAAATGGGTTTTATTTATTCTCAGCCAAGAGACAGTAAGACTGGTAGCAGTCAGAGAACCACGCAGCTGCCAATACAGCACCCCTGCGCAGGAGGAGGGAGGGGTGGGATGGCAGCAGAGGGGGCCGGCTGTCACAGGCTGGGTGGGCATGACAGGGAAGCTCATCGGAGGTGGCACGCTTTGGAGGAGGATGTCAGGGTGACTGTGTTCCCTTACAGTTGGGTCACAAGACTCCTCAAGGACAGCACGGTAATTCCCAGCACTAGAGGTGAGACTGTGGCAGCCATATCTGTGTGCATGTATATATATATATGTATAATATATGGTTATTTATAGTTATTTATAGAACGGAGCAGGAGAAATACCACAGAGGGGCACAAGTTTCACCAACGTCACGCTGGGTGTGTCAGCTCACCACTACAACAGACTAAGTCACAGATGGAGGGGGAGGCTTTGGGGCCGGGGAGCCACTGTCAAGTCACAGAACAGCCGTCCAGGAAGGCTTGGAAAGAGAAGTCTCCGAGGAATAGAGGGATCTGGTTAGAGGTCGAAGGGGGGCCTGGGGCTCTCAGGACGGGATGGACTTGCCTGACCCGATCGGCTGGCAGTTGGAGAGGAAACAGAACAGGAGAGAGGAGGGAGAGAGCTGGTAAGGCAAGGGCAGCTGAGTCCGCAGGCGTGTGAGGGGAGGGCAGGGGAAGAAGATGCAGGCGAAGGTGTGGGCAAGGATTCTGGAAGAGAGGGGAGAGGCAAGAAAGGGAAGGTGGAAGGGAGGAGCTGGAGATGGGCGGGGCCGGAGCTTTGTGGGGTCTGGGCTGGAGGCTGGGGTGGCCCTCCCCCGCCACGCACGCTGGTCTCTCACACACCACCAGGCAGTGCACCCATAGCTCCAGACACATGCTCAGCCCCTTCTGGCTTCCTCCTCCCGTGGTTCCCTATCCTCAACCCACTGGCCCAGGCCACCACTAGCCTCAGGGAGGATGGGGCTCTGAGCCCCAGGCAACAGCCACCAGGCCTGATGGAAAAGACAGGAGAAAGAACACTGTTTCAACCAGGAGGGCAAAGCTAAAAGGATGGCTGGAGGGAGCCCTGGAGGCCTCTCCGGGTGGGCAGGAAGCTTAGGAGTCCTCTGAAGGGACCCTGGGGAGTGGAGGACAGGCAGCTGCATGCCAGTGGCCACAGGCTTATAAGTCTAAGAGGGGAGCCTCAGGTGGTCGGGGGACTGCAGGTCGCGTAGGTGAGGCTGGGCCCTTCCTGCTGGGGAAAAGCAGAAGAATGAGAGTCAGCGGCAGGGACAGAGTGGCAGGCGGGTTCGCTGGGCGAGTTCCGCGGCCCAGCCGGGATGGAACTCAGAGAGGCTGACCGGCTCAGGTCAGCAGACACTGCCGTCCCCCTGGCTGGAAAGTGTGGGCCGCCTTTGGGAGCAACAGGCCCCGGTCTGTGAGCCCTGGGGCTGGCTGGGTGCTGCACCTGGGGCTGAGAACGCTGCCTTCAGTCGTGCACTCCCAGGTGTGACAACACCAAGGAGGCAGGGGAAGGGGCTGCGGGACCCTGCCTCGCCTGTGAGGTGTGTTCTGGGCTGATGGTGTGGATAGGACCCCGAGGCTTTCAGAAATCATCAACCAACCAGAGCCTTCTCCCCAGATCACGGCACAACAGAGGTGGGACTCTGCCCTCTGGTGGATTCGGGTCCTATTGCTCCACGGCTGCGAGCTGGCCGTCCTGCCCCAGCAGCACGGCTCAGACTGGGGAGCGAGTATGGCACCCCAGGGTGAAGTGCCAAGGCTGCCTGAGCCCAAGCTCCCTGCCCCTACACCCTAAGCCACGAGCTCTCTGCCCTCTGGCCGCACTGGAGAACACCCACGTCTGCCAGCTCGGGTGCGGAGCCTGTCCCAAGAGCCCCCCAGGCTCAGCCACGGAGATCCCGGGCAGTGGCACTGAGTCCCGAGGCTCGCTGAGAAGGGAGGTGAGAGAGCAGCTGGCAGTGAGGACAGAAGGAGGAAAGAATAAGTCTGGAGCTGCAGAAGGGAGAGGGCGGGAGCCTGGCTCTGCAGTCCTAGGTGTGCCCCCCAGTGTGGAGCTGGTGCAGCAGGGGCAGACACACCACTCATGCAGCAGGCCAAGAGGCATGTACCTACCGTGGCTGACGCTCCTCAGGGGTCACTGATAGTGATTCTGAAAGACAGCACGAAATCAACATGGCAGTTCACACGCACGGACAGGGCGGGCCTGGGGGTGGCGGACACGCTCACACACACGCACGGGCGTGCACACAATGCTGTGAGGCCCCACAGCCCCGCATGCACACGCTGACACACATGCCCACAAACAACACGCATACACCTCTCCCACCTCCCACTGCCCGGCACCCGCACTGGCTGGCACGTGCAGCATGGATCCGGGGCATGCAGCCACTTGGCACACTGAAGCACGCGTGTGGCCCGAGTCACAACACAGAAGCTCGCCCGCATACAGGAGGCATGTGCACCAGCTCCCTGCACACTCATGCCTGGCGTGCTCAGAGGGCCGTCTGCAATGCTCCATAGGAATAGGTTTTGCTTTCTGAGGGTCCAGTTGTCATTTCTCTGCCCAAGAGCCTTCCACGGCTCCCTGTTGCCCACCGTGTTGAGTCCTAACAAGTCCAACTTTTCTGTGGACTCTGAGGGTTCTTCAAGCCGCCCCGTTGTACCTAGGGCAACCTTCGCTTATTCTTCCTCGTTCTATCTGCACTCTGCTGCGGCCAGCGGCTCTCCTCAATGCACCCCACACCAAGCCTCTGCCCACACTGCCGCTCCCTACCCAAATGCCTCCCAACCCTGACGACCCGAGTCTTATCTCAGTCAGCACCATGACCTCACTGAGGTCAAGCTGCCCTGAGAGTCCCTGAGACTGCTCTCGTCCCTGAGGCAGGACCGTGATCTGCCAAATGTTTCCTGCGTGTTAGCAAAACGGGAATTAGAGCAGGTACCAAATCTTCAAGTTCCCGTATGTCAGACCTCAGCACAGACCTGGGCATGTCAAATACCCTGAAGAATCTGAACTCACGTTGGAAGTTAGCCAAGTGCTCGTAGAGCCACCTTTGTGGTTCAGGAGGCATTCCTCTAGCCACTGTCTCCCTTGAGCCCCACACCAACCCTGGGGAAAAGGCAGAATGTTAATTATCATTTGGTCGAAGGGAGACTGAGGCCTGGGAAGGGAAAACGACTTGTCTACAGGCCAGAGTGAACCAGAGCCTCTGAACTGCTCTTGATCAGTACCGTGCTGCCTGCTTTGCCCCATCTGCTTTGACCACAGGTCACCATAGAGCAAGCCTCGTCGCTGCTGCATTTCGGGCTCATGAAGGCTGGACCCATGACCCTACCCTCCAGCCATCTGGAAACATAAATAGACGCTGTTGGTCTGATTTGTGCTTCCTCAAACAACATGTCCAGTGGGAACAGGGCAGACTGTTAGATATCAGAGTGAGCTTCCTTAAAAGAGGGTCATGGATCGAGAAGCAAAGCCAAGGGATGAAGTAGAATCCTTTTCCCTGAAAACCTCTGGGAAAGGGTCAGCCTTCACCCACTCCTGTCCCACACTCACCATGTTGGCCCAGGACAGGCAGGGCCAGAGGCAGGGGAAAGGAAGAAAGCCATCAGATTGTCCCATGGCTCCCAGGCCCTTTCCCAGCTGCTCCATGTCCTACCTCTGGCCTGGGTGCCATTCTCACACTCTCACACCCGTGTGCACGCCCACACACACATCACACACCTCGCTGGTCACAGTCACAGCCTGGCCTCTCTCCCGTGAGTCAGAGGCGGGACACCCTCCTGGGACAGCTCAAAAGAGTCAGGACTGGGAGGTGGGGACATCAGGGTAGCCCTGCGTGTAGGTGAACAACATCTACACATTCCAGGACGACCTGGGTTCAGATCCTCAGACCTGAGGCAGGCTCACTGGGGACTGGGTGAGAGAAGTGGAGGACAAATGGAGAAGGGGGAGGAAGGAGGAATGCAGTATGTGACAGATAGAGTGGAAAAGGAGGGAAGCGCCATGCAAGTGCTGGAAAGAAGGGGGCAGGTGGGAGGAGCCCCACCGCCCCCTCCCCAGAAACGACCACCTCCGGGACTCAGCGCTCCCTAGGGGGCAGGCTCCGCCAGCCCTGGGCCCCGGCCACACCTCCGGGTTCTGGCACCCTCGAGGGCCGGCTCTCGCGGCCAGGGCGGACGCTGTAGAATCCAGCCACATCTCCCTCCCGGCCACGCCCGCCCGGCGGTCTCTTCCGCGGCTTTCAACCCCTACTCACCTGGGGACCCCGGGCGGGGCACGGTTGGGGCGCGAGGGCACCTGGGGGGGAGGACCGAAGGGGTCAGGGGAAGCCCCCGGCCTGGAGGGCACGGGGGGCGCCGCCCCCAGGGCGGACCCAGCAGGCGGAGGCCCAGGAGCAGGGCCCCGCGACCCGGGCCGGGCTGGGGGCACGGCGGGGGCTCGGCGCTGCGGCGTGGGGCTGGACGTGGGTGACCTGCGGGCGAAAGGGAGCCGAGGACAAGAGGCGAGAGATGAGCGGCTCCGCCCCACCCGAAGCCCCGCCCCAGCCCGTGCAGGCCCCGCCCATGCACGCAAGCCCCGCCCCCGGTGGTCGCGGAAGCGTCAGCCCCGCCCCCAGGGGCTCCCACGTTCCAGCTCCGCCCCGCCCCGCCCCGCCCCGCAGCCAGCGCTCCACGGCAAGCCCCGCCCCGCGACAAGCCCCTCCCTCTCTAAGACCCGCCCCTCGCTCCAGTGGGAGCCGCCCCGGTGACGCGGGCGCGCCACTGCCCGGTCCCGGCCCTCCTCCCGCGGGCCCCGGGCTGGGGGGCTTTGGGGCCGTGGGGGCCGGCCCTGGTACCTGCGTCCAGCCGGTACACTCTGCACCTGCAGCCAGGAGTCGTCCACGGGCGGCGGCATGGGCGTGCTGACAGTGGTCGTGTTGATGTCGCCGATGATGCTGAGCGCCTCCTTCAGTGCGTGGTACATGCGCAGCATCTCATCCCGCCGCTGAGCTTGCTCGGCTGACTCCTCCATCAGTGTGTTCTGGTCCCCGCACGAGTACAGGTTGGCCAACAGCTCCGAGAAGATGAATTCCTTGGTCTGTGTGCAGGCAGGCGAAGAGAGGAGAGGGGTGGGGCCCTGCTAGGACCGTGTCCTGGACTGGAAGTTTTGGGGTCGGGGGCTCTGCCTAAACTCTGAGATCTCCCCAGACACCCCCGCCCCCCCAGCCCTGGTCCCTTGCCCTTTTCACAGATGATCCAGAGAGGAAAAGTGGCCTGTTCAAGATCACAGATCTGGGAGGACACTCAGGGACCATCATACATCTAGGAAGACCCTTACGCAGCACTTTTCGGTCCCACTTTCCTCATCTGTAAAATGTGCTGGTTAAACCCTTTCCAAGGACTTTCATGCTCCACTGGACCAAAATAAGGAAGATAGCTTTAAATTTTCTGAGCCCTGGAGTAACAGGTATAAATGTGCTTGGACTGGGGGAGAGGTGAGTCTCGGTGCGTAGGGGAAGGGTACCTGCCTAGGCTCTGGGATATTCATGGAGAGATGCTGAGCTTTTTTATACCATAGGCCTGTGTCTTGTTATTCAAATATATGTTGAACAGCTCCTACATGCCAGGCACTGTGTTACTATGCACTTTATATTAATTTACTCCTCAACTCTATTATTATCCATATTCTATATAATAAAAAGCTAATATGTAGCCCTGGCTGGTTTGGCTCAGTGGATAGAGCGTCGGCCTGCGGACTGAAGGGTCCCAGGTTCGATTCCAGTCAAGGGTATGTACCTTAGTTGTGGGCACGTCCCCAGTAGGGGGTGTGCAGGAGGCAGCTGATCGATGTTTCTCTCTCATCGATGTTTCTAACTCTCTATCCCTCTCCCTTCCTCTCTCTAAAAAAACAATGAAATATATATATTTTTTAAAAAGCTAATATGTAAATTGTCCCCTCCACCAGGAGTTCGACCAGGGGGCGAGGCCAGCCAAACTCCCGCACCCGGGCCAGATTGGCCCCTACCCATGCACGAATTCATGTACCAGGCCTCTAGTTTTACATATAAAGAAACAGGCTCAGAGAGGGTAGTTCAATTGCTCAAAGCCACACAGCAAATCTGTGGCAGGATTCAAACACAGTTCTAATTCTCCAGGGTCTACACTTTTTCACTGAGCCACAGGTGGTAATGGTTCTATAGAGTGTGTATTTTTTTTTAAATATATTTTATTGATTTTTTACAGAGAGGAAGAGAGAGGGATAGAGAGTTAGAAACATCGTTGAGAGAGAAACATCGACCAGCTGCCTCCTGCACATCCCCTACTGGGGGTGTGCCCGCAACCAACGTACATGCCCTTGACCGGAATTGAACCTGGGACCCTTCAGTCCGCAGGCCGACGCTCTATCCACCGAGCCAAACCGGTTTCGGCATATAGTGTATTTTAAAACATGATATGGGTGTTCTCAAAAGATGCAGATTCCTAGCCCCTCTTGAAAAGCTTTCAAGCATGTTTGGAACAACTTAGGTATGTGAATCACATTATATGGTTTTCTACATGGTTCTGGTGTGGACCTAACCCTCCCTCCAGGCCAACCTGGCTGCCCGCCTCCCTGGCCTCCGCCCCCCACGGGGGGTGGTGCACCCACATTGTTAATCATGAGGTGCATGATGGTCTTAGGCATAAGGTCGCGCACGGTCTTGTTGACGATGGCCATGTACGAGTCCACCAGGTTCCGGATGGTCTCCACCTGCCGCTCCAGCTGGGGGTCCATGGAGTGCATGAAGTTGTCTGAGCCATTCTCCTCCGTCTCGTTGGCCTACCATTGGGAACAGAGGGCATCAGGGTGGCTGGACCCTCAAAGCCAGGTTCCAGGTTCCCCAAGGTCTCAGCCCCTCCCCTCCAGTGGTACCTGGAACACTGAGGCACAGAGAGAAGCAATTGGCCTGGACACATGGACACTACTAGCTCCCCCACATGCTCTGGGTCTCTGGGCTCCGCCCATCCCAAAGCCCCTCAGGACCCCAGACCCTCGTTTAACCTTATCTCTCTGACTCTAGAGCTTGGAATTTGCCTCCGTTTCCCAGTCCATAAACTGGGAAAGGACATCTCTAAGGTCCCTTGGGGATTCTAAAGACCTGGCCAGAGGTCGTGCCAGGCTGGAGACACATGGCAGAAGGGGAGGGAGGGGCACACTCACTTTCTCCTTGTCCTGGGAGGCCCACACCAAAACCACAGAGGTCACCACACCAGCATGGCCACCGCCAGCGAGCACAGCCGAGACAGACACACAGAGGAAAGGGGGAAGGACTGAGTGAGCCCAGGGCACTGTACCCCAACTCTAAGGCAGCTGGAGACACTGCCACAGTGAAAGAGGGGGGAAGGGAAGGCAGTCACAAGAAACCACTACCACGTGACGGGGATGCAGGACTGTGGCCGAGGAGGGGACACACAAACCCGCCATTGGAGGAGGGCGGCAGGTAGAGGAGCGATGCCTGTTATGTTTTAGCTCAGCGAGGGCTCGGGAACATGGCGTCACTGAGGATGGGGCCCCAGACTCCCCATTATAAGCAGCTTGCCCTTCCCCTCCCTGCCCTGCCACTCACCCCAACACGCTCGGGGTACACGCCAGCCCTCAGGAAGGAGGCCTTCCAGCTATCCACCTCCTCCTGTGTCTCACAGGCCAGTTCCAGCTGCCGATAGTCTTTGTAGACATTCCTGCAAGATGGGGCGGGCGGTGAGGGCACGGGTGAAGCCCATTCACCCCGGCGGTTCGGGGCTTGCAGGGGCTGGGGTCCTCATGCCTGGGGCCCAGTCCTGGCTTCCTCATTTCCCAGCTGGGTGACCCTGGGCAAGTCCCTTCCTCTCTCCAAGCCTCAGTTTCCTCATCTGGAAGGCAGGTGAACAACAATTCCCGCCTCCTGGGGTAACGCGAGGGTTCAGTGAAATGAGCGCTGATATGTTCATTTAGAAAGGGACCGAGCCTCCCTAAAGGACATCGGTGACAGCGCAGCCCCTCCCGTGGGTCTCAGCCCCACTGGCTCCCTCTCCGACTCTCGGGACTCCCCGATGGCAGCTGTACTGAGCCCTTGTCTCTGAGTAGGACAGAGCCCATTAGAATGAGCCCTGGGTTAGGAGGTGAGAGACTGGGACACTTACCAACAGGAGAAGGCATGACTGGGGCTCCCTTTTGTCCCAGTGCCTAGCAGAGTGTCTTATGCAGAGCAGGCACGGACAGAGCGAGTGTGTGAGGACCGGGGGAGGAGGGGGAGAGGAAGGGAGGAGGGGAGAGAGGAGGCGGTGGCGGGTGGGAAGATCTTGACACAATGCCCAGCACAGAGTAGGGGCTCCATAAATATTTGTCAAATGAATGACTGGCTGTGGGGCTTGGGGCAGGTCCCTCTCCTTTTTGTATCTGTGGACCCCGCTTCTCCTCAGTGGGGGTGGTTTGGGGTTGCAGGGTCCAGGGCCCCGCAGCCCTGGTGGGGCGAAGGCAGGCACCTCTGCTCCGTGTTAAAGAGGGCGAAGATATGCTTGCTCGACATGAAGCCCTTCTCCACGTCCCGCAGCTTCAGGTTGTCCACAGATAGCATGTACTTCTTCTCTTTCTCCTGCGGGGGGAGCCAGGGGTGAGGTTGGCACCCTCTCTGCTACGCCTCACTCCCTAAGACAGCTCTACGCTGGGGGTGCCTGGGGCCGGGGGGCCTCAAGTGGCCCTGGCTTCTGGCTCCAGCCCCCTCACACTGCACAGGTGCTGTCTAACTCGAGTGCCCTGGGCTTGCTGGCAGCCCTGCTCCTAATGGCATTCAAGCCATGCCCACCACCTCTGCATACCTGCCAGAGCCCAAGCGCCCAGGGTGGCAAGGCTGAGGGTGGCTCCCAAATCCCTCCCCAAGAAGGCCCTGGAGGCAGGCCAGGCCAGCCCCAGCCAGGGACACCCCCCCCACACACACACACCCTACCCTCCACCCCCACCCTGGAGCCTCTTTTCGCCCCTGGCCTGGCTGCTGGGCCTGCTTCGGATAAGCCTCTGACTTCATTTCCTGACTGTAGAGACAGGAAGGGGGGCCACCAGCCCCTCGGCTTCAAAGGGCTGGCTCAGCCCCCTCCCTGCAGACGCCCATGTGTTAGCAATCAGCACACAGCGCAGGCTGGAGATGGCGAGTCTGTGCACACACATCTCCTCTCGCCACCGTGGGCGTGCCCATGAGTCTGCGCTGCAGAGCTGTGTGTCTGAGGAGGTGCCAGCACAGCCGTGTGTCCATGTGAGCATGTGTGTGTGCCCGTGAGGATGTGTGCACATTTACATAGATGTGTGTGGCAAGTGTCAATGTCTATGTGTTGGCATGAACGTGACTGTAGGACACGGGTGTGCGTTCATGTGTTCCTGTGCACACAGCTTGTGTAGCGGGCTGGACGCGCCTAGTTTATCTGTAGTCGTTCTTGGAGGAGTTACGTGTATCCGTGGATGGGCATGTGAGTGCCAGGCCCACGTGCACACGTGTGTGAGTCTGGTGGGGGCCGACATGTCTGGAGGATGCTGCGTTAAGGGGAGGGGCCCAGAGATTTCTGGAGGGGGGAGTCCAGGATGGGGCTCTGGGAGGAGCGGTCTCTGCTGTGGGTAACCCACTTGCCCACCCACCGCCACAGGACCCACGCTGGGGAGGGGGAGGAGGTCTGTGTGGGTGTTGGGGACTCAGGACTTGGGCAGGGGCCTCAGCCTCCATCTCAGGTGGGGGCTGGGCTCAGGAGAACCTTGCTCCCTGTCCTGGCCTCATCCTGCCCACCTCGCTCTGCCCCTGCACCCGCCTGGCCTGTCCAGCCACATAAAGCCCTCTTTATGCCAGGCGAGTGGCCCGGCGGCCCGGAGCCCCAGAGGGCGGCTGGGGGAGGAGAGGAGGAAGTTGCACATGAGGCCAGGGAACATCTGGAAGCATTCGAGGGAGGCCCCGCCGCCACAGCCCTGAGCTCTGGGGTTGGACACTAGGCAGGAGTGGCCGCCTCCCCCCACCCCTCCCTTCCTGCTGGCCGGCCCCCTCCCCAGGCCCCTCCTTCCCAGCCACAGCGCCTGCTCACCCCTGCCACGTCAAAGGAGGCAGAAGGGGAGCCGAGAGCAGAGAGGGGACGTGGGCTGGCTGGGCTGGGGCTGGGGGTCTTGGATCTCCAGGAGCCGGGCCGAAGCTCCCACCGGACGCCAGACGCCAGACGCCGCCGCCTGGATGGACCACTCCGTCTACCCAGTGTTTAGACTATCTGTTCAGGACTCCCAAATTGTACAGTAGTCTGCACATTGGTTAGGCTGGCTGGGTTAGACCCTCGGCGCCGCTGGAGAGCTGGACCGACTGCCATCCCAGAGCCGGAGCTTGGAGCTGGGGCCGGGGGCATGGGGGGCAGAGGGTGGGCTGGGGGGAGGTGCAGAGGGAGGGGGTGCCATCCTGCTGTGAGATGGGGTGGGGGTGCTGAGGGGGTGGTGAAGGGAGTCTGAGAAGATGGGGGAGTTGAGGAGGGCTGGGGATGTGGGTAGCTGTCTGCCCTGAGGGTCACCCAAATCCCAAAGACCAGAGGGCCGGCGGCTGGGGGAAGATGGGGGACAGATCCCCTTCCCCCTCAGCCGGGACCACCTCCATGACCCCGGATGTTCTAGTGCAAAATTCCACTCACATCCAACACATGCACACCCCCCAACTCAGGCACCCACACACACCCGCGTTTTAAATCACACATCCATGCCCCAAGCACAGTGCAAGCACACACACACGCACACACACACGGATGAGGGCACACACGCACACACACACATGGGTGAGGGCACACACACGGGTGAGGACACACACACACACACACAGAGGTGAGGGCACACACACACACACAGGTGAGGGCGTGCACACACACACACACAGAGGTGAGGACACACACACACACAGAGGTGAGGGCGCGCACACACACACACACACACACACGGGTGAGGACACACACACAGAGGTGAGGGTGCACACACACACACACACAGAGGTGAGGGTGCACACACACACACAGAGGTGAGGGTGCACACACACACACACAGAGGTGAGGGTGCACACACACACACGGGTGAGGACACACACACACAGAGGTGAGGGTGCACACACACACACACAGAGGTGAGGGCATGCGCACACACACACACATACACATGGGTGAGGACACACACACACAGAGGTGAGGGCACGCGCGCACACACACACACATACACACTCTTCAAATGGAACACTGGTCCTCTCCCATCTTACATCCCAAACACATACATATTCTCAGACACTGCACACACACCCCCTTCCCCCTTATGTCCCCCCACACACTAACACTGACACAAAGAACACAGCACACACTCCCGAGTCATGCTTCAGGCACACAGTCTGCCCCCAGATACACATGAGACCCTCATATACCAACATACCTAGATGCTTACACCCCAAACTCCCTCCCACAAAACGCCCGCACACAACAGCCACAAGCCTCCCCTCCCCCTCCCGGCACTCACTCTCCCCCTCCTCCCCGCCCCCCACGTACACGCAGGGCCCGCTCCCACACAGCTCAGCTCAAATGTCCACCCAGAGCCCAAGAAAGACCCCTTTATCCACAGGTATGAGGACAGGGCCCCCCACACACTCCCTTCACCCGCAGTGCAGCCGGTCAGCCCCAGGTCACACGGTCAGGCGTGGGGCCTGCAGTGGGCGCCCCCAGCCCAGGGGAGCCAGCCTGGGCCACAGAGCAGGAAGCAACGCCCCCACACCCGCCTGCCCCGCCACCTCACACTCCATCCCTTCCCCGGCCCCTGTGTTCGGGGAGAGGCCAGGCTTGAGGTAATGAGGTCCAGATGGCCTGGCGCCCCTGCGAGTGACGACAGAGGGTCCCTCCCAAGGTGGGGATGGGGCCTGTCCAGGGCGACTTGAAGGGGGCAGAGAACAAGGGGGGGGGGGGCTGGGAGACCAAAATCACCCCCCCCCCCTTGAGCCCTGCTACCCCATTGAGAGTGGAGGGCGCCCCCTTCTCCAACGGCCCCTCAGGAAGAAGAGGGTCCCCTCCCCCACACTGCAGCCAGCTGGAGTTCATTACCACAAGCCCCCCCAGCCCTCCCCGCTCTCTCTGGTCACCTCTGGAATCCAGATGTGGAAGCCAAATAGACTCATTCTTAAAGGAGACCAGCAGCAGGGGAGGGCGGTGGCTGGTGGGGGTGGTCTGTGTGCCCCACTGGGCAGGGAGGGGCGCCTCTGTGGGACCCCATCACTCCTGACTCCTCAGCCTAGAGGCGCTCTGGGCATGTCCCTTGGACACTGGGGCCTGGGGGACTGGGATGCAGGGGTTAACAGGGTGGCTGGCAGCTGGACTGTGTGTGTCATGGGTCTGTGGGGGCCACAGAAGAGGTGGCGCGCCCTGGAGCAGGAGAACAGGACGGCTGCAGGGCCGGGGCTTGGGGTTGGAGGGGTGCCCAACACCCTCGCCCACCCTCTTTAAGGGTGCTCAGCCCAGGCTCCCCAGTCCTGCCACGCCACCTTCTCTGCCCAGCCCCGATGAGCCCCCACGATTGCCAGCCCCTGATCCTTGCGGCCCAGCTCCACCCACGGGTCTTTGATGGGATTTGTAAACCCCCCTGCTGGGCGGTCCAGTCCCTGCCAAGCCAGGGATAGGCTCTGAGCCTGACTTTGGCCACCAGTCCAACCCCTTTACTCACCTCATCATCCTTGTACCAGGACAGATTCTCGGCCGTCAGCACAAACCAATACTCCTTGGAACCCCCCTTCATGATGCCAATATTGTTAATGGTCAGCCAGCCCTTCCGGATGACCTGCAGGGTGAGGGGGCAGGAGGTCAGTGGGCGGAGTCCAGGCTTCCCCGGGGAGGTTGGGGTAGGCAAAGAGAGGCCCTCAAAAGCCCACCCCTCCCCCAGCTCGTGGCGGCCTGGCCGGTCCGGGAGGGTGGGGGCCAGACCTGGCCTGGTTTGAACCACCAGTGAACAGGTTGGAGGACAGAGGAAGGCCGAGCTCAGGGTAAAGAGCCTTCTGACCTTCAGTGCCACGTGCGTTGGGCCCTGCTGGCCTGGGGAGGAGAGGAGCCCCCACCACTGACAGTGCACAAGTCGAGCTTAGGCGGCCGACTGGGCAAGACAACTCTGAGTGCCTTTTCAGCTTAAGATCCGATTTATTCTAAGGCCTGTTTCCGACCTCAGGGACTTTGCACGTGCTGCTGTTGCCTCTGCCTACAGAGCACTTCCCCTCCTGTGTGCCTGGCAAATGCCTACTCCCCCTCTGTGTATCGGCTCAGAAGTCACATTCATTCTCAGGCAGGCCCTCTCTATCCCCCCCGCCCAGTAAAAGTCAGGACCCCCATTATAATCTTTTATCACTCTCTTAAATCTTCTACTATGACAATAACTGGGATCTTGAATTAACGTGTGTGTGTGTGTGTGTGTGTGTGTGTATCCGTTGATGTCAGCCTCTCTTGCTGAGCTGTCAATTCTCTTGATCATTGTATCCCAGCACCTTGCAGAGTGCTCAACAGACAGTAAGTGATCAATGAATACACGTGGCCTGAGTGCTACAATAGTAGGGCCCTAAGGGTCTTTGGCCCCAGACACAGGTTGGGGTGGTAGGGAGTGGGGGAGGGGGAAGGGGCTGAGCTTGAGACGCCCAGGCCCCTTCTCCCTGGGGGCAGCTCGGAGTTACAGGCAAAGGTCTCCTTCCACAGCAGGAAGCAGCAGTCCTGAGCCATCGGGCACAGACCAGGGCCCCTGGATTGGACTCTAAGGGCAGAGCCACGGCCCAGACCCTGGTGGAGGCCCAGACTGAGAGGACGGGGAGCTGCTTCTCCCTCCCTGGTTTCTCTTCTGAGAGGACAGGGAGCTGCTTCTCCCTCCCTGGCTTCTCTTCTGAGCGTCCACAGAAGATCCAAGGATCCTGGGGCCGGTGGGAAAGTCCTGGGGGCCAGGCCCACTTCTGAGACCCTCGGAGCCCTCCTTACCCTCTCCGGCTTCCCCAAGAGTCTCGAAGAGAACCCAAGTCACATGGCGGATCAGCAGCTGAGTAGTGGCCTGAGCCATTAACAGGGACTCCTCTCCCATCCGGTCCCAGTCCAGTGAAGATCCACTCAGTGTCTTGTCGCTGCCTTCGGAGTTGAGTCCAAATGCCACACCCTGACACTGTGGATCTCAGCATCTGACCAGCAGGCTTTGTCACCCTGCTCCGTGCCCTCGCTTGCAGCCTTGGTCCTCCCTTGGCCACCCCTAGTCCTGCCCCCCTCCCTGCTCACCCAAACCCCTCTCCAGAGCCCCCACACCAGGACCGCCCCCTCTCCCGACTCCCACCCTGCCTGGGCCCTGCCTGCAGGCCCGGGTCTCCGAGGTGCAGGGCCAGGGTCTGCCTCCTGTCCAGGGGCCAGCACAGTGTAGGCCCCAGTGAGTGTTCGCTGAACCGAACTGCCCTGGGGTAATCCATTCATTAATTACTTTATTCTACTGAGCGCCTGTCGTGTGCCAGGCACAGGGCTGGGCACTGGGGATTTTCCGGTGAACAGGACAGACCCAGCCCTTCCCCTGTTGGGTTTGGGAGGGAAACAATCACATAAACACCTCGATTATTACAAAGAAACTCCAGCCTCTAGAGCAGCCCAGGGCTCTGTGGCTCGTGTGTGCAACTGGGGTGGAGAAGTGATGTGTCCACCGAGATCTGGACACAACAGATGAGGAGGGACGTGTCTCATGACATGTCACTCATCGCTTTATTTCCTGGTGGAGATGGCTAGCATGCTTCTTTCCCACCCGTCCGTCCATCCAAGAGACATTTAAGCAGCACCTACTAAGTGCCAGGCCCCTGCCAGGCATTTCCCCCCACCCCCGCCCACATGGTCTGCCTCTGCCTGAAGTAGCACTTAGCTCATGTGCATTGATGGACAGGTTGCTGGGACTCTGTGTGTGGCGAGGCCTTGCCTCTGGCCTGAGAGCACGTGTGGGCAACTGTGCTGGTGTGTGCAAGCCGCTCGAGCCAAAGGGTCCCCTCTTGCCCATCCCCACTGCAATGGGCCCCTCCCTCCCCCTCGCTACACAAGCCAAGAGCCCCAGTCCTGGTACTCACCAGAATCTCATCCTGCAAAGAGGTAACCATATCAACCACGAGAAGCATCGGGAGAGAGGAGAGAGGGTTACTGAGGCAGAGTGGGAGGCTTGTGGCTGGCAGCTGACAGGCTCCCTGGCCCCCGTGGGACCCTTCCCCTCGGGGGAGGGGGCTCTCAGAGCTTGGCGTCCGTCCGGCACCCTCCATCCCTCGGGCTGGGGCACCGGGGCTCACTCACCTGGTTCCCTGAAGCCTTCTTCTTGTTCATCTGGCTGCTCCTCTGCTGAGCACTGAAGGGGAGAGAGGGAAGAGTCTCATCTCAGAACTTCTCCTTTCAAGAGGCCCAGCTCCACTGCCACTGCTCAGTGGGCGCCAAACGCAGAGCGTTAACCCAGAAGGCCTGGGCGTCTCTCTCTCTCTCTCTCTCTCTCTCTCTCTCTCTCTCTCTCTCTCTCACACACACACACACACACACAGTCACCTTCTCTGCCCAGGGAGCACTCACTTGGCAAAGCCGATGAAGTCCTCATGGTTGGTGTTCATGTAAGCCAGCTCAATGTCGATGAGGAGCATGACCTTCCAGGACACACCGGACAGGGGGCAGGTGGGAAAGACACCACAAAGTGTTAAAATGCATGACATTCTCACAGCACTACAGGGTCCATAATAAATACATCCACAGTCTATAATAAGTGAATACATACACACATAACAGTACCCGTAATAAATGAAGAGTTCCTACACAAGCAGCACAAATCAAAATGGTCAAAGAATGGGAATGGGTAACTCAGAGAAGAAATACGGATAGCCAATAAGGATAAAGAACGTTCACCCCCAGTGATAAAGAAATGTAAGCTAAAACCATGAGGCCCCTTTAAGCCTATCAGTTTAGTGCTAAATATTGATAATGGCCAGTGTGGGCATAATTGTGAGAAGGTAGATTCTCTCATCAACTATTGGTGGAAGTATAAATTAGGATCGAATTCTTGGAGGGCAATCGGGTAATATTTAACACTAAAATGTATAGATTCACTTCTAGAACTACATCTCATAGATAAACTCATCAACTGGGCAAAGATACATACACTAGGGTGTTCAGTGTGGTGTGGTTTGCAGTAGAGAAAAATTGGGAACAGGCCAATGGCCACCAAAAGGTGAAATAGTCTGGCCGGTGTGGCTCAGTGGTTGATCATCAACCAGGAGGTGCCCAGGTTTCGGGCTCCATTCCCAGTAGGGGGTGTGTAGGAGACAGCTGATCAATGATTCTCTCTCATCTTTGATGTTTCTCTCTCTCTCCCTCTACGTTCCTCTCTGTATTAAAAAAAAAAAAGGTGAAATAGATGATGGTACCCTCTAAACCAGTGGTTCTCAACCTTCCTAATGCTGCGACCCTTTAATACAGTTCATGTTGTGGTGACCCCCAATTTCATTGTTACAAATTGAACATAATTGAAGCACAGTGATTAATCACAAAAACAACACGTAATTATATATGTGTTTTCCAATGGTCTTAGATGACCCCTGTGAAAGGGTCGTTTGACCCCCAAAGGGGTCGCAACCCACAGGTTGAGAACCGCTGCTCTAAACAATAAAGCTGTTCAAAGGATGAGGACAGTGTCTAGGCTCCAGCTTAGGAAGATCCTCTTTGTAAATGACGGAGACTGATGGGATTCCTAGCTCGGTCTCAATGAGAGTGACATTCCTGATGCACACTGCACGGTGCAGCCCAGGGCCTGCTGCCTCCTGCGAGCCTGGGGCCTGTCCTCGCCGAGCCTCAAGTTCCACAAAGGAATTGTTTCCATCTCGTAGGAGCGGGGAAGACACCATGAGATGAGGCCGGTGACATGTCTGACATGTAGTAGGTGTC
This sequence comes from Myotis yumanensis, assembly GCF_028538775.1. NCBI lineage: Eukaryota > Metazoa > Chordata > Mammalia > Chiroptera > Vespertilionidae > Myotis > Myotis yumanensis. The sequence goes on from NW_027223763.1 coordinate 5,522,791, forward strand.
CAACCGGCTGCGGTTCTCTTAGAGTCAGATGGAACCTGGAATCTGAGTGTGCCAAGGAAAAATGCCGGGAGGGGACACACCACGCTGGCAATAGTGGTTATTCTGCCCTGACCGGTTTGGCTCAATGGATGGAGCCTCAGCCTGCGGACTCAAGGGTCCCAGGTTCGAGTCCGGTCAAGGGCATGTACCTTGGTTGTAGGCACATCCCCAGCGGGGAGTGTGCAGGAGGCAGCTGATCGATGTTTCTCTCTCATCGATGTTTCTGACTCTCTATCCCTCTCCCTTCCTCTCTGTAAAAAGTCAATAAAATATATTTTAAAAAATAGTGGTTATTCTGTGGGAGAAACTGGGAGCAGGGAAGAGTGATGGAGGGACACTTACTTGTAACGTAATCACATCTGTTTTTCCTTGAGTGTTTATCACTCTTGTAATTAAAGAGACCAATAAGAATTCATAAACGACCTCAAAAACAAAAATGGGAGGGGCTGAGGACAGGAAAGGGGGTGTGCAAGGATAGAGGCTGGGAAACTGGAGGCAGAGGTGGGCTTGGACAGGAGGATGCGAGAGGGACGAGAAGAGAGGACTTGCCTGGGAGCTTCCTGAGGGCCCCGAGGAGGGCCGGCTCCTCCCAGCTCAGCGACGGCATTCGGGAACACGTGTGTGAGCCAATGGTTGAATGAATGTTTGATTAATGGCTACATGAGAGGAGGAGAGGTGGCTGGGACAGGTATGGGTGACCCAGAGAAACCGCAACTAGAGAGAGAGGCCCAGAGAGAGACGGCCAGAGGACAGACTGCCAGGAAGTTGAGAAGCAGGTGTTGGGGTGTGTGTGTGTGAGGGGAGGGGATGTGAAATGGTACAGCTGCTTTGGGAATCAGTATGGTGGTTCCTCAAAAAATGATCATACATAGGATTACACAGAATTACCATCTGATCCAGCAATTCCATTTCCAGGTATGTACCCATAAGGATCGGAAGCAGGGTCTCCAAGAGATACGTGTACACCTATGTTCCTAGAAGAACTACTTGCAACGGCCCAAAGCTGGAAACAAGCCGGCTTGGTTTACCCACAATGTGGTGCGTCCCCACAATGGCATGTTATTCAGCCCCCGAAAGGCAGTGCTGACCCCTGCTACGACAACACGGGTAAACTTGAAAACATTATGCTAAGTGACATCAGCCAGACACAAAAGGACAAATGTCCTACGCTATCACTCATGCGAGGACCCTCGAGTTGTCAAATTCCTAGAAGCAGGAAGTAGAGTGGTGGGTGCCAGGGGCTGAGGGAAGGGGGAGGGGGAGGGGAGCTAGTATTTGTGGGGACAGGATTTCATTTGGGGAAGATGAAAAGTTCTGGGAATGGATGATGGTGATGATTGCACAGCAACGTGAATGGATTTCATACCACAGAACTGCACACGTAAGTAGTAAATTTATGTTATATTCCCGCAATGAGAAGCAGAGGTTTGGTCTGAGGACAGGAAGCAGGCGGAAGGCTGACACAGAAGGGACAGTCGAGGACCAGGGCGAAAGGCCAGGGAGGAGGCGCTGTGGCTCACCTGCTCCTTGGTGCGCCCCTCGCGCTCCCGGATGTGGGTGGTCACGATGCGCTCCATCTCCTCGCGCAGCCGGGGGTACTGCTGGAGCTGGGGGAGGCGGAGGGGAGAGAGCCGGTACACAGGGGGCACTGCACGGGAGCAAACACCCCCGCCCACCAGAGTGCAGGGGCCCGGGCGTCGGGGGGAGGCACACACAGAATGCCAGAGCGGGAGGGGGGGGGTGAGACCTGGGGCCTCAGGAAGCCCCTGGCACCAAGCCACGGCCACCCCTTTCCTCCGAGTGAGGGTTCCAAGTGGCAATTCCAGGGAATCCCTGGCTCCAGGCCTTCATCCCTGTCCTACCGAGGCCCTCGGAGGGGAGGGCCTTTCCAGGGGCGGAAATGCCGTGGGAGTCAGCTCGCTCCCTGGCCCCATCTTGGAAACAGACATGGGCCGCTGGGGCCTTTGCTTGGAGGACTGTGAGCTCCCAGAGCTTTCACTGGCCCTCGGGGCCGCCCCTCGCTTGAAGGTGTGGAGGGACAGCGAGGAGGGGTGACAGGCAGGGAACCCCTATCCAGGAAGGATCTGGGGAGGACAGGGCCCACGGTGCCTCCTGAGTCAGGCTGGGGATGGCCATGCGCCTTGTCAGAGCTGGGAGGCAGGGAACCAGCGGTCACACATACGGGAGCCACAGGCACAAACATGCAAGGACATGGGGGGCATGCGGAGGGGGGCAGCAGCATGAGCAGTACCCCGCGGGGGCCTGGCTGGGCCCCTGGCCCTCCTGGTAGAACCCACCCGGTGTGCCCCTCTCTGCATGCTCCCGACTGGCACCGTCATCCCCAGCCACGTCTGTCTGGCTCCGAGCTGGCCGGCCAACCTGTCTCTACCCTCCCCTTTGGGGCTAGGAGCTCAGCAGCACCACTTCCTCCCAGTTTTTGTCAACGGAGGCTGAAGGGAAAGTTGCTCCAAGGCCGCCCCCTCTGCCGTGAACTCTGCCCTCAGCTGAGCTGGGCTGTGGACCAAGCCCAGGGTGACTCACTCTCCTTCAAGACACTGTTGGATGTCACCTCCATCAAAAGCCTGCCCGACCACCCCAAGAGCTGGATTGGGGGTCTCCCTGTCATCTCTCCTCGTCAAACAGTATTCTAACCGCCCTGAAGGCAGGGGCGGGGCCAGGCGCACCTCCAGTGCGGGGAGAGGGCACATGAAGGAGTGAGGGGGTGAAGGAAGGATGGATGGCTGCCCTCCTTGCCAAGGTGCAGGGACACGGCTCCTCTGCCCTCTGACTCCGACCCTGCACCGCCTCGGGGAGGGAGACTCTCTGAGCTGCTGACGGAGGGGGGCTCACCCACAGGGCCCTCCCCACTCAGGGCCACATGGGCCAAGTAGGCAAAGCCAGAGCCACTCGCCGTCCCTGGGTCAGGGCACTCAGGTGGGTCCCCCTATGTGGGAAGAGAGCTGGACGTTAGCATGACTAGGTCCCGGTGGTGACTCTGAGGGCGAGATGGAGGTCAAGGAGATGGCGGGGGGGGGGGGGGGGGGGGGGCAGGGGGGCGGGGGGGCCGCATTGGAGAGGCAGGAGGATGGGGAAGGAAGCAGCACCCTGGATGCCAGCCCAGGGAGGCAGATGCAAGGGTGTGACTGATGTGGCCAAGCCCAGGGGACGGGGGGAGGGGGGGGGGGCAGGCCGTAAACCAGGGGCTTAAAAACAAACTCCTGGAGAGGCCATTGGACCCTGCTGCCCCGAGAGACTCCAGGGGTGGTTCCCACTCTTTCTCCGAGTTGGAGCAGGGACTGGGGACTGAGTCACCACACCCGCAGGCCTCCTCTGAGGTGGTCCCCAGGGCTCCCTTCCCGGGTGGGGTGCCGGGGAGTGGGGGAGGGTGGGCGAGGAGGGAGGAGGAGGGAGCAATTTGCCAAAGAGCATGACCAGTCCTCCCGCTAACCGCCTGGATGTCACGTGCGTCAAGTTTTCCACGTGTCTCAGCCCCTGGAGCTCTCTCCTCCTTTTGAGCATCTTTTTCCATGCTCCTGCCTCTGCGCCTTCCCAGAATTTTTAGCCAGTTTTTAAAAACGGAACTTTTCTCTCTCAGACCCTGGCTGAGCAGGGTGGTCAGCTGGAGCCCACCCGTGGGTGGTGAGGGGCACAGGCCTGGGAGCCACACGGCTCTGGGTTCAAAGCCAGCCCCTGCCCTGCCGGCACTCCTCTGCGAGCCTCTGTGTCTGCTGGGGGAAGGGGTGGGAGATGGCGCCTTCCCTCCGAGGGCTGCGCCCTGCAAGCCTGACGCTCACTCTAGATTTCATCCAGGGAGGAGAGCTGATCCTGGCAGGGCCGGGGATAACGACAGTTGACTATTTTTCAAGTCTCTGCCAGGAGTTTGGACGCTGGGACATTTAGGGAGGCAAAAAAAAAAAAAAAGGGTGAATTTTGCCACGTAAAGAAAAGAAGAATTACTATCCATGAAATAAACCAAAAGGGAAAACTCTTTTTAAAAGTAATACAAAAGCTTTCCTTTGTAAATGTTTTGTTGATCATTTCTTCCTGCTCACAAAAATCATACAGACTCACTGTAAGAAATTTGAAAGTGATTAAAATGTGTGCAGTGAAAATGGAAAAATTCCTACGTTCTTGCCCTCTCTTAAAGTGATAGTTAGCAATTTGGTGGCTATGTCTTTGGAACTTTGTCATTCATATATATTGCTCCCCTAAATACTATACATTCTTTTCTGAAACTTCTCCCCCCTCCTGCCCACAGTAGTTGTGGAGGGAACATGTGAAAGAAAATCAGTATGCATTGCCCTTTAAGCAGCTGTAGGCACACCTTGTTCTATTGCGCTTTGCAGATGCTGCATTTTTTACAAATTAAAGTAAAACCCTCCACTAGCAAAAAGATTATGACTCTCTGATGGCTAGATGATGGTTAGCATTTTTTAGCAATAAAGTATTTAAAAAATGTTTTGTTTTTTTTAAATTTCAGAGAGGGAGAGAGAGAGAGAGAAACATCAATGATGAGAGAGAATCATTGATCAACTGCCTCCTGCATGCCCCCTACTGGGGATAGAGCCTGCAACCCTGGCATGTGCCCTTGACCAGAATCGAACCTGGGACCCCTCAGTCTGCAGGCTGATGCTCTATCCACTGAGCCAAACCAGCTAGGGCAATAATGTGTTTTTAAGTTAAGGTATGTACATTGCTTTTTTTAGACAAAATGCTATTGCATACTTAACAGACTACAGTATAGTGTAGATAGAACTGTTATATGCACTGGGAAACCAAAAAAATGCGTGTGACTCGCTTTATTGCGGCATTTCCTTTACTGGCAGAGGTCTGGAACCAAACTCCCAGCATCTCTAAGGTATGACTGTATCGTCTTTGTCTGTGTGATGCTTTATGTAATCAGCCTCCTCTGGATGGACTTTTGGGTTGTTTCCCAAATTTTAGCATTTACAATAATTACTTTCTCTTTTGGAATTCAATCCAGCAAAGAGTGCCATGGTTTTTAAATGTTTATATCCAGCAATCAGTCTTCTAGGAATCTATCCTAAGGAAATAATTCTAGAGAGAAAAAAATAAAATTCTTTATAACAAAGATGTTCATTGCCAGGTTATTTTATAATATTGAAAACCCGGAGGCAATTTAAATGTTCACCAATAGGAAAATGGTTAAGTAAACTGTGCTAATTCTATTCAATGGAATATGATGCTGTCATTAAAAATGTTTATGTAGGCCCTGGCCAGGCAGCTCAGTCCGGTAGAGCATCACCCTGATACACCAAGGTTATGGGTTCCATCCCTGACAGGGCTCATACAAGAATCAACCAATGAATGCATGAATCAGTGGAACAACAAATTGATGATTCTCTCTCCCTCCCTCTCTCTCTCTTTCTCTTTCTCTCTCTCGCTCTCTCTAAAAGCAATCAACTTTAAAAAAACATATTAGGGAAATAAAATAAAAAAACATATTAGGGATTAATAAGGACAAAGTGGTAGTTACAGAGCAGTCACGGGGATGTCTGTACAGCGCAGGGCATACAGTCGATAATATTGGGATAACTATGTATGGCGTCAGATGGTACTAGATTTATCGGGGCGATCGCTTCATACGTTATATACATGTCCAATCACTGGGGCGTACACCTGAAACTACAATAATACGGTACGTCAACTGTAATGGGAAAATAAAAGTTATTTTAAAAATTTTAGTTACGTCTTGACTTCGTGTGTAAAGGGGTTTGAGGCAGCGTTTTCAACGTCTGACAAAAGATGGTGTTGCCTGGGATTCGAGATGCCCTGGGCTCGTGACCTAGATGTCACCATATTGTGGAATGGGAGAGTCCAGTCCAGCTTTTGTTCCACCTGCACCGGGCACTGAAAAGATGCTCATTTGCTTAGTCTATCCCTATTTGACTCGAAAGTGGGCTAAAAGGAGACGGGGGTTGTGAAAGGGGTGCATGTGACTAATTGCGTGGGAGCCACGAAAACTGTGATGCCTATTTGAAAAGGGAAGTTAAGGCAGATGGCCCCCACCTCCCCAGCGTAGGGAGTTTTTCAAATACAGGCCAAGCTGGGCTCTTCTGCAGGGATTCCGGCCCAGCCTGCTTGGAGGGGGCAGCATGTGTGTTCTAGAAAGGCCCCCCCGGACAGCGGATGCCCAGGCACTCCCCTGGGAAGCACTGCTTCAGACAATCTGGCTAAAAGTCCTCAAAAGGCTCAAAAGCAGACAAATGGGAAAAAGGCGTCTATAAGGTCACAGGGGACTCCAAAGAGGCTGACCCTGCCAGATGCGTATGGATGAACGTACAGTCAGTCATCCGATAGGCTTTGAGGCAAATTGGTTTTGAGGGACCGGGACAGCTCCCTTCCCCCAGGAGGCCCTGATCCCAGATCTCTTCCCTCCGCCTCCCAAATCTGAACCCCCCTCTGCTTTTCCTAACGGAGACTCAGTGTCACCATCTGTAAAGTGGGGAGAATGCTACCACGTCTTGGGGTTGCTGAGAGGATTAAGGCAGGTAACAGGCAAGCACTTAGCTTCGTGCTTGGCACATAGCAATTGCTCAATAAATAGCAGCCTGTTCCTTCTTGTCAACGTTACTGTTACTCTTATTGGTGGGAGAGGCCACTGCATTGAGGATGCTCGGGTTGGAGCGAAGTCTTCTGGGCGAGATGGAGGCCTGAAGGGATTGTGAGCGCACGCAGACCCAGGGTTATAAACTGGCAGGGATCCCCTGGCCAGAATCACCCGGCCAGCATGGGCGTCCACGTGGGCGGCCGAGAGGCTGCCAGGCCTGCTCAGCAGATGGTTCTGCCCACGGGAGGCCGTAGCCGTGAGGAAGGGGGGCCAGGCCCCGCCCCGCCCAGGTGGCCGCCGTACCTTTTCACTACACTTTCTGATGGTGGACGTGAGCTCACTGACTACCATGTCCACACACTTGATACTGGGCTCTTTGAGCTTCTGCACCTGCTTTTTCACTGTGGCTTCAAAAGCGAGGTCAGGTGTGAAGAGGCCCGTCCTGCACCCAGGGAGGAGGAGGGGGGAGAGGAGGAGGGGAGTGAAAGCCAAGCAGGACCAGGGTCAGGGTGGAGGATGGCACAGGCATGGGGAAGAGAGAGAGACACCGACACAGAGAAAGAGAGAGAACAGAAGACAATGTGAGCATGGGACCCGGCCCTCCCTACCGCCTCCCGGGGTTGGCGCCTCCCAGGTGCTGCCAGCATCCCCCAGGCTCAGGGGGGGGGGGGGTGCTTCTGAAGGACCAACCCCCCTGTTCCGTACAAGGCCCCTGGGTCCCTCGCTCCTCAGCTGCCCTGAGCCTGCCCCCTCTCTCTTTCCAATGCCGTCTTGGTCACAGCCTAGGGTCCTCCTAAGGGGCTGACCAAGGCGAGAACACCGCCCACCCATTCTGTTCAATTCCAGGTTTCCCAGCACCTCCTGCGTTCACTCCACCTTGACTCCAGAGCCCAGCACGACACCCTACTTCCACCAGGGGTGCTGCAGCCGGCTGCCCAGGCTGTGCCCTGCACAACTCCAGGGGGCGCCACGTGCATGGCCATGGCCAAGGTGCAGACGGTGCCCCCTGGAGTTGCAGTGTAGCTGCCTGACCTCCACGCTCAGCTCCCTGCTCTGCTCCGGCCCTCCCCTTTCTCCTCCAGGGGCACCCTTTGCCTTTCCTCCAAAGGGCCCTGGAGGCACTCAGCTCGGGAAAACAGAAAGAGAGAGAAAAGGAAAGACAGAAAGAGTGGAGGTGGTGATAGAGAGGGCCAGGGCAGCAGTGGGAGGAGGAAGGGAAGGGAGGCTGGGGGGTGGAATCGAATGAGCACTGGACTTGGAGTCCAAAGCCCTGGCTTACAGTAATAGCTCTGCCACCTCCTAGCTAACATGGCCTGGATCTCCTGAGCCTCGGTTTTCCTGCTGTGAAATGGGTGCCGTCCTCCCTGCCCTGCCCTCCTTGGGTGGTTCTTCGAGGCTCAGATGGCATAGCAGACGGAAGGGGTGCTGTCTCCGGAAGGAGATGTGATGGAGGGGAAGGCGGAGGTCCTGAGTGGGGTCCTGCGTGAGGGCGAGGGGGAGGGATGAGGAGGATGAAGGACAGTGGGAGTGGGGGTACCTGCTAGACCTGGGTCCTCCGCACCTCACTGGCTGACCTGTCCCTCAACTGTCTCCAGGGCCCAGGCTTCCCCAAGACCCTCCCTGGAGCCCCCAAAGATGGCCCACCTCTGAGGGCAGAGGGGGCTCAGGGTCCCCTCAAGCCCTATTCTCCTGAGCTGGGAGCTCTTGGTGGCTCTCAGGGTCAATAGCCACGATCATTGTCATCTCGCAGCGTCTAATCCCTTGGTGTCCTGGGCCCCGGGGGCCAGGAGGTTGGATGAGGCCCCTTCAGAAAGCCCCCCACCCTGTCCTGGTCTGTGGTGGCCTGCCTTTCTCACCCCGCCGAGGTCTGGACATGCTACCAAGGAGGCGGTGGGGGCGTGGGGAGGGGCGCCTGTCAGCAGTGCAGGACGGGGCAGAGGCGGGGGCTGGCCGGGCCGCTGGTTACCTTCTTGGTGCACTGTCTAACGGTGTTGATTAGCTCCGAGATAACCATGTCCACACACTTGAGACACGGTTCTCGGATCTTCTTCACCTGCTTTTTCACAATGGTCTCAAAGGCCATGTCTGGGGTAAAGAGCCCCGTTCTGAACGCCCGGAGCGGGAGAAGGGCAGTGTCACAGGCCAGCTCCTGCCAGGAGTGCCCCACACCCCTGAGCTCTGCCCTCGGGTCCCCCTACCCCGCTCTGGGCCTCAGTGTCCCCATCTGCCAAATGGGCAGGAGGGATTCTCAGGAGGGACTTTCAACCGATGCTCTTTGGGACAAGACAAGGCCTGCTTATATCTGCCTTCGTGTCTTGCTTCCTCTTAAGATTCTGTTCATGCACAGGTTCTGTGGCCAGGAGCGGTTTGAAAACTGCTGAACTGGGTTCTCTTTAAGAGCCTTTCCAGGAATAGGGCGTTTTATTTTAGGACTAGGAGAGATTTCTTTTTTCTGTGCCCTGACCAGTGCAGTTACTAGTGTCAGTCTATGAATTCCCTGCCAAACCTGGAATTGAACCTGCTTGAAAGCAGGGGCATCTTGGTCTCTCACTGCCTGGCATATAGCAGGTGCTTCCAATGACCTTGTGTAGATCTGGGTCCCCGAAGGGAGTCTAAGCCTTTAAGGAAGTCTATTTCCCAGGCCCCCTTCCGGCTCCACAGGCCTTGGGGTTCGCTAGAAGGCGAGAAGGTAAGAAGTGGGGATCCGGGGACTGTGGAGGATCTGAAGGGTGAGAGGCACCCTTCCATCCTAAAAGGACACAGGCCAGTACCGGGATGCTCCGCCCAGGGCCTACCCATTGCTGGGCAGCTTTGTGCAGCCGCCTGGAGAGAACGGGGGCGCTGTCTCACCCTAGCGATGGGCAGGGAGCCCAGGCCCAGAGGGTGCTACTGGCCACCTGTATCCTGGGCTCTGCCCAGCTCCTCCAGCCTCCAGGCCCTGCTCCCAGGGACAGCACAGGAGGGCAGCAGGCTGCAGGGAGCAGGTGGCCCAGGCCTCCCATCCACCTCCCCCGCCCAGAGCCTGTCGGAACTGGGAGCCAGAAAGTCGGGGTTGAGGGGAGAGGGGACCCGGGCTCTTGGTCTTTCCTGAGGGAGGCTCATTCATCACTCCCTCTGCCTCTGCACTAGACCCCCTGCCTTCTGGGGTTCGGCCCCCCTCCCTGGTCCCAATACGTGCCTAATGCCATGGATATTCTTGATGGCATAGCTGATCTCCCTTCGGAGTTCCTTCTCGTCAAACTCCATCTGTGTAGGAGATTGAGAGATGGCCCGTCAGGGCCTGTCCCAACACCTGGGAGGTCAAGATGGGGCCTGCCCCACTCCCAGGGCTGGGCACCAGGACCCAGGTATCCATGGGAGAGGCCTGAGCCCCCCATCCTTCCCCCGGGGAGCCCGTCCTACCTTGACCAGCTCAAAGGGGAAGCGCTCGTGGAAGATGCGGTTGATGCGAGCTCCCCCCGACAGCTCATAGGTGTCGATCTGGTCCCCTGAGCCCTCAATACGCTTTTCAAAGTCCACGGCGAACTGCTGGACCATCCTGCGGGGAGAGTGGTGTGGCCTGAGGGTGTGCAGTGGAGGGGGCCCCGGGAGAGGAGAGGCTGGGGGGTGGCGCACTCAGGGATGGGGCGTGGAGAGCTGGGGAGACCCTCACTGCAGTAGGGCCTTGGTCTTGCGCGCTGGGTCGTCAGGACGGAAGTTCTTATACTCGTCCACCTCCTTCTCGATGGACAGCAGCTGGCTCTGCAGCTTGTTACGCAGCCCGGGCAGCGTGTCTCGGATGTGGTTCGTCAGTTGCTGGGGGTGGGGATGAGACAAGGGTTAAGGCCAAGGTCACAAGTCACAAACCCCAAATGCCCACCGGGCCAGGCAGGGACGAGGATGCCAGAGGTGCTGTGGATGTGTTGAGCTGGAGGGCTCAAGAGGGGCCATGGCCCTGCCCAGCAGAACAAAGGCTGTCCGAGGGCAAGGCCTGGCACACAGCAGTCCTCACAGAGGTGTGTTCATTGAATTCATGAGTGAGTGACTCAATTTTCAAAGAAGCAGAAATCTAGATTTTTATTTGAGATTACCTGCTTTTTGACTAATTTAATATTTTTATTAAAAAAATATTTTTATTGAATCATCCACTAAGGATCGATCGAGCCCACAACCCAGGCATGTGCCCTGACTGGGAATCGAACCTCAACCTCCTGGTTCATAGGTCAACGCTCAACCGCTGAGCCACAACAACCAGGCTTGACTAATTTAATATTTTTAGATACCACGAAGGCCGCATAAAATGTATTAGGGGCGCCCTGGCTGGGTGGCTCCGTTGATTGGAGCATTGTCTCATATACAGAAGTGTGGAGACCGGCTACAGCATTTGGACAGGTTCGAGCCTGGGACTAATGAGAGGGCACGATCCTCTCGTGGCAAAGCCACGTGCAAGTCCCAGCACAATTATAGGCAAAGGCTGAGTTGTAAGCTTGACCTTATGGTCCGGACCTGTGGTCCCACGTGGCTGAGTGATACAGGCTGCGGGAGGTGCAGCAAGTAAACAAAGCTTGATCAGGTGCATGTAATTGAGTAGATTTGAAACCCACAAGAACGTTGTAAACATCTTGACCACGCCCTTACTCTGCCTCGTGGAATCTGGCTATAAAATAAAGACTAGGCTTGCAGGCCCTGGCGCTGCCTCTCCATCAGAGGGCAACATCCCACCTATTCTCCTGTCATCTCCATCCGTCACCGCCCCCTCTCAGGTTTACTCATGGCCATGCCGGCTCGGCACACGGAAGGGTCTCGGGTTCGATCCTTAGTCAGGGTGGGTACAGGAGGCAACCGATCGGTGTTTTTCTCTCACATCTAGGTTTTTTCTCTCTCTTTCTCCCTCCCTCTCTCTCTCAAATCAATGAAAACAACTGGCTTGTGTGGCTCAGTGGTTGAGTATCAACCCATGAACCAAGAGGTCACTGGTTTGATTCCCGGTCAGGGCACATGTCAAGGTTGTGGGCTCCATCCCAAGTAGGGGGCGTGCAGGAGGCAGCCGATCAGTGATGTTTCTATTAACCCTCTCCCTCTCTCTCTAAAAATCAAGAAAAACATATTTTTAAAAAATCAGTGAAAGCATATCCTCGGGTGAGGATTTTAAAAAAATGCAGCAGGGGCAGGGACGACTGGCAGGCTGCCCCTTCTCAAGGCCTGGGGCTCAGTCTGGCTAGGTCCTCACACACAGACCTCCCTGAACCTGCACAGTGACCCGATGAGACAGGGTCTGACCACCATGACCGCCATGTACAGATGCAGAGGTAGGGGCTCAGAGAGCTGGACAGAGTCTCGGTGGATGGGTGACAAAGCTGGGATTGGAACCCAGGTCTGGCCTCCAGACTCCCAAATCCTGCCCCAGGCCACCCTGCATTCCCCACTGCCTTCCTCCTGTCAACACACACGCGCTTCAGCTCTTGAAGTCCCAGTCCAGATGGCGAAACATCCTCGGGGAGCCCCTGGGATGGCCACCCCCATCTCCAGACCAGCCTCTCCCCGTTTCAGAAGGAACCAAGCTCTTCAGCTCGAGTCCATGCCAATCCTGGCCTCCCAACCCAAGCCCTGGCCAGTGCCACCCTCCACCCAAGATCTTGGTCTTCTCTCCATCCTGGGGGTTCCAGGGCTCCCCTCCCAGGCCCCAGACAGGGAAAGGCCAGTAAAGCTCTGTTGCCACCTCACTGTGGGACTGTGGGAAGCTCCTTTGCTTTCTGGGTCTCAGTGTGTTTATCTGCATAATGGGGATGCTAGCCTCTGCTGGTCACCCTCGCCAAGCACACTCAAATGACTCTGTTCTCAGGCTGCTTTCCCGCGTCTCATTCTGGCCTGAGCCCCTACCTGGTTGAGGACCTTCTGCAGGTAGGGCGTGCCCATGCGGTCAGCCAAGTGGCGGTAGGATGGGTGGGAGAGGAAGAACTTGCGTTCGGCGGCCAAGGCAGCCGTGATGTCCTTCTTGCCATCAATGTCCTTCTGGCTCCGGTTCACCACCCCAATGTAGCCTGTGGGTGGGGCCAAGGTCAGGGTCAACCAGCCTTGTAGGGCGGGGGGTGGAGGGGGAGGGCGGTGAGATGAGCAGGGGGAGGGCGGACTACCTCTGCGCAGGGGCAGCAGCTTGTTCTCCAGCACATCGCGGGCGTCTGTGCCCTCGTCCATCAGGTCCAGCTTGGTGATGACCCCGATGGTGCGCTGACCTGGAGGGCAGCGATGAGAGGGTTGTCTGCACCTGTACTTGCCCTCCATCTCCCCACTCCCTCCATCACCCACTGCCTGCCCCAGTTATTCTCCACAGAGTGGCCAACATAATGTTTAAAGGGGTAATTCAGACACCCCCCCCACCCCCGGCACTCCCAGGCCTTGAGCCTTCGCTGGCTGTGGGTGGGAACCTACCCTGGGGGTCCACCTCCTTGGCGATCTTGAGGGCATCCGAGTTGGCCAGGTCAGAGTTGGCCGGGGACACGGCCAGGATGAGGCAGTTCTCCTTGGTGACGAACTGCATGAGCATGTCCCGGATCTGGAACTCGATGTCTGCAGGCTGGTCCCCCACCGGGACCTTGGTCATTCCGGGCAGGTCCACCAGGGTCAGGTTCAGCACTGGACAGGGCGGTTAGAGCGCGGGCTCAAGGCGAGTGGCGTGGCCATTGGGGGGGCCGATGCAGGAACAGGGCCAGGCCGGAGAGGACCCCCAAGGGAGCGTGGCCGGGGTGGGCGGGGTTAGGGGAAGGTGCTGGGCTGAAGAGCGGGTCCGGGAAGGCGTGGCCGGGGTGGGCGGGGTTAGGGGAAGGTGCTGGGCTGAAGCGCGGGTCCGGGAAGGCGTGGCCGGGGTGGGCGGGGTTAGGGGAAGGTGCTGGGCTGAAGAGCGGGTCCGGGAAGGCGTGGCCGGGGTGGGCGGGGTTAGGGGAAGGTGCTGGGCTGAAGCGCGGGTCCGGGAAGGCGTGGCCGGGTGGGCGGGGCCACTGGTGGGCGGGGCTTGGGGTCGGATGCTCAGAGGACAGCTGTGGGGGCGGAGTCTGCGGAGGAGCTTAGCCAGCAAAGAGGTGGGGCCAAGAAAATGGTCCTCAGGGGCGAGGCTGAGCCAGGGAACCCCAGAGGCCCGACCCTGGAGGCCTTCTCACCGTGGGGCGAGTAGACTCGGAGGTTGATGGGCACCGGCGAGATGCCTTTGTTGGTGCCGGTGACCCGGTCGGTCTCAGCCTCGATCTCCAGGCGCACCTCCTCGAAGTCGGTGAATTTCTTCCCCTTGCAGTGCAGGAACTCGGCATATTCTGCTCCAAAGGCAGGGGGTGGAGGTGTTGGAGAGGGAGCGGGATTGAGCATCATAGCTCGGAACCCACCCGGGTCCCACCTCCCACCGGGAATAGAACCCCAACCCAAACACGGCCTGCTCCTCCCTCCCCATAACAACGCCTCCTGCCCATTATGCATGGTCAACCCCACTGTCCAGATCGGGAACTGAGGCTCCAAGCGGGGGGGGGGGGGGGGGGGGACCCGCCCACAGTCACCGGGCAAGCTAGTCCAGTGGTGATGCTGGGCCTCTCCTTGGGGAGGGGGTGGGGGCTGGAGCGGCCAGCCTGGCTGAGGAGGGCACGCACCTGTGGAGGCATTGACCAGCTGCAGGACCAGCGGGCGTCTGGTGACAATGCCAGATCCTCGGGGCAGGAAGTCTCTGCAGGGAATTAGAGGCGAGAGGAGGGTCACCTGTCCTGCCCCTCGGAGCTGCAGACATCCCCTAGCGCTCCCTACCGCACGTTAGCCCACGGGCCTCAGGTCGCTAAGGGCAGGTGGCAGCTGAGGAAGGTGGAACCGTGTTATGGTAATCATTATGGTACTTAATATTAGGACCTGAGAAGGTAAGACTGAAAGCATGTAACCCTGTGTGGACTGTTACAGTAATTAATGTTAGATATAGGAATACTGTGTGAGACCCAAGAATGCACCCTTGTAACCCCACTAGTCCTGGTAAACAACCTATCTGATGGGAATGCCCAAAGCCCATACACACCCATAGATTAGCAGACCCCGAGTGGATCCACATATGGCAGCCGCTGATAACACACACACCAGTGAAGACCACGCCTACAGAGGGATATATAACCAGACAGTCTGATGGACCCGGCAGCGTGTCGCTCTCCAGCTCATAGCTCTCCTGTCGCCAGAGCGTGAGGACCTGTGTGTGCTCATGTCTCTGTTTCCAGCACGGAACTCTGCCCAATTAACTGTCGATCGAGGAAAGAGCCAGCAGCCAACGGCGCCGTCTACCCCTGTGTGTGTGTCAGCGAGCATCGCCGGGTGGATCCTTTCCAGCGTCTGAGACCCATCAGGAACTGGTAAACAAACCCCCTGTGTGCTTGCATCTAACCTGTTTGTCTGCGTGTAATTTCTCCGGCTCGGCTCAGACCTCGGTGCTGTCTCTGTGAAAGTGTCTGACCAGAAGGTACTGGCGCAAGCCTCAAGCGGATGGTCCAGACCACCTGTGCATGTCCCACTTAGGAGCAGCACCTATATGGCAACCCCCCGCACCTCGACATAGGTGACGGGCCTTAAATATATATAAGAAGTAGAAGCTATTTGGGACAAACAGAGCTCCCCAAGTTCCCGGGCCACAGGATTTATGCATCTGAGCTGCCAGGAGACAAGACCAACAAGTCCCCAGGTCTGTGTCAGGTCAGCGCAACCCAGCTACTGCCATTGAAGCCGGAAGAAACGGAGGCACAGGGTGCCCCACATGCCTAAGTGCCCAGTGGCCACAGAGCGGATCCCAAGGAAACGGAGCCACACCTTCTCCCTTCCCTTCCGCCTTGGGGATGGGCAGCGTCTCACTTCCCCTTCCCGGCCCCATCTGGCTGGGCTGAGGATGAGGGGGATGGGAGGAAGTAGGAGGCAAGGAGAAGAACTCATGCTTCTTAATGCCTACTGCATGCCAGGCTTTCTGTGGACAGTCTCTCATGGACTCCACACAGTAGCCCCGTGAGTTAGGCGTTCTTATTATTCCCATTTTCAGATGAGGAAACTGAGGCTCAGAGATGTTCAGGTCGCACAGCCCATATCTAACAGAGCAGGCCCTGGACCCAGGTCTGTTTGACTCTGCAGTGGAAGCTCCCTGCCCTTCAGTCCCAGGCAGACCCAGCTCCCAAGAAGAACTGGACTGAGGGGACCCCAAATCACCCCCTGCCCCCAGACCGGATGTCTGTACCACAGGCACCTGCCTGTGTGCATGTCAATCTCTGCAGTCCTTTCAGCTTAGTCTCATGGGTGCAAATTCACTCGGTCTGGTCAGCTCTTCTCATCCCTGCCCTCTCCACCCGGTGGCCCCACCCAGGCTGGCACAAGCATGAGGGTGGAGGCCTCTCAGGGATGAGGCTGTTGGAACCCATAGTCATGGCCCCCCCAGGGCCCCGAAAAGGGGGGAACAGCCTGGAGCCTGAGGGACTATGTTCAGCCCCCACATTCATGGAGAGGCACATAGAGGCCCAGGAAGGGGAAAAGACACACTCAAGGTCATACAGGGCTGGGGCAGAGCCAGAGAAAGAACCCTAGTCTCCTGCCCCCCAGCCCAGAGCCTGACCTAGATTCACCCAGCTTCCTGCACCCCAGGGTTGGGGCAGAGAGTTCTGGGGAAAACAGAGTAGGCCCAGGCTCCTGGGTTCAAGGCCTCTTCTTGGAGCCCTGGCGAGGCCTCCTCCATCCCCTGTCCTCACCCTGCCCTCCTCTGGGGAGATTAAAAGCTACTGGGGAGGAATCAGCCACTTTAATGAGGAAGAAGAAGGATGAGAAATCCTGCACTTATTCATCATTTCTAGGTGCCAGGCAAGTACTTTTCACTTTTGCAAACCTGAGCTTCAGAGGGCAGAGCCTGCATGCTTCTGTGCACACTGTACCCCAGTGCCCAGCACAGGGCTTAGCACAAGGAGGCTCTTCATATTGACTGAAACTGCAAGTCCCCAAAACAGTGCTCTGATATGGAAATTATCATTTAAAATATATATATATATTTTTTATTGATTTCAGAGAGAAAGGGAGAGGGAGAGATAGAAACATCAATGATGAATCATCAATCGGTTGCCTCCTGCACGCCCCCTACTGGGGATCGAGCCTGCATCCCAGGCATGTGCCCTGACCGGTAATCTTAGGGTGACTTCCAGGTTCATAGGTCAGCGCTCAACCACTGAGCCACACTGGCTGGGCAGGAAATTATCATTTTGCAGATGAAACAACTGAGGCTCAGAGATGTGGAGTGACTCGTCCAAGGTTACCCAGGTAGGGATGGCGGAGCTAGGATTCAAACCCAAGTGTCTGTTGGACCCCAGAGCCTGGGAGCTTCCCTGTCAAACCCCGTCGCTCACTAAACTCGAGGAGCCGGGCTTGGCTTTTTATGTAATTCAATTCGGTTCCATCTAGGACATATTTGAGAGCAGCTGCTCTGTGCCAGGCCCTGTGCTGGGCCCTGGGGATGGGGGATGATGAGTCAGACAGTTCCACCCCAAGGAGCGCACACTGTGGTGGGAGAGACAGACGAGTAAACAGATCATGCAACGCAGTGTGATACGTGCTGGAGCGAGGTGCGCCAGGCAGCACAGAGAAGGGGTGATTAACCCGGGGGGGGGGGGGGGCTGGGGCTTCCTGTCTCTATCTTTCCCTCCCCTTACTGACTCCTGTGGGAGGGTGACCCCCTAGTATTTGGGATCTCCCAGGGTCGTGAAGATAGGACATCTATTTTTACAGAGCTTAGGGTAGGTAGGCGGGCCTGGGGTCCACCATCTTCTGCACCAGCTCTGCACCCAGCAATACCATGGCAACAGTAGTTGCCATGGAAACTTCAGGAGGGGCTGGAAAGGATGGGACTCCCCACAGAGAACCCCCCACCCAGAGACATGGAATTTCCCTGGAGATCTTCCCCGAGAGGCCTCACCCTACACAGATGGGCCCAGTAAGCCCTGGCAGGCCTGAGGGGTAGGGGGTCTGAGAAGAGCCATGGAGAGGGTGCAGGGAGCCCCGGGCTAGGCTGAAAGGGGTGGTCAGGGGTCTGGGCCAGGCTGCCCAAGTCACTGGCTCCCCAGGGCTGCTTAGAGGACAAGCAGCTTATAGGGGAGATTAGAGGGCAGGGCCGCGTGTGGGAGCTGAGCCCCTCAGACCAGCATCTCCAGGGCCGGGTGGGGATGGGGGTGCCTGGGTGGGGATGGGGGTGCCTGGGTGTGGAGGGGCCCTCTCCAGGCCTGTATCAGGATTCCCTGGGCAGCTTGTTAAATGCACATTTCTCAGACATGCTGGGTTAGCATCTTCTGGGGCGGGGTGCAGGGGAGGGGAGGAGAGAGTCTGGATTTTAAACACTGCCCCCCCCCCCAATAAACACGACCTCCATGTGATTTTCACGCTCCCTTCCAAGGTTAAGGACCACTGGCTTAGTGGTTAGGCCAGTGCTGGGCAGAGGCTCCGGGTTTAAATTCCGCTCGGCCATTCCCGAGCCTGGTGAGCCTGGGCAAGTTGCTTCACTCTCTGCATCTCAAGTCCTCAGCTGTGAACCAGTATTACCTAAACCGGGTGTCGTGCACTACTCCCCCCCTCCCCCCCTGCCGTGGCTGCGGGGGTAAGATGAGTGGCTAAGAGGGGACCCCAGAGGCCTGTTTCTCAGCCCCACCTCGACGGGCAGCGGAGAGCACTTGCTGGCTCCCATGTCTAGACTGAGTGCCTTGCTCCCTGCCGGATTCCCTCGCTAGGCCCAGGCTCAGCACATAGTAGGTGCTCTGGCAACACTCGAAGGAGGCAGCACAGCTGAGGCCTAGCAGCTGCTCAGCTCCAGACTTTCACCTGGACACACTGCCCCTGAGCTCTCTGCTTAAGAGTCCTCTATCACACCCGGCCGGCGTGGCTCAGTGGTTGAGCATCGACCTGTGAACCAGGAGGTCACAAGTTCGATTCCCGGTCAGGGCACATGCCCAGGTTGCAGGCTCGATTCCTGGAGTGCGGGGGAGGGTGTGCAGAGGCAACTGATCAATGATTCTCTCTCATCATTGATGTTTCTATCTTTCTCTAAGATCAATAAAAATATATATCGCCTCCTGCCTGGGGACTCAGGCCTGATCCAGCCTCCAGCCAGTGCCGCCCCTGCACCTCCCACCCGACTCCTGGTTCGCCTGAGGGAGGACAGAACAGGTGCCCAGAGAAAAGTGTGTTGGGCCCACCAGCCTCGTGGCCGTGTGGGCGGGAAGGAGGGTGGCATGCCAGCTCTCCCGGCTCATTCTGGGCAGATGGTGGTTTCCCAGGGAGGCCTCGCCTTGCCATCTGCAGCGGCGCCTTCAAACCTGAAGCACTGGGAGGGAGGATGAAATAAACCCTCCCAGGACCCCCAAACGCCACATGCTCCCTCTAAATCGGCACCGCCACCCAAGAGGGGTCTGGAGAAAGTGTGCGAAAGGCACCCCTACTCCGGTGCCTGGTGCTCAGATCCCGCTGAATGCAAACCATGCCAGAGAGCACCATGCGTGGCCTGGCGTGGACCCAGTGGCGGTCATCCTGAAAGTCTCCTATTTCCCGGGCTCTGATGTCAGACAGGCCTGGCATTGAATGTCAGAGCTGCCACTGAGGAGCTGTGTGGCTTCAATGACCATACCTCTGAGCCTCAGTTTCCACATCAGTAAAATGGGTTGCTGTGAGGCTTATGTAAGATAATGCCTGATAAATGGTGGCTGTTAGGACTACAAAGTATGATAACTTGCTGAGAACACAGGCTGGGCTCCCACAACCAGGTCACCAAATGGAGCGGCGAAGGGAGCTGGCAGGCGGGTCTCCTGGGGGCTGGCAGGCGGGTCTCCTGGGGGCTGGCTGGAAGAGTGGGCCCGGATATTTCCAGCCAAATTGGCCCCAGGAAGTGGGAGACAAGGGGCCCACAGGCTCTGAGGTGCCCTCTAAAGCAGGGAGCTAGGGTGGAGGCCAGGGTGGAGGTGGGCCAAGAAATACAGTTGGGAGGAGGTGAGGCTGCCTCGGGGCAACAAGTCCCTCTCTGTTCCTGCTGCCCAGGGGGCCGGGGCCGGGCGCGCCCACACCACACAGCCCTGGGCTTGCAGCGGAGGCTGGAGCGGTTCAGGGCAGTCCCGGCTCTGGCGTCCCCTGATGTTCTGCTGTCCTGAGAGCAGGGATGGGGCTGGTCCTGTTTGCCAACATATCCCCAGCACCCGGCACGGAGCCTGGCATATCCCGGGCACTCCCAGCACCGCTGTTGGCTGAAAGAATGATTTGAAGATGAGCTCCTCCAGTTTTCCCACCATCGCCCTCATTGTACGATGTGGAAACTGAGGCACAGAAAGGGAAGAGTGGAAATATTAATGTTTACTGCCTGTAATACTATTATATGTAAGATCATTTTTCTTGAATAATTGGTGTTTATTGAATGTAACATTATCATATTTAAAAATCATTTTCTTGAGATATTAATGTTTATTGCATGTAACATTATATTAAGATTGTTGTTTTTCTTGAAATATTAAGGTTTATTGCATGTAACGTTATTATATTATATTTAAAATCGTTTTTCTTGCCCTAACCAGTTTGGCTCAGTGGATAGAGCATCAGCCTGCGGACTCAAGGGTCCCAGGTTCGATTCCAGTCAAGGGCATGTACCTTGGTTGCGGGCACATCCCCAGTGGGGAGTGTGCAGGAGGCAGCTGATTGATGTCTCTCTCTCATCGATGTTTCTAACTCACTATCCCTCTCCCTTCCTCTCTGTAAAAAATCAATAAAATATATTTAAAAAATAAAATAAAATAGTTTTTCTTGAAACTAAAAAAAAAACAACTGGGGGAAAAAAAAAGGGAAAAGTGTTGCCCAAGATCACAGTGCAAGCGGTGACAGGGTAGGACTGGGACCCAGGGCTCTGGACTCCGAGTTCGGAGCCGTCTCCACAACAACCATTTTCTCTATTAAAGAAAATCTGTGATCTTTCCTTCCACTGTATCTTTCTATCCTTCCTGCCTTTCTTCGTTGCCTTTCTTTTCTTCCTTCTTTTCTTCTTTCCTCCCTCCCTCCCTTCCTCCCTTCCTTCCTTCCTTCAAGTATTGATGACTTTATATTTTCAAAATGGAAGTAGATTTCTCTTTTGCCCTCTCCTTTTAAAAATCTTATGTTCTCCCTTAAAAAAATACTCAGGCCGGCCGGCGTGGCTCAGCAGTTGAGCATCAACTTCTGAACCAAGAGGTCAGGGTTCAATTCCCGGTCAGGGCACATGCCCAGGTTGTGGGTTCAGTGTAGGGTGTGCAGGAGGCAGCCGATCCATGATTGTCTCTCATCATTGATGTTTCTATCTCTCTCCCTCTCCCTTCCTCTCTGAAATCAATAAAAAGATATTTTTAAAAAATACTCAGAAGTGGAGATACATGGTGATGGAAGGAGACTTGACTTGGGGTGGCGAACACACACTACAATAGCAGGTGATGTGTTATAGATTGTATGCCTCAAACCTATGTAATCTTATTAGCCCATGTCACCCCAATCAAGTCAATAAAAATATTCAGAAAATATATCAAAATGTTTCAAAATTACAAAGCAACCATCACCCCCACACCCGGAGCCACCGCTGTAGACGTGTTATCATTGCGAATAACAACCATGGCAAACGCCTATGGGTGGCTGACCGCCGGCCAGGGATGCCGCCGGGGGCTTTCAAATCTGCATCCTCACGAGGTTTTTCCTGGGGCGATGGAAGTGTCTAAAATTAGATTGTGATGATGGTTGCACAACTCTGTAAAGATACTCAAAGCCCTTGAGTTGAGCACTAAAACGGGTGAGTTTCCTGGCATGTGAGTTTTACCTCAGTAAAGCTATTTAAGAAATCGGCACCCTCTTGACTGATGCTGGCCGGGCTGTGTGAGGCTGGTGTAACCAGGGTCCCTGCCTTCGGTGGGGAGAAACTGAGGCTCAGAGAGACAAAGTCCGGGGCCCCTCACCTGCCCCTGCACACGGGGCTCCTCTCCTCACTCAGGTAGCAGCCATCACGGACATTTCCCGTCATCATTAGCGCCACCACTAAAATATTTCCCTGCTCCAAACCTCAGTCTCCCCATCAGTGAAATGGGCACAGGGCACGGAGCAAGGGATCCCAGGGGGACCCCCTGTACCCCTCCTAGGCCACACGAGAGCCCTGGCATCCCCTCTCGCGCAGTCTCAGGCCATAGCTAGCATCTGCCCATATGCTGTCCTCACTGCCGGGAGGCAGTCCCGGGGCCAAGCGGGGATCCTCTCTGGGGCCACGGATGGAGCTGGGTTATGAGGGCTGGGTGTCCACCTGGGACCCACGGGGCCCCTTGTGGGACAGGATGGAGTGGGAAGAGACAGTAGCATCCTCCATAGCCCGTCCCGGAACGCCGAGGGTCTAACTTCTAAATTCAGACCAGCCTGCGGGTTGTTATGAAGGCGTTCGGGTCATGGTTGGAGGGCAGAATGCATTGCACTGAACAGTTTGGTTTATAATTGGGATGTTTAGACCTGTGGCCCGCGGGCCTCCGCTTCGGCTCTTGTTCCACTCCTGACAACACCGTGTCCATGACGCTTCCTCTACTCCTGCCCTGTCCCTCTGTCCCTATCGGCTCGCCTGTGTCCCCTCCCCCTGAGGCTCTGACCCTCTGACCCTGGCCAAGGCCTGGGAATTCTCCTGGCGCCAGGAACAGATGCAGAGGCTGATGGCGGCTGCCAGAGTCACCTTTCACATCCAGCTCCACTGGGGAAGGGGGCGGGGAGGGGGGAGATGTCCTCTGGCCGGGCTGGCACAGGAGTCCAGCCATAGGCGAGGCTCGGCATGTGGCAGGTGCATGCTCCGAGCACGGAGAGGCCTGAGCCGAGCGTGGCTGCCCCGCAGGCAGCAGCAGGGGCTCTCTGGGGCTTCCTGGCCCCTGCTCCCTGGGCCTTTGCTCAGGTGTGGTCACTCCTTTGCCTAACCAAGGCCTAATTTTTGCTGAGGCCCAGACTTCAATGTCAGATGCCTTCTCTGGCCCCCTGAGGACTCCCCTCCTTCAATACCAGGCTCCTCGCGGCCTTCTTCAAACACCCACCAGGGCTCTCCGTGTGCTTTAGGGTTTGTCTGTCCTGCTTGGTTGTGAGCCCCCGAGGGCAGGGATGGTTGGGCTTGCTCAGAGCTGTGCCCTGAGGGCCTGGCATGCACTTGCCAAGGAGACGTCAGTTCCCTCTGCCCCCTACGGTCAGTGACCATCTACCTATAATGTTTCAGTTATCCCCCATTTCTCTTTGGCCTCAGTCTCCAAATCTGAGAAATGGGACTACTAAGGTGTATTTCAAAGTAGTGAGAAAGAGCTGTCCCCAGTGGGAAGGACTGGGCTAACCAAGACAGGGGCTCTCAGAAGCCAGAGACAGTGCCGGGCTGAGATGGGATGAAGATGTGGAGGAAGGAGCAAGGGCACTGGTAGGAGGCGGCACCTGAGCAGGGCTGGCAGACTCACCAGGAAGCCCAAAACCTTGCCTCCCACGCTGCCGCTTGGGCTCTAGGCAGAGGCTCCCTCCCCAGGCCCCTGCCACACACCCTGGATGGAGATCCCCACCCCCACTCTGGCCCCCCCACTGCCTGCACCTATGCCCAGGCAGGAACAGAACTGGCACCTCCTCTCAGCCAGGTCTTCCCTGGAGCACTTCCCGGGCACTATCCCAACACTCCCCACAATCCGGCGGGGGAGCTGCTAGACTATCCCCATTTTACAGATGAGAACATAGCGGCTGAGTGGGCACAGCTTACAAGTGGAGAGCTGAGCTGCAAACCCCGGTCTGATTCCAGAGCCTGAGCTCCCGGCCCCTCTGCCACAGTCCCACGGTCTTGGTCTCCCCAGGGGCCAAGCGGGCAGGGGGAGGGGGGGTGGGTCCTACCCATTTGCCGACCTGCCTGGGCACCAGAGTGAGAGAGACCTGGGCGCTGTAGCCTGGAAGTCTGTCCAGGACACCCCACTCTTGGCGCTGCACGGGCATCTGTTCGTGAAATGCTGGGGTGTCTGGGGGCCCACGCACACTCCTCCGTCTGAATATCCTCAAGATGAGCTCATCTACTCGACAAGAATGACTTCCAAATTTATATTCCCAGCCCCCTCCCCCCTGAGCTCCGACTTGCATTCCCACACTGCCTACCCCACACCTCAGACTCAACATGTTCAAAACCAGACTCCTGTTCATACCCCGCTCCCAAACCTGCTCCCCCGTACCCCGTTCATGGCACCAACACCCACCCGGGGCCCACGACGCCGAAGTCATCTTTGATCCCTTTTCCTCACCCTCCACATCCCACCCATAATCAGGATATGTCCTGAACCCCACCTTCCCCCTCTCCACTGCCAAAGCCTGGTCCAGGCCCCGGCACCTCTTGCCACTGCAGCAGCCTCCTCATCTGTCTCCCGCCCCTCTGCTGCCCCCTCCCCAAGTCACACACTTGCTGGAATCCGCTCAAGTTACTCCACTTAAAAGCTTCTGGTAATAATGTAAACAAACCCAACTCCTCACCACAGTCTAAGGGCCTCGGAAATCTAGCCCCTGCCTCCTCTCGGAGGCCGTCCTCTGTGCTCACCAAACACCAGCCTGGTTCCTTTCTGTTCTTCAGACACACCACATTTATTCCTGCCCCAGGGCCTTTGCATGTGCTGATCCCTCAGCATAGAATGCTTCTCCCGGGTTAGCCACATGCTACTCGTCCCTCAGGGCACATTCCAGATGCCATCCCCTCCTGGAGACCTTGTCTGATTCCCCGGGGACAGCGGCCCTTCTTCCCTCCCCAGCGCTGACCACATTCTCCAGTCGTCACGGACATGCTCCTGTGCCCACGACTTCAGCTTCCTGTCTGGAATGCAGACTTTTGTCTTCTCTGCCATAGGATCCCAGCAGGGAGCCGTGTGGACACCCCATGAATGTCAGCTGCGTGACTGAGCAAATCAGCCTCAGTTTTCCCTTCAGGAAAAAGGGATGAAGAAATAGCACAGAAACACCCAGACAAGTCCGAGCAGGGCCCCGGGCAGCTGCCGGGCCACCTCCATTACAGAGCTGACAGCAGGGTCCTCCTCCTGCCAGGAGCCTCTGCTTCCTCCGATGCGCTTTCCACTTCCTCTCCGTGGGGGGTTGACCCCTGGGGAGCCCCAGGAGGCAGAGCCGCTGTTACCATGCTGACGGGTCTGGGGACCCAGCCCTGGAAAGGCAGGGAGCCCATGAGGGAGCAGGCCGGGCTGACTGGGGGCTCCGCGGAACCTCGGTTTTCCATCTGCTCTACCTGGGCCTGCATCTGAACACCTGTGCATCCTCCGGCAGGACCGCCTTCAAAGGGCATTGGGGCGAGGAGGGCAGCGAGGGGGCCCCCACTGCACCAGTAAACCGTGGTGGCCAGGCTGGCCTGCTGTGCTGCCAATGCTGGCACCTCTCTCTGCTGGACAGTGAACTCTGAGAGGGTGGCGGTGGGTCTGCCCTGGCACTCAGGCACCCAAACCTACCTGAGGATCAGCACCCCACTCTGATGTGTTTACAAAAGGGCCCTTACACACATGGACTCACGGCAGCCCCGCAGCCACCATCTCAGGAAGGTGGGCGGCAGAGCAGCTGTCAGTGTCCCCATCCTACAGATGGGGAAAACGGAGGCCCACACTTGCACAGCCTGTGCCCAGTGCAGGGATTGGCTCTCTGAGGCGGTGCAGGGCCAACACTAGAAACTGGGCTCTGTAGTCTAATGGGCACTGTCCTTCCTGCGGTGTGACCTTGGGCAAGGCACCTAGCCTCAGGGTCTCAGTTTCTTCATCTGCAGAATGGGCACCGTGGCACCTGCCGCATGGGGCTGTGTGAGCCATCCTGTGCAGCATGGTGTGGGCACATGGGAAGGGCGTGTAGGTGGGAGCTGAGCCCTTCCCCTCCATAGCCCCTGCCCAGAGCCCACGCCCTGGCACAGAGCAGGCGCTGGGCAAACATTCAGTGGATGGAAGGCAGGGATGTGGCTTGAACACGGCAGAGGGCTGGATATCCGTGGGTGTCATTTCATGCACAAAGGCCTCAGGGCTTTACTGTCTCAGGGTTCCCTGGCCCCCCACTCTGACTGCTTGGCCATGGGCAGCGGCCCATCTGTGTGTCCCTTGCCTGTGTCTCTGCAGCTCTTGGGGTCACGTGAGCAGGAGGAGGGTTCTTGGGAAGCTGATCCCCAAGAGACAGAGGGCCGCCCCCTCTGCTGACCAGATGGGCCCAGCCACCCCCACGGTGGCTCTCCAGCATCCCACAGATACACTGCGCTGGTCGGGGCCTTTCTCTCTGTCCCTCACAGTGGGCACTGCGCTTCCCAGGTCACTCACTGGAGAGGAAGGAACCACCATCCAGTCCAACTGGCCACGTTAGGGATGGGAAACTGAGGCAGGCGCAGAGAGGGCAAGTGACTGGCCTGAGGTTTCACAGCAGAACCTGGCTTGGACCCAAGATGTCTCTCCCCAGATGGAGGGAGGGGCCTCTGCCTCCCTCTCCCACAGGCCATCTCTTCCTTGGCCATGAAGGTCATTGGAAGGAAGCTTGGGTTTCTGAAGGGGAGGGAGGAAGGGAGGGAGGGAGGTCAAGATCAATTCTCGTGCCTTCTCCCTCAGGGAGCCCAGCCCCACATCCAGCTCTCCAGCACTGGGGAGAGCGTCACCCTCTCTCTTTCCTTCTCAGCACCCCAAAGCCGTCTCTGCCTCCTCCTTCTTGGGGGAGTCTAGGGTCATGACCCTGCGCCCCTCCAAACCCAGGACCTTCTGTCTTTGCGGTGGCCCCGGACTCCCAGCCACCTGGCCCTCCCAGCGCCTCCTGGGATCAGAGGCAGGAGGGGGATTAGGTTCTGCAAATGGCTCCCCCCTCCCCGGCACCCTGCTTCCCTGTCTTAGTCATCTCTGTCCTCCGCCTTCTCCCTCCATTACCATCCCTGCCAGGCCAAGGGGAGAACACACTGACAGGCGCCCTCCACCCAGGGGCGGCGGTGAGCAAGGGCCCTGCTGGTCAGAAAAGCATCAGAAGCGGTTTCCCCCCACCCCCTTCCCTTCCTCATCCTGCAGCCCGCGCTCCCCCCGCCGCCACCAACGCTGCGCACGGATGGAGGCCGGAGCCGCAGAGGTGTGTGTGTGTGAGGGAGGGAGGGAGGGAGGCTGTGCCTGGTCCGCGATGCCCACGGGGCTATGTCCTCTCCAGGGGGCTGTGACGGGTGTCCCCTGCCCCGGCCCAGGAGTCCCCATGGTGGGAGGGAGCTGTCCTCCATGGAGCCTAGGGGTGGGGGGCACTGCCCGGGGGTGCTGCCCCTCCAAGGGACTTCCGGAGTGGAAGGGAGGCGCTGAGTAATGCAGGCCCCTCAGTGCCCATGGCGGGGGGGGGGGCAGCCCTGTGCAAGGGTCCCCTGGCGGAGCGCCGTCCTCCCTAAAGGATGGGCGGAGGAGGGGGCGTGATACCGCGGCGATGGGCTGACGCCGGGTCGGACAAGCTGGGGGCGCTGCCTCCCCTGAGGGACCCCCGCGGAGGGTGAGGGCCGCCTCCCTCTGGCTGGAGGTGGGGGGCGCGCGGTCCGCGGGTGCAGCGCCAGGGGCTTCGAGGTCGTGGCGCCGTCAGGGACGGGGGCGGAGGGCCAGGGGACTCAGGTGTCTGAGCCCGCAGGCGCGCGGCTCCTACCTGCCCACGAAATTCTCCAGCACCGAGCTCTTGCCCGCGCTCTGGCCGCCCACCACGGCGATCTGCGGCAGGTCGAGGTCAGCGTTCTGGCCGATGGCGGAGAAGGCGTCCTGCAGCCGGTTGACCAGCGGGATGAGATCTTCCATGCCACGGTTACCCATGGCTGCGGCGGGCCCCGCGGGCTGCGATCCGGCCGCGGCTCCCGCTCCCGGCTCTGGCTCCGCCGCCGCAGCCGCGCGCTCCGACTGCCTGCGCCGCTGCCCCCCGCCCCTCCGGGAGCGCAGCGGAGCGCTGCAGCGATCTGCCGCCAGAGGGCGCCCGCGGCGGTGCAGGCGGGCGGCCGTGCGCAGGCGCCGTCAATGGCACTGTGGGGATTGTAGTTTTCTCCTTCTGCGGGTTTCGGGGCGCTTGTGTAGTGTCTGGGGGCGCGGATGCTGCACCAAAGATACCATTTCTGGGAATGGGCGAGGGTCTCACGCCAAGTACCGGGCCTCTTGGACAGTGGTCATGTCTGCCTCACTCCATCTTACAGATGGGGAAACTGAGGCTTGGGGAGAGGATGGGCCTCCTCCAAGGTCACAGTCTCCTGAGCACCTACTGTAAGCCAGGCCTGTCCTGGGCCCTGGAGGTACAGCCGTGAGCAAGACTGTCCTCGATCTCACATCCAGGTGGCAGGCAGGCAGTAAATGACCAAACAGGTAAATGAAAGAGAAAAAGTGAAGATAGTTTATCCTAAGAGCCATGGAGAAAGAAAGAGGCTGTGAAAAGAGGTACCCGTGTGGGTGCACAAAGTCCTCGTCAGCCTGGGAGGAGTGTTGGGGGGGGGGGGGGTGTTCTCGGAGGAGGTGACTTTTGAGAAGAGACCTAAATGAGGAGAAGACACAGCTACAGGCAGAGAGCAGGCCAGGCTGAAGGATCAGCAGGATACAGAGGCCCCGCCATTTAGAAGGCCATTCTCAGGAGGGTTGGGAATTCCTGTCCTGAGAGGAGTAGATTTTGCCCCAACTCATCATCGTGGTGGTAAGACAGTGGGATTTGAATCAGGGACTCTTACAACCCTACCTGTTTATTCCTTTCACACAAAGAGGCCCCGGGGCCCTGGGCCTAGCCATCACCTCTGCATTTAGGAACCTAATTTGGACACCCTACAAAGAGGCTAGGAAAGGGAGGCCAGCCTACCCTGTGCTGTTGGGGGTCAGTGGATCGTTTCCTATGCATAAACTAGAGGCCTGATGCACAAAATTCGTGCAAGGGGCTCGACCCTCGCAGCCACGGTGGCTGCCTCGGCCCTTGCAACCCCAGCTTCGGCTTCGTCTGGAAGGACGTCCAGAAGGTCGTTCGGCTGTCTGGTCTAATTAGCATATTACGCTTTGATTATTATAGATAGGGCGGGGACAAAGTGGGGAGAGCAGTGGCCTGTGAATCGGAGTACCATTTATTCATCCATTTAATACATTTTTATTGAGCCAGGCACTATACTGGATGCCAGAGATAAAGCAGGGAGAAAAATGGACAAGAAATCCTTACTCACATGTGGCTTCTAGACGAGTGGAAAAAGAGAAACAAAACACAAATAAGCTAATGAATATGACTTTGTCACATGGGGCTGAGTGCTTTGGGAAGCAGGAAGCTGGGGGAGGTTGGGAGCAGTCGTGTTGCTATTGTGTGATCAGATGGTCAGAGGAGGCCTCTGGTAAGGTAAAAGTTGTTTTTTTTAAAATAGTTTTATTGGTGAGGTAAAGTTTGAGCAGAGGCCTGAGGAAATAAGCAAATGACACACGTGGGCAAGCAGGGGAGAGATTTTTCTAGGCAGGCAGAGGGAATAAGCCTGGGTCTTAGACAAGCTGTATGATGCGGTCCCTCCAGGTCTCTAAGCCTCAGTTATCTAATCTGGGTAATGGGGATAAGGATAGATCTGAGTGCCTGTGGCCCTGGCCTGGCGCTGAGGAGACTCATTACACTGCTGCTGTGAGGACGCCAATGATGACAGCCCTCCGGCCAGCTGGGGCATCAGCTACACACAGTGCACATCCTGAGCAGCCGCTCCCAGCCAGCCCGTTACTATGCTCCGTGGGGTAGAGCCATTCATTTGGGGAGGGGGCGCAGTTTGCAAATGCCTGCCTAGGGGGTGCCATCGTGGCTGGGATGTTTTTCCTAATGAGGATAGTGAAGCTTCTTGTGAAAATCAGGCTTTACACAGTGTTTGAAAGCTTCTGATCCTCCTCCCACCCAGAGGTAACCACTACTATAGTTCAGTGTTTCTTCTCTGTTTTTTCACATGAATGCATTTTTTACAGAAGCAGGCTCACACCACATTCCCTGTACTGCTGCACCACTGATGTCACACCAGCAGCCCCGAGTCTGTCGGAAACGTAGGAGGACAGGCCCCACCGTGACCTGCTGGGTCACAACCTGGATCTAATGAGAACCCAGTGCCCAGCAGACTGCTGTGCGCTCTGCCTGCCTCGCTGTGCGCAGCTCTTTCCGCAGCCAAAGAACAGCTAGAACGGCCCCGTTCCTCGTTCACGGCTGCGTAGTTTCTCACTGTTTCTCCCTCCTCTGTTCAGAATGGTTGTGTTAAGTTGGAAGAATCGATGGATAAAATGCCACGGTGGGGTGTAGAGAGGCTGATGTTCTGGGCAGAGGAACCAGCATACGCAAAGCCGGGAATCAGAAAGGAAGTGACCCTGAGATGGACCCTGGCCTCGTTCCCCTGAGTTGTGAGTGAGGCCTGAAGGATCGCAGACGGTCTCTCTCCAAGCACTGAGCAGCTGGGCCCCGGGGGCCGTGAACTCAATGGGTCACAATGGCTTGCAGTCTCCTGTGAGCGCCCAAGGGGGGAATTCTCTCTGGAGCCCCTGCAGCTTTACCATCAACGGAGCTGGCAGGTTAACAACAGGCAGGTTGGCTGGGCCCTTCCTCCTGGCCGGTTACTGCCTGGGAGACCCACCCTCAGGAGGGAGGAGTTCTTCTCAGCTCCTTTTGACAGATGAGGAAACCAAGGCACAAGGAGGGTGATGAGGAGTGAGTCTAGAGTCATCCCTTCATTCCTTCGCTCACTCATGTAACCGACCTTCCCCAGGCAACCGCGATGTGAGGCGCCCTGAGCTGGGTCCCAAGGACACGGGCCCAGCTGCTTTCTGCCACCCGGGCACGCGCCACTAGTGCGGGCAGATGTAATGCTGGGTAAGGAGGTGGCAGGTGACAAGACAATGACACCATGATCAAGAGCCGGTTGGACCCCAGTGAGGGGTGTTCAGGAGGCAGCTGATTGATGTTTCTCTCTCATCGATGTTTCTAACTCTCTATCTCTCTCCCTTCCTCTCTGTAAAAAAATCAATAAAATATATTTTTTAAAAAAAGAGCCGGTTGGGAAGTGGGGAAACGACAATAGCCACCACCCCGGGCAGGTGCTCCATGAGGAAACTGGGGAAACCCTAATGCCACCCAAGGCTCCAATCGATGGAGACAGTCACCCCGCCCTCAAACGGGGACACTCAGGGGGACGGTGCCAGCTCTTCTCCACCCAAAACACCCTTCCCGTCCCACCAGCAGAGAGTCTGAGGGAGGAGGAGAAGATGGACACAATCATTCTATAGTTTATCTGGAAAAAAAAAGTACAAGATTGAGAATTGGCAAGACATTCTTTATAAAGCATAATAATGTCAGGGGCTCGTGTTGTCAAGCATTAAGACATGTCCCCAAACTGTAATAGTCACACTACGTGCCATCGTGGAGACAGGCGGGCTCCTGGAGCAGAGCAGGCCTGGACATAGATCCCCACGAGCAGGGCTTATTTCCTGATAAAGATGCGTCTCAAATGAGAGGCAAGGAAGAGGCTTCGGCTGATGCTGTCGCCTCAGACTTCACTTGGGATGCACAGAGGTGGGGCCTCTCGTTGGCCGCCCCCCCCAAATATCCCTCCCAGTGGGGCCTTTGCCGGCAATGGGGTTCATGACAACACGCGTCTAGCCCCACACTGTCCCCAGAGCTTTCCTATCCACTGTCCCCTCTGGTCTTCAAGGAGGCAGCACAGGGTCACATGCATTCTTGAAAACACTCCCTCCTTCCTCATGAGTCATTCAAACCAATCACAGCAAATTAGGGGCGGGGGGGGGGGGGGGGCAGAGAGAAAGGGAAAAAACACCCGTGAGTCCACTAGACAATAATTTATTCTTTCCAAACCGGGATCATAATGTGTACGTGGTTTTGTCACCTATTGAGTTCACTTCACATCGTACTGGGAGTGTTTAGCCTTTGAAAACACAAAGTCTGGTGGCTGCCTGCTCTTCCTTAAGAAGCAGATGCCATGCCCTGGCCGGTGGCTCAGGTGGTTAGAGCTTCATCCCAATACACCAAGGCTGTGGGTTCCATTCCCAGACAGGGCACACACAAGGATCAACCAAGGGATGCAGAAATAGGTGGAACAACAAACCAGTCTCTCTCTCTCTCTCTCTCTCTCTCTCTCTCTCTCTCTCCCTCTCTCTCAAATTAATAAGTAAAAAATTTGAAGAAGAAAAAAAAAGCAGACACTATGATTAATTTAGTTGTTCTCCTAACGTTGTTGATTTCCCAGACAGCTACTGCAAATGATGTTCCTGCAAAGGACCCGCTGGGTTGAAGAACTCCCCTTTCTATTATTTCCTTGGACTAGATTCCTCCAAGTTACCAGGCAAAGGGCACAACACCTTCGTGTCTCGATGGAGGCTTTGCCAATGGCTTTCCAGAAAGCAGGAAACACAGGCAGCCGGCGCTGTCTCCCCCCTTCACCCCTCACCGGCATGAGCATTATTTTCAGTGGTTTTCTTCCTTTCTCTCTTTTTTTACTTTGGCAATTTTCTAGACTCACTCGGTGCCAGGTGCCAGTGCTAAGCATTATGTAACACCCCTCCCCCACCCCAGAGTGGGAACATCCATTTTCTAGGGGAAGAAGCGGGCGCAGAGAGGACTCCCCCGGCGGCCAGGGTCGCCGAGGCACAGGCAGTGAGCCCCGGCCCAAGCCCGGGCGTCTCCAACGCTCGCGCCCAGATCAGGTGTCAGCGCGCTTGCACCCGGTGGGCAGCCAGGGCGGTCTCCGCGCGCCTCTCCCCTCCCTGCCAGGGCCCGGGTTTTCTAATCGGAGAGAACGTAAGCTGTGGCACCTTCCCTAGCGCTCCCGGCCCTTCAGGGGTAAAGCCCAACCCCCCAGGCCCACCTTCCAAGCCACCCGCCTCCAGGTTGCCCCTTCACTCAGTGGCGCGATGTCTCCCGGACCCCGGCCTGGCCCGCGCGCTCTCGCGTCCCTAAGTCCAGGCGGAGTTAGGCACCTGTGCGGCCCCCCGCCCTGCGGGGTTGCGGTAGGGCGGGTCCCGAGCCTTAGGCATCACCTGTCTCCTGATGAAGACGGCTAGGCACCGAGGCCTCTCCCTGGACGCGCGGGGCGGCCCCAGGTCTGCGCGTCCCTAGCGCCGCCGCGCGCCCGCCGCCCAGATCGGCGCTCACTGCGCTGGGAGCGAGCCGCCCGGGTCGGTACCGACCCGCTGAGCACCAGCCGCGGGAACGGGGGTTGCTTTTGAGTAACCTCCGGTTGTTTGGCTCAGTGACTCCGTGTAGGGACGGAGGGGAGGGGCGTAGGGACGGGGGACAGAGCCGTAAAGAACCCCTCCCGGCAGGACCGTTTCAGGACCAGGATGAGTTTTTATCATTAAACTCAGCCCTCCTCCCGCGCTCCCGAGTCAACGCTTCCCAATGGACAGCGGCTGGTTGGACAGTCGGCACATGCCTTCCCCGGGCTGCGCCGCTCGCCCCCTTCGGCTCCCGAATGTCCAGCCGTCGGCTGCAGCCCCCTCCCCTCCCGGCCCCGCGCGGGGCCCCGGGATCGCGGGACGGTGGCGGCCGCGGGGAGGTCGGTTGGGGACGGTCCTCCTCGAAGTCGCCCGCTGTGTCCTTCCCGGACCACAGACCCTCCGGGCGCCAGGCGGACCTTGGGCTCACAGCCGCCCCTTGCGGATGCGGAGGACGCGGGTCGGAGGGTCCGCGCGGCCCAGGGCCCCCTCGCAGCCCCGAGTCGCGCCCACCCACTCGCGGGCGCCAGGTGAGCGGGCGCCGCCCCGCAGCGGGTCCCGCGCGCGGAGCTGGGTCTCGCGACGCTGCCCGCGGCGCCGGAACCTCCGGTCCTCCAGAGGGCGCTGCCCGGCCCGGCCCGCTGCCCGCTGCCCGGCCTTCCGAGCCGGCAGCCCGGGGGGACTTGCGGGAGCCCGGGAGCCGGAGTCCGAGCCGCCGGCTGCGCGCGACCCGCCCTGCCCCCGGGGGAGGCGCGGCGGCGGCGGTGCGGGTGGAGGCCGTGCGGTTCCCGCGGCCAAAGCCGCGCAGGGGAGCGAGGTGCGCGGGCCGAGGACGGCAGCGGGACGGGCGGAAGTCTTGGGGGGACGCTAGAAAGGAGGTGCGGGCTGCGGGCAGTGGGGGGCCGTGGGGGGCAGTGGGGGCCAGTGGGGGCCCGGGCGGTGCGGTGTAACGCTGCCGGCTGCTTCTGCAGAGGAAGGGATAGCGGAACGGGGGGGCGGGGGGGCGCCCTTCTCCTACTTTGTTCCTGGGCGCGAGGGAAAGGCTGCTGCTCGGTGGGGGAGGTGCTGCTGTGATTGACACCGAGAGGCACAGCGAGAGGGTGGGAGTGTCAGAGGGGCTGAGTGTGTGTGTGTGTGTGTGTGTGTGCGCGCGCGCGGGGGGGGGGGCGGGGGGGGCGCTGGCCTCCGCAGAGAAAGGCCGCAGGGGGTGGTGTGTTGGGGTCGGATGCTCCCCCTGGACCCTGAGAGTTGGAGAGATGGAGGACGGGTTGGGCCTTTGAATTGGGGGCTGTTGGCAGGATTTGGGGGAAATTGGCGGGAGGGTGGTTGGGTTCTGCTGTTGGGAGCATTGGGGGCGTGATGATGGGGCGGGGAGCAAATGGGGGCGGCCTGGGCAGGACTGGGAGAGTACAGCTCAGCTGGCAGTATTTGAGGGCTGGGGTGGGGGCGGGTGGCCGTGGACGGAGGAGAGCTGGCCGGGCCTGGGGTGGGGAGCCCACACTTCCTCCCCTTCCTCCCCAGCCACCATGTTCAACCAGCTCCAGCAGCAGCAGCTCCAGCAGCAGCTCCAGCAGCAGCAGCAGCAGTTGCTGCAGCTCCAGCAGCTGCTCCAGCAGCCGCCCCCGCAGGCCCCCCTGCCCATGGCCATGAGCAGGTGAGTTCCCGGGGAGGGTGGCAGCTCTAGTCCTGCTACTCAGACCCGGGCCTTGGAGACCCCTTCCCAGCCCTTCCTCCCAGAGACCTGCCTGTGTGAGTCCTGCAAGTCATCATTTCCCACCCCAGGAGGGCAGAGAATGGAGGGGAGGGTCTCCCGGTGACTCTGACACCCGCTCTCCACACACAGGGGGCTCCCCCAGCAGCAGCCACAGCAGCAGCTTCTGAACCTCCAGGGCACCAATGCGGCCTCCCTCCTCAACGGCTCTGTGCTGCTGCAGCGAGCTTTGCTTCTGCAGCAGCTGCAAGGTATGGCCACAGGCCCTTCTCCCTGCGTCTTAGTGCCGGCTTCCCAGCAGCCCCCCAGTCCCACCAGATCCACAGCGTCACCCTGAGAGGGAGCTGCTGGCGGCGTCCCAGTTTACAGGCGGGACACTGAGGCTCCAGGAGGCGCAAGTTGCTCAGCTGCAGGCGGGTCAGTCTGACCGCACCCATTGTGTGCCCTTGGCCATGTTGCTGGCTCTGTGGACAGCACTCAGCACATTTCACTGACCTTCAGGTTACGTGAGATGCTGGATGGAAAGACTTGTTTTGACCACCCTCCTCTGCATCCCGTTTGACAGATGAGGAAGCTGAAAGTCCAGAGAAGGGAAGTCCTTTGCCCTGGGTCACACCGCACCAGCAGTGGCCGAGCTAGACCAAGGCCTGAGCCTCCCGACCCCCTGGATCTCTGAGTGGGTGCTTTAGGCCTGTGCCCTGGCCTGTTTCCCCATGGGGAGAGCAGTTTTTCAGCTCTTCTCTCCAAGATGCTGCCCTGATACTTTCCAAGATACCTCAGCCCCTTCGGTAGTAACCCAGGGGCCCAGTGGCCTGGGGCCAGCTCATGTTCAGATCCAGACTGTCCCCAGGGTAGCTGTGACTTGCCAGCCAGGACTCTGTGCTGAGGCCTTTACAAACCCAATTCCTCGACTCAGCTGACAACCCTAAGGAGAGGTTCACTCATGGCCCCATTTTACAGGTGGAAAAACAGGCCCAGAGAGGGGCACGTGCCCAGGGTCACACAGTGAGTAGGTGTTGATGAGAGGGAGAGTTAGAGCCCAGATCTTACCACAGAGCTGTGTGCTGAGACGCTAGACTCTCCTGCCCCCCAGCAGGGTTTGCAGCCAGGGCAGATGTGATGGTCGTCACTCTTCAGCCCTGCCAGGGCCACCTGGGTGTGAATGGTTCTGGGAGCTTACATATAAATGATAGACAGCCCTGGCTGGTGTGGCTAGCTTGCTTGGATATCATGCCATGCACTGAAAGGTTGCTGGTTGGATTCCTGGTCAGGGCACATGTCTGGGTTGCGGCTTGATCCTCAGGAGGCAGCTGATCGATGTTCTCACATCAATGTTTCTCTCTCTCTCTGTCTCTCTCTCTCTCTCTCTGTCTCTCTCTCCCTCTCCCTCTCCCTCTTCCTCTCCCTTTCTCTCTCAAAAAAATCAATTAAAATCTTAAAAAAAATAAACGATAGATAGAATTGTGCACCTGAAATCTATATAACTTTATTAACCAATGTCACCCAAATAAATTCCATTAAAAAAATCAACAACAAAAAGAAAGAAAAAGTGACAGATAGATGAGTGGAGAGATAAAACCACACACAGGGACCCACAATATATGCATATATTTCCCCCCATTTAAAAAGCTACACTCTTCAAAGACAAGCGAAAAGAGCATTTTTAAAAGAGGATAAGAAAACCCAGATTACCGTCTGCAGCCTCACTCACCTCCTGAAGAAAAGAACCACCTGTCAAGGTTTTGGTGTGTTTCCTCCCATTCTTTTCTAGGTACAGCCCTGGGGATTGGTATGTGATGGTGGTTATTGACACAAGTGAAAGGCTGGGTCTTGTTTCTTTCTCACTGAATAGAATAGCACAATCATTTATCATATGATTGGACAGTCTCTGGTTATGTGTTAGTAGCTGTTTAATATTCCATTGAAGGGATGTGCCCTTGCTTACCTAAACCTTCCCAGCCATTTCTTTCTTTCTTTCTTTCTTTTTTCTATTTTAAATAGCAGTGGGATGAATATCCTGTTTGAGACTATTTTCTTAGAATGGATTCCCAAGAGTAGAATAACTGGGTGGGTGGGGGATGGGTATTTTATGGCTCTTGATAAGTATTGCCAAATTGCTTTCCTAAAGGACTGGACCAGTTTGCAATGTCACCAGCCACGTATGACAGTACCGGTCTCACCATGCCCACAGCAACACTGGGTATTATATGCTTTTTTATATATATATACATGAATATACATATCACTTACTAACTTGGTTGGCAAAAAGCTATATTATTGATGTTTTCGTTTACATTTCTTGGAGTGCTAGTGCAGTTTAACATTTCATCATGGTCTGTTAAGCGTTTGTATTTCTTTTTGTGACTTGTCCATGTCCTTTGCCCTTTTTCTTTTTATTTATTTTATTTTTTTGCATAATCCCTTCACTTTTTTCCATCCGCTCCCAAATCCCACCCCCCGACAGCTTTCATTCTGTTCTCTGTATCTATAAATCTGTTTCTGTTTTGTTTGTTAGTTTCTTTTGTTCATTACATGCCACGTATATGAGTGAAATCATGTGCCTTTGTCTTTCTCTGACTGGCCTGTTTCACTTAGCACAATTCTGCCTGTGCTGTTGCAAAGAGTAGGATTTCCTTCTTTTTTATGGCCGAGTAGTATTCCGTGTGTAATTGTACCACAGCTTTTTTTTTTTCATGATGAGATATAATTTTAATTCAACATCAGCTTTGTTACACACAAAAATTGTAGTTTAGTTACTCTGTGTTTACATTAAAAAGTTATGAATTTTAACAGCTACAGCTTCTCTTCAATTGATAGAATGTAACAGAGTTTATGAATATGAAATAAATCAAATGCATCACAACTAATTCCAAAAATATTGCGGCTCCATAGTTTTTTTAATTTACAAAGAACCTAGTTTGTACCACAGTGATGAGTTCCAATGAACATTGTATTCAGCTCGGTACCACCGCTTTTTTATCCATTCATCCATCTCCTGATGGCCACTTAGGCTGCTTCCAAATCTTGGCTATTCTTATATAATAAAAGGGTAATATGCAAATTGACCGAACTGTGAAATGACTGGTTGCTATGATGTGCACTGACCACCAGGGGACAGATGCTCAAGAGCTGCCTCCTGGTGGTCAGTGTGCTCCCACAGAGGGAGTGCCGCTCGGCCAGAAGCCCAGAAGTTGGGCTCATGGCTGGCGAGTGCAGCAGCAGTGGTGGGAGCCTTTCCCGCCTCTGCAGCAGCGTTAAGGATGTCCCACTGATGGCTTAGGCCCACTCCTGGTGGGGAGCAGGCCTAAGCAGGCAGTGGGACATCCCCTGAGGGCTCGCAGACTGCGAGAGGGTGCAGGCCGGGCTGAGGGACACCCTCCCCAGTGCACGAATTTTGGTGCACCAGGCCTCTAGTTGTAAATAATGCTGCAATGAACACAGGGGTGCACATATCCTTTTGAATTAGTGTTTTGAGTTTCTTCGGATACATACCCAGAAGTGGAACCACTGGGTCATAAGGCAGTTCCGTTTTTAATTTTTTGAGGAAACTCCATACTGTTTTCCACAGTGGCTGCACCAGTCTGCATTCCCACCAGCAGTGCACAAGGGTTCCCTGTTCTCCACATCCTCGCCAGCACTTGTTGTTTGTTGATTTATTGATGGTAGCCATTCTGGCGGGCATGAGGGCTTTGTCATTTTTCTTTGGGAGTGTGCCATCTTTCATCTCACTGTAACAGCTGGTTGGCATTCTGTTCTCTCCCTGCACATCTGTGTACATGTATTTGTTTTAAATCCATGTTAATTGAACACTTACTATATACAAGGCACACTTGTATATCTCATTGGATCCTCCTAATAACTGAGTCAAGCACTATTATTATCCCCATGTTACAGATGAGGAAACTGAGGCTGAGGAGGGGGAACTGATTTGCTCAGGGTCACAGAGCTTGTACTGTCGAGTCTGGATTTGAATAAGCTGTCACAGCACATCTGACGCGTGCCCTGAACCCCTGTGCTTTTCCTCCGAGCCTTGGGGCAAGAACTTGAACTGTCTATTATGGCCCAAATACTCCCCAAGCACTGGGATGCTGAGCCTAATGAGGTGTTCCCGGGTGGTTGGGTGATGGGCAGTGGCAAGTAGACAAGGCAGTTGTGCAGCTGGTCCTGGAACAGGCAAGCTCGAGGCCCTGGGGACTGAGAGAGGCTCTGGGGAAGCCACAGAGGAAAACACCTACACGGAGACCTGAAGGAACTGGGAGGTAGTGGGGGCAGAAGGTCCCAGGTGGAAGGAACAGAGGCAGGAAGAAACCAGGCTTGTTTGAGGGATACACGGGAGCCGATAGCTGGAGTCTAGTGGGGGCAGGTGTGGGGCGAATAGAAAGAAAGGATGTCAGGGAGGAGGGCAAGGCGGGACCTGGCACCATGAGCAGCAGGGAGCTATGGAAGGGTTTAGACAGGGGGAAGGGCGAAGTCAGAATGTGGTTTTAGAAAGATCACCCTTTGCTGCTCTCCAGTGCAAACCTGGCTGACATGCAGGGATGAAGTGGCGTTGGAAGGGGGCTGGGAGTGGAGCTAGCAAGGGGAGTCAGGCCGGACTGGAAGAGGGGGAGGGGGTAGGGTTGGTAGGGTTTGGTGCTGGCTTGGTGGGGGGATAAAGAGAGGGAGGAGTCAGGAGGACCTCCCAGGGACCCTGGATAAGTCCTCCGCCTCGTGTCTTTTGTGTCATCAGTAGAAACAGTATCTACCCTGCTGATGGCTGGGCCTAGTGACTGAGGCCACGCATAGAAAGCTTAGCCTCTACCATCCAACCAAATGTGAAAGTGCCGTTAACTCTTATGCAGAGCACTGTGTAACGTGAAAGCACGAGAACGCTCCGCCCGCAATGTGCTATAATCCCTCTCCTCCATCTTCTTGCCTACAGGTAACCTTCGCAGCTACAACCTGGCCACCCCGAACCTGACAGCCCCCAGCCTCACACCCCCCCAGATGGCCACCCCAAATCTACAGCAGTATTTTCCCCAGGCCACTCAGCAGTCCCTGCTGGGCCCCCCTCCTGTCAGGGTCCCCATAAACCCTTCCAAGCTCATCCTTGCAGGGCGGAACCCCCAGAAACAGGCCCGGACCACCCCTGATCGCAAGGTGAGTGGTGGCGGGGGGCAGAGCAGGCAGGGATGGGAGAGGGCTGGCCTGGTTATCAGCCAGCTCCCCACTCTGGCCCACACTGGGCAGGCCACACCCCTCTTTATGCCTTAGTTTCTTCACCTGTAAAGTGAGCAGGAGGTAAGTTGGACTTGTGTAGTGTTTCTCAAACTTCAAATATTCCTGAACCCCTGATGGGATTTTTGCCATGTCCAAATATCATCAGTATTATTATTTACCTAAAATTTATCTCTTTTTAAAAAAATATATATTTTTATTGATTTTTTACAGAGAGGAAGGGAGAGGGATAGAGAGTCAGAAACATCGATGAGAGAGAAACATCGATCAGCTGCCTCCTGCATACCCCCTACTGGGGATGTGCCCGCAACCAAGGTACATGCCCTTGACTGGAATCGAACCTGGGACCCTTCAGTCCGCAGGCCGACACTCTATCCACTGAGCCAAACCGGTCAGGGCTAAAATTTCTCTTTTTTAAAAAATTAAGCTATAATTGACACATAATACTATATTAGTTTTAGGAGTTCTCCTTAAAAGCAGCACTGCCTGATGGAAATAAAATGCAAGCCATATATGGAATTTAATTTTTTTCTAGTAATTATGTTAACAAAGCAAAACAAAACAGGTGAATTTGATTTTAATTAAATATATTTTATTTAATCCAATATATTTAAAAATTATCATTCCAAAATGTAATCGATATAAAAACTGAGTGAGGTGTTTCACATTTCTCTCTCTCTTTTTTTTTGTACTAAATCTTTAAAATCTGATGTGGATTTTATACCAAAATCTCAGTTTGGCTTTCCACGTTTCTAGTACTCAAAAGCCACCCATCTGTGGCTAATGGCTCCTGCCTGGGATAGCACAGCTTGAAGTGAACTGGACTCTGCTCAGTGATTGATTGCTTGATTGATTTAAGAGAGAGAGAAACATTGACTTGTTGTTCCACTTATTTATGCATTTAGTGGTTGATTCTTGGATGTGCCCTGACTGGAGATCAAACCCGCAGCCTTGGCACATCAGGATGATACTCTAACTAACTGAGCTATCCGGCCAGGGCCTCTGCTCAGTTATTTAAAAAGGAAACATATTATATCACTACCTAAAATAAAATAAAATAAAATAAAATAAAATAAGACAGT
The DNA here is from genome assembly GCF_028538775.1 of Myotis yumanensis. NCBI lineage: Eukaryota > Metazoa > Chordata > Mammalia > Chiroptera > Vespertilionidae > Myotis > Myotis yumanensis. Next base: position 5,563,603 of record NW_027223763.1, read on the forward strand.
AGAAAGGAAAGGTAATGGGGGTGAAACCATATTATAAAGCCCTGAACTCCACACTGGCATCCGAAGGTTCTCAGCCGGCACCCCGGCTCCTCCCCGTCTGAGAGGGGGTGAACACTTCAGAGGGAGGGTCCCCTGATAAGCAGAAAGACTCAGAGAGACTGGCAAAGGGAATAACGTATTCCCCGAGACTGTCCTGGCCCTGAACGTCCCAGCAGCTCCTCACACACACCGTGCTCCTCAGAGAGGATTCTGGGATGGGAGTAGTACCCGCTTTCTGCCTGCTCCCAGGCAGCCCCCGCTCTGGGGGTGAGGCATTTCCCCCCAGAGAGGGGTCCTGGCCTCTGACCTTCCAGTGGGCCTCTCCTCACAGGCTTGTCTCTGATCACCCCACCCCCATTTTACAAATGGGAAAACTGAGGCTCAGAGTGGGGTGGATGGAGGTTTCCCTGGGGGAAAAAGACGCAGAGCTGGGCTTCCTGACTTGAAGGCCGGTGCCCATGTCCTGCGGGGAGTTTGCTGCAAGGCAAGGGGGCCTGATGTGGTGGGCAGTCCGCTTAGTACTGGTTCCCAGGGGAGGTGCAGAGCTGGGTTTGCCCTTCCTCCAGCCAGAGGCCAAGGCCCTTTCCTTTCCTGGCTCAGCTCCCCTGAAGGGTTCCTGTAAGAAGTGCGTTTGGGGCTCTGGAAAGCCCTGGGGCAGGAAGAGGCCTGGGGCTTTGGGGAAAGGGCCTCGGCCTCCAGCTTGGGGGGGTGTGGGGGCAGATGTCGTTTTGTATAGGAAGGAGGGGAGGTGGTGTCAGGCTCGGGTGAAAGGAGAGTACTCCGGGCTACGAGAAATCACGGGGGTTTCGGCCTGAAAGAGACGAGACGCGTGATCAGGTGTGCATTTGAGGAGGGTCCCTCTGAGCTGCTTGCAGGGAAGGGGGGGACGTCAGGACGCAGCACCGTGGACAGGAGAGGGCTCATGTCCCCCAAACCTGGGTTTACTTGATGTCAGCAACCAGATGGAACGCCCTGGACACGGTTCCTGGGGAGTTTAAGATCATCTCTTGGCAGCTCTGGGGCCAGGCCCCCAGTCCCCTCATCTCCTGGGACCGTAGCAGCTGCTCTTGGGCAAGGATGTATTTGCAAGGTGGGCGGTGGGTGTCAGAAACGGTTTCTGAACAGAAGCAGGACTCTTCTTCTCAGACGATGCCTGTGGGAGATGAGGCAGACCCCCCAGAGGGGTCTGAGGAAGCTGTGGAGCCCCGAACGAACACACCAGGTGAGGGAGCTGCTGGTCCTTCAGAGGGGATGGCGGTTGGGGCGAGTGGGTGAAGGGCTGGTCATGGAGGCAGGGATCTTGGTGGGGGGTGAGCCCAGGCCTTACCTCCTAGAGATGGTTGGTGCTTGACCTGTCCCTGGCAGCCACTCATCTGCCCTTCCTTCTAGACCAAGATTCCCCTCCCTGCCCAGATGACGTCACTAAGGAGAAATGCACTTCGGCACCTGAGCCAGAGTCCTGTGAAGCGTCTGGGCCACCAGCTAAAAGGTCAAAGAGGTAACTGATGCTGAAACCCTGCCGCGGCCCAGGAGGCCTATACTCTCATTCCTGCAAAGGCCAGGGGTGGGAGGGGGGGGCAGGGGGCGGCGGGTGTAGGTGGGGAAAGGACTCTTCAGGGGAGTTGGAACAAGGACAGGGCATTGGCTTCTGGCTTGGAGGAAGGTCAAACCTAATTCTGCATCTCACTTGGGAAGGCCCCAGGCCAGGCAGACTCTGATGTCTTCACTGGCTGAGCCCCCTGGAGACAGACGAAGTGGCCAGGTTGAGGGGTGGAGATGTGCATCCGGGACCTAGGGTGGGCAGAGGGTGGGTAGCTCTACAGGCCTTGGTTGCATATTAGCAAGTTGTGGGAGGTGGGAGCAAGTGGTCCTCCCAATTTATTTAGGCTGAGAGCCAAAGGGGCTTGCCCAAATGCCAGCTCGAATGTGGTAGAGTGATGATTGGAACCTGGGTCTTAGCCTTTCTAGGGAGCCGGTTGGAAGACATGAATTTGATCTCCTTTGATCCTTCCTAGCTCAGAGAAGCCCACGGAAAAGGGACCCCCAGGGCAGCTGCAGGCGAAGGTCCAGCCACAGGCCCGGCTGACAGCGCCGAAGCAGACGCAGACACCCGAGCTGCTGCCTGATCCACTGGAAGCCCGAGTGCTGCCAAGATCCCAGCCACGGGTTCTGCAGATCCAGGCCCAGGTGCCGCCGCCGCTGCAGAAGCAGGCACAGACACAGACCTCCCCAGAGCACTTAATGCCGCAGCAGGCACAGCCGGAGGCAGAGCCGCCGACGCAGGTGCAGCCCCAGGCACATGTGCAGCCCCCAAGGCAGGTGCAGCCACGGCTGCAGAAGCAGGCACAGACCCAGACATGTCCACAGGTCCCGGCAGGAACACAGCCGAGGGCCCAGCCAGTGGAGCAGCCACCAGAGCAACCTCCAGTGCAGTTGCCAGTGCAGCCACCGGACCAGACCCAGGGGCAGCCTGTGATGCAGCCACAGGTGCCGGCATCAGAGCAAGCACCAGTTCCGGCTGATTCCCCGCTGCAGGAGGCACCGCCCAGTGCAGTAGAAGCTGAAGCAGGTAGGTGAGCGCTGGCTCCCAGCCGGCCCGGTGCTGGGACAGCTCTGTCCAGACCCCTCTGTCCTCCCCTGACACTGTCCAGCTCTGACCGGGCGCTGCCTGGGACCAAGGCTTGGACCCAGAACCAGGGTTTGGGGCCATACACACCAGAGGCTTAAAGGCCTTGACTGTGAGCACAGAAGGTGGCCCTTGGGCCCAGGTCCCTCTGGGTCCGGTGGGAGATGGGCCCTGGGAAACAGCCCATGTGTCATTCCAGGCCTGGAGGAGGCCTCCCCGGAGCCGGCGGCCGCCCAGGTCAGCATGGAGGCGAGCCAGGAGGAGCTGACCGGTGGCCTGGATGTGGGAGAATGTGAGAAAAGAGCAAGAGAGATGCTCAGGGTGGGTAGGGCTGCTAATGTGGCAGCATGGGGGCCACAGTGCCCAGCGGTGGGAGGGCCTCTTTCCATCCCACGCCCCCTCGGGGCCCCCTCGCGTTTCCCCACCTGGGACATGTGCCCGCAGCCTGGGCTTGTGGGCGACCTGAGTGGGTTTGACTGTGGTTCGTCAAACTCTTCATGCTGTCGAGCTGCCTTCACACGCGCCTTTGCTCTGAAGATCTGATGCTACTTTGGGGACAGGAGTCCCTTCCAGCCTGCTCATCCCCAAACTGGAGCGTCTAGTCCCCTCCCATGAGTAACGTTGCTCTTTAGAGAGTGGAGTGTCAGCCCGTGCCAGGGGTTCGGGGCCCAGCTCTGCTTCACAGTGGATTCCCTCCTTTGTGTCTCACTTTCTCGCTGTCATGTGTATGAGGAGGGGGTGGACCTGGCTTTAGATTTAGGGGGGCCTGGCTTTGCATCCTGACTGCAGTGCTTCCCAGCCGGGTGAGCTTGGACAGTCATCGAACAGCTTAGAGCCTCAGTTCCCCCATCTGTAAAGGGGGCTGTCGGAGGCCTGATGAGACCACGCTCAGAGGTCTTTAGCACTGGGGCTGGCCCGCCATGCGCGTCCAGCTGGTGGTAGCTCTGCTCCTGCTCCTGGCGCAGGTGTGGGGTGCCGGGGGCTCCCTGAAGGTCACCATCCTGCAGAGCAGTGACAGCCGGGCCTTTAGCACTGTATCCCTCGCACCCGGGCCACGTTCCAGCGACTCCGCCTCCGCCACCCCTGCCGCCGCCAGCGTGCCCTCCAAGCAGGCGCTCCAGTTCTTCTGCTACATCTGCAGGGCCAGCTGCTGCAGCCAGCAGGTACTGCCCTCTGCCCTGGGCAGTGGGTCAGTCGGGGGGAGGGCCTGTGTGGGGTGCCCAGCCTGCTGGGTCCATGGCTGCCTGCGTGGCCACATGGGGTCCCCTGAACCCCGGTTCCTGGCAGCTGAGCATCGCTCAGAGCACATGTTCTGAGCAGCCACGAAGGCAGGCTTTTACAGTCAGGCAGAGCTGGTTTGAATCGGCCCTGCCCAGCCCCGTGGACCTCGGGAGGGAATTCACCCTTTGTGCCTCAGTTTCCCCAGGCGTCAGATGAAGAAACGCGTAGAACCCACCACATCAGGTAGTTCTGAGGATTCAGCGACTCGACATTGAAGTCATGAGCCCCAGGCCCGGCCCGGAGCGAGCATAGCATTCATAACACATTAGACTCGTATTACCACCCCGGGGGCTGTAGTCACCCCTGCCACTCTGTGCCTGGCGGAGCGGAGCCAGGGGACCTGAGAGCTCCTCAGACTGCTCCTGGTCTTTGAGGCTCACACAGGCTCCAGGAGGAGCGGAGGCTCTGGCTGCTGTGTGCTCGCTCTGTGCCTCAGTTTACCATCCTGCTGTGGCCCACACAGGGTTGTTGTAAGAGAAATGCCTCTCAGTGGTGCTGGGGCGGCCATGAAAGCCAAGGTTGGAGGCCTCCTCCCTCGGCCCAGCCCTGACCGCCTTCCGGGGCTCAGTGCTCATGCCCGTCCCTCCCTCCCTCCTGTTGTAGGAATTCCAGGACCACATGTTGGGGGCCCAGCACCAGCAGCGGCTCGGGGAGATCCAGCACATGAGCCAGGCCTGCCTCCTGTCCCTGCTGCCGGTGCCCCGGGATGTCCTGGAGAGAGAGGACGAGTGAGTGCGGGATCTCGGAGGCCCTGTGGGGGGGGGTGGGCAGTCTCCCAGACCAGGAAAGGGTGAGACGGCCCTGATTCTACCATCTGCAAGGTCTGCCTTTGTGTTAAGCATTGCCCTCCCCCAGAGGCCTCTTCACACCATTCACTGTGTGACCTTGGACCTCAGTTTTCCTTGTCTGTAAAATGGCCTCATGAGGGGTGTAATGCAGGAACTCATGAACTAAACCCTTTCTCAGGGCTCCATCCGGCAGGACCAGCGTGGCCGTCCACGTGGGAAGGACGTGGGTTGTGGGGCTGCTCCCCTGGCGCATGTGCTGACCCTGCCTGCCACAGGGGCATGGTGGTGCGGGACAAGAGCAGCTCTGGGAACCACGGGGCATTAAACTGAAGGAGAAAGAAAGGTTTCCAAGGCCAGATATCCTCGGTGCTGTCACTGTCCTGGTGACCCTCTGGCATCCCAGATGCTTCTAAATCTCATTTCTCCCTCAACTCTCCTTGTTCGTATTCTTATTTAAGTATTCTTCCAGGTGAAGTTCCAAACCCTTTGGTTAAGTTTCCAAAAGAGGTCCTGTTGGAATTGCCCTGCGTTTACAGAGCACCTAGGAGAGCGACCGTCTTTCCGGGAACGTGGGGTCACACTGCCCTTGTTTTGCTTGTCATCATTCAGGGAGCCGCCTCTGAGGCGCTGGTGCAACACCTGCCGGGTCTACTACGTGGGGGACCTGATCCAGCACCGCAGGACGCAGGACCACAAGGTGCGAGGCCACGCGCTGCCAGGCACCTGGATGTGCTGTCTCCAGGCCGAGGGCTGGGAGGGAAGGAGTCCAGGCTGGAACGGAAAGCCCGTGTCAGTCTGTCTCTGCGTGGCCGTCACACGGAAGTGTGGCTTCTCAACGCCTCAGCGCGTTTCTTCTTTGGGCCTCAGTTTCCCCATTTGTCCGGCGCGGGTCAGGCACCATCTCGCCCTGCCGTTGAGCCGTGGGGCTCCGGGGGTCCTCCTAGCGCGTGTGCTCTCTCCTGTCTTCTCTCTGTGGCCCTCTGCCATCCCATCTCGGAGCCAGTGGCACAGGGAAGGGACGTGCTTGCCCATGCACTGGCACAGGGGCTGAGATTGCAGATGTGGTGGCCGGCAGGAGGGAGGCGAGGCCTCGCTGGCGCTGCCAAGCTGCGCCTGGGGACACTGCCCGCCACCCCCTTGGTCTGCCCTCCTTCCCCCCAGATCGCCAAACAGTCCCTGCGACCTTTCTGCACCGTTTGCAACCGCTACTTCAGGACCCCCCGCAAGTTTGTGGAGCACGTGAAGTCCCAGGGGCACAAGGACAAAGCCAAGGAGGTAACCCCGGCTCCCTCGGGGGACAGGCTCGGGGAGGTGCAGAGTCTTGGCCAAGGCTGCACAGCAAGTTGAGATTTATCCCAGCCCGAACTCATAGCAGGTCCAGGGTGATTGGGATTCCCAGGGGTGTGAGGTGGATGGGGTGTGGCACCTTAGCCACCCAGAGCTGACCTGAGCCCTGACCCACTTCCTGGGCAGATGAAGATGTTCGAGAAGGAGATAGCTGGCCAAGATGAGGACCACTTCATCACGGTGGATGCCGTGGGCTGCTTTGAGGATGATGAAGACGAGGAGGAGGAGGATAATGAGGAAGAGATGGAGGCTGAGGAGGAACTCTGCAAGCAGGTGCTTGGGGGGAGGAAGGAATGTGGGAGGCAGGCTGGAGGCTGGACTCCCAGCCCAGAAGGGACCGCGCCGCACCTCCCGGGGCCAGGAGGCACTGTGCTGGCCTTTACAGGCACTAATGCTTGCTACAATTTAGTACTAGTACTAACTATATCCTGTAGGACTATGTAAATACACCAAGGTGACTACAGGGGGGCAGTGAAATCTGTGAGGGCCTCGAAGCCTGGCTGCAATGCTGACGTGTCGAGGAAGGGAAAGGGGACCCCGGGCCGAGGGAGCAGCATCAGTAAAGGCATGGGCAGGGGCAATGCAGCACATACAGGAAAGGTCAGCGTAAGATGCTGCTAATGCTGATAGCGCAGTCGGCGCTTTTAGAGCACCTACCTGTATACCAGGCATGTGCCAAGCACTTTCCTGGCAGGATCTCACCAACTTGGATGCCAGGCTGTGCTCGGAGTGCCCCGCTACTCTGCCTCCCGTGAGCGAGGAGCTAGAGAAGCGTGGACTCTCTTCAGTTTAACAGATGTTTCCGGAGCAGCTGTTCCGGGCCAGACCCTGGTGCTGGGATATGTGGGGACGAAGGCCTGGCCCCTGGCAGACCTCGCCCGTTACAGCCCAGGGTGGTGATGAGGCAGCAGAAAGGACGCAGAGGGACTATGAATGGAGGGTTGCCAGGGTGGCCTCCAGCCCCAGGCAGGTTAGGGGTGAGGCTGGCCTTGCTCGTCAGTCAGAAGTGGTGTCCTGGGCAAACCCCTTGGCATCTCTGCGCCTGTTTCCTCTGTTCAAATAGTCCCCACCAGGCTGTGAGGGTGACAGCCCCGGCTGGCAAACGGGAGTGGGTGTCACTCCGAGAAGCCACGTTTGCTTGCCTGGTGTGTGGGAGGCACTGTTGGGCATGGCGAGGCCGGCATGGCTGGCGTCAGGTGGCCTCATCTGGAAGGGGCTTATGGCCAGGCGAGACGAGGGGTCCTAGGTCACCTGAAACCCATCCCCCAGGACTGAGGTCACTGCAGCACCAGGTGGGAACTCATGGAGCCGGCAGGGGGCTCACGGTTAAACGTGGAAGCAGGACTTGGGGCCTACCAGGGTTTACTAAGCTGGCTCCTCCCTAAACCAGCTGTCTGACACCAGGCAAGTGAGTTAATGTTTTCTCTCTTACGTAAAATGCGTGAACCACAGGTGTTGGTGGTGAGGATTCAATGAGATGACATGTGCGATGTGTTGGGCACACCTGGCATGGTATGGCCACTGTGGGAGCAGGAGGGCTTCCTGGAGGAAGCGACTGATTGAGCTGAGCCTATGAAGTATAGATTGGGAAGGGTACTGTGGGAGGCAGGATTGGCTGTGCAAAGGCTCAGAGAATGCCACCCACAGCCTCCTCAAAATCATGGGGGACTGTGTTTAAGAGCATGGGTGGGTTCCAGGGCCCCCCACCTGCACTCAGGTTTGGGGGTCTGGGGGAAGTCAGACCTGAGGCCCACCTTGCATGTTTCCAGGTGAGGTCCAGAGGGATAGCCATAGAGGAGTGGAAAGACCCAGAGACCCACAGCCCCAACACTGCACATGGTAAGACCTCAGCTCTGACCTCAGCCTCCAGGTGACCCCCCAGGTCCCGGCCACAGCATCCTGGCCAGGTGGCCGATCCTCGTCCTTTTCTCCCACCTGGAAGGTGGGGGGGTAAATGGGCCCCTAAAGAGGGCGGCACACCTGGCTGGTGTAGAGGAATGTGAGTGCACAGACCCCGCTGCCCCACAGGTGTGGACTTCATGGTGCCGGTGATGGGCTACGTCTGCCGCATCTGCCAGAAGTTCTACCATGGCAACTCGGGGGCAAAGCTCTCCCACTGCAAGTCCTCGGGCCACTTGGAGAACCTGCAGGTGAGCTGGGCCTCCAGCCCCACCCACCCTGCCCAGGACTCACTCCATCCAAACTGGGAGCAATGGCTACTGGCCACCTCCCTCCTGTGTTTGACCTCAGCTCCCAGACACCAACCCCCCCCCCCCCCAACAGGGAGGACCTGCCCACAAAGGGAGGGGCTGGGCTCCTTCTGCTTTTGTTCTGGGGAAGAGAGGTGCTGAGGGCCAGGCTGTGGGCGCCAGAGCTCCGGCCCAGGGAGGCTGAGCGCAGTACAGAGTCACAGCACGTCCAGTGCCACCTCAGCCGGGCTGGGGAAGCAGCTGCTGGCCAGCAGTGCGCCAGGCAGGGAGGGCTCTGCCTCATCTGCACCCTCTGTGTCCAGAAATACAAGAAGGCCCAGGACCCCAGCCCTGCCCCCAGGCCCGTGAGCCGCCGGTGTGCCATCACTGCCCGCAACGCCCTGACTGCTCTGTTCACCTCCACCGGCCGCTCACACATCCAGCCCAGCATCCAGGACACAGCCAAACCCCGCAGCAAGGTGACGACCCAAGCTCCCCAGCCCCCACCATTCCGGCGCTCAGCCCGCCTCAAATCCTGATAGGAGCTCCCCCAGCCACCTGGGGCGGGTCCGGATCTGTGCTTCCTGGGGGTCTGCATGGAAACTTGACATGGTTGGTGTTTTTACCCAGAAATCCAATAAAAGGTAGCTTGGTTGTCTAGTCCCCACCAGCACTCTGTCTGGGTGGACAGGGGAAGGGAGGCGCCCAGCCAGCTCTCCGTCTCTCTAGGCTCAGTGTGGGGGCAAACCAGACAGCCACACACAGGTTCCCAAACCAGGGATTCTGGGATCACAAGGTGCTTCACCTCTCTGAGCCTCAGTTTCCCTCTTAATGCACGAGGGCCAGGAGAATCTTCATGTGAGATCTCATTTGATCTTCACAGTGACTCTAGGAGGGTGGTCTTATCACCCCCAAATTATAGATGAAGAAACTAAGGCCTAGCAAGGCCAAGTGACTTGCTGAAGGTCATACACCTGTGAGTGGCCAGGATTTGACTCCAGGCCTGAGCGCTGGGCCCCAGCTCTCTCCAGCCGGGTGCTGTGGAAGGGGAAGTACAGGAAGGGGGGCCCTTGCTGCTCCTCCGGTTCCGAGTTCGTGGTGCACTAACGGTGACCCTGCCTTCTCGTCAAGTGACCTGCGATGAATCGTCAGTGACTGGAGCCCAGGCTGAGTTGGCTCTTTAGTTCTGCTAGTTCCCCATTTGGAAAGACCCTTACGGATCAGACAACCAGACCAACCCTACAGTCGGCCAGCTGGGGAGATGAGGCCAAGAGCAGGAGGTGGTGCCCAAGCTGGCACAGCATGCCTGGGTGTCGGTTGTCAGTGAAAGCCCTAGTACCCAGAGGAGCTAAGTGCATCCCACGGGGTCACACAGCATGTCCAGTGCTGTCTCAACCTGGCGGGGAAGCCCTGGCGGCCAGGAGCCTTCCAGCTGGGGGGGAAGTCCCGACCTCACCTGTACCCCGTGTCCAGAAATAAAGAAAACAGGAACCCCACCCCCGCTCCAGGCCCATGAGCAACGCCCGGAACGCCCTGACTGCTCTGTTCACCTCTCCGCCCCTGGGGTTCTCATCCAGGATCCAGTCAGAGGCACAGTGCGACTGCAGACACGTTTAATGTGGACATTCAAGGCCTGGGCAGAGCGGAGAGAACCCAGGAGTGGGACAGGCAGGCAAGGTGGGAGGGTTGCAGGCCCACACCTGACGCCAGGAGGGAAGGCTGGGTGGTGGGAGGTGGCCCATACACGCCGAGGGGAGAATCTGCAGAGCGGCTCAGGCAGGCAGAGCCGCCAGGGGACCTGTAGGCCAGCCCTTGAGAAGGCATCTAATCAGGTGGTGAGTGCCCAGGCTGGAGCCTGGCCCTGGAGGCTCCTGGAGCCTAAGTGCTGGCGTCGTAGTCATAGTCGTAGTCGTCATCGTCGTCGGGGTCCTCCCCCAGCTGCTGCTGGAACTCCAGGCGCGTCTGCCGGTTGGACTCCAGCAGCTCCTGGAGGCGGGCGTGGAGGTGGTCGTTCTGCTCTTCCAGGTGGTCCAGGCAGGAGTTGATCTGGTCCAACATGGAGTTGATGGCAGCGTATTCTGGAGGAAGGGAAAGAGCCAAGATCCCAAGTCTCCTCAGCGCTCAGACACCCCCAACCCCAACCACCACCCCCAGCCTGACTCCAGAAGGGCTTTGGCAAGTCCGTACTCCTTCCTGAGCCTCCGTGTCACTGTGGGGAAAGTGGGTGGATATAAAAAGAGGGAAGGCTTTGGAGAGAGAATACCTTAGCACACCAGGCTCAGCCAGGGTCCTGCCTGGGAAGTCCTGCCAGATACCAATCTCCTGTCCACTCCTTCACCTGCCGAGAGGCCAGAGCCCACATTCCTGAGTGGGGCAATCCAGGCCTGTCCCCAGGCAAGCCCATCCTGCCAGCTCTCCCATGGCCTTTGCCCCCACGATAAGGCACCCAGATTCCAAGACCCCACTCTCCTCTCTCACATCTGCCTTTGCCCACATCAGGCCCCTTGAACATGCTGTTGCCTCTGCCTGGGATGCACCGTCCCCCCTCCTGTCTCCCTCCCTCCTCCTGGATGAGTCCTACTCATGCTTCAAGTCTCAGCACGGGTGTCTCCACGGGGAGCCCTCCCAGCACCCCAGATGAGATCAGGCCTCTATGCCCGATCCCCTTCTGCACACCTCGGGACCCTCCCTCCGGATGTGATCGTCTGTGCTGGTCTGCCTCCCCGACCAGACCATAGAGCTCCGTGAGAAGTGTTCACTGCCGTTTCCCCGAGGCCCTCACCGACACACAATGAACATTTGTTGAATGAGTGAATGAATAGATGAATGAATGAAGCCTCTAACTTTCCAGTCCTTCTGCCTTTGCTCGACTGTCCCTGCCACCCAGAATACAACAACAGCCATTTAACAACTAGCTCAAAACACCTCTTCTGAGAAGCCTTCCCTGATCTCCACCAGAAATCATCACTCCCTCCTCCCCAACCACTCCTGACCTGCACCCTGCAGCACAATGTCCCTTAGGGCCCAAGGGCTGGGCCCGTGCCCACTGCGGGAGCCGGTTCTGAGCCAGCCCATGACTCAGATACACTCCGCTGCCAGCTTGGGACCAAGGGGAAGTGGCTGGCAGTGTTTGGAAAAGGCCAGCGCTGGAGGGTGTCTGGGATATGGATGCAAATGTGTCTGCATTCTGGAGGAAGAGCGCCCATCACCCAGAGTTGGCACACCTCAGAGGCCAGAGGCCTGGGAAGTCTCTGCTGGGCTTTACAGTCCAACCACCTTGTGGTACAGGTGGGGAAACTGAGGCCAGGAAGGAAAGGACTTGCGCAGGGTCCTCCAGCTCGTCGGAGGCCAGAGCCAAGACGCAGACCTGGGAAGTGGGGCACCTGGGCTTCAGCCCCAGCTCTGCTCCATCCCAGGAAGTTGCTGCAACCTTTCTGGAAAAGGGAGAGACGGTCCTGGTGGCTGTGAGGACTCAAGTATATCAAGAACTCACACAGGGTCTGGCCGCAGCAAGTACTTAACACTTGGTCATTATCAACGTTGCACATTCTGTGTCGAGAGACACAGCGAGGGAGGGGTGGGGGAGGCGGTGTCTCACAACACGAGGGCCGGGCTCTATCCGTGTCAAGGGTGCCTCCCTCCTCCCCACTGTGCTCAGTGCTGTGAACTGGCCGGCGACCACTCAATGTGACTCCTGGGAGGCCCGTCCTGATGCAGCTTAATACACATCTGGCCACCGTTCAGGGCAAAGCGGCCAGCTCACCACTCTTCCCGTGGGAGGTCTACCTCTATTAAACGCAGGCCCTGGGTGATGGGAGTGTTGTAAAACTACTGAGGTGATGCCCTCGCTGGTGTGGCTCAGTGGATAGAGCGTCAGCCTGCAGGCTGAAGGAAGGGTCCTGGGTTCGATTCCAGTTAAGGGCACATGCCCAAGTTGCAGGCTTGATCCCCAGTAGGGGGTGTGCAGGAGGCAGCCAATCAATGATTCTCTCTCATCATTGAGGTTTCTATTTCTCTCTCCCTCTCCCTTCCTCTCTGAAATCAATAAAAAAATATTAAAAAAATAAAACTATCAAGGTGATGGATGCACACACTGGATACTGTGAAACCCACTGAAGTGTACAATTTAAATGGATGAGTTGTATAGTATGTGAATTATAGATCAATAAAGCTGTTACCAAAACAAAACGCAGACTCCACACCCTACATTTACTAAGTCCTGCACTCGAATAACCCAATCTTTATTACCCTAAAGAGAATAATAATAACCATTTACTGAACACTTGCATTTTGGAACCTACTATCTCTATTCATTTTCCCATTCAATCCTGACACATCTCAATGCCTGAGGGATTAATCATTGTTATTTTACAGATGAGGAAACAGGCTTCCGAGGGTGAGAAGGGAGCTGACGGTTTTCTCTCCACACCTCACCCACCTTCCATCCACCGCAGTGCCGTGCACACCACAGGCTGCTTTGTAAACAGGTCACATTCAGGGCTCCAGGCCGCACCAGAAAAGATGGCTGGGGCTGCTGACTTAGCAAGGCGCGTGCCCACCCGAACGGCCCGCCGTCCCCACAGGGGCCGAGCTCAGCACTGGAGCAAACCCCCAAAGCGCGGGTGTCTCTGCAGCGGCCTTAGTTTCTGCAAAATGGGGCCCGCTGCCCACAGTTCTCGAATGCTGGGGTTCCCAGAGACCCACTGGCAGGTGCCAGGAACCTGCAACCCACCCAGGAGCGGGAGATGGGAGGGCTCCTTCCTTCCACATCCCTATGCGGGCCGCCCCCCTCCCCTGGAAGGTACCCGGAGAAAGCAACGGTCGCTCAGCAGTCCCCCCGCGTCACCTGCTTCCCCGAAGCTGTCATCCTCGTCTTCCGTGCTCGGTACCACCGGCATTCCCATATTGGGGCCCGACATCGCGGGCTCGGGCGCCGCAGAGGCCACGAGACGCTGAAACGCCGCGACCGTCACGCCGTAGCCCGCGCCGGGCGGAAGGTAGAGGGGGCGGGCGTCGCGCGGGGCCGGAAGAGTGGAGCCGCGCAGAGGAACGCAACCTGCAGACTGGGCAGCCGGGACCCCGCCCACAAGGCAAGGAGCCCCGCCCCAACCATAACTCCGCCCCCACCCGGCATCAGACCCCGCCCCTCCCACAACCAGGCCCCGCCCCCAGCCGAGCCCCGCCCTCTCCGTCGAGCTCCTCGCTCTCTCCCGGCCCCGCCACCCCCAGGCTGCTGGCCGGGAAGCCTAGATGGTGGAGGCTCGGGCAAGCGAGTTGGGTGGAGGGGCAGCAGCAGCCTGGGACCCCCGCCTCCCCCGTTCTATCCCATTCCGCCCCTCCTGCCGCTGGCGACCTGTGGGTGGGCCAGCAGCGCCTCCGCGTGGGCGAAATCTGAGCCGCGTGCTTTCTAAAGACCCCCCTAATCAATGGCTTCGGAACATTTTCGTTCACAGCCTCCTGGAGAGTCACGGTTGGCGGAGTGCTGCGTGTGGCTGTCGCTCAAAGAAAGGCCGTGGGAGACGCCTGGCCCAGCCGCATTCACCCCCACCCCTTTGCCAGCTGGGAAAGGGAGCCCTGCTCAGTCACCAGCCAGCAAGTGTCGCTCCTGAGCGGGACCCAGAGGTGTGATCTCCAGCTGGGAGTGACTTGCATACGTCAGTGCCACCGCCTTCTCCCTGAACCACGGTGAGTGGAGGTGAGGCCTCAGCTGAACCAGTGCCTCACCCAGGTCAGCTGACACCACCCCCACCCCCACCCCGGACTATAAAGTGCGGGCATCCTTTCTCCTGACCCCAATCCGCCACCCTCCTGCCAAGCCTCCACTCCTCCCTACTGGGGGCCGGCACACCCTCACAGCCGCCTTGAGGAGCACCTGTGCCCTGAAGGAGCAGGTGACAGCACTTGGACCATTCCGGGAGAGGGAGGAATCTTTGGGTCCGAGAGGGTGCTAGGAGCGTGCCTGGGGGCAGCTGGGTGCCTTGGGCATGGCCCCATCCCTCTCTCAGTCCAGGCTCCACTAAACTCATCTTTCCCTGGAGCCTGGCCCCGAGCTACAGCGGCATCTGGTTGGGCCTGGCTCCAGGTCTGTCCTGCTCCCTGCTGGCTGAGGCTGGGACTGCTCACAGCTCCAGTACCCCCCCCCCCCCCCCCCCATACCCCTGCTAAGGGCGAATGGGACAGGTGTGCAAGTCTGTGAGGGGGAGGAGCCTGGGTTCCTTTGGAAGCCGGCCTCCTCTGGCCTCTGGCCTTTTAGGGGGGAAGAGGCGGGGGAGGGAGTTCCCGTGTGCGGCACCGGTGAGGAGAGGCTCCGACTGCAGCCCGGGTGGGCAGGACCTTGTCAGGCCCCAGACACAGGCCCCGCCAGTGGTGGTGCTGGCCTGGAGCCCCCAGGCCTCTGGGATCTGGATCCCGGCAGCATCTCCCCCTTTTCGCTTCCCCCAGCCCTGCCCCAGGTGGTCCAGATGTCATCCTAGAGGAGAGGGGTGGATGAGGGACAGTGCTCTGAATGGGGTTAGCATGGATACTGCCACCCACCAGTGGGGGCAGGAGGGCGAGCACTGGACCCACAGGAGGCTGGCCAAGGAGCAAGGGAACACCCTGGTGACCCTCTGTGCCTGGCACAGCCTCAAGCTGGGCATTCCCTGTCCCACCTACTGTTGGCTGCCATCTTCTAACATCACAGGGATCCTGGTGAGTTGGGGGTGACAGCACTTCAGCTTCCCCTGTTCCCTCCAGCTCCCCGGCCCTGGCGAGGCCTTTGTTGTAGGACCTGTTGCAAGTGGCTGAGTGTAGACATGAGGTGTGACCTCGGTGTTTCCATTGGCCTGGGCACCCCTCAAAGGCAAGGACATGTGAGGGCTAGCATGGGCTTGGGGGTGGACCCAGGATTGGGAGTTAGGAGGTGTTCAGTCAAAGATGGACTCAAGTTCCGTGACCTCCATCCCTCACTGAGGGCCTCAAGGCGGCCTGGGAGTAATGCTGAGAGCCACCCTTTGCCCTTTGCCCTCCCAGATGGCCCAGTGGGCAAGGAACACAGACTGGGGGGCTGTGGCATGTGTTTATTTAGCAGTCAAGGAGCAACTCCATCAGCAGGGTGGCCCGGGAGCAGCGCTGGGCCGCACTGGGAGAGGATCCTGGCTCTCAGTGGCATCCGGCTCGTGGGGGCAGCTGGGTGGCACCTTGGGCGGAGGCGGATATGAAGGCAACGGGAAGGAGGAAGAGGAGGCACCTGAGAGGCATGCAGGGGAGTCACGATGGCGACAATGCTGGGTAGGGGAGCAGCAGGCCGCTGCCCTCTGGCTCCCATCAGCCCCCTCTCCATCCATACTCACCACGTGCTCACTGGTCATCAATGCACTTGTCTGTGGGGGAGACAGTTCGTCACAATAGGCAGGGATGTGTGTGTGACCCCTGACTACTAGGACCCCTGCCCTGCCCCCCGGCTGCCCCAGGCCCTAGCCTGGCCCAGGAGCAGCAGATCTAGGGGTTCCCTTCAGGGCTGGGGCAGCAGAGAGGGGCAGATGATGGGGGAGGAGATCTAGAGAAAGGCCTGAGAACACCTGGGGGTCACTTGTTCTCAAGGACTCAAACGAGGCCCAGCCACCTGCTGGGCACCGAGGTCTCCTGCCCATTGACCTGATGAGCCCAGGGGGAGAGAGGGGGGAGGTGGCCCAGAACAGCAGGACCTGGGCTATAGGGGGAGGGGGCCCAGGCAAGGAGACTGGGAAGCTTGGCCGGGCCTGAAACTCTCATCTGGGTCGGCCCAAGTCATCTCTCAGGGAAGAGTCCTTGGGACCTAGACCCCTGGGGGCCCCCCAGACCCTGGGCTGGGGCATGGTCTTTCTGAACCCAAAGTGGCTCCCAGGGGCTCCAGGGACTGGAGGGGAGCGGGCCTCCTCTCCCCGTATCCCTGGTGGACGTCATCAGGCCTGGTCAGTCCCAGACCCCCCTCTCCTCTCCCCAGCTGGCCAATACCGATTGGGACAGGGAAGACGATGTTGTCATCGGTGAGGCCCAGGGATTTGACAAAGCGGATGAAGTTCTCCTTCAGTTCAGGGGGCAGCTCCTTGGTCCTTCCTGTGGCCAAGATGCCAGCGAGTGGCCAGGAGACACTCCATGAATATTGTTGAATGGATGAAGGAGCCTCAGACCCCTTCCTCGTGGGGGGCCTGCAGAAAGCCCTCGTTCCCTGGCCTCCCGGGGACTTGGGGCAGAGATAATGCAGGAGGGGGTTTTGGGGGGGGTGGGGAAGGGCCCTTCCCTCCCTCGGATGGGACAGGAGCGGGGTCCCCCAGGGTGGCTGAAGACCCACCGTAGAGGGTGATCTTGAAGTACTCCTGGTTTTGGGAAACCTTCTTGAAGAACACTGTGGCGAACTGGTTGTAGTCAGTGTCTGCCACTCGCACGGTGTAGCTCTGCAGTGGAGGGTAAGCTGCGGGTGGACAGCGCGGGGTCAGCCCTGGCTGGTTAGACAGAGCAGCTCCCTCCTCCCCTACCCCGCACAGGACGGCCTCTGTGCGGAGGTGCAGGGAGGCCCGTTCCCCCTCTGGGAGGACTCCATGCCTGGGACCCCAACCCCAGGGCCCGCATCACTCAGGACTCACCCTTAATGTTGCCCAGGCTGAACTGGCCGGGCTGGGAAGTTTGGACAAAAGTTCTGACAAAGTAGTCACAGCGCTGGTTCCTGTGGGAGTGGGAGAGATGTGTGGGTGAGGGGAGACACAGGCTTGGCCCCCCTGGGCTGGACGAGGTGGGAGCCAGGGTTGCCGCTGGAGGGGCTGGGATCCCGCAGCCCTGGGTCCAGCCCAGCCCAGCCCAGCCCATCTCCACCGCAGCAGGAGGCCTGGCCTGTCCCTCTGTGCTCTCCCCGCTGCCCGGCCAGGGCCCTGCCTCCAGCACCCACTGTCCTTCTGCCTGCAGGGCTGTCTCCCCTCGGCGGCCTTCCTGTACACAGTCCTCCCCACCCTGGGCCTTTGTCCCCTCCTCTTGTCTTGTTGTTTCCTGCTGTAACCCCTCCTGGGCGATTCATCTTGCCATGTCCTTGGCACCCAAGAGCCCATCTCCCCAAACCCGTCCTTCTTATGCCCCTTGTGCCCAAATGCTCCAGCCCCCCCTCCTCCAGGTACCAGAGCTGGAAACCCACAGGAGCTGGTGAGCCCGGCACCCCACCATTCCTCTTCCCCCTGCAACCAGAGGGGCCCTGTCTCCTCGCCAGATCCCTTGGGTGCCTGTGCCTGAGGCCCCAGCAGTGTGGTGCCCCACCCGGCCAGGCTGCTCATGGCTCACGGCTGCCCGAGGAGCGGCTGTCTCTTACTCGGAGCCCGCCAGCCCCTGCTGTGAACCCCCTGCCCCTCCGTCCAAGGCAGATGGGTTCCCCCAAGGCCCAGCCAAGAGGCCACCTCCCAGGAAGCCCCCAGTGAGGTCCTGGCGGGGTTCCAGGCTGGGCCCAGGGACCCTCCTCCCACTCCGGACTCCCCTGCTCTCTGCCTCGTTTCCTGAGGACTATCCGTGTGCGCACAGAAGGGACCAGTAAACGCTGACGTAATGAAGGAAGGAAGGAGGACACAGGTCTCTGAGTCCAGTGCTGAGGAGAGGATGAGTGACTGCCTGTCAGCTTGGGCCGTGACATCAGTCTGTCTCTCAGAGCCCCTCCTCCACGCAGCCCCCAGGTTCCCATGCTCCCGGGAGGGGAGGTGGGGCTCTCACCTGAGCAGGGTGGAGGTGACATTGTAGCTGCGGTCTTCTTTCAGCTCATAGTTGGTGGTGTACATCTTAAAGTCTTTGTCTTCCTTTGAAAAGGCATTCCCTGCCAGGCCCACGACGTACCACTTCCCCTGGAACTGCAGGGGGCGGGTGACAGGCTGAGTGGGCCGCAGGGGCCCCGACAGCTCTGTCCCTGCACCCATCTCTGGGCGGCTGGCTCAGAACCAGGAGCACCTCTACCAGGGCCGCAGGACTCCTGATGGGGACTCGGGCCTGCCCTGGGCCTGCACTGGGCCTGCACTGGGCCTGCACTGGGCCTGCCCTGAGCCTGCACTGGGCCTGCCCTGGGCCTGCCCTGGGCCTGCACTGGGCCTGCACTGGGCTTGCACTGGGCCTGCACTGGGCCTGCCCTGGGCCTGCCCTGGGCCTGCACTGGGCCTGCACTGGGCCTGCACTGACAAAGCCAGCAGGAGCTGGAGGCTGTGGGCCAGAGGGAGCCCGGAGTCTGGCAGGGATGGAGTGACCCGTGGGCAGTGGGACTGAAGATGTCCCCACCTGGCAGGGACTGTGGGGATTACGGGAGAGAATGTGGACCTGGGCAGGTCAGCCGGGCTGGGGTGGGGGTGAGGGTGGGGTGGGAGCATGGTTTCCATCAGGAGGTGTAAGGGCCGGCTGAGCTGAAACCTGGGCCCATCCTGTCCTAAATGTTCTCTAAGACTCAGCCTCAACTCCCTTCTGCTCTCACTGTTCCGGGGTCCTCCCCACAGCTGCCCCCCAGGTTCCTTACCTGGTCATCTTGGAAGTTTGGCTGCAGCGGGACCCTGGACAGAGGTGGGGCTGGGATCAGGTTTGGGGTGGAGTCCTGGGCCTGGGTCTGCAGGGCCCCCAGTAGGGTGAGGCCCAGCCACAGGAGGCCGAGGGGCATGGTTGCAGGGCTGAGGCAACTGGGCAGCTGCTGAGCCAGGCAGGTGGTGAAGGAGGAAGAGGCGAGTGAGGAGGCTGGCCTGGGGGCCCTATTTATGGTCCCTGCTCTCCCGCTCCCACCGGGGTGGAGTGGTATGTCCTTTGCCAAATTCAGGAAGGGTGAGGTAACAGCCAGCAACTCCTGCGGAACCTTCGGTGAGATTTCTGGCCCTTTCCCCATGGTCAGGATTGTGCAAGGTGGAGGGGCAGGAAGGGCAGGGGGGAACCGGGGGACTTTCCCCAGAGCCCCACACCTCTCCTGCCCTTCCCTCCACTCTGTTTGTGTTCAGTGGCCCCCTCTGACCTCCAGGAGTCCCTGCTCGAGCGAAGGCGGGTGGGGCGGTGTGGGTGGCTGGAAAGTGCGGTGAGATCCTCTCCACAGCGAGTGCAGAGGAGGCCCTGTTTCCTGGTTCTCAGAAGGTTCAGGGAAGGGTGGGGCAGCTGGAAATGAACATTCCTGACAGGGAAGGACATAATGTTCTGAGCTCTCAAAGGCCTCCCCCCACCAGCCCTGGCATAGGGAAGACCTCTTCCTCAGGTGCCCATCTGGAAGGGTCCCAACCTTGAGTTCCCCTCCCCCCTCTGTGCCCCATGTGCAGGAGTGGCCCCTCCTGTGGGCCCCGAGACCCCAAGCTGGGCGCTCCAGCCGCACATGGAGCGGCTCAGCTGCATCCTGGACCCGGGACAGTGAGGGGTGCACACTGCTGGCCGGGGCTGGGCCTGCAGCCGCTCTCCACCTACTGCTCCGACACCCGGGGCTTTGGCTCCCAGGGAGTGCAGGACTTGGCCTCGCCCTTGAGGGTCGCTGAGACCACCCACCATCTCTGGCCACAGCCTTGGTCTGTGCAGTCCAGCGGCCTGGGCCTGGGTCCCCAGAAGTGTTCCTGATTGGCTGATTCCTGCTTCGTCCTGGTGAGCAGGCTCTCCCTGGGGCTCTGGCTGTCCCTGGGAGAGGTGATGGGGCTCAGCCCCTGGGCAATGGCTCCCGATGCCACACGGAGCCTGCCTGCAGTCTGACCTGAGGGGGAGCTGGGGGTGTCTGGGCCTCAGGACACTGACAGGGACCCTGGGCTCTACCCGCCACCTGCCGCTCTGGACCCAGCGCCCCCAGCCGGGCTTGGGGCAGCGGCCCCAAGAGAAGGGGCTTTGGGCGGGTTCTGAGCTGGTGGGTGGGCTGCAGCCTTGGCCATCCTGATGGAGAAGCCCCTCAGGCCCTGGCCGGGCTGCCCGTCTGGGTGATGAAAGGGCAGGAAGTGGAGATGAACAAAGCTTCCACGATGTGGCCACCAAACCCCCGTGCCCTCCAGGCGCCGTGGCCAACCCCCCCCCCCCCCCCGCCCCCCTCTCTTCCCGCCAGTGGGCCAGGCTCCACCCCAGCCACTCTATTTGACCTTCAAAGGGATCTTTGAGGCTTTGGTGACTGTTGGATGTGGGGGAGACTGACGGTGGAGCCCCAAAGAATTTTAACTAGGGCGGGGCAGTGCCCTGGATCACCAAGGAGTCACTGGGTAGACTCTTAAAGCCAGCGAGTAGAGTGGCCCATGCTCCCTGGTATGAATTGTGGGAGGGGTAGGACAGGGTCTGCAGCATGAGCAGACGGGTGCCAGGTGCCTGTGCTCTCTGTCCGCCCCTCACCCCCTGTGATCCCTGCCCACCCCTCACCCCCTGTGATCCCTGCCCACCCCCACCCCTGTGCTCTCTGCCCACCCCCACCCCTGTGCTCTCTGCCCACCCCTCACCCCCTGTGATCCCTGCCCACCCCTCACCCCTGTGCTCTCTGCCCACCCCCACCCCTGTGCTCTCTGCCCACCCCTCACCCCCTGTGATCCCTGTCCACCCCTCACCCCCTGTGATCCCTGCCCACCCCTCACCCACTGTGATCCCTGCCCACCCCTCACCCCCTGTGATCCCTGCCCACCCCCACCCCTGTGCTCTCTGCCCACCCCCACCCCTGTGCTCTCTGCCCACCCCTCACCCCCTGTGATCCCTGCCCACCCCTCACCCCTGTGCTCTCTGCCCACCCCCACCCCTGTGCTCTCTGCCCACCCCTCACCCCCTGTGATCCCTGTCCACCCCTCACCCCCTGTGATCCCTGCCCACCCCTCACCCACTGTGATCCCTGCCCACCCCTCACCCCCTGTGATCCCTGCCCACCCCTCACCCCTGTGCTCTCTGCCCACCCCCACCCCTGTGCTCTCTGCCCACCCCTCACCCCCTGTGATCCCTGCCCACCCCTCACCCCCTGTGATCCCTGCCCACCCCTCACCCACTGTGATCCCTGCCCACCCCTCACCCCCTGTGATCCCTGCCCACCCCTCACCCCTGTGCTCTCTGCCCACCCCCACCCCTGTGCTCTCTGCCCACCCCTCACCCCCTGTGATCCCTGCCCACCCCTCACCCCCTGTGATCCCTGCCCACCCCTCACCCACTGTGATCCCTGCCCACCCCTCACCCACTGTGATCCCTGCCCACCCCTTACCCACTGTGCTCTCTGCCCACCCCTTACCCACTGTGATCCCTGCCCACCCCTTACCCACTGTGCTCTCTGCCCACCCCTCACCCCCTGTGATCCCTGCCCACCCCTTACCCACTGTGATCCCTGCCCACCCCTTACCCACTGTGATCCCTGCCCACCCCTCACCCACTGTGATCCCTGCCCACCCCTCACCCCCTGTGATCCCTGCCCACCCCTCACCCCGTCAGTGCAGCCTTGAGCGCCCTGTGTTACTGACCCTCTGATGACGTATGTGCCTGAGCCCCGTGAAGGCCTCTCTATAAATTAAGATTCTGGCGGTGACTGTGGAGCTCTACTTGTCTTCCCTCGGCCAAGACCAGCCTGGAACGTTCCCTTGCTGCCTAACGTGCACCTGCCCACCTGGAGTGGTCTCTTTCCTTGCTCTCTCCTTGCCCTCCATGTACAGGGACCAGTTTGGAAAACAACAGGGGTCCCAGGACAGTCATGGCCGCCACCGGGGCAGACTCAGTGCTGGGCTGGTTGGACTGGAGGGCAGGGGACCAGCCGAGGGTGCTTCTTGCTTCTGCCTTAGGCAGGCAGGGGCCCTGCAGGCGGGCGGGGTGAGAGGGGAAAGCTGTGCCACCTCCTCAGGGTCAGCAGGGCTTTTGGGGCAGGATCCGCTCAGCAGGCACCCGCCTCGCACAGCTGTCAGCACTGGGGGCTGGGTGAGGGGCACGGGGTAGACTCCAGCGTGGGCACAGGCTGACTCCAAGGGCTCCAGGGCGGACAGTGCCCTGGAGGCCCCGCTCCTTGGCCACCCGCTTCCCACTGGGCCTGGGCACCTGGTCAAGGAGGGAACTCTCAGGTTCACCCTGCCCAGAGCTGGGGCTTTCAGAATGGCCTGCACCCCGTGAGGCCTGCCAGGCACTTGCCCACTTCCCGTTGGCCCATCACAAGCCGCACGGAAGCTTTTGGGCCACGGCCAAGTCCCACTCCGGGTCCATTTAGCAATGGCCTGTTCTCCCAACCGCAGGGCCCAGGCCCTGGGCCGAGTCTAATCCCTTCCGGGAGGCAGCGAGTGTTCCCTGTGCTGACTGCATGTCAGGAATCCAGTCTAACGCCCTGGAATGGTCCCCGGAAACGTGTGAGCAGCGTTCAGCCACGGATGGTTGGGGAACAATACCCTCTGACGTGCCTGAGGGCTGGGCAAGGGGTGCCCGGGCAGCGGGTGGCTAGGCTTCTAGGCGCCCGGGACCACGTGGAGGAGACGCGGATGCCCCCGGAGGCTATCACAGCAGCAGGGACTCTTGGTGTCCACAGATGGGCCCCCCTTGGCCACTGCAGGTCCCAACACCCAGGAGGGGGAAGGCCTGCTCCTCTTGGGCCTTGGCTGGACTCTCAAGTTTCTAGAAGCAGCTTTCTAGCCCCCATTCCCATCTCTCAACTCGGGACTCAGCTGGGCTCACGTGAGCATTTCCTGGCTCCTGCCCCTTCCAGCTGCTCTGGGGAACCTGTTTATGGCAAAGCTCTAAAAGGCAGCCCCTCCCACACCCCCGGCCACACGCCCACCCGATTCCTCCCCATAGAGGGGTCCACGGGGCAGGGGGCAGGGGGCAGCAGGCTCTGCCACACGGTCCGGGTCCAGGGCGGTCTCCTGCTCCTGGTGCTCGGTGCCTGGCCCAAGCATGTCCGTACCCGGCTGCTCCTGCCTGTCTCTCTGGGGCCTGGACTCACGCAGGTGAGCAGACCCATGACGACCAAGATGGGGACCGGAGGCCATGGCTCTGAGCAGGGGCCGCGGTGGGCTGCTGGCATCCCGCTGGGGCGGGTGGGTGCTGGGCTCCGTGGAGCTGGACAGAGTGCCTGTCATGGCCTCTGCTCCTCGCAGCTCTGCACCGCTCCTGCCTGGGCTGTCGCCCCAGCACCTCGGGAAGGGCACCTCCACCTCGGCTACTGCCAGGTCACTCCCTGCTCCCTGCTCCCTGGGCCCATGGCTGGGTGTCTGTTGGACACCAGCAAAGGTGGCTTGTGTGGGGATGGATCTGGCTCTCACGAAAGGCTGTTTCTATCTTTGCATCCTCCGTGCCCAGGACGCACCAGCAGAGTGCCCTGCCTAGGGGGCAGGTTAAATGAGAACTGACATCTGCCCCAGTGCCCCTTCCCACTCCCCATTCATCTCAGTGGTTGAGGAAATGGGGAGGGGGTCCCAGCTGGGCTCCTCCTCCTGTTGGGAACCAAGTGTTTATTTCAGATGTGGTTGGTTCTGTGGCTGAGCCTCTCCCTCTGGGGAGGGGATCTGGGCAAGGCTGTGACAGGCAGTGAGGACAAGGTCAGGCTTCCGAAGGAGAAGGGGCCTACCTGGGCCAGTGGAGTGGGGCGAGGGCCAGGCTGGAGAGCAGAGAGGAGGAGGCTGCCTGGAAGGGGTGCTGCTCCGCAAGGGCGGGCAGGGAGGGGTGACTGGTCTTTCCGTGGCCTGAGGGGGTCTTGGGGAGGATCCATCTGAAAAGCAATCCTGGCTGCACAGTAGTCTGGACACTCTGAGGCCCCCCCCCCCAACCCCGCCCCCGCCCAGAACACCAAATCTAGCGTGAAACAGGCTCTTAATGCCTTGTCGGGCTCACAATAAACGAGGCACATGCACAGCCGTAAGTGTGTGTTTTATAATAAGAAAAGGTCATGAGTAAAGTGTCCAAAGTAAAAAATTTAGAAAAGAAACTACAGAATAAACCCAAAGAAAATAGAAGGCAGAAGTAAATGAAGAGTGGAAATTAATAAAATACAAAGATACATTAGGAATATCAAAGCCAAAAGTTGACTCCTGAAAAAGACTAAGAACATAAGTAGAAATTTGGAAAAAAAAATTATTAAATAAACAGAAGTAGAAATTTTAAAATCTATAACTAGGTTTTACAGACATTAAAGGGTAAGACACTGTTATAGGTAATGAAATGGGAAATACTCAAACTTGTGGATTCATGAAGTAAAAGAAAGAGAGGCCCTAAAACATCTACAGAGTTGACAAGTTATTAACAAATCTTCCCACAAAGAGAACACCAGCCATGCAATATATTCGAAGAGCACAATTAGACAAGTTTTAAAAATAAACTCTTAATTTTGTTTTAGATTCATAGAAAAATTGTGAAAATAGTTTGCAGAGCTCCCATATATCCTGCATCATTTCCCTTATTTTTAACATCATATATTAGTGTGACATGTTACAATTAATGAACCGCTTTTGATACATTATTAACTAAAGTCCATATTTCATTCAGATTTCCTTGGGGAATTTGTACATAATGTCCTTTTCCTGTTTCAGGATCCCATCCAGGATACCATGTTGCTTTTTTTTTTAATGGCCAGACAATTACATATGAGAATACACACTTTTAACATATATATATATTTTATTGATTTCAGAGAAGAGAGAAGAAACATCAGTGATGAGAATCACTGATTGGCTGCCTCCTGCACGCCCCCTACTGGGGATCGAGCCTGCAAACCGGGAAAGTGCCCTTGACCAGTACCTGGGACCCTTCAGTCTGCAGGCTGAGGCTCTATCCACTGAGCCAAACCAGCCAGGGCGATCCCAGGTAACATTTAGTTGTCATGCCTCATTAGGCTCTTCTTGGCTGTGACACTTGCTCAGACTTTCCTTATTTTATTGATTTCAGAGAGGAAGAGAGAGGGATAGAAACACCAGTGATGAAAGAGATCATTGATTGGCTTCCTCCTGCACACACCCTTCGGGGAATCCGGCCCGCACCCCCCGCCCCCCCCCCCCCCCCCCCGCATGTGCCCTGGCCGAGAATTGAACCCTGACCTTCTGGTTCATAGGTCGATGCCCAAACACTGAGCCACACCAGCGGCAGCCTTTCCTTGGTCTTGATGACCTTGACAGCTTTGAGGGGCACTGCTCATGTATTTTGCAGAATCTCTCCCTATTGGGACTTGTCGGGCGTTCTTCTCAGGATTAGACCGGGTTATGAGTTTTAGGAGGAAAACTACAGAGGTCGAGTGCCATTTGTTCCACATCACATCAGGGGAAGACGCTAGCCACGGGACTGATCACTGCTGGTGGTGACCCGGACCGCCCGGCTGCGGGGTGTGGCCCCCCGGGGCAGAGCCAGGTGGCGGGTGTGCACGCGGTGCCCGTTCCCCCCGCTTCTGTAAACAGTTCTCGGTGTGAGGCTTCCAGAGACCCACTCGCAAGAGCTCACCAAGACGGGAGTCTGCAGCCACAACCCACCCAGGAGCGAGGGGTGGGAGGGCTCCGCGGTCCCTCACAAACCCATATCCCGGCCCCGACTCCTCTTCCCAGGAAGGTACCCCGAGAAAGCGACAGGTGGTTCCTGCAGTCCCCCCGAGTCCCCGGCCTCCTGAGTCCGCCTCCACCGGCAAGCCCAGGTCCCCGAGGGGGCCCGACGCTGCGGGCTCAGGCTCTTCCAGGACCGCGGGATGAGGGGACGCGGCGACCTCGTGCGGACCGGGGGCCCTGGTGGAAGCTGAAACGGTGGGACCTCGCGAAGTAAAGCGGGGGAAGCCGCCCGGCCGGCTCCAGGGCCCGGAACCTTCAGGCCGGAGCCCCGCCCCGCCCCGCCGCCAAAACTCCACCCCGCCCCCAGGCCACGCCCCCTGCCAGCGCCCCGCCCCCGTCCAGCCGTGTACTGCAACGCGAGCAGAGGTCCTTGCTGTCCCCGCCACCAGACCCCGCCCCTTCTCACCCATAACCAGTCCTGCCCGCTGACCTTGGCCGCAAGGCGGGGCCAACTCGGGTCTGCCCGCGGAGAAGCCTGGATGGCGGAGTCTGGGACCCCCAGCCAGGGCGAGCGAGCCCGGCAGAGGGTCGGTGCAGACTGGGACCCCCATTCCTCCCCCATCTGCCCCATCCAATCTCTGGGGACTTGCGGGTGGGAGAGCCGGCGCCTCAGCGTGGGCAAATCTTAGACACTGGTTTCCTAAAGGTCCCCAATATGTAGGGAAGATTTTATGGTTCAAGACATAGGAGACGTGGTGCAGCGGCGCGGGAGGGCAGAAAGAGCGGAGTCTCTGGCGCCCTCCTCATGTTAGTCGATGTGGCGGTTTCGCGGCCCTCAAGGACCCGAAGCCGTGACTCCCTGACACTCCGAAGGGTTCAGTCTCTTTCGATTGGGTGCATGAGGCAGAAATGACTAACCACATGTTACGGCCAATGTTGGGACTCAGAGGCCACACCGGGAGCTGTGTGGCCGAGCAGAGGCTGGCGCCCGGGTCACCACCGAGAACCATTTCATCTACGTATTGAGGAGCCGGGGCACTTAGCGACTCCCAGACACCCCCAGAGGTGTTTCTGCGGCTCTGCGAAGAGTGTGAAAGCTGAGCCCAACCCGCAACGGCTGTGCCTCTGTGCCTGCTCGCTCGGCGTCACTGTTGCCCCGGCAACCTGCCGGTCACCAGACACCCGGCCCTTTAAGGGAAGCCTAAGCCCGGCGGTCTTGGTTTCGCGCGCCCGCCCGCGGCGCCGGTAGAGAGAACATGGCCCAGGCTGCACGAGGGCTGTGGCCCCGCGGGCGCGCTTTGGCCTGGAGGCTGTGCGGTAGCCCGGCGCCCCGACTCCCAGTGCAGAGCCGGGCTGGCTTCGCAGGGGCGGCGGGAGGCCCGGGCCCCGCCGCCATCGCCCGCAAGGGGAGCCGGCGGCTCCTGGGGAGGGCGGCTCTGGCCCTGGGGGGCGCTGTGGGGCTGTACTACACCGCGCGGTGGCACCTGCGCGCCCAGGATCTCCGCGCCCAGCCCTCCGCCGCGCAGGTAAGCCGGGCTGCACCGAGCTCCGCTGGTAGGGGCGCTGGGGTCAGCGCGGAACTGCGGGACTTCGGAATCGGCCGGTCAGGAGCGCCTCCGCTGTCCGCTCGTGACCTTGGGCCAGTGACTTGGTTTTGTCTCCAAGTCCTCAGCGTCCTCATCTGTGAAATGGGACCGCGACTGCTGCCTGCTAACTAGAATTGTCTTTGTCTTAAAGTTGTGTTTCTAACTTGTTTAAAGACTTTATAATGGGGATATTTTGAGATCACAGAAAAGAGAAAGAGCCTCTTTCAGTTTATCCCATTCCCAACATTTTGTCGGCCCCCCATCGTCTTCAACTCCTAAGGTGGTGTATTTATTTACTGACTAGAGGCCCAGTGCACAAAACTTGTGCATGGGTAGGGTCCTTAGGCCTGGCGGGTGATCAGGGCCAATCTGTGGGGTGACCGGCAGGGTGGCCAGCAGGGCAATCAGGGGACCCCTGCTGGTACCTGCCTTGTCTGGCTGGGGGCCTGTGGGCTGGGGGTAGCTCCTGCATTGAGCGGCTACCCCCTGGTGGTCAGGGTGCGTCATAGCAACCCGTCATTCCACCAGTTGTTCCTTAGTTTGGTGATTTGCATGCTAGGCTTTTATTATATAGGATATTATTTTATTTATTTATTTTTTAAAATATATTTTATTGATTTTTTTTTTTTTTTTTACAGAGAGGAAGGGAGAGGGAGAGAGAGTTAGAAACATCGATGAGAGAGAAACATCGATCAGCAGCCTCCTGCACACTCCCCACTGGGGATGTGCCCGCAACTAAGGTACATGCCCTTGACCGGAATCAAACCTGGGACCCTTGAGTCCGCAGGCCGATGCTCCATCCAGTGAGCCAAACCGGTTAGGGCATATAGGATATTATTATTAGCATTTTTTATGGAACCGATGACCCTTGGATTCCAGGTCCCGAGACAGGGAGGGACATGGATGTGTTTCCCTCAGCCAGGTGGTGGCCCAGCTGCCCTTGCAATCCTTTGTACATTGCACCAGCACAGCCTTTCTTGGCTCTCCCCCCCCCCCACCCCCCCCGCCCCCCCCCCCCCCGCCCCCGTCCCCATCCACCCACATATTCCTGCACCCAGGGTGTTGGGGTGGGTGGGAGGGGAGTAGAGTTCTCTGTATCTCCCTGCTCACTTCCATGGGTCCAGCCTCAGTTTCCCACCTGAGCCTTGAGGGCTGTGGACTGCAGCTGTGACTTTCAAACAAGCATTTGCAGCAAGCTCACATGGGGCTTTCCTGCGGAACATGCAGGATCCAGATCCTGGCCCAGGGCCCGGATACAACCCCTCCCCTTAGAGACTGGAGGTAGACCCCACTCTGGCCACGCTGGGGAAGGGATGGGGGGCACTCTGGATTGAGGCTGAGCCTCCGCTGTTCATTCCTCCCTGCCGCCCCCCATTCCTCCCCATTTTCTCAGGGTCATCTTAGAAGGCTCCCCGGGAAACAAGTTTGCTTGGGGCAGGGCCTGGGTTTGGGGGCAGGGCCTGGGAAACAGGCCTCAGAAGCCCCTGTCCCTCTGCTCCCTCCCCATCCAGCTCTCCCTGTCCGACCGCCTGCAGCTGACCCTGTACCAGTACAAAACGTGTCCCTTCTGCAGCAAGGTCCGCGCCTTCCTCGACTTCCACGCCCTGCCCTACCAGGTGGTGGAGGTGAACCCTGTGCGGAGGACGGAGATCAAGTTCTCCACCTACAGGAAGGTGCCTATCCTGCTGGCCCAGGAAGGAGAGAGCCTGGTGAGCTTCGGGACCCCCACCATGTCCTGGGGGGTCCTGGAGTCCTCCCCGAGTCAGCCCTGGAAGGAACGAGGGCTCTTGGCCTCAGCTGAGGACAATGAGGGGAAAGTAGCTGGTATACAGTAGATGCTCAGTAAATGTAGGCTGCCACCCTTCCCCACCAACACCAGACACCAGCCTGGTCTACGGGATCCAGAGCACCACAGAGCTTAGCAATGTGGGTTCTGAAATCAGCGAGGTCTGGGTTCCAGATGTGGCTCTGTCCCTTGCCGGCTGTGTGACTTGGGGCCAGTCACTTAGCCTCTCTGGGCTTGCTTCTTCATCAGTCACCAGAGGACCGTGCTCTCCAGGTTGTAGGGAATGCCTGGCTCCTACTATGTAGCTTCTGGCATCCACCCTGCTCCTCAGTGCCCTGGAGGCCAGGGAGGTGGAGCAGGCAGGGCCTAGACCAGGGGTGGGCAAACTTTTTGACTCGAGGGCCACAATGGGTTCTTAAACTGGACCGGAGGGCCGGAACAAAAGCATGGATGGAGTGTTTGTGTGAACTAATATAAATTCAAAGTAAACATCATTACATAAAAGGGTACGGTCTTTTTTTTTTTTTTTTTTAGTTTTATTCATTTCAAACGGGCCGGATCCGGCCCGCAGGCCGTAGTTTGCCCACAACTGGCCTAGACCCTGGGTCCTCCCCACACCCTCCTCCCCATTAGCCACACTTGGGTCTCCCTTCTGATCGGCTGCCCTGAGAGGGGGGCTGTATCCCGGGGGTGGGGAGAGCTCAGTGGACATGGGTTATCGGGGTAACCCCCCAGGAGTGGACCAACAGTACCCTGGTTCCCCCCGGCCAGTTTCTGAGGAATGCCTGGGCACGGTGTTGCAGAGCCCTCCACCCCCATCCCCATCTAAATCACCCTCTCCTCCTCCAGCAACAACTGAACGACTCCTCTGTCATCATCAGCGCCCTCAAGTCCTACCTGGTGTCGGGGTAAGGAGCTCCCTGGACGCTGTCTCCAGGGAGGCCTCACCTGAGTCCTGCGTGGGGAGGGGGGGCTGCTGCTGGCACTTCCAGAACGGGTCATGGGTGTCCCACTCAGAGCCTCCCCCGTCCTCTCCTTCGCACATCTCCCCCCGTCGGGGAAGGGCTCCGATGTCTCCCCACATCCCTCGTGCTGCACTTTTATGGGTCGGTTCCGGCTTCACCCCCGGGCTGGGTCAGGCCGGGGTGGATATTCACCCCAAGGAGGCGAGGGCTGGGTCTCCCGGAGGAGGAAGGAGTTGGGGTGAGACTCTGGATGTCTCCTGAAGGCAGCCCCTGGATGTCATCATCACCTACTATCCACCCATGAAGGCCACCAATGACCAGGGCAAGGAGGTGACCGAGTTCTGCAACAAGTACTGGCTCATGCTAGACGAGAAGGAGGCCCAGCGCATGTATGGTGGGAAGGAGGCCAGGACGTGAGTGGGGCTGGGGCTGCCCGGGAGGGCGGCATGGCGGGGGAGGGGGTCTTCCTCAGAGGGGACCCGGCTGAATGAGATGCTGTGCGGGGTGAGCAGCGAGGGAGGCCACGAGAGCTGGGCTGGGTCTCTATGAGGACCTGCTGCCCAGACCTCGGCTCCCATCATGCACTGGGAGGGCTGGATATTGGGCCTGCTCCCCAACTCCCAGGCCCCGGCTGAGGAAGCCCCCTGGCCAGCCCTGTGCCCTGCTTCCCCGCAGGGAGGAGATGAAGTGGCGGCAGTGGGCGGACGACTGGCTGGTGCACCTGATCTCCCCCAACGTGTACCGCACGCCCGCCGAGGCCCTGGCCTCCTTCGACTACATTGTCCGGGAGGGCAAGTTCGGGGCTGTGGAGGGCGCCATGGCCAAGTACGTGGGCGCAGCTGCCATGTACTTCATCAGCAAGCGGCTCAAGAGCAGGTGATGGTGCATGTGTGCACGCGTACGTGATGGCCTTCGCATTGGCCTCACCTGGGCCTGGGTCGGCGTTTCCTGATGGACCACCCCTGTCCCTGCCCAGGCACCACCTCCAGGAGGATGTGCGCGAGGACCTGTATGAGGCTGCCAACAAGTGGGTGGCAGCTGTGGGCAAAGACCGGCCTTTCATGGGGGGCCAGAAGCCCAACCTGGCTGATCTGGTGAGCGTGGTGGTGGGGAGGAGGTGCCCAGACTGGGTCCCGTGTGTGGGTCGGGGGAGCCCAGGAGGGAAGGGCCCAGGTGTAGGCAGGGCTACCCCTCCAGCTCCCTCACATCAGAGGCACCGGCTCCATGTTACCAGGGGCGTAAGGAAAGCCAGCTACAAGGAACCGTCTTGGTTCCCATAACTGACGAGTGTCATGGAAGGGTTGGCTTCAGGCCTAGCTGGATCCCGGGGCCCGAGTGGTGTTACCGGGGCTCAATGCCCTGTTGTATTCCAACTCCTTGGAGGTGACCTCAGCCCAAGGCCAGCCTTTGTCCAGTGCCCCAGGCTCCCCCAGCAAAAGTCCTGGCTTCCACGTCCACGGTGAAGCATCCCTGTAGCCAGCGTGAAACATTGATTGGCAGGCCCAGCAGGCCCAGCGCTATGGGGAGGTCCCAGGATCTGAGAGTGGGGGAGGCGTTTTCTCAAAGGAAACTCTGGTGGGGGGTGTTGTCCAAAAGCGGGGTGTGTGTATGGGGCAGGCCAAACCTACAGTTTCCCCCTGCTTTGTTCAAAGCCCCGCGGCAAATGAGCCCTGCAGTGGGTTGTGGAGCTCGCAGAGCGGGGAGCGGGCCCCAGGGCACGCAGCTGGCAGGTGGCGGGCAGGTCTGGATGCCCTCTGTGCGCCCCCAGGCGGTGTATGGTGTGCTGCGCGTGATGGAGGGCCTGGAGGCCTTCGACGACCTGATGCGGCACACCCACATCCAGCCCTGGTACCTGCGGGTGGAGAAGGCCATCGCCGCCGAGGCCCCCCAGTGAAGGAGCCCCCCGCGAACCCCCCGGGAGGAACCGGAGACCGAGGAGATGCCAGCTGCCGGCACCAGGGCCACTGAGCCAGCACTCGGCGATGCTGTGCAGGGTGACGGTCATTCTACCTCTTGTCCACGCCCACCCCACAGCATTCTGTCGAACACTGGACACCTGCGGGGCCCTGGGGTGCTGGGGACACAGCCCTGAGGGTACAGGGAGGCTGCCTCCCTCCTCCCGGCCCCGGGCTCTCAGTGGCTGCCCTGCCTAACCCTGTGGGTGGGAACTGGGTTGGGCCCCACCTGGACAAGGGAAGTAGGGACACCCGGGTGAGGGAGAGCCCCCTCCTTGGCTCCTCATGTTCCCGCTCTTCCTAAGCATCCCCTGCTCCCCTCCCCCACCCCCCTACCCAGACTCTGTCTGTTTGAAATAAAGAAAGAGATTCTGCCGTGAGGCCACGCCCAGCCCTGTTTGTCCAGTGTTTCTAAGTGCCAGGCCTGGGGTGAAAGGCTTAGTGGCTTCATGTCACACGACCCCTGGGACACCAGAGGGAGGCTCAGAGATGGCCCAGCGTGTGGTCTCTGAGAGACTGACTGGGACTCTGGGTGGTGGTGCCCCTCTCTGATCCTCGGTTTCCTCATCTGTTAAATGGGCATAATGGTCGTCCCACCTCAGGGGGAAGTGGGGAGGGTTCGATGACAAGATGCGGGTCAAGTGCACAGAAGGGTACCGGGCTCAGGAGGGGCCGGGGGGCCTCCCGTCCTCCTCTACAGACCAGACTCCAGGGGCCCCTGGCAGCAGTGGCCGCCCCGGGCTTTGCTCCCAGGCCTGGGACTTCACAGGGATGGACGCTGGGACGGGGTCTATAGGGAGAAGCCAGGTCGGAGTGAGGGGGGCTGTGGGTGGAACCCTCTTTTGAGCAGGGTGCCCTGGGCCGGGGTCTTCGTTCTGGCTGATGAGTGGCCCGGTGGCGGCCATGGCAGCCCCCCCCCCCAAGGCCAGAAGGGTGGCTGGTGTACCCAGTTTCACCCCCTAGGCCCTTTGTTGGCGTGGGGGGTGATTTGGCAACCCTCCCAGGCCCACCCTGGAGAGTCTTGAAATTTTATTCTTTAAAAAATACAATGCGTGCTCCCTATAGCAGCTTGACATTTGAACGCGGTGGCCTCAGTTTCTCCCACGGGGCATGGCTGCCGCCTGCCTGTCCTGGTTCCCGTGGTGGGCATCTGTCTTTGCCACGCCGGCTCCTTCCTGGCTGCTGAGGGCTCCTCTGCACATCCGACCACAGCCCACCAGCCAGGCCGACGTCGGGGCGTATTGGGGTGGCTCCCCTCCCTGTCCCCCTGGGAGTGTTGAGCATGCAGGGCTGTGGGAGGAGGGAGAGAAGCCCAGGCCGGAGGCCACAGCAGTCAGTGGCATGAGGAGCCACAGAAGCTGCCTCCGAGGGCTAATAGGTGTTGCGGTCCCCAAGCCACCACTGTGTCCGGAATGCTGTCCCTGCGTCATTGGCCAGACCTGCAATCCCAAGGGGCCTTGGCTCCGGGGGCCCAGGGTGGCCTGTGGACCCCAGCCCACTCTCCCTTCCCTTCCAGCCAGCCTCTTCCTGCCTCTGCAGACCTCGCCCAGGGTGGCTTGGTACCTTCCGGCTGCTCAAGGAGGCAGACTCACCCCTCCTTTGTCTCAGCCCCGAAGGGAGCATCGGATGTGCCTGGCGTGGGACAAGGTGTCCACCTCCTGTCCATGACATCGAGGCCGGGGTCTCACTGCCACAGCCCACCCTGTGCTCCCAGCCCTTTCTGCTCCTGCTCAGCCCAGCGATGGCTCCCAGCCTTGGCTTCCCCTTGAGGCCCAGACCCACTAAGGAGGCCCGGGGGCAGGCGGGGTCCCTGCCACCGTCTTCTCCCCTCTCCCGTTTCCATATGTCACAGGTGCTCCTCCGTCTCCCCATTTCACAGAGGAGGTTATGGCTGGTGGCTAAGCCATGCTGGGCAGGGGCCTGACTCCTGACTAGAGCTCTTTCCCCGGGGCTGCTGCAGGCACACGGCGCACGCCTGGTCATCCTCACACTCACTGAATGGTCACCTTGATGAAGTCTCAGGACTGTGCCCGCTAGACCCCGTCTCTGGGCCTGGGCTGGAGACTGGCTAGCCAACCCAGGGCCACCCTGGGGCACCTACTGAGCCGAGCTGCTTTCACCATAACCACCAGAGGGCGGTCGAGGCTGCGAAGCCCTGTAGGAGATGGAAACGAGGTCCGGTGCTGCCACCTTGAGGCCAATTCTTGCATTGCACCTTCTCTGGGCAATCTTCATTATCCAGGGGCTCCATTTGCCCTTCTGTAAAATGGGTTTAGCACTCAAGGGTCTGAAGATGGGCAAGTAGAAAAAGCCACACCTCCCAGGGATAAGGGGCTCAAGCCAGTAAACCCTGCCCCAACTCGGTCATGTTCAAGTTCCCTATGGCCTTGATGGTAGCAGAAGGCCTGAGGTGGGAACCCTGCCACGGCTCCCTGTGGCCTTGGGCAAGCCCCATCCTTGCTCATCCTCCAACAAGCCCTTGGAGGTCAGCTAACCTCCGTGGGGTTGGCACCATCAGAGTCAGTGCTCCCAGGAGTCAACACGTGAGGAGCGTTTTTATGCAGCCAGTGGCTCTGCTGTCTGTTCTCAGAACACACTCCCTGCTCTGTTCCCAGCCAGGTTCCCAGAGCTCACGGTCAAGAGCTCCAGGGAGCAAAAATGGGAGCGAGTCCTGAGAGCAGCGAGAGCTCTCCTCCCTGGGCGTCAGGAGTGCTCCAGTCAGAGTTTCTTTTCTTTTCTTTTATTTTTTAAAATATATTTTTATGGCCCTAACCGGTTTGGCTCAGTGGATAGAGCGTCGGCCTGCGGACTGAAAGGTCCCGGGTTCGATTCCAGTCAAGGGCATGTACCTTGGTTGCAGGTACATCCCCAATAGGGAGTGTGCAGGAGGCAGCTGATCAATGTTTCTCTCTCATCGATGTTTCTAACTCTCTATCCCTCTCCCTTCCTCTCTGTAAAAAATCAATAAAATATATTTAATAAATATATTCTTATTGATTTCAGAGAGGAAGGGAGAGGGAGAGGGAGAGAGAGAAACATCAATGATAAGAGAGAATCATCGATGGGCTGCCTCCTGCACATCTCCAGCCCACAGTCTGGGCATGTGCCCTGCCTGGGAATTGAACCATGACCTCCTGGTTCTTGGGTGGATGCTTAACCACTGAGCACACCAGCCAGGCAGTTTTTCTTTATTTTAAATAAAAATTCAGATCACACAGGGGCTCCTCAAGCGTTAACCTGTTTCAGATTAGACACGGTTCTCCCTCATCATTGTTGATGATGGTGTAGAATTCCATCCCACAGTGTTCCACTGGATGACTGTTCCCTGGCTAATGTAACCGGCCGAGCGGGAAGGATTTTGTTGGGGGCAGTGTCTAGTGGGGAGCAGGCGTTGTAGTGGCCTGAATAATGCCCCCAGATATATCCAGGTTCTAACCCTGGAACCTGTGAAAGTTACCTCATGTGGCAAAAGGGAATTTGTAGATGGAATTAAATTCTCGACTTGGAGATGGAGCGAGCTTCCTGAATTGCCTGTTCCTCAAATGTAACCACACGTGTCCTTAGAAGAGGGAGACTTGATTGCAGAGGCAAGAGGCTGGGGTCCTGGGAGGAGGAGGACACAAGCCCAGCGTGCAGGCCCCCCCAGAAGCCGGGAGAGGCGAGGCATCGGGTCCTCGAAGAGAACGGAGGCTCCGGCAGGAACCACCTGCGGACGCCCTGCTTTCCGCCAGGGAAACTGAGTGGACACCTGGCCTCCAGCACCGTCAGAGAGCGCATGTGTGTTGTTTTAAGAACCACGTTTGTGGTGATTTGTAACGGCAGCCATAGGCTCCGAACACAAACGGCACCTGGGAAGAGAAACCGCTACAGCAGTGGTTCTCAACCTTGGCTGCACATGAGAATCACCTGGGCATCTTTTTAAAATCCTGATTTCTGGGCCCCATCCTCCGGAAATTCTGTGTCTTTGTTACTAATGTTGTGGCCCCACCCCATAACAAAGAAACAGAATTTCCGGAGGATGGGGCCCAGAAATCAGGATTTTAGAAAGATTCCCAGGTGATTCTCATGTGCAGCCAAGGTTGAGAACCACTGCTCTACAGCAACCTGACCCCGACCGACCCCTGGATGGGCCAGTCCCCGCCCGGTCAGTGTCCTCTGTAAAGCGAGGGGGGTGGGGCTCCTCGGCAGGTGTTGGCGAGGCCAACGCCCTCTCTCCTCAGCCTCCAAACTGTTGTAGGGACATAAGTGCCTCCTGGGCCACAGGGGCTGAGCCAGTGGGGACAGCAAGTGGTCAAAAGTGGCCGTCCCTTTGCGGCCACTACCTGGCCGAGAGCCGAGAGCAGGAGGCCCTGGGTCTATCTTGCTCCCCCGGGGGTCTGGGCCGGGCCTCTGGCTCTCGCTCGCCTCAGTTTCCTCGTTCTCGGTTCCTCCCTGCCCTACTGCGTCACCCCCCCTTCTGCCGGCCCTTCCATCCAGCCCTGGCCGGCCTCTCCGGCCACGGTGACTGGACCTCGCTGGTCCGCCCCAGCTTCCTCGTCCGCCCCCGAGGCCAGGGAGCAAGGTCCACACCTGGGCAGCGGGGGCCGGGCTCAGGGCTGCTGGTCCTCTCACCCTTCCCCTACATTCCAACCCGATCAGACTGGTGAGATGGGGCAGCCCAGCCAGGAGCTGAGGTTGAGAACATGGCCTGAGAGTCAGCAAAGCTGGTTTGACTCAGCTCAGCATTCTCCCGGCATGAACCTGGAGGAGTCCTTCCCTCTGAGCTGTAAGGAAGGTTCTGGGCCGCTCTTGCTCATGAGGAAACTGAGGCTCAGAGGGCATGAGATCTGCCCACGATCCCACTGCCATGGTGCCAGGATTGACTCACAGGTGCCCCCCGTCCCCCGGTTCTCTGCAGCCGCCTGGCACGGGAGAGCAGCCAGGGGCCAGGGGCCCCTCGGGGAAGGTCCCCAGAAGTGGACCACGGCACCGTCCCAGCCCCCGTGCAGCCCCCTGCCTTCACCCCCAGGCATGCAGCACACGGAGGGACGGATGGACAGACGGGGGACGTGGTGGTGGAATTACCTCCTAGAACTGCCAGGGGCTAACCCAGCAGGTGCTCCATAAATGTCATTCCCAGGAATTAGAGGTGACCTTTCACCTCTAGCTTCCGGAAGGAGGTTGATGTGGCTCCTCCACCCCCAGCCACCCCACTGGCTGGACTTCCTTTCAGATGCCAGAGATCCCAGGCCCATGTGAGGCTCCTCACTGGGAGGCTGGAATGAAGAGCATTTCGGTGGAAATGACTCCGTGTGTCTGGAATCCTGGAGGGGAGCTGGGAGACGAAACTGCTTATTAAGGACCAGACATTTCCACTCAGTCTCCTCTGATTTTCCAACAGGCAGATCTGGAGGTCAGGCCCGCAGTGCGGCTCACTGGGCTCAGCTCCAGGTGTCAGCGGGCAGCCTTCCTCCTGGACGCTCCAGGGTGGAATCTGTGCCTGGCCTTTTCCAGCTCCGAGAGGCGCCTGCAGCCCTGCACTTGTGGCCCGTCTCTGTCCTCAAAGCCAGGGACCTGGGCAGAGTCCTCGCCTCACCTCTGCCTTCTCCCCGCCTCCCTCTCCCACCCAAGACCTTGTGATTCCTCGGGGCCACTCAGGTAACCCAGGCTCATCCCCCTTTTTTAAGGTCAGCTGATCAGCAACCTTAACTCCACCTGCAGCCTTACTGCCCTTGGCCATGTCACCTAATTCCCTCGACACCCCGGGGAGGGGGCGTCATTCTGCCCTCCACACCACGAGACGTCAACCAGTAACTGCTCATTATGCACCAAGTGGGTGCCCAGCACCTGCTGGGAACAGCAGCGAAGAAAGCCAACACCCAACTCTCACGGAGGAGACAGACGACAAACCAAGGAGTGAGAGAGAGCAAGCAGTAGAGTTGGTGGTGAGCAACAGGGAGAAAGCTAAGAGGACGTGGGGCTGGTCGGATGGGGGAACAGGTTACATTTAAATAATTGTTTTTGATTGTTTTTTATTTTTTATTTTTAGAGAGAGGAAGGGAAAGGGAGAAAAACATTGATTAGCTGCCTCCAGTTTTAGTCTCTGTGCTGCCGAAGCGAGCACCAAGAGGTTACCATTTTAAATAGGGAGCTGAGGGGAGGCGTGGTGAGAAGGGGACATGCGAGGGAGACGAGCGAAGGAGGGATGAAGGAGACGCCTGGAGGAGGCAGGCTTGGTGGGCTCAGAGCTTTGGCCACGTCAGAGCAGCTCCCAAGGCTAACTTCTGAGCTTGAGAGAACTGAGGATAGCGGGGGGGGGGGGGGGGGGGGGGGGGGGGGGGGGGGGGCGGGGGCACGAATTTGCCAATGATTGGGAAATGATTTATGCCTGTAACCCTGACAACAGCTGAGGCAAATGGCATATTAGTTTCCTAGGACTGACAACTCACCACCAAGTCAGGGCCTAAAACAACAGAAAGCCCTTCTCTCATAGCTCAGGAGCTGCAGTCTGAAATGCAGGTGTCGGCAGGCCGGTGGCCGCCAGCACGGATCCTTCCTGACGATGCACCCCTCCGACCTCTGCCTGTGGTCACGTGGTGTTCTCGGTGTCTCCGCGTCAGTCGGGAATTTCCCTCTTCTGTGACACCAGTCACTAGGTTTGGGGCCCACCCTAGTAAGGTATGACCTCATCTTCACTGGGATACTTTGCAAACCTCTAGTTCCAAATAAAGCCACATTCTGAGGCTCCCAGTGGACACACATTGGGAAACAGATGCTAAATCAGGGAGAGCAAGACACACTCTCCACCCCGTACGAGTGCCACGTGCCAGTTCACCCACGGGCACACTTCCGTGCCTCCCCACAGCCTCTCGCCACTGTCCCCGACCCACGGCACCCAGGCTATCGGGGTCAGAGCGTGGACCGTTATTTAATACGCACTTTATTGAATACTTTGTTCATCGGGCACTCTCTTAGGGCTGCAAATACAACCCCGCCCCCAGTGGCTCATCCTCTCCTGGGGTGACAGGCAGAAAGCAAATAAAGCCAGGTGGGGCCGCCAACACCTCCAAGCAGGAGACGGGCGGGCAGGAACCAGGAACCGAACCGACTGGGAGGCTGGGGAGGGGCAGCCATGAGGGGAAGGTTGTGGCTGGAGCCGCTTCAAGCAGGAGGGAGCGGCCAGCTCTGCAGGAGAGGGGCTGAGTCAGAGGACTGAGGGGGACCGCCAGTGGCCCTCAGAGCACCCCAAATCCAACAAACACACATTTTAAAGGAGGTGCATCTCTGAGAAACATGGAGGGGTGTGTTTGGCTTTCTTGTTTTTTATGATGAAAAAATTGGGCTCATTTTCTAACATGGGAACACCCCCACACCACCCAAGCCCAGATCAGAAAAATCATGCTCTGTCATCGGCTTTCAAACAACTTTATTAGAGGCTGTTTTAAATGACAACTCCCAATTCTTCTTAATTTGCTTTTTCACAAATTCCAGTTAGAACTATGTTTATACAGGACAGTAATTTTTGCATTGATCTTTGCGTCCTATTTAAACTGCCCATCGGGCCATTCTGGTAGAATGAAAAGTGCAACTGTGAGGCTGCAGGTTGACCAGCACTACTGAGCAGAGGCAGCGGGGGCGGGAGGGGGGGGAGGGCTCGGGGGCTGCGAGGGAGAAGCCCACTTCACAGGTGGGGCGGGCGCTGCCACCCTCTCCTCTAGCCCCCCCAAACTCACAGTGATAGGCACCTCGCTGCCTTGTCATTCAGGAAGGGTGAAATAGAGACCCTCCCGGTCCGAAAAAGGGTTTGGACTTCCATCTTCAACGGAATTGAGGTTTCTCCCACCCTTCCCATCCCCCATTGAACACTCAGGTCCGAAGGCTCCCCGTGTGCACGCGTCTCCCCAGCCGGCCAAGGACCCTCTCTGGGACCAGGGCCCCTCCCTCCGCTCCTGGCCCCTTTCCTGTCCTTGGACAGATGCGACACCGGTGTGGGCAGTGGCAGGAAGGCCACTCCCACTTCCTCTCCTCACCCCACCTCTTGGGTGTGGGAAGGTACAATCAACCATGAACATAAATATGAATAAAAAATGAACTTGAAAATGACAGGTTATTAATTAAACAAATCTATAAAAATAGTTAGGACATAACTCTGTTCAAATAAATACGAAATAAATAGGCTCGGAGCAGTGATCCGTGGCATCAGTGGAATGTGAAGCTGGTCCCACCGCCCCAGCTGGGATTGGACATGAATCCCGGGGCCTCAGGAACAGACTTTAATGCATCAGCCAAGCTCTCTACTCGCTCTGTCTTCCCTCCGGAAGCTCAGGGCTTGCACATTTGTCCAGTCTGTCTTTCTGAACAAAACCCTTTCCTCAAAAATACCTAATTAAGGCCCTCAAGCCCTTTTCCTTCTCGGGGCACGCAGACACGGGGCAGAAACCTCCCGTTACCCCACACCCCACTGCCTCATGCCAGAGCAGGGACAGGGAGCTGGTGCCAGTCCCGACAGAGCCCGGAGCAGCTCAGAGCACCGGGAGGCCCCAGAAGTGCAGGGCAGAGGCCTCTGGGCTCCGGGGAAGCCATGCACCCGGTGCCAGGCAGCCAACGGCGGGGCGGGGCCTTGCCCCTGCATGCATCGGCGCCCCTCTGCTGGTGAGCGCAGAGGGGGGTGGGCACACTCCCCGGCTCCTCCTTTCCCTGCACAACCAGCCGGGTGTGAGGTCAGGTGGAAGCACCTTTCCCCCCCACGGACTGAGGGGGAGGAGCAGGCGGGCATGGGAGTGGGCTGGTGGCCCTCCTCCTACCATATTCAAACAGCAGTGAGGAAGAGGCAGGGCAGATGCCCAGCAGGCTAGAGGGCAGGGGCCCGTGGCCCACGGTCTGGGTGGGAAGAGGAGATGGAAGAACTAAGCCGCCTCCAAGCCCTGCTGTCTGGCAGGCCCTGCAGGAAACGTCCGGTCTCTACTGAGCATCAGCCTGAGTCCTGCTGACCCCTGGACCCAAGGGATACCCACGGGCCTTCCCTGGAATGGACACGAGGGTGGGCCACGGTCAGCAGGACAAGCCCAGTGGGCCTGCCAGCTCCCCCCACCCTCCCTGCGGTGCGTCCCAGGGGTTTCACAGCTTGGCTTAAGTCAGCTTAGTGTCGGCACATTCACAGAATGAGATGGCTACACATCCCGGGGCTGCAGCCCAGGATCAGGAGTCCGCCGGGCGGGGCTGTCCTCCCTCCCGTCACCGAGACTGCACGCCCAGGGTGATCTTCAGGTTCTCGTACACCACATAGCTGATGCTCACGGCTGGGATCACCTTCATGAAGTTGGGGGCCAGCCCCCGGTACAGGCCAAAGGCTCCCTCGGTCCGCAGGATCTGTTTGAAGAGGCTGCTCATGGTCACCTCTGGAGCGCCCTCAATGGAGGCTGCAGAAATAAGAAAGGTCGTCCATCAGAGGCCTTTCGCCGGCTCCTCCCTGGATCCCAATCTGCCCAGGGAGATGGGCCTCTGGGGACCGGCCTAAGACCAGCCTTACCTTGGGCCTGCATCCGGGTCCTGACCAGGGCCAGAGGGTAGCTGGCCAGCTGGCCACAGGTGCTGGACATGGTGCCACAGGCCAGGAGCACAAACACTCCAGGGTCTGCGCTGTTCACGGCATAGCGCTGCAGCCAGGCATTCTTGAGTGTCTGCAAGGGGAAGGGCGCAGGGATGAGCCAAGTGCCAGCGAGAGCTTGCGAGGCCCTGAGAGGCCAGAGTGAGGGGGGGAGAGTGACGACAACATTACTGGACCCATCACATGACTCTGTGAGGCCACTGTAACCCGATTTGCTTGGCCTGGGCTGGCTGAGCTCCTGGCCCGCCTCCTTTGTTTCTGCTGTCCCTGGGGATTCCTGGGTCAGACAGGAATGGGGATGAGGCAGAGGCAGCACCGCCTCGCCCCCCAGAGAAACTGACTTCTGTCGCCTGGAGTCTGCTGGGGCCCAATGAGCTCGGGGCACCGTGCTCTGGAGATCTGCCTGCCAGGCACCTGGGGCGGAACTCGGGGCTGCAGGGGACCCTTGCAATGAGTCTGAGTGGCTCATTGGTGCCGGCTCTTTGGTGCCGTCCCTGTCCCACCATCCCCAGCGGTTGTCAGGCATGGAGACAACAGGCGGGGACGCGTGAGGAGGGGTTTCTGAATCTCTCCCGCCAGTTCCAGGGGCCTGAGCCCTCTAGCGCCTCACCTCGTAGACAGCCAGGTCGATCCCAGCGTAGGGGATGATGCCCAGCATGTTGGGAACGTAGCCTTTGTAGAAGGCGGCCATCCCCTCTCTGGCCAGGATCTTCCTGGCACAGTCCAGCATGCCCGAGTACTGGCCTGTCTTGCGCAGGGCCATCCGGGTCTTCAGAACCTGCAGAACCCAACAGAAGCGACAGAGTGTGAGCAAGGCCCACCCCTCAGTCTCATCCCCACGTGCACTGCCCGCCCCATTGCACCCTGGTCCGCCCCAGGACCAAGGGGGCCCCTCACCTCCATCGGGTAGATGCTGCTCTGAGCGATGGCCCCTGCCAAGGACCCTGCCACAAGTCTCTCGTGAATCCTTAGAGTCTCCTGGTCACTCCCAACAAGACGCTTGATCTACAACAGGGAGCAAACAAACCGATATACCCGAGACCAGCGCCCCCTCCTGCCCCACCTTCCTCATGGGGCCAGTCAGGCTTAGCCCAGACATGGTGTCCCGGGCCCATGTGATGCTTCCCAGAAATAGAAGGAAATGGCCCCCAGTGGAAATGGCAGCAGAGACGGGGTCAGACCCAGGCCTCCCCCATCCCCCCCTCTACCCTCCGTTGCCCCTTTGCCAATTGACAACACTACCCGGGGGGCGGGGTCCTCACCTGCTCGTAGGCCATGAATTTGATGGCCGATTCGGGGGCAATTTTGATGACGTTGATGCCGTTGCCC
This sequence comes from Myotis yumanensis, assembly GCF_028538775.1. Lineage (NCBI taxonomy): Eukaryota > Metazoa > Chordata > Mammalia > Chiroptera > Vespertilionidae > Myotis > Myotis yumanensis. The sequence continues at coordinate 5,606,455 of NW_027223763.1, forward strand.
CGCCAGAGCGACCTGGCCCCTCCCTCTCGGATCATCTGGGTGAACCCGCCCACGATGCACATGTTGTTGCTGCGGGAGGCGTGGACCTGGAGAGGGAAGGACGGGGTCAGAGAGAACTCGGCCATCATCCGACACAGAGCCTTTTCTCTCCATGGCCAACCGTCACGGTGGGCAGGCAGGCTCTTTCCTCTCGGATTCTGAAGACTAACAGCACTGAGAACCAAACAGCCATTCTAGGCCCAGCTACACCTCCCCATGCCACACCTACTGTGTGCCAACACTGTGCTAAACACCTCCACAAGGACCACTTTTTAAAATTTAAAAGATTGAACTGCCCTGGCTGGGCGGCTCAGTTAGTTGGAGCGTCGTCCCAGATACCAAAAGGTTGCGGGTTCGATTCCTGGTCAGGGTGCATACCTAGGTTGCAGGTTCAATCCCTGGTTGGGGCGCATAGGGAAGGCAACCCATCGATGTTTCTCACATCGATGTTCTCTTGCGTCTCTCACTCTTCTGCTCTAAGAGCAATAAAAACACCCTTGGGTAAGGATTTAGAAGAAAAAAAGATCGAGCTTGAGCTTTTTATTATGGAAAAATTTCAAATATGTACAACAGTGCAGAGAATTATATAATGAGCTCCCATGAACCCTTGATCAGCTTCCACACGCATGCAACCACAGCCAATCCCTTCCCCGCACTGCCCCACCCCTGCTGGGTTACTTTAAGGTACCCAGTAGGATTGTGTCATTTCACCCAAGTGAAATGCTTCCAATATCTACAGCATCCCTGGGGATTCGTGAAGAATCCTGACAAGGAAGGCAATGTGTCTCAAGCCTCTTCGGCTCAGAGCAATGAAATCTTGGGGCCAAGTGACTTGCCCGAGGTCACACAGCTCTGGGCCTAGATGGGGTCAGATTCCAGGCCTAGAGCTCTTCTCCCTGAACTACTCCACTTCCCTGTTTCAGTCACATTATTCATCAACAGGCTCCAAACGCAGGCAGCCCGGGAGGGCAAAGGGGGAGGGAGAGGATGACGTCTTCTCTGAGCAGGAAGGTGCCAGAACAAACACGGGGACAAGGAGCGACTGGCCACTGCTCAGAAGACGCCAAAGTCCAACAGGGAATGCTGTGCAGGTTGATGTTGAAACCCTGCCCCTGACGTTGGTCTAGCTTATCTCTGTCCTAGTGGAGTCAGGCCTCTGGCCATAATGGTGTCTGGGCCAAGTGGCCATCTGCTCACACCTTCCCCCATGCGACACCTACACACGAATCCTACAGAAAGGTTCCTGCCACCCCCAGTCCTCATTACAGCCCTGTAATGTGACCCGGCTCAGGGCCTCAAATAAAATTAGATCAGCTACGTGCATTGCCCAGGCCTGGGTCTAATGTTGCCCTTGTCTGAGCAAGAATTCCAATCTAATTTATTGGGATAGAAAATATATGGGTGCAAAGTGGGCCCCAGACAAGGGAGGGGAGGGGAGACCAGCCCACCAAAGCAGCCCAGGGGTGGAACCAGAGGTTTGGGGCCTATTTTCCTGCGTACCTGCATGAGCACCTTCAGTCTGTCCAGGGGGGCCGTGCAGGTTCTGGATACGGCCCCGGCCCCACCTCCAGCCACGAGGTGTCTCCACCACATCCCCGTCTGCCTCTCCTCCACGGTGAACTCATCGGGAACTGTCAGATTCTCTCCCACATCAAAGATCTGCAGGGAAGACCAAGAGATCAAACAAGCAGGCCCTGACGCGTGTGGCCAAGCTGCTGCTGGACAGCAGGTCCATAACCTTCCACCGTCTAGAAGGGGCCACCCAGGGGGTGAGATTGCCAAGGACTCTGGGCAGGAAACTGATGCACCAGCCTAGCCCCCCCCACCCCCTCCATGTGAAGGTGGCAAAGCTCTGGTGCCTGTCTGTGGCCTTCGGGAGGCCCAGGTGTGCCATGTGAGAGCACAGCTGGAAGGAAGCAGCTACAAAACCCCGCAGACAGCCTTCCAGTGGCTGCCGGGAGCTCCTGCAGGAACAGCTTACACAGCCATTTGAACGGGGGATCGCCAGGCTGGCTGTACTGAACCCATCAAGCCAGGGGTGAAAATTCTCCTGGGACCTGATGTGTAATCAGATGGCGCTGGCAGAACATTATGTAAGGCCTCAGCAAATACGAGGGGGGTGCAATGCCTGCGCGTCACCCTCTCTTCTGGGTGGCATCCTGGCTGGTCAGACAGAGCCAGCTCTGCTCAGACCTGGGCTGCAGGCCAGACCCACGGGTCAGCAGCCCACATAACTTCACCCAACAAAGATGCCAGGTGTCCCGAGGGTGAGGCCCTGGCCTGGGCACTGCAGGAGACTGACCAAGAGGATCACCTCGGCCTCCGCTCCCAGAGCTGACAGCCTGGGGTGGATCAGACTAAAATCGAGGGGGTGCTCAGCAAGGACCAGCAGAGAGGGCCGCATCCCGCATGCAGGAGGCAGGAGGCCAAAGGGCAGGGAGTCAGCGCGGCCACTACCAGTGCGGGCGGATCTGTGTTTCTCAACGACAGCTCTGATGACGAAAGAGCATACGTGCGGTGGTGGGAACATATTCTTTTGCCACAGAGAGAAACAGCACACAAGATGGGGCAGTGCGGGGAGACACCTAACAGCTGTACCATTTGTTCCCTGGAGAGAGCCCCGCCCAGAAGGCTCACACTGGCTTTGGGAGAGCAAGTGCGATGAGGGGAGGGGTGAAGTGGGCCTTGAGGAACAGGCAGCCCATAGGGACAGACGGGCGCCGCTGGCAAAGGAGCCCTGTGTGTGGGGAACTGTCAGGCCATCCAGTGGGCAGGCGTGTGGGAAACGGAGGAGGCATGTGGAGGGCTCTGCGGGGCTGGCAGAGGAGTGGACAGTCACGCTGCTGAGGGGGAGGCAAGCTGAGACTCCCACCCCATCCCCACCCCGGGATGGGGACTGAGGCTGGGCGAAGGGACCCGGTGAACGGACAGGGAGAAACGGCCCCAGGCTCCGGGCACGGGGCTCACCGTGGAATGCTTCCAGTACAGAATGATCTCGGGGATGTTCTCCACGGGGTGCAGGAGGTGATAGTCTCTCCACTCGTTCCAGTCGATGGTCATCGTGCCGTTTTTGTCCATGCTGCAAGAGGAACGCACGGTTGCCCACGTGTGAACAGGCCCCGCCTGTCAGCCGCACTCCCCCTTCCCGGTGAGCCAGAGGCAGGCACACGGCCACGGAGGACACCACAGAGGGTGCCTCTGCCCCGAGGAGAAGAGGCAGGTGGCTCCACACTTCACTTGGCACAAAAATGGGCCACAATGACCCACAGGAACCCCATTCTGATCGGGCAGAGGTTAAGGAGGGAGGCAGTCGCCAGGGTGACACGGATACTTACTAGGTGACAGGGCCCCAGAAGTGGCCCGTTCGTATTCTGACAGACAGACAAAGGAGGAGCAGAGGAGAGAGGAGAAACAACACAAGTAAGTGCTCGAGGAGATGTCACTGAGGCAGACACACAGCACAGCACAGCAAGAGGATGCGCCCCCACAGCAGCCGGGGAGTGGGCACAGGGATGGGAGAGGCCCAGCCAGGAGAGGAAGCTCCTAGGGCTCTTCTGTGCAACTTCCCAGCACAGCAGCAGCTCTGCTACCCCCAGGACCACGGCTCACCTTAGACCCATCTTTCGGGGCAGCGCATCGATGATGGCGTCAAGTCCACCTTAAGTGGAGGGCTGCCAGTGAGCCCTGCCCCTCCCCTCCCCACCGGCAGAGAAGGGTGCTCCCTGCTGCCTTTCACCTACTTGACCCCCCTCCCCCACTAGCCTTTTTCTTTGGGGTCACTGTGAACAGGCACACTTCCAGGAGATCAGGGATTCTTCAAACGAGCGAGCGCTGACTAGCAACCTGGGGAAGGGTTACTTATTCATCCCTTCAAACTACCAGAAGCCAAAGTTCAGAGAACAGGGTTAGTACAGTGAAAGCCACCAGAGTCAGCCCAAGAACGCTGCTTTTGTCACACTGGGTTTAAAGTGGGCCAAATGCAGAGACGGGCAAGCACTCACCTCTTGAGAATCTTTTCCGCCTGCTGCTCGGATATCTTGACCCCCAGGTCCCGCAGGGACTGCACGATCTCCTGAGAGTCGATTCGCCCTGTAACAACAGAGGCCGTGAGCGGGAGCCAGGCCACGGAGAACCCGCGGCGGCCAGCCCCTGGCTCTGGAGGCAGCTCACCATCATTCTTTTTGTCCAAACTCTTGAACACTAGCCTCAATTTCTTCTCGTGGTCTTGGAGGTAATGGACGAACTCTTCAAAGTCCAGCTGCCCATCAAGGTCTTTATCGCCAGCTTGTACAATTTTCTACGGAACAGAAGTAAGGTTTTACCCTTTAGCTCATGCACCAGCTTGTCCCTCGTGACGCCCTGTCCCCAGGACACGACTGCACTACCCCGTGAACAGAGGTGGCCCTAATGACCCAGAGGCTTCCCAGAACCCAAGAACCTGCCTTGCAAAGAGAAAAAGGCACCTCCCCCCCGCCACACACACACACCATGAGGAGCCCTTCAGGCAGAGGCCAGCAGTGACAGGCTTGGTGAGTTCTCATTCCAAGTGTTTTAAAGACCAACTTGTTGTACCGCCAGGGTCAGCTGCTTGGCTCCCCTGCAACGCTGTCCCCTGGCGCCCGGCCTCAGCCACATGCTCTCTGCCCAAATGTGTGGATAGGCCTGGCGCTCCAGATTCCACAAGGAACGCCGCAGCTAGCTCTTTTTTCCCTACAGTGACAGTGGCCCAGGGACAAGCAGGTGGCCAGGGTGAAGGTAGGAGGCAGAGCTGGCCCCTGCCAATGCCTACTTGACACAAATACAGCCAAGAGAATTCTGGAGAAGCAGTAAGAGCCCCCAGGGAACTATTTTGGGGCATATGCTTGATGCCACGGCCAGTCTCTGATCTCAGGGGGAACTGGTGATTTAACCAACCTCAGCTCCCTCAACCAGGTACTGAACAAGCGCGCTGCTTAGCTTCGTGACCCAAGAGGCTTGAAGAGACCCTGAGGTTCTAAGCCATGGGTCCTGCTAAAAGCATGACCTCTAGTAACTTGCTGAATCCTCACAAACAGCTCTCGGAAGGAGGTACTATCATTTTCCCCACTTTACAGAGAAGGAAACGAGCTCAGAGAGGTAAAGCCATCTATCCTAGGTCACACAGCTAGGGAAGTGGTGGGCAGCATTCAAGCCAGGTTTGTTGGACTCCAAGGCTGCCTCCCTAGAGATCCTGCTGCGTTAATCTCAAGAAGGTGGAGCACATATATGAGTCACTCCAATCCAGCAACACCCCAAACTAGGAAAAAAAAATCTCCCAGGGAAAATGGTTATAGTCTTCCTGTATTGCCCAATGCTCTTAGAGCAAGCATGTCAAACTCACGACCCACAGGCCACATGCCTCGTTTAATTGGCCCGTGTTAGCCTTTGAGTTTGACATGCTTGTCTCAGTGAGAATCCATTCACTATCCACAAACCAATATGGGTTTCCAAGTCTTTTGACCAATGGGTTTGGAAACTGACACATCACTGGCTAGCTGGCGCTCTCCAACGATTACAATCAGTCTCTGAAATCACCTAATGGCTCTTGGTGATTGCTCAGCCACCACGAGTGCTAGGAGGAGGCCTGGGCAGATCCCAGGAACATCGCAGTGGGTGTGGCTGGGATGTGAAACCAATGCTGGTATTTTATCTACTATCTGAAGTTACGCTAACTTCCTGTAGACTTCTGTGCTCTCGGCCAAGAATTACGTATAGGATTATCACTGCAGATTTACGGCAAGAGCGGAATTAGAATCTACATAATCTACATGACATTTAGGGAGGAGGTGAATGGTAGGCATGAAGCTCTTTGGTATCTGGCTGCTCTGCCACCAACGCAAACCATGTGCCTTATTGGGGTGGGTGCCCTGATTTCAAAATCATGTCCCAAATCCTTGCTCCCACCTCAGAACCACTGGGCCTACTTTCTGTCTCCTTCCCAAGATATGCTAATCCCCATGCCCTGCACACCATCTGACCTCCTCTGCCATCATGAGCGCGGGAGAGGATTAACAGAGAAGTTGGGGTACCTCTTGAGGAGGCAAGCAATCCCCAGTCTATAGCTGCTTCCCCATCTATAAAATGCTAAGGGCTTCTGCTGCCTCCCTGCTCCAAAGGGACAGCTGGCAGGCTTCCCTCACCACACACATTGGCTTGTCCCACCCAGGCACAGGCAGCTGCAGCCTGGGTCTCCAGTGAGAGGCCTCTTCCCTCCAGCTCAGAGAAACAGCCCCGCAGCAGCTGGACTGCACCTCCCTTCTCAGGGCCCCCCTCCCACCCCTTAGCGAGGAAATTCCTTTGCATTCCTCCCACAAGTGCCTTCCCCAGAGCGCAAGCCTTCCTTGGAAGTCACGTGAAAGCCAGTCATGCCTGTGAAGTAGCCTTGCTGCCGCCACATGACAACCGAGGGGGAAACTCGCCCGTTTCTCGGGTGCCACCGCTACCAGCACTCATCCCTTCACTCAGCCAACTCTGATGAAATCCCGCTGCCTGTCCCGGCCCCCATACACACCTGCTTCCACTGGCGGAAGGTGGAGAACTCCTGGGAGGGGATAAAGACACTGAGTTTGAAGATGGACTTCAGCTCAGAGGGAAGCCCCTTGGACTCGAAGTACTGGAACTCGGTCTGAGCCTCCCCGATGACCGGCACATACAGGCACAGGCAGAGCATGCTGACAGGGAGCGCGGTGTGCAGCTGCCACCCAAGCAGCTCTGGCGGCGGGACGGAGAATGCTGCCGGCCGGCAAACGAGCGCAAGATATGCCGGGGGCGGCTGTCATTGGCTGCTCCAGCCCCGCCCTTTGACTTAATTGAGAAAAAAGCCCGCCCACTCTAAGTCCTGCCAACAGCCAATCAGCGCAGAGCCCTAGATTGCACAAGAGGCGGTGAAAAGATCAGGACTGACGTCACCGCTCACCAAGTTAACTCTTCCAAGACGGGCAGAGTCCAAACAAACCTTCACCCTCAGGCTGCCGACCCCTCCAAACGGACAAACAGCCGTCAGCCTGTTCTTTCACAAGGTCCCCAAACACGTCACACAATACAGTGACTTCCCCCCGGAGTCAATCATTCCCAACAGAAAAATAAGTGGATACAGAGATTAAATCAATGCTCACTGACTACGGGCCCAGTTTGGCTGTGAGAGTAAAAGTGGGGCGTGGGGTGGTTGAGGTCCCTAGCCACCCATGACGTGGCCACACCTGGGCTACAGGGCCATCTAGGCACAGCTCTGACCTGCTCCAGGGACCTTTTCCAGGCCACTCCGCTATGCGAGCACCTCAGAGCCCACCCATCCCGTGCAGGCTTCCCCAGGGGAACCCACAGCACGAGGCGCTGACGTGATGGGGACAGGAAGAGGACACTCCAGACTAAAAGTTCGTTGTGCTAAGGGACTCCGCAGCAACATCAATCTGGGGTCAGCCAGGGCCTCACTAAGACCCATAAGGTAATGTTCAGACCCAGCTTCACTCGGAACACTTGGCACGTTAGTATAACTGCAGCTTTCTAACTTAGAACTGTGCTGTTCAACATGGGCGTTGTTAAACTTTAAATTAGTTGAAATGAAATGAAAAATCCAGTTTCTTGGTGGCATAGCCACAGCTCACGTATCCATAGCTGCATGCACTCAACTTAGCACGTCCACCATCACAGAAAGTTCTACTGGGCAACGTAGCTCTAGAATGCCCCTTGGAGGTGAGGATGAGAGAAAAATCTCGTCCCGCAAAGTCCCGCTTTTATTTTTATCTCAGGATGATCCTATTGAGGCCAGCCTGCAATCGCCACCTGCCGGAAGCCGGTCCATTCTTGCTGCTTGACACAGTCACTGCAGGAAAGAAACATCTGCACAGCATATGTTTCAAGGGACCTGGCGGTATATAGCATATTGTTCTTAATATGTTTGCTCTCCTTAGCGCCATGTGTTTTAACCAAGGTCACCTCTCCGAGAAAGATTGTTTCCCCAGGTGGGGATTTTCCCCTGAGGTTAGGGAGGGGATACAACCCCTTAACTAAGTGCCAGGCAGGTAGTTAATCACTTTAACTACAAACAATCATGCTTAAGCTACATAATCCTTACTTCCTGGAATGGAGATAAGAAACGCCCTAACCTTTGGAATAGAAATTGACAGGATTAAAATCGACTGGTAAAAATACAGGTGTAACAAGACAATAAACACCAGATCCTAACCAGAACTTTGGCTGGAGATCCTGGCTAGAGGTCCTGACTAGGCTGCTGATCAACTGAAGGCTGTCTCCGTGTCATTCCCTCTTCGCCGACTCCGCCCACACCTTTGGGGACCCCTGGACCTGCTGGGGTTGGACCCCCAGCAGCCACCTCATCCTTCCCCACAGAGTGTCAGGGCTACGTGACGCGGAGGAAGGAAGCACGTCACAACGATGAAACGAAAGCTGGTCTCGCTTGCTCCTGCTCCAATGTGCCACTTCCTAATATAGACTGAATCGCACCACCAGGAGGGATAAAAATGGAGATCAACAAAAGTAAAAGGAATTTTAACTTGCTAAAGAGCTTTTTGTGAGGAACTTGGAAAAAGGATTTTAAAATAAGATGTTGAAGCTTACATATAACATAAAACAGATTTTATTAACTTATATGACATTTCTGCCTTTCTGAGAGAGATTTGGTGAAGAGTCTTGGGCTTCAATTCACTAGGGTGCATCCAACGAGCTATTCAGAGGCAGCTCAGGACTATCCACATTCCCACTTAGATCCCATGACACTCAGCTGTCTCTTAAGCTGTCCAATTCAGAATGTCCTGCTTTGAGGTTATTTTTATCTCTACTGTTGGGATCCTGGAAGGCAGGAGGCTATTGTTTCAAACGTTTGTGCCTCCTGGTGGGAAGAAGCCCTTGCCTTGACCCTGGAAGGTGCTGGATATAAGCAGTTCCTGAATGAATGAATGGGGGCTGGCAGGCCTCTAAGACCTCAATCTCACCCATCTCAACAAAATAATGTATTACTATTTTTATTTTAAAGGAGGTTCACATCTATAATAAAAGCATAATATGCTAATTAGGGGCTGTGAGGGAAGACTGGGTCCCGGGTGCCTGCTGGAGGGAAGGAAGGCCTGCTCTTGCACAAATTTCGTGCATCAGGCCTCTAGTTTATAAATAAAAGGGCTGAATTTCAAAATGCTGATGTTCCTTCACTAATTTATTCACATTTGCTTCTGAAACAAAAATAAATTACTCAGATCTGTTGAAGTATCTCATTTCAATGATGACTGTAGTTATTCGAAAATGGCAAACACTTTGACAATAATAAGCTGTCAACTGGAGATGTTCATTTCCATGGAGTTATTCTCTTTTTTTGTATCACTGAGTTTTATGATGTATTTACAAGACAAATCTGAGAACAGATTTGAAAACAATACCAAATAAAAGTGAAATGTGCCCTAGCCGGTTTGGCTCAGTGGACAGAGGGTTGGCCTGCAGACTGAAGGGTCCCAGGTTCGATTCTGGTCAAGGGCACATGCCCAGGTTGCGGGCTCCATCCCCAGTAAGGGGCGTGCAGGAGGTAGCCGATCAATGATTCTCTCTCATCATTGATGTTTCTCTTTCTTCCTCTCTGAAATCAATTATATATATATAGTGAAATCTATATTCAGTGTCTAAGGAAAAATTATTAAAATATTAACCAGCCCTGGCTGGTATGCTCCAGTGGTTAGTGTCAGCCCACACACAGAAGGGTCTCCGGTTTGATTCCAGGTCAAGGGCACGTATCTGGGTTGCAGGTTCTATCCCTGGTACCTGAGGGAAGCAACCAATCAATGTGTCTCTCTCGCTCCCTAGCTCCCTTCCTCCTTTCCACTCTCTCTAAAAAGCAATGGAAAAAATATCTTCAGGTGAGGATAGATAAATAAATAAATATGTTAAAAACATTAATCAAATAAGTTCAACTATTTTCTAGAAAAAAATAATGCAATTACCCTGATTATAACAAAGCTCATTACTTGACAGACCAATGGTGTCAGGCATGTGTTTGCCAAGATGTTATTTTACAATGTTAACATCAATTCTATTCCAATGTTATTTTTATTTATTTATTTTTTAAAATATATTTTATTGATTTTTTACAGAGAGGAAGGGAGAGGGATAGAGTTAGAAACATCGATGAGAGAGAAACATCGATCAGCTGCCTCCTGCACATCTCCTCCTGGGGATATGCCCGCAACCAAGGTACATGCCCTTGACCGGAATCGAACCTGGGACCCTTCAGTCCGCAGGCCGACGCTCTATCCACTGAGCCAAACCGGTTTTGGCTCCAATGTTATTTTTAAAAGGGGCTATAACTTATTTTTATTTTGCAACTGTGATCAAGTCCAATAGAATGTCTTCACTGGACAAACTTAAATTGGCATTTAACCACCTGTCCTCCCGAGTTTCCCAGGTCATGCAGAACTCCATTTTCAAAGAAACTGGCTGGGGATTCTTTCCAAGTAAGCCCCTCTCCAGGCACCTAGAGTCCAAAGTTAATGCTTTATCCCTGGACTTACAGATAGAGGGCCAGAGGGGCTCTGGAGTCACCCCCTAATCTCTGAGATGAGCAAATAGGCCAGGAGAGGTTGACCAGGCCCCAGAGCCTGTAGATGGTGGGGCTGAGCCTCACCAGGACCTGGCTCTTATAACAGCCATTTAACAGCACCCAAACCAAACCCGATGCTGCCAAAAGGAGACGCAAAATTAGTTTCCAAAGAATGCTTGTTAGGCTGACATTGAGAACTACTGCAAGCGGTACCTCACATTGGAAGGTGGCAGGTGTGTGGGAAAGCTGTAACCAGAGCAAGTTTAAGCTTAGCCTTAGCTGAAAACAACAACAAATGTATTTGTGTTACTGCTTCTGAACACATGTAAGAAACACAAATAAGGAAGAAGATGGCAGCAGGGCTCCTGTTCGGTCCTGATGCTTCGCACCAGCAGGCTCTGTGAATCCCTGTACCTGGCTGTCTCCCCTTCTGCCATCCACCGTTCTTCTCTGCCCTCTTATCCTAATTCTGTGGCCCAGATCTGCTTGTGTTTCTTCTCTGAAACAATGAGCACCGGGGAACAATGACAGCAACTAGAAAGCCCTTCGAATTCAGTGGGGTCAGATTTCACCTGCTCTGTCAAGTCCAGTTCCTCCCAGAGCATCTTCTCACCCTCAAATCGGCCAATGCCACCACAAGCTTTCCTTGTTCTACCACTCTGCTTCATGCCAACAAAACAGGTGCTTCCTGCACCAGGTAAGTGCCAAAATACCATGAGTAAGACCAGGGCAGGTAGACTACTTTAGGGAGTGCGGCATTAGGTCATAAAGTGTTCCCCCTCCTCTGCGATGACTCAGACCAAGCCCAAAGATTAATATGCGAAGGAGCCTCGCCAGCATCCGGCTGCTCTAGCCCCACCCACCCCTAGGGCTCTGGAACCTCATTTGCTGCTGTGGCCACAGTGTCATTTGATGATCAGGTTGCCATGACAGCCCAGTGTAGCTGAAACCTGCCTACACTGGCAATCAGATACACAATAAGCAGAATTCTCTGGGCTTCTGAGAAGGCAGCCCCTCAGGATCTGAAAGCTTGGATGCCGCTGAGGTCACCTCCCTCTCCAAACTAATGGCTTTCTGCTCCAACAGCAGAGAACTGTCAGCTGAGGATAAAGGGGAAACTGGAACAGTTCCTAGAATAAAAGCTCAAAGGGACCTGACTCATGGGCAGACATATTTAGACAGAGGAAGTGAGAGCCAAACAAAGTCGTGCTGCTGGGAAACTGAGAAGCCTGAGAACCAACTTAAACTTCTACAGTTTCCATAATGTTTGGGGAGCCTCTTCCTGAGAGAAACGGTGAGGCCAGGCCCCACCGGCCGCTGCTCACAAACCCCAAAGCCCTACCTTCAGGAGCAGCTGCACAGGGAAAAGCACGCGATGCAGAAACGCTCCCACTATTCCAATACTCAGTTTATCTGCTTTTCAAAGAGTCCACACCACCCAGATGTGCTTGCTTTCTTGCTTCAAACCAAACCGGCTGATCCATCTCCTTCTTGGGGCTTCCCCCACCCTCCAGCCAGCTGATCTGTCTCCCTTCTGAGCCAGTGAAAGGGTGGGTCTCAGGTTCAGTGCCCCTCAATCCTGACTCTGCAGGCCACAAACTAAGCTGTTCAGAACAGAGAGTCCCGATGCCAGGCCACCCTGGGAGAGGGCTGGCAGGAGGTGCCAATATGAGTCTAGAAAATGGAGCAGTTAATTATTAAAGTCAAAAGTAGGTGACTTTAAAAGGGAGCCAGCCAACCCCTTATTTCCTTGGCCTCAAGGCAAGCTGGCCTGTAGATAAATGTTCCTCACAAAAAAAAAAAAAAGAGTACCGCTGCCAGTTCTGAGCTCATCTAAAACAATCCAAAGACAGGACGTACGCCTTCGGAGCACACCGCAAGCATACTACAGACTCGGAGTCCCTACGGCCAGGACCAGCTCATTACAGTCTAAGGGTTCTCCTCAATGTTTAATCTTAAAAGATTGCGAAAGTTGCTGCATCAAAGGTCCCTGCCACTTAGCAAAGGAAAAACGAACATTTATTAAACATAGCAATTCAACGAACATGTTTCAGGAATCTACAATGTGCCAGACACAGGGCACACGCTCCTCTCGCTGATTTTTATTCTGAGAAAGGAGAAAAGATCCCAAATAACCAAAGCTCAGGAAGTGACAAGGTCACTGCTACTGCAGCAGGAGACACCTCAGCCAGACGGCACTTTCCGTTCTAACCCTGAGAACTCCCCTGGTCCCACTGGGAACTGCTTTTTTAAGGGAAAGGGAGACAATACAGGGTGAAGTTCCAGGCTGATGTGGGTGAAGTCTCGCCTCCACCCGTCCTTAATTGTTTAACCCTGGGCAAATTACTTAACCTTTCTGCACCTCAGTTTCCTCATCTAGGAAATGGGGATACCACCACTTACCCTGGCTCTTGTGTAGATCAGATAACCCACATTCAGGGCACCAGTTGGAGGGAAGGCCCTGGCACTCAACAGACCCGCAGAACCCAGAGAGGCACAGGCCTCCGCACCTGGACACTCCAGCCTCTCTGACCAGTCCCTCCTCCGAGACCCAAAGGCCCTCCGCCTGCCAAGGCCAGGGGTCTGACCTTCGGGACGCAGGGCAGGCTGGCCCTGCCCAGCTCCAGGCTGTTGGTTCAACTTCGAAGGTGCACTCTGTAGCTGACTTCGCTCGTTCGTCCCTACATTGTTCAGAAACGCTAAGATACAAGACACACTCTAGTCAGTTGCCCTTTACTTTCAAATGACTTTCTGGGGCCAAACTGACAAATCGAAGGCAAATCTTCTATTGCAGTCAACCTCCCTCCCCCTAATGGCCACACTGAAGTGGTCATAAGAGGGTCATAAAGCTTTGGCAGTGGCCGCAAAGATTCCGGCTGAAGACTTGGGTTTCTTCATTGTCTGACACTTCTCCCCGGCCCCCAGTACCAAACTGATGGACTTACAAGTCCTCGCTTCCCCCCACACTCCAGCTTTTCTCAGGAAAATGATCCTAGACCAGTCCCTAAACTCGGAGGTCGTCTCGAGGTTGCCATTACCTTAGGAAACTGCTCTGCAGGTCCGACCACCAGCAAGATGGTGGGTCTCTTTTCCGCGGCCTCAGGCCTGCCGTCTTGTTTCCCCAAAAAGCTTGACATCGGGTCTCCCCGAGCAGGAGCTGGGGTGCCTCTGACTTCGTTACCGTTCCCCTCTGTGGAGCCTTGGCACCCAGCCCTCGGGAAAAAGCTAGACAGAAAATGCCACAGCATCTGCAACATCACGGCTTTCTCCCAACGTCGCTGACGGTGACCGGTCACTTGTCAGGAGGAATGTGACCACAATACCAAGGGTCGCTGGCTACACCGCTGCTGGGAAGACTAGCCTGGGGAGCTGTCAGGCTGGCCGCTCTGCATGCAGTGGCTGTTTCCTGCTCTTTCAAATTTGCGAGCACTGCTGTCGTGCCCGGCCTGAGAAACAGCTCACTCTCAGAGAGCCCGCGGGTGCTGGCAACGCGCAGAGAGCAGCGTGAGCTTCTTCAGTAAAAGCTCACTTCTGCAGGAGGATGGTTCTCAAACGTTTGGCTTTTTAAAAAGAGGAGAAAGCAATAGCCCAACAGACCTCTCCCGGAGGCAGAAGCAACTTCGAGCTCCCAATTATTCATCTGTCCTCGCTCAACTACTGATCCCACAAGCGAGGACCTGAGCATCCAGTCTGCATTCTCACTGCAGCAGGGCGCGGCCAATCACCTCTGCCGACACTACCAAGTTCATTATCCTAACCCGCAACATCCCTCCAATCACAGGCGGCTGATTCCTGCCTGCAGCTCAGCACTTCTGCAGGGAGGTGCCAATGGCAACCTGCAGGCTCGCTGAAGGCACCAGCGCTGGCTCATCCCCGGGAGCCCAACTTCCTCCCCTCCACCTGGGTTGCTTCTGGGACGACATTCACCATCAAGTTTGACATGATCAAGAGTCTCTGATAAGAGAGCTAGCAGCACTCTTCCTTGTTCCGTGATCCCATTCTCTCCGACCATGCGTAACACTACGCACATCCTATCACAGCTGCTGCTTCTCCCATGCCTCCCTGCACATGGTGAGCTGCTTGGGGACAGGGACCAAGTGACAGATCTTTCCACCCCTAGCACCCAAAACCAGGCACAGATTAAGTCTGCAGCCCGAACTGAGTAAATTATTAAGAATACAAGGGAATTAGTCTTTGCTCATTTGATTCTTAATTTATTAGCAGGTAAATACAGGGACCAACTACTGCCATCCCTCACAAAAGTGACCCTTTGATACAGTGTTCATAATCATTATTTTGAAAAAAGTTTAATAAATGTTGGGACGAGTATGGGGAACTGAACACCCTCATATGCTGCTGTGAGCGTGCGCATCAGGACAACTTCTTTGAAGAGCAATTTAGTCACAGCTACCAACATTTCAAAAGCACAAACCCTTTGTCATAGCAATTCCACTTTAAGCAATGTATCCTGTAGATACGGTTGCACATGTTTGGAAACAACTTAAAGTGCTGTAAAAGGAATGGGCAGATAAATCACGGCACATCCACACCGTGGAACCCTACGCAGCTGTTCAAAAGAATGAGGCAGCTCTTTACCTCCTTCGAAAGAATATAAATGGAGCCACTTCAAAATGGAGGTGGAGCTGCCCTCCCAGAGGAACTGCCTTGCAGACCTTACTCCTCAAACCTTTGTAAATTGGGCAAATTAACCTTTAGACCGGGCCTGAAGCAACATTATATTCCAAACAACTATTTGTTCTGACTACCAGACTGAAAATTAAAGACATCTTTAGACTTAGCTTGCAAGCTTATCTGTAGATATACAAGTTCTTTCCTTGGCTTATTGGTACCCATAGAAATCCTTCCTTCTATTCATGTCATTATGCTCCTTCCCTTTCTCATAAATGCCCTTGGCTTTTAACTCTGAATCAGGTCACTATTTGGGTTTCTGCCTGAATCAGTGCTTCCTGAATAGCTGTGCTTTTGGATCTTAAATAAATACCATATTTTCTCGTGTATAAGACACTATTTTTTTTTCTGAAAATCCAGGGGCGTCTTATACATGGAAGTCAGCCTCAGCCGAGGAGGGAGCCGTGCAGGTGCGTAGCTGCCCATACCTTGTCAAACAGGCTTCCTCCAATCTCGACCCTTATTGTTACTGACGTCAGCTGATGCCGAAATTGGAGGTGGAGGTGGAGGTGGAGCGTGCACAGATGCAACAGGGACCAGAGCGTTCTGAGCCCATAAAGATGTCAAAAAATAAGAAGATAAATACCAGTAAGCAATGGCCTTACTCTGCAAAATTCAAACTGAATGTAATCAGCTATGCAAGAGAGCATGGAAATAGAGCTGCAGAGAGACAATTTGGACCTCCTCCCACTGAGTGTATGATCAGACAGTGGAGAAAACAGGAAGAACAACTCCTGAAGATGCCAAAAAAGAAGAAGGCCTTCAGAGGAAAACCAGCAAAAATGTTTAAAATATTGATTTCTTAATTTGGGGTTGGAAAAGTGGGGGAGGGGGGGCATCTTATACATGCGGGTGTCCTATACACCGAAAAATACGGTACTTGTTCTTCTCACTTTGGCTTTTATTTTTAAGTTAACACTCTGTATGGAATGATTTGAAAATATCTTGCTAAACGAGAAAAGCAAGGTGCAGAAGAAAGGGGACAGTATGTTGCCATTTATTTCTAAGCTTGTATATGTGACAAGTATCTCTGGAAAGACACTAAAATTGAAGAGCTCACTTAAGTGAGCTCTGTCCATTGTTCTTACATCCAGGAAAACATCCCTTGGAAATGTCAGAGTGATTTTCTTTTCCAGTCCCCTTGGAGGCACAGCCACTGGCACCAGAGCACAAACCACAGAACCCGCCCCCCATTATTATCGTGTTGCCCGCATACTATCTCTATGTGTTGTAAACATTAATTATTAACTATCCTGTAGCCACCTAATGTAAAGAGATGGTTTGGGGCAGGGAAGGAACTTGGGGGTTTGAGGGGAGAAAGGCAGATGGGAGATTACTTTCACTGAACATCCTTATATCATGTGAAAACAAATCATAAGCATATATGACCAAGCATACATACATACATACAACAATTATTTAAAAAGAAAACACAAGAAGGGACATCAAGATGGCCAAGCTAAGAATGACTTTATCTAGAAGCAGTTTTGTATGTTGTTTAAATGTATAGTCTCTGGAGCCAGACCCCAGGTTCAGGTCCTGGCCATGACTTGTATGATCTTGGTCAAGTTACTTTTAGCTCTTTGCGCTTTATGCTTATGTGCAAAATAAGAATAGTAATGGAACCATATTGTTAATTCATAGAGTTGATAAAGACTAAATTAGATAATACGTAAAGCTCTTAGAACAGTATATAAAGCATTGTGAACAAAAATGGGGCTATGTAATAAACCTGACAATCTCAGTGATCAAAAGTAACCACATTCCCTGATAAATTTAATCCTATATAATAAAAGGCTAATATGCAAATTGACTGAACAGTGGAATGACTGGTTGCTGTGATGTGCACTGACCACCAGGGGGCAGATGCTCAATACAGGAGCTGCCCCCTGGTGGTCAATGTGCTCTTGTAGGGGGAGCACTGCTCAGCCAGAAGCCAGGCTCACGGCTGGCAAGCGCAGCAGCGGTGGCGGGAGCCTCTCCCGCCTTCGCGGCAGCGCTAAGGATGTCCGACTGACGGCTTAGGCCCGCTCCCTGTGGGCATAAGCTGGCAGTCGGACATTCCCCAAGGGCTCCCGGACTGCAAGAGGGTGCAGGCCAGGCTGAGGGACCCCCCACCTCCAGTACACGAATTTCATGCACCGGACCTCTAGTAAAGAAATAGAAGATTAAGGTAAAAAAAAGTAACCACACAGATGGTCTGAACATAAACATTCCTAACTGGGCATGCATGGCAGGCCGTCACATCCAAGGACTAGAACTTCCTTTGCAAGGATTAAGCTTAAGCTTAAGTGAGCTCTGTCCGTTGTTCTTACATCCAGGAAAACATCCCTTGGAAATGTCAGAGTGATTTTCTTTTCCAGTCCCCTTGGAGGCACAACCACTGGCACCAGAGCACAAACCACAGAACCCCCCACCCCATTATTATCTTGTTGCCCACATACTATCTCTATGTGCTGTAAACATTAATTATTAACTATCCTGTATCCACCTAATGTGAAAGAAGCATGTGTTTCTCCATTTTGCTTCTTGTCCAATCCTAGAGGTTTCCTTGCTTGGCTTTCTCCTGCCTCCTTAATCTACCCCAGTGTTTTCAGTGTTTTTCATGTCACCCTCTCTAGGTCTTTGCCTTTGACTGGTGTATAAAATAAGCTGCAAAACTGCAATTCTCCCGAGCATTTCCTCGATCTATTGAGACCTTGCTTCCAGACATGTCCCCCAGAATTTGACTCAAATAAACTCTTATGAACCTTTTCCATAGGTTTGGACATTCTTTCATAACTACCAGCTATTTTATTACCATTATCTAGAAAATGATTGTGAGCTCATGCAACTAGTTTTGCTTCCTTTGTTTTTAAATTGGGCACTGTCCCCATTAGCCTTTATTTGTGGTCTGCCCTTAATTTTGTCATCTTTTCAGATGTTTTTTTCCTTCAGTTTAAGAGTGTCTCAGTGTACTTACGTCTTCTCAGTGTACTCACGTCACTGGCTCCCTTAACAAAAGAAACCCAGAGGGATCAGAAAGCACAGTCGGCTAGAGGGAAGTAGTTTTAATACTGTTAAAGAGAAAACCCACAGGCCCTAAATGGTGTCCCTCGTGCTAGAAGCCCATGATACTAAACCTAGACTTAATACCTGATCTAATTGCAGTTTAAGCCTCTCCCACAAACATGATCTTTCGTAGTCATCCAGTCTGGAATCTTCTGATCAAGCACTAGTAAAGTATTCTGTCACGTGGGTCCTCTCCATCCCCCCATAGGAAGAAGAGGCAAGAGACAATCGGTAGATCAAATCCTTGCCTGACACCCCCACCCTGCCAGCCCCACCCTTGCCTCACCCTTCTTCCTATAAAAGCCTTCCATCTTGTACAACCCCCCGAGTGCCCTTCTAGTTGCTAGATAGGACATTTAATAAAGCCAATTAGATCTCCAACTAGATCTCCAAATGTACTTGGTTGAATTTTGTTTTTTTTTAAAAATACTAAGAACCCATCCAGAGCCAAAAACCCTAACTAAACAATAATCCTTTCATGAAAACAAATCTTGTTTTTATGCACTGAAAATCTGGTGAAATGGAGGAGACATAAGAGAAATCTCATATTTGGTTGGTTACTGGCTTTTAATTTAACGGACTCCTACATACCACAGAACTGAGTTATAAACTCAAGATGGAGCTACCGGGACCAATTCACCTTCCTGCCAATAACAATTAAATGACCAGACGAAATATATAAAATGATGGTTTTCAAGACACTGGACTTCAGGTGACAAAGGACAGTGACTCCTGGGAGATCTATACAAATGAGCTGAGCCCACGATTGCCCCAGCTTGCTGGCTGGGGTTTCCAGGCTACAGTGTAGAGGATGGGTACAAGCAGAAGGAAGAAAATAATAAACTAGGGGAAGAAGAGACGGTGTTTTATTTATCCTAAAATCTCCCTTGTTCACCATTTAAGCCGGAGGTCAATGCAAACGTGTGCAATTGCACACTTTGCTAATATTTTTATTCTAAAGCCCCTTTTCTTGAATCTTTGATTTCCTCAAGGGTGAGTACAGTATATGTCTCTTTCGTTACCACAGCATCACCTAAACCAGCAGCATTGAGCAGACTGTTAGTTTCTTTGGGATTACGTGCAATTACTACAGTACAACCCTACCAGGCTCAGCTTTCTTGGGGTTGAGGGATCACCCATGTCCAAGACAGAGTGGGCAAGTATAACCCTCCTGCAAGTGAGCTTATAAACATCAACAGAAACTGGTTCATATGAGGCCAGTCACCTGCAGAAGTAGCCCACTGTTCTAAGAAGCTAGAAAATAAGAGACTTGCTGAATGAAAGCAAGTCACAGGATCTCCCGTACTTTTCAGAGAAAACACCAGGTTGTACTGGGATGGACCCCCAGCGGGAACCCACTCCACATTAACCTGACAAACCGCCCAGGGGGTAAGTGCCCCCAGAGCATCACCCGGAATCTTATCAAACCAGGCAGAGAGCTCCCACGACGCACTCCAGGGCAACGCTCCACGGCGCACGTCCACCAGCTGAAGGACTTCCTACCTGTCTATCTTAGAATCACTCTCTCCAGAAGACCTGCTGTCAAAGGGACCACACTTTTTTTTTTAAACTGAGAAATGAAGCCAGGTTTGATTTGACAGAAAACCAGGCTGATTTGATTTGAAAGTGAAGACTGGCTGGGCCAATTAGGTTATGTGGAGGGCACTTCCCATAAATTGAATGAGTCAAATCTGCAAAACTAAGGTTTTGAGCAAAACCAGATCCAAAACTGACAATTAAAAACATTTAAAGCAGATATATAATATGCCAGTAATTATATCTCTGCAGCCATTAAACTTATGTCAACTTGAATATGTTCAAGGGGGTACCTGCTTTCTAAATTCTTTTAGGACAGAATAGGAGCAAGAGTTTGAAGGATCTCTTTTATAGATTGTTATGTGGTAGCGATTTATTATTTCAGAGGCACAACTGCAGCAGGTAACCATCCCTCTCCTCTGCCAGGAATCAACAGGAGAATGCAGATGCTTAGATGCTACGTGCGGGCCTGCACAGCCCTCTGGCAGCTGGGTTTCTGGATGTTCCGTAGGACCATTGAACACCCTTCTGCCTGTGGCTCAGTCCACAATTAGACAATGAAGAGGAGCAGGGCACTCGCATCTAATTTGGCACAAATGAAACCAAGGCATTGAAGGTGACGCCTGCCATGATAAAAAAGGTGAAATCCTCGTCATCTATTTCCATTTTAGGAAATAAAACCAGAAATTCTAGCTTTGGCAAAAGCTCCCTGGAAAAAACTCCTGTAGATGAGGAAGAGGAAGAGTAGTGTATTACAGAGAAAAAAGATTCTTGATGGCTTCTGTTTACTCGTGGTGACAAGCCAGTCTCCATCGAGTCCCAAGTTCAAGGTCAATGCCTACTAACAAAGACTTTTTTTCTTCTGTCTAATAGAAAGTTAGAAGTGTACAAAATTAGGCCAAATTTAGTTGGGTTAAATGTAGGATTCTGAGGTGTAGCATGTAAACTAAAGTTCTGCAGAAGCAAGAAGAGACCACGTTAAGAGCTTGATTCTCCTTCGCTAAACATGTTCCAAGAATAAGGGGCAGGGGATGAATATGGTGTAGAGGCGGGCATGTAAAAACCCAATCACCTAGAATGATCAGAATCTTTTCAACTGATCAAAATTGATCAGCGGGAGCCAAAACACTGGCCCTTGTTCAGCCTGCTTGCTGCAGCCACTTTATCCGTATTCAGGCCTTCCCTTCTTCCACAGGAAGAGGCGAATCAGCAGGCTCATTACTAAAAGTAACACCAAATGTTTTCAGTTTCTTAAAAGTGATTTCAGAATCACAGGCTAAAACTGAGATTGTTTGAATGAATGCAAACATAGCTCTCAGCAGCTGCTCGGGACTCAGGGAGGACAGGGAGAGAAGGGCCAGGACAGGGGTGTGAAACCCACCAACAGCTGCCCTCAGGGTGAGAAGGGCAGGCCAGAGAAGTCTGTGTAAGAATAACTGCTTTAGCGGGAAAAGGAGACATATGTAATACTTTCAACAATAAAGAATTTATTTTAAAAAAAACACACACACACACACAAAAACCCCACTACATTTCATACACACACATAAAAGAATAACTAGTTTACACCAAGCTGGCTCTTAGAAACAATTCAGGTAAGGCTTTTTAAAAAATATATATATTTCACTGATTTTTTACAGAGAGGAAGGGAGAATACAGAGTTAGAAACATCGATGAGAGAGAAACATTGATTAGCTGCCTCCTGCACACCTCCCACTGGGGATGTGGCCACAACCAAGGTGCATGCCCTCGACTGGAATCGAACCTGGGACCCCTCAGTCCACAGGCCGACGCTCCATCCACTGAGCCAAACCGGCCAGGGCAAGGTAAGGCATTTTTTAGCTATAAAACTATTTACCAGATACTATCTTTACCTTTGAAATAGGCTAAAGAAGAGACTCTAGCAAAAAGAATATACCCAAGATATGAATAAAAAAGGGAAAAAATGTACTGTCTATAAATGACGAAGGTGAGCACAGCTGGCTGGTTTTAACCAACAGGACAATTCACTTGTGTCAGACCTACAGACAAGGATTTCAGTTTGTGCTTATTTGTTCTTGGTGATCTAAACTACCTTTTCTCTGCCCACTGCCTCCCCCTCGCCCCCGCATTTCTGTGGGTTTTGAGAGCTTTCTCAACACTGTAAGTGGCTGGTTTTTGTGTGTTTCAGTCACACATCAGACTCCGGTGGAGGAGGGTGGGCTGGGGAAAGAAGGCATGAGGCCAGGGGCTGATGGAATGTGGAAAGCTTCATAAGGCAGCGGCAGGAACAGGAGCTGCTACCATCTCCAGTTTCCCCTTTGACCTTGGGGAATTCAAGCTCCAGGAAAGCCATGCCAAGAGTTGAAAGGAGATAAGAAGCTCCTTATGTTCTACCTTTATAATTTATTTATTTCAAAGAAAGGTGCATCTTTAAGACAACAAAGCCTTTC
This sequence comes from Myotis yumanensis, assembly GCF_028538775.1. Lineage (NCBI taxonomy): Eukaryota > Metazoa > Chordata > Mammalia > Chiroptera > Vespertilionidae > Myotis > Myotis yumanensis. The sequence goes on from NW_027223763.1 coordinate 5,628,760, forward strand.
TTTTAGGCATGCGTGGAGTCTTTCATATCCCATACTTAGCGAGAGTGCACCTATCATTTTAGTGGCTGCTTCCTGAGCACCATCAGAGGGTCTTAAAATGCTAGCTGGCCCGGTCAGCGTGGCTCAGTGGTTGAGCGTGGACCTATGAACCATGAGGTCATGATTCGATTCCCGGTCGGGGCCTGGGTTGCAGCCCCGACCCCCAGTGTGGGGCATGCAGGAAGCAGCCGAACAGTGATTCTCTCTCATCATTGACGTTTCTCTCTCTCTCTCTCTCTCTCTCTCTCTCTCTCTCTCTCCCTCCCTTTCCCTTCCTCTCTGAAATCAATAAAAATATATTTTTTTAAAAAAAGCTGAGCTGGTGTTAGGCACAGATATGGCAATGTCATAAACTGTGAATATCAACCTTGCCAAATTTTAGGGGCTAGTGAAGTATCTATAGCAGTGGTGGGCAACCCCTGGCACACGTGCCAAACATGGCACGCCAGTAACCTTTCCTGGCACGCGAAACCCTCTCTTATAATCTTCCATTTACAATTTTTTTCTTAATATTGACTTTTTTATTTTTCAGATAAATTCAGTGTAGGTGTATCTTAGATAAATAAATAATTTTACATAGCAAGTTATCTTAAAGACCATAGACATGGATTGACGAGAGAGGGGAAGAGCAATTTCTATGCCTCTGCCTTAACTCTCCCTGCCTTCCTAGATCCGACCAGTGTTTTGGTTTCATCCACATATGCTTGTGAATCTTTGTTCTCAGTGATGAATTGTGTTAAGTCTCGTAATAGGAGTAGCCTGACGGATGAAAGTAGTAGCTCGTGCATATCTCTGAAGGTCACGAAATATAAACCTCATGTAAAATCTCTGTCATCAGTGATGCAGCAGCAAAAGTCCCACTGATAATATCAAATCCTGGGTTCTGCTACTAGCTTTGCCTTCAACCAACTGGAAGGCTAAGCCACAGCCCCACTTCCGCAAAATGATGCAGTTAGTGAGGTAATCTCCAAGGGTTTTAACCAAGCTCTGCTTGAAGCTTCCATTTTCACATCGAAGTGAACTCTGCATTAAGAAATGGCCCATTTCCATCTAGGGAAACATACGCGTGAAGACATTGTTATGTGTAGAGTGACTCGACCACTTCAACAACTTTAAGAAACCTCCTAACACCAGGGGGGTTTTTTGTGTGTGTGTGTTTTTTTTTTACAGTTCCTGCCTCAGGTTTATTTGTACAAATAGCACAGGAAGACACCAGCCCCAGGCAGACAGTGGTCCAGGGGCCATATCAGGCCTCCCATCCTCACTTCAGCAGACAGAGACCCCTACTGTGGAGCCTTCGTGGGGGCCTGGGCACCTTTGGAGGCCTGAGCCGGAGCTGCAGCTGTAGCCTGGGGTTGATTTGAGGCTTGGCCTTGGCCTTTGGCCGGCAGAGCCTGAGACCCTTGGCTGTGCGGCACGATCACGTTTCCCAAGCTCGGGGTGAGTGATGTAGGCAAGTCAGTTGAGCTGTGGCTGTGCCCTTTGGAATGTTGGGCTTGGCCTCCTTGGCTTTACAAGGGCCTTAATAGCCGGGCACATGCACTCATGGCCTTGGCATTGCTGGCCTGCATCATCTTAAGGCCCTTCTTGTTGGGCCTCTGGGCAAAGCACATGTTTCTCAGGAACTTAAGAAATTTGTATCTTTGTGATCAGGGTTTCTTGAAGCCACTTCTGTGCCATTTTTGTAACTGGTTGTGCATGGTGTGGCTCTTGGATTTGGCCATAATCTGCACTGAAGCCTGTGGTTCCATAAACCTCTTTAAAAAAAAAAAAAAAAATATATATATATATATATATATATATATATATATATATATTATTGATTTCATAGAGGAAGGAAGAGGGAGAGATAGAAACATCAATGATGAGAGGGAATCATTGATCTGTTGCCTCCTATATGCCCCCTACTGGGAATTGAGCCTGCAACCTGGGCATGTGCCCTGACCAGAAATCAAACAGTGACCTCCTGGTTCATAGGTCAACCATTGAGCAACACCAGCCAGTGGAAGCCTCTTTTATTTGTTTTAATTTTCCTAATGTCTATAGGGCCCAGGCTCTCTGCAACCTACATTCCTCCTCCCTAAACTGCTGAAGGCCCTGTCAGCTAACAGACTGCGCTCTGCCTGGGTGCTACACACCTCCCTACAGACATCCCAGACTTTCTACTTCTTTCTATTGCACTTTCCACCTAAGTAATTCAGGAAAAATGCAGGTGGTTAAGACCAATTGTGGGCATGTTCTTTTCAAAGACTCAATGGAGGAAAATGTCACTTTGTGTTAAACACCTAAGTGTCAGGCTCTTTATATACTTTATCTCATTTAATCCCCACCACAACCTGATGAAATAGGTATTCATATCATGTATCTGTTAAGGAAAACAGACTTGGAGAGGTTGAGTAACTTGCTTAAGGTCACATGGCTAGCAAGTTGCAAAAACAATATTTGAACCTAGGTTTACACCATAAAGTCCATACTGTACTGTTTTAAAAAAAACAAACACATTCTGGCCTGGGGCAAAGGGCAGGGATGGGCTAGAAGGGGTCAATGATGTGGGGGGGGGGGGGGGGACATATGTAATACTTTCAACAATAAAGATTTAAAAACAACAAAAACAGTAACCCCACAAGGATCGCCTGCTCAATACAGAAGCCCCCCTGAAAGATCCACGCACTGGGATATCTGGAGGCGGGGTTATTGGAATGAGTAGGAAGGTGGGATGCAAGGAGGGCAGAGACAATGGCTGCAGACACAGGTCGGTGCCCACTGTGACTCCAGCTGCACAGACGTGGGGAGAGGCCAGGCTGCGGCCCCACAAGATGGCCTGGAGCATAAGAGGGCCAGAAGCAGCTTCCCTCCCAGGATGTGTGCAACCATCGCCACAATCAACTGTAGAACACGTTCATCACCTCAGAAAGAACCCCCAAACCCTCACCTTCCTTTCTCTCCATTCTCCTCCCTTCCCGGGCCTAGGAACCACGAATCTAGGTTCAGTTTCCAGCTTTCCCTATCCTGGAATTTCACAGAAACGGATCATATAACATATGGCCTTTTGTGACCGGCTTCTTTCACTTGGTGTAATGTTTCCAAGGAAGGGCTGTCCTCTTAATTGACTCCCATGGCAGTGCCTCCGAGGAGGGACTATGAAAGGTGTGGACAGCTTATTGTGTGAGAAGTGCATGATAAGACCCAGTTTTTATAGCAGAGGAGACTGTAAGATAAGATAGTTTTCCGATACTTAAAGGGCCCATGAGCTTGAGGCACATGGGAAACAGATAGACTTCAGTCCGACATAAAGTGCTGTACTCACAATAACCCCAGGCAGGCCCACCGTGAAATGGGCTGGCCGGCCACCTGTGAAGGATGCCCCAGAAGGAATGCTCCCCACACTGGGTAGGAGGCTGGCCTATGGTGGCCAATGACCCATCAAGACCAAATTCTCTGGTTCTGGCAAATTCACATCAGTATAAGAAATGGTTAAAATGAAAAGTCTGGCCTGACTTACCAAGACCGACTAGTCCTTTCTTAGGTACAGCTTTGTTCACTGAATTCAACCTGCGGCTGTACTCAGCTGGACTAGAAATGAATACCAGCAAAATATTTCTTTCTTTCATTCCCCTGTGGTTTCGGTGAGACTTCAGCAATTAACGACTCTTTCAACATCAAAGGGATTCATCCAACTGAAGCTCCAGGTCAGGCCTCCTCAGGCTGAATTCTTATTTTTCACCCGGTTTTGGATCAGGGAACTTGATCCCACCTTTCCAAATAACAACTAATTTTTTTAAAGCTTCCTTAAAATACACACACACACACACACACACACACTTTTTGTTTGTTTGTTTGTTAATCCTCATCCAAAGATATTTTTTCCCATTGACTTTCAGAGAGAGTGGAAGGGAGGGGGAGAGACAGAGAGGGAGAAAAAAACATCGATGGGAGAGGGACACATTGATTGGATGGATCCAGCCAGCAACCAAGGTAGGTGCCCTTGCCGGGAATTGAACATGCGCCCCTTCAGTCCGAGGGTTGACACTAACCACTGAGCCACTGGCCAGGGCTTTAAAAAAAATCCTATCTTGATGATAATTACTTTGAGCCAGGAACCAATTTTGCAACAATATAACAATCAGGTTAATAAAAGAATTTAATCCAAGCTGCAAATAGCATTTTGCTTTTTCTAATGGGCCATTGTATCACTCTGGTGTCGGGTGAATTTCCCGCCACAATATAAGCTGGCGCGGGCAATTATTTAGGTTTCCCGCGCAAAATCAGAGTTAGTTTAAAATTCCTATGTCTTTTGAAGTATGGGTTCGATTGAAATGGGTATGAAACGGTTCGCATACGCAGGTAGGTATCTTTGAAACAAATATTTGGTAATACGCAGTTACAATCGGCCCGAATTTACACGTTTCCCGCACTCCACCGCAAATCTATATGAACCGAGTTAAGACGGCTCCCGCCGAGTACGCGCAATTCACGCGAGCCGACTTAAATCGTTTCCCGCAACCCAAGTAGTATTATACCAAATTATGTCTATCCCTTTTCTATGAAAAAGGCTTCTTTTTCTGTAGACTGTCTTATCTAAGTCTAGCTTCCCCCTCAATGACCACACATTTGAATATTTTAAAATATGTTTTTATTGATTTCAGAGAGAGGAAGGGAAAGGAGAGTTAGAAACATCAAACATCAGTGACGAGAGAGAATCGTGGACTGGCTGCCTCCTGCACACCTCTACTGGAGATCAACCCAGCTGGGAGTCGAATCTCAACCTCCTGATCCATGGGCCGACACTGAACCACTGAGCCACCCCAGCTGGGCCAAATGACCACACATTTAATAGGTACACAGTTTAACAGTACTGTCTGGTTAAGCAATACTACCAACCCGACCTTAACGATCTTCCACGCATTGTTTCAAATCAATAGAGATTGCCTCTTGCACACTGCCCAGGTCAAGGAGAGAATTAGGGCAGGGTGGATTCTCATTCTTTGACAGGATAATCTCTGGATAATCTTGAAACCTACTTTGGGAAAAAAACAGATGTGGTTCTAAATTGATCCCTCCTCATCTTTCTCAAGTTCTCCCAAAAGCCCAGGCAGGGGCTCTCCATGTCCCTCAGAAACAACGGGCCTAGTTAAAGAGGAGTGGAGCTCCAATCAGAAGCTGGTTCCAGTTCTTGCTCTGGTCTAATTCCTTAGTGGTCAAATGAGTTTTGAGGTTGTTTTATCATCTTTTTCGACCTCTGTTCCTCCCTCTGTAAATGGGGTGAAATCCCTGTCTTGCCTATTTCACAAAGGTATTGTGAGGCTCCCACTAGCTGGTGCATACGCACGTCTCTAAGTCAGCAAACCACTCCACCTTCTGACACCCTCACCTGCATTAAACTCCAGCCCCGCAGCCTCAGCTACAGGGACACTGTTTTTACATCTAACCCAGCTTGCCTTCTTCCTCTCATTGGAACCTATGTTTTAAATCTGTTTTAAGACAAAGACTTTGTTTGGTCACATGAAAATGCCTTACATAGGCCATGCTATAATTAGCTCCAGCTGAGGCCTCATTTCCTTAAGTCACTACCGCGGCCTGCCGTCACCTTTCTTCTTTATTAAACCCTTCCCCCCCAAAATAAAATAAAATTAAATAAATAAATGCTTCCCTTCCTTGTCTCAGGACGGGCTTCTTGCTCACATGTCCTTTACAAAGGAAATTTCCCTGGGTGGCTGCCCGCTTCCATTTTAAGTAATTTTCCCCCCGACTGTCCCAATTTCTTCTGGGGGAAAAAAAAAAAAGGCAGATGCCAAAATTGCTGGTTCATTTCTAAAGAAAACTTGACCCAACCTGTTGTAAAGCTAGCAAGAGGCTTTGATAGTCACATGGCTGGGTTCACCCATCACCCACTGATAAGCACTCAAAGCTGATTCCTGAGCGAACCCTAGCACTTCAGACTGGTCAAAGGGTCACATGATGTATTTTTCAACGCCTATTCCCGTAGCAGACAACCCATTTCTAACCCAGGGGCCCCCACCTTCTCTCTTGGCTTTTCGAGTTCTGCAAAACTACAGCACTACTTTTTCTGTTGGTAACTAACACTGATATTATTTCAACAGGAAGTGGTATGGGGGTTCATGCGGCAGGGTGTCTTCCTGTTGCCTGGTTATTTACAACAAAGCAGATTCTCTCTCTCTTAATACTTAAACCATTCGCCAGAAGACTGGCATGTACTCCTTTATGGGTAATAAACAAAAACAATGCATAATTCCTAGTCTCAACCCTGTATAATAATTTAACTTATTTAAAGGCTAAAAGAGTTATAGAAATAGAGTCCATACTAAATCCCCACACCACAAGAATAAAAAAGGGTCCTGGCTCTAGCTGGTTCGGCTCAGTGGATAGAGTGTTAGCCTGTGGACTGAAGGGTCCTGGGTTTGATTCTGATCAAGGGCACATGCCCAGGTTGTGGGCTCAATCCCTACTCAGGGGCGTGCAGGAGGCAGCTGATCAATGATTCTCTCTTATCATTGATGTTTCTATCTCTCTTTCACCCTTCCACTCTGAAACCAATAAAAATATATTTAAAACAAACAAACAAAAAAGAGTCCTGGCCGGGTAGCTCAGTTCGTTAGAGCATTACCTAATATGCTAAGGTTGCAGGTTCGATCCCCTGTCAGTACACATACAAGAGTCAACCAGTGAATGCATGGATAAGTGAAACAACAAACTCAAGTTTCTTTCTCTCCTTTCCGTTCTCTCTCTCTCTCAAACCAACAATAAAAATCAAAAATATTTTTTTCAAAAAAAAAATAATAGAACTCAGATCAGTCACAGAATCAAAAATCTTAGAACCAATGTGACCAAGGGGCCAGGCAACCTTTGGTTAATCAGAAAGGTTTCTTTCAACGCTGGAAAGAAAAACGATCCCTTTCTCCTTATTTGCCCTTAGAAATTTACTGCCAGAAAAATGGATTAGGATCAATGTCAGATGTGCCGTGAATCACAAGAACATTGTGACTCTAGTTTAGCACTGAGCATAGCGTCAACACTGAATACCCTCCCACCACCAGATGCCCTCGATGTGCCTGCAGCATATGCCAAGTGGGTGCAAAGAAGCAGAAAGGTAAAGCTGGGCCCATAAGGCCTAACAGACCCTCTGAATTTAGCCATACTATCTTTCCAAGGGACCTATTCATCAGATATGTACGGGACAACATCAAGCTCACACTACTATTTTGTGTAAAACTCACTTAAATTTTATTTTTGTTAATCCTCACCCGAGGATATTTTTCCATTGATTTTTAGAGAGTGAAAGAGAGACACACAGAGAGAAACATCGATGTGAGAGAGACACATCGGTTGGTTGCCTCCTGCACGGTCCCCGACCAGAGCTGGGGAGGGAGCCTGCAAACCAGGTATGTGCCCTTGACCGGAATTGAACCCGGGACCCTTCAGTCCACGGGCTGACGCTCTATCCACTGAGCCAAACTGGCTAGGGCTACTTAAATTTTTTTTAACTTGTCTCTATAAACCACTTGGATTTAACCCATTGATTCTATTCTTACATAGTGTTACCCTTGGTCTTCTTCCCAGGCAGATCCTAAGTAGGTTAAATACCTTAGATGTTAATCCAAGATATCTTGGACATGAGTTAAAAACACTTTACATACATACCTGGCCTATCTAAAAATTGGTGTAATTCTCTGGTAGTCTACCAGATTTCTTCATACTTGGCTGTGAGATTCTGTACAAGTGGACCAAATAAACTAACTTAGAAGAAAAACAGGTTACTAGGTACACAGTGGTCCTCCCCCGGGCTGTAAATCAGGCTAAGCCACACGTAAATGAAACATTCGGAAAGGGAAGCTACAGCCACAGAGTCAGATGGAAAAACATATCTTGAGAGAAGGGGAAGAAACAGCTTCTGCTTGAGGATCTTCTAAATAGAAGACAGCACTGCTCTTTCCGGCAGGCCTGGAGATGGGCCGTTCTCGTACCCCCTTCCCCTGGCCAAGAGCCCACTCCTCAACACGAGTAAGATATTCCCTCCTAGGCATGCAACACCCTCACTTTTAGGAAGTCTTGCCCCCTCAATTATTTTATCACCTGCAACGCTGCAAGGGATCGTCATCCCATCTCCTGGATAAGCACGTCGATAGGAATGAGCCTACACCAAGAGAGCTGCTAGTCCTCACCACCCGCACCATCACAAATCTGCCTAAAACCCCAGTCCCCGTCCCTCCCCCCCCCCCCCCCCCCCCCCCCGCAACTCCCACATGCTTCTGAGGGGAACCAGATCCGGGCCAATGGCTGGCATGGAAACCAGAGGGGAGGGAGGGGGGCGCTGGAGGAGGATGGATGAACTTGTCAGCGGTGGGTAGGGGGATGCATCAAGCTTAGCCTTGAGGTCAGGAGGCGAGGAAAGGCAGACTTCTGAGTCCTGGCCTCTACTCTGGGGAAAGCCGGAGCAGGAAGGGGCTTTTCGCCCATCAGAAGCTCCCAGCGGGTGCCCACCTGTGCCCACGCAGAGCACTTCCCTTACTAGCTTAAGCGCCCACAGCGGTCAAGGAGCTCCACTCCCACCAGCACATAAAGAGGGGACCCATCAGTCACTCGGGGGTCCCACCAAGCCCAAGGGGCCATCCAGCTGACCTGCTACGCTCCAAGGGGCTGCCCCATAAGCCAGGGCGTTCAGATCTGCCCCCCAACCCCCTCCCTGGACCTCCCTGGAGTCTGGGACACGCAGGGGGCCCCCTCCCCGCCCGCGCGCACGGTGCGCGCCGCCTACCCGGAGTTCGCCCTCGGTGCGGTGCAATCCCAGGCGTCGCAGCCCCACGGCCAGGTCGTTGACACACAGGCCGCCGTCGCGGTTGACGTCGAGCGTCTGGAAGAGGCTCCACAGGCGCAGCCTGTGGTCTGGGCCCCCGCAGACGGCACCGCCGCACGGGTCCACAGACGCCGGCGACGAGGCGGACGAGGCGGCGGCGGCGGCGTCCGGCGGCGGGGAAGCCACGCAGCGGCACAAGACACTGCTCACCATCGGGCGCGAGGCAGGGGCGCCGGGCGGCGAGGAGAACGCAGAAGACACGCGGGTATCCTCAGACTGCGAGCGCGGGTTCCGAGATGCCGGCAAACGGGCGGGAGGGGCCGCTTCCGGGAGCCCCGCCTCTCTGGCCACGCCCCTAGCTCGCCGCCGACTAGTCACAGGCCGGCACTGCCACCCGGAGGGGCGGGACCTCTCCAAGGACTGCCCACATCGTCCTTGTCGGCCTGGATCAATAGAGTGGGCGGGGCGATTCCGGCTCAGCCTGGGGCCAATTCAAACTGAGGGAGGCAGGGATTGGCTGAATCGGGCCAAACAGAGGAAATCGCGCCGCTATAGGCAGAAGTCATGTGATTGGCAGGCGGGAGGTCCCGCGTCCAGTTCCCATTGAGTAACTCTGTTTGGACTTCAGAATCGTAAGGATGGGAGGAGAGGTCGTGTCTTCGGTAGGAAATAGGATTTGTGTGAGGAGTAATTGTGAGCTGCATCTCAAACCAGTTTGCGCCCGTGGGTGGAATTATAAACTAATTGGCCAACAGCTCAAGCTGAAAGCACTAGGGATCCGCAGGAGGCCGGGTTTTGATAATCTAGCTCCCTAAACCAATAAACTAGCTAAATTTAATAGGATAATATTCGTGATACTGCTGATTGAACGACAACGAATTTCCAATGGAAGTTAATAAAGACTCAGTGATCGGAGCACTCTGTAGCGACAGGCATACCTTTAGACCAATGATCAAGTCGATCCCGGTAAGTGGGCGTGCTCTGTAGCTGAGCGACAGGTCCAAAGAACCAGTGAGTGTCCTGATATTGAGCCGCGACCAACCGGGAGGGAGGGTTCCCTCGGAGCAGCGCTGGGAGGCGGGAAGAGGGGAAGTGGGCGGATCTCCGCACACCCGAGCGGAAGAGGCAGATTCAGGAAGCCATTACGCCGCTGGCTGGCAGCGGCTGGGCCGGTCGGCGCCGGGCCCTACGCACTTTGCGTAACGGGGGGGTTACCAAAGGCCTGGTACTTGGCCTTGGCCAACTCGGCCTATCCCATGTAGGGGGGTGTGCGAGGGGCGAGGCTGAGGAAGAAGAGAAGGGAAATTGGGCGGTTGAAGGGATTATAATTTCTTTAAAAAGAAGGGTAGGGAGAGGCCATGGCCGTCCCAGCCAAGAAGAGGAAGATGAACTTCTCTGAGCGAGAGGTGGAGATCATCGTGGAGGAGCTGGAACTGAAGAAGCACCTGCTGGTGAACCACTTCAACGCCGGGGTCCCGCTGGCTGCCAAGAGCGCGGCCTGGCACGGCATCCTGAGGAGGGTGAACGCTGTGGCCACCTGCCGCAGGGAGCTGCCCGAGGTCAAGAAGAAGTGGTCTGATCTCAAGACCGAGGTCCGTCGCAAGGTTGCCCAAGTCCGGGCGGCTGTGGAGGGTGGCGAGGCCTCAGGGCCCAATGAGGAAGATGGAGCTGGCGGGCCAGGGCCAGGTGGTAGCAGTAGTGGCGGTGGCCCAGCGGTAGCCCCCGTCCTGCTCACCCCCATGCAACAGCGCATCTGCAATCTGCTGGGTGAGGCCACCATCATCAGCCTGCCCAGTGCCACAGAGATCCACCCTGTGGCCCTTGGACCCACGGCTACTGCAGCCGCAGCCACGGTCACCCTGACACAGAGTGAGTGACCTCTCCTGCCCAGTCCAGCGTGCATAAATGGGAAGGGCAGCCTGGGGAAGGTTGACTGTACAGGGTCAAAGGTCAGATAGGAGTCTTGGAAGACCATGAGACCTTCCAAGAGCTCCGCAGACAGAAATGATCTTGTTTTCTCTGGGACTTCCTCAGCACACAGTCTGGGCTTCTGATGAGCTGGGTTGCTCTCAAGTGCGTTTTGCCACCCTTCGTGTCCATGACTGAACTGTGCGGTCCTTGAAGACAAAGACCATGTTTATATCCTCACAGGACTCGCCACAGGGCCTGGCACATACGAAGCAGTCAGAATGTGTTTGTTCAATGAGTAGATAGATGGGCATGGCCATGCCCAAGCCAAACATGGATTCTGGACAGAGAGACAGTCTGGGTTTTCGGTGTGGCGGCAAACGTTCGTCAGGCACAGTGGAGGAACCTCATGGTTCCTGGTGTTGATCTACTCATTCATTCACTCATCAGACATTAGCATTTATTCTGTGCCAAACCCTGTGCTTGGCACTGGGATTACCAAGGTGTGTAAGACAGAGCCCGATTATAATCTAGTAGCGCAGATAAGACATAACTGAGTAGCTGCAGTGTCAGTTGGGAGAACATAAGAACTCAGAGGAGAAGGGGGGACTTCTTGATTGGCGGGGACACACAGTTGATGTTGGCATTGAAAGGTGGAGAAGATTCACCCTTCCTCTACGCAGGGAGGCCCAAACAGCCCACCTAGAATCCTTCCAAAGGCTCTCAACTGAAGAACAGTGGAAGTGGCTTGGGTTGAACTTTGTAGTTCAGATAAAGGTCTGCACTGGGATCCGTGAACTGCCTCTTTGTGCTACGTTATAAACTGCACTGATCAGATCAGTGATTCTCAGTGGGGCTTTGGGAACTGGGTATGTGTGAGTGCCATCCCCTGCAGTGTCATATTTCTCAAGGATATTGAGGTAGGAAAGAGGATCCGACACTGGCCTAAATCAATTGCTATTCTGGAACAGGAAGAACTCTTAGGTATTCCATTGACCAACGTGATCAGAAGACAGGGAAGCATTTATTGGACACTTTGCCAGCCCCCTCCCATCTCCTTTTCCGCTTGGCCATAAGAGACTAGCAGTCAAGAAGGCACTGAAGGAGGTAGGACTACTGCAGCTACAAACAGCTCATGTAGAGGTTCCCACTCCAGATGCCTGCTGTGTTCCGGTGCCACGGGGAACACGTGACCATGCCTTTATTAGCAGAAGCAGCCGAGTGGGGTGGAATTGAGCACTATGGACTCTGGTGTTGGGGAGACCCGGGTTTGTTTCCTGCACCCGCTGAACAAGCTGTGTGACTTTAGGCAAGTCACTCCATGTTTCTGAGTCTGTTCATTTTCATCTCTGAAAACGAACATGACAGGACTTACCTCTTGATGTCATGAGGATGACATGAGGATTTGTTGAGCTAATGAGTGCAAAGGGCTTAGTACAGTGCCTGGCACATAGCAGGTACTCTACATTTTTTGCTAGCATCATTACTAGCATCTTTGCTTTTGCCAGATCTGGGACTGACCCTTTGGTTACCAAATAGATTAAGATTCTAAACCTGGTACGTTCTAGATTTAGTTAGGTATATATATAGCTATACAGCCAGAGGAGGCCTGAATTCCCCAGAATAGGGCTTAATATGGCCCATCCCACATAACCAGCTTCCCTCTTTCTAGAAAGTGACCTGACACTGCCTTTGCTCTGTCCACAGTCCCCACAGAGACCACCTACCACACGCTGGAGGAGGGGGTGGTCGAGTACTGCACCGCTGAGGCCCCCCCGCCCCTGCCAGCGGAGGCCCCTGTGGAGATGATCGCCCAGCATGCTGACCCCTCAGTCAAGCCACAGGCACTCAAGAGCCGCATCGCCCTCAACTCAGCCAAGCTGATCCAGGAGCAGCGGGTCACCAACCTGCACGTGAAGGAGATCGCCCAGCACCTGGAGCAGCAGAACGACCTGCTGCAGATGATCCGCCGCTCACAGGAGGTGCAGGCCTGCGCCCAGGAGCGCCAGGCTCAGGCCATGGAGGGCACGCAGGCAGCCCTGAGTGTCCTCATCCAAATCCTCCGGCCCATGATCAAAGATTTCCGCCGCTACCTGCAGAGCAACACGTCCAACCCTGCCCCCGCCTCTGACCCTGGACAGATGGCCCAGAATGGACAGCCAGACAGCATCATCCCGTGAGGGGAGGGGTCGAGCCAGCCTTCTGCTGTGATTGGATGACACCAGGTGGTCTTGTAAGTGCGTTCTGTAACTGGCCTTTGGCTAGGGCCGGCCACACGGACAGCTCCCTCGTTAATAGACACACAGGAGGTCCACCATTTCTGAGAAAGAAAGGAGACTGGGAAGAGGAACTTGTTGGGGTCCTGAGACCCAAACTCTTACCCCTACCACTGGAGCTGCCTTGTTAAGAACCTTGTTAAGACTGGTTAGCTGGGGGTCAGGCACTGGGGGGGGTGGGACGTGTGTTGCCATGAGCCTGGGCTCTTGCCATGACCCAGACTTGACCTGGGACCCTTGTAAGGAATGCTGTCCCTGGGGAATGATCACACAGCCGTGGTTCTGTGCTCAAGTGCCCCACCCTCAGGTACCACCTTTTCAGTAAGATATTGGCAGTGGTGCTGGCAGTAGCAGAGTGACAGAGAAACCCCACCCTTTCCTCCTCACTGCGCCTCCGTTCTCAGGGGACTCTAATGCCGTGCTCTTTCCCACCCACTCTGTGCACAGCAGGGGCCTTTGGTAGTGCCCTGGGCTGCCGCTGCGACACACCTAGGATACGGTCCACGGGGCTCAGGAATGCTGTGTGTGGTGGGGATGGCTTGGCCGCCATCTGGTCTTCCACGGCCTCCCAGGACAGCCCTTTAGTGCTTTGTTCCAAGAGCTCTTGACTCAGCTCAAGCATCAGGCTTTGGGTGCTGTAAAGTTTAGAGAAAGCAACCCAGTGTGGACATTGTTGCCCCACTGCGCTGGGGTCTGTGGTGACCTGTTGGCTCCTTCCAGAAGGTTTGCTTCCAGCCAGTTCTATTTATTCTGTCCATGAACCCCTCCTGGGAAGACCTCCAGGACCTATGAGGGCCACTGTGGCCACACCCTTCCTTCTTTCCTCTCTACTGACTGTACATTTCCAAAACCCTGCAAGAAAACCTGCTCAGCGTCACACCCTGCACTCCCTTCACACACTATTCAGAGCCTTGAGTTCTTTTGAGAACCCCAGTGGCAGGCTGGGTGACTCCGCAGGCCTGATTGGCCCTGAATGTGTGAGGTGGGAGCATTGCTGACCCAAGATGTGGGACCTTCGATGTCCGTGCTTCGGAAGAGCAGACAGGCCTCGGAGTCCTGAAGGAGGTGGTGTTCCCTGTTCTGCTTCCTCCCGTTTGTAAGGAGTTTACCCAGATGGCGTGTGTCTGTTTCATTTTCAGAATGAAATCTATTGAATCGATTACTGAGACCTTGCATTTTTTTCCAGATCGTTTCCCAAGTGTGCCATCTTGCTGCTGGTGCCTTGACCACACATGACTGATGGTTACAACTCAAGGCTCCAGATAAACAACGAAGGTGCTGCCCTTCTGGGCATGTGCACTCAGAATTGCTCGGCTCCACTGTTGCAGTCACAGGAAGGTGCCCCCACAGGCAGTTGGGAGGTGACTCCTGTGCCGCCAATCTCTCCGTGGAGGACATGCAGGGCCAGCTACAGAGCAATGGAGAGGAGTCGGGCCTGTGAGGGGGTTGGGTCGTGGAAGAAAAGCTCTTCTCAGTGTGGCTGGAAAGCAGTAGCCCTGGCGACCTGGGCACCCTCCCTCCCAGGAGCCTGAGGGCCCAGCCGGGTAGCTGCGGGGACTGCCTGAGGATTTTTTTATTTTGGTTTGGTTTTTCTCTGGGGTTAGCAACCTGAGCCAATATTGTGTCTGTTCCAATTGGGTGTAAAGAGGAAAGCCTGGATCACTTAAACTGACTGGTTCGTTCCAGGTCATAATTTTAAATTAAAGAAATATCACTTTTTTTTAAATACCCATGTCTGTGTCTTTATTGGTTATATATAGGAGAGATATGTGCTGGCAGAAAGCAGGGGCTGGCATACTATGGCCCACAGGTCAAATCTGGCCCCTACCTGTCTTTGTAAATAAAGTTTTATTGGAACATAGTCACACCCCCTTCACTTATTTTATGTCTTTGGCTGTTTTTGTGCTGCAGTAGCAGAGTCGAGCAGTTGTGACAGAGGCTCCTTGACCCACAACGCCAAGTATTTACTCTCTGGCCCTTTACAGAAAGTCTGCCTACTTCTGGTGTAGGGCAGTTTAGACACTGAATGAGAATTGCTCGAGTTGTTTGTCTAACATACCCAACCCTTGGCCCCCCCGCCGCCCCGCCCCCCCCCCCCCCCCCAAACCCAGAAGAGACTCCTGGAGAGAGAGCTCTAAGAAAAGTCATGGTGATTCTGATGTTTCCTGGAGGTTAAGAAATTTGGCTCAGAGAATGGAAGAGTTAAACTCAGCTGAAATGGGAATCGTGCCCCAGGGAGAGCTGCTTCTCAGGAGTTTCTCCAAGCCGAGATTCTCATTTAAGATTGGCCTCTATTCTGGAGGGACCCCAGCCTCCCTGGCCATAGTCATCACTCTGTCCGGTACTTAGTAATAAAAACTGACAGTTATCCAGCCCTACTCTCCAGGTCTTCTAAGCATGACCTCATTGACCCCTTGCAACAGCCCCATGAATTAGATAGTAGTATTGTTCTCAGTTTGCAGATGAGAACACTGTGGATCAGAGAGGTTAAACAATTTGCCTAAGGTCACACAGCTACCTTATTCCCTGGGGTGGTCCATGCTCTTAACTACCGCTCTCACCTCTTAACTATTCTAACCTTGCAGCCTGTAGCGGGAAATCAGCTAGAAGTCATTGAGCCTGACACTGAGGAGTTTCTAAGTCAAAGGAGGAGGCCGAGGAGATGGTTTATGTTTATTATTCTTGGCACTTGAGAGGGAACACTGACCTCTCCTACTCGCTGCAGGCTTTGGACTTACTCATATTTAAGAGAGAAAAGGGGAGCCTGGCCAGCGTGGCTCAGTGGTTGAGCCTCAACCTATGAACCAGAAGGTCAGGGTTCGATTCCTGGTCAGGGCATATGCTCTGAGTGCAGGCTCGATCCCCAGTGTGGGGCATGCAGGAGGCAGTCAATCCGTGATTCTCGCTCATCATTGATGTTTCCATCTCTATCCCTCTCCCTTCCTCTCTGAAATCAATAAAAATACATTAAAAAAGAGAGAGAGAGAGAGAGAGAAAAGGGTGCCCTGGCTGGTGTGGCTCAGTGGTAGAGTGTTGGCCCGAGCACTGTAGGGCCCGGGTTCAATTCCCAGTCAAGGGCATGTACCTGGGTTATGGGTGTGTTCCCTGTAGGGGCAGATGTGGGAGGCAACCAATTGATATGTCGCTCTCTTGAGCAGTGGTTCTCAACCTGTGGGTCGTGACCCCTTTGGGGGTTGAATGACCCTTTCACAGGGGTCGCCTAAGACCATCGGAATAACATATATAATTACATGTTGTTTTTGTGATTAATCACTATGCTTTAATTATGTTCAATTTGTAACAATGAAAATACATCCTGCATATCAGATGTTTACATTACGATTCATAACAGTAGCAAAATTACAGTCATGAAGTAGCAACGAAAATAATTTTATGGTTGGGGGTCACCACAACATGAGGAACTGTATTAAAGGGTCGCGGCATTAGGAAGGTTGAGAACCACTGCTCTAGAGAGTCTTTTCTGGAGATTACAATGGAAGTTTTGTCACAAATGGTTTGAGTCAGTTTACCATCACCCTTTTCTCTCCCTCTCGCTCCCTTCCACTCTCTCTAAAAATCAATGGAAAAACTATCCTCGGTGAGGATTAACAAAACAAAAAAAAAAAGGAGAGAGAGAGAAGGGTAATTTAACAGAGTTAAACCTACCAGATCTTGTTGGTGTTGGTGAAGAAGTGTCACTTATATTGCTGAAATGTGGAGTTTTACATTGTTAAAGAGAAAATTACAGGCCCAAAATGGCGTCACTTTTGCTAAAAGCCCATGATACAAAGCTAGACTTAATACCTGATCTAACGGCAGTTTCAACCT
Source organism: Myotis yumanensis (assembly GCF_028538775.1). Taxonomy (NCBI): domain Eukaryota; kingdom Metazoa; phylum Chordata; class Mammalia; order Chiroptera; family Vespertilionidae; genus Myotis; species Myotis yumanensis. Next base: position 5,645,623 of record NW_027223763.1, read on the forward strand.
CTCCCAGAAATGTAATCTTAAGCAATCTAGAATGTTCTGGTCAAGCATGGGTAAGATCATCTGTCACCTGGGCCCTCTCCATTCCCCGCAGCCCCCACAGAAAGAAGAGGCAGTCTGCCTGATAAAAACCCTTGCCATTCCCTTCCCCCAAACATGTTCTAGTCTGGAAATAATCCTTTCTTTTCTTTTGTTACTTGCTCCCTTCCCTCCGCCTGGTTTCTATAAAAACCTCCTCTTGTGTACAACCCCTTGGAGCACCCTTCTAGTTGCTAGGTGGGATGCCGCCCTCCTCATGAATCACTCAGTAAAACCAGCTAGATCTCCAAATGTATTTACTCAGTTGAACTGGGCTTTTTAATAACGTAAAGGAAAAACCTCTAAGCCACTGAAGCTTGCTATTTCAAGCATTGAAACCTTTTACATTTTAAACTACTTTGATGGACGTCTTTCAAAAAGATGTCCTTTGTGAACTGTATTTGACCCAGCGGCGTCTTATTCAGTAGAGTTTGCACAACAGGCCTGAGAGGCAGTGCTGCCTCGTGGGGAGCGAGTGAGCTCAGGCAGGTTTGGGCTTGAGATAGGCTCCACCCATTACTCTCTCAGCATTTCGGGCCCCCAGTTTTCTGGATTCCAAAATGAGGATGATGGATAACAGTACCCACTTGCCAGGGTACAGAAGCACTACGAGGGCTGGATAGAAATAGGTCCCATGTATTGAGCGATTGCTACGTCCATAGCAGGTGTGCAGTAACTACTGGCCGCTCTCCTCACTATTCCGGTGTCTGATACGCCAGCGAGGAAGTAGGAGTCTTTTCTGGAGATCACAATGGGAGCTTTGTCACAAGTGGTTTGCGTCAGATTACAAAAGCTCTGACCCAGGAAGTAGAGGGTGCGGGGCCCAGGGAACAGAGGCTGGGATTCAAGGCAGCCCGGGGCATGGGAGCCCAGGCCAGTACAGGGAAGAGCTGGACACCGGGAGGCTCTTGCTACCAGTGCTCTTTAAAAAAAAAAAATTTAATTGATTTCAGAGAGGAAGGGAGAGGGAGAGAGAGATAGAAACATCAATGATGAGAGAGAATCATTGATTGGCTGCCCCCTGCCCACCCTCCACTGGGGATCAGGCCCACAACTCAGGCATGTGCCCCTGAGCGGAATCAAACCCAGGACCCTTCAGTCCTCAGTCTGATGCTCTATCCACTGAGCCAAACTGGCTAGGGCCAAGTGCTCTTAAAGAGGTGGGTTGAGCAAGTTGTCAGAAGCTGACCTGCCACCTGTCACAGCAGTCCATTAAGACAATAAGCCAAGCCTGGCTGGTGTAGCTGGGTGGTTGAGCATCCACCCATGAACCAGGAAGTCACGGTTTGATTCCCAGTCAGGGCACATGCCCAGGTTGTGGGCTCGATCCCCAGGAGGGGGTGGACAGGAGGCAGCAGATCAATGATTTTCTCTCATCATTGATCTTTCTCTCTCTCTCTCTGAAATCAATATAAACATAACTTTTTAAAAAAGACACTAAGCCAAAATGAGAGTAACAGACAGGCCTGTGATCACTTACTGTGATGCCATAAGCAAGAGGAGAAAGTGCCAGCTCCCCAGTGATCCACGTCCCACGGCACAGCGCCAGGCAAGGGTCAGATGTGTTGCAGGTGGGGAGTCACCGCTGAGGGAACCCCCAACAAAACACACCTGCTGTTTTCTGGACTTGGGTGCGTGTTGGGGGTGAGGAGGGGGAAGGGCTAGGAGTGGAAAAGTACTGAGTAATGAGTCAGAGCAAAGTCTCCCCACGGCTCCCAATAAGTAGGTCTTGGCAAAGGGACCCGGGGAAGGCTTTGCATGGAGGCACCTGGGCTAGGAATGCAGCTGTGCATAAGAGCTTGGCCAGCCACAGGGCCTCCTCCTGGACTGCAGCTCCCCTCAGAGACTGCAGAGCCCTGGCTGGGCCCCAAGGCTGTGTGGAGAGGGCAGTGCCCCGCTGTGAGGCCTGTCAGGTAAAACCTCTGTAGCGGCTTATGGCCTATGGCCGGGCCTGAAAGATCACACGTAGGTTTGTGCCAGGAGCTGGACTTCTCACAAGTAAGTGCCAGGTCTTTGGAGTCCGCCGGCTTCTTACTTCCTGGCTGTGTCCATGGCGTGGGGTCATATAATTTCCCCAAGGCTAGGCTTCCTCATCTAGGAATCCCTCTCCAATGAGGCCGATGTGAGACTGAAGCCAGTGCCTACAGAACACTTAGCACGGGGCTTGGAAATCTCTCTGAAAAGACTGCCTGAGCCTGGAGAAATTCTAGGCAGTTGGTGGCCAGGGGGCTGCTAAGAGGACCAGGCAGGGACACACCCACTCTTAGGTTAGAGCTGATGAGCTAAACGGTAGGACGTTTACAAAGAGGGATGGGGTTCTGGAAATGGCCTCTCCGGCATACGCTTGTGCTGGAATGTGCCAGTTCTCGCCAACTCGGGTCACTTTCTCCGCCGGCTTCTCCCCCCTGGCCAACCCCTGGGCAGCCCTTCCTCAAAGACTCTCAACCACCCGCCAGCCCAGGTAGGCCCTCCCCTGTGGGGCCCTCACACGGCTGCTCCAACAGTGTGTCCCTCTCATCCCGCGTGGACTTGCTTGGTTTTTGACTGATCCCCTCACTGGGAGCGGCGTGGCTTCAGTGACCTCTAGCCCAGCTCTGTGAATGGCATCTTCATTACCCAGTTGCCCAAGCCTGAAGCCACTGCCTCACCCCCACCCCCACATCCACTAGTTGTTAAGACTCCTCCGTCTGCCCTGGCCGGTTTGGCTCAGTGGATAGAGCCTGTGGACTGAAGGGTCCTGGGTTCGATTCCGGTCAAGGGCACATGCCAGGGTTTCGGGCTCGATCCCCAGTAGGGGGCATGCAGGAGGCAGCTGATCAATGATTCTCTCTCATTGATATTTCTAACTCTCTATCCCTCTCCTTACTCTCTGTAAAAAAATCAATAAAAATATATTTAAAAAAAAAAGACTCCTCCTCCTGATATCCCTCAAATCGCTCCCCACTCAGTTCCTTCTTCCCCTGCTAGTCCAATCTCACCCCCTCTCTCGCCTGGGTTACCCACAGCAGCCCCCTCACTGGCCTTGCCTGCCCCCAGGCCCTTCTGAGGGAGGTCTTCAGGCCCCACTCCCTGTTGCATCCCTGGAGGGGGAGGTGTTACTGGCATCCAATCTCTTGACTCAAAGCTATTGAAGATGAAGTAGCTTCAATGGGTTCTTTTTCAAAATTTAGGGGAGGTCCCAAATTTCCCTTGCCTCCTGATTGGTGGACTGGAGGGCGTCCTCACGCCCCCAGGGACTCCCCTTATGTCTCAGGGTGAAGTACAGGCTTTTGAACGTGACCTACAGAGGCCTTTCATTCTTCCCACCTTGTTCTCTGGTCAGCCACACAGAAAGTTTACTTCCTTGTCAATTATATCAATAAAACGGGAGAAAATTTCCCAAAAAAGAAAAAAAATAATAAAGTTTACTTTCTTAAAGATGTCAGGCTCTTTTTCTACCCTCCAAACCTTTGCCTTTGCAGTTCCCCGTACTGAGAACAACTTCCTTCCTCATCACTTTCCTAACTCTTATTAATCCTTCACATCAGCTTGGGCATCACTTCCTCCAGGGAGCCCTCTGGGATCACACCCTGTGTTTCCTCTCTCACGTGTTATTCACACCCTACTGTAATCACACTTAAATGCCTGGATCCTGCTATAGGAGGGTTTCTCAGCCTCAGTGCAAGAATCCTCTGGGGCTGGATCATTCTTTGTCGTGAGGGCAGTTGTAGGATGGTTAGGAGTATGGTTGACCTCTATACACTGGATGCCAGGAACACTTCCCCCTCCAGTTGCCTATTGCCCCCTGGAGGTGGGTAGAATCTCCCCCAGTGAAGAACAAATGTCCTATGGCAATAGCTTCTGTCTTTTTTTATTTATTTTTTAATATATTTTAATTCTTACAGAGAGGAAGGGAGAGGGATAGAGAGTTAGAAACATTGATGAGAGAGAAACATTGATCAGCTGCCTCCTGCACACCTCCTAGTAGGGATGTGCCCGCAACCAAGGTACGTGCCCTTGACTGGAATCAAACTTGGAACCTCTCAGTCCGCAGGCCGACGCTCTATCCACTGAGCCAAACCGGTCAGGGCAGCTTCTGTCTTTTTCGTAGTTACTTTCCAAGTGCATAGCGCAGACCCTGAACAGACATTTAATACCTTGCATCGCGGTGTTGGTTGAATCGAGCGCCAGCAGCATTCCTGTAAGATGTTTTCCATTTGCCCCAGATGAGACTGATGGTGATACTCACTTGTAAAGACCGGAGCTGGGAGTCTCCCCCAGGTGTGCTTGGCAGCACAGCCCCCTCTTTGTGAGTCAACCTCCCGTGACCGTGAGCATGAATCAGGCTTCCAGAGCTGCGCCTGGACCCTGGACCTGTGTCAGGGCCTCAGGGGCCCCACCCTGGGTGCTCTGCCTCGCCGCAGTGCTGTGACCTTGGGCAGGTGTGTCTCCCCACTAGGCATTGGGTGTCCCCTCCTCTCAGTCCTTGCTTCTGAGGGTGCAGAGAGGATCAGATAAGATATATGAAGTAGATGAGTGATGTGAGGGGCTGTGCCAGGTGACGGTGATGTGGAGCCCAGAGCCACGCACAGGGCCTGGCCCCAGGGTAGGTAATGCATATGAAGAAATGAGGAGGCAGGAAGGGGCCCACCTGAGGACCCCCCCAGCACATTCTCCAAAAAGCCCTGCTAATCCTGAGGTCACAAACCACAAATGCCTGTAGCCTTCAGCCATGCAGATAAGAGTCCCTCGGCTCAGTTATTCCCCCCCTGCCCCCCCCCCCCCCGCCCCACCTCCCACCCCAGCATCTACACAAGGTTGGCAGGATGGAGGCTGAGCTAGGCTTCAGGAAATGCTGACAGTCAGGAATGTGGGCCCAGCCTGCCAGATATTCTCTTTTCACAAAAGCGGCCAGAAATCTGGGCTTTTATGTAAGATGTCCCAGTTTAAACATATTGATGAGTAAATATTTGCAAATCTTGTGCAAGCCAAACAAAACACACCTTGGGCTAGCATCAATTGTGAAAGGCAGTTTGCAGGCCCTGCACTTAACCTTTTGGGGGCCGGTTTGTACCCCTCAGGAGGAGGCAGAGGTTGGGAGGCAGGAGGCCTGGGTGCCAGATGCCTCTTTCTCTTGCACCTCGGTCTCCCCATCCAGATGGTGGGGTTGGCCATCCCGGCTGGACTGGTCCCTGGCATGGGTGCCCCTCCTTCGCTCAGGCCAGGCCTGACTCACTGGCAGGACCTGGGCTGGGTTCTTGGCTTTGCCCAAAGCTGAGTCAGTCTTGACAAAGGTGGCAATGATACTCACATGCCACCCACCACAGGGGACCCCACGGAGGCTAAGGCTGGTAGAAGCACTGTTTCCAGGCAGGCCTCCAACAGGGTCCTGTCTGGGTGGGGGTTGGGCCAGAGACCTCCGTGGTCTCTGCGGACTGTCTTTAGTGCCTGCTCAGCACCCAGAGCTCCTCCTGGCTGTGTGGCACCCCGTTTTTGTTGGAGGAACCATCCTTCCTCCACACTCAGTCCATGCAGTTTGAGGGAGGGATCCCAATTCTGGCTTCAGCGATAAGGATGAGGCCCAGGAACCTCTTTAAAATTCAGAAGTGGAAGCTGTGGTCCTTGGGTGGGTCTGGCGGGGCCCAGTTGTCTGTATTTTTTATACTTTTATTGAGGTATAATCAGCATACAATGAACCCCATATATTTAACAACTTGATGTGTTTGTAAGTATATCTGTGAAGCCATCACCACAATTTATGACAATGAGAATGTCAGGAAAATCTCCTTCACCACCAAGTTTCCTGGCGCTATTTATTCATTTATCTATTTTGCTGCAAAAAGCTTTATTGTTTTCATTCGGTCTGAGGCACGGGAGAGGGATGCCAGGTGGTTAAAAGGATGCCTAGTCGCAGGGAGAGGCTCAGGCAGAAGCCAGACACCAGGGGGTGGTGGAGGGGCCCCTCAAAGGCCTCTGAGCTCCACAGTCTCCTGGTCGTGCTTGAGGATAAGCTTTTTGAAGAGCTACTCGCCCATCCAGCCTGGAGGCCGGAAGCCTGCAGAGGTGAGTCAGGTGTCGCCCATGTTCTCGATGAGTTTCACCGGCTCATTCCGAAAGTGATTCTCCAGGAAGTGACAGAGCTAAGGATCTGTTTGGGCAGAACCCAGGGCACACAGATCCAAAGGGCCTGGTTCAGGTTCTTCTCCAGGACCACGGCGCTCCCAGGGCACCCCGAGTTTCGCCCCGCTCATTGGTCCAGCAGGTCTGGAAGAGGGCGAGGCCGCTGCGCTGGTTTTACATCTTCCAGAGACGCCCGGCGCCTTCACGCTTCTCCTTGGCCAGCTCTCAGAGGAGGTGGCCCATACCTTCAGAGCCACATCATCGAGGTGGAAATAGAAGCCAGAGAGAGGTAGGTGTGGGAGGCTTGCAGATAGGTGCAGGTTGAGCAGGCGGTGACGGGGCCTGCACCTGGGTGGAATAATTCTTATGAATTTGAGAGCTCATGGTTGCTCGGCAATAAGGAGCTAAGCTCTCGGAGGCCGCGGGTGGCTGAGATGGTTCTGAAGGTGGCCGGGTCTGTTCCGTCCAAACACTGTTGAAGCGTGAGACAGATTAGGGCACTGCTGCGGGCACCGCTCTTGGTCCCTTTATAATCATCCCTTCTTTCTTGCTCTTCCTGGAGCGACCACTGGTCTACCTTCTATCACTATGGATCAGTTTGTATTTTCCAGAACCTCATCCAAATGAAAGCACGCCGCATGCACTCTTTCTTTGCCTGGCTTTTCCTCTCAGCCTAATTATTTTGAGGTACATCCCTCTGGATGTGTTTACCAACAGTTCCCTCTTTTATTGCTGAGTAGGATCTGCAATCATTTGTTTACCCATTCAATCGCATATGGATGGCTACTTTAGTAATTTCCAATATTTGGCTATCACAAGTAAGGCTGTTGGAACTCTTGTGTATAAGTCTTTGTGGGGACAAATGCTTTCATTCCCTTGGCTAAATACCTAATGGTGGAACGGCTGGATGATACGGTTGGTGTATGTTTCACGTTTTAAGAAACTGCCAATAGTTCTTCAAAGTGGTGGTGTCATGTTATGCTCCTTCCCACCAACAGGGCGTGAAAGTCCCGGTGGCTGTACATTCTTGCTGAGATTGGGTTGGGTTTTGATTTTAACGTTCTGGCAGGTGTGGAGTGGTATCTCATTATGGTTTTAATTTGCATTTCCCTAAGACTAAAGGTGTGGTGATTTGCCATCTGTAGATCTTCGAGGAGGTGTCTATTCCATTTAAATTGTCTTCTTATTAATATGTTTATATATCTAGGGACAAATCCTTTGCTAGCTGTACTTTTGCATGCATTTTCTTTCTTTCTTTTTTTAAAAATATATTTTATTGATTTCTTACAGAGAGGAAGGGAGAGGGATAGAGAGTTAGAAACATCGATGAGAGAGAAACATCAATCAGCTGCCTCCTGCACACCCTTCACTGGGGATGTGCCGGCAACCAAGGTACATGCCCTTGACGGGAACTGAACCTGGGACCCTTCAGTCCGAAGGCCAACGCTCTATCCACTGAGCCAAACCGGTTAGGGCTGCATGCATTTTCATAACAAACACCATCGATTACTTTGATATACATTGAAGCTGAGAACCTCTCTTCAATGACAAACAGTGAAACAAATAAACAAAAAAACCAGGAGCAAGAGGTGCTGGCCCATCCGACTGGCAAAAATAAAAAGAGGGTCTTCGCATGATTGGTGACCCCGGGGGAGAACACTCCTCACACTGAGCACCCTCCTAAAGGAGCAGAAATGGGTGCAAAATCCTAAGATGACTTGCTGATAGTTCACCAAAATCTGTTTTTTTAAATATATTTTTATTGATTTCAGAGAGGAAGGGAGAAAGAGAGAGATAGAAACATCAATGATGAGAGACAATCATTGGTCAGCTGCTTCCTGCATGACCCCCCTACTGGGGATCGAGCCCACAATCTGGGCATGTGCCCTCATTGGGAATCGAACCGTGACCTCCTGGTTCATAGGTCGATGCTCAACCACTGAGCCATGCCGGCTAGGCACCAAAATCTTTAAATGTGGGTTCCTTTGACTCAGCAAGTTCAGTTCTAGGCATTTTTCCTTAAAAAATAAATACACTAGAGTCCTGGCCAATGTGGCTCAGTTGGTTGGCCGTCATCCCATGCACCGAAAGGTTGCTGGTTCGATTCCTGGTCAGGGCACATGCCCTGGTAAGGGTGCATGCAGGAGGCAACCAATTGATGTTTCTCTCTCACATCAATGTTTCTCTCTCTCTACCCCTCTTCTGTCCTCTCTCCCTAAACATCAGTTAAAAATAAATAAATATACCAGAGCAGTAAATTGTCTGTCCCAGGATCTTTGGTCCTGGTGTTGTGCTCATGGGAGAGGGAGGCAGATGCCCCTGGCTGGACCACATGGGATCTTGGCGCTGTGCCCTTTCATGCTCAGAGCCCTTTTGTCCTCAAGCCTGGGTGAAAGGCTCAAGGGACTGGAATTTGATCCATCCCCAGCAGGGTGGCCGGAGGGCAGTGCAGTGCTGTTCTCACCGGACTGCATCTGAAATCTGGCTCCATCTGAGCCTGGCCTGGCCTCGGAAGGCTCTAACCAGCCAACACCAGTCTAAACTGGGAACCTGGGACACTTGGCTGACACAGCTACCTGGGACCTAAGAAGGGACAGCCCTTTGCCCTCCACACACCAATAGTTTCCCTGGAGGTGGGGCCTTGGCCAAGGTCAGGCCAGGACCGCTGAGCCTGGGTGAGAGAAGGGAGCTGGTAGCCTGGAGACCTGGGTTCTAGATTAGCCCCTGTCTGGCTGTGTGACTGAGGGCCAGCCTGTTCCCCTTCCTAGGCCCTGACCTCCTCAGCTGGACAGTGAAAAGGTGAATTGATAGTCAGTCCCCTCTGGCCCCTCCAGTGAGGATGGAAAGCGTGGGTACTGGAACCAGCCAGACCTGCGTTCCATTTCTGTCTCCATCACTTTCTGTTACTTGGCACATTATTGAGCCTCTTTGTACCTCAGTTCCTATCTCAGCTCAAAGCCCTGCAATGGTTTCCCATTATGCTTTGCAAAAAGGCCTCAGGATCTGCCCCTTCCCACCTCTCCAGCTCCAGTTCCTACCAATTTCCCCTCATTCATCATATGCCAGCCATACTAGAACCCTCAAACCCTCCCCCGGGCCCCAGGGCCTTTACAGGATGCTCTTCCCTCTCCCTAGCACATCTTCAGCCTCTCTCCCCAGCGACATCCTATTCATTTATCAGAGGTCAGATGCCACTTCCTCAGGGAAGCCTCCTCTACACCCAGACTGACCTTCTGCTGACCCTTCTCCCAGCACAACAGTGCTCATTAAACAATTGTCTGTGTGAGTATTTGTTTGATGTCTGTCTCCAGGTGGCACTGTGAGCTCCCTGCCAGCAGGGATGAGGCAGCCTTGTTTGGGGCTGTGTCTCCTGCCCCCTGCACGGGCCGGGTATAGAGTAGGCACCCCAGTAACTTTGTTGAACAGCAGTTCCCACCCCACATTTTAACATTTCTGGAATCAGGATGTATTTTACAACTGCAGGGACCAGGTAGCAACCATGACATATTTGTGAATACCTGCAGGTGTGCATCCAAACCTGCAGCTTGGGCCCTGGCTGGTTTGGCTCAGTGGATAGAGCATCAGCCTATGGACCAAAGGTTCCTGGGTTCTATTCCTGTCAAGGTTGCAGGCTAATCCCCGACCAGAGCCTTGGTCAGGGCGTGTGCAGGAGACAACCAATCGATGCCTCTCTCTCACATCGATGCTTCTGTCTTTCCCTCTCTCTTCCACTCTCTCTAAAAATCAATGGAAAAATATCCTTGGATGAGGATTTAAAAAACAACAACTTGCAACTTGCAGCTTGGGAGGACATCCCCGAGACAAGAGCGCATACTCCGAACAATAGCTCTTGACAACACAGGACACTGTCTGGAAGAACAGACCTCAGAGACTCCGAATAAAGGTGTGATGCAGTCAAGTCAGACTCTGCGTGTGCAGAAGTTTCAGGAATATCTTCGCTAAATTATTTTGGTCATAGTTTCCTTTTTATGTATGCACCATAGGGATAGGTGATAAAAGTGTCCAAGTTTAAAAGAACACCTTCCATGAGTATAAAATAAAGTTTCTAAATGATAAAGAAGTGCTGTGTCATATTTTACTGGGTAGTGCTTTTTTCTTTTTTCGTGGCACAAACATAAACGATGCCTCTCTTAAGTGGAGGCGTCTTGGATTTGGTTCAATACTGTAATTCCTGCCTTATTGGGGTTGTGGGGCCGCCCCAGGGAGAGAGCCGCGCGGGGTGCAGAGCTCCGGGCGGCCATAAGGGGCGCTCTGTCCACGGCGGGCCTTTCCAGCCCCGAGTTTCAGGAATCTGGGCTCAGAGAAGCCGTGCGGCATGTTGTTCTCCCTGTGTCCTGTAGGTGGCGCGAGACAACCACAGTCAGGAACAGCCTGGGCCCAACCCAGAGCGGGTGAGGCTGGAGGGTGCGGATGGGTGAGGCCGGAGGGTGGGGATGGGTGAGGCAGGAGGGTGGGGATGGGTGAGGCTGGAGGGTGGGGATGGGTGAGGCAGGAGGGTGGGGATGGGTGAGGCAGGAGGGTGGGGATGGGTGAGGCAGGAGGGTGGGGATGGGTGAGGCCGGAGGGAGGCCCGGAGTGTTCTGCCCTGCCGCGGAGAAGGCTCTTTGGCCACCCCAGGGAGAAGACGTGGCCAGTTCTACCAGCCCGTCTAGCCCGGAGGCGGCGCTGGGTGTGGAGAGAGCTTAGGGACATAAATCAGGGGCCCTGCCCTGCTGCGTGATTCTGGTTCCCCTTCCCTTTCTGGCCTCCGTCTTCCTCCCAAGCAGTGATGGTGTGAGATCCGGTCAGACCTGAGCCCCGAGAGTAAAGGGCCGAGGTGGCTGAAAGGCCCCCACCAGCTGCCCCCAAGGCCACTGGCTTCCCCGGGGAGCCCAAAGCCTCTTTCCCTGACCTCGCCACTTCCCCCTGAGGGCCGGACATTTCCCTTACTCCCTGGATTGGGAAACTGAGGCCCCAAAAGGTGAAAGACTTTCCGAAGGCTATAGCCTATGAGTGGTTGGAGCCGGGAGTGAAAGCTAGCAGGGCTAACAGCATCCGCTTGCTCTTGCTCTTGCTACCATGTCCCTATGACTTCCTGTGATGGAAGAGGATGCAAAACTGGGCGGGAGAATTTCCCACGGAGGAGACCGAGCTCGGGGAAGCTCCTTGGTGAGATGGTGGATTAACCACACATGCCTAATGCAGCTCCCTACTGAAGCTGCAGTAAAAATATTTTTTAAAAGCCACTGCTTTCTGAGGACACACAAAGCACAAACTATGAACGAAAAACTTGATAAATTGGACTTTATCAAAATTTAAAACGTTTGCTCTTTAAAAGCCATGGTTAAGAGAATGAACAGCCAAGCCGCAGAGAAATGTTTGCAATATGTTTCTCTGACGAAGGACTTGTCCCCGGGACACACAGATGATGTCTACACTCAGTAATAAGACAAATAGCTCCATTTAAAAATGGGCAAAATATTTAAACAGTTACTTCACAGAGGAAGCTCTACGAATGGACCATAGACACATAAAAAGATGCTCAACACCAGTAGTCACAAGGGAAGTACAAATGAAAACCACAAGGAGATAAACTACCATGATAACCCATTGGAATGGCTAAACTTTAATCTCAGGTGTGAGTGAGGGCATGGAGCAACTGGAACGCCCATATCCTGCTGGTAGGAAAGTGAAATTGAACAATTTTGTAGTTCTTTTTTTTTTATTTTAATTTTTATTTATTGATTTTTAGAGAGAGCTAGAGAGAGAGAGAAACATCAATTTGTTGTTCCACTGGTTTATACAATCATTGGTTGATTCTTATATGTGCCCTGACTGGGGAACAAACCCACAATCTTGGGTTGCATCGGGTGAATGCTCTAACCAGCTGAACTCTTTGGTCAGGGCCTTTTGTAGTTCTTACAGAGTTAAACTTACACTTCCTACACACCCAGCAAATCTCCTCTTAGGCATTTACCCAAAAGGAATGAGAACAGGTCCACCTAAAGACTTGTTCAGGAATGTTCATAGCAGCATTATTCATAACTAGAGGCCCGATGAATGAAATTCGTACAAGAGTAAGCCTTCCTTCCCCCGGCTGCCAGCACTGGCTTCCCTCTGGCACCCAGGACCGGGGCTTCGTCCGGAAGGTTGTCTGTTCTGATTAGCACATTAGGCTTTTATTATTATAGATAGGCAAAAGCAGCTCAAATGTCCATCAGCAGGTGAGTGGTTGACAAACTGGTGTGTCCATACCACAATCCTTGGCAATAAAAAGCAGTGAACTATTGACATGTGAACAATGTGGATGAATCTCTACGTAATGATGCTGCATGAAGGAAGCCTGACAAAACAAGTTTATGCTGTGTGATTCCATTTGTAGGAAGTCCCAGAGAATGCAAAGTAATCTTTAGTGACAGAAAGTAGATCAGTGGTTGCCCAGTGGGGTGGGGTGTCCGGGAGGGTGGGAGGACAGGATTACAAAGGGGCGTGAGGAACTCCTGGGGGGTCAGGGATCTACTCACTCTCCGGGTTGCAGTGGTGGTTTCATGGGTGGTCATGTATGTCCATACTTACCGAGTGGCACATGTTAAATACATGCAGTTTACTCTTCATCCATTATATCTCAATAAAGCTGTGATCAAAACTAATTATTAACTTCAGGAAAAACAATAACTAAGAAAGGAAATGCATGCGCAGCCATGAGTACTATTTACATAAGAAAAATGTGAACGCGGAAGAGTGAATTTTTAAATTGAGGTATTGAGTATATTCAGGGAGTTGCATAAAGAAGTGTACAAACCTGAAGTGTGACTAGATCTGCACTAATTACAATATTACTTTCACGGCGGAAGATGGAGGAGAGGAAAGGGGGGTGAGGCAGGGGCGCTAAATCCTCCTTTATCACAATTGGCCCATCGTGTAGACAGGTAGAGCAGGTAGGAGGAACCGCTAAACAAATGTACCAAAAGCTAGCGCTGTGTGCTTCTTGGAAATAGGAGATGTGTGAGTGCTGGGGAAAAACCAACTCAGAGTTGAAAATAGTTGCCTGTGGGCCAGGGCCGTGGGGAGACCAGGGTGGGGCAGACAGGAAACCGCCTGTGTGTTATCTTCCTTTCAGCACAGGTGGACTTTGCGCTCCGTCCACACATCACATTTTACCAACTCGAAGATGCCCATTTATTCCCATTTCAACACCTTTAAAATCAAGATGCATCTATTACAGTCTGTGGTGCACCTGACAGCTATGCTTGGCAGTGTGTTTGATGGTGCAGGTTGCCATTGGTGATGTTCTAGATTCACTGAAGTGTGGCATCCTTTTGGTAAAATATTTATTTTAAAGGAAAAGATGAGCTAATTGGAACAGCTGCTGTTTATTGAACTCCTATTGTAGCTCAAGCACTGTGCTTCTGCCCATGTTTTTTTGTGTTTTTTTTTTTTTTCGTTTTTCCTTTCTTTTTCTTTTTAAAATATGTTCCTATTTATTTTAGAGAGAGAGGAAGGGAGAGAGAAACATTGATCGGTTGCCATTTGGTGTATGGGAGGCCCTGAGCCACCCAGCCAGGGCCTGAGCAAGCATCTAACCAGCTCTCCTAACAGAGGCCCAGAGAGGTCAAGCCACATATCTGCAGCCACACAGCTAGGAGCCTGGCTGACTCCAGAGCCTGTGCTCTAACACTTAGCAGCACTGCCTCTCCCACAGTTTCAATGTCTCCGATGGGGCTTGTCCTTTTGGGGCACAGCTCCTTAAAGGGAAACCCACATCCTGTTTCTGGTTCTGCCTCAGATATGAAGTTTTGATAATGGGGCATCACGAGCTAATCTCTGACGCGAGGCCCTGCCTCCTCTTTCCTTTCTCTCTCCTCTGGCCCCGCTGGAGCGCCCCCAGCAGCCCCCAGCCTGCACATGGCCGTGGCCTGCCTGTGGCTTTTGCAGCATTTTCATACCTTGTGTCTTGGAGCCTCACTTTCCTCTTCAAACGGGAGGAAAAAGAGAGTTGACCTCATCAGGTTCTTTGGAGACTGGCTGAGCTGACCTGTGTTCTGTGCCCAGCACTGCACTGTGGGAACCTGGGAGGAGTCAGGGGACGTGGGGTGGCTCCTGGTCTGTGACCACCTGTGCAGCCTGAGACTCTCCGCCTCTCTGAGCACAGTTTCCTCATCTGTGTATTGGGGGTGGGGGTGGGGGTCTTGCCCCACCTTTCACTTGCCTAAAGCAAGTCCAGGACTGAGACTGGCATTACTGTGGTTCATGGCCATTCTTGCTGCTCAGCCGGAACCACCCAGCTGGGCCACTCCCAGATTCCGGACCCTCAGAATCTCTGAGATGATAAATGCTTGTTGTTCTAAGCGGCTGGGCTTCAGGTGATCTGTGATACAGCAGTAACTAACAAACACAGGGCCCTGTGAAATCCATCTAGTGTACACGTGTTTTAAAATGCCAGGTCCAAGTTCAAGGGCATGAGGGAGACCCCCTGTGTCCACGCATGGAAAGTTGTCAAAGTACGCTGCAAAGGAGAGGAAACCGTGCAGAACAGTATGTACCGTGTGCTGCTTTTTGTATAAAAATATGCTGTTATTGCAGAGCAAAAAAAAAAATCTAGAAAAATCTATCCAAACTCTAATCCCGGTTATCTCTCGTTGCAGAAGCTGGCAGGGAGCATGGGGGACCACCACTCATTTCTGTGATGTTTGAACTTTTTACAGATGTATCTGCCTTAGTTTGCTAAACTGGTGGAAAAGTACAATACTTTTTCAAAGACTTGCCCAAGATGAGCCTGATTTAAAAAAAAACAAAACCATCGTGATAAATTGGCTTCAAAAACCGATAACCCTTAAAACCTCAGTGTTGAACAGATTACGTGTTAATTTCTCAGGCTTGTAAAGCTCAGAGAGCAACAGAGAGGAACGGTGGCAAGGGCTGTGCTGGGAGTCACGGGCAGCTGGCTGACGGAGGCCCTGCTGCTGTCACAGGTGGCTTCCAGCGGCCCTGGGCAGAGATGTCCAGCTGGCAGGTGCGGGGAGAGAGAGGGTTGAGGATGAAGTGAGAGATTTTTCATGGGTCAGGTCTGGACATGGGGCCGTCACTTCTGCCCACAGTCCATGTGGCCAGAACTCAGTGACCCTCAGGCCGTGACAGGACCGTGTCCCCCTCGGCCTGAGGTTCACTGTCCACTTCCATTGAGCTCTCCTCTCTGAGAGCCTCAGCCACAGGAATGTCAGGACAAGGTCCTCCTGCTGCCCCCCGCCCCCCGACGCTGCGGCCACCCGGAGGAAGGAAGTGCTGATGCAGCACATTCTAGAAGCTGTTAACTCTCGCTGAAGAGGCCCAGCCTGTCTGGTGTGGTCCCTCAGTCAGGAACACAGCCTTCCGACCTGGTGCTCCCTCCTGCCTCCCGCTCCCAGGGGCAGGGCCCATCACTGGGTGGGGCTGTTTGAGGCTGAACCAGGAGGTCACGGAGCCCCAGGAATTGTTTGCAAACTGCCATGTGCATCCGAGTACATCTGCAAGCCAGCGGCGTCAAGGTCAGGAAGTGTGAGGCCCGCTGTGCCCTGTGCCCTGGGCTGAGGGCCTGCCCCGCAGGAGGGAGGACCCTCCCAGTCATTCTCTGAGGAAGCTCCCAATAGGGAAACTGAGGCTCAGAGAGGTAACATCACTCACCCAAAGCCACACAGGTCCTAAGGGGAAAGGCTGAGAACAGAGTGCAAGCTTGTCTGTCTGACTCCAAAGCCAGTGTTCCTAATTCTACTCTATGTCATTCATTCATTCATTCATTCATTCATTCATCTATTCATTCAGTGTTTGTTGACCCCTTACTGCGTGCCAGGCCCTGTGCTCAGGATAGAGTAGTGAGCAAAACCCCAAACTGATTAAGTCCTTTCCCTTACAGAGATGATGTTTAGGGGGGTGGGAGACAGAGAACAATAGTATAATAATAATATTAACAACAGCAGCAGCAGCAGCACACATACATGCAGGGCACTACAATGTGCCAGTCATAGGCCAGGCACTATGTATATTCTTTATGTTCTCCCAGCAATCCTAGGATGCAGCGTATTATTATTCCTCACAGATGAGGAGACTGAGGCCTAGAGAGACAGATAACTTGTTCAAAGACAGAGCTAGTTATGTGGCAGAGGCAGGATTTGAACCAGAGTTCAAGGTTCTTAACCATTACACTCACTGCCTGTCTAACAACAAACCAAGATAAAAAACACGCAATAAATAACCAAGATCATGTCAGCTAGCGATCAGTGCTAGGGAGAAACGAGAGCAGGAAAATGTGGCTGAGATGCTGGGACCCAGGTGTAGGGGGATGGATGCTCAGGGTCAGTCTGTCCCAGTTGATGACATTGAACTGAGACCTGAATGATAAGGAGCCAGCAGCCGTGGGAAGATGTGGGGAAAGACATAGACAGAGAACATGGCATGTGCCAATGTCCTGAGGCAGGGACAGGGAGACCAGTGTGACGAGGCGTCTAGGGAACAGGGGGAGGGGAACCATGGAAAATGAGCTCAGACAGTGGATGGAGGCACCCTGAGGGGCGTTGCAAGCACAGGAGGGAGTGTGGATTCTACTTGAAGAACAGTGAGACACCACTGGAGGACTGAAGCAGGGGAGTGGTAGTTCTCAAAGTGTGGTTCCTGAGGTTTTTCAAGTTTTGAATTTTTATTTCAATAACCTAGTAAAATTGCCAGCCTCCGTACGAGGCCACGTGGAGGCTGGAGCCGCCCTGTGTTAGCATTTCTGCTTATGTCGGAGGCCAGGAGGGCTGTGTCAAGGGCCCCAGTTCCAAAAAGAAAATGACAGATGAGAGAGGGGAAGTGTGGGCGTTATCTGTTGCCTAGGAAACACATTGCCCCCAAAACTCAGCAGCTGGAAACAATAAACATTTACTATCCCACAGTTTCCATGGGTCAGATCTCTCACAAAACCGAAATCAAAGTATTGTTAGGGGGCTGGGGCCCCATCTCAAGGCTCAAGTGGGGGAGGATTTGCTTCCAAGCTCACACACCTCCTACTTAGCAGCATTCGATTCCTCATGGCCCATAGGACCAAGGGTCTCAGTTCCTCTGCGGCTGTTGGCCGAGGCCTCCCTCAGTCCACGTGGGCCTCTCCATCAAAAGGCTTATTACATGGCAGATGGCTTCCTCAGAGCCAGCAAGTAAGAACGAAAGAGAGGACAAGCGAGGCGGACGCCAGCGTCTTTTTGTGACCTAATCTTGGAGGTACTATCCCATCACTTTTTAAAAAATTTATTGTAATATTTTTTTAAATATATTTTATTGATTTTTTTTACAGAGGAAGGGAGAGGGATAGAGAGTTAGAAACATCCATGAGAGAGAAACATCCATCAGCTACCTCCTGCACACTGGGGATGTGCCTGCAACCAAGGTACATGCCCTTGACCGGAATCGAACCTGGGACTCTTCAGTCCACAGGCCGACGCTCTAGCCACTGAGCCAAACTGGCCAGGGCTATTGTAATATTTATTACAATATTATTGACTATACTTGAGGCCCGGTGCATGAGATTCATGCACTGGATTGGGGGGGGGGGTCCCTCAGACTGGCCTGCACCCTCTCACAGTCCAGGATCCCTCAGGGGATGTCCGCCTGCTGGCTTAGGCCCAATCCCAGGGATTGGGCCTAAGCCAGCAGGCGGACATCCCTTTCGAATTCCAGGGTTCTTGTAGCCTGGAACCCCTTACTCCTTACCGCCCGCCTGCAGCGGAGGCAGGAGAGGCTCCCGCCACTGCTGGCACTGCGCTCGCCAGCCATGAGCCTGGCTTCTGGCTGAGCGGCGCTCCGCCTGTGGGAGGGCACTGACCACCAGGGGGCAGCTTCTGCATTGAGCATCTACCTCTTGGTGGTCAGTGTGCATCATAGTGACCGGTCATTCTGCCTGTTGGGTCAATTTGCGTATTAGCCTTTTATTATTTAGGATTCCTTATGCTGTAATTTACATCCCAGTGACAGTTTTTATAACTGACAGTTTGTACTTCTTAATTTCCTTCACCTTTTCCCCCCATACCCCACCCCTCCCATCTGGCAACCATCAATTTGTTTCTGTTTTGTTTTGTTTGTTAGGTGTTTGTTTGTTTTTAGATTCCACATATAAGTGAGCTCATGTGGTATTTGTCTTTCTCTGTCTGGTTTATTTTGTTTAGTGTAATACCCTCTAGGTCAGTGATGGTGAACCTATAACACACTCGTCAGAGGTGACAGGTGAACTCATTTTTTTGGTTGATTTTTCTTTGTTAAATGGCATTTAAATATATAAAATAAATATCAAAAATATGTCTTTGTTTTACTATGGTTGCAAATATCAAAAATTTCTATACGTGACACGGCACCAGAGTTAAGTTAGGGTTTTTCAAAATGCTGACATGCCGAGCTCAAAAGGTTCGCCATCACTGCTCTAGGTTCATCCATGTTGTTGCAAATGGCAAGATTTTGTTCTCTTTTATGGTTGGTAGTCTTCCACTGTATGTGTACCACATCTTTACCAATTTTTCTATCAGTGGACACCTAGGTTGCTTGCATATCTTAGCTATTGTAATCAATGCTGCAATGAACAGGGATGCATATATCTTTTCGAACTAGTGTTTTCAACCGCTTTGGATAAATATCCAGGAGTGGGCCTGCTGGATCATATATTTGTTCTATTTTTAACTTTTTGAGAACCCTCCATACTGTTTTCCACAGCGGCTGTGACAGTTTAAATTTCCACCCACAGTACACGAGGGTTCCATCACTTTTTTTCTTAATGAACTTTCTTATTTTGGAATAATGTTAGATTTACAGAAAAATTGCAAAAATAATGCAGAGTTTCTGTACACCTCTTACCCAGTGTCCCCCTACTGTTAGCATCTTAATTTACCATAAATATTTGTTAAGAGAAACCGACTTCGATACATTAGTATGAACTAAATTCCCACCTTTATGCAGATTTCACTCGTTTCTCCACTCACGTCCGTTTTCTGTTCCAGGACCCAGGCCAGGACACCACATGACCTGTCATGCCTCCTTGATTTCTATCTGGCTTGTGACAGTTTCTCAGTCTGTCCTTGCTTTTCATGACCTTGAGTTTTGAGGAGGCAGGCCAAATATCTTGTAGAATGTCCCTCAGTTTGGGCTTGCCTTTGTTTTTCTCACGACTAAGGTGGGGTTATGGATTTGGGGTTAGGATATGACAGAAGTGGGTGAGTTGCCTGCCTCCTGTCACATTATATCAGCAAGTGCATGGCACCTAGGGAACGTTACCTGTGAAATGAACCTTCCCTTGGTTGCCATGGTGCCTGACAGGCTTCTCCACTGTGAGGCAATGGTTTTTTCCTTTTCCATACTCTGTTCTTGGGAACAGATCACTAAGTCCAGCCCACACTTAACGGGTGCAGATTTAAACTTCACCTCCTAGGAGGAGAATCGAAATTATTTTGAATTCTTCTGTGAGGACGATTTGTCGCTAATCTCCCATTTATTTATTTTTATTCAATCATTTACTAGTATCAGTATGGATCGTGTGTATTTTTTATACTCTGAGCTGTCATTCAATACCGCGTTATTTATTTTGTTGCTGAAATTGGTCTGGCCTTGGCCATTAGACGCTCTTTCAGGCTGGCTCCCGTGTCCCTTTGACATGCCCTGTCCTTTTGTCTTTTGAGCATTTCCTTGCTTTCTGACCCTGCAAGATGCTCCAGGCTCGTCTTCTATTTTCCCTGTCTCAGCCTTAGAATCGGCCATTGCTCGAAGGAGCCCCGGTCGCCTTTATTGGAGAGTGGGATTTAGAAACCAGGATGTGGGTGCTGGGTCTTAGTAGTCTGTTGCTACTAGGGTGTCACATAGGCCCTCTCAGCCACCCCATGACTTTCATTGTATCTCTTCACTCAGCGCCAGTCCCGAGATCCAGCCCACTGTCGCGGGCAGGGATCCCACCGAGGCATGAGCACCAGGAGGTGGGACCACTGGGGCCATCGCAGAGGCTCCCTGCCACAGTGACTGAGGCCACAGTGGGCCGCTCTGGAGGTGAGGACCGCTGCTCACGCACATCGCAGGGGCCAGGCAGGAACAGGACACGCTGGGAGCAGGAATGAGGAAGTCCCTTCCTTCCTGATGGGCCACCGTCACCAAGATCCTCTGGAGCGGAGCCACGGGTGCGGTGTCAGGCTTTTCTTTTTTAATGAGGGAAAAACAGAATGCGTATTCCTATTTGCAAAAACTGTGTCTGGAAAGACATCCAAGAAGCTCAGAACACGGAATTCTCAGGGAGACGGGGGGTGGGGGGGTGGGCGGGACAAGACAGTATATCTATATCTATCTATTTATATATAATTTTAAAATGTTTTGGAACAATGTGAGTCTATTATCTGTTCCAAATATTAAATTTAAAAATATGTTAAAAGGTGCCATTATGGTAAACAAAGGACACAATCTGACGGCTTCCCTGTGGTCTGGAAGGAGCAATGCAGTGGGCAGCCAGGGCCCTGGGGAGCACCCACGCTGGACTCAGAGCACCACCGCTGTCACATTCGGTTTGTGTGGTTGTGTGGATGCTGTTGTTTTGGTTGGTGCTTAATTTGCAGCTGTGTGGGGTAGTGGCCACGGATGCAGGACCCAGGCGTGTGACTGCGTGTGTCCAAATCCTGGCTCTGTCTCTTCCCAGCGGGGTGACCAGGGACAAATGACTCACCTCTCTGAGCCTCAGTTTCCCCTTCTGTAAAATGGAGACAATAATAGTCCTTACCTCATAGGTGATGGTAAGGATTAGGTGAGTTAACCCACATCAGGTGCACAGAGCAGGGCCGCAGTGAACAAAGTTAGTATGGTTATCGAGTTCATACATATTTAGGGAGCAGAATAACTGAAATAGTCTGTCACCTCTGGGGCTCTGTGCGGTTTCCCCCCTTTTAAGTGGGTGTTTATGTTATTCGAGCTGCAGCAATGTTGGGTTCCCATGTGCATATGGCCCATGCCCAGCCCAGCACTGTTCACATGTGGACTGGCATTATCTGCCCATTCCCCACCCTCCCACCTTCCCCAACCCAACATAGATATAAGATGATATTTTATTAAGAACATGCATAATTTATTTTGTTGTTGTTTTGTTTTTAAGTGCCAAATGTCTTTTCTTTCTTTAATTTATTTTTATTTTTATTTTATTTTTTTACTTATTGACTAGAGAGAGAGAGGAGGGGGAGAGAGAGAGAGAGAGAGAAATACTGATTTGTTGTTCCACTCATCCATGCATTCATTTGTTGCTTCTCGTATGTGCTCTGACGGGGATCGAACACTCAACTTTGACTTAGCTGGATGATGCTCTAACCAACTGAGCTACCTGGCCAGGGCCAAGCGTTTTTCACTTATTGACTTATTTAATGCTCACAGCCCTTGTGAGGTAGAGGACATGCATAGTTTCTTAATAAAATATTATCTAATGCTATATATTGTGCTAGATTGTTTCTATAACAGCCCCCAATGCATCTTCTCTCTCAGCATCCATGCCTTGGTGTAGGCCCTCTCACATTGAATTTTTCCCCTTTATTTTATTATTACTTTTTCCATCACCATTTATCCCCCATATACCCTCTTCCATTTCCACCCACCCCCCTCCCCTCACAGTCCCCACTCTTGTCCGTGAGTTCTTTCTCTTTCTTTTTCTTTTTTGCTCAATCCCTTCACTTCCCCAAACCCCACTCCCCCATCACCAGAGTCACATTGACCCCCCGCCCCCCCCCCCCATCACCAGAGTCACAGTGAATTTGACTTGTGACTTGCCTTGGCCAAGGGGAGATTAGCAAGCACAATGCAAGCAGGGGCTCTGTAAAGGTGTTTTCTCTTAAAATACCCACTCCTGGGACCAGCCGCCATGCTGTTGGGAAGCTCAGGCCAGACTGCAGCACAATTAGAGGCCACGTGGAGGGAGGCCCTGGTGGAGGAGGGGCCACCTGGGAAGGTTCAGCTCCGAGTGAACGCAACCACACGAGTGAGCCCAGCGGATGCCTGGTGGGGTGTTTGTTACTCAGCAATAGGTAATGGAAACATGGATTGTTCTGCAACTTTTAAAACATCTTCATACAGACCTATATCATGAACATCCTCCCATGTCAGTTCATGTTGATCAGTTCATTCATTTTAATGACTGCATAGTTTTCTATGGGACCAATGAAGCATGATTTACTTATCCATCTCCTACGGACGGACATGAGGTGGCCCCCAATTCTTTGCCATGACAAACAGTGCTACCTCCTTGTGTGAATATCATTGCCAACTGACTTAGAGTGTCTTTAGGATAAATTCCCAGAAGGAAAATTGCTGAGTCAAAGGGTACACACGCTAAAAGTTCTTACAGATATTGCCAAATCACCCTCCAAAATGGTCTTACCAATTTGCTCTCCCACCGCAGTGGCTGAGGGGGACAGGCTCCCAACGCTGTCCACACCTGGTGTGACCCTGTTGGAATTTTGACAAGCCGCTTAAACAGCAGCGTCGGCCAGAGCAAGCATGTGAAAATGTTACAGAATGGCCGGGTGGGGTGAGGGCCCGGACTGTAGGGAAGATTTGCTGCCACTGCAGGGAGCAGGGTCTGGGGCCCCAGGCCGCCCCCCCCACACCCACCGCCCTTGTTCCTTCCTCTTCTGCCTGGGCGGCTGTGCTCAGCACATCCTCTTTCCGAGCTGCCCTTGAAGGCGCTTCCCAAGCAGACCTGCCTCACGGACAGGCCCAAGTTCCTCCAGCCTTGACCCCCACTCACAGTGACCCTCTGGCTCAGATGGGCCCCAGCCCCAGGTCCTGCCTCCAGCAAGGAGAGGAGTCTTCCGGGTTCACCTTGCGGCTTTGCACAGACCTGTGATCTTCTCTGAGCCTATAGCTGCTTTTAAAAATATATATAGTTTTTGTTGATTTCAGAAAGAGGAAGGAAGAGGGAGTAAGAGATAGAAATATCAATGATGAGAGAGAATCATTGATCGGCTACGTCCTACACACCCCCTACTGGGGATCAAGCCCGCAACCCAGGCATGTGCCCTGACTGGTAATCGAACCATGACTTCCTGGTTCATAGATCGAATGCTCAACCACTGAGCTACGCTGGCCTGGCCTATAGCTGCTTTTGAAAAAAATGTGAATAACAATATTAACCTTTGGACTCTGTTGCTATTCCTTCAGCAAACAGTCTATCTATCTATCTATCTATCTATCTATCTATCTATCTATCTATCTATCATCTATCCCTTCAGCAAACATCCTGAAGAGGCATTCTGGCCTCTTGGACTCTATGCGCTAGTGGGAGGCAGAGATCGATCAGGTAGCCACAGAGATGTGTATTTTTATGAACTTATCTATGGAGATACACCATCTGAAATCCAGTAAGAACACAGGAACCTGTTTAGGTGGAGGGCTGGGCAACTAGATGGCCATCGAGCTGACACCTGAGAGCAGAGGAGCGATGAGGGTGGAGAGCTGGGGAGCTGCCTTGCGGGTGGGTAGAACGGCTTGTGCAAAGGCCCCGAGGTGGGAGCAGCTCCTCACATTCCTTTCTGGGACGGAAAGAAACTGAGTGCAGGGAGTGAAGGGGAGAGGGGTCTGAGATGAGGCCTGAGGGATCAGCAGGGCCACACCTTTCAGGCCTTGTGGGCCACAGTGTTGATCTTTACACTAAGAGCACTGGGGAGCCATTGACAGGATGGTGAGTTTATTTATTTATTTTTACATTTTTATTGATTTCAAAGAGGGAGAGAGAGATAGAAACATCAATGATGAGAGAGAATCATTGATCGGCTGCCTCCTGCATGCCTCCTGGATAGAGTCCACAACCCAGGCATGTGCCCTTGACCGGATTCGAACCTGGGACCCTTCAGTCCGCAGGCCGACGCTCTATCCACTGAGCCAAGCCGGCCAGGGCAGGAAGGTGAGTTTAAATGAGATAACGTCATACAAAGTTCTCAGCCCACAGTTAGTGCCCTTGTGATTCCTCGGGGCCACTCAGACAGTCCAGGCTCATCCCCTGTTCTAAGGTCAGGTGATTAGCAACCTCAATTCTCAGTAACCTACCCCGTTCACACTAATCCTGGTATGCGGATCCTTTGGGGTGGGGGCGTTATTCTGCCCACCACACCTCCTCTCCCTCTCAGCCTGGGGCCTGCCCTTCCTCACCACCCTCAGGGGCAGGGTGAGCCCAGGAGGAAGTGTGAGCCACCCACCTTTCTAGAGAGGAAACAAAGCCTCCTCACAACACATCTTTGTGGAATGTTTTCGCGTTTGAAAGGGCTCGCCCCCCCCCCCGCCCCCCCCCCCCCCCCCCCCCCCCCCCCCCCCCCCCCCGCACTCGGAGGTCAGCATTATTTGTTGAACTCTACATCTGAGAAACTGTGGTGAGAAAAGACAGGTCAAGTGCTGGCCCAAGGTCACAGGGCAGGAGTGAATATTGCTGGGTTCACCCTCCTTCCCCAACCCTCGCTGAACATCTTCATGATTTTCCAGGGCCACCCTGAGGGAGTCCTGTGGCCAATTCGCCCTTATTTCTGGCTTCTGGCCAAAAGTCATGGGGTCACACTTGAAAGACTTCCTCAAATCCTGCAAGTCATCACTCTGGCGATTTCTGCCTGGATCAGAAGCACAGACCAAAAGGTCGCCGAGTTTGATTACCAGTCAGGGCACATACCTAGGTTTCTGTTCAATCCCTGGCAGAGCATGTACGGGAGGCAACTGATCTATGTTTCTTTCTCTCTTTCCCTTCCTCTTTTTCTAAAATCAATAAAAAAATTATCCTCAGGGGGAGGATTAAAAAAAAAAAAAGGGCAAGCAAGAAAAAAAAAGAGGCAGATTCCAACAGTATATACAATCTGATTTTCTTTCAGGGAAAAAAAGCGTTTGCATGTGTATATTTTCTGGGTGATGGGATCAGAGGTGAAGTAGACTTTTTTTCTCTAACATTTCCTGCATTTGCTTAATGCTTTTTAAACAACCACATGTCTGCATTTATATTTATAATAAATAAAGCAATTTCCATTTGGCAAGAGGAAAACTAAACAAGCACCCTAAGAGGGCCTCAGCTTCCCTCCTCCCTGCGCATCCTCTCCAGAGGCGGGAGGTGACCCAGACTCCAGGGCTTCCTGTAAGCTGGTCCCCAAGCGCAGCGGCCCTCAGGGCAGTGACGAGAGCAGCCCTGCAGCTGCTTCCCGGAAGGCTGGGGGAAGGAGGGGCCGTCAGCCTGGGCTAGACCAGTCAATCACCCGTGGAAGGGGCCCCAGCGTTTCCTCTGCAGAAACAGGGCCAGCCAGGAGGGGAAATGTGCGCAGGGTTTGAATGAGTCAGGGGCACCCAAGAATGGGGTGGGAAATATGGAAGGAGGAGGCAGTGCGGCCCAGCTCCCAAGGGACAGAAACAAGGGCCTGGAAAGCCAGGACCCTCCTCAATTCTTAGTGCCTGGGGCTACCTTTGGGCAGATGGATGTGCCCATGGTGGGTAGTTCAAGTGCCAATGGAGACTAGTTCTGAGCCAGATTCCCAAGATAGAATCTGATTGGCTTGTCTTGGATCATGTGGTACCCAGTCAGCCAATTGGGGCGGGGGCAAATATACTAGACTAGAGACCCGGTGCACAAAATTCATTGGGGGCGGGGAGGGTAGAGGTGGGCAGGGAATCCCCTCAGCCCAGCTGTACCCTCTCCAATTCGGGACCCCTCAGGGTATGTTCGACTGTCAGTTTAGGCCCCATCCCCAGGATCAGGCCTAAACCGGCAGTCGAACATCCCTCTCACAATCTGAGACCCCTGGCTTCTAACTGCTCACCTGCCTGCCTGATCGCCCTTAACTGCGCACCCCCCCCCCCCACCCCGCCAGCCTGATCACCCCCAACTGCCCCCACCTGCCGGCCTGGTTGCCCCCAACTGCCCCCTCCCATCAGCCTGATCGTCCCCAACTGCCCTCCCCTGCTAGCCTCATGGCCTCCAACTGCCCTCCCCTGCCGGCCTGATCACCCCTAATCACCTCTGCCTCAGCCCTCACCACTGTGGCTTTGTCCAGAAGGAAGTCAGATGGTCGGAAGATGTCCAGTCTCCCGGTCTAATTAGCATATTACCCTTTTATTAGTATAGATGCCTTCTTAAGGAGTTCTCAAGGGATTCTCAGAGAAGGAGCTGGGATGGGCTGGTCCTCTCCCCAAAGGCTGGCCACTGCACTCTGCAGAGCAAATCTGACTGCGAGGTGTAGACTGCAGACAGCTTGGTGGCCTCCTATGTGGCAGCGGGCCTCAGGGCCCCAAGAATTCGCAAACCAGCCTGGTTCCCCACCCAGGTCTGTGCACGGCGCGCCCCTAGTGACAGCAGCTCTGCCCCAACAAGGATGGCAAGAGCCCGGTGAGGAATCTGAACTGGGTTATGGCGGGGAAGGCCAGCCTTTGCCGGGAGGAGCAGGCGGGAAGATACACACAGAGCAAGCGAGCGAGCAGAGGAATCCGAATAATGGTGATTCTAAGGGGCTTTTCACTACCCTCACCACAGCTCCCGTCCACGGCTGAAACACTGACACA
The DNA here is from genome assembly GCF_028538775.1 of Myotis yumanensis. Taxonomy (NCBI): domain Eukaryota; kingdom Metazoa; phylum Chordata; class Mammalia; order Chiroptera; family Vespertilionidae; genus Myotis; species Myotis yumanensis. Next base: position 5,672,326 of record NW_027223763.1, read on the forward strand.
GCACCACAACAAGTCACCATAAAAAACATACTTTTTATAATAAAAAGACAGGATAAGCAATTTCCACGCAGGAGGATGCTGAGCATGCAGACACCAGTGCCTGCTCCAGATGGAACGTTGGAGAACCTTGTCTAACCAGCAGCATTTAACACTAATGTTCGCGCTGATCCAGCACCTTCTAAGGGCCAGGCGTCCATCCAAGCATCTCACATATCTATTCACCCATGAAACTCTCCTCACAGAGCCAACAGGTAGGCACTAGCATCTCCATTTCACAGATGGGAACACTAAGGCGCAGAGAGGCCCAGGAACTTGCCCGAGGTCGCACAGGTAGGATTCAGAGCTGGGCAGCCTGGCTCTGATGTCATGCTCATAACCACTGCCCCCTACCCGCTGGTGTTTGTTTCAGGCGCCGGGGCGCAGACCAAGACACACACACGTCTTGAGGGGGAAGGTAGCCATAAACAGCAATAACCCACATCGTGAACTGTCACTGTTCCTTTAAGTGCTGCAAGCTTGGTGCTCTAAGATGATCTAGAAAAGGGCCCATCCTTGCCTGGAGGGGTGAGGGAGGACTTCTCTGCAGAAGAGATGCTGAGGTGTAGAGAGTGACAAGGAGTGGGCAGGCAAAGGGCAGCGTGTGAGGAAGAGGCCCAGGTGAGAGGGAGCAGCATGTACAGTGTGATCCAGGTAAGGCGAACACTTTGCTGAAGGTCACCCCAGGCAAAGGTGACCCTGCCCTGGCCTCCAGGTGACTGTGTGACTCTGCCCTGGCTCCCCGCCTGTCACCACAGCGGAAAGCCCTCAGCTCTCTGAGGCAGCAGCAGGACAAACCTGTGGATGCGGGAGATGTGTGCTTCCCAGGGACCCAGAGGACACTAATCACTTTAGTGCCCGGTTTGCAGGAGTCACGATGATTCAGGGAAAAGGCTGCTCGCTGGATTCTGGAAGGGAATTCAGCCGGCCCGGCTACCCAGGCGTGGAGATGCTAATCAGAGGCCTGGGGAACTGCTCACCTTGAAAGTGGAGCCCGGTTCACGCAGACCAGCCCTGGCTTCTCTCCAAGGCCTTATTTGGACGCTGAGATCAAAAGCAAACACTGAGGTTGGAGAAGTGCTTTGGCCTCAGCCATCTGATGGATATTCTTGACAAGAATGGTCAATTTCTGGATCCCAGTGGCAGTCACAAGAGGCTGGGTCACGCTCCAGGGCCAGGCACCAACCACGCTGCAGGGCAAGACAGCAGTGGAGGCTCACACGGGCAGGCTGGGCGAAGACGGCTGCAGGGCAGCGAGGATAAGGGGAACTGACCCTCCCTACCCTTGGGTCAAGGCTGGTTTTGCCCTTCCTGAGGGAACCTTAATGTTCTTGACCTGTAGCCCCGAGGTTCTACTTCTGCAAATTACCCGCCACAGACGCCCCACAAGCACGCAGCGTGCATTTCCGAGGCTGCGCACTGCAAAGTGGTTGGAAATAGTTAAAACCTGCAAACTCTCCAAGCACATCCTGCCTGGGCGCCCTCACCGCTGACAACTAACTGGGCAGCCCGGGAAGAGAGCGTCCCAGAGAGACACAGCCTCCGCGTCCCTGTGGGCTTAAAACAACATAAAAGGGACAAAATAATGTGCATTGTATTATTCCTCTTTTTCTTTTTTTTTAAGGATACGATTACTACAAGCTTTGAAAAAGCTATCCGAAGCATCTAAACCCCACTGTTAACAGAGGTTCTGTCTGGGGAATTTCATTTTTCAAACTTTCACATTTTATAGTGTAACATTGTGCAATGCTTGAATTTTTAGATGATGAGCATGTGTTATTTTTTGCTTGAAGATCTTTTTAAAAAAATTCTTACCCAAGGATATTCTTTTCATTGGTCTGTAGAGGGAGTGAAAGGGAGGGGAGACAGAGAGAAACATCGATGTAAGAGAGACACAACGACTGGTTGCCCCCCGCACTCGCCCCAATGGGGATAGGGGTGGGGTGGGGAGCAAACTTGCAACCGAGGTACCTGCCCTTGACCAGGAATTGAATCCACAACCTTTCGGTCCGAGGGCTAATGCTCTAACCACTGGCCAGGGCTGTCTTCCTTTTTCTAATGTGAGCATTGACCGCTATACACTTCTCTCTTTGTCCTGCTTTTGTATATCCCATAAAGTTTGTCTTTGTTTAAAAAAAAAATTGTCTTTGTTTTCATTTGTCCTCCAGATATTTTCTAATTTCCCTTTGACCCATTGGTTGCTTAAGAGTGTGTGTTTAGCCCTGGCCGGATGGCTCAGTTGGTTGCAGCAGCATCCCATACACCCAAAAGGGTTGCAGATTTGATCCCTCATCTGGGCGTGTACAGGAGGCAACCTTTTCCTTCTTTCAATACTCACTCGCTGGATCCCCGTACTGTGCTAGGCCCTGGGAGGGACAGACATCAACTCTTCTGTGAAATGGGGATAATGATTGTCTTAGTCTATTCGGGCTGCTGTAACGAAACACTACAGATTGGGAGGTGTATAAACAACATTTATTTCTCAGGGTTCTGGAGGCTGGGAAATCTAAGATCAAGGAGCCGGTAGACTGGGGATCTTGTGAGAACCTGTTTCCTGGTTCATAGAGGGTTGTCATCTTGCTGGGTCCTCACATGATGAAAGCAGGGAGGGAGCTCTCTTCGGTCTCTTGTAAAAGGGCACTGATCCCATTCATGAGGGCTTCACCCTCATGACCTAATGACCCCCCCTCCCCCCGCAAAGGCCCTCTCTCCAAATACCATCACATTGGGGGTTAGGATTTCAACATTTGACTTTTGAGGGGACACAAACCTTCAGTCTATAGCAATGATGGCATCTGAGGAGATCTCAGGAGCACGGTGCTCACCCCAGGGTGAGATCAGTACAGAAGCTGTTGTTGTTTAGAGAAAGAGAAGTGACAGCACCAAGGCCTTCTTTAAAGCCAACTACCTGGTCTTGGGCTGTGTCCCTGGTGCTGATTTCTACCCACACCCAACCAATCCTCAGGCCTGTTGTGAATGTTCCCACTTGTATCCCCAGTGCTTATAACAATGCCAGGCGCATAGTGGGCACTCCGCTTTTGTTTTAGTCAAGCTGGCACTATTCTAAGCACTTTGCAAATGTCAACTCATGCACTATGCATAACATCACTGGGAAGTAAGTGGTATATTCCCATTGTAGAGATCTGGAAACCGAGGTCACACAGTCAAGAAGGGGCAGCGTCAGAATTTGAATGTTGAGCGATGTTTATTGAAGGAATAAAGGAAGGAAAAGCTGAGGTGCAGGGTCTTGGGTCTCTAGGGCCCTTAGCAACCCCCACCCTCACTCCCCCCGTGGTTCCACAAGTGAAAAGTGGGGACTGAAACTGGGAGGATGGGACCCAGGCCAAATAGGACATGAAAATTCAGGGTTCCCAGCTCACAGCCCCATGATTCCAGGCAGTCAGGAGTGTGGGATGTGTCCGAAAGCCCAAGTGTTAGGTTCCCTACTGTCACTGAAAAGAAGTTCATCATGAGTTGAGTAGAAGGGACAGGTTACAACACAGAGTGTGATATTAATAGTCAACGTTTATGGCGTTCCGGTAGCTCGCCGTGATCGTATAGTGATTAATAGTCAACGTTTGATAGGCACTTCCCATGTGCCAGGTAATTTACAAAGCTCTTTATATACATTACCACCTCATGGAATCCTCAAAATATGGCCAGCCCTGTGGCTGGGTGGCTCAGTTGGTTGGAAAGTCATCCCATACACCAAAAAGGTTGTGGGTTTGATTCCCGGTCAGGGCACATACCTGTTGGGGCACATGTAGGAGGCAACCAATCGATGTGTTTCTCTCACATCGATATTTCTCTCTGTCTTTCCCTCTCTTTTCCACTCTCTCTGAAACTCAATGGAAAAATGTCCTCAGGTGAGGATTAAAAAAAAAAAAAGTTTGGCCACTAAACCCATTTTACAGCTGTAAAACTGAGGCTCAGAGACTCCAAGCAGCTGGCTCCAGGTCACAGAGCTAACAGGTAGGTGGGGAAGGCTAAGACTCACATGCCGGTTTGATTGCCCTGTCCCAGCTGCTCCCCCTGGCCCCCACATTGTCCCCGATGCCTCACCACTGATGATTTTCATGTTTGAAAATAATAGCTGTTGCTGACAGTAACAGGAGGGACTGTGACTAAGAACTCAGAAAATCAGCAGAGCTCAGCAAGGGCTAAAGGGCTGTGTGTGTGCCAGTACCTGGGAGGACAGGAGGTGAGCTGGGAACATGTCAGGAAACATGGCCCTGACCACTGGGTGAAAGGTGTCGGACTCCTGCCCGCTTATGTAAGCTCCGTGTCCACCTGCTGACTCCTGGCCCACTGGGTGTGTATGTGTGTGTTGGGTGGGGGGCAGGGTGGGGTCCGAGAAGGTCCAGAAGGCCGAGTCTAGCTCGGAAGGTCTCCTAGCACATGGTCAGGCTGCCTGAGAAAGGCCTGAGCCAGCCCTTCCCTCCAGCCCAGGCGGGGGCTGGTGGCCACAGGGGCACTTCCGGGAAATGGGCCGCCCCCTCAGGAAGGCGTCCTTCAGGAAGCCCCCTCCACGGTTTTGGTCTGACTTTGCACAGAAGGAATTCCACTGGACTCCGCTTCCTCAGTGGCTCTGTGCCATATTCTCTTCTCTCACAATGTGTGTAACTGGGCAAGGCTGTCATTACCTCCACTTTATGGGTGAAGACACTGAAGGTGAAAGAAGAACTTGCTTGAAGCAAGAGGGCCAGGGAGCAGCAGGGCTGGGAGTTGAACCCAAGTCATTTTAGGCAGAAGGAAGGCCCTGCGAACCTACGTGCTCGTGAAGTTATCTGGAGACCCAGGGGCAGGCCGAGAAGGGAAAGTGGAAGGGGGTAAATTCCTGAGTCTTACCAGGAGGCAAAGGTCAGGTAGGGAGCTGGCCTGGAATAATTACACCATCCGCTCTCTGTACCTTCCATGGCTCCCCATTACCTTTAGGATAAAGCACAACATCCTTAACATGGCCTGCAAGGCCCTCCTGTGGGAGGGGCCTGCCTGCCTTTAGCCTTGCCCTCGCCTCCTGCAGATCCTGGGCTCTGCATTCTCTCAGTTCAGACTTCCCCTCCGACTCCCCTCTCTCCTGGCTGACTTCTACCCACTCATCAGGCTTGGGCTCACATGCCTGTTCCTCGGGCTAGCCTGCCCTGACCACACACACCCGGTCAGGCCCCTCTGTGTTCCCCCTCATCCCTGAACCACAGCCCCAGGCCCAAGGCAGATGGTGTGAAAAACATCTGTCAGTCAAAAAGGAATGAATGGCCCTAGCCGGTTTGGCTCAGTGGATAGAGCGTCGGCCTGCGGACTGAAGGGTCCCAGGTTCGATTCCGGTCAAGGGCATGTACCTTGGTTGCAGGCACATCCCCAGTAGGGGGCGTGCAGGAGGCAGCTGATCGATGTTTCTCTCATCGATGTTTCTGACTCTCTATCCCTTTCCCTTCCTCTCTGTGAAAAATCAATAAAATATATTTATAACAAAAAAGGAATGAATGATGTGAACGAATGAAGTGCTTGGCAGACCTTGGAAGGCTGTGGTAGGAAGCAGACACAGGGCTGAGCTGCGGGCCATAGTAATGACAGTCCTGCCAGGGTAGGGCCAGGTCTCAGAGCCAGAACACTGAAGTTTGGACTTTGTTCTGTCAGCAATTTGGAGTCCTGAGATGAAAGCATGTGGGAGCCGAAGCCCTGCTTTAAGAGGGTAAAGCTGGCCTGAAAGCCATGGCGGGAGACAGGCTGCTCTGGGGAAAGCCGCCCGAGGGTCTCTGGACAGGACGGAAATGCAGTAAACGCACCTGAAATCGTCTGATTTTGCACGGCATCGGGTTGGGCATTGGGCCTCGGCCTTCACACACTCACTAATCAAATGTGCTCAATAGCCCCAGGGGGCAGGGACTGCTGTGGGCCCTGCTGGACAGATGGGGAACTGAGGTCAGAGAGGTTGAGTGATCTGGCCCAAGTTACAGAGGGACTCTCCATTTAAATGGAATTTAAAACTCAGTTCCTCACCCACATTTTGTTTTGTTAATCCTCACCAGAGGGTATTTTTTTCATTGATCTTTACAGAGTGGAGGGGGGAAGGGAGAGAAAGAGAGAGAGAGAGAGAGAGAGAGAGAGAGATGAGAGAGACACACATGGGTTGTTGCCTCCCACAATGCACTCCTCGCACATGCCCCTGAAACCCAAGTAGTGTCCTTGACCAGATATCAAACCTGGGGCCCTTTGGTCTGCGGGCCGATGCTCTAACCACTGAGAAAACCCGGCCAGGGCGCTAGCCACATTTTGAGTGCTCACTACCCACATGGCTAGCAGTTACCACTGGGCAGTGCAGCTATGGGACGTGTCCATCACGTGGAAAGTTCCATGAATAGTGCTGCTCTAGACCACGGAGGTGGACAGGACCTCAGAGACCATTTGATTCAACGCTCTTCTTCAACAGGCGAAGAAAGAGAGGTCAGGAACTGGATCAAAGTGACACGGTGAGTCAGTGACAGGGTGGAGCTCAAAACCCAGGCTCCTGACTCCCAATCTAGCGCTCACTTCACGGAAGTAGGCGGACTCCTGTGAGCTGGGGCTTGATCAGGGGCTTCTGTGAGGCAAAAGGACACCATAAGCGAAGTCCAGAGACAACTAAGTGGAAGAAATGCTTTAATATCGGTGACAGAGGGTGATATTCACAATACGTGTGTAATAAGCTACTACAAACATATAACAAAAATAAATGAGTACTTCAGTGTAAAATATGGGCAAAGGCCTGGCCAGTGTGGCTCAGTTGGTTGGAGCACAGTTCCATGTACTGAAAGGTCATGGGTTCAATTCCCACTTAGAGCACTTACCTAGGTTGCGGGACTGATCATTGTTTCTCTCTCTCTTTACATTTTGTTTTGTTTTGTTGTTTCTCTCTCTTTCTCTCTTTCCTTTTCTCTCTCTCCCTAAAATCAATGGAAGCATGTCCTTGGGTGAGAATTTAAAACAATTAAAAAAAATATGGACAAAGGGTAGGGCCAGGCAATTTACAGAATAAATTCAAACTGCCAAAACTATGGCAAGGTGCTGTAATGCCAGTGTAAGACATGCAAGCACAGCAGCATAGCTTTTTTGCTTTTTTTCTTTTTCATCAAACAGATTGGAAAAGATGGAGACAGTGGGGGAGCAGGCACTGTCTTTATACAGTTGGTGGGAGTGTAACTGGGTCTGACCTCTGTGGAAGGCAGTTTGGCAGCATCATTCAACAGTAAATATGCAAATACCCTTTGACTCAGTAACCCCTGGGTGGAAACCCCGGGCCGCCTGACTCCGGATCCCGTGTTCTGAACCGTGACTACCCTCTGTGATGGTCAGGCTTGGGTTGCAAAGGGCAGAGTTGGCTGATCAATGGGGAGACTTGTGGGCTTGGCCGTGGGAGGCTGAAGCAGGACAGATCACCATGGGCGACTTCTTTGGAGCCTTTATCTCCTTGTGTGACTGGCTCAGATATTCCTGAGGAGCCCAGCACAAATCAACAGCTCCTTGGTCAGCCGCTGGGGTGGCCCGGCTGCCATTCCAGTTCTGCAAATAACTGGAGCCCCGTCACCGGTGAATCAGCACTGACCGCCCTTGGCAAGCAGGGCCGGGAAGGCAGCGTGGCGTGGCGCTCTGCGCTGGGTGTCAGGTGACTGAGAAAGCGGGCCAGCTGGGTAGCTGTCTTCAGGACGATTTGGATGTGACATTCTCCACCCCTACCTCAGTTTCCCCTTTCTCTGTTTCTTTCCCATTCCCTTCCTTTCTTTCCTTTTTTCTCCTTCTCTCCTCCTGCCCTCCCTCCCTCTCTTCCAAGGAGTGCCAAATATGCACCAGATATTGTGACAAAAAAACAGAAGGCCAGGCACCCTCATTTTCTCTGCACACAGATCGTTGGCAGCTTGGGGGCACAGAGGAGGGAGTAAACATGTGCCTGATGTGGAGGGAACGGGGTGGAAGAGGGTGCTTGAGCTGAAGGTTGACACTTAGTCAGTGTCACCGGGCAGGCAGGGGAACAAGGACAGGACCTTTGGGCAGGGCTGCAGGAGCCCAAGGGAAGCAAGCAGGGAGGGGCTGAGCTGCTGCTTACCAAGGGGCCTGAATGCGAGACTAATATACTTGGATTTTATCCAGAGGGTGATGGAGAAGCATCGGCTTTTGTTTATCATATCCATCTATCTAACATGTTATTACATTATAAATACAATTCATCATACTATAAAAACCAAACAATACCCAAGAATTTTTTTTTTTAAATATATTTTATTGAATTTTTACAGAGAGGAAGGGAGAGAGATAGAGAGTTAGAAACATCGATGAGAGAGAAACATCAATCAACTGCCTCCTGCACATCTCCCACTGGGGATGTGCCGGCAACCCGGGTACATGCCCTTGACCGGAATCGAACCTGGGACCCTTGAGTCCGCAGGCCGACGCTCTATCCACTGAGCCAAACCGGTTTCGGCAATACCCAAGAATTTTTATTAAAATAGAGTAAAAATTGCCCTCTAGTCCTGGCACGTGTGGCTCAGTGGATAGATCATCAGCCAGCACACTGAAAGGTCAAGGGGTTTTGATTCCCAGTTAAGCACATGTCCCTGGGTTGCAGGTTCAATCCCCGGTCAGAGCAGAAGGCAATTGATAGATATTACTCTCTCACATCAATCTCTCTCTCTCCCTTCCCCTTCTCTCAAATCAATAAGCATGTCCTCAGGTAAGGATTAAAAAACACACAAAAACAACCCTGGGCCAAAACCGGTTTGGCTCAGTGGATAGAGCGTCGGCCTGCGGACTGAAGGGTCCCGGGTTCGATTCCGGTCAAGGGCATGTACCTGGGGTTGCGGGCACATCCCCAGTGGGGGATGTGCGGGAGGCAGCTGATCGATGTTTCTCTCTCATCTATGTTTCTAACTCTCTATCTCTCTCCCTTCCTCTCTGTAAAAAATCAATAAAATATATTTAAAAAAAAAAAACAAAAAAAAACAACCCTGGGAATATTCAAAAGTCTAATTGAGTAACTGTTATCATTGCACAGCATGTGCTGAGCTCCTCCTCTGAAATGTGTGCCCTTTCTCTTCCCATCGCCCTGGCTCCACTCTGGTCTGAGCCACGAGTCTCCCGTTGGGATGCTTGTGATACCCTCCTTACCTGGCCGCCTGCTTCTGTTCATGTCCCTGACAATCAACCCATTCTCCAAAGAGCATCCAGAGGGAACTTATAAAAAGGTATTTTGGATCTTGTCACTAGCTTGCTTACATCCTCCAATGGTGTCCCCTCGGGCTCAGAATAAATTCTAAACTCCTAGGCCCACAGGGCCCATGTGAGCGGGCTCCTGCCAGACCTCATGCCTCTTTCCTCCCTCTACTCCCCTCAGTCACACTGAATCCCCCCAAACATGCCAGCTTCTGCCTCAGCCCCTGGAGCTTCCTGTGTTGGGTCCCCTTTATTAGTTAAGTCTGGGTTGAGATAACATCTCATAGAGACCTTCCTTGACCATCCCATGTCCATCAGGACCCTCAACCCAATCACCCTCTCTAACACTTCCCTGGGGCTCCTTCTCTAGACCAGTTGTCTGATTATCTTTTGAGGCACTGGTCTCCTTGTATGTCTGATCAGGGTCTCAGGGAGGGAGGACAGGCTATTCTTGGGAATTGGGGTAGGAGGGGGGTGGTTGGAGAAGTATGGAGGTGCTAGCCTGGAGTCCCTGATGACCACTCCTTCAGATCCTTACGTCCCTCCAGCCTAAGCCGCTTACAGTCTCTTGAAGCCCTTCATGTTTTCTGGAAAGGTTGGTATTCAGTACAGTGGAGCTAGGACTCTAGTCCAAGCTTGTTTCACCCCGGATGAAGCATCCTATTCTGATATCACACTCTCTCCCTACCCCAGGCATCATCTGGGAAATGAAGGAAGGGAAACTTCCTGGGTTCCCAGCCCTGAGGTTGCAAAGAGATGAATACCCACCAGTGCTAAGTCTGGCAGCCAGGCCCCCACCCTGCTTCCTGTTAGAGTGGCCCAGGGTTACTCATGGTCACAGCTGAGAAGCCAGCCAGGTCTTGGGACATCGCTGGCTGGCTCCCTCTTCTGAAATCCCTTCCTGGGGTCAGGTAGCCATAGGCTCTTGCCCCGTGGAGCAGGCCTGGCCAGGATTAATGAGAACATACCCCATGTAAAGTCTCCAGACCTCAACTTCCTTGGCTGTAAATGGGGGTACATAAATGGGAGCTGCTAATATCATTATTCTTCTATCTGGTGTTCTCTAAATTATGGGATAAACTGGAGAGAAATACAGGGTGGGGCAAAAGTAGGTTTACAGTTGGGAGTATGCAAATCAGTTTATTCTTATATTATTATTTATTATTGTACTATTGTCCATATAAACAACTGTAAACCTACTTTGCCTCACCCTGTACAGGTTGACAACCATTTTTCTGGTTGGGAAGCAGGAAGAAACCAGAAATCTGAGTTCTCGAGTTACATGTATGGACCTAACTCATCTCCAAATCTATTCCATTTGTCTCTCAAATTCCCCTCAGACCCACCCTCTCGTTTCCTCCCAGGGCTGAGGTTCCACCATCATCATCTTTTGCCTGGATCACAACAGGCCCTTCACCTGTTTCCCACCTTCTCCCCTCCATTCCACCTGCAGTCAGAGTGAGCTCTTTACAACAAAAAAATCTGTCTGGGTCACTCTCCTGCTCAAAATGTGCGAATGACTCCTTTCCTTACTGTGGTCTACAAGACTCAAGATCCAGCCACTACAGACTTCCCAGCCCCATCTCTTTTAAAATATATTTTTATTGATTTCAGAGATGAAGGGAGAGAGAGAGAGAGAGAGAGAGAGAGAGAGAGAAACATCAATGATGAGAGAGAGTCATGGATCGGCTTCCTCCTGTACGCCCCCTACTGGGGATCCAGCCCACAACCCGGTCCTGTGCCCTGACCTGGAATCCAACCGGGACTTCCTGGTTCCTAGGTCCACACTCAACCACTGAGCCAGCCCCATCACTTGCCTAACTGCTCTCCCGCCCCCTACTGCCAAAATGCTGCCAGATGGAGGTACTCACAGCTTTCTGGGGGCACTGTTCTCTCTGGCCGCTGGGCCTCTGGAGGCTCCCTCCGCCTGGACCCTGTCTAAGCCAGCGCATGCATCCTGTGGGTGGCTTGGATTATTTTCTGTCGGAAGCCTTCTGAGTCCCCATCCCCACCACCCTGCCTCCACTGAGCACCCCCAGTTCCCTGTAGGTCCCCTATTACAATCCTCATCCGCCAGATTTGTCGCTGTCTGCTTCACCTGTTCTTGCGCTTGGAGAGGTTGGAGAGCGCAGGCCCACCAGACTCGCTGCATTTGAGGACCGAATGAATGAACTACATATGTCCAAGGCCTGGGAGGTTCAAGGCTCCGGAAGCGGTCTCTGCACCTAGGGCAGTTAATCTAGTTAGTTTCTTATCTAGTCAATGACAAAAGGCTTTAGGAAGCAGTTTGGGATGGAAGAAGCTGGGTCTATCACAGGTTGGTGGCGAACAGCTCCAAATCGATCCCTCCGCGAAGCATTTGCAGACACTTGTCTCCCCAGAGCTGAGAACTAGAGATAAAGACGCTGTAAGACCTGCTTGGTCTAGTCCCCCCACCTCTCTGGTGTGTTTTCTTGGGGGGTTGGGGGGAGAAATGGGACTTGCTACCTTCTGGGTCTAATTAAATGGTCAGCGAGCTCAGGTCGCGGGGGACACCAGAGGGCCATTCTAGCCGTGGTGTTCACATTGTTTCTTCTCTTCATTGTTTCTTTTTTTCTTCGCTCTTGCCCTCCTCCTTGCTAAGCCAGCCCGGGCTTCCCGCCCTGCGACCTCCCACTGCCTTCCCTCGGAGCCCTCTCTCTTTCACTCCGCTCCGCCCCGACCGAGGAGGCGAGCCCAGCCTCGCGGCGCACCAATCCAAGAGCCCCGTTCCGTCCCTGCCTCTCCAAGTCCCGCCCCACGACGCCAACCACCAATCACGCTCCGCGCCCGCTCCTCCGGACCACCCAATCGAGGACGAGCTAGGCCGCCGGCGCCCCGCCCCTCTCTCGCGGCCGCGGCTCCGCGGGCGGCGGTGCTGGGCCTCGGCATTCTCGCCGCGGCGCCGCGCAGCATTGGCTTTGGGTCGCGGCGTCGGGAGCGCGGGCGCCGGCGCTGCTGCTCGCAGGGTGCTGTGTAGAGGCGGCGCCGCCGGCCGGCCGGAAGGGCGCCTCAGCTCCGCCGGGGCCCGCGGTGCGGGACCCAGGACCGAGAGGAGGCGGCACCCTCCCTGCCTGGGGCCGGGCTCAGTGACGGCCCGGAGGGGTCGTGGCCGGACGTTTCCAGCCCGGAGTGTCCCCAGCGCGCCTCCCGGAGAGGCCCCCCAGAGCTCCCGGCCGCCTCCTCCGACTCACCTGCGCCGGCCGCCGGGCACCCAAGTGCGGGGGCGTGTGCAGCGAGGGCGCCTCCCCCGGCCGCCAGCGAGGCGGGGGCGGGTCCGCCCGCCGCCCTCGGCCTCACCGGTCCGCCTGCTGCCCTCAGTCTCACCGGTCCGCCCGCCACGCTCCGCCGCGCGACGTGAGCTATTCGGGGACCGCGGGTCGGGATGCTGCCGGCCAGCGCGGCCACTCGCGCGCCGCGCGCCACTCCTGTCCGTGCTTCTGGGGCCAGGTCCCGCTCTTCCCGCGCCGGTGCAGCCCCGGGCCCCTCCGAGCCCCTGCGAGCCCCAGCTCCCCGAGGGTGAAGCCAGCCGACCCGCCAACTGGACGGGTCGCTCCGACCGGGGCCCTCGGACTCCGCTCCCTGCCTGCTCGGCCGCCTCCGCCACCATCTGGGCGGGATCCGGCTCTGGTGTTTTGAGGAGGGGGTGTGGTGTCGGGAAAGGAATCCTGGGGATTTCTGGCTCTCCCCTTCTTTTGGCCTTCGGGGCTTCAGACTCAGGGAACTCGCTCATGGCTTTCTTGATGAAGAAGAAGAAGTTCAAGTTCCAAACCACGTTCACCCTGGAGGAGTTGACGGCGGTCCCCTTCGTGAACGGGGTCCTCTTCTGCAAGGTCCGACTGCTGGATGGCGGGGATTTTGTCAGTTTATCGTCCAGGTAAGGCGCTGGGGCAGTCTCGCCTGCAGGGGAGTGTGTGTGTGTGTGTGTGTGTGTGTGTGTGGGAGGGTGATAAGCGACATCTAGCCACTTGGCAAGTGTGGAAGCGCCCCTTGGGGCCCAGAGAGTCCTGAAGGTTATGTGTGTCTGGGACAAGTTTGCACAAGGCAGGTAGGGCTGCACGATCTGGGAGGTCTGGGCCCGAGGGATCTGACAGGGTGCCCGCACCCCTGTGCAGGGGGTCGATTTTTCAGCCCTCTCCTGGGGCCCTACATGCAGCCTGCTGGAGCTCCATTCTGCAGACCTGCACAGAGCCCAGAGGGTTTGTGCCATGAGAGGCCGAGATGGGGAGGATTGTTCCAGGCCGCCTTGCACCCAGATGGCCACTCAGGCTGTCTGTGAATCAGAGCCCGGGGCAGCCACAGTGTCCCAGGCACTCCGGGCTCTGGGAAGGCCAGACCCAGGTACACCCCGTCTGCCTGGAGGGAGGTGGCTGGATGGTGGCTTGCCCAGCCCCCTCTGAGTGACAGCCCTCGTCTAGCTGGAGCTGGGCTGCTTTGCATTGCAAATGCCCTTGTCAAGGAGGTTGCAGCCCTCTCTGAAAGAGGCTTGATCAACTTTGGTTTTGTGGTCCCCGTCCTGCAGGTCCAGCTGCCCAGCTCACTGACGAGGGCGACTGAGTTCCCCACCTGCACCCACTGACTGGGTCACGTAGTCCTGGCCGCCAGGGAGAGCGCCTTGGAGTTTGACCGAGAGGGGTTGGCGTCCTCGCGGTGTCACTTTCTGGGCCCAATACAGGTGGCTGTGCGTGTTGTGGAGATGTTTCAGGAGATAGAAGGCGGCGCAGGGCCTGGCCCAGTGCCTAGGACACGCTGGCTCCCTTCCCTGGTCTGTCCCTCTGCTCCTTGGGCCTCCTTGTGGACCCAGTTCGCTGGAGCTGCACCACCGTGTTCTGAGGTGGGGTGCTTGTTAACAGAGGGAGAAACTGAGGCCCAGAAAGAGGAAGTAAGTGGCTTGCCAGGGACTTGTCAGTAGGCAGTTGTCAGCTGAACTTGGCTTGTTTGGAGACCTGTTGGATGTATCTGGTGGTTGAATGTTCTGTTGGGAGGAGAGCCATGCAGCCTAACCCAGATTTAGGAATCTGTGGTGTGGACAGGGTGGGGTGCATTTGGGCCCACTCAGGCCTGGAGGTTATCCAGTCTACTGAGAGCTGCTTATCTGAGGAATTCAGACAAGAGCTGCTCTTTGTTGAGGGGTGGGTAGTGGGGATGGGGTGGTGGATATACGGTTGCTTAGGAAGCCTGTGATCCTGGGACCACCCACAGCCCAAGGCTTCAGGGAAGGGGCTGTGCTCAGAGCTGAGGCCTGGGGTTGGCCACTCACTGGCTGGGTGTCTTTGGGCGTTACCTACCCTCTGTCATTCCAGCAACCAGCAGTTATTGGTGCTGTGCTCTCCATTTTACTAACACCTTTCGCTTAGCTCTTTGACCACGCCGTGGGACAGGGTGGAGGTTGGGCTGGGGGTGGGACTGTAGGAGTATTATCCCCATTTTATTTATTGATTGATTTGAGAGAGAGAAACTTTGATGTGAGAGAGAAACATCAATTGTTTGCTACTCAAACGCTCCGCGACCAGGGATCCAACCGGAAACCTGGGGCGGGTATGTGCCCTGATCAGGAATCGAACCCACCACCATTTGGGGTACGGACGACGCTCCAACCAAGTGAGCCACCCAGCCAGGGCTGTTATCCTTGTTTTATAGAGATGGAAACTAATGCTCAGAGAGGGAGTGATTTGCTTGAGTTAATACAGCAGAGCCCAGATTCAAACTCAGGATGTGCTTTTAACCATTATCTGTTCTGCCTTTGAGCCTTAGTTTCCAGTTCTGTGAAATGGGAGAGGTCACACCCACCCCTAGAGTTGTGGGGGGGATGAATAATGTGTATGCCATGTCTGGCTCAGCAAATTGTTGCATCAGTTGTTTCTATGGCAGGGGGCCCATCCTTAGCTCCTCCCAGGTCTTAGGGGGACCAGCTAGAGTCAGCAGGAGGCCTGCGTGTGAGCTGGGGGTCTTGGATCCTCCTGAGGAATTGTGATTCAGTCCCAGGCTGAGGTCTCTCCTGGCCTCCTAGGCCCTGGGGCCACTGTCACCCTACCTGTCTGCCTTTCCATTGCTCTAAAACCTGCCCCCTCATCCGGAAAAATCTGGAAAGTTCCAGGTCTCAGCTCACAGCTGGTGGGTTTCACCTCTGCCTTCCCTTCTTCCCTCCTGGCAATGGGCCATGGATTCCCTGAACCAGGCCCAGCCCTAACAGCCTTTCCCAGCCCTCACTGTGGATGAAACCTGAGTGGGGCTGAGGAGGGAGGAGCAGACACTGAGCCCCCCAAAGCTGGACTCTGGGTGCCTGTTTGCTGCTGCGCAGGTGTGGCTGGAGGGAGCAGACATCAGTGTTGGGATCTGAGGCTGCTTAGAGCTTTGGATTTTGCTCAGGAGATAGGGGTTTCTGGTGTTTTGGTTTTTTTAACCCCTCCACTTCAGTCCCACCCACGCTGGTCTGCAAGCTGAGAGTTCCACCTCACAGCCTACCCCTCCAACGAACAGGCTCCAGTGTTTTGGAGTTGGGGTAGGGTTAGGGGTGATGAGTCTTGCTTAGACCCTGGACCCAGATCCGGCAGCATACTCGCCTCAACGCCAGGGACCCCTTACATAGCCCAGAGACTGGTGGCAGCCGCAAGGTGGTGTCTGAGAGAAGCGGGCTGGAGGCCCCACCCATGCAGCACCCGCCTTCCTAGTTGGAGTGTTTTCCTATGTGCTGGGTGCCATAGCAACAGCCGGGTACACAGCTCGAGCCTGACCCATTTTGAGCAGGTAGAACAGGTGGTTTGTCGCACTGTTCCCAGCGTCATCTTTCTGACGCCTCCTTACGAACCATAGCCCTCACAGCTACCATGTTCTGGGTGCCTGTGCTGTGCGCCAGGTGCTGTGCTGAGAGTCATAGGGCAGCTGCCAAGGTCCAGTTGCAGAGTTTGCAAATGGTAGGTCCACTAATCCTCTTGGCCATCCAGAGAGGCACCCAGGCCAGAGAGGTGAAGCCACATGCTGTAGGTCACTCGGCTGGTAATTAAATTGGGAAAATAACCCTTTTATCATTAGGGTTTAAACTGCCTTTGATTGTTCGTTTACCGTATGCCAGGCACCTGCTGAGCACATGCAGTGCATGATCTCCAAACCACCCCATGAGTTGATGAGGAAACTGGGGTCAGGAGGCCTAAAGTGATTGGCCCATGCCACTCAGCCAGGGAGCAGCAGAATTGTGATTTAAATTTGGGCTGATCCAGCTAGAAAGTCCTGCCTGGCCTTGGCGGCAGAGGACTGGAAGCAGCTCTGGCCCCATGTGATGTCCCCAGACCTTCGAAGAAGATTCTTTTCAGTGGGTTGGGGGTTATAGGAAAATCCAGATAGGGATCATTTTGAGGCACTGAGCTAGATCCTGTGAGATCTGAGGATAAGGGGCCCTGGGGACATAGATGGGGGTGGGATTGAAGTCACTGCCATGGATTTGGGGCCAGGCACAGACTGGCACCGTGGTATAGTGAGCATGTGCCAAGGACCCTGCCCGGAGGGAGGCCTTCTAAGCAGGTGCACCCAGATGGCATCTGGGAGGCTTTTCCAGGGGTTTCCAGGGGGTGGGGAATATGCACAGGTGCTAGCCAAGTCTGGTGAGTCTAGAAGCAGTGGGTTGGGCTGTGTTCCCCTCAGGGTGGGCTGGGAGCCAGTTCCCAGCCTCAAGCTCGTCTGTCCTTCAGGCAGGCAGAATCCCAGCCGTCTTGAGAGGTCTCTGTGTGCAGCTGGCACTGGTCCTGTGGCCTGCCCCATGCACGTGGCTGGTGGTGTCAGGGAAGAGAGTGAGAGGGAGGTGTTGATTTACCTTACAACAAGTCCTCTCTGGAGGAGACAGGCAGAGTGTTTTCTCAGCCAACAGATGAGGAAACTGAGGCCTGGGGCAGAGAAATGGCTTATTTGGGTCACTTCATGGCAGGAGCTAAGGGTGAGCTGGGCGTATTCTGGTTTGGCCTGATCTCTGTCCTCGGTGCCTCAGTACCCCTTTTTGCATGAAGGGGACAGGGAGGACCAGAAAGAGAGGAGGGGCCCCACCAGGGGCTCTTTCTGCTCTGGACTTGGATGCCAGGCTGTCCAAAAAGCAGACTGTGTGACTTGGGGAGATACCTCCCGCTTCCCTTCTTTTAGGGCAGCTTTGAATCTTCAATTGTCTCTTCAGTGGGGTTTTTATTTGGGCAACCTGTTGAAAGAGGGCACTGCCTTCCCTCCGTGGTCCAGGCTTTGAACCAGCTGGAATGGGAGGCCTCAGAGGGATGCTTGAGATTTTTGGGGCACGAAGAAGGCCTGGGACAGGTCAATTCTGCAGCTGGAAGCCCGGTGCCCAGGTCTGGCCAAGCCAGGTCTTTGCACATAAACCACAGGCTTGGCCAGGCCTCCGATTCCCCGAGGCTTCCTCTCCCTCCCTTCTTGGAAAAGGCCGCTGAATGCCACTGGAATCTGCTCTCATACATCTTGGTGGGAGGGACACGGTTTGTGAGGGGCGGGGATGTGGAGGTGCTGTGGGATCTCAAGGGGGGCAGGGCATTCATTTTCCGTCACCGAGCAGGAGCACTGGAGACGGAGTTTGGAGAGGGAGGAAGAGGCCATGTTTCTTGAGCACCCCCTTGGTGTCCTGGCCTTTCAGGGATCAATGGGACCAGACAGCCCTGCTTCCATGAAACTCCCCATGGAGGGGGAGCAGGTAGATCTGGGACAGGTCCTCCCCAGAATTCCATTAGATTCTGGTGGACCAATTGGGGAAGGCATTTCTGTGCGGTCATCTGTCCATTTGTTTGATTGGGCACCCACCCCAGGCTGGACACAGTCCTTGACTTCATGGAGCTCATGATTTTATGATGGGGCACATCATTGCAACGGGGAGGAGGGCGTCCGTGAGTAACTGGCTCTTTAGAGAACCCGGAAGGCCAAGGAGAATTGGATTGGAGAGAGGTTGGGAAGAGCCTTTAGAGTCAGGGCCCTTGGCTACAGGGCACTCAGTCTAGGCAAAGGGCTGGCATGGTAGGGGTGCAAAGAGGGCAGGAAGGGGATGGAGTGAATGAAGATCTGGGGGGAGGGCTAGACCGTTCCTGACCTTGGGGATCTCGCCAAGGGGCAAGGAAGCAGTGTGGCCTGGTTTGCCAGTTAGACTGATGGCTCTTGGCTGCTGGTGGAGACGATGAAGGGAGAAGGCCTGACATACCCCGGAAGGGACCGCTGAGTTGGCTGGCAGTGGCAGACAGAGCGGGCAGGTGGGTGTCCTCATCTTGAAGTGCTTGGCACCACATCTAGCACTTGGTAGGTGCCGGAAGGTGGACGTTCAGAGGGTGCACAGTAGCCAGTGGCTGCCCCGGGCTTTTTTTGCCTCATACAGTGCTCTAATAGTTTTTGCAACGTAAACATCCAGACTTTCGGTGTCTTTTAAATTGGAAATTCTGGCAGTTTTTGACCCAAGGGGCTTTGCAGCTGCCTCCTCTGAGGGCTGCCTGCTCTAGGCTTCTCCTGAGCCCACTTCCTACCCTGAGATCCCTGACCATGGTTTTGCCTCCCTCCTTTGACTCGGGCCAGCCTGGTCGCTGGGGTCCTTGTGGAGAGAAGTCCTGCTCGCAGGTCCACAGAGGCCGCCCCTGCCAGCTAGGCGGTGGCCTCAGGCCAGTTACTGGCTTCCCTTGGGGCCAGACCACGCTGCTGCTGCCCTTGGTGAAGCCTGAAGCTACCCAGCCTGTGCCTGGCCTTGGTGTCTGCTCCTCAGACCTGGCCTTTGCAGCCACTGGCCACACCATTGCAGGTGCCACTGTGGCAGCCCCCGTAATCTGCCCTGCAGCCTGGCACTGGCAGAGGCCTGACCAAAGGTGATCTGACTCGTGGGGTCAAGGCTGTTCCCTGAGGCCTGTCCAGGAAGTTCCTCAGGCCAGGGGTTCCTAGTTGCCTTTGAACTCTGCTTGTTCAGTACCTGGAAGTCCTGACTTACGTTCAGGAAGTTCTGCCTGGGCCTCGTGACTGCTACTAGCGTGTCTGTTCTTGGGCCTTAGGCGTCTGGGGACTCAGTGTGTGGTGTCTGGTGACTGCTGTGTGGTGAAGCCTGTGGTCACTCGCCTGTTGCTGGGGCCGGGCGGTCTAACACCCATGGTAACCAGTATAGATTTATCCTCATCTCACCCAGGCAGCCACAGAAAGGCTTGAGCCGGGGAGAGACATCAGGTTTGCGTAGAAAGACCCCGAACAAAGGTGGGGGGGGGGGGTATCCCTCTACTCTCTTCATTAAGGACCTTGCCTGGCAAGTGCTTTGGGTTGTGGGGATACCAGACCTGTCCCCCGGGCCCCTGATGTGCTCTGTGACCTGAGGTCTGTGACTCCTCTCTCTCCACGAGGTCACACTATGCTATTGGTGGCCTTGGCGAGTGAGGCCTGAAGCTGCCCAGCCTGTGCCTGGCCTGGGTCTCTGCTCTGAGCGTTGGCATCCTGGGCTTGGAACACGTCTCAAGTGCAGGTTGGAACCGCCTCTCCCGGATATCAACAGGTAGTAGCCAGCCACAGGCTCTCTAGTCAAATTATTCTAGCACTAGGAGCAAGGAGCTCCAATGGAGACTTTGCGTATTCAGACAGGCAAAATGTTCCCATCCTCATCCTGCCCTTGCTGCCTGTGTGACCTTGGGCGAGAGACTTAGTCCCTAAGCCTCAGTAGCCCTCCCTCCCCAGCAGGGCTGCTGGTGCCTGCCTCCCCGTGTTCTTGGAGGTCACAGTGAGATAATGCCTGTCAGATATCCAGCTGGGCTCCTGGCACCTGGTAGAAGCATGGTACTCACTGCAGTTCGTCCTCTCGTCCCTGGGCTGAGTCATGGCAGTGGGCTGGATGGTGCACCTCAACTGCCCCTCCTTGTGGGCCAGGACTGACTGGGGTGTTGTGGGGAGAGGGTACTTCCCAAATGGGGCTCTCTCTCTGCCCTCTGGAGGGGTCGGGCAGGTGAGGAGCACACCTAGTGCCCAAGGAGCAGGGGCCTCATGCTGGAGTGCAGGGTCCCAGTGGGGTCTGTTGGCACCCCTGCCCTGCCCTGGGGTGCCATGGCTCTGAGCCTGTGAGAGCTGGAGTGTTCCCGCTGGGTGGGGCTGGGCTGGGTGGGGGGAGGCCTCTGCCTGTGAGAAGGGGCCCTCTACACATTCAGCTCTGGCACCCACTCTGGCAAGCAGAAGATAGCTCCCCACATGAGGTGGAGGGCAGGGGAGCGGGTGAGAAAGACAGGGGTCCCTCAGTTGAGGGGAGGCCCCTGCCCCTCTTGGCACTCCCCTTGCTTCCACACCTTATACTCTTACTTTGACTTTTTCGGTAGCCTTGTCCTCAAGTTCCCTACCCCTGCTTCATCTAGGAAGCCGTCCCTGGCTACTTGGCCTTGCACACTCAGTGTGGGCCCTCATCTCCGGACACTACAATGCCCGCTCCCACCTCTTAGCTCCTACCCCAGACCGTGGGCAGGAGTAGCCTCTGTTGCATCTTAGCCCTGGTGCTTCCTGCCACGGGTTGGCCCAGTGCAGGGCTGGGACATTCTTCCCTTGGCACTGAACCAGCATGGATGCTGATGGTGCTGTACTGTGTGCCGGCTCCTGCCAGCTGCTGGGGTCCAGCCCCTCCCCATTGGTGCCAGAGGTATCAGTCTGTGTCAGGAGCAGCCCTCGCCTAAGTCCAAGGCAGCTGGGGCACCACTGGGTTGTATGGGATGGACCATCTGTGGGTGATAGGGAGGAGGAGGGGGCTGGGCTGCCCCAGGCTCTGCAATTGGACCTTGGCAGCTGCCCTGTGACTCTGTGACCATGGCCAAGTGTCTTGTCCTCTTAGCCTTGGGTTCCTCCTCCAACAAATGGGGTGCAGGTGCTCATCTAGAGGCAGTAAAGCTACTTGAGAGCAGGGCACCTGCTCCCCAAGGGCCAGGCACCTGGCAGCTGAAAACAGACTAAACCTGCTGAGAGGTTTAGCTCAGTGCTGGGGAAGGAACTAGGGAGGGCGGAAGTCTGGGTCCTGTTCACACGCAAGGCGCCCTCACCTCCCACCACTTCCTCTCTGACAGTGCTGGACTTCTCTGCAGACCCAGGGCAGCACACCTGTGGCTCCCCCAAACCTTACTCCCTCAGGGGCAATTTCCTGAGCACTTCTATATGTAGGGCCCCGCTCTGGTTCCTGGGGACACAGCCCTGCCCCAGCAAGTTCCCTCCCCAAGAATGATGCTAGGCTTGGTCCCAGGATGAGTAGGTTAGTGGTTGGTGGGAGAAGAGCAGCCCAGGGCAGACTAAGGCGGAGGCAAGAGTGCTGAACAGGGAAGAGCCAGTGGCCTGGGGGCTTGGCCTGGGGGCTTGGAGTCCGGGAAGGCCATGAGAGGGGCTGGGACCTTATCTGAGGGCAGACATAGAAGGGTGTGAACCAGAATCAGATTTGTATTTTAGAACCACCAACGGCAGCCAGGGGGGGTGGTGACCACTTGGGGCTCCCGGTGGCAGAAGGGGAGATGGCTGTCATCTGAGATGGGTGGCTTCCCACCTCTGCCATCATGGGACGATTAAAAACAAAACTGGAGCCTGCTGCACACAGTGGGAATGAACAAGCTGCTGCCCCTCACAACAGCGCCGAGTGTCACCAACAATGTTGAGGAAAGGAAGCTGGAGGTGAGAACGTGCGGTGGATGCCATTTGTATCAAGTTCAGAAGCAATCCACTAAAAAGCACCCATCCTGGTACAAGTCAGGATGATGTCATCTTTGTGGGGGTGGCAGTCATGTCTGGAAGGGGCCTTTAAGGCCTGTGAAGTCCTGCTTCTTGGGGGCTGGCTACACGAGACTTTGACTATCTGCAAGCTGTGCACTGACGCTGTTTGCACATGTCTGTGTCAGAAACAGCCTGGAGACGCCCACACCTGTGCTGGTGCTGGGTGCCAAAGTTCTATCTAGACAAAAGTGAGAATCCTTCTTGGGTGCCTAGAGGCCTGGAGGAAGTCCTTGGGCCTTTCCAGGGTCTTTCTGACGGGCAGCCTAAGCCATCAGACCTGTTTATGAGACCATAAGTCATCTCGGCAGCTGCCAGCCATCTTCTTTGGCTGGGGCTCTTCTGTCTCTTGCAAACCCTGCTGGGGCTGTTGGGCTGTGGAGCTTGGCCATTCAGAGAGAGGGCGGGCTCCTGAGGCTGCCAGACCACAGGACCTGTCTGAACCTTACTTTCCTCATCTGTGAAATGGGGTAATAAGCCCCTTGTTGGTGCTTGGATTGAATGAGTTAACACCCATTATGTACCCAGCATAGCCCTGGGCATAGAGTACGTGCTCAGTGTTCAGTAACGGCTGGCAGTGGTTGGCATTAATCTAGGGCAGTTATTGGAGGGGAACCAGTGGTAGAAGCAGAAGGGAAAGGTCCACGTTCCTCCCTCTCTGCCTTTCATTGTTTCTCTTCTCTCTTCCTGTGGTTCACCCACTCAGCAAACATTTGTGATTAGAGCCAGGCTGCTGCCCTGCAATGGGCCCAGCAATGGCCAGTTCAGCCATGGTCTCTGACTTGGGGCCCATGAGCCGGGGAGACCATTAGACACATCAGCTCAGAGAGGTGCTGAGCACAGCAGGGAGGGGAGGCATCAACCTCTTCTGCCTGCTCTGGCCCTGACCCTTTACTTTGGGGATCGGCCTTTGGCTGCCTGGTACTCTCCCTGCTTGCCAAGAGAAGGCCTGACCCTGGGTTCCAGCCCCTCTCAAGGGTTTCGTGTCAGCTAATGAGGAATCAACATGGACCTGTGTGAGAATGGCCACACCCATTTTGGATGCAGGCAAGACAGAAACCCAGGTTTAATCTGGATGTAGTCCCAGTGTCCCCACTCAGGCCTGGCTTGTAGTAAGTGCTCCGTTTATGTTTGTGGGGTAAGTGAATGACAGAAGCTTCATCGGCCCAGGGTTGGTCCGTAAGTCTGCGGGAGAATCGTGTCCAGGAGAAGGTAGAGCTTAGTAAGTCAGAGTCTCATGGTCCCACCTTACCCCGAGCCCTTCATCCTGTGGCTGGAATCTCGGAGGATAGCTGGGAAAACAGGCCTGAGTCTGTGCTGGCTCTGTGAGCTGTGACTCTGGCGATTTCCTGGTCACCTGGGAAGTTCAGGGAGCCATGGGGAGTGCTGTGTGGAGCAGTGGGAACACCTGTGGGTAGATCCAGATAGCAGTGACCCTGGACCCCTCAGACTCTGCAGAGAGCTAGAGGACATGGCCTGATCTGGGCTGGGAGGCTCCTTTCCTGGAGGTGGAAATATCAGTGCAAGAAGGTCTAACGCAGCTCTTGTAGAGAGCAGGGCTGTGAAAGTCACTGAGTCATCGGATACTTTCTGAGCACCTACTATTTGCTAGACACCATCCTGCAATAAGCAAACAAAGGCTTCTAGGACCTTTGTGCTCTGGGACACAGGAGCCTCATTCCGTTTTCCACATATCTAAGACCCAGGCCCAGAAGAGGAAGTAATTTGTCCAGCCGCAGAAGTTGGGGGGAGGGTGCTTTCAGGAAAGGCTGTGGAGTTGGGAAGGGGCTCAAGAGGACAGGGACATCCCGTGACTTGCCTGAGTCTAGCTATTTGAGGAACCGGGCTCTGGGAATATGGATCCCTCCCTTTGGTCTCTTCCTTTCCTGGAATGATTCAAACAGCACCCAGGCGTGAGTCAGTCAGGAGCGGCACAGGCACACCTAGGCCACCTGTTAGTCCACCTTCCTGGACGTCCCAGCCAGGTTCAAGGCCTGGGGGAACGTCCTGATCCAGGGTCCTGGGATGGAAAATGGGGGCTCTGTCGGGGCCTTGCATGCCTGGCTTCCTGCTGGACCATCTGTCTCAGAGTCACTTCTGACGGTGGTGGCCATGTGCCCATTCAGCACGAGTCCCCTTTGGGTATGCGCCTGGCCTCTCCTTCATTAGGCCTCTCAGCAACCCCATGAGCTAGGGCAGCATATGACTGAGGCCCAGAGAGGTCAAGTGTCCAGTGGGTGGCAGAGACTGGCCTTGGTCCCCGACCTCTCTGTTTCCCACACGCACGATTTGTGAGGAGGCCTGCTGGGAGTCTCAGGGGCTCCGGAAGGGCCATTCCCTGAGTACAGCCAACCCCCCAGCTCTGAGTTTTCTATAGTCGTGTGTCCTGGGGGAGGGGAAACTGTTGCTACAGCTCAGCTGTGTCCCTTGCTTTGAATTTCTACCCTCCAACCTGACCCACCTCTGGCATGGGGCCCAGTTTGAGATTCTGGGGTAGGACAGCGATGGGTTCAGATTACAGCCCTCTCCCAACCAGACCTGGGCAGGTGGCTTCCGCTCTCTGGGCCTCAGTTCCCCCACTTACGACATGGAGATGATGGTACCTACCTCCCAGGGTTGGGGTCTGGATTCCAGGGGGCCAGGCAGGGAGAGCTCTCAGGTGCCTCATAAGGAGAAAGTGCTCAGGAGGCAGAAGCTGACGCTATTAACTTCTACAGGAGCATTTTCCCAGTTCTCCCTCCGGTCCCGGATTGACCTGGCTTGGTCCCTGACACCAGCAGGTCTTGATGGATTTGGCCCAGTGCCATATCTGTGACCGCACACTCTGACCCGATCACCGCCCCTCCTTCAGTGTAAGTCTGGTCTCAAGGCTGCCTCTTCCCTCGTATTGAGACTCGTGGTGAAGGGTCAGCCCACAGAGCACAAAAACATTGATGCCGCAGGCCCCTGAGAACGGCGTCTATGTCTTGGCGCATTTTCCCAGCCATCCTGCAGGACAGGGGAGGGTGCACATCTCCCCTTGCCCCCTGGGCTGACCTGTGGACTCCCTGAGTGTCAGTTTGCTCATCTGTGAAGTGGGTGGTGGTTGTGCCTGCAGAGAATTAATGCTTCAGCAACACCTGGCTCATGGGAGGGTGCCTGGGAAACAGGCGCCAGGCTGGGCCACATGATGTGAGGGTGGGCTTTGCCGGGTGCTTGGGGTGGACCCGCACTTTGTCACAGCCAGCAGTTGACTTCGGTTCTCTTCAAAGGCCTGCTCTGCTCTTGGGCTGTGAGAGCAAGAGGGGGTGCCCGTTGGCATCAAGTGAGAAGAGCAGCCATGCACTCTCCTGGGTGGTGGGAAGCTGCCTCATAGGCTGACTCTGGGTGCAGAAGGCAGAGCAGGGAGGCGGTGTGCCTGTGCCTGTGAAACAGGAAGCTGGCACTTGCCCACTCTGGGTTTTTGATCCATCTCAAAGTTTCTGGGTTGGTGAGTTGCAGGATTCGAACCCCTGTGCATATGGCTCCAGAATCCGTCCTGCTTCCCCGCCAAGCCTGAGTGAGCTGAAGTCCTCAGCGTGCTGTCCACTCTGTACTTCTCAGGTCACTTGCTGCCTCTAGCCTTTCCTCCCAGCCCACCTGCCAATCCCCGGGCCACCCTCAGGGCTCACATTTTTTAAAATATATATATTTTATTAATTTTTTACAGAGAGGAAGGGAGAGAGATAGAGAGTTAGAAACATCGATGAGAGAGAAACATCGATCAGCTGCCTCCTGTGCACCCCCTATTGGGGATGTGCCCGCAACCCAGGTACATGCCCTTGACCGGAATCGAACCTGGGACCTTTCAGTCCGCAGGCCGAAGCTCTATCCACTGAGCCAAACCGGTTTCGGCAGGGCTCACATTTTTGACAGGAGAACAGAGAAGGGTCTTGGGGCGCCCGGTGGCTCCTCTGAGCCCTTCAGTCTCCAGCACAGAGCGGTTTGGCTTCTAGGAACGTCTTACTGCCTCATGGTGTTGCAGGAGGGGGTGCTGGCTGTGTCAGAACTGCAACAAGCTGCTTCCCCTGCACACGGCCCTGAATTCCTGGCAGGAGCCAGACGCTGCTGGGCTGCCACGCTGGCCACGTCGCCGGGGTGAGGCTCTACTGCCCCGCAGCCCCTGGATGGACGCCTAGGCTGGTCCCCAGGCGGGCCCCTCCCCAGGCGGCTGTGCTTTCTTCTCTTCGGGGAAGCACAGGCAGATGTTGTCAATTTAAATTGTTTCCTTATTAGAATCCTGCCTTTCCATGGCTGAGTTTCATCAGCTGGGAACTTTGATTGCATCACCAGGACCCCTCCCTTCTCTAGGAACCTGGCCAAGGACTGGGAGATCAGAGAGTGGGCGTGGGTTGGGGGAGGGGGGTTGCAGGCTGGATGCTGTGGTAGTCCCCCAGGGCCCACCAGCCAGGAGGAGGGACTCCTGATGCAGCCTTGTTCTGGTTACCTCTCATTATAGGGGCCGAATGGGAAGAAGCAGGGGCCAGCCTTCTCAGGAACCCAGGAGCACAGCTGGGGCTGGGAGGCCCCTGGCGTCCTGCTTAGTTCTGGTGGCTATACCCTTTCTTAGCCGGGTGCCCAGCCCCTGCTTCAATCACCTGGGAGCTTGTTTAAAACGTTTAGTGAAAGGCCTGCTTCACTGATTCTCAACGGGGCGGGAGGGGGGAGGGGGTAATTCTGCCGCCACCCCTTCCCAGGGGAGCATTTTTGGTTGTCACAGCTGGGGTTGTGCTCCTGGCAGGGTGCTGCTAAACATCCTGCAATGCATAGGACACCCCTGGAAAAACAAACAGAATTATCTGGTTCAAAATGTCATGAGCACAGGTTGAGAAACCCTGCCCTACAGAGTCTCCCTTTCTGGCAGGGCCAAGGACTTTTCACTCTTGGCTTTAGACCAGCGGTTCTCAACCTGTGGGTCGCGACCCCTTTGGGGGGTCGAACGACCCTTTCACAGGGGTCGCCTAAGACCATCGGAAAACACATATATAATTACATATTGTTTTTGTGATTAATCACTATGCTTTAATTATGTTCAATTTGTAACAATGAAATTGGGGGTCACCACAACATGAGGAACTGTATTAAAGGGTCGCGGCATTAGGAAGGTTGAGAACCACTGCTTTAGACCTTGAGCCCTGCCAGGCCAGGGCTCTGTGCTGGGCAAGCATTGATGACAAGGCAGACATGCAGATGAGTACTTAGCCGGCAGCGGGGAAGGTAGAGTGCCAAGTGTGGGTGTGGGGCCTCCCTGTAGCTGTTTCCTGGGCTGCCCCACTGGGTTCCCTCCTGACCACTGCTTGCCACGCTGAGCCTTTGCTCCATGTGAACTCCAGGGAGGGGCCCTGAATGATCCGTCTGCAAGGACCTTGTAGGGGCGTGGCAGCCCGTGGCCAGGAGGTGGTTCCCACTCTACTGACCCTTGTCACCTGCATGATGGAGCCAGTGCCCACAGTGTTTGTGGATGCGGAATGGAGGCCCTGGTCTGGGGCCATGGAGCTGCAGGGAGTTCTGGCCTGAGGGTACTGGTCTGGTGGGGTGCTCTGCTCTATTTCAGGACAACCTAGAAATAGCTGAATTCTGCCACTGTGATGGCCACCGTGGGCTGCGGTGGGTGGGTGGAGGGCTCACCCTGCCTCTCTGGTATTTGGACGTCTAATTGTATATCTTAAAGCTAAAAAACGAGACTCCCCTGAAGCTGCCCTGAACACCAAGGCTCTGTAATTACCTGCCCCTGGCAGGCAGCCCGGAGCTGAAGGCTCAGGCCCCGAAACCCCCAGGCTAGGGAGTGGGGCCTCCTTCATCTCTTCCCCGGTGGCTCTGGTGCTGCCCAGAGGGCAGGGTGAGGGTGGGCCCAGTCCTTGACTCAGGTAGGTGGAGGTTCAAATTCCTTTTGCTTTTGACCAGCCCTTCTAACCTCACAACCTTTTTTCATTTCTTAACTTAAATTTCACTTAGAGAAACAGTTTTTGGACAGAAACGAAGACAATGGCTCTGAGCCTCCTCACCCCAACTTAACCTTGCGCTGCTTTCGAGGGTCTCTGCTGCTCTGGGAGTCCGTCCCCTCGGTGGCTTTTTGGCCTCTGACCTCATTGCAATCGGAGGACTCCAGGCATGCTTTAAGAAAAAGTCACAACTGATACGTCCAGTTCAAAAAGAAAAGAAAAGGGTCCAATACTCCTCCCCCACTAGATCCTCATTTCTTCTTTGTTCTTCCTTACCTGCCTGTGCACATGTGGACGCCCGGGTTTCGAGCACCTCCATACGGCCCCTTTGTAAGTTTGGGGCCAAGATTCCCTCCCCAACCTCACTTCCCACCGTTCTCCCCCTCACTCACTCTGCTCCAGCCACACTGGCCTCCTTGCGCTTTCTTAAGCACAGCACGTACATTCTCACCTCAGGGCCTTTGCACTTTTTGTTCCTCATGCCTGGAGCTCTTCGAAATGATCTGCATAGGCCACTCTCTCACCTCCTCCAGCTCTTTGCTCAGAAGTCACCTTCCCATTAACGCTCCCCTGACCATCTCTTCCTCGTTCAACCTACACCTGGACACTGCCTGCCTCCTTCCCCTTTCCTTTTCCTTATAGCACTTACCACCATCTGATGTGTTTGCCTCATTTTGTCTCTCTCTTACCCACTGCCAGACTATAAGTCCCTTGAAGGCAGGACTTTCTCTGTTGTGTTTACTGTTTATGTTCCTAGGGCCTTCAGCAGTGCCTGGCACTTAGTAAGTGCTTAATAAAAGGTTTTTTAGAGAATTGAGTCTCTGAGATTTCCTTAAACCTGGCCTGGCCAGCTCCCACCCTGGGCTCATGGCCAATTGCTTGATATCCTCATGCCTGTCTTTTTTAATGAACATCTACCCTCCCCCCCCATCCCTCCTCATTATCCCTGTCTTGTGCCTGGGACCCCGTGCCACCTCACTGGGGGTGCTCAGCTCCCTCTCTCCAGAGAGGCCCTGGAGGAGGTTGCAGGGCTGAGTCCTGGCTGTGCCGTCTCTGGCTCACAGATGGGCCTGGGTTGAGACCACACTCCACTCACAGCTCTGAGTTACTCAGCCTTTCCGAGCCTCACTTTCCCCGTCTGTAAAGTGAACCACGATAACACCCAACTTTCAATGTTGAAGAGTTCCAGATGGCACACAGTAGGCCCTTGGGAAATGGCCACTATAGGGGTATGTATGTTGCCCTTGCTGTGACCTGCTGGGGTAGGCCCAGGCAAGGCTGGGAGCTTCTTCCCTTGGGAGGGGTGGCATTTACTAGTGTGTTTAAGCCCCGTGGATCTCAGAGGGAGGCCCAGCACCTGATCCTGTGAGCCCTGCCCGGGAAGACTGAAGACGCCTGTTACCTGAGCCTGGGAGGCCTCCACGTGCCTTTCTCTGGCCGGGCCTGCCAGGAATCACTAGGGGGCCCAGGCTTCCTGGCTGGGTGTTCCCTTGGCAGACGCACAAAGGGGAAGGGAGAGAGCCCACAATTTGATATCAGTTTTTGTTCCAGACACTAATCCTAATTCCTCTGGGTGTTTCAACACGCCCAGCATTGTGAGCTTCCTCCCAGGTCTCCAGCGACTGCATCCAACTCCTGGGCTGGGTCCAGCAGAGGGGGTGGGAGGAGATCTGAGGGTCCGCGTGGGAGCTGTAGCCCCCAGCTTCCCCCCTTTTAAACTGGGGCCTTTGGCTGCTTGGGACGTGTTTCCACTCTTCGCCCTTCCACCCACTCCACCAGGGCTGCTCGGGCCTAAAGCCAGACTCCATAGTGGCAAGACAGAGCCGCTGTCAGAATATGATCCAGAGTCCTCACCATGGCCCCGGAGGGCCTGGCCCCTGCTCCCTTGCCAACCTCATCCCGTCTGTTCTCCTCCCCAGTCCATTTAGCTGCTGGCCTCTGTGCTGCTTTCCCTCTTGCCAAGCATGTGTCTACCTCAGCGCCTTTGCACTTGAAGTTCACGCTTCTGGACAGCTCTTCCCCGGTTTTTGCTTAGCCCTCAGCCTCATTTCACTCCAGGCCTTGCTTAGAAGTCACTGCCATAAGGGCTTTCCCCAACTACCCACCTGAAGTAGCAGCCCCCACCTTCTCATCTCTACCCAGCCCTCCCTCCCCACCACCCCTTCCCTGATCTGTCTTCTCTGTTTTTCTCTCTTTATCTGACTTACCATGTGGGTGGGTTTTGGGGGGGTTTTTTTGGTATCAGTTTTTTTTTTAAGATGTAATTTACATGCCACACAGTCCACCCATTTAAAGTGGGCAATTTAGTGATTTTTAGTATATTCAGACTTGTGTGACCATCAGCACAGTCAATTTTAGAACATTTCATCACTCCAAAAAGAAACCCCATACCTATTAGCAGTTATTCCCCATTTTCTCCCTATTGCCCCATCCCCCAGCAATCACCAGTCTACTTTCTATCTCTTATGGATTTGCCTATTCTGGACATTTCATTAAATGGAATCATACAATATGCAGTTCATTATGACTGGTTTCTTTCACTTAGCATAATGTTTTCAAGGCTAATCCACATTGTAGCATGTAAAGCGATTTTTATTATGGAATAAGATTCCAATACATATATCCATTAATTAGTTGATGGACATTCGGGTTGCTTTTACTTTTTGGCTATTATGAATAATGCTGCTGTGAACATTTATGTACAAGTTTTTATGTGGACGTAGGTTTTTTTTTCTTTTTTTAAGGTTTCGGATTCAATTCATATATATATATATTATTGATTTTTTTTTTTTTTTACAGAGAGGAAGGGAGAGGGATAGAGAGTTAGAAACATCGATGAGAGAGAAACATCCATCAGCTGCCTCATGCACACCCCTACTGGGGATGTGCCCGCAACCAAGGTACATGCCCTTGACCGGAATCGAACCTGGGATCTTTCAGTCCGCAGGCCGACGCTCTATCCACTGAGCCAAACTGGTTAGGGCGTGGACGTAGCTTTTCATTTCTCTTGGATAGATACCTAGGAGTAAAATTGCCGGGTCACATGGTAACTCTATATTTAACCTTTTGAGGAACTGCCAGACTATTTTCCATAGTGGTTACACCACTTTACATTCCTACCAGCAGTGTCTGAGGGTTTCAGTTGCTTACACTCTTGCTAGCACTTCACTTGTTATTATCTGTTGATTATAGCCATCCTAGTGGGTGTGAAGTGGTAGCTCATTATAGTTTTGATTTGTGTTTCCCTGATGACTAATGATACTGGGCACCTTCTCATGTGCTTATTGGCCATTTGCATATCATCTTTGGAGAAATGTCTATTCTGATCATTTGCCCATTTTTATTTCTTATTTATTTTTTATTTTTTTTTAATATATTTCATTGATTTTTTTTATAGAGAGGAAGGGAGAGGGATAGAGAGTCAGAAACATCAATGAGAGAGAAACATCGATCAGCTGCCTCCTGCATACCCCCCACTGGGGATGTGCCCGCAACCAAGGTACATGCCCTTGACTGGAACCGAACCGGGGACCCTTGAGTCTGCAGGCCGACGCTCCATCCACATTTGCCCATTTTTAATTTGGTTTTTGTCTTTTTTATTGAGTTGTAAGTCCTCTTTATATATTTTAGTTACAAGTCCTTTATCACACATGTGATTTGCAAATATTTTCCTTCATACTGTAGGTTGTCTTTTCACTTTCTTGATGCTGTTCTTTGAATCACAAGCATTTTTTAAAAATATATTTTATTGATTTTTTTACAGAGAGGAAGGGAGAGGGATAGAGAGTTAGAAACATCGATGAGAGAGAAACATCGATCAGCTGCCTCCTGCACACCCCCTACTGGGGATGTGCCCGCAACCAAGGTACATGCCCTTGACCGGAATCAAACCTGGACCCTTCAGTCCGCAGGCCGAAGCTCTATCCACTGAGCCAAACCGGTTAGGGCGAATCACAAACATTTTTAATTTTGATGATGTTCAACATGTTTATATCTTTCTTTTGTCACTTGTACTTTTGATGTCATATCGGAGAAACCATTGCCTAAGCCCACATCACAAAGCATTACCCCTGTGTTTTTGTCTAAGAATTTTATAGTTTTAGCTCTTAAACATAGGTCTTTGATTCACTTTGAGTTAATTATTTTATGTGGTCTGAGAAAGGGGTCCTACTTTGTTCTTTTGCATGTGATATCCAGTTGTCCCAGCAAAAGACAGTTTCCCCCCCACTGGCACCCTAGTTGAAAATCAGTTGGCCATAAATGTGAAGGTTTATTTTTGGACTTTCAGTTCTATCCTATCGACCTGTGTGTCTATCCTTATGCCACAGCCACACTGTCTTAATTATTGCTGCTTTGTAAAAGTTTCGCAGTCCAGACATGTGAATTCCTTAATTATGTTCTGCTTTTTCTACATTGTTTTAACTATTCTGGTCCTTTGATCTTCCAATGTTTAGGATCAACTTGTCAAAACTCTACAAAGAAAACAGTTGAGATTTTTATAATGATTGTGTTGAATTTTTAAATCAGTTTGGGAGTATTGTTGCTTTAACAACTAGTATTAAACCTTTTGATCCATGATCGCAGGATGTCTTTTCATTTATTTAGGTTTTTTTGGTGCCCTTTACTACCACCCCCCCCCCCCCCTTCTGGTAGCCACCATACTGATGTCTGTCTGTGTCTTTGAGTTTCAGTTTTATATCACACATATGAGTGAAATCAGATTGTCCTTCGCTTTTTCTGACTGACTTATTTCACTTAGCATAATATTCTCAAGGCCCATTCATGTTGTCGCAATGGCAATATTTCATCCTTGAGGAACCGCCATACTGTTTTCCATAGTGGTTCACCGGTTTACATTCCCACCAGCAGTGAATGAGGGTTTCTTTTTCTCCACAGCCTCTCCAACACTTACTACCTGTCTTGTTGATTGTAGCCCCTCGAACAGGTGTGAGGTGGTAGCTCATAGTTTTGATTTGCATTTTCCTAATGGCTAGTGAAGTTGAACATCTTTTCACATAGCTGATGGCCGTTTGTATGTCTTCTTGGGAGAGGTGGCTATGCAGGTCCCCTGTCTATTTTTTAACTGGATTGTCTGTTTGGTGTTGAGTTGTATGAGTTCTGTATATTTTTTGGATATTAACCCCTTGTCGGGAGCTACTGTTTGCAAATATCATCTCCCATTTGGTTGGTTGCCTTTTTGTTTTGTTGTTGGTTTCTTTTGCTGTGCAGAAGCTTTTTCGTTTGCTATAGTCCCATTCATTTATTTTTGCCTTTACTTCCCTTGTCTTTGGGGTCGTGGGGTCAAATTCATAAAATGTTCTCTACGACCAAGGTCCATAAGTTTAGTATCTATGTTTTCTTCTGTGTAATTTATTGTTTCAGATCTTATATTTAGGTCTTTGATTCATTTTGATTTAATTTTTGTACTAGATTACAGTTATTCTTTCGCACATGGCTTTTCAATTTTCCCAGCACCATTTATTGAAGAGTCTTTCTTTTCTCCATTGTGTGTTTTTGGATCCTTTGTCAAAAAATATTTGCCCATATACCTGTGGTTTTATTTCTGGGCTCTCAGTTCTGTTTTATTAAAGGTCTGTGTGTCTGTTCTTCTGCCAATACCATGCGGTTTTAATCATCATTGCTCTGTAGTATAATTTGCAGTGAGATCATGTGAAAACTCCAGCTTTGTTCTTTTTTCTCAGGATTGTTTTGGCTATTTGGGGTCTTCTGTGGTTCCATATAATCTGACAATTTTTTGTTCTATTTCTTTAAGAAATGACATTCAGATTTTGATGGGAATTACATTAAATCTGAATATTGCTTTGGGCAATATGGCCATTTTAACTATGTTGATTCTTCCAATCTATGAACATGGAATATTTTTCTTTTATTGTGTCTTTTTCAATCTCTTCTAATAATGCTTTGTCGTTTTTAGTATATAGGTCTTTCACATCCTTTGTTAAGCTTATTTCTAGGTATTTTATTCTTTTTGTTAATTGTTAGTATATAGGAATACAGTGGATTTTTGTACATTGATTTTGCATCCTGCAACTTTACTGTATTTTATTGTTTCTAATAGTTTTTTGGTTGAGTCTTTAGGGTTTTCTATATACAGAATCATGACATCTGTAAAAAATGACACTTTTACTTCTTCCTTCCCAATAAGGATGCCTTTTATTTCTTCCTCTTGCCTGATTGCTCTGGCTAGGACTTCCAGAACTATGTTAAGATTGATGAAAGTGGACATCCTTATCTTATTCCTGATTTAGAGGAAAAGCTTTCAGTTTTTCACCAAGAAGATACAAATCCCTATTTAGATCTTGAATTTTTTTCAACAATGTGTTATAATTTTCCAAAGTATATGTTTTATACTTCTATTGTTAAATTTATACCTACATATTTTATTCTTTTTAAATAAAATATTCTTCATTTTATTGTGGATATTTGCTAGTACATAGAAATAGTAGATTTTTTATATTGATCTTATATCCTGCAATCTTGCTGAACTCTTGTATTCTAATAGTTTTTTAGTGAATTCCTTAGGATTTTCTACTTACAAGACCAAGTCATCTGCCAGTAAAGATCATTTTAGTTCTTCCTTTCTACTACCATGTATTTTTCTCATTTGTTTGATCCTCATCTTTCTGTTCCCACTAGAGTGTAAGCTGGTCACTGCTGTAGTGCCAGTGCATAGAACAGGCACAGGCACAGAACTGGAGCTGTATTTGATGAGTGAACGAATGAGTGCAGCTGGCATGGCTGATGCTCCTGCTTCCCTTGTGGTACCTGCTTCCTGAGGGCTCGTGCCCATGTCTGTCGGGAGTTGGGGGCTTCTCCTTCTTCCCTCATCTCTAGCCCTGATCTTTTCTGTTTGTCCCAGTCTTGGGGCTGTGGGAGGTTGCTGGAGTTCACCCTCCTCATGAGGTTGGAGCATTCTGGTGACTGAGTCTCTCTAGACCCCGAGTGTCTTCATCAGATAAGACACATCTCATTGACGACACCCCCCCCCCCACCCCCCCAGCCCAGGTCCTTGCAGGGCTCGCATCACTGAATGCTCCCAGGTGCCCATGAGTGAGTGGCTGGTGCACCTGTTTTACTAATGAGGGTGGAGAGGTCGAGCCCCAGCCCGAGTTGCACAGAGAGTGAGGGCCGTGCCCCCAAGACGGCTTACCCTGAGTCCTGTTGCCCCTTGTCACAGACCTGGCAGGATGTGGGACAAGCCTTGGTCACATCCTCAAAGCCTTGTGGAGCCAGCAGGGAGCTCCTCCCAGAGGCTCTGCTCAGAGGCTTGCATCAGCCAAGGAGACCTAGAGTACGTCTGCTTCTCACGCAGTCCCTTCCCTCAGCCTGGAACTGTCCCCACTGGCTACTCCTCATTCTGCAGTTGGGTCTGAGCTTGAACGTCACCTCCCTGCAGCCAGTCACCTTCCCTAACTCCCCCTCCCCCCCCTCTCCGGGTGACAATGAGTCATCACTGTCAAATGTTGGTCTGTAAGTCCACTGCAGGGCCAGTCCCTGCCAGGCTTTCCGGGCTCCGTGGCCTATGAACCCAGGTGTGGCTCATGGCTCTGCAGCCGGACAGTCCTGGGTTTGAATCCTGCTTTGTCAGTCACTGGGGATGTGATCTGGGCGGTCTGTTGTTGCCTCAGTGCCCTCAGCTGCAGAAGGGGGTGGCATAGAGCCTGCCTTCCAAGGTTGCAGTGTTCAGGAGATGCGCATCCTGTGCCGACCCTCCACCCTCGGGCCCCAGCCTGGCAAGTAACCCGCACTCCTCAGGCCTGGGGTGTGGCGCGGTCACTTCCTCGATGTCGGCTGTCCGCTGGGCCACTCCTGTGAGGTGGGATGAGGCTGGAGATAATGTCTCTCCTGCCGGCCCCTCCCTTCCCTGGCCCCTCCCTTCCTGCGCACAGGTTCTGCCAGACAGGTTGTGGGGGACGCCGGGATGCTGCACAGGGGTGCAGAGCTCAGCTCTTGACATGTGCCGCCGCCACCCCCAGCTCCTGGCAGGGCCCCCGCAGCAGCTGGGAGAGGCTCAGATGAGCTGCTTCCCCCAACTCCCACTCACTCCCAGGGCACAGAGCGCTTTCCTCTTAAGTGGATTCTGAATTTGGGGCTTGGTCATGCCCCCCAGGCCCAGGAAGAACTCGGGGGGCTGCAAGGACAGACCCCAAGTTAGTGTCAGGAGAGCTGAGGGGCCCGAGTAGTGTCTTAGACCTGGGGTGGTGAGGGTTAAATGTGTGGCACCTGAGCCAGGCTGCTTGGGTTCAGACCCTGGTCTGCTCCGCCATCTGTCAGAGTCCTGGTTCCTTTGAATGTGGGATTGGATTAGTGCTGCCCTGTGGGAAGGGTTGGCGTGACCATGGCTGGCTGGCCCTGGTTCGTAAAGCACATGGGACGTGCTGTGTGAGCATTAGCTGCTACTGTTGTTACTAGTGGTGAAGAAGGGGACTCTGGAGCCTGGAGCCAGGTGGGCCGGGCTTAGGGCCTGCTGCTTCCTGGCTGGGTGGGACGGGGCAGTTTACCTAGCCTCGGTCTCTTCACCTGTAAAATGGACCGGTAGTCCAGCCTGGGAACACTGCTGGGAGGGTCACTTGACATGGCCAGTGGGAGGTAATGGCAGCGGAACGAGTCACCCAAGGCCACAGAACAAGGGGGTGGGGGCACAGCGCTGGGAGCAGAGGGAGGGGGCAGCTGCCCCCAGCCTGCCCTCACCCGCCTTGTGTTTTTCATTTTTTATGGCATATTTTTGTTTTTACAACACTTACACAAGCACATTCTTGTTATGAAACTGCAGTCACTTTGTGATACAAAGTGAAAAGCGAGAGCTCCCCTTCCTTCCTCTTCCCCTCCCGTCATTGCCTCCCTAGAGGTGAGTCCGGTCCCTCCTGGTTCGCTGGGCGTTGACCTGCATCTGTGCTCACCTGTCTGTCTGGCCCGCAGGGAGGAGGTGCAGGAGAACTGCGTGCGGTGGCGGAAGCGGTTCACCTTCGTGTGTAAGATGAGCGCCAACCCGGCCACTGGCCTGCTGGACCCCTGCATCTTCCGGGTGTCGGTACGCAAGGTGAGGCTGGGCTTTGGGCCGGGGCTGGGGGTGTGGGGCCACTTCTCTGGTGGCTGTAGGCCCGTCCCCTGGCTTGTCCCCCTCAGAGATAATGGGTCACTCTGCTGCTTTTCTTGTCCTCCTCCACTGGCGGTCACTTTTGGGGGGATTGGGGAATTGGGGAGACATATGAGGTCCCTTGGATTTCCTACTCACCCTGCTGTCTCTCTGTGCAGGAGCTGAAAGGTGGGAAGACTTATTCCAAGGTGAGTGGAACTGTGTGACGGCTGGTGGGATGGGATGGGGGGACAGGCAATGAAAGAAGCTTCCAGAAGAACCTCCAGCCCCATTTCTGCCCCAAACAGGAGACACTCGGCCCTTTAGGAGATGTATTGTTTTTTGGAAATATCTCTATTGACCGTCTTTACACTTCACAGACACACAGCATATCTTTGCTGACGTCCATAGAGTGCAAAGGGTAGTTTATGTCCCCTTCCTCTCCAGGCCCCTCCCCCATCCCAGCATTGGGATTCCTTAGGACTGTTCCAGGCCTTTTAAGAAAAAAATATTATGGAATATATCATACACACAGAGCAATGAGTAA
Source organism: Myotis yumanensis (assembly GCF_028538775.1). Classification (NCBI taxonomy): domain Eukaryota; kingdom Metazoa; phylum Chordata; class Mammalia; order Chiroptera; family Vespertilionidae; genus Myotis; species Myotis yumanensis. Next base: position 5,709,890 of record NW_027223763.1, read on the forward strand.
AATGTTGGATATAGTTTAGAGAACTGTAAAATAGCACCTTGCATGAGTCCTGTGTATGTGCAGGCAGTGTGACTTTTAACTACACAAAAGGGACCTGTTTTAACTACACTGAGTGGATTCTGCAGCCTGCTGCTTTTCTCGCCAGTACGTCACGGGCATGTTCTCATGTCATCACAAATTCCCTTTTGCTTTAAGAGCAGCGGTGTCCCTTTGTGTGGCTGGGGGACGGGGGACTCAGCCAGTCTCCGTGTTGCATGTGTGTAGTTGCTAGGTTCTCACTGCGCCCACAGAGTTCAGCCCCCACATTACAACCTTTTCCACTGGGAAAGGCAGGAGAAGACGGGTTACCTCTGGTTTTGAATAAGCTTGCTCTGCCCTTAAAGCCCCTTCTCTATGGGGACTCACAGCCCACCCTCTGGGGCTCCCCAGGGAGGTAGCATGTTTCGGCGGGGGGGGTGGAGGGGGCTCACTCAGGTCGGAGGGGAAATGCCTTTGCCTCACCTCACCCTGTGCACAGGGCGTGTTCCTTCCCACCAACCAGAGTTCAGGAAGCTCTGGGCTCTGGGCTGTGTGCTCTGCCCTGTCTGCTCACTCATGTGCCTCTCCAGGGGCAGAGGGCAGGGTGGCCAGAACCGGCCTGTGGAAGGCATCAGAGTGGAAATTTCTCCTCCTGTTGATTCACGTGGGTGAGGACAGCTGCCCAGCCAGGAAAGAAACTACCAGCAAACAGCTGGAGCATCCTACGTCCAGCCGGCAAATGTTTGTCATGCGCCTAGCACGCGTCAGACCTGCCAGGCCCTTCCCTTCCTGCTCTCCCATCAACCGTCCACACTGGCTCAGCACCTGGACACAGAGAAGGAAACTGAGGCCCAGAGAGGTGGCAAGACGTGCAGCTGGTCAGGCCTAGTTCAGGCTGGTTGTGCTGGTTAAGCCCCCTGGGGCCCTGCCCATGCCACTTCCTCTCTGAACCGGCTTCCTTGTCTGTAAGGTGGGGGTCACTGAGTTGATAGCGGGACTGGAATTTGATTTTAGTCCTTGATTCTGGCACCCATGCCCCAAAGTCTGCAGGAGAGACTTGCACACAGCAGGTGCTCAGTAAACGTCCCCCAAGTTCTAATCCCAGCATCCCCTCACCTGAGCCTCTGTTGCCCCTCCAGGTCTGTCAGAATTGGCTTCCATCTAAAAGGCCTGAACTCACAGACCCTGTTCTCGAACTTTCTCCACTTCCTTCCCCATCCCTGCTCCTCTCTCTGTATCTGAGGACCCTCACTCCAGCCTCCAGGAGGGGCTCCTGCGCACCCTGCGGAGTGCCCCCACCCACCATCCCAACGCCAAGTTCCCACGGGATTTTCCTCCCCCCTGCCCACTGTCCTGGCAGCTCCCACAGCGCAGCCTTGTCTCCCAGGGAACAATGTGTCTGTGTCATAGACAACAATGTCCTTTCATCTCAGGCGCTGCCCCGGTGCACTCTGGGACACAGCACAAAGGGCGCTTTGTGTGGCTCAGGGATGTGAGCTCCTGGCTCTGCCACGTTGGAGCCGCCAACCCCAGCCACCAGCCGGGCCCCTGTCCTTGGGTGCAGGTTATGCAACAGGCAGTCTGGGCTGTGATGTGTCCCAGGGGCTTTGCCTGCCCCTCCCCCTTCGCCAAGTTAACCCTTGTGCTGCCAGCCCGCCACCCACACTCCCTGCAGCCGCCCAGTCTCCTCTCCTCTCTCCCTCCCAGCTGGGCTTTGCCGACTTGAACCTGGCTGAGTTTGCGGGCTCGGGCTCCACCGTGCGCTGCTGCCTGCTGGAGGGGTATGACACGAAGAACACCCGCCAGGACAACTCTATCCTCAAGGTACTGGCCCTGCTGCCTCTCTGTCCCCTCTCACCCTGGGACCGGGCAGCCCTGCTCCTCACCAGGTTCCCTGGACGGTTGTTAAAAATACAGGTTCTTCCCCTGGACAGCAGTGAGGGATAGTGGGAGGATGTGGGTCCTGGGTCAGGAAACCACCATCCAAGGCCTGGCTCGGCCACAGCCTCAGTTTCCCCATCCATAGTCAGGGGCTGGACCCCAACAGTCTCTTTAAGGGTTCGGTGAGACCAGCCTTGCTGAGTGCTGCCGCCTCTTGTCTTGTGATGCCTGACAACAGCCCCGTGGGGCTCGGGGTGTATTATTAGTCCCCGTTTTGCACAGGAAGCAGTTGAGGCACCGGTTAGATCACTAGCCCCGGGGCCACAGCAGGGCTGGGACTGAGACCACAGTCAGGTCCTCCCATTGCCCCACGTGACATGAGGCAGCCTGAGGTGAAGCGTCATGACCGGAAGGACCTGCCGCCCCTCCACCTGGCAGGCTGAGGGCGGCTGCTCCAGAGACCCACGTGCAAGTTTCCGGTGGCGGGGCAGCTCCCTCCCCCCGGGCAGAGATATCTGGGCATCTGCCACCCGCACACCTCTCTTCCTTGTCTCCACGCCCTTCCACCTGGTTGGGAAAACAGCCTTGCCCTAACTGCACCTCTGCCGCCCGACCCAGTGGGAGCATGTGGTGCCAGGGCAGAGCTGGGCCAGCAGTGGTGGGCAGAGGCTCTGGGGCCTCCCAGACCCTGTGCAGAGGAATCGGGGCACCGAGAAAGTATAGGCTAATTGTGGTGGGAGCAGGGAGCTTTCAGCCTCGCCCCAGTGGGCCCATGCATCTCAGGCCAGATCAAGGGCACCCGAGGGGCAGGTGGCCTTGGCTTCAAGGCCTCAGCCTGTCTCCAGGGTCTTGAGCAGTCGCATCCTCCGAGTCTGGGTCTCTTCCCTCCTCTACAACCTGGCACCGTCACCTCCTTTGTAGGCTGCTATCGTGGCCAAAAAAATAATCCGTAAATTTTTTTAAGAAGCTCCTCAACCCAGTGGTCTTCTTTTTGTTGGTGGTGGCTGGGATCTGAGCCTCTTTCCCACCTGTCGTTCCATCTCAGCCCAGATTTGGGAACCCAAACATTGCCTTGTTTGGGCCATTGCCAGAATCTTTGCCCAAGTGGATGTTAAATTCTTAAGTTTCTAACGGGTTTTTGCTTTACTTCACTCAAGAAACTTTCTCTAAGCCCCTGCCTCTGTTGGACTATGAACCCCCTTCTCACTGGGCCGGCTTCTCCAGCCTCCTTCCTTCCCACGCCCACTCAGAGCCCTGGGCACTGAGGGAGAGTGACTGTGCGGTCCTACCGGACGGCTCCCAGTCTGGCTGTAGTTTTGAAGTAGTGGGAGCTGGCTTTTGCTGCTCAGTCACTCCCAGCCTGGTGCTAAGCCAAGTGACCCTCATCTCGCTGCATCCTCTCCTCTATCCCATGAAGCAGATGTCAGGCTCAGTTCTGCCTTCCTCAGGGCTTCCCCAGGGCCAGCAGGGGGCAGAGACGGGATCAGACTCTGAGCCCTGTCTGAAGCCGGAGCAGGGAGGCCGCAGGAGTCCAGGCGCCTGGGCTGAGTGAGTGGACGTGGTATGGCTGACTTCTCCTTGTCTCACAGGTCACCATCGGGATGTTCCTGCTCTCTGGAGACCCCTGCTTCAAGACGTGAGTGTGGGTGCAGGCTGAGGAGTGGGGGCTCAGCTGGCCCCAGGACTGGGGCACACAGTCATACCCCTCTCTATCCTCCCAAGGCCGCCGTCCACTGCCAAGTCCATCTCCATCCCAGGCCAGGATTCCTCCCTGCAGCTGACGTGTAAGGGAGGCGGGACCAGCAGCAGTTGCAGCAGCACCACCAACTCCCTGACAGGGTCCAGGCCCCCCAAGATCCGGCCCACCATTCTCGGCTCAGGTACCGTTCCCTACCTGCCGCCTTACCCTGCGCCTCCCTTTACCTCCGAGGTGTCCGTGCTTCCATTAGGCAGACATTGTGCAAGCCCCTCCCGTGTGCCAGCACCGTGCAGTGCCCTGGACAGAGACTGACGTGGTGTCCCTGACCCCGTGGCCCTCCCCATGTAGCAGGAGAGACAAGCGTCAATCAGACAATAACTAAGTCAAGGGCATGTCTACCTACAAAGAAAGAGCCGTGAGAGGGACACGGAAGGCATCTCTCTGGGGCCAGGGAAGTCTCCCTGAAGTGATGGCATTTGAGCTGAATCCGGGGCATGGGGCACAGTGTTCCTGGCAGAGGGATGTGTGCTGTGAGCTTTTGTCCTCCCCCACCTGCTACGTGACCTTGACTGGCCATGTTGCCTCTTGGGCCTCATTGTCCTCCTGTAAAATGGGATCAGCAGTAGTAACCACATCTTGGGTTGCTTGGGGGATGAACTGAGCAAATGTGTGGCCTTGCCTGAACAGAGTATGTACTCTGTGGATGTCTACTCAGTTATTATTACTAATGTTATAAAATTTCAGACGAGCCTGCATTCCCAGAGGAGAGGCTTGGTGATTAGGAGGAGAGGTGCCAGCAGGAGAGGAGGCACCACCAGGAGAGGAGGCTCTGGCAAGGCGGCACGTGGTGGCCCTAGTTTGTGTCGCAAGAGCAATTAGGGCACGGTGCCCGGTGGCTCAGCAGATGTTTGCTGGTTTCTGCCCTCGGGGGCTGGCAGCAGGGAGGGACCCCTGATCTCAACGGTCAACTCCCTCCACTCCCACTTTTCCTGGAGACCCAGCCAGTGAGCCCAGAGTGGAGAGCTGGGGTGCTTGCTGCCTCAGCCTGGGCTTGGACTTGGGAATGCAGGCTTCCCAGCATTATTACTTTCTCCAGCTTCTGGGTAGGGGTCCCCAGAGCAGAGATCTGGGGAGCAGGCCACCCCAGTACAGATAAGGCTTTTGTGCAGAGTAGCAGAGATGGCTCTCCCAGGCAGTGTGGGGTATGAGCCCCGAATGCCTCTGTGGCTCGTTTTCTCTACCCCTGACCCCCCTGCAGAGGACCTGTTGGGGGCTTAAAAAGCCGCTTGACTTTGGGTGGGGACACAGGCCTGGGGTCCAGCTGGTGGCCTGGCTGTGCTCATCTCCAAAGAGGGGCTGGGCAAGCCCTTGCTTCCTGTGTTTACCACAGGAGGCCTGGTGGGTGGTACCCACGGCCCTGGGTGGAGCCCCCTGGCTCCCCTGCACCTCCTGCTGGGGAGTGCTGGGATGTTAGTTTCGAAGTTGGGCCTCTGGGTGACTTGGGACAGGGCTGTCAGCCAGTTCCCCTCACCCTGGTTTGCTTTATTTTAGCTGCATTGACCGGAGCTCACAAGCTTCAGGGCCTTTGCCTTAGTTCCCTCCGGAAGGCCCTTTGATGCCTTATCTGCCATGCTTCCTCCCACGCCTCCTGATGGTCTCACATTAAGGCCACTGCCTCAGAGAAGCCCTCCCTGATCTCAGGCTGGGTCAGACCCCACACTGCTCTGCACCACTCACTGAAATTGTGGGTCATGTTTGTTAAATATTCTTCCTCCCCAGTGGCCTGTGACACCCTGTCTCCTGTTCACAGCACCCAGTAGAGCACCCTGCATGGAGGCGGACCCTGACAGATATTTGTAGAATGAATGACCCTGGGTTCAGATGGTGAACTGTGGCTTGGAGCAGATTGCCGCTCCTACTGACGTCAGTTTACATAGTGTCCCTCCACCCCACACCCCGCCAGACGCAGTGAGAGGACGGGCACCACTGGTAACCCCTGCCCGCTCCATGCCTTCCAGGGCTTCCGGAGGAGACAGACCAGAACCTGTCCAGCCCCGAGGAGGTGTTCCACTCTGGCCACTCCCGCAACTCCAGCTATGCCAGCCAGCAGTCCAAGATCTCTGGTGGGTGCCCGCCCAGCCCATGCCCCTGGCCTTCCATATTGCCCAGCTCCGTTGTAATGCACGCCCCTTCCACCCAGGCTACAGCACGGAGCACTCGCGCTCCTCCAGCCTCTCCGACCTGACGCACCGTCGCAACACGTCCACCAGCAGCAGTGCCTCTGGTGGCCTCAGCATGACGGTGGAGGGCCCCGAGGGTGGCGAGCGTGAGCACCGGCCCCCCGAGAAGCCACCCCGGCCTCCCCGGCCCGCGCATCTGTCAGACCGCTCGTTCCGGTGAGTCTCACTGCTCAGCGTTTTGGAGAACAGACCCCTCCCGGTGGCTCCTTGAACCTTTGCTTCTTTGCCTGTAACACGGGACACTAGGGTCCCTGCCTCAGGGTTGGATGCTGATGACTCAACCAGTTGATGTTCATGAGTTAGCCCTGACCTAACTGGCGCGTACGTGCTCCGTCAGCGGTTGCTGTGTATGACTTAGTGTAGCTTAGGTCCCTGCTAGGCCTCTCAGAGCCTCTGCGTCCTCCTCTGTAAGACCAGGTGATGTGGCACCTGCACAGCAGGGCTGCATATGCAGTAACGTGAATACCATGTGAACAAACTTTCATGTGCACAGAGAGCATCCTGAGCGATGTAGGTGGCCGCTGCGGTCATCACTGTGCCCGTTACTAGCCTGACTGTGTGACTCTGCCCGCCCTGCTCCAGGCGGAAGAAGGACTCGGTGGAGAGCCACCCGACCTGGGTGGATGACACTCGGATCGATGCAGATGACATCGTGGAGAAGATCATGCAGAGCCAGGACTTCACCGACGGCAGCAACACTGAGGGTGAGCTGCCCACGCCGGGCGGGCTGGGGGGACAGTGCCACCTGCTCCAGGGACTCCCGCCCTGCTCAGCCTCCGTCCTCTCCTGTGTTCCCGCAGACAGCAACCTCCGGCTATTTGTGAGCCGCGATGGCTCCACCACGCTGAGTGGCATCCAGCTGGCCAACAGGTAGGGATGAAGGCTCGGGGGGGTGGTTAGGGTGGCCATGGGAGCGTGGTGCTGACCTGGCTTTGAATGCCTGCTCTTGTCACCACAGTGTGGCCTGGGGCCAGCACCTCTCTCTGAGCCTCAGTTTCTCCATCTCTCGAATGGTGTGGACCTGGGACAGTGCTCCGGGGTTGGCACTGAGGGTGTCAGAGGCAGCCTTGGAAAGTGCCTCGCACAGAGCTGGGCACAGGGCGGCAGCTTAATAGTCTTTATTTTGGACCCTGCTTTCCCTTCCTCCTGGGTCTGGGAACCCCTCAACAGTGATGATGTATTGGACAGGTGTTTATTGAACACCAGGCACTGAGTGAGGTGCTGGGTATAGTCACAGACGAGGGGTGGTAGGATCAAACGTTGCCTTGAACTCTAGTTTATAGAAGGCCAGTGCCCTCTTAGCCATTTATTTATAGTGCGCCTGACTCACTGAATGAACAAGTGGGTGGAGGAGATTCCCACGTGCAGGGTTGTACTGCAGGCTCTTCCCCCCGTTCCTGTGAGCAGGGTTGGAAAGTGCCTATTTAACATCCAGAGCCAGAGCTGGAGGAGAACTTGGCTGGGCTGCCCAGGGCCCCAGACCTGCCCCCTGGTGCTGCTCTGCTGACCCCTGCTGCCACGGCTCAAAATTGCACCTGCCATCTCCCCCTGGCCTCCTGGATGAGCTGATCTGTCTCTTCCCACAGGGTCTCCTCTGGGGTCTACAAGCCAGTCGTGATTGAAAGCCATTGAGGAGCCGGTGTCCAGGCTGGAGAAGGGCCCTGCCGTTGCGGGTGTCCAGATCCGTGTCATTCCACGAGGGTCCTTCCCCTTTGGATCACCATCCACTCTGCATCTCATCTGTGCCTCCTCCATGCACTCCAGCCCCACTCCTGCCCCAATGCATCATTCCATTGTCCTCCCATCCATGCTGGGACCTTCCTGGCCTAGGGCCTGGGCACCACTGTGAATATTCTTCTCTGAACCACTAGAGGGCAGGCCCATGAAGTAGGTGGGCAAGGCCAAGATGGCCAGGATGCCCTGCTGGAGCCCCACCCGGCCCCTCGATGAGGACATGCAGCAGCTCCTACACACGCGGAGCTGCTTGTGGCCGAGGGGCCTCTTGCCCTGTGTCCCCACTCACTCTAGGAGCGCCAGCTCAACCATGCCCTGGCAGGGCTCTGTTCCATTGCCCCCTTGCCCTTGGGGGCCAGTTCACCCCCAGAATCCTGCCACTGTGGCCCTCTGACTGCTTAGTGCTTCAGCTCTCCCTTCCTTGTGCCCTGGGGGACCCGCTGGCGGCCTCCTCCTGGGAGCCAAGACCTCAGACCCCTCCCACACTCCAGTTTGAGACTCCCTCCCCCAACGAATGTTCTCCTGCTGCCCAGGCAGCCTGCACTTTGCACATGCTTGTGTCTAGCACAGCCCCACCGGCCCTCGCCTGCCCTCCCTCTGACCCCTTCCCAAGGATTCCTGGGCACTGCCTGCTGTGCAGCCAGCGGCCCAGCCCTAGCAGCCCGGCTGGAACGTGGCGCCACCTCTCCTCCCTCCAATTCGCTGCCGCTCAGGCCTGAGCCATGCTGAGAAAGGTCTGAGCTTCGAAGACGGTTCCCCTCTGCCCCGGGCTGGGCCCTGAGCAGCTGGTTTCTTGTAGAAAGCCAGGCAGGTGCCTCCCCAGCCCTTGGAGGTATGGGGCTTGACTGGGCTGGGCAAGCACCACCCCTTCTCTCTCCCCTCAGGGTCAGCTGGCCCAGGCTGAGGCCACTGCTGGAGGGACAGATGGGCTGGGACTGGACCAGCTGGAGCTGGCTTCCTGGCCCCCAAAGCCTGAGCCCTCCTCTGAAAGCTTCCCCTCTCTGGGCAAGGGGTCCTTTATGGGGGTCTCTGGTGGGGAGCAGTCTGGCCCTGCCCCTGCCCCTGCCCCTCACTGAGCCTCTGCTCTGAGCACTTTCCTCCCTGTCCTCGTTACTTGCTTGAAGGTGGTGCTGGCTGCCAGCCAGACCCGGGACAGATCCCCTGCCGCTCTTAATTTCACCCATTTTTGTATAAACCCAGCAGGCTGGTGTTTACCCTACACTTCTTTTTTTCTCTTTTCGCCCTTCCTTTTTTTGGGTTCGAAGTTAGGTATTTTTCCTCCTCCAGGTGAGGGGAGGTGGTTCTGTTCTCTGCCCCGCCCACTGACTGGTCCCAGCAGTGCTGGTGATCTGGACGGGGCGGGTTACTGCTGCTCCCTCTGGTAGGGGTGGGAGTGAGGGTGTCCTCCCCAGGCTGGGAGGGTCCTTGTCCTTCTGCCCCAGCTGGCAAGAGTTGGAGTCTTGGTCTTGGAACCTCCCAGCATTGGGCCAGAACATTTCTAGGATTTTGTTGTTTTTAATCACCTAACCCTTTCAGAAGATGAATGTTAGAAGGTGCCTGCCGAGGCAGGATGGAGCGTTTGCTCTGGCTGGAGAAGGCTCTGGTCAGCTCTGTGGGTCCCTTCCTGTCCCATAGACACCGGCACTTTAAAAGGGGATTGACTGCACTGTCTCCACATGTAGTGACCCCCAGAATATGGGGAACCGCCCTTTCCGCCCCGTGTCTGCAGGACCTCAGCCCAGTGGGAAGGTGTATTTGGTGTCTGGTTCAGTTCTGGGGCTTTTGGGCATAAAACAGCTGGCTTTGGTGCTGGTGGGGAGACTCCCCAAACTAGGAACCCCAGCCTCACTCCAGATGAGGTCTGAACTTGACAGTCACCCCAGGAGACAGAGCCTGCCACATCCTCCCATGCCGGGCCCTGGGCCAGGGAAATTGGACTGCGAATTTGGCCATAACCAAATGAATGCTGGCTGGAACTGGAGGCCTAGAGCCCTGGCCCCATCCCCACATGGGAGCCCTCCGGTCCCCTCAAGCTCAGTGACTTCCCACTAGGCGCCCACAGCTCCTAGACTTAAAATTCTATAGAGAGAGAGAGAGAGAGAGGAATATATTAGAGATATTTTTGGAAAGGAATTGGTCTATGCAATGTCAGTTTGGAATCTTGGAAGACAGTTTAACGTTTTTACTAGGAGATTTAAAGAAAATAAAAATCTACAATATTTTTAGGCTATTATTTTTGGTTACCCCACAAACTGACCACATGGCATGATCTGCCAGGATGGAGAATGTCTACGTTCTTCTCTTGAGGGAGATGGGGGGGGGGCGGGTGTCTTTTTTTTTTTAATTCCCCTCTTTTCTAACAGAATGTTGCCACCACCACACCCTGATTCAGTGGGCTGTGTTTGTATCTCTGTCCCAGCTTCTACTGTAGAAAATAACATTGTAAAGGGAAATCAGCCTAGTGTCAGTGTCTTGGTTTGGGGGAATAATTAAATGTTGCAGTTTTGTTTATGGCATATTGGTTCTTATTTATTTGTGTTGTCCACTTGACTTTGGGGTCAAAGACAGCATCAGATGGAAGCCAAGTGTGATGCTTTGGGGGATGGAGAAGAAGTAAGTGGCCAGGCTTCCCCAAGTCCTGGCTGAAGTCACAATTATTACCACCTTTATTACACCAGAGTGCAGGGGAGGGAACTGAAGCCCGCAAGTGTGGTTTCTTGCCAGTCTCAGGTCTAGTAAGGGCAGCTCTGACCTCAGAGCCTAGTTCTAACCACTGCTCTATGGGCCTCCCAGCACTTGGGTGCCCTCTAGCAAGTGTGCCCGAAGACAAAAAGCTATCCATTTTCTCAGCTGCAAATGAGGTTGTGGATCAAATGAGAAAGTTGGGTGTACAGCATGACCTACGGGAGGTCCCAAGCATGTCCCCACCCTGTCTAAATTTCCAGGCCTGGGCCCCTCGCTTCCTGCCCCAGTTTAAAGTTACAGAGGAGTCTGCACCAAGCTTTGAGAAAGACAAGGCACCCTGGACCTTTAATGAGCTCAGAAGTGGCAGGAAACCTCACTGGCTTTGGACAGGCCAGGAGGAACCGGACTACCAGGCCGCATCCCTGCCGCTGCATTATCCCCACCCCTTCTCAGGGCTGATGCCCAGGCATAGCCCCTGTAAGCCCTGGAGGCTGATTCTCAGTCGCCTTCCTCCATTCAGGGCACACCTGGGGAAAGAAACGCTGGCTCTCAGCTGAGCCCAAAGTCTGTCCTGAGACAGAGAGGGAAGAAATTGGGCTCTTGGCCAAAAAGGGTCGCTCCTTTGGAACACAGTATTGCTAAGTGAAAAATGAGATTGCTCCTGCCAGCTTTGGGAGGGCAGTCCCCATAGTCAGAGATGGGCTCAGACAACCCAAAGAGACAGCTGCTGCTAGAAGGAACATGCCCGATTCAGGCCATATCTCTAGGTGCCTCACCCCCACCTCCCCAATGCTATATCCCAAGATCCAAACAGCCACAGAATCTTAAAGCCGGTTGGTTGATTCAAAGCTACTTTGTGAAGCCCCTTTCTAGGTACTGGGGATACAGCAGTGACCACAGACTCTACCCTCAGGGAGCCCAGAGTCAGGTGGGCCAGATCAAGTTAATCGAATAATTAAAATATGGTGACAGCCCTAGCCGGTTTGGCTCAGTGGATAGAGTGTTGGCCTGCAGACTGAAGGAAGGGTCCCAGGTTCGATTCCTGCCAAGGGTACATGCCTAGGTTGCAGGCTCGATCCCCAGTAGGGGGCGGACAGGAGGCAGCTGATCAATGATTCTCGTCATTGATGTTTCTATCCCTCTCCCTTCCTCTCTAAAATCAATAAAAATATATTTTAAAAATTTTAAAAATGCGGTGAAAAGTCATCATGGAGACACATGGGCCTGTGGAGCACAGAGGAGGGAACGAGCCCTGTCAACCTGATGAGTGAGGAGCAGCAAGCCCCCGAGGTGTGGGAAGGCAGAGTTCCAGACCCCAGAACTGGAGGACGCCGCAAAGATCAAGGATGAGGCCCCACCTCCCCCTGCTCTCAGAGGAAACGGCCTCCAAGGCTGGGCGGGGGGCTGCAGACGCTGCTGCCGAAGACCTGTCTGAGCTGCTGCCTGGCGGTCGCGACACTCCGGAGAGGCGGGCGGTGAGGAGAGGGAGGGTCACCCTGGCCACATCCCTGCGGCGAAGGGAGGATAGGGAAGCCAGGGGGCCTTGATGGGGGTTTCTGGCCGGGAGCAGTCCGGCCCTGCCCCTGCCCCTGCCCCTGCCCCTCACTAAGCCTCTACTCCGAGCACTTCCTCCCGACAGCCAATCGAAATCCTCCCCATCCCCCCGACAGCCAATCGAAACCAGCCCTTCCTCCTCCGACCCCGGCGGGGGAGTGACCGTTCTCTGTATCCTTCCTTCCACAGACTAGTTAGGGTCTCGGGACCAGGAAGCAGGGCCGTAGGTTCTGGTGTTGGCTTCGCCTCCGACTCGAATTGTGATCTCCTGCCAGACCTCGCCCCTCTCTGAGTCTCATTTTCCCCATCTGAGAAATGAGACTTCTGCCCCCACCCCCCCCATCCCGCTCAGGCCTTGGGACTTTGGGATCTTTAGAAATGGACTTTTCTTCTGGGCCGGGTTCGAGAGGGCTGAGGCCACGAGTACCGGTCAGTCTGGATTCTCAATTTGGTCCCAATACCTAGGAAGATTCAGGAACAACTTGTCCCACCACGCTCTTGAGAAACTACATTTCCTGACATGCAAAGCAGGGAGGCGGCGCCTGCCTTTCTTGGACATTGTGGGCCTGGGCCGGCGTAAGGACTACGATTCCCGGCGTGCCATGCGGCCGAAGGCCAGAGGGCCCGGATCCGGAACCGGATGTGGCTCGGTGCTCCGGTGTGGAGCGCGGGGCAATGGTGAGCTTGGGGTGGAATGTCGGGGTTGGGGATCCCAGATCTGTGATGGAGACGGGGCTTGGGCCATCGAAAGCCGGATTGCTCTCCCGCCGGCCCATTGTACGGATGAAAACGCCGAGGCCCGGCACTCTCTGTGCCAGCGTAACAGGCTGCGACGCCCCCTCCGTTAGTTCACCGAAGCGGAGTCGCTTCGTCAATTGAGCCCTCCCTTTTCTCCAGGCCACGGGGACGGACCAGGTGGTGGGACTCGGCCTCGTCGCCGTTAGCCTCATCATCTTCACCTACTACACCGCCTGGGTGATCCTCTTGGTATGTGTACTTACCCGCCCCCTCTCGCCTCCATTCATGGATCTTGCAGCCGACTCCTGACGTCATTTAAGCAGCTATTATGTGTCGGGAACTCTGCGAGGTGCCTGACCCGAATAGCTCATGAAATCTCCAGAATAGCCCTACAAGGAAGGTGCTAGTGCCGTCCCCGTCTTATAGATGAGGAAGCTGAGGCTCGGGAAGAAGGGTTGAGGCCAGGGCCATATCCTTAACTGCTACACCGATCCTGATTTGCTCCGCCTTTGATGGGAGGGCTAGTCCTGGTTGTCCTGCTGGCGCCTGGGCATGATGGGTCCCAATGGGTTTTGTGAGGGCATTAGGATTTGGTGGGGGGGGGGGGGGGGGGGCGTTGTTACTGCTTAAGAAGGGCAGTGCGTTTGGAAGGCAAAGTCTTGCAGAACTTGGTATCCTTTGGAGAAAAATGTTAGTAAAGAAGAGCTTGGAGCCCAGGTTGGGAATCACTCCAGGCTTCTTCATGTACCCTTTTCCCCTGTTAGGCTGTGAGGGCCTGAGAGCAAGTCCTTTATCCTGTTCCCTGCCAGGTCCCCAGCACTAACTTAGGGCAAGTGCCCAGTAAACAACTATTAAGTAAACGAAGGAAGGAAACAACCCGAGGCACCCAAATGGCCATCGTCTTAAAGAAAAGCAAATGCTGTCCCAGTGGTTAGAGTGGGGTCAGCCCCTGAGATGGGGGAGGTGGATGGTTGGGCTTGGGGGTGCTGGGCAAGGCGGGGAATGCTCACCAGAGCTCTGCCCTGGATGCCAGCCATTCATCGACAGCCAGCATGTCATCCACAAGTATTTCCTGCCCCGAGCCTATGCTGTTGCCATCCCACTAGCTGCTGGCCTCCTGCTGCTCCTGTTTGTGGGTAAGTCATCATTCCCGTGAAAAGGGCATTTGGCGGGGCGCCCCATGATCCTCTCCCACCCCTGACCTTGCTGGACATCTACTTAAGGCTCCTCGCCTTCACTTCACCCTGGGGGTTTTCCTGTCCATCCCTCAGGGCTACAATCAGTCTTCCAGATGCCTGGGGCTCACTGGACTCTACTGGGATGTCTTCCCTTTTCCTGCTCCCTCCACTGCCACCATCATTGCACTGCTCACACCTTAATCACCTCTCACCCCCTTGTCACCCTGGCGCATGATTCCTGCACCTCTCCTGTCTCCCCTGGTTTAGAGTGTGGGCATGCTAGGACTGTGTCTTCATTATTACTGTGTCCTCAGCTCCTACATAGGCCATGGCACTAAGCTGGTGCTCAAGAAAGTGGTTTGAATGGGTCAACAATCAGATGCCTGGATGATGGAGTGGGTGGGTGAGTGGAAGCTGGATGTTGAGTGGGCAGGTGGGAAATAGGTAGGTAGGTGGACAGGTGTTCGCTGGTGAGAGGGAGAGTTAGGCGGATCTTGTATCCTGTAGAATCTGAAACACTAAACGCAGCCAATGGCTGGTGGTAAGCACTCAGGGATGTTTGTTGAATGAATGTGGGCGGATGTGTGGTTTGATGGATGACTAGGGAGATGACCAGGTGGCCTGGAGGGTGGTTGGGGAGGTCCTTGGCCCCATGTATGGGTCACTCTGCCACGCTGTGCCCTGGATCTTACCTGGCCTTTCTGATCTGTATATTCCAGGGCTGTTCATCACCTACGTGATGCTGAAGAACCAGAAGGTGACCAAAAAGGCTCAGTGAGGGCCCGGCGAGGATGCGGCAGCCTCCCCTCTGGTGCATACCAAGGGCAGGGCCACACAGGACCTGTGCAGGCACTGCAGCCCCTCAAGCATGGCTGCCTTGCAGACACACCTGGGGATGGAGCTGTTCAGGACTCACCCCTGACTGACCAGAACCCCCACTTCTCTTCTGCTCACTCTTCCAGAGCCAGGAGGAAGTACCTGGAAACTCCCTCTCTCCCCATTCTGCCTCAGGGCCTGAGAGATACTGCTCCTCCCTACCTCACTTTCAGACCTCCTGTCACTTTTTCTTCTGGGTTCCACCCTCTTGCCTCAGTTTCCCTCCTGTCACGGGCTCATGTTGGAATTGGCACGTTTTAAGGCATCATGTGGCCTCTCCCGCCACGTGTCCTTTTTCTCCGAGAAGGCAGCTTTCTCGGGTCTGACACAGCCAGGGACTCCCCAGGACTTCTTGACCTGGAAAGCTTAGGGGGAGGACCAACAGGCCTTGGGACCACCGGGCACACTGGGCCCCAGATCTTCTCATAGGGTCCCAGCCCCTCAGCCCTAGCCCTGGCCCACTGGGGAGAACTGAACAATAAATGTTGATGGTGTGTTTTTCTCTGCGCTATCCCTGACCAGGGGAGCTGGGCTCTGGGGGCTGGAGAGGGGCTGGGAGCTGGTCACTGCATTGGTGTCAGGTCAGGAGACCCTGGTTTGTGCAATGAGTACCTCAGTCCCTCCTGGATCATCCCTGTGCTGGACACACGGTAAAGCTGGAACTGGGACAGGTGTGGTTCCAACCCCTGCAGCTCGGGGCTGGGGAGTCGTGGAGGCATGGCAACCTGCCAGACCCCACAGCAGCCTCAGCACACCTCCCCTGTGTCAGCCCAGCCAGCAGGCACTAGTATTTTAGGGACCCTCAGCCCAGTCCCCTAGAAGCCCAAACCTGTTGTCCATCTCTTGTACCAGCAGCCCTACTTAGTGTAGCACTGAGCCAGGGTAGGGCTGGTTCCACTGTGTTCAGGTTGATTAATCTGGCACAGGCCCTGCCCTAGCTCCCCAGCAATCCCTCTGGACAGCCAGTTCTCCCAGTCACAGTGCCTAATGCAAGCCTCCATCCATCACACCTTGAATTTTCACTCTTCCTCCAGTTAGTGGTGGTGTCATTTTCAGAACAAAGGCCAACTATAGGCTCACCTGTCCTGCCCTCTCCTTGTCTTCCAGACCAGGAAGAGCTGCTCACCTGGCCCCTGTGTATTGCACGTGCACCAGCCACCCACCTAATGTAACCATCCAATGTAGTGGCACCTCAGATTCATCCTGTCATCTGAATTCTCAGACACCCCACCCCCAATCTGACTGCCCCCGCCCCCCATTCCCTGCTCCCTCTCATGACTGTCATTATCCTGTGTCCTTGACCCCAGCCAGAAGCCTTGGCTTTCCTCCCTGCCTCCACCCACAAGACCCCAAATCCTGTCAATTCTAACACACACCCAGCCACCTTCTGGGTGCAAAGCCACCACTGCCCTAAATCACGGAGGGCTTCCTTATCCTCTCTGCCCCCCGCCCCCAGATTGACTGAATGACAATCAGTGACCTTTTTGAGACAACTGAGCAGCCCTGGGCAGTATGGCTCATTTGGGCATCATTCCATGCACCAGAAAGTCGCCAGTTCGATTCCCAGTCAGGGCACATGCCCAGGTTGTGGGCTCAATCCCTGGTGGGTGGTATGCAGGAAGCAGTCAATTGATGTTACCCTCTCACATTGATGTTTCTCTCCCTCTCAAAATAAAAACTATTCTTAGAAAAAAAAACAACTAAAAGTATTTGAGCATCTTTCTCAGTGCTTCTCCGAGCCCCCACCCCTCTCCCTACATGGCCAACAAGAACCTGCACTGCTTGCTCACTCACTCCACCCACTACCATGCTGGCCTTTCATTTCCTGGGACTCACCGAGGCCCTTTGCACATCCTACTCACATTGGTTCAACCTAAACTTATCAAACACCATGCTTGGCGCTGGTACCCCCTTCTAGGAGGAGATTTAGTAAACAAATGAACAAGACAATCTCTGACAGAAAATAAAACAAGGTCATGTGATCAAGAATGAGGAGAGGGGCCCAGCCGGTGTGGCTCATTGGTTGAGGGTCGAACTATGAACCAGGAGGTCACTGTTCAACACCTGGTCAGGGCACACACCCGGGTTGTGGGCTCGATTCCCAGTAGGGGGCATACAGGAGGCGGCCAGTCAGTGATTCTCATCACTGATGTTTCTGTCTCTCCCTCTCCCTCTCTGAAATCAAATATATATATAATCTCGACCAAGGTGCAGGAAGGAATACGGAAATGGAAGTCTGAGGAAAAGGATTTCAAGCAGAGGGAACAGCCCCGAGGTGTGGAAGTTTTTGGTGGCTAAGGAAGAGCGGGGAATCCCTGTGGCTGTGCGGTGGGTGGAGGGAGAGTATATTGGGATGGGGCTGGAGAGTGGGCAGAAGGGCCTGGGACCACGGGGAGGGGTGAAGGCTTTAAGCAAGAGAGTGACATCACCCAGTTTTATGCTTTCAAATATCTCGCTGGCAGCTGTGTTCCTCTCATTCACCACTAAATCCCGGGGCCTAGCACGGCTCCTGGCCCATAATGTGTGATAAAACACATGTGTTGGATAAAGGCATGCCCCAGACTCCGTGTGTGACCCCGAGGGCTGGTAGTCATTCTCTCTCTAGACCTTGGTTTCCTCACCCGAAAGACGGGTTGATGGGAATTTCACGCCCGAGTGGGTAGGCGGGACTGTATCTAGCTCACCCCCCTCCCAAGCGGCGCCCGAGTCCTCCACCCCTGGGGAGAAGGGGGGTGTCCTCCCTCCCAGGGACCCTGACACTGCGTCGCGGCCCCAACCGCCCTGCACCGCTGGCCAAAGGATGCTGCAGCTCCGGGGGCGGGACCAGCAGGCGACTGCCGGAGACTCCAGCTCCGATTGGGTGCCGCCGTGAACGACAATGCGCGATTGGTCGTTCCAGAAGCAGGGGCGGGGCCTGGCTCCTGCAGCTGGGCGGCGGGGCGGCGGGGCGGCGGGGCGGCCGGGCGGCGGGGGATGCGGCCAGAGCCCGGGAAGCTGCTGCGGGGGCCATGGCAGCCCCGAGCCCGGGGCCCCACGAGGTAGGTGCGGACCCGAGAGAGGAGAGGAGAGGGAAGGGTTAGTGGGTAGGAGCCGGGCCTCCCCTCCTCTCCGGGCGGGGTGGACACACCCCCATCCAAGCTCAGGCGGGGTCCACTGGGCGGGGACCAGGACACGCCCCACGTGGGAACCGCAGGTATGAAGGGAAAGTCTGGCAGGGATCCCCCGAGAATTTGTTCAGTTTTTTCGCAGGGAAAATGGAGATGATAGTAAAAGCTTCTCCTTCGTAGGGCTCTTAGGAGGTCAAGCTCTCAGCCAGGGCTGGTCACATGGTGGGTGCCCACTACGGACGGTTAGCGGCTGATCTCAGCTTCGTGCTGATCTTCCGAGCTGGCCTGGAGGAGCTCAGCATAGATGAGTGGAGTACTTGGTGCTTGGCTGAATCCCTTGGCATCACAGCTCCTATCAAGGGTCCCTGTGCACAGAGCTCAAACTCAACAGTAACAGCAGCTAATATCTGCCGCGATGTTATAGTTCTCGTTCTGCAGATGAGAACACCAGGCCCCGAAGGTTAGGGGACTTACCTAAGGCCACACAGCTGGTGAGAGGATGTCTGGGGCCAGGTCTGGCTGCAGAACTGCATGCTCTGACTTACTGCTAATGATAACCATCACTCTGTTTTGGATGCTGACTGCACGTCAGGGGTTGTGCGGGCCCTCATAGCGCCTAATGAGCTGGGTACCAGCATTAGCCGTATTTTACAACCGAGGAAACTGAGGCAGAGCGAGCTAAGAGGAGGGCTCAAAGTAGTGGAGGTGGCACTCACACCCATGTCTTTCCCCTCTGTGATGCTGCCACATGCTCAATGCTTCTTGTGCCTTCTGCCACCAGGTCCTGGCCCCCTCCCCAGAGGCCGGATGCAAAGCCATCACCTCGCGTTCTGGCCGCCGGGGCCTGCTCTGGCGTCTACGAGACAAGCAGCTGCGCCTCGGCCTGTTTGAGATCAGCCCGGGACATGAGCTGCACCGGTTGACGTGTATGATGCAGGCGGGGCTCTGGGCTGCCACCCAGGTCTCCATGGACCACCCGCCCAGGGTGAGTGGCCAATCTGCTCTGTGCACCGATGGCAAGACCGGGCCGCGGCCCTGTTTCGCTACTGCAGAGTTGGGGATCAGAAAGGCTATACGGGGAGGAAATCAGGGGCTTGGTGTAGGGAGGGAGGGACAGTCTAGGCTTGGGGCTGAGGCCAGGAAGCCAGAAAGTGCAGGATGTGTTGGGGATGTGAGGACACCCTGACCCGGGTGGTTGCTGTGTAATTCTAGGCGGGCCTCTGCCTCTCTTTGGGCATCAGGGTCCCCATCTGTGTAATGTATAATGAATTTGGGGGAGGGGGTTGTATGCCTTAGTCTCTGAGGCCCCCACCTCTGCCAGGGTGTATGGTTGAGAAGGGACCCCACTCCACCCCACCAGCATGGCCCATCCTCCCCAGAGCTCAGGCTGGGGCCAGGCTGGCTCAGCAGAAAGCGTTGCTCAACTGCAAGCTCAGCAACTGGACGGGCCCGGTGAGCATGTGTGTTGTTTGTGTGTGCGCGCACAGTGTGACCACATCCCATAGGCACAGGGACCTAGGGGTCCAGGGAGAGTATAGGAGCCAGAGGGCATCTTCTAAATCTCATCCTCTGCTGAAAATCACAATCTGACCTCAGTACCTGCTGAAAATCTCCCATGGCTCCCCAGTACTCATCATGGCCTCAGGATCAACTGTCCAGCCTCATTCACCCTCCATCCCTCTCTTACTCAGTTAAGCCCCTCGGGCCCTCCTTCCCTTCCTGGTGACCACCAACGTAGTTCCCACTGCTAGGAGCACCCTCCTCCTCCTCTCCACTGCCCGTCAGATTTCAGCTTGCAGGTCACCTCCCCCAGGGAGCCCTCTCTGATCCTGCCTCTCCCAGGCTGAGTCAGGCAGGCCTTCAAGGCCATCCTCTTTTATTCGGATGACATCCAGCTGCATTTAGCCAATGTGTGTGTCTGGGTGAATGTGCCAGGTGTTGGGGACCCAGCTGTGGAGGAGTCATGCCCGGGACCTGCCTCAGGTCACTCTCTCATCCTCCTGCAGCCTGAGAGGGTCTGCAGCCCCCATCTGCCCAACTCAGGAATCAAATTGGGGGGAGGGGGGAGGCCAGGTACGGCTGCTTGGAGATCCTGGGGCTGGCGGCAGGGGGCGGGGGCTGAGACTTGCTCTGAGCCTTCTGCCCCTCCCTGCAGGGGCTGCCCACTGAGGACGACTTCTCCGAGGTCCTGACCCAGGTTCACAAGGTAGGAAGCCTCAGACTGTGCAGGGAGGGGCGGATGCCATCTTAGTTCCCTCTCCTCAGTTCCCCCATGGGTACGGAGCCTCACGGCCTTCCAGAGGGTGTGGCTCCCTTGACCGTCCCGCACCAGGCCCAACTGCACACACTGGGACCCCGGTGGGCCAACACCGGGACCCCGGTGGACACTCTGGGGCTGCTCTTCCTCTCCTGCAGGGCTTCGAGCTGGGCACCCTGGCTGGCCCTGCCTTCGCCTGGCTGCGCCACTCCCTAGGCCTGGCCGAGGAGGACTATCAGGCCGCCCTGGGGCCCGGGGGCCCCTACCTGCAGTTCCTCAGCACCTCCAAGAGCAACGCCAGCTTCTTCCTGTCGTGAGCGGGCAGCAGGGGTGGGGCAGGGTGGGAGTGGTGTCCCAGGGTGGAGGGTGGCATTTGGGGAGAGAAATAGAACAGCCAGGTCAGAGGAGAGGCTGAGGGCAAGGGCCTGGCCCTGGGGAGACAGAGCCACACATGGACAGGAGGGTCAGGGAGCCTGTGGGACCCTCCAGCCCGGCCTAGAGTGACCTCTCCCTGCCCCCGCACCAGCCACGACCAGCGCTTCTTCCTGAAGACCCTGGGGCGCAGGGAGGTGCGGGCGCTGCTCGCCCACCTGCCCCGCTACCTGCAGCACCTGCAGCGGCACCCGCACTCGCTACTGGCGCGGTTGCTGGGTAGGACGGGCCAGGGACCTGACACTGGGGGGTGGGGGGAGGAAGGGAAGGGGTTCAGGGAGTGGGGATGTTCCAGAATGCGGGCATGGGGTATCTGAGCCTAGCCAGGTGGTTGGGACTGGACTAGAGGCGGATCCAATTGCCCGACTGCCCGCAGAGTTCTGTGCAGGGTGGTAGGGACAGGGAGTGGGCAGGTGGGACGGCGGGCGGGGCCCAAAGGGTGGGATTGGGATTGGGATTGGACAGTCCTGGGCAGGGCATGTGGGCGAGGCCATGCCAGACCCGGCATCTCTGGGGCTGAGTCTAGAGGTGGATGGAGTCCGCACCACGACCCAAGCTGAGGAAGGGGTCTGGGGGCGCAGCTGGAGGGACGGGCTCGGGATGCGACGGCACTGAGGAGGCGTGGCCTGGAGCTGGGACCAAGGCCCCAGGGACCCCGGACGGCAGAGTTTGGGGCCCCTCACCTGGTGCCCTGTCCCCTTCCAGGAGTGCACAGCCTGCGGGTGGCCCGGGGCAAGAAGGTGGGTGAGGCCGAGGCAGGGGCCGGGGCTGGAGGGGTGGCTGCGGGGGAGATCCTGTCCTTCCTCACTCCCTACCCCGTCCCCAGAAATACTTCATCATCATGCAGAGCGTCTTCTACCCCGCCGGCCGCATCGCCGAGAGGTGAGTTGGCCTCGCAGGGCCTGGGTCCTGCCCTGCTCGGAATGAGCCACCGGAGGCAGCCACACTCCCCAGGTAGATGGCGAAGCCGAGGCCCAGGGAGAGAGGAAGGGGTTGTGCTGCGGATCTGGACAGTCACCAGTGGGAGCTCCTGTCTTGTTACCTGGGAGAGTCCCCGTGTGTCCCAAGTCTGCGGAAAGCTGAATTCTGTTGTGTCCCCCAAATCCTTGCCTCCAGGTATGACATCAAGGGCTGCGAGGTGAGCCGCTGGGTGGAGCCGGCCCCTGAGGGCAGCCCCCTGGTCTTGGTGCTGAAGGACCTCAACTTTCAGGGCAAGACCATCGACCTGGGTGAGCCGCGGAGCCGTCACTGCCTGCTCTGCCTCCGTTCGGGGTGAAGGTGGAGGGTGTCCTTGGCACAGCCCTCTGTCCAAGTCGTTAAGAACCCAGATTCGGGTTCAAACGGCTCCACAATTTACCAGCTAGTTGGCCAAGGCAGATTGCAGGGGAGTGTCCTCATCTGTTACATGGGGCAGTAATGACACCTACCCTTTGGGGCAGGTGGGTGTGGAGCCTCAGCACTGCCCGCACACGCCGGGCACTCAGGCGGGTGCTGATGCTCCCTCAGGGCCCCAGCGGAGCTGGCTCCTCCGGCAGATGGAGCTGGACACCGCCTTCCTCCGGGACCTCAACCTGCTGGACTACAGCCTCCTGATGGCCTCCCAGCACCTGCAGGAGGACGAGAGGGGCCCGGGCAGCAGCCTCGTCTTCCGCACAGCCAGGTAGGCCCCCCAGGGGCACTGGCAAGAGTGAGGTGATGGGAGATGGAGAAACAGACAGGCAGTGGGTGAGGTGGGAGACAGAATAGGCAAAGACTTGAAGACTGGAAAGTGCAGTGTGTGTGTGTGTGTGTGTGTGTGTGTGTGGAGGGTGGAGGGTGGAGAAGCCAGGCTGGCAGGTGTAATGGGCACAGGTGGACCACAGCAGGAGAAAGAACAGGTGAGAGTCAGTTGGACAAGGGCTTCAGTCTGGATTCGAAGACTCTGCCTAGTTTTCAGGTTTCAGACCAATTTAATCGTCTCAGAGAGAGCGCTTAGCTCTTCACCCAGTCATCCCACTTCTAGGGCCCCGAGGTCATCACCATTGGCATCACCATCATGTTGCTCTTCCTTTGTAATAGTAATTGTCACTCCTTGCATGCTGACCATGGCCTCATTAAAGTGGGCTTATTGCCATTTTAGAGATGTGAAAACTGAGGCTCAGAGGAGGGAAGTGACATAGAACGACTTCTGAGGGTTCATGTTAGTACTTGGCTATTTTAAAAATTCTTTATTGTTGAAAGTATTACATATGTCCCCTTTTCCCGCCATTGACATCTCCCAGCCCGCCCCCACCCCCCCCCCCCCCGCACAGGCCTTCAGCCTCCTGTTGTCTGTGTCCATTGATTATGCTTATATGCAGTACTGGGCTGTGTAATTGGATTTCAATCCAAGACCCACTTCTGCGGTTGAACAGAATTATGTAGGGTTAAGACAGGCACTTTAAGGTAATAAGTTCATTGATCTGGCGGGTGGAAAAGAGGAGTGAGAAAGGACACCCACTCGTCAGCTTCTCATCCCCACCCCTTACCTTCGATGGGTGAGCTTGAGCCGAATCCAGGATAAGGGCTCCCCAGGCCCTTTGGATGGGCTGGGCTGGGCACATCTTGACCAGAGGGTGCAATTCCTGCCAGAACCCCCTCCCCCCCGCAAAGTCTGCCCATCCAAGCTAGTCTGCCCATCAGCCATTCCCTTGCCCTCTACCTCCAGCTGGTACTTAAACCCAGCTGTATTCAACCAGTAAGTCCGAGTTTGCATATAATGGCTGTTATATTGAGACAATCTGTGCTGGCTGGTAAATAGCCATTGTCCCATTCCCCCCCCCCCCCCCCACCAGTTCCCAGCCCCTCATTCAAAATACCTGCCCCCACACAGGCGTGCAGGAGGCAGCGGATCAGTGATTCTCTCTCACCATTGATGTTTCCATCTCTCTCTCTCCCTTCCTTTCTTAAATCAATAAAAATATATTTTAAAAAATACTCCTACCCCACCCCCACCCCCATCTCCATCTCTCCATCATCCCTATTACCTTGGCACTGCAGATACCAGCGCCCTGACTGGGCTTCTAGACCGCTGAGTTCTGACTGGTCGATGCCTGGGCGGGACTTGCCTCTCATTGGCTTATTTCCCAAGTGGCTCCATATTGGTCAGTGCAACTCTAGACCATTAATTACACTTTACTCAGTTGATCTGACTTCCCCGGCCTGGCGCTCAGAGGTGTGAAAATGAGCAAGGGAAGCACAGGGTTAGGGCAGAGCGCCACCCAAGGGCAGCCTGGCCACGCTTACAGGGTCAGCTGGCTGGAGCCCCTGAAGGCGGTGGTAGCCTCACCCCTCTGTTGGCCCCTAGGTCTGTGCAAGGGGTACAGAGCCTGGATGAGCCGGGAGCACAGAACCTTCGGCTGCTGCCTGATGGCCCCAACGCCCTTCACATCTTGGACGGCCCGGAGCAACGCTATTTCCTGGGCCTTGTGGACCTCGCCACCGTCTACGGGCTCCGCAAGCGACTGGAGTACCTGTGGAAGGCGCTGCGCTACCCCAACCGGGCCTTCTCCACCGTCAGCCCGGCTCTCTACGCCCGTCGCCTCTGCCAGTGGGTGGAGGCGCACACCGAGTGACCGGCGAGGGGCCGCGCTCTCCCCATCTGGACAATGGGCACAGGCCCGGAATGCATGTGCCAACTTGGTCGGGCTCCCCCAGCCTGCTGTTCCTCCAGCGGGCCTCCAGAGGGCAGCATTCTCCAACTAATATGACAACCTTATTTAATGGTGATGCTGTGCCTGGCTGGTATTTTGCCAGGGACTCGCCATATTAGCTCATTTTATCCTCAAAAAAAAAAAAAAAATGCTATTATTCTCTTTTTTCACAGACCATGAGATGGAGGCTCATGGGGTGAAGGGACTGAGCAAGATCACTCAGCAGTAAATGCTGGAACCAGGACTCGACTGCGCCTTTTGGACTCAGGAGCCTGTATTCTTACCAGCTCCCACAGCCCTGTCCTCATGCTCTCAGAAACGGGGGAGGCTGAAGGCTCCAGCCCAGGCCCTTTGTCGTACAGATGGGGAAACCGAGGCCCAGAGATTTTAAGGGGCATATGCACGGGTAAGTGGCAAGGCTAGCCCCGGAACTCCAGGCCTCCCTATCCCCTGCCCCTGGCTCAAGGAGGGCCCTTTAAGGATGCAGGTAGGAGAAGGTGGGGTATTGGGGGGCCTGCAGCTCTGGGAAGCACTATGTTGATCTTGCATAAGCTCTGCCCTCCTCTGATAGTCACTTTTCTCATCTGAGAAGTGGGGGTAGGGATGGTGGGCAGACCAAGGGCCCTTGCCAAACAGACATCACCAGGAGCAGAGAAGCAAAGTGTCTGCACAGCCCCTGACCATTCCTTCTCCCTCCTCCAGGAGACTCCAGCCGGCCTCTGACCTCAGTCCAATCCGACTGTGCCCAAGCTGGCCTATCCTCTAGTGCTGCTCTGGGGCCTGACTGTGTGACCAGGGCAAGGTGTTAACCTTCTCTGTGCCTCCGCGGTCTAATCTGTGAGATGGAAGGATGAAAATGGACCTCATTAAAGCATTAAATATTTATTGAGCACCTGCTATGTGACAGGCTGGGCTTTGGGGCCTGGGAGTGGAGCACAGATTTCACCTTCACAGAACTCAGTCTGGGGTGGGGGTGAGAGGCGGTGACAAAAGCGGCCTGGTGTAACAAAGCCTTGTGAAGGACCATGGGGCCATGGAGCTCAGGGAAGGCCCCCCACCTCAGTAGTTGATGGGTGGGGTTGTTTCTAATCTCTAAACTGAGATCAGAAGAGTCAACTGTCAGGTGCTGGGAGGGTAACGGGCTAAGGGCACAGCAAAGGGCTGGGGTGAGAGAGTGCCTGACATCCTATGTAATAAAAGGGTAATATGCAAATTGACCAGGAACGATGGGGAACGACTGGTCACTATGATGCGTACTGAACACCAGGGCAGACGCTCAATATAGGAGCTACCTCCTGATGGTCAGTGTGCTCCCACTACTCAGCCAGAAGCCAGGATGTCCGACTGGGATATCCGCGGGGAGCGGGCCTAAGCCATCAGTCAGACATCCCCCGAGCGCTCCCAGGCTGCCAGAGGGATGTCTGACTGCCAGCTTAGGCCTGATCCCCTGAGAAGCAGGCCTAAGCTGGCAGGTAGACATCCTCCAAGGCAGTGGTTCTCAACCTTCTGGCCCTTTAAATACAGTTCCTCATGTTGTGACCCAACCATAAAATTATTTTCGTTGCTACTTCCTAACTGTAATGTTGCTACTGTTATGAATCGTAATGTAAATATCTGATATGCAGGATGGTCTTAGGCGACCCCTGTGAAAGGGTCATTCGACCACCAAAGGGGTCGCGACCCACAGGTTGAGAACCGCTGCTCCAAGGGGTCCTGGACTGTGAGAGGGTGCAGGCGGGGCTGAGGGACATCCCCCACCCCAAGTGCACAAATTTTCATGCACCAGGCCTCTAGTTTGGAATAAAGAAACATTTCCCAGTGGTTGGTGTTGAGAGTGGGTGGGGACAGTATGGTGGGTGGGGAGCTGTGTGGGCCAAGAGCTGGCCCCCAGGACTGGATGACTTGGGAAAGCCGCTCAGCTACACCAAACACTGCTATTCCACTGGCCTTCCGAGAAAAGGAAGAAAAATGGCTGATGGGGGAGGAGGAGGAAAGGGAAAGCTTATGTTGCAGAACTGGAGTGTGGTTCCTGGAGGTAGAGATATAGATCTAGATACAGATACAGATATATCTAGATGTAGCTATAGATAGGTAATTGACATCCCCCCTAGATACCTGGGTGGCCTTGGGTGACAACCTGCCTGAGCCAGCACAAGCCATGGAGACTTTCTGGTTCTGACTCAGCAGGAAGTTGAGACATCGGGTGTGTGCAGCTCATTGCCCTCCCGGGAGGTGGGCGGGTTGTGGAAACTCCTGGTGGTCGGGCAGCACAGCAGGAAGCTGGGCCCACATTTCCCTGGGGTTTGTATCCACACGGCTGAGTCCGAGCCCCAGAGTCCTAGATAAGGATGGTTCAGCCCCTCACTCCCTTTGGGTCTCTGGCAACGAGCTGAGGCAGGGCCTGACGCTGGACAGGGAAATGCCTTGTCCCAGATCTCTCAGGGCCCAGACTCTTAACTCCCCTAAGTTGCTCATTCAACAGACATTGTAGGTGCTGGGCTCTGTGCAGGTGCTGGAAATGCCTTGAGGACATGACTGGCCTGAGTGCTCACACAGAGCTTAGGGTATAATAAATAGGTGGGTAGACCGTGAGCAAGAAAACCAGTTACCACACAGGATGATTTCAGAGTGTGACAAGTACGTGAAAAAGATAAATCAAGGTGGGTCAGGAGGGATGGGGGTGCAGTGTTGGGTAGAGTGGTTGCCAAGGTGGTGACATTTGAACTGAATGAGAAGGAGCTGGCCACGTGAATAGAGCAGTCCAGGTAGAGGAATAGCAAATGCAAAGTCCCTGAGCTAGAAAAGAGCTCAGTGTGATTGGGGGTTGGAAAGGTGACCGAGGTGGGTGGATGGTGATTAAGTGGGAGTCAGGAGTTCAAACTGCAGGGCCTTGGCCGGGGTAAGGGGAGTAGGCTTCTGTCAAAAGCAAATTAAAGAGCTTCATCTGAAACTGGGGGACGGGATTCCAGTGTCCGTCTGTGGATGTCGGGCCCTCACCTGCTCTGGGAGCCCAGGTCATTTGGGCATGTCCCTGTCTCCACGTGGCCCTAGCGAGGAGGGAGTTGCCTCTTTGGGGGAGGAATTGTCACTTCACCAGCCAATGTGGGTGATGAAGGAACTTCTCACCATTGTCCCCTAGGGGTTGGGTCTATGAGAACAGAAACTGGACAGAGGAAGACCAGGGAGAGGCTGAAGGGCTCTGGTTTGGGGACTCGCTGTGCGCCTTGCCTTGTGTGAATGACAGGCCACAGAGAGAGGCTGAACCTGGACCACTGGCCTAGAGGTGTGCCCAGGGCGAGGATGGGGAGAGACCCAGAGGCCTGGAACACCAGCTTGGGGGACGTGGCTTTGCACCCAGAGCAGGGGAACCTTGAAAAGTTACTGAGCTGAGTGCAGATACCCAACGTGAATACCCTGGGTTGTACCCACACCAGAACGTGGAGTTTGAAATGGGGCCAGAGCAAGAGCACAGGCTGGTGCCCAGGCCAGGACCCGCGGAGGGTGGGGGGTGTGGTGGGGGTGGTAAAATGAGCTTCCAGGACCATGAAGTATTTTGTAAAAACAACACTTTAACTGGAAAGTATGCTTTCCACTTCACCACAGGCCCACCCCGCCCTATTGTCCCATATCTGACCCCTGAAGGCACTTGGGTTTGAAATCTGTAAGGGACCCCAACTGAGCCTTCAGATGGGACACGTTTCAGCACCTGCAGGGGCCTGGACTGAGTTGTGTTGGATTTGGAGGCGCTTTGGGCAGTGAAGGTGGTGGTCAGAGCCCTGGATCTGGAGTGAGATGCCCAGGGGTGGCCTGACTGCCACAGGCCGTCCTGCACTATCTCACTAGGAGGGAGGCAAGTGCTATGACCCCACTCACAGAGCAGTCCTGAGGCTCAGGTGAAGGTCACACCATCAGAGACCGTCCAAGTAGGGTTGCCACAGAAAATGCAGGACACCAGTGCCGTTGGAATTTCAGATTTTTAACTATTTGTTGTTTATCTGAAATTCCAAAGACACTGGGTGTCCCATATTTTACTGACGACCCTACCACCCTGAAACGCAGGGCTGCCTGACCCCAAGCCCCTGTTTAATTTTCCTACCGACTCCCCAGTTTCAGAAATGGAGAAGCTCAAGTCCAGACGGCCAGGCAGCCACGGTTGAGCGGTTCTGAAAGACTTTCCTCTGTGGGCCGCTCAGCCCGAGCTGGGCAGGAGCTTAGACAAATGTGGCTGGACGGAAAAGATGGGGGCGGATGCTCAGCTCAGACACCACCCCGGGTGCTGTGGCCCGGCTCCCGCCCGCAGGCCCCGCCTTCATCCCCCGAAGGCCTGGCAACTGGCACCGCAGGCCCCGCCCAAGCAGCCCTGGCCGGGCTCGTAGCCCCGCCCACTCCACCAGGCCCCGCCCCCGTCTCGGCCCGAGATTTGCTGACCCCGCCCCCGTCGCTCTGGCCCCGCCCCGCCCCAGTCTCCGCCCGGGAGTCGCTGACCCCGCCCCCGCCGCCGGCAGCGTACTTTCGCCTTCCAGCAGCCAAAGCTGTGGCAGGGGCGCCCCCTGTGCCCCGAGGCCCGGGGTTCCAGCCAGGCTCACCCGGCCTGCGGGCCATGGAGCTCCGAGCAGCGGATCAAGAGCAGCCGGCGGGTCCCAACCTGCCCGCGCGGTTAGCGCTCGGCGGGGGGAGGGAGCGGTGGAAACGGGTAGAGGGGCGGAAATCCTCCTGTCTCCCCAGGCCTCTGCATGCCCCGCGGGTAGTGAGGTGGAGGGTGGGTGGGAGTCGGAGCGCCTGGCTCCTGGGTCCATCTGACCCAGATTCGAAGGGTGACCTTGAGCCCGGGGTTCCCCCTCTCTGCCTCTCCTTCCTCATTTGCACAATGGGATTTGGGTTGGTGGAAGTGTTCAAAGGACGGGGACAGCGCTGCCTGGTGTTTGGGGACAGCGCTGCCTAGAGTTTGGGGACAGCGCTGCCTAGAGTTTGGGGACTTCGATTTTCAGAAGATATTTGCCTTGACCCCGGCCAGTACCCTCCCCTGCCTCAGTTTCCCTGGGAAGTTTCCTCTGAGGCCTGGGACCCAGCCCTGAGTTTCTGGGTCTTGACAGGTGCCTGGCTCCCACCCCTTCCCAGGCCTGGAGACAGCAGCCCCCCTGCTGCTGAGCGGCAGCCACAGCATGAAGGCTCCGGTAAGTGGGAAAAAGGAAAGCTCACGGGGACTTGGAGGTGGCCCTGGCACCGCAGCCTCAGGAGCCTCGCACACCCCAGGCCTGACTCACTCTGACCCACTGAGCTGGGGAGAAGGGCAGCCTGGCCTCAGGGCGGGCTCTGACCCAGCGGGCTGTGTGGCCCAAACAGGCGGCGTTCTCTGTGGTTTCAGTGCCTGGCCCCTCTCCCCTGTGACGTGGAGATAATAGTACTATCTCCATGGAGCACCCTGGAGCTCACCCGGGGTGGGAGTGGGCTATGGTGTGACAGTTCCGTTTAGCTGGTCCTGACTTGACCCAGGAGCCCCCAGGTGGGAGAGAGCCCTGGATGTTGGGGGGTCAACCAGCACTGCCTGAATGGAGGTCTCTGGTCCCTCGTGCACAGGGCACCAGATGCCCGGCAGCCTGAGTACTCAGTGGCTGGACATTCCCCACCCCACCCCCCAGCTGGCCACACGGAGATTTATTTTTAGAAGCTGATATGGTTTGTGGGCAGAAAAAGTTGTGCTTCATGGAGATAGTCCTGGGGGAATGGGGGGACTGCTTTTCCACCTCTGGTTTTAAAGAGCACCAGCCAGCCCTTAGGCGATTCCTGACAGGTGGCTGAGGGACCTGTGCCTTGGCAGGCTCGGAGGAAATCAGAGTCCAGAGAGACACAGGTGGTGACCATGGTAGCCCAGTACAGGATGGCGGCCCTGGGTCATGACCCACCCCCCTATCCAAACTGGGCAGCCCCTCCTTGAAGGCTTGGTTGGGGCTTTCACCAATTCTGATGGCAGGGCTAGCCCCCCAGTAGGGCTTCTTAGTTCAAGTGGCCTTTGGTACATGGTTTCTGGAGGCAGAGCCCCTGGACAGCAGCTTTCAATTATTGAATCAATCTTTCTTTTTTTTTTTCCTTCCTTTCTTCCTTCCTTCCTTCCTTCCTTCCTTCCTTCCTTCCTTCCTTCCTTCCTTCCTTTCTCTCTCCCTCTTTCTCTCTCTCTCTCTTTCTTTCTTTCTCTTTTCCTTCCTTCCTTCCTTCCTTCCTTCCTTCCTTCATTTGTCTTTCTTACTTTTTTGATTTTTAGTGAGTGATGAAAAGAGAATGAGAGAAACATTGATTTGTTCTTCCACTTATTTATGCATTCATTGATTGATTCTTTTTAAAAATTTATATATTTTTATTGATATCAGAGAGGAAGAAAGAGGGAGAGAGAGATAGAAACATCAATGATGAGAGAGAATCACTGATTGGCTGCCTCCTGCATGACCCCTACTGGGGATCAAGCCACAACCCAGGCATGTGCCCTTGACCGGAATTGAACCCAGGACCCTTCAGTCTGCAGGCCGGCGCTCTATCCACTAAGCCAAACCGGCCAGGGCTGATTGATTCTTTTTTAAAATATCAATGATGAGAGAATTATTGATCGGCTGCCTCCTGCATGGACCCTACTGGGGATCGAGCCTGCAACCTAGGCATGTGCCTTTGACTGGAATCTAACCGGGGACCCTTTAGTCCACAAGCCAAAGTTCTATCCACTGAGCTAAACCGGCAAGGGCATTGATTGATTCTTGTATGTGCCCTGACCAGGGATCGAACCTGCAACCTTGCATATTGGATGATGCTCTAACCAACTGAGCTACCCGGCCAGGGCAACCACTTCCTGAATGACACTTCCCACACATCCCTCCTTGACCTCCCTACTCACCTAGACTGCTGACCCAGATCATGATCATCAGCCTGGCGGACTGCTACTGAATCAGCGGGTGGAGCGGGTGGAGGATGGCCATCCTGGCAGCCACAGTCCAGGGTCTGAAGGGGGCTGGTTGCACTGCTGAGGGGCACTCTCCTGTCCTCATGTGCACGTACTTCACAGTATACCGAGCACTTCCACCGCTGGAAGTTCACACTCGCCCCTATTTTGTAGAGGCCCAGAGAGGTGGAGAGACGTACCCCAGGCTGCACAGTGCACCTCGGCTTCTGCTTAAGAGCATGGGCTCTGCAGCCTGGGTTTGAGGTCTCACTGCACTGTTTTCTAGCTGTATGGATTTGAGTTACACACGTCACTCAAATCCCTTTCATCGAACATAAGGCTTCTCTCCAGAGCCTCTTGTGCCCTGAGCCTGGCAGCCCAGAGGAAGTCCTGGTTAATGGAGACTTTAGATTCTGCTGATGTTCTAGGAGCTACTGAGCTGGAGTTTGGACCCATGAAGCTGGGTTAAAGCCCCCCTATAGAAGCTTCTAGGAACCCCAGGGACCCACATCCCCACCTTATTTATTTATTAAAAAATTTTTTTTAAAAATCTTTATTGTTGAGATTATTATAGATGTCCCTCTTCCCCCCCTCCCCCCCCCTTGCCCTCCTCCACCTGGTTCCCACCTCACCCCAGGCCTTGTAGAGTAGAGGATATGTATTACCATACATATATGCATATAAGATCTTTGTTTAATCTCTTTCCATCCTCCCACCCCCCCTTCCCTCTGAAAATCCTCAGTCTGTCCCATTTTCCATGCCTCTGATTCTATTTTATTCACCAGTTTATTCTGTTCATTGGATTTCTCATTTGTTTAATTTGATTTTTATTTATTTATTTATTTTTATTTTTTTATTTGAGAGAGACATCAATTTATTGTTCCACCTATTATTATTCTTTTAATGCTCACCTGAGGGTATTTTTCCATTGATTTTTAGAGAGAGTGGAAGAGAGAGAGAAAGACAGAGAGAAATATTGATATGAGAGAAAGACAGATTTAGTTGCCTCCTGCATGCGCCCTGACCAGACCTGGGCCAGGGAGGAGTCTGCAACCAAGGTATGTGCCCTTGACTGGAATCGAACCTGGGTCCCTTTGGTCTGCAGGCCAATATTCTATCCACTGAGCCAAACCGGCTAGGGCTAATTTGATTTTTAGATTCACTTGTTGATAGATATGTATTTGTTGTCACTTTGTTGTTCATAATTTTTATCTTTACCTTTTTCTTCTTCTTCCTCTTCTTAAAGGATACCCTTCAACATTTCATATAATACTGGTTTGATAGTGATGAACTCCTTTAGCTTTTTCTTGTCTGTGAAGCTCTTATCTGACCTTCAATTCTAAATGATAGCTTTGTTGGGTAGAGTAATCTTGGTTGTAGGTTCTTGCTATTCATCACTTTGAATATTTCTTGCCACTCCCTTCTGGCCTGCAAAGTTTCTGTTGAGAAATCAGCTGACAGTCGTATGGGTACTCCCTTATAGGTAACTAACTGCTTTTCTCTTGTTGCTTTTAAGAATCTCTCTTTGTCTTTATTTAGCCGTTGGCATCTTAATTATGATGTGCCTTGGTGTGGTCCTCTTTGGGTTCCTCTTGTTTGGGGTTCTCTGTGCTTCCTGGACTTGTAAGTCTATTTCTTTAACCAGGTAGGAGAAGTTTTCTGTCATTATTCCTTCAAATAGGTTTTCAATATCTTGCTCTCTCTCTTCTTCTGGCACCCCCATAATGTGAATGTTGGTATGCTTGGAGTTGTCCCAGAGGCTCCTTACACTATCTTCATATTTTTGGTTTCTTTTTTCTTTTTGCTCTTCTGGTTGGGTGTTTTTTGCTTACTCATATTTCAAATCGTTGATTTGATTCTCAGAATCCTCTACTCTACTATTGAATCCCTGTATATTATTCTTTATTTCAGTCAGTGTATGCTTAAATTTTTCCTTTTTTTTTTTTTTTTTGGAAATGGAAGATTTTTGAAGTTTGTAGAAGATTCTTGAGTAAACTTGTAACCGTGGTTTTGAATTCTATATTCAGTATTTTGCTTTCTTCCATTTCTTTCATTCGTGACATGTTTCTTTGTCTCTGCATTTTGGCTACTTCCCTGTGTTTGTTTCTATGTATTGGGTAGAGCTGCTATGTCTCCTTGAGTTGGTAGAGTGGCCTTGTGTAGTAGGTGTTCTATAGGGCGCAGTGGCTCAGCCTCCCCAGTCACCTGAGCTGGGAGCTCTAGGTGCACCCCTTTGTGGGCTGTGAGCACAGTCTTGTTGTAGTTGAGACTTGATTGCTATTGGTGTCACTGGGAGGAATTGACCTCCAGGCCAATTGGCTGTGAGGACCAGCTGTAACTGTGATGGGAGAGTTGCTATGCAGGAGACACCCCTATGGAGCAGGACTTGCTTCAGTGGGGCTTTGGTGCTCACTGAGTCTGCCCCTTGAGTGTGTTGCTTATGGATGTGTAGAGTTGTCATCTGGTATGGTCTGACACTGACCACTGGGTACACTGGCTCTTGGGTCTCCAGGGAGGTGCAAAGTCAGCCATTGCCTGGGGCCACCCAGCAGGAGCTACAGAGAAATCTGCAGATTCCTCCTCTTTGTATCAGGTTTGGAAGTGCCTGGATGAGGCCTAGCTGTGAAGCAAGGCAGGTTGATGCTGGTGCTGGCCTTGGGCCTTTTATTGATAAGTTTGGGGCTCCCTGACCCAGCTGCAGCTTGTTTCAGATTTTAGCCTGAGCAAGGACAGGCCATTCATATGCAAAAGCTGCTGCTTTCAGGTTGGGGTGGGGTTATAAATTGGATGAGGAGGGGTCTTAAGGAATCACCAGGGCAGAGCAAATGGAAATGGCTGCCAGTCAGCCCTGTGACCGGGGAGGTGCCAGCATAGGAACAATGATCCCTGTGAGCACCTCCGTCTGGGAGAAAGCCGCCTCTGAGTTCCTGCCCCGATGCCAGACAATACAGTTCCTCCTTGTATGTGTCTGGTTTCCCCAAAGCCTCGCCCTGGTGCTGGAGCTCAGAGGAAGCAGGGCCTTGTAAGTTCAGTTTGTGTGCCGGCCTTTTAAGAGGAACAGCTCAGTAACCTCCGTGTCACTGAGCCCCAATCCACACTGGTTTTTTAAAATATATTTTATTGATTTTTTACAGAGGAAGGGAGAGAGATAGAGAGTTAGAAATATCGATCAGCTGCCTCCTGCACATCCCCCACTGGGGTGTGCCCGCAACCCAGGCACATGCCCTTGACCGGAATCGAACCTGGGACCCCTCAGTCCGCAGGCCGACACTCTATCCACTGAGCCAAACCGGCTACAGCCACACTGGTTTTTACAGCCGTAGTTCTTACTGCCTGTAGGGACTTCTTTTCCCAGCTGTGGAATCCTGGGCTGGGAATCTGGTGTGGGGCTGGGACCCCTTGCTCCTCCAGGCAGCCTCTGCTGAGACAATCTCTCTTCCAATTAAAAAAGTGGCACATGTGAGCCCGTTCCGCGCCTCTGCACCTCCTACCAGTCTCAATGTGCTTTCTTCTTTACTTCTCTAGTTGTAGGACTTCCATTCAGCCAGCTTTCCAGCGGTTCTGGATGATGGTTGTTCTGTATTTTAGTTGTAAGTTTAATGTGGTTGTGGGAGGAGGTGAGTGTGGGCGTTGCCTATGCCGCCATCCTCCTACTTTTCCTGTATTGCCCACATCCCCATCTATGCCCGCTGTCTCCCCAGGGTCGGCTCCTGCTCGTCATCCTGTGCTCTGCGGGCTTCTCTGCTGCCTATATCCTGCTGTGCTTCTGGGCCTGCCTGCCCTTCTGCCTGGCCTCCTGCCTGGGCCCCCACCTCTCCAACTCCAGGCCCACGGCGCCAGGGCCCCTGCACTTCAGTGGATATAGCCGAGTGCCAGATGGGAAGGTGAGTCAGCCAGGCAGCATGTCGGGGGCAGGCCAAGGATGCCAGGGTAGTGAGACCTGGGCTCCTGCCAGGGCAGCCTGGACCTGGCTGGGCGCCTCTGCTCACCAGCTGTGTGGTGTTGAACAATCACTTCACCTCTCTGAGCCCCAATTTCTAAGAGGAATGGATTTTTAAAAATTTTTTAAAAAAATAATTCTTTATTGTTGTATTACATATGTCCCCCTTTTCCCCCCATTGACCCCTCCAGCACCCCCCGCCCCCACGCCCTCACCACCCCGTTGTCTGTGGCCATGGGCCATGCATATATACATACAAGGTTCTTGGTTGATTACTCCCCACTCACCCACCCTCCCCCGCCTTCCCTCCGAGATTCTGCACTCTGCTCCATGCTGAGGAAATGGGTTTTTTAATTCAACAAATATCACCTGGCTGCTGTCAGCTGCGTGCTGGGGGTGGCTGGCCTCCTGGAGCTCCTGTTCCAGCGGGGAGACGGACAGACAGCTCAGCGTCCTGCTGAGAGGCGCGCTGTGTGCATCTTCAGATTTACCCGTGGACACACAAGCCGCTCGTTCAACAAGTGTGTATTTGGCGCCTTGAATGTGCCTCGCCTTGTGCTGGTTGCTGCTGGGGATAGAGATGCCACAGGGAAAGGTCATGACAACCCAGAGCTGTCCCTCTCACGGACAGACAGGGATGCCGAGGTAGCTGTGCCCCTGCCCTAACCGCACCCACCTCCCCATGCCAGCTCTGCCGGGCGAGGTCAGAGCACTTTACACCCCCACCCTGACTTCAGTGGCCCCACGTGGTCGGTTTCTCAAAGGCCCATTTCTGAGTTGGAGGCTCTCTGAGTGTTGGTCGCAGGGAGGTGCGCTCAGGGACCCTGGCTTGGAGGAGACCTATTTTGGGTCTTCATTCCTCTGAGTCTGTTGCCTCCTCATCTGTAAAGGATGGTTGTTGTAGCTTCTCTCTCTGTAGGGCTGCTATGAAGGTTCAGCTGGGTGCCCCCTAGGTTTGGCCAGGTGGGGGGGGGGGGGGGCAAATGCTGGTGTGGCCTGGGGGGACCCTGCCAAGGTCGTGACCAGTGTTCATTTCAGACTCTCAGAGCTCATGGGGATGTGGCCTCAGGGTGGCCAGATCCTCTGGGTTTGTTCAGAGAAGCAGGAAATCCAAGTCTTGACTGTCACGGGGGCTGGTTTTATAAATTAGGGAATAATTAAATATTTTAAAGACTGTGGAACAAGCGGAACACCCCCTGGGGCTGGCTGTGACCTTGGATCTGAACAGACTCCAGTTGTCAGAACAAGCTAAACTGAGGGCAGAAGAAGGGAGTCTTGCTCTTTATGGCTGGGTCTGGAAATGGTTCTACGAGTTCTTAAAGCAACATGTTAGATATGAAATGTCCCTGAGTGGGATATGACAGTGTGTCTTTTATCAACTGGAATTAATGTTCCATAGTCTTTACTGGCCTCCGTAAACCGCCTTCCCCCAGCAGGGCACGGAGGCCTGGGGCGGGGAACAAGCCCTGTTCTGGGAGACCCCAACCCTGACCCCAAGTGAATATTTGCAGGCTGGTTGGCTCAGCTTCTGCCTCTTGGGGGATAATGAGATGGGGGTTGGACCCTCATTGTGTCCTAATTCTGTGCCATAGCTCTCTAGGCCAGTGGTTCTCAACCTCTGGCCCTTTAAATACAGTTCCTCATGTTGTGACCCAACCATAAAATTATTTTCGTTGCTACTTCATAACTGTAATGTTGCTACTGTTATGAATTGTAATGTAAATATCTGATATGCAGGATGGTCTTAGGCAACCCCTGTGAAAGGGTCGTTCGACCGCCAAAGGGGTCGCGACCCACAGGTTGAGAACCGCTGCTCTAGGCATTTATATATATATATTGTTTATTGATTTCAGAGAAGAAGAGAAAGGGAGAGAGAGATAGAAACATCAATGATGAGAGAGAATCATTGATCAGCCCTGCCCCACACTGGAGATGGAGCCCGCAACCTGGGCATGTGCCCAGACCAGGAATCAAACCGTGACCTCCTGGTTCTTATGTGGCTGCTCAACCACTGAGCCATGCCGGCCGGGCTCTCCAGGCATTTTTAATTGAATCCTCAAAACCTGGTCAAGTAGATGCTATTTGTATCCCCGTTTTCCTGCTAAGGGAATTGAGAGTCAGTGAGGCAGAATGACTTGCCTCAGGCCATGCAGCTAGGAACAGGCTGAGCCAGGATTCGGGCTCAGAACCAGAGGTTCCCAACATTGTTGTGGACACTAAAGACTGCTTAAAAAAACCTTTTTAAAAATTGACTTTTAGGGAGAGGGGAAGGGAAAGGGAGAGAGAGAGAAACATCGATGTGAGAATAGAACACGGATAGGCTGCTTTCAGCAGACCCCCTGTGGGGGATTGAGCTGTAACCCAGGCATGTGCCCTGACTGGGAATCAAACTAGCAACCTTTCAGTGCCCGGGATGGCGCCCAACTAACGGAGCCACACCGGCCGGGGCTAAAGACTCTGTTTTACTTACTAAACTGGACACATGAGTGAGGCTCAGCAGAGGAAGGAGTGACTAAGAGTGGTTTTGAGCTGGAGTTTATATTTACGTGACAAACACATGTATGGCACCCAGCCTGTGCCAGACACAGTGCTAAGTGCTTTATATATATTTGCTCATGTAACCCTACTAACGAATTCACGATGAAGAGCTGGTTGGGGCCTCAGCAGTAGGGACAAGGGCTGTGTGTGGCTAATGAAAAGCATAGGGCTCTGAACCAGAACCTCAGCTCTGCCACTTGCTGTGGGTATGGCCTTGGGAAAATCACTCCACCTGCTCAGCCTCAGTTTCCTCATCTGTAAAATGGGTTGATAAAATAATTTGATACTTTGATACAGAGATCAATTGAGGTCAGTGGATGTTTCTAGGGGGAGGAAGCAGAGAGTGGAGGTTATGTGCCCTCACCTCCCTCTCTCTCTCTCTCTCCCTCCTTCCCTCTCTCCCCCTGCAGCCACTGGTCCGAGGGCCATGCCACAGCTGTGCCGTGGTGTCCAGCTCCGGCCAGATGCTGGGCTCAGGCCTGGGCACCCAGATCGACGGTGCTGAGTGCGTGCTACGCATGAACCAGGCGCCCACCGTGGGCTTCGAGGCGGACGTGGGCCAGCGCAGCACCCTGCGCGTGATCTCGCACACGACCGTGCCGCTGCTGCTGCGGAACTACTCGCATTACTTCCAGCAGGCCCGCGACACGCTCTATGTGGTGTGGGGCCAGGGGCGGAACATGGACCGCACACTGGGCGGCCGCACCTACCGCACGCTGCTGCAGCTCACCAAGATGTACCCGGGCCTGCAGGTGTACACCTTCACCGAGCGCATGATGGCCTACTGCGACCAGGTCTTCCAGAACGAGACGGGCAAGAACCGGTGAGCTGGGCCTGCTTGCTGGGGCCTCCCTGGTGGCCAGGGACAGCAGTGACCGAGGCAGAAGTGGCTCTGCCCTCTCAGGGGGATCAGAGAGACTGTCATTCATCAGATTATCACATAGCTCGAGGTGGTGGAGAGGGGCACTGACCAGCGTGGGGCAGTCAGGGAGCTCTTCCCTCCACCCCGGCCACTTCCTCCACACACCTGTTCCTCCCCACCCCCGCAACCCCGCCAGCTCAGGAAATACAGTTGCAGCGCCCCGGTTTCCACCCAACTCCCCTCATTCCATCACCCGCCACACACAATGGGACCTTGAATCTCTCACAGGTGCCACCGTCCCCCCGCCCCCCACGCCCTTGCAGCACCTCCTCGTTGGTGTTGCTGAATCCTACAGTGTGCGCTCCAGCCACCCCAGTGAATTCACCCCTTCAGTCACCTGCCCTCTACCTCACAGCAGCTTCGGTTCCCATGGAGAATATAGTCCAGACTCCACCTTCTCTCCTCCCCTGGCCTACAAGCCTTGTATGATTTGGCCCCTGCCTGTCCTGTTTCAGCCATACTGGCCGTCTGCGCTTCCTCGCATATCCACCCTGGTTCTCGCCTTCATGCCTTTGCATACGTCGTTCCTTCTGCCTACAGTGTTCTTCCCCCAAATCTCCCATGACTAACCCCTTCCTGCCATTTAGGCCTGTGTGGAATGTCACCTCCTCAGAGAAGCCCTCCCTGATCACCCCATCTGATGATACCTCCCACCTGATACTCTTTATTCCTTTGTTGCCTTGTCTTCTCAGCTGTTCTCTCCCAGCTGCCTCCTCCTTTGAGAGGAGGGTAGGCAGAGTCCAGTTTGAGTGAATGAACCACCTCATAATGCCTCTTAGAGGTGGAGGTGAGTGGCCCTCAGATGGGAGAGAAACCAGTGCTGGTGTCTGAGTGAGTGAAGGTCTTGTCCCGAGTTCGGTGAACTAGTAAAGGCATGGGAGTGCTCCTGGGCTGACAGTGTTCCCTCCCCATAGCCACCTATAATTATCCCCATTTCACAGATGGGTCACTGAGGCTCAGAGAGGTTCATGAGCAAATCAGACACTCCAGAGCAGGTACAGGATTTGAATCAAAGACCATCTGACTCCAGGCCACCCCCTTTCCCACTTTCAACCACTGCTCTGCTGCCTCCTGCTCTCTCCCCAAGCTTTGTCCCTTAGATCCAGAGAGGATGTGGCCAGGGCCCCCTCCCATCTTCCGAAGGTTTGCTCACGCCCTGCGTGGGTGGTGAGGGTTGAACAGATCTGGGTTTGTGTCCAGCTCTGCCTTTTGCCTGCTGCAGACCTCGGGCCGGCTCTGTCCCCTCCCCGGCTTCCCCCAGGACCCCTCTGTGGGGGTCAAGGTGGGTGGCCTTCAGCGGGGAGGGTAGCCAGGGCTGTGCCTTGAGAGAGCCGAGGCGAGGGCCTCCGCCAGCCCCTTGTTCTAACTGTGTTTTCCCTGCCAGGAGGCAGTCGGGCTCCTTCCTCAGCACCGGCTGGTTCACCATGATCCTTGCCCTGGAGCTATGCGAGGAGATCGCGGTCTATGGGATGGTCAGCGACAGCTACTGCAGGTCAGGCCGGCCAGGCCGGGGCAGGAGGGGCGCTGGGGAGGCCGGGAGGACCGTGGGCCTCACGCTGGAGGACCTGGGAGCTGTGGGGCGCAGGGTGTGTGGGCTTCTGGGTGGGTGGTGGAGGCACGGACATCCCTGGAGCTGGTGCCCAGGGGGAAGGGGCCCGGCCCCTGGGACTGGCTCGATGCCAATCTCCACTCTGCCCGTATGGCCTTAGGCCAGACACACACCTCCCAGCACCTCCATTCCCTTATTGTGAGAGAGAAAACAATCACACCTTCTTCAGAAGGTGATGCAAACATTTCCAGAGAGAATAACTTATAGGAGTACTTATTGCAACATTGGGGCCGAGTGCATGTACGTGACATATTACATCCGAGTTTTTACTTTAGATATCATTCCGTTTCAGTACTATTGTGACTAATAAGTCCAGAGAAGGTCCCATGCTTTCACCCTCTCTTCTCTTTGGAACTTATTTGTTGAGCACGTGGGTGAGTTGGCAGGAGCCTGTGTGCCCTCTGCCGAGGCACCTGGGCAGAACACCTACGGGCATGATGCCAACGAGTAGGTGGTGGGTGCCACAGGCCATGGGGGTTCCTTACCAGGAGCCTAGCACCAGCAAGGCACTTCGTAGTCGTCAACTCTTTTAAAAATATGTTTTCATTGATTTGATTTTATTATTATTTTAAAATATATTTCAGAGAGGAAGGGAGAGGGAGAGAGAGAGATAGAAACATTAATGATGATGTCGCCAGAACCGGTTTGGCTCAGTGGATAGAGCGTCGGCCTGCGGACTGAAGGGTCCCGGGTTCGATTCTGGTCAAGGGCACGTGCCTGGGTGGCGGGCACATCCCCAGTGGGAGATGTGCAGGAGGCGGCTGATCGATGTTTCTGACTCTCTATCTCTCTCCCTTCCTCTCTGTAAAAGGTCAATAAAATATATTAAAAAAAAAAAAAAAAAAGAAACATTAATGATGAGAGAGAATCATGGATCAGCTGCCTCCTGCACACCCCACACTGGGGACTGAGCCCACAACCGGGCATATGCCCTGACTGGGAATTGAACCACGACCTCCTGGTACAGAAGTCGATGCTCAACCACTGAGCCACGCCAGCTGGGCTGTAGGCTTCGTCTTTTTGACCTGTGGACTCAGCATGCAAGGTGGATATCACCATTCCCATTTTACAGATGGCTTATGGAGGCTTATAGGGTATGCCTCTGCCCTCTAGCCAACCAGCTTGCAAGAGGCGGAGCTGGGGATCAAACGCTGGCCTTTGGGATGCATAAGCTGCCCTGCTCCTCCTCCTCCTCCTCCCTCTGTCCCGGCCTGCCCTGGGACAGGAATGGGACCCCGGGAGCCTGGAGTACCTGGTGAGGGTGGCCGAGGTCAGTGCGGGGTCTGCCAGGAGGCTGGAGAGCTCTGGTGCCCACACCTGTCCCTGTTCCCCACCCACAGGGAGAAGAGCCACCCCTCAGTGCCTTACCACTACTTCGAGAAGGGCCGGCTAGACGAGTGTCAGATGTACCTGGCACACGAGCAGGCGCCCCGCAGCGCCCACCGCTTCATCACCGAGAAGGCCGTGTTCTCCCGCTGGGCCAAGAAGAGGCCCATCGTGTTCGCCCACCCGTCCTGGCGGACCCAGTAGCGCCGCTGCCCAGCCGGCCGCACCGCCTGCGCCAGGCCTCCGTTCCATTCACTCAACCAAAACCTTTAATTTATGGATCCTGCCTCTGCCACTGCCGGGTGGACCTACGGTTCCTTCCTGCCCCGCCGTGGGGACACCTGGAGCCCCCTTGGGCCTCCAGACTTGAAGGGGAGAAGAGGGGGCCATGGTG
The DNA here is from genome assembly GCF_028538775.1 of Myotis yumanensis. Taxonomy (NCBI): domain Eukaryota; kingdom Metazoa; phylum Chordata; class Mammalia; order Chiroptera; family Vespertilionidae; genus Myotis; species Myotis yumanensis. Next base: position 5,751,614 of record NW_027223763.1, read on the forward strand.
ACCTGTGTACACTCCTCCCACCCCCACTCCCTGAATAAGCTGAACCTTTTTTTATTTTTAATATATTTTTATTGATTTCAGAGAGGAAGGGAGAGGGAGAGAGAGAGAGAGAGAGAGAGAAACATCAATGATGAGAGAGAATCATTGATCAGCTGCCTCCTGCATGCCCCACACTGGGGATCGAGCCCGCAACCTGGGCATAACCATGACCTCCTGGTTCATAGGTCGACACTCAACCCCTGAGCCACGCCAGCCGGGAAATAATCTGAATCTTAACTTTGGGGTTCATCCCACCTCAGTGTCTGTCCAGTGTCCTTTGCCCCCAGGGCTGATGTTCCCCCACTCACCAGCTTCGTGACCTTCAACCTTGTATCAGCCCGGGCCCTTCCTCTCTACACTCCCTCTCCACCACCTTTGGTGCCACACTTCCCAAGCTGGTTGCCCCGGTCAGGGCAGCCCAGAGCTTGGTGTTTGTTGAGTGAAGGGGCCTTTGAACTGTGACTTGCCAGGGCCACCTCGAGTGTACGGGTAAACGTGTTTTCTGGACCCCTGTCTGCAGTGTGGTTATGTGTCTGGGGGTAAGAAGCGGGGCTCCTCGCCCGGCCACAATCCCATAACCTGTGGACCGGAGGGCAGGCCCGGTTCTGGGCCCCTCCCCAAACCCACAGCTGGCTGGGCTTCTGGCCGTTTAATCCGCCTGCGAGTTGCTTCCCCAAGAGCCCGCCCTTTCCCCACCAGGTCAGAGAGGCTGGACCGCGGCTGCGCTGGCCTGTCCCGACTCAGAGGCTTCCCTGGGGCGCCCGCCTGCACCCAGTGGGCAGAGGGTGGACAGTCGGGCCTGGAAGGAAATTCCTCTACCCCACGCCACGCCCCTGGTCCAGGGTCACATTCCAAGGACGTGGCCAGTTAAATTCCCTATTAACGGGTTGGTTACACTGCAAGAAAGGAAGGCTGGGGGGGGGCGGGGCAGGCCTGACGCTTGCCTTCTCTGAGCTTCACTCCCCTCACCTGAGATGTGGCAAGAGCCTGCCCACCAGCAAACAGCTAGCAAGGGCGTTCAGCCACCTGGCAGAGGGGCCCTGGGAGCCCCCTTCACAGAGCAGGTGACCAGGATGGAGCCCCGGGTCTGAGCTGAGCCCGATGTCTGGGCCCTGAACCAAGGGGCTGGAAGGAGCCACAGGGCTTCACACCCTCCCTCCCTCCCACCTTCCTTCATCGGAGACCAGGAGACTGGCTAATGGAGGACCAGCTGGGGTGGAGCCCAGGGCTCCAGCTTCAGTTCCAGGAGTCGCCTCCTCATGGGGATGGGACCCGGAGGGCCCTACGCTGGTTTAGCTGCTGATGCCGACCTGAAGTTCTACTGAGTTGTGTGTGTTTTTAACAAGGAGCGGCATGTTTTCGTTTTGTACTGGGCCCCACACATTCTGCAGCTGGTTGTGCAAGGGAGTGTGGGTGACCTTCTCAAGAGAGGCTGCAGGCCTGGCATCTGGCCCTTTGTGCCTGCCTCCCCCTGCCCGGTGCCCGGCAGGCCCAGAAGGCCCTGCAAGCGGGGGAGGAGGGCGGAGGGCGGAGGGCAGAGAGCCCTGAGCTGGGGGAGAGGAGGCTCTGTGGTGGGAGGGGCAGGCTGGCAGCTGGACCACAGCGGCTGGGCTGGCAGCGGTGGGGTCTGGGCAGGTGCCGGGCAGCAGGAAGGGGGGGTGTGGCCTGGCAGGCAGGGGGCTGGTGGAGGAACTGGGTGCAGAGGGAGGCCTCTGGAGTCAGACCTACCTCATTCTGGCGCTGCCTCCCACCGTGGGATCCTGGCGGATTAGTGCCTCTTTCTGGGCCTGAGGGCTGAGCCCGACGTACAAAAGCCGTCCTTCCCTCACAGTATGAATTCAGGGAGGTGGCTGTCCCAGGGCTGACACTCGGTAGGTGGGGGTCACCTTGCTCACCCATCGTCCTTGGCGGTGACAGATGGGTGTGAGGACCCCCCCTGCCATCCATCCCCCTGCTCACAGCCTCGTCCTTGGGCTCCAGGGCCCAGGGCCGCTGGTCCTGATGGGCTCAAACTGACGCCCTACCCAGGCGGTCGCCTCCTCCCACTCCCTCCCCTGGAATACACTGGCTTCACCCTCGGGTGCAGGGACAGAGGTGCCTCTGTCCTGGCCCTGCCCCCAGGCGGGTGTTTACTGCTGGGCTGGTCCAAGTAACATGTATTTCTGGGCTTTGTGACCTGGCAGGAGCCACCCCAGCTACTTCCTCCAGGAACACTTCTTCCTGGTGGCTCCTGGCCGGCCTGCAGAGGGCTCGCGGGGGACCCGCTTCTCTCCACTGCGGCTCCTGCAGCTTCCGGGGGTGAGTTGGGGCAGGAGCCTCCCAGCTCTGAGGAGTGTGGTGGGAGCACCCTGGTGTGCAGCCCCTCTTCGGGCCTCTGTCCACATCCTGGCTCCTTTGTCCCCTTAGCAGGCCAGCTGGGACCTCTGCTTCCTCCTCCTGGGGCCAGAGGGGAAGCCAGGTGAGCCTCACAGCCTGGAGGTGTCCTAAGGAGCCTCTGTCCAGGTAGGAACGTGGGGCCAGGCCAGCAACTCTCACCAAACCTCTCGCCAGGACAGGAAAGGGACTTGGTTCTGGCAGGTTCTGATCCGCACCAAGATCCAGGGCACCTGGGCCAGTCTGCCGGCTCCCATCTCTGCCCCCGAAGAACCAGGCACCGCCCAGGGCTTGGGAACAAGAGCTGTGGAGCAGCTGCTGTGTGCAGGCCTCGCCCAGCGGCTCTCTTGCCTCTTTGGAGGGAGAGGCTGCAGTCCCCCGCCTCTGGGCGTCGGGTGGTCTCGGTCCATGGCCATCCTTTCCTTATCCTTCGGGGCATAAGCTGAGGGCTGTCTGGAGGTTCCGTGTATGTACAGGCATTGATGCAGGACTTAAAAGCTTAAATTCCCAGTAAAGCAAGAATAGAACCATTTCCTCATAGCTCAACCTACTTGATTTTAGTAAGTAAGTTAGCAACCTGACGAGAGGGGCTCCTCCCCTGGCTCCGCCCAGAACCCAGTGGGGAGTTTGGGCAAGTCCTGTTCCCTCAATGGGTCCTGGTTTCCGTCTCTGTAAAGTGAGAGCGAGGGTGGCAGCTGAGGTCTCTGAGGACTCTTTCCGGGACCCCGTGGGAGGGGAAAATCCTAACTGCACAGATTGCTGAGAGCAAGAAGGGAGGTCATGCCTGGGATCCCCGCCCTGGGGCAGGAAGGGCGGAAACAGAGGCCATGGGGAGCGGCTCAGGGGTGGGGGCACCGCAGGAGTGACCACAGCCACCCATCCGAGAAGTCCCCGCCATGGGCGAGGGCAGGCCTGGGGCTGCGGAGCGGAACGGCTTGTGGTTAGTCACCCCGGCCCCGTGCACACTCAGCCTCGCTTCTCCCGAGAGTGGTGGTACCGGCAGCGCCCAGCTCACAGGCTGCTTGAAGGATTCAGGAGTTTGTTCGCAAAGTGCTGTCACAGGAGAAAGCACGTGACGTGGGGGAGCTGATGTTTTCCGATCCTCGTCGTTATTGAAGTGGTTGTTATTGTTCTTGGGCTGCCGGGCGAACTCAAAAAGAGTTTGGAGGCTTTGGCTAGAAATAAGTGGTAAAAATTGGTTATTCAAGAGTCTTGGGGCTTGCAAACTGGGAAGACAGTTAGGCCATAGCCAGAGTGTTCCGAGGGAGGAAGGAAAGCTGAGGGTCCTTCAGTAACAAGCCCACTCCGGAGAGGAAGCACTTCTGCATCTCAGCGCTGGCAGGTGCCTGGTGTGATCTGTGACTGGCGCTCACCATGCTGGTCTGGGTCCATGGCCATCCTTTCCTTACCCTTCGGGGCACAAGCAGAGGGCTGTCTGGAGGTTCCGTGTATGTACAGGCATTGATGCAGGACTTAAACGCTTACATTCCCAGTAAAAGCAAGAATAGAATCATTTCCTCATACCTCAACCTACTTGATTTCAGTAATTTAGCAGCCTGACTAGAATGGCTCCATTTTATTTCTTCACTCTATTCCTCAAGGCCCGGGAAAGGTGAGCCAGCCCCCACCACAGAGCCTCTAGGCATGAGTCTGAGCCCCGAGACATGGCAGGCCTGAGGGGGGAGCTCCAGGTCCGGATTTGGTCCAGGAGCTGGGCTGCTGCACCCTCATTTCCAGAGGCCATTGGCCTGGGTCAGGGAGAAGGGCTGACCACAGGATGCCCCACCCTAGCCAGCCTCCAGCCTGCCGGGTGACCTCTGGCAAGGGGCTCCCCGCTTTTCTGAGCCCCAGCAGTCGGTTCATCAGGCTTCCTGCCTGCCGGCCCTGGCCCCTGCTCTGTGGTTTTCTATGCCGGCAGGCAGCCAAGCAGGGCCAGGGATGGGCTGCGGCTCAGGAAGCAGTTGGAAGTGACACCAGAGGGGCAGGAAGCCTTGAACCCTTGGCCTTCCCCTCTTGTGCCCACTGCCTAGTGGCCATGTCTCCAGAGCCTGGACGCTGGACCTTGCCCCGCCCCCTTTTGTTTTAATCAAAAACAAAGTGACATTAACTCATCAACTTAGTCCAATGCAAACAACCTGGAAGTTTATAAAGCAGAGAGTGAAGGTAGCACCCACCGGTCCCACCCCGAATCCACTCCCCAGGGGAAACTACGGCCAGTAGTCCCCCTTAGATTCTTCCAGATAGCTTCTGTGTGCATTTACAAGCATATACACATCTACGGGTGTGTTTTTGTTTTTGTTTAAAATATATTTTATTGATTTTTTAACAGAGAGGAAGGGAGAGAGATAGAAACATCGATGAGAGAGAAACATCGATCAGCTGCCTCCTGCACATCTCCCACTGGGGATATGCCCGCAACCCAAGTACATGCCCTTGACCGGAATCGAACCTGGGACCCCCCAGTCCGCAGGCCGACGCTCTATCCACCGAGCCAAACCGGTTTCGGCGGGTGTGTTTTTTTAAAAAAGGAATCATACTATATATGCAGTTTATTTTTAATATATTTTTATTGATTTCAGAGAAGAAAGGAGAGGGAGAGATAGAAACATCAATGATGAGAGAGAATCATTGATTGGCTGCCTCCTGCAGGCTCCCAACTGGGAATGGAGCCCGCAAGCTGGGCATGTGCCCTGACCGGGAATCGAACCGTGATCTCCTGATTCATAGGTTGATGCTCATCCCTGAGCTACGCTGGCTGGGATGCAGTTTATTTTTTATAAATTAAAGAATAAGTTTTCAGTATAATCATTGTGTAACCATTATCTTAAAATTTTTGGAAAATATAGTTAAGCCAAAAGAGAGAGAGAGAAAAGCAGCTCCTAATCTCACCATTCCAGAAATAACCATTAACACCTTCATCACTGTGATAGGCAAAAGGTATTTCCTTATTTTCATTTCTCTTATCTTTCTTTTAAAATACGGCAGTACACAATGACAGCATTTATCATACCTGTTAAGTTATAAAACATAGTATAATGAACCTCTCGAACCCATGTCCCACTTAAAGACCAGACCTTTATAGAAGTCCACACCCAGTGTCTCCTCCCCTCTCCCACATCTCTGCCTCCCCAGCAGACAGCTGTGTTCTTGACTTTTGCTTTGAAAACGTTAATCACTGATAGGCAAAAGCTCTCTCCTGTCCCTGGCTATGAGAGGTGGCCTGCTGCCGGCGATACGCTCAAACAATATATCATGTAGCTCATTTGTCTTCGGAGACGTGTCTTTTTCATTCCTTATGTCTCTCAGATTCATCCTTGTAATCGTAGCTCATTCATTTCCCCCTGCTATTTAATATTCCACACCGTGAAAGTACCGTCACGTAGGAAAATTCCATTCTGCTGCTGACAGATATATGGGCTGTTTCCAGTTTAGTATCATTTCAAGCAATGCTGCTAATGAACTTTGTTGTTGAATAGGCAAGAATTTCTCCAGGGTATATTTGTATACCTTTGTTTTCCAAAGGGGATTACAGAGATGCAGTTCTTTGGCTTGCTTTCTTCACGTAAACACCCTCTGTGCATCCTGGCCAACTCCTGTCCGTACCTATTGATCCACAGCACTCATTTCAGCAGGCCTGCCCTCTATCCCATAGGCCCCTATCATGGCTCCTGGCTGTTTTTCACTGTCACGTAAAATGATAGTAAGGACCTGGAGCGTCATAAGAAGTCATCACATTTTTAATCCTGACAACACCCTCCGAGGGGGTGGTTCTCCCTGTACCCCAGCGGCAGGCCGGGGAAGGGGGAGTGAAGTGCCAAGGCCACGCAGAGAGGGGGGCCGAGCTGGACTGGAACCCAAGGTGGACCCTGAGCTCACTCAGGGTGATCACAGGGTGCAGGCCTCCCCAGGCCCTGGGTAAGCGAGCCCAGGGGAAACGCAGCTGGTCCCAGGCGCAGCGTGCGCTGGGACTCAGTTTCCCCGTTTCGGTCGTGGTGACAATAAATCCAGATCGAAGTGGGCATGTCCCACCCCAAGGCGGGGAGGCTATTTTTATGGCCACTACGCCGCCCGGAGGGGAAAGCGAGGCCTCGCTCGCTGGGCCCGCGCCCCCGGGTCGCCCGCCCCTCGCCCTTCGCTCGGGCGCCGCCCGGGGGAGGAGCCAGACCGCCCCCTCGCGGCTCCGAGCGCCCTGCAGGCTGAGCCGAGCGCGAGCGGCGGCGCTAGGACCCGGCGGGCGGCCGGGGCTGCGGCGGGGCCTGGGCGGCCGGAGGAGCGGGGGATCCCGGACCCGGCGCTCAGCCCCGGCGCCATGTGAGGGGGCTCGGGGGCCGCGGGGGGCCGGGCGCTCCCCGGGGGAGGTGAGCGGGCGCCGCGGGGGGCGGGCAGCGGGAGGGGGCACGGCCTGCGCCCGGGGGGAGTCGGAGCCCCGGGGGATGGGGTGATGGTGCGGGGACCCCGGGGGGCCCGAGACCCACTCTCTAGGCAACCGCGCCCGGAGGTCCCGGTCCAGGTGCCCAAGGGCTCTGGCGGGGTTCGCGGGGCCTCCTGCCTCTGTCCACCCCCTGGAGCTCGGGGACCCGGCCGCCCTCCTCCCCCAGCCGGGCCTTGGGCTCTGGACCCCCCGGAGTGCGGGAGTTGGTGGGTCAGCGCCAAGGGGGTGCAGAGGGTGAGTCGCCCCCACCCCAGGTGGACCCACGGGCACGGCGCTCCCCGGACCGGGAATTAGCTGCCCCTCCCCCTTCTCCTCGGAGCCCTCCTCCCACGCTGCTCGTGGGGGCGCCCCGGCCCTGGGGGAGGACTCCCCAAGCTGGGCAGGCAAAGCCCCCAAACAGAGGGCCGGGTGTGGTCCCCGCGCTCACCCTGAGGACGCAGCCCTCCTGCAGGGCCCGCCTTGGGTCAGAGTCCACGCTCCGGCCCCGCGCTCCGGCCCCGAGCTCCGGCCCCGTGCTCCGGGCGGCCGCTTCCCAGCCCCAGCCAGTCGCTCCCCAGCAGGCCTCCCGGTCCAGGCCCGGGCTGGGCACACACTCGGGGCCTCTGGCCCATTCCAGCCCTGGGTATCCTTGAGGGAGATCCCGTCCACCGCAGCCCTGGGCTGGTACCCAGAAACAAGGCTCCGACAGCCCGGCCAGGCACTTTGCCTCCCTGAACCCCAGTCTCCTCTCTGAATTGGGGAGGGAGAGCCCCTACCCTGCAGTGTTGCCCGGAAGACTGAGTAAGTGGGTGACGCTTCGCTGGCTCCTGTATACATTCCTGTTGGGAGAGTGAAGTCGTTGGGCCAGGGGTCCGAGGAGAGGGAATGTTTTGCTGGCAAACTCGGGGAGCCAGGCCTTGAGCAATGAATCATCACGGGCCGAACAGCCGCTGGCACGGACCCGGCCCCTGCCAACCCCGTGCTTCCCTGGCCACACGGGCTTGAATCCTCCCAACATCCCCTTGAGTTACCTGCTCTTATTCCTCCCATTTCACAGATGAGGAAACTGAGGCTCAGAGAGGTACATGGCTTGCCCTAAGGCCTCGCAGCCAGTAAGTGGTGGAACCGGGATTCACACTTGAACCTGAGATGCTGTATTGACCATGGCCTCCTCCAGAGCAGGATTGTGACGGGGCTGACCAGGGGACCATGGTCCTGGCTGAGGGCACTGCTCAGGCCAAGGTGGGAAAATTGGGGGGGGAGCGGGGTGCGTCTGGGAACTGGAGTGCTCTAGAGTGTCTGGAGCAAGGGGCATCTGCAGGAAAGGATAGTGAGGGAGGAGGCTCAGCGCAGAGGCCATTAAGGGCCTGGAATGCCAGAGGCGACTGGACTAATGGGGGCGACCCTGGAATTCTGGGCTCCCACCTTTCGCTCTAATGGGCTCTGAGTCGAAAGACAGGCCACTCTTCCCTTCTGATGGCCTCCGTTTCCTGATCTGTACCTGGTGAGAGTCCCCGGGCCTCCCTGGCTGGCTCTGAGGGCCGGCCTGGGAGAAACCCCGAAACCTGAAACCGGCCCCGGAGGCCGGCGGGGGTGGGGGGTCGGAGGGGGCGTGGCAGTTCGAGGGCCGGGTTAGGTGGTGGGCGGAGTCAGGGCTTAGCCAATCAGGAGCATCGTGTGTGTGTGTGTTTGGCCGGAGGTTCTCTGGCTATTCCTGGTGGCGGTGTAGGAGTAAACAGCAGCTAGGTCAGGGGGCGGAGATGGTGGCGGGAGCCGGGAGGCCGTGGCAGGGAGGCCGGAACTGGGGATCCCCGAGCCCCCAGCTTCTCCCTTTGCACTCTGCCAACCTCAGAGCCGTCTGGACTTGAGTCAGCTGGAGGCGGCTGGACACAGTACTTGTTTCCGTTTGACAGGTGGGGACATTGAGATCTGGGTCCTGCAAGGAGGGGCTGGGTGCCGGTGGGGGAGCGAGGAGCAGACCTGGGCGTGTTCCCTCACAGCAGAGGCCTCTGAGGCGGGGGCAGGAAGGAAGGGCTGCCCAAGGGTGCTTTGTCCCCTGAGGATCCCACACACCCTCAGGGTGGGGCAGTGATTGTCGCCATTTGACAGATGAGTCTGTGTCCTTAACCCCTAAGATCTTCCCGTTAATGAATGAAATCATTCAGCCATCCTCTGGCACCCATCTCAGGGCTCTGGCGGCACCGCAGCGGATGTGAGTGCGGATCTGTGAGAGCTTTCAGCCTACTGGGGAGGTGACACTAGGGGAAGTTCCTGGCCCATCTTGGGCTTGGAGGATGAGTGGGCGTGAGCAGGGTGCTGGCGGGTGTTGCAGACAGTTTATGCCAGACCTGGAAGGGTGCGGGTGCAGGTGCAGAGGAGTTTGGGACCCACAAGAGATGTTGCTTTATTCCAAGGCCCCGGGGACCTGAAGCAGGGTTTAGAGTCGGGGTTTCTGCTGGATGGGGGGCAGGCCCCCAGCATGGGAGCCAGCTGCCTAGGAGAGCCAGGGTAAGGAGAGGACCCTGCTGAGAGGGCAGAGTAGAAGGGAGCAACGGGCAGGGAGAGAGGCGGGGTTCTGCCACCACGCGGCCCTGTGACCTCAAGCAGTTTTCTGCCCTTTTGGGGCTGTAGTGTCTCCATCTGCAAAATGGATACAGCCCTGAGTCTGAAGTCATGGGGAGGTAGGAGAGCTGGCAGGGGTGGTAGGGAAGGTGCAGCCTTTGACCAGCTGGACCTCCGGGAGGGCACTCAGGCCATAACCCTTTCTGTGACTCGCAGGTGTGAGCCCACATCCCTGCCCCCTGGGCCACGTGCACGACGCTGGCTCCTGCCCCTCAGCAGACGCCGGAGAGAGATGAGTAGCAACAAAGTAAGTCCTTCATTTCTTACTCCATCTCAGCCTCTCACATCTCTCAGTGAGATGGGCTTCTCAGGACCAAGCCACCACAAGTCTCTCTTCCTTGCCTAGATGAGGCTGATGCCTGGGAGGCCCTGGTTTGAGCCCTGCTGTACCACTGATCTGTGTGGCTTTGGGCAAACTCCTGCCTTTCTGGGCCCAGGTCCAAGGTGACTTGGAATGCTGTGCAGGGGTCGGGCTGGGAGGTAGAGGTGAGTGGGAGTCTGGAGGAGGGGGCAGAGGTCAGTCAAAGGTGACAGAATGTTGTGAGCACCCTTCTGAGGGTGTCCCCATCATCCACTCATTCATGCTTTCCTGAGCACCTGCTATATGCCTGGTCCTGCATACCCCCTTCCGAAATCCACTGCAGCAGAGCCTGAGGGTTGGGGGCAGGGTGATGTGGGCGAATCAGTCTGGGTCCAATCGGCAGAGAGAACCCACATAGTAATTTTAATGTAAAGAGTTATTAACTATAATCGGGCAGGAGTAATGAGGGTTTGGAACTCTAAGGAATACAGGAATATCAGGTTCAAGGAGCAGCCACCAGCCCCAGGGCTGAGATCCAGGCCTCCTGGGGAGGGCACAGCTATGGGCCGCTGGATGGACGAGAACTCAGTGCGGTGCCCACTGGTGACGTTATCACAAGTCCACCCAGGAGGCACCCAGCCTCCAGGCAGAACTGCTCCAGGGAGGGAGCTGCTGGTCTCTGGATGTTGCAAGTGGTGAGTGACTGATTGAGCTTCACTCTGGAGAGGTTGTGATCACAGCAGGGTCAAAACTGCCTGAGGGCAGGTACTGCAGGTTCTGGAGGAATCTGCTGGGTGCTGGCTTCCCAGCCGAAGCAGGAAGTCAAGGCCTTTCTTCCTGCAGTGTCTCTCCAGCGCCCTCTACCGACAAAGCTTAACATGCAGTTAGCTGGCAAGAAAAAAAAAACTAAGAGCCCAGATCCATTCTCACAGAGCTGCCAAAAAGGGTGAACTTGGAGCTGAGACACAATACACGGACAACCAGCACAGAGCGTTCCACAGGCTCAGCGAGCCTTGCAGACCCGCATAGGTGGCTTCCAGTGGGCGATTTGGATATGACGTTCCTGCCCTGTCATCCCCATGGTGGTGCACTCTCTACCCAGGCTGCCCAATCCCTGAGCAGATCCCCTCCAGGGGTAAAGGAACAATGAACATGTATGGGGAGTTGCTGTGTGGGGAAGGCCTGGGTCCTCTCCTCTGACTATCCCACCTGTCTCCCAGCATCCTCCCAGCTGAGGAAGCCTTCTGACCCCCACATACAGTCCAATCCGGCAGACCCTCCTTCTGA